>NC_133397.1:62400000-63650000 GCF_047511655.1 Castor canadensis
AAAGGGGGCCCAAGAAAAGTCAGGTAATTCCAGACTGTGGACCCCCATTGGGTACCCCCAGAATGACTCCAAAAACTCTAGGTGAAACAGATATGCCTGTCCCCCAACCCCGACCTCCACTTCCACCTCCTAATTTGTAACCCATTAGAAATGAACATGAATTTCACAGATCTGTCAAGCAGAGCCAGTTGGGTTCCTGTTGGTAACCATTTTCCTTTCTACAGATTCACAATCTGTATTTTTATCTACCCACTCAAAGACCCTACTTGGATTAGGTGCCTTCTCTCACAATCCATCTCCTCTTCAGTTCTTAAATTCAGAATGTCTCTTGTCCAAGTGTCCTGACCCTCTCCCAGGTTCCATGAAAATTTGGCAGTGTACAACTGCACAGTTCTCCCCAGGCCTGCCAATCAGGACCTACTACTTACCAACAGGTTATCGGAGGAAGATCGATTGAGTGCTCTGGGGTGATATTGAGTACTGTCTGAGTCATCAAAAATGCAGTGATGGAACTGAACATCTGCATTGGCTCAGGAACGTTCACCTATGAGGTTAAATTCAGCCCAAGGACAATAGGTGGAGTCCCAGTTTGCTGTACAGGAAGGCTCCTGGGGGTGGTTAGCATATGAGCCAATTCCACACTCATTTTGTAAGGTCAAGTCCAAACTCCTCAGCCTCATAAGAGGAAATGACTACACTAGACAGCAGTGTTTCATTGTATCGCTACTGTGTATTTTGAAATATGACTATAAAGCAGTAGAGATAAGGTACCAGAAAAATTCTTCATTGAAAAGCCGGAGAGAGCCCTTGGGTATTGGAGAAGGCTGATGAATGCAACTGAAATTGCTCATCTCTTCCCTCTAAATGTGCTGGAAATCAGAAGTGGCCCTAGGCTGGAAGCAGGAGATATGAAAGTCCTAAAAGGACCATGAACTTGGACCAGGTATCTCATTCTCCCCTGGACCTTCAGCTTCTCCCTGCAACATGAAAGTTTCCAATAAACAAAACAAAAATAACTTCACAGATAGGGAAAAGGTTAAGTAAATTATAAAATTATCTCATATACGTTTAATTCATTCTTATTTAAAAATCAATAAATATTTAATATAACATGGTATAATTGCATCCTGCTGTTAATATTCAAGTTTTAAGTAGCATGATAGCTTTCATATAAGCATTTCTAAACCAACGCCAGAAATGTAGGCTTAAAAGAATCCAGTTTTTAAGTTTTCATTAATGCTCCCTTTATTTTTCATTCTGCAGAAGTCCTTTATTAATTAATTGTCTAGCTCACTGTCTGTTAGCTTTTCTTATTGTTTGGCTTTTTAATTTAATTGCAGTAGTTTTCAAGTCTCTGAATCCCTGGTCAGTCCAGTTTCTCTCTCTCTCTCTCTCTCTCTCATTGGGATAAATGAGTTGCACAAAGGGTTTTCATTGTGATATTACAGTCATGCATGCAATGTACTTTGATCAAATTCACCCCTCTATCACTGTTTATTACTCCCTCTTCTCTCTTCTTGCTGCCATCTTTTGTCCCCTTCCCAGCCCCCTTCTCCATAGTAGAGTCAGGCTTATTGCCTCCACCTCCTACATTCCCTGCCTCTATCACTCCAGAAAGACTGTTCTTCAAGGTCACCAAGTGTCCCCAGGTGCTTAATTCAGTAGAGGCTGTCATGCCTCCTATACATGACTTCTCTGTTGTGTTTTACACTTGGCTTCTTCCTGCTTCTTCTAAGGTCCCCTCCCTTTAATTCTCATCTCCTCTCTTGAATTTCTCCCAGTCCTCCCTAAGGCTCCCTCCTCCCAGGCCAGCTTTATGCTCTCTCCTAAGCACTCTTTTCCTGCAGCTTCTTCTCACAGATTCAATTCCATTGAAAGCTTATCCAAACCCCCAAGCACCTCAAACCCGAAAGGTTCAATACCCAACCCATTATCTTCTCCCCACGGCCACCACCTCTGCTGCTGGTGGTTCTACCCCCCCCCCCCGCAACTAGCCTTTGTGTTGGGTTGGAAAAGTGGGAGATATTCTTGTCCCTCCCTTTCCTTTACCTCCCTCAACCAACCATCTCCATTCTGTAACTGTCTCCTCTCTAGCTCCTCCTAAGATACTGTGTGTTCTCATTTCACCAGGACATGGTGTAGTCTCCTAAGTGGTCATGTTGACCGTCTCACTCTCTCTTCTCCCCATTTCTACCCTCACTTCAATTCATTCTCCACACAGGAATAATTTTTTTGTTAATAGTACTAGGGTTTGAACTTATGGCCTCCCATTTGCTAGGCAAGCACTCTATCACTTAAGCCATTCCCCCAGCCCTTTTTCACTTTATTTTTCAGATAGGGGATCAAGCTTTATCCACAGGACTGGCCTCTGACCTCAGTCTTCCTACCTACACTTCCAGATTAGCTTGTTAAGAAGGGAGTCTCACTAACTTCCCCCACCCCAGCCCCACACTGGCTTTCTGATCTCTGACTCCTAAGTAACTGGGATAACAGGTGTGAGCCACCACGCATGCACAGCTCAGAGTTGCTCACCTGTGCTGCATCAGGTCTTGCCCCTATTCAATCTTCCTCAAGTCCCCTTTAACTCCTCAAGCAGGAAATGGTATTCTCTAAGCCTCCAGGATTATTCCCAAATCCTATAATTGTGTAACCTTTGATGGCCAAGGCCTCATCAGCCTCTGGGAACAAACAGTTCACTCTCTTGAATTTCTTTGGTCCATGTCATGCAGGAATCTGTCATCTTACAATCTCTACTCTCAGGACTTCTATGAGGCCCTAGGAATGTCTCATTTGTGTCCACACGTAAGTCCAGTTGCCACCTAGTGGTCTGCTGGGCACTTGTCGAGGTTACAGTGTTGCCTTCCCAGCTTCCATTTCTCCCTTGCCCACTGTGTAGTAGACAAACTGTCTGAATGGTCCTGACCCCACCTCCACGCTCGGGGGTCCCGATTGGCCTGAGCCAGGGCTTTTCAAGCTCAGCACCACTGATGTTTTGGGGCAGGTGGGATGGGAGTGGGGTGTCCTGTGCATTGTAGGAGGGTTAGCAGCATCACTGTCCTTTATCCACTTGATGCCAGACACACATATATATCCCTCTGACGAAATGTACCAGACATTGCCAAATGTTCCCTGGGGTGCAGAACTACCTCTGGGTGAGCACCACTGTAGAACATTTTTAAAATGACATTTCCTTCTACAGATATTGGCTAGATTTGGACATATGACCTAAATTAGTTGAATTTGAATGAAGTTCAGGAATTATGTTCTGTGTTCACTGTTTTTTTTCTTTCTCACCTGCTTAATATATCATCCTGGGAACTGAAAGCAGCCATCTTGCAAACACAAGGTGAACCAACTGTAGGAAGAGACTAATACCATGGAAACAAAATAGAGAGATAAAAAGAAACAAAGTCTTGAGTGACATCCTGGACTTCAAGCTGCCTTAAGCTCACAGCCTTGCTGGACATCTCTAGACACTAAACATACAAATCCTCTTCATTGTTTAGAGTCTTGTCACTTGCAACTGAAGCCAGGATTGCTGCATGCTCTGTTTGGGCCAGCTCCACCAAGGACCCTGCACAACCACTGGGTACCTGGGTACTACTGCAGTTTCCCACTATTTCTGAGCTCCACCTCAAGTGTGGTCCTGCATGCAGCACTCACAGTGGGCAGAGCCACCAACATCCTGGATTGCTCAAATGCAAAGCCATCAAAGGTTCCAGGTGAGATGGAACCTTCCCTTTGAGTTCCTATCTGAGGGAGGATATCAAAGTTCAATGTTCTGGTCACAATAGCATTCAGAGTTGTAAGAAAGCAGATATTTGAGGTTTACTTGTATTGCAGCACTCCTCCCCAACGACAAGAGATCTTGGAACATGGCCAAGAACATATTTAAATAAGACTCCACCCTATATTAGACTCCTGTAGCCTCACCAAGGCAACTAAATCACACATGGATCTCTCTAATCTGAGAATATCATCTTTCACAGAAGGCTCTTCAGTTCCTCACTCAAATAGGCTCTGGTTTATTAGAGTAATATCAGCTTATCAATGAGTTTGTGCTAGTTTAGACCACAGTAACAA
Source organism: Castor canadensis (assembly GCF_047511655.1). NCBI lineage: Eukaryota > Metazoa > Chordata > Mammalia > Rodentia > Castoridae > Castor > Castor canadensis. The sequence goes on from NC_133397.1 coordinate 62,404,084, forward strand.
GAAATCCCAAGGTTTTTCCATTGTAATATTACAAACATATAAATACAATGGTTTTAGATGTAAATTTATCCAAGGTTCATCTTCAACCTTTGGGCATAATGGTTTCTCCATTCCAGAGTTCTTTATTTAGAATCATCTTTTGGTTAACTGCATTCCACTGTGAGGTAGTTTTTAAAGAAATATTTATGGGTGCAACAGTCCCATCATATTTTCTTGCCCGTGAAAGACTATTGCCTTTAGACTTGAGTGACCGCTTGACTGAATGACAACTTGTCAGGTCATACAACTCTCAAACCTCTGAGGATGACAATACCTCACTACCTGTTGCAAGTGAGTGTCACTGGAAATGCCAGAAGCCAGTGGAGAGTGCTTTCTCCTGTGAGTGACTTGTTTTCTGCCTGGGTGGCCATGTGATTCTTTACATTTATTGAATACTTAATTACTTCACAGGGATGTGCTTTTTTGTAATATAATGTACCCTTTCAAATTGTCCCTTTGGGTCTCCTTTTATAAAACAATTTTCTTTTTTTCAAATTTCGTCTACTTCATTTACTCTATCTGCTACAGAAGCAATAATTGGGTTTATGCTGGACTGCTGTCTATCTCTACCTTTGTTCTTCTCATAATTTTATGAGATTTTCCTCTGGCTTGCTTATTATGTATCTTATTCCACTTTCAAAAATCAATTCCACAGAACAGAAGGCCTAGATATGAATCCACACAGCTATACCCACCTGATTTTTGACAAAGGCACCAAAAACATACAATGGAGAAAAGACAGCCTCTTCAATGAATGTTGCTGGGAAAATTATGCATGCAGAAAACTGAAAGTAGATCCATTTCTTTCTCCCTGTCTAAGTATCAACTCAAAGTGGATTAAGGACCCTGATATAACTTTGAAGCTAGTTCAAGAAGGAGCAGGACTACTGGAATTAGTAGGCATAGGCAATGACTTCCTAAATAGAACTCAAATGGCTCAGCAACTAAGAGAAAGGATTCACAAATATGACTACATGAATTAAAAGGCTTCTGCACATGAAAAAAATGGTTTCCAAATTGAAGAGGCTGCCACAGACTGGGAGAAAAATCTTTGCCACTATGCATCTGACAAGGGATTAACAACCAGAATATACAGGGAACTCAAAAAAGTAAATCCCCCCCCAAAATCAATGACCCAATGAAGAAATGGGCAAATGAACTAAACAGCTTTTTCAAAAGAAGAAGCCCAAATGGCTAAAAAGTGCTCAATAGTCTGGCCATAAAAGAAATGCAAATCAAAACCAGTTAAGATTCCACCTCACTCTTGTTAGAATGGCTACCATCAAGAGCACAAACGACAACAAATGTTAGCAAGGATGTGGGAGAAAAAGGAACCCTCATACACTGCTGGTGGGAATGCAAATCAGTACAACCACTATGGAAAGCAGTATAGAGGCTACTCAAAAAAACTAAAAATAGAACTGCCATATTATCCAGCAATTCTACTCTTAAGGATATACCTGAAGGAATGTAAGTCAGGTTACAATAAAGGCATCTGCACACCCATGTTTATTGCAGAATTATTCACAATATCCAAGCTATGGAAACAGCCAAGATGCCCCAGTATGATGAATGGATTAAGAAAATGTGGTACTCATACACATGGAATTTTATTCAGCCATAAAGAAAAATGAAATTTTGTTTGCAGGAAAATGGGTGGAACTGGAGAACATCATCTTAAGTGAAGTTAGCCAGGTTCAGAAGGCCAAAAGTAACATTTTTTCTCTCATATGTGAAATACAGACCTAATACAAATACAAGAAATATTCTAAAAATTAGGTCATGCTAAGGGGAGTTACATATGAGAGCGGAAGGGTAAAAGAAAGAAGTTAAGGAAGTGAATATGGTTGATGTACTCTCTATACAAGAATGAATATAGAATTTTTAAGTCTATTAAAACCACCATAAGAAGAGGACTAAGGCAGAATGAAGAAAAACAGAGATGAACTAATTCACATTATAATACATATATACATGGAAATGGAAACTCCCTATGTAGCTATCTTAAACAAACGAAAATGTCACTTCTTTTCTTTTACAAAATAGGAGAACAGGAGGGTGGAACAGGTCCTGCCAGGGGAGTTAGCACCAGTGGAAGGGAGGAGGCTGTGGAGAAAGAGAGTAGGAGGGTGAATATAGTGCAAATACTGGGTACACATGCATGTAAATGGAGAAATGATACCTGTTCAAACTGTACCAGGAATGCAGAGGGGATAAATGAGAATGGTGGAGGGAGTCAATTCAAGTATGATATATTTGATACATTGTAAGAAGTTTTGTAAATGCCATAATGTACCCCAGCACAACAATAAAAATAAATAAATAATGTATTCCATTCTTGTAATTGCCAATAAGGTTTGCCTTTGTAACATATTAATTATTGTCTTACATTTCTGTAGCTTGTCAGCCTGCCTTTGACTCTGTCCACTCTCTTCAGGCTGCATCTTTAATCTCTTGTATCTCTTCTCTGAGTTCTTCTATGTTAGGAGCTCATGTTCTTGTCCATTCCTTTGAGACGATGGACAGGATATTTTTTTCTGAAACATTCCTCTGCTTCTTTTACTGATAAGCATTCTGCATTAGTTTTTATTTGTCAGGCGTCTTTTCTCTGTTGAAACACTTTTCTTGGTGGTTCCTCTCTGTTTCTTACTCATCCTTTTTTTTTATGACATATGTCATAATGTCTCTTTTGGAAATCTTTATGTAAGCCAATGTCACAAAGATTTTCTTCTGAGGGCTAGAGGAGTGGCTCAAGTTGTAGCACACCTTCCTAGCAAGCCTAGCAAGCATGAGGCCATGAGTTCAAGCCCCAGTACTGCTAAAAGCAAACAAAAATTTTCCTCTGGTATTTTTCTAGAAGCTTTAAGAGAGGTGGCATAAGCACCTACCTTAAATTTGCCTGTTGGCCTGAAGTATTTTTTATCCAGTCCTTTTAATGGAGAGAGTTTCTGGATTCCTGCTAAAGAATTTAAGCTTCAGCTAGAATTGGTATTTCACTCCTGGGGTGGGGAGGGAGGTTTATGACCCATTTAGAGTTAATTTCTGGATATAATGAAAGGTAAGGGCTGGGATTTATTCTTTCTACATAAGTATCCAAAACTTCCACTTGTTCTTAAATAAATTACTGAATGATTATTTAAGTAATATGTGGTCTGTATAGAGAATTCAGATATTCATACCTGACAAAAAAGAAAAAGCCCCCACAATCTCACTGACCAAAATTTAATACACTCACCTGTGGCTTATGAGCACCTTCTCAGTGCCCAAGACCAGGTATTCTCATCATTTTTGCTTTCAACCTGATAATGAAACTTACCTTATTTTAATCTGAATTTTATGATTGATATTAAAGTTTTCATGTTTAAGTCACTGTATTTCTACATTTGTTACTTTATGTCTTTACCTGATTTTCTCTTAACAAATTCTTATTTTTCTTTTTGATGTATACTGGTTTTTTATATATTAAAGATTTTTGTTTATGTGATAACAATATTTTCTACTATATCATTTGTTTTATATTTATCTAATAAATAACCATTGAGTACCACCTGTGTGCCAGGTACTCTATTAGATACAAAAAAATCATTGGGGAACAAAATAAGATTTAAAAAACATGTCTTCATAAAGCTTTAATCCCTCTCTCTTTTTTCTTTTCTTTTTTTTTTTTTTTTTTTTGGTGGTATTAGGGATTGAACTCAGGGCCTCAAATTGGTAGGTAAGTGCTTTACCTCTCTAGCCATAGCCAGTCCTTTTACTTTTAGTTTGTTTTTCAAATAGGGTCTTAACGTTTGCCCAAGAAGTTGGCCTTGACCACAATTCTCCTATCTCTGCTTGCCTGAGTAGTTGGGCTTACTTCTGTAAACCCAACTAAAGCTTTAACTTTAAGCCCAGCTACAGCTTAAACTCTTTAGCAGGAATTCAGAAACTTTCTCCATAAGAAGACCAGGTAACAAACACTTCAGACCAACAGGCAAATTTGAAGGAGGTCTTTGCATCATAAGGTAAAGAAATCTTGCTTCTCTCCACTTCTTTTTGGTGGCCTGCAAAGGGGCACATCTATGCCTAAGCATGTCTCCTACAGTCACTCTTCGGAAGGGAAGTACTGGGCTGACAAAGAAGGGCTGGCAGACAAGAGTTGGGGGGCAGCTGCAATGGTCTGTTTCAAAATTTCCCAGTGACAACAAAATCCTAACATATTTTGCTCCTCCAAAGGAGACTTGCTACGTCACTCAGGCAGCCAGTTAGAAGGGAGATAACTTTCTGACTTGCTGACTAGAAGGTGGACTGAGAGTCTACCATCTAATATCTGGCAGTTGTCAACACCGCACAGGTAGCAAACAGAGGATCCCAGGAGATGATATGGGAGGAAAAGAGTCACAGGAGGACCTTCTGACAGTAGCTCCCAGCACTAACCTGCCTGGGCAGGTCCTCCAGCTATGCAGAAACAGAATGTGGGCTGCATTTGGCTCATATGCTGCCAAACTCTCTCTAGATGAGTGAGACATGCAAAGAAAAGATAACTGAATATATAATATGTCAGATTATTGATGTAATATAGAAAGAAATGAAGCAGGGAAAAGGGACAAAGAGCTGGCAGGAAAAGAGGGATTTTATCTTTAGACAGGAAAGACCTCACTAAGAATGGCCCATCAGAGCAAACTTGAAGGAAGCAAGGAGACAAGCCATGCAGATGTCTATGGGAAGACAGGGAACAGAAAATGCAAAGGCCCCAAGGCAGGAGCATTCCTGGTGTTCTAGAGAGATAGCACAAAGGCTTTCTTGGTTGAAACATGGTAAGAAAGGGAGAAAGGAGAAGATTTTAGGGGTTAAGGATGAGATGTAATGGGACAAATTATATGGAACAGGGCTTCTCTGCACATTAGGACCCTCAGGAGCCTTCATGCACTCCCAATGCCAGGCTCCATCTCCAGAGACTCTCATTTAATTGATTCATGTCTAGGTATCTCTACTTCTTTTTAAATTTCCCACATTTAAAATTTTCCAGGTGATTCTAAGTGTAGACAGAGTTAAGAACCAATGGTGATGGGCCATAAAGGCTGTGGTAAGGACATGGGCCTCTCCAAGAGGAGAGCCACAGGGGACTGTGATGGAGGAATGATGAGATCCAATCGCATTGGCTGCTCAGCTGAGGACAGACTGTAAGGGGCCAGGGAAGAAGAAGGGAGTCTGCTGAGGAGGCTGGATGGTGATCCACATGAAATGTTCCAAAGTTGTGATGATGGGGGATGAAAAGTGGTCAAACTTGGATATATGTTTAATATAAAACTAACAGAATTGGCTATTTGATTAATGATGACATGTAAGAAAAAGAACATATTTGAGAATGACTCTAGAACTTTTGATCTGAGTAGCTGGAGGGATGAATATGCTGTTCATTGCATGGATAAGACCATGGGAAGAGTGAGCTGCGAAAGGGGAGGTGTTTGTGATGCACAGTGGACAACCTAGTAGAGATGTTAAGGTTTGAAGTCCAAAAGAGAGATCAGGTTGGAAATGCGAATTTGTTCATCCTCAAAGCATGAACAGTCCTTAATGCCATATTGGATATCATCAAGGGAGGGGATGTGTACGTAGAAAAGAAGAAATCCAAGGACTGAGCTCTGGAACCTCTCAACATTGTGCTGATGATGCTTCCTAAAGAAGTTCCTAAATGCGTGGAGAGTTAAATCTATGGATTTTGCCTTTGATAGTATAGTAAAAAGTCCTTTCTCACCCAAAGATTCATAGCTTTCATCTATGGCTCTTTTATGATGTAATTTTTTATTTAATTATGTTCAGGTCTTTATTTCTCAAAACCATTTCCAAATCAAAGGAACCTGAGTTCCTTAGAGAAATGATTGATTCCAAATCTAGGACAGGGAATACAAAATAAGTCTGGAACATCTTGTTGTGCCAGAAAGCAAAGAAGTGCTCAGAAAATGATGGGAACAAGTCAAAAGGGCACAGGCCCCACTTGCCAAATCTGGGACAATTTGAGCATTGAAATGAATGGACAGTAATGGGTGACAGACATTGAGTAGCCCAAGAATCCATGAGTCCATACTGAAAGGAAAGAAAGGAAAAGAGAAAGAGGGAAGAAGATAAAGCTCTTTCTTATAATAAAATGCCAACTAGTAAATAAAGAAGGGATAATAGTGTTTTAAAAAATCAACTTACAACAATCCTAGTAAAAGTTAGTAAAAAAAATTGGTAACAATAGCAATACTAATAATAATAGGCAAAAACAGATAACAGGATATTCATACAACTCCAAAGTACCTCCCCCAAACAGATTTTTTAGTCCCCCCAAAGCAAAGGGACTAACTTCACAGCAGAGAAATGTGTCAAACACTGTTTAACCAAGTATTCAAAGTTAACATCACCAATGACAGAAGGAACCTTTCAAGTGCCTCCTGGAACGATGCACTGAGAAGGACACCACAGACCTTATGCTGTGTTTCTGCAAAAGTGCATGGCCTGATTCTAATTAAAAGAAAGACCAGACACACACAAATTGTGGGAGATTCTTCCAAACAAATGACCTGTGTATTTCCAAAAATATTGGTGATATGAAAGACAAAGAAAGGCTGAAGGTTTATTCCAGATTGAGGGGAACTAAGGACCTGACAACTAAATGCAATGCATGAGCCTTGACTGGATGAGGGAGAGGAGATGCCTATAAAGGATATTGTGGGGAAACTTTGCAGAATTTGAGTATGGACTAAATATGATATAATAGTATCATGTCAATGATACAAATTTTGAATTCGATCATTGTATTGTGGTTGCTTAAGAGAATGCTCTTGTTCTTTGGAAAATCTCACTGAAGTCTTTCAGAATAAAAAATAAACATTCCTTGAAATTTTCAAATGTTGCAGGAAAAAATATACACATGTGTATAATGTATACACATATACACATATGCATGTGCACATGCATGTATAAGAAAGCAATTGTAATATGACAGTAATTGATGAATCTTTGTTAAAGATATGGAAAGAATTGTACTATTCCTACACTTTTTTGGTAAATTTGAAATCTTTTCAAAGCAAAGAGTTAAGAATAAAAATACACATAATTAAAAGCTAAGATTTTGAGCCAGTAGTAGTGGCACACACCTGAAGTCCCAGAACACAGGAGCCTGAGGTAGGAGGATCACCAGTTCCTGGCCTGAAAATAGCAAAGAAAAAAAAAAGAAAAGCTAAGATTTATTTTTATGTGAATTTTGAGAAAGGAATCTAACAAGACTTTACTTATTGACTAGTCACTTTCCACTTTCCAAATACATGGATTACCTCCATAATCAACAATAAATCCTCACACATATTTGGGTCCATTCCTGCCCTTCTAGACCTGCTTTCTTCCCCAGTAAGTCTATTTTAGTTGGAGCCTTTCACTGTATTCGTTATCTCACAGGACAAGCCTATCTACTTTGTTCTTATTCAACATGTTCCTCTCTGCACATCTTTTCTTCCCAAGAAACTTAGAAAACTTTGCCAAGATTTTCAGAGTTACTGATTAGAATTTTGTCATTTATAGATCAATTGGGACAACTGGAATCTTATGTTACTGATTCTTCTTTAAAAAAAAAAAAGACATTTCTCCTTTTTTGAGTCTCACTTTGGTTTACTCTGTAAAATCTTTTTCTGTTTTTTACATAAATTTTGTATATTTCTCGTTAAGTTTATCCCCACGAATTTTGTTGCTGTAGTACATGCAATATATTTTCAGGGTACACTCTAACAGCTTGCTCATTATCATGGAGAAGGTATTGGCTTTTATAACTAGATGTCTGTATTTTGTGACTACCACCTTTTTAAGTTCATTTGTTAGCTATGTGACATTTTCAGCCGATCTTTTGAGACCAAATCACAAAACCATATCCCCTGAAAATGATGGTAATAATATTTTCTCTTTGGGAATAGTTATGGCCCTTATGTTATCTTCTTATTTAATTCCATTGCTAGAACTTCCAGAACATTAATGAGTAACACAGCAGATAGAGGCAACCTTATCTTGTTCCTGGACTTCACTGGGATGTCACTATTGTTTTCACAGTAAATGATGATGTTGCTTTGGTTCAAGGGAGATGATCTTTGCAATGTAAAAGGAATGTTCTTCAATTCTTCTATTTACAAAAACATCGCCAGGGATGGATGGCAATGTCTGGGAATTTTTCTAAAACTCTGATTTACTGGGCTCTGATTTGGTGCCCAACTCTGTGCTGAGAGTTTTGTATTCATTATTGAATTACTCTTCATATGACCCTGACTTTCGATATCATTTTCCAAATTTTAAAATTGGAAAATAGACTAAGAGTCCACAGTTGGAAAGTGAATAAAGACAGGACTTGAACTCAAGCCTTCTGATTTCAGAACCTAAGCTCTAATACTCTGTGACAATGATAATAGGGTTTTCCACCTTAATCTATTCATATAATTGATCACATTAAGAAATCTAATACTGAGCATTTGCTTTGCTAAAATCAGCCTGTTATTGTTTGAAACATACGGCTGTGTTCAATTTTCTAATCTTTTGAGTCTGTGTTTGTGAAATTGGGCTGCAGTTTCTTTTGCCCATCTGGCTGGTTGGCTTTGGCATTGGGCAATACAAGCTTTGTAAGATGCTATGGGAAGCTGGCTGTGTTTGCCCAGGCACCAACACTGCTTAAACAGCACAAAAATGGTCTACTCATTATGCCTTAAAAAAATTTGTCTCTGAAACAATCTGGGTTTAATACTTCTTTATAACTTTTTCAGCTTTATCTAGGATTATTAGTCTCTTCAGCTTTTCTCCTACCCCTTCTGTCGAATTTAGTCACTTACATTTTCCTAGAAAACTATCCACTTCATTGAGATTTTCAAGTCGATTAACATGAAGTTATAAAACCCATTTCTTCATATTTTTCATTTTATTCTATCATTTCTCATTTTTACACTCTCATATTTTCTCTTTCTCTTGATTAGTCTTGCCAATGGTTTCTGTAATTCATTGGTTTTTGTAAAGAGCCAGACCCTGGTTTTATTTATCAATTTATGTTCCTATTTTCTAATCCATTAATTTCTAGGGCGTTTCATTATTCGCTTTTCCTAGTTTCCTTGGGGGTGGGGTGGCTGTTTGCTTTGCTCTTTTTCTGGCAGCTGGAAATAAATGTTTGGCTCATTTATTTTTCTGTGTCACCATCATTATCATTATGTCCTATTCAGCCCATTATTGACGTCTGCACTCCCTCGAAGAGTCAAGACTTACTTAGAGGAGGGATTTTTAATTTCCCAAGTGGCTTGGTGTTTTTGTTCTTTGCTTATCCTTTGGTTTTAAATTTCTAGTTTTCTTGAGTTCTGGTCAGAAAAGGTGCCCTGTATACTTTACATAACAGATTATTGATAACTTCTGTGACATGGTATAAGCAGTTTTTGAAAATGTTCTTAACAGTGACCATAAAGAATAAGTTTCCTCTGTAGAGTTCTCTCACATGGCCCCCTGAGCAACCTGGAAAGATGAAGCCTGGCCAGTCAAGTCCAGACTCTCAACACCAGAGAAAGGAAAATCGAAAGAGAGACTAGGGATAATGGATGGGCTCTGTGAGAAGCAAGATATAACAGTGACACCACCCGTGCTGTCTTGAGACAGGAATCAATGGTGACCTAGCAGCTCTCCTTCTGGATACTTATGGCAAGTATTAGGTGAGGGTACCGGGATCCCTCTAGGAACATTGTCTGACTACTTACTTAGGGTCTTGATTTTGTATTTGAATGGGAAAAGGCACAGGGACCACGTGGGACTCAAAGCATCATCCAAACCACTTGTCATTCACCATAGCCCCTCACCCCCTCCTCTCTGCTGGGAACATGCCTGCTCCTAGCTGACACAAGCTTCTTTCTCAAGGTGTGACGTTAGGTGTGGGGAGGGAGAGATTTAATCCTGACACAGACTCAGGGAGAAGAAAGCCTCACTGCTGCTGGATCAAAGGCTATGTTTTGCATAGAAAAAGAGTGCAGAAACACAGTCCTAGAAACCAAAAACGGGCATGATCGTGCACACACACACACATGCATGTTCAGGGTGCTTCCTCATGAACTCTCAGGTCAGCACCCCCAAACTCTCCCAAAGCATGGCCACACACCACCAAGGACCCCCCCGCAGTCCACTGCTGTCTGTGACCCGTCTTCTGGCTTTCTGCTGCCCTCCCAGTCCCTTATCCCCATCTCTTTCTGTATCTCTCATCTTAGACCCCACACATCTCTTGAAACAGAAAGGACTTAGCTGTCTGTCCAAAGACGACCCTTTGCAGACAAAGCCCTGACATTGAATGAGAAGGACTCTTGGGATGTCATCAGAAGGCTCCTTTATGTTTCCCACTGTCTCACTCCACACCTGCTTCTAGAACAAATTACCTGAGACTGGGTGATTTATAAATAATAGAAATTTATTTCTCATAGTTCTGGAAGTTTTGAAGTTCAAAATCAAGGAGCCAGCAGATTCATTTCGATCAATATAAAATAATTCTCTCTTAGGACTGGTGTGGTGGCCTACACCTGTAATCCCGGCTTCTTAGGAGGTATAGGCAGAAGTCCAGTTTGTAAAAAAAAAAATTGTACTCACGTTGGGTGCTAGTGGCTCATACTGTAATCCTAGCTACCTGGGAGGCTTAGATTTGGGGGCAGGGGATCATGGTTCAAGGCCAGCAAGGCAAATAGTTTGCAAGACTCCATCTCCAGCAAAATGGACTTAAGTGGTAGTGTACCTGCTTTGCAACTACTGAAGGCCTGAGTTCAAACCCCAGTCCAACCAAAAAGAGAAAAAAACAAATCATCAGGACCCTCTCTTAAAAACAAGCCAGACATGGTAGTATATGCCTGTAATCCCACCTACAAGGGAGGTGAAAGTAGGAAGCTCTTGGTCCTAAACCAGCCCAGGCAAAAATGTGAGTCCCTATCTGAAAAATACTAAAAGTAGGGGGGTGGCTCAAGTGGGAGAGCACTTTGCCTAGCAAGTGTGAAACCCTGAGTTCAAGTCTCAGTACCACAAGAAACCGCACTCTCTTCCCTTGAATTCCACCTTGTACACTGACATTACTATTATTGTACATCTGCTTTCTTTTATTTGCATTTTCTGAGTCTACTATTTCTCATTTCATTTGTCCACTTTTCCATGTCATTGCATGTTTCTGAAAACAGTATATATTTTGATATTTTTTACACAATCTAAAAGTTTTCATTTACTCACAACAGAATTTTAGACGTTCATATTTGTGGTGAGTCTAGCATGTTTAGCCCTGTTCCTGTAATATTTTGTGCTTGATTGTTACATTTCCTTGCTGATTCTTTTTCTGAGTTTTTTTAATTGGTCATTTTTCCTTGGCTCTTTCTTCAGTAATAATTTGAAAGTTATGTACCTGTGAAATAAGGCAAAGTATTAAAAGCAAAAATATTCTGCAGATTCCAAGAAGTGTACTGGAACAAGATAAGAAATTTAGTGCACTTTCACTTCTTTCTTTGTCTTTCCCTCATCTTAAATATTTGTCGAAATAATTATAGGTTTCAAACTGACATTTCTTTTCCTTCAAGATTTGTTTTCAATGTTGGCATTTGGTTTCATAACCATGTTCTAAACTGTGATTTAGACATTAACCATTCTTTACTGGCTTAATTACTCATGCTTATTTCTTTGTACCGCATATTCCATTCTTGAGTTCTTGATTTGACTCATTTCTTGGTTCATTGGTGGCTCTTTTAGGGCATTGTTTTTCAGACAGTTTATGAAAGTCCTGACATGTCTGAGAATGTCTTTCTTGACCTATATATGAGTGACATCATAACTATGTACAGAATTCTTTAGAATTTTGTTGGCCCTCAAAATTCAGCAGACATTGCTTCATTGTCTTCTGAAGTTTAAAGTTGCATAAGTGAAGTCCAGGAGAAGCCATTTTTCCCTCTGTGGGTAACCTGCTTCTTTCCTGCCTAGATAATGAAAGAAAATGCTTTTTCCTTTATCCTTGAAGCGTGAGATTTTATAAAGCTATAAGAATGTGAGTTCCTTTATATTGAGTTTCCCTTTAAATCTAATGGTTTACACTTTTTTTATCAGAAAATTTTTCTTCTATTATTTCTTTGATTAAAAAAAGTAAACATAAATACAAAAAATAAATGAAATTTTAAGTAGAAACTTCAAATGAGTATATAAAAGCCCATTAGTAAACACTAATGGCTTATAAGAGGCTCAATAAACACATGGCTTATTTATTGGTTGATTGATTGGGATTTGTTTTGTTTTGGATTTTTTTTAATTTTTGTTTTTCTTTTTTTTACAGTGCTGGGGATCAAACCCAGGGCCTTGTGCAAGCTAGGCAAGTGCTCTACCACTGGACTATGTCCCCAACTACCCGCCAATATATGCTGAATAAGTCAATAAACCAATACGTAGATGAATGAATCTTTTTACTCTCCTTTTCCTTTTTTCTCTCCATCTTCCTGTCATACAAATGTTGTACCACCTGGGTTCTCTTATGTTTTCCCTCGAATTTTTCAAGCTAGGTTTCTAATTTCCTTTGGATTAGTGCTATTCGTGGCTTATACTTTTAAAACTTTCTAATAGTGATTCTTCATGTGAAAGGATTTTTTTCTCATTGAAAGGGTTCCTTTTCATAAGTGTAATGAGTCTTATAGAAAGTGTAAAGAGAGCTAGAATATTTTACTTCGTTTCCTCCTATTTTGTTATCTCTTATTTTGTGCATTAACTCTTTTCCTCAGGGGAGCATCTGTTCCATTCCTTGCCGTGACCATCTCCAAAATGTTCCCCAAGGGCCCTGCCTTCTGCTATTCCTGACTTTCCGAATTGTTTTCCCCCAGGGAACCAAGGCTGACCTGAGAGACCAGCGGAGTCTCACCATGATGCAGAAGTGATGGGGTGTGGCTTTGGAGGCTAAACTAGGACCTTATAAGGCACTGTGGTTTCCCCTTGTGCCCTTGAATCGCTCACTCTTTGGAAAGATACCATCGTATCCTCAGGACACTCAAGCATCTCTGTGGAAGGGTCTACCTTGCCAACACCCAGCACCAACTTTCCAGCCATGTGAGTGAGTCATTGTGGAAGAGGATCCTCCTGACCAGTCAACTTGTCAAGCCTTCTTGGTAACAGCAGCCCTAGCGGTGTGTTGGAGGATTGTCACCTCATGAGGGTCTCCAGGCCAGAACCACCCTCCTCAGCATCTCCCAAATTCCTGACCCCCAAACTATTAGAGAGCAGACTATTTGTTATTGTTTGAGCCCTCTAGGTTTTGAGGCAATTTGCTAAGCAGCAATAAATAACTCATATTCTCCTTTCAAACAAAATAATTATTTCAGTACATGTCACTTTTTTTTAGTTTACTCACTATTGGGAATTTTCATAGGTTCTGTCAAAGACAGTGTGGATTTAAAATCTTTCATCTCTAAAAGAAGAGAAAGGCTGAGCTATGCAGTAGCTTTATTTCACCTGTCCAGAGGTCTGTGTGTCCACAGTGAGCAGAGCTTTCTATGGCTTGGAAGGCCTGGTGCCTTCACAGTGTAGGAGGGTTTTCTGTATGAGATAGTTGAATGCCAGCAGTAGCAGGGTCTGTCTACTCCAGCTGAGATTAAGCTCATCAGAGCCAGTGGATTCTCTTGGGCTTGAAGTCAGCTCCTCCAGGCTACCTTGAACATGAGGCAATAAAAGTCCTCCTTGTGCATAAGCTAGTTTGAGTAGGTATTTTATCATTGCAACTAGAAGAATCTTGAAGGGTACATAGGGCTTGCTTATTGAACATTTCTCCAGAGGCACAAGGCCCATTCTACATGTGCTGGACGATCTGGGAATCTTAGCTACATCCTTCAAGTGCTGGTTCCAGAGTAAGTGACTTACTGACTCAATACTCAGGACAGCATGGGCGAGTGGCCAGATGCTGGCCACAGGGGCCGGGGAAGCTAGGTTCCATAACTAACAAGCTGGCTGGCTATGGAGAAGTCACTTCTCCTTCCTGGGACTCAGGCATTTCAACTGTTAAGTGGAAAGTTTGGACCAAATGAAGTTCACATCCATAACTTCACTGTCCCTACAGTCACTAAGAAAGATAATGAGGCTGTGTCCCCTGGGAAGGCAGGGCCGCACATAGCACATAATTAGAGGGCATATGGGGGAGGGGTCAACTTGAGGACCAAACTCCCTGGCACAGGGGCACCAAGCATAGGCACTGAGAAAGGCCACCCACAGAGGTTGGGCCTGGGAGCACCTGAGGATTGGGAGGCACCAGGTTTATCCCCAGGAGCCACATGGTCCTACAGATTCACAGAAGTTTCTTCCATCTAGTTTCTGGCACACGCCTGGAAGGCCCAGCTGGAGTTATAAGTGGGTTATAGGAGAAGTGAGACTTTAGAGTTCCGATATGGAAAGCAACAAGCTGGAGAATTCAGAATCAGTCCAGCGGGGAACAGGGACACGTGTGGAGCTCCAGGGTGGAGGAGTTTGTGAAGCACGCCAGCTTTCTGAAGGGGCGCTGTGTCCTCCCCAGGTAAGACTCTACAGCATAGGAATTAAGGTCACCATCAGATTCTCCTCAAAGGCTATTACTTCTGTAGAAAAAGCTCAAACATGTTCTAACATCAGGTCTCCATTCCCCACAGCAGCTGGGCTGGGTTTGACCCCCAGTGGAGCCCAGCACTCTGTTGCTCAATTACATCCGCCCCCTCTATCCTTGCAACTGGTGGGATATCTGTACGGTGGGTGGTGCAGAGTGGATGGTTTGTGCCTGAGCCAAAGAGAGGAACAAGGTAAGGATGGATTTGCCCAAAACTGACAAATCCAATCCCTGCTGCCTGGTCTCCCAAAAGATAGGCTGGCTTCCTTCAGGGCTTCCCTAAATCTAGCCCAGCGCCCATGGCAACCAATCCTGGCAGGAGTTGGGGATGGAGTGGGTTTTCCATGCTGAGAGCAGCAGTACTCTGGCCCTGCCTGGTGGCATGGATGTTTTCCTGACGTTCTCTGCGATCAAACACACCAAAAGGCCGTGTGTGTGTGTGTGTGTGTGTGTGTGTGTGCGCGCACGCGCGCGCTGCCAGGTGACATGACACAAAGGGAAAAGACATTTCTCTGTGGGAGGTCTTCTGTTCTGAATTCTATTGAAATCTTTCTTATCAAAACACCAGTTTTGCCACAGTCTCCTACGTCCATTTAGGACTTCTTTCTGCCTTTAAATCCCAGCCTGCTGCCCTGTCCATAAAGCACCCTAAAAGAAAAGCTTCTCCTTCCAGTCCTTCACCAGCAATCCCAGGGAAAACTCGGACTGGCTGTAAAGAGGGACTAAGCTACATGATTGACTAGTGGGGCCAACTTCCTGCCCCATGGGGTAATGGCGGATAGAGCCACCACTATGTGTACCTGGAGTCAGCCAGGAAATCCCCACTGACCAGGAAGGAGGGTGGGACGGCAAGTGAGCTGAGCCAGCCCTTCCTGGGACACTCGACTTGCTGCTTCTCTGGGCATTTTGCAACTCTGGCTACAGCTTTGGCCCAGTCTAGCCAATGACCAGGAAGTCCTGACCCTTGTCAAAGAAAATTCCCTACCAGTCCTCCTCCCAGGGATTGAGAGGTTCAGGAATGAGGAGGAAGAGGACAGTGCACTAGACAGAGGGTGTTCCAGGGCCAGCCTTGGAAGGATCCTCACTCACAGGGGCTCTCTGGGGAAGCGGGCACCTTGGCTGCCCTCAGTACCTCCTTTTCCCAGCACTTTCACTGACTGTGGGTCTCCTGTCTGTCAGTCAGGAGCTGAGTCAGAGATGCCCCGGGGCTGGGGGCTGCCTGCCAGAGGCCTGACTCACAGAGTGGCTGACTGTTTTCCCCAGCCCCTGCCTCTCCCTGTCACAACACGCAGAGGGGCTGAGGACTGAGGAGGCATGTGGGCACCCCTCTTCTGGATGGCTCCTCCAGCACAAGGGACATTGGGGCCCCTCTGCCCTTGACAAGCCGACCCCCCGTCCCTGAACCTGGCCCCCAACCACCTCAAGTCCCTCTGCCTGGGTTTCTTCCTGTCCAAAGCCCAGCAAGAAGAACATATGTGCTGGGTACTCTGGGGTGCCTAAAAGAGCAAAACCCCTCACTCGTAGCTTAGAACTACACCCCAGCCCTCCCTAGTCCACACAGCCCCTCAGGCCCCCATTCTCCTCAGTTCCACAAGAAGTTTGGAAAATACACTAATGTTTACGCCATGCCTCAAAGAGGCTTTTCCCTGACATGCCACTTAGCTCTGAGTTGACATTTTATTTGAGTGAGAAATAACTCACAAACTTTCAACCTAAAGAGATAACAAGCCAGAGGCAAAGCTGAGTCTAGAGGTGGGGCCTGAGGACAGAAAAGGGCACTTCTCAGTCATAGGCAAGGGAGCAGCCAGTGGCCCCCCTACTCCAGAGCAGACATCACCCTTCAGAGGTCAGGCCCTGGGTGAGGTGGGGTTGACGCTGAGGCCTAAGCGAAGATCACTTCCTGAACCTCAAGCCTTCCACGCCCTGTCAAGGGCCCCACCCCATAACCAGTTCTCTTTGAGTACTGCTCACTACCTGCTTGAGGGGCCAGCCCTGACCCCCAGGTCGTTTTCTTAAGCATGTGTGCCTCATCAGCTTCCCCCACCCTGTATTAGTGCTGCCATTTGGCCCCTCGGGACACTTTAGCTCATTCATCCAGTGTGAGTCCACACATGCCCTGACTCTTCTCTGTACTCAGTCACCACTTCCAGCCTCCAGGCACAGCTCCCAGCCTGCTACTGTTAATGAGTTCAGAATGTCCCCAATCCCAGGGCCATCTAAATATCAGAGAAGGGTTACCTGGTGCTGTTCTTCCTTTAGTGATCTCTGAGTTCTGGGGACTACTTTACCCTTATTCTGTCTACTAGAGGGACAAGGCAGGCCATGTTTGACAGCTTTCTCTCCATCCTGGAGATAAGGCACCAGTGTCCTGGCACCAAGCAGCCACCCACTCCCACTTTCTGGCATTTATATTGAGCCAAAAAGGCCTAAGCCTTCCTGCACATCACTACCCAGCTCTACTCCACTCTGGAAGAAAATCCCAAGAGACGGCCTATGGAAGAGGGATTTGGTTTCCAGCTGTAGGACTCTGGGAAAGTAGCTTTCCCAGAGAAAGCTTCAGCCTCCTCATCTGTAAAAAGGGACAATTGGGCCTAGGACAGAGGGGAATGATAATTAAGTGGTCTATTACTATTTTGCTATTTGTGTCCAAAATGTAGAGCACTGCTTAACCTCTCTAGGTCTCTGGATCCCTTTGAAAAGCTATGGAAGCTATGAACTCTCACTTCCAAGAAGGTGCATATGTAAAAAATGTATGTGCAAATGGGGGTGCAGAAGGTAAAATACCCATGAGTCCCAGGTTAAAAACCCCTATTCTACAAATGCTGTCTGAAGCTAGGCTCAGTGTTTAGGGCTCAGTTCAAGACCGGTGTTCATGGGCACAAAGCCACGTCTCTGCAGCTCTGTCGGTCCATCCAGAAGTGGTGCTCTCAGGTTTGGGTAAGGGACAGGAGTCCCTGTGCTACTTTGATCTTAATGCTAACCAGGGCCCGGAGATGAAAGCAGCTCTCCTGGAAGAGCCATGGAAGCCTGTGGGTATGCAGCTCCCCCACACTGCTTTCCAAGGGTCGAAGTCTCCCTGCAGGCTATCTACCATCCCACAGCATCCTACACAGGTGCCTCAGGCAGCGTGGATACCCTGAGAGGAACAAAGTTCTGTTAACCATGCCTTATCTCCCTTGCATCTCTTGCCCAAGATAAAGCCCATGTTCTTTCTCAGTTTTTAAAGCTTTGTGAGTGTGAAACACACACAAACAAACCCATGGAAATGAGCATACAAAGACAAATGTAGGGCAGGGAGTAGGGTAGAGCACTTGTACAGCATGCATAACATTTTGGGCTCAGTCCCCAGCCAAAAAAAGGTGAGTGTATAATATTAAAAGCAGTTATAAAGCTGTTTTAAAAAATAAACTTGAGGCACAAAAAAATTTAAAGAATTTTTTTCAGTGACAGCCATTTATGAATCAGGCAGCTCCAAACCAGAAGTAGTTTGGGAGCTCCATAGAGAGAAGTGGGGTACAGGGTGTGTGGGGGGCGGGGAGGTTACAGGACAGACACAGAAAAACAAAGAAAAACCTGATTGGTCACAGTTATGCAGTTACCTTGTTTGGTTTATCTCACTGTTGACTTCCCACATATCATTGGACTGCTTCTATTGGTTGAGCTTAAGTTCTGATTTTTTCAATACAGACATTTACAAGAAATAGCTCCAGTTTTTTTGCTAGTGTTTTCAAATCAAGCAAGTTAGGTTACTTGTGAGGGCTAATAGGATATATCTGCTCGGGGGTTTTCAAGCATGGGCTCTGTTTTAATTTATTTTAACAAAGCAAACACTTATGCAACACTTGTGCAAGTACCATCAGAACCCAGAAGAGGCGATTCTCACGGGAAGCATGGCTTTCCTCCTAAGTAGAGTTTGCACACCTAGGAATGCATTCCTAATAATATACTTCATTTTGTCTGCTTCGAAATCATGAGTGTGTGTGTGTTTATCTCAAAATTTATACCTGGCTTCTTTTGATCAACCTTTGAGAATAATCCATCACAGCTGTACTTTGTTCATGGGCCATACTATGTAGCTGTGTGGAGAATTCTAAGACAGCCTGGAAAGATTCCTGAACTGTTGTGTACACCACGTCCCTCTTGGATGTGGGCAGGACTTCTGATACAATGTGATGTCACTTCAGTGATGAATTTAGGTTTTCTAACAAAGGTGAAGGAACTTTGTAATTAAGGCTCCTAATCAGTTGACTTTACATTGATCAAGATATGTGTGTGTGTGTGTGTATATTATGTATTATATATATATATGTATATCATCCTGAGTGAGCCTGACCTAGTCAGTGGTCTAAAGGTCAAAGACAGAGCAGGAGAAACACCTCCTGTTGGCCCTGAACAAGCAAACTGCCATGTTGTTACAGGACCATGTGGCAGGGATAGCAGATGGCTTTTAGGATCTGGGCCCTCTGTCCCAGCTTTGAGGATTTGAATTCTACCCACAACCAGTGAACTTGGAGAGAACCCTGAGCTCCAGATCAACAAAGTAAAAAGGTAACTCAGATAACGTTCTCCGTTCTCCATTCAATTTCCAAATAATGTATCTGACAAGGGGTTGACATTCAGAATACATGAAGAACTACTAAAAGCAACAACCAAAAATGAAAGGTCAATCCAAAATGGGTAAAGGACCTCAACAGAAATTTCTTCAAAGAAGATATAAAATGACCAAAAGCACACGAGAAGATACTCCACATCAGTAATCACTAAGGAAGAGTAAGTCAGAACTAAAATGACGTGCTACTTCACTCCCGTTAGGATAAATATTGTTAAAAAAAAAAAAAACAGAAAACGGCAATTGTTGGCAGGGGGTATGGTGAAACTGGAACCCTGTGACCTGCTGAGACATGCAGGTGCTATGGAAATCAGTATGGCAAGTTCTCAGAAATGAAATATCCAATTAGCATATGATCCAGAACTTCCATTTCTGAGTATAGGCTCCAAGAATTGAAAGTGGAGACTCACAAATATTTGTACACCCATGTCTATAACAACATTATTCACAATAGCCAAAAGGTAGAAATAACTCAGGTGTCCATTAAATAGATGAATGAGTAAACAAATTGGCATATACATACAATGGAATACCATCTGTCTTACAAAGGAAAGAAATTCTGACACATGCAACATAGATGAACCTTGATGACATTATACTAAGTGAAATAAGCCTGTCACAAAGAGCAACTAGTGTATGATTCCACTTATATTAGGTACCTAGAATAGTCAAATTCATAGACACAGAAAGGAAAATGGTGATAGCCAGGAAATGGGGGCAGGAGAGAATGGAGATTTAAAGTTTAATGAATAGACTTTCAGTTTTGGAGTTTGATGGGGGGTGATGGTTTTACAATGTAAATGTGCATAAAGCCTCTGCACTGTATACTTAAGAAGGATTAAGATGGTTTTATGTCATGTATGTTTTGCCACAATTTATACATATCATTAAATTACATATTAGCTATCTATTAAATCAAAATTAATAATGTATAAAATTAGACATCGAGTGTTTAAGGGTGATTCAACATTCAAAAATAACATAAATTACCATTTCAACAAGCTAAAGAATAAAAATAATTTGATCCTATCACTTGACAAAGAAAAAGCATTTTACAAAATCTACCACCCATTTTGATTTTTAAAAAATATCAATGAGGCACAGTGGTTTATACATCTAGTCTCAATTATTGGGAGGTTGAGATGTGAGAATTGCTTGAGTCCAGATGTTTGAGGCCAGCTTTGGCAACATAGCAAGACCCCATTTCAAAAAACAACAAAATTTCAGTAAGATAGGAATAGAGAACTATCTCAGTTTGATAAACAGCATCTATAAATACAACTAATATCATACTTCATGATAAAGCATGAAGACTTTTACCTAAGATTGAGACTAAGGTAAGGATATCCACCCTTCCCGTTGCAATAAGGCAAGAAAAGGAAATTAAAGGAGTATAGGTTGGAGAAAAAAATAGAACTGTCCACATGCTCAGATGGCATAGTTGTCCACAAAGAAATTCCAAGGTGTGGCTCAAATGGTAGAGTGCCTCCCAAGCAAGTGTGAAGCCCAGCATTCAAACCCCAGTAAAACAAATTAAAAAACAGTACAGTAGACCCTTGGTGTCCACAGATATATGGTTCCAAGGAGACTGCCATTGAAGGAAAATTGCAAATGCTCAGGACTCAAGAGTTCAGTGCTGTGCTGTGGATGCTTGATTCATTTTCCCCATATGCTACCAACTTCCATTAAAGAAATGCCACCTTCCAACAAATCTAAAACTTTCAGTTTATCACTTAAATTAAGCACACAAACTTTTTACCTTGCTTTTGGGGCACAATTTGCTTTCAAGGAAGCATATTTTCACATAATTAAGGGCAGGGTAACACTCAGCAGATTACATAATGATTTAAACACAATAATAGACATGATATAGCTATGATAATAAACAGGTAATGGGAGACTAAGAGCTTCTCTACATCAACTGAGCAGCAGGATATGCACAGGGGAACTTGAATTTTTTAGCTTTGGAATTTCTTTTGACTTTAAATTTTTTTTTATTTTTTTGACCACTCTTGGTCAAAACTGTGTGTAAAAAACCCACAAATAAGGCAGGCTTACTGTAACCCTAAGTCACTTCATCAAAGTTGCAGGGTATGAGAGCAATACCAGATATCAACTGCACATCTGTCTACTAGCAATGAACAATGACCATGTGGAAACTAAAAGTTTGAATATATAGCTTCATTGATAAAATTTGTTAATAATAGGGAAACGGTGAGAAGTGTAGCCTATGAGAACATGCTGTACTTCCTGCTCAATTTTTCTGTAAATCTAAAATTGCTCTTAAAAATTGTCTATTAATTGTTAAAAACCCATGCACATAGCATTTACAATTACACTAAGGGAAATTAAATACTTAGATAAATACTTAATGAAGCATATATATGACTTGTATGCTGAAAATTGTTAAATGCTGATTTAAGAAATTAATGAATACCCAAATAAGTGAAGTGGTATACCATGTTCATGGAATTCAAATAGTGAAGACATTAATTCTCCCCAAATTAACTTAAAGTTTTAATGCAAGTACTATAAAACTCTTAGCAAGGTTTTTGTCAACATACACAATCTTATTTTAAAATTTATATGAAAAGGCACAGAGTCTGGAATAACTAAAAATAATGCCTAAAAAGAAGAACAGAGAAGAAGAAATCACTCTACTTGAGGCTCCTTACATAAAAACAATAACTAAAGTAATGTAATATTAGGAAATAGGTAGACACGTAGATCAATGAACAGCAAGACAACCCAGAAATAAGTCCATGCAAATACACAGCTGACTTTTGACAATGGTACAAAAGCAATTTAATGGAGGATAGATAGGTAGCCTTTTCAACAAATGGTGCTGTAGCAATTTGATATCCTTAGGCAGAAAGGAAGGAAGAGAAGGAGGGAAAATGGGAGGGAGGGAGGGGGAAGAACTTTGACCTAAGCCTTGCATTCAAAAATTGTCTCAAAATGAATCACAAATTTGTAAAGTGTTAAAACTCTAAAACTTGTGAAAAAAATCAGAAAAATTTCAGGAGCTAGGGATAGGCAAAGTTCTTAAATTTGACATAAAAAGTTCAATCAAAAAAAGGAAAATTGATAACTAGGACCTGATAAAATTAGAAACTTTTGTTCTGTGAGAGACCCTGTTAAAAGAATGAGAAATCCAGCTACAGAGTGAGAAAAATATTTGCAAGACTCACATACAACAAAGGATTAGTTTTGGATTATATAAAGAACTCCCAATGTTCAGCAGTAAAACAAATAATAAAATTAGAAAATTAGCAAAACATTCATATCATCTGCTGTACTTTGGTTAGTGTATGTCCCCCAAAGGCCCATGTGTCTTGGTCCCCAGTCTTTAGTGCTATTGGGAGGTGCTTTAACAGGTGGGGCCTAGTGGAGGAAGTTGGGTCACTGGGGCATGCCCTTTAAGGGGATGTTGGGACAAGAATCTCTCCTCTTTCTTTGCTTCCCAGCCACCATGCGGTAAGCAGTCCTCTTCTGCCACAGACTTCCACCATGATATACTGTGCCACCACAGGCCCAAAGCAACAGGGCAAAGCAACCATGGTTCTGAAACTGAACCAAAATAAACCTTTCCTCTTTTTAAGTTGATTATCTCAGGCATTTTGTGACAACTGTCTAACATCACCCACGATGATTTACAGGTATCACATAAGCACATGAAAAGATGTTTCATATCTCTAGCCACTAGAGAGAAGCAAATTTAAATCATAGTAAGATACCACTATGAAAATATCCAAATAGTAAAAACAAAAAATAGTGACAATACCAGATGCTGATATTTGGAGAAACTGGATCTCTCATACATTGCTAGTGGGAATGGAAAAAAAGAAAAAAGAAAAGAAAAAAACACCCACTCCAGAAAACAGTTTGGTCCTTTCTTACAAATTAAGCATATAACTGCATGAGTGCAGTAATTGCACTCTTAGACATTTATCCCAGAGAAGTAAGAAATGTCCACACAAATACTTGTTCACAAATGTCAATAGCCCAAACTATAAACTACCAAAATGTCCTTCAATGGGTGACTGGTTCAACAAAACTGTGTTACATCCATTCCTTAGAACACTACTCAGCAGCAAAAGAAGCAAACGATAATGCATGCTCTTCAAGGCGTTATGCCATTATGTTGTGTGGGAAAAACCAGTTTCAAATCACTGCATATTGGATAATTCTATTTGTATGACCTTCTTGGCATGACAAGATTATAGATAGGAAGAACAGATCAATAGTTTCCAGAGAGGGAAGGGTGGCAATGCAACAGGGCTGCATCTCAACTGAGGTAGTTCTGTGAATTTACAATGTGCTAAAACAGCAAACTTAAACATGTACCTTGCATCAGTGTCAGTTTCCTTGTTTTGATATTGTGCTGCAATTATGTAAGAAGTAATTGAAGGAAACTGGGTGAAAGGTAGGATATCTAGTACAAGGATCTCTCTTGTACTATCTTTTTAACTTGTGGATCTATAATTATTTCAAAACAAGTACACACAGAGAGAGAGAGAGAGAGATGGACAGAGTCAGAGACACAGAGACAGACAGAGAAAGCAAGTCATACAAAGCTTTTGGGAGTATGACAGGCATTGTTTTCACCGCGAAGGAGTTGACATCATCGTAATACAAACCACCTCACATGAAGTAGTAGGGGCTTCCACATAGAGTTTCTTCATTGTCAAATGTCACTCACTGCTCACCTTCCTCCTCCTCTGTAGTCCCCACTCATGACTTCAGCAGCCGTGGTCTCTCCCCACCTTTTGAGCTCCTTCCCCTCCCACCTTAACTATGCACTGGAGAAATTTTTAGTTCCACTTGCTCCCTCCCATACTCTCTTCCCATCTCTACTTTGGGTTGCCCATTTTACACCATCCCTCTGCACCAAGGTGATCAATCAGAGGAAGTCATCTTCCCAGCCAGGGTATGGGCATGTGACTCAAATTGGTCAATCATAGTCCTTGCAGGGTGTTTCTCTTAGGCCTCTGCAATTATGGACTTGGTATGAAGCCCCCAGTGCACACTGCAAGGAGGCATGATTCATAAAGTGTTCTGTATAGCGTTTGACTCCTAGGAAGTCTAAGCCTGAGTCCCTGATGAAGAGGCTGTGAGGAGGGCCATACCAACCTGTCAAGTCTATACCAGGCAAGGTGAAAAGGATTTCTATGGGTGCAGACCAGGTGGGAAAGATGAGCTATAACCAAGTACCCTTACCTTCCAGGCTACCCACACTCCCTTCCAGGTGGGCCAAAACCCTGGCCACATGGCTATTGCCAGCTAAGGAGCTTCCACTATGCCTTAAACAGCCTCCAGGGCAGACCCAGCTCCCTGTGAGGAGGAGAGGGTCACAGAAACACAATTCATGGGAGCCTTTCTGGGCTCCCTTGTCATTCCCTGCTATGCAGGGTGTGGACTCCATTAGAGGGGGCCAGGCACTTAGAGTACTAGGGATTGGGAAAGTGGGGAGAGGATGCTCTTTGCGGGAGGAGGCCAAGGTTGAAGGGGCTGGAATAAGGGTCTTGGGAGGTCAGAGTCTGAGAGTACACAAGGCTAGTGGAGGCCAAACCCTGGGCCAGACCAGCCTCTTCCGGGAAAAGAGAAGTGTGATGGGAGATGGAAGAGCTGAAACAAAACACAAGCCTGCTATCCATCACGTCCTATGCCATGGTCAGCTCCCAGAGCCTTTACCAAGAACAGAGCCTGGCCTGCGGTGCCTAAAAACTGAGGCAGGGAAAGCTTCTTCTTTTATGTCCCAGCACAGACATGCATAGTCTCTCTCTCCGCCTCCCTTCTTCCTTGCCCCTCCTCCTTTTCTCCCTCCCCCTCATTCTTCCTCTTCCTCTTTCTTCCTCCTTCTTCCTCCTCTTCTTCTCCCTCCTCTTCCTCATTTTTCTCCCTCTTCCTTCTCTTCTTTCTTTTCCCTTCCTCCTCTTCCTCTTTCTCTTCCCCCTCTCCTCCTTGTCTCTCCTTTCTTCCATCCCTCCTTTCCCAAGGCACGTTAAGCAGAGTAGACCTGGCAGAGCTCTGCCCATGACCTCCCCTGATCACTTCACCCTGCCGGCCCCAAGGTCCCATTTCTCCCTGCCCTCTCCTGGCCTCCAGCCCCCTGCTGTCCCAGGCTGCCAGGCCCAGCCAAGGCTAAGCTGTTTTGGAAAAGTGCTAGGAGGTGGCAGAATATGCGGTCTCCAAGTTCCCTCCAAACTGGCGCCCCAATTCCTGGACAAACAGTGTCAGTGTTTGCCTGTCCACAGGGGCTGTGTTCTCCTTCCATGCCCGGCAATCCCAGGGCAGGCGGCTGGCTAGAGGGCAGCAGGCAGGCAGGCAGGCGGACGTCATTGACCCACTGGGTCCACAGGGGAGAGGCAGGGACAGACGGGTGATGAGAGGGCCAACCACCCACCCGCCTACCCACCAGTCAGTGGCAGGGTGGTCAGGCCAAGGGCAGCCTGGGGACTGTGCTTCCTTCACCTCCACCACCACACAGGACATTCCACCAGGAGGATTGGAATTTACACCCCGGGAAACTTCCCTGGCTTGTTTCCCTCACAATCTGGGCTTCTCACTGCTGCTTCTTGCTGTTGCCGAGGCCTATCTGAGGGAGCCAGGGCAGAGGCAATGGAGTGGGGCTTCATTAATGCCACTTTAAGACTCTGCATTTTATGGAAAATAGGAGACTCCCTGTATTCCTCCCTGCCCTGGGAATGCAGGGAGTTAGGGTTAGGACTCAGTGGGATAGGGAAGAGAGGAGCAGAAAAAGGACACAGAGTGGAGGAGAAAACAGTCAGGGCTTGACGCACCTCCTGCCCTGGTGGCACTGTCAGATGTCTGGGTGGCCAGGCTCTATGACCCAGGAGGGCGAGGCCTGCACCATGGGGTGTGCCTGGCAGGGTGAGCTGAGCTGTGGTCTGACTATATTGAAAAGGAACACTGCAGCCACAAAAAGACTTTTCTCAGGACAGCTCAGGCATGCACCATCCCGCTCTGGCTGGGATGGGGACCAGGGCATGGTCACAGCTAGGAGCAACCTGAATGTCTGAGGTTCTTCCTGGCTCCTAGTGTACAGCTTGGAGACCAAGGCTTTATCCCCACTGCTCCCACCACCACCTAAAGCCCTGGTCCTTGGAACTGTGGTGGGTGTTGCTTGCCTCAACAAAGGAGGCAGTGCCTCCACAGGTTCCCACCTCAGGCCTCCGTGACAGTCAGGCTGTAGAGGAGCTGTTCACAGAGTGTAACAGTTGGTGACAAGGTTTCAGTTGTCAAATAGGCTTGCAAAATGCAAAAACCTGTGTTCAATGACCATGTAGTACTCCTTAGGCGACAGCATCTGGGCTCAAGAGAAGTCCTGCAATGCAGGTTTATGCTAGCTTTGTTTAGCATATTTCCCAAAAGTATTTGACCATGGTATCTATTTGGTCCCCCAACACCCACGAAAAAGGCTTTGACAAGTGCCAACATGGGGCTCGAGGCTGGAAGTCAGAATGGAATCCTGCTCCATTTGTCATGTGGACATCAGTGTCCTTGCTCAAACAAGATGGGCTCTAAGGACAGGCCCTTGGAGCTCTGGGTCACCAGATCCAGCCCAGAGATACTTGGCACATCCAGTCATGGCCATATTCATCCAGAGGTAGTGGCTTCCCAGCTGCCCCACCCCCTCTCCAATAGGACAACCAGGGACATCTTTCCTTCTCCTGTGAACCTACTCTTCTCAAGTCCCTGCCATGGCCTTCTCAGTGCCTACAATACAGGGACGGTGGGCTGGCCTCCCAGGACACACATTCTAGGGAAGAACTGGACAGGATGGACTGAGCATTGCTGATAGGAACACTGGTAGCCCCAGAAGCCCCATTCAGTGAGGCTAAAAGGCAGAGACCAGAGAGGCAAAGGAGGCAAGGGTGAGTCCCCACGGTTTATTATGGAAGCCTATAAAAGAATCACATTGAGTATTTCCAAAATCACAAAATGCACAACATTCATTTTTTTAATATGCAACATGTAATATTATATACAGATTAAAACCACATGACAGCCAAAACACTCACACGGCACCAGTTCATATCACAACAAAACACAAGTGCTTTTTCAATATTAAAACAACTGTGATAAAAACATATTAATATTTTGAACCATGTTTACAATAGAGAAAAATCCATATTTTACTAAATAACAAATATTTAACAGCAAAAACTTTATACTAAATATCTATTTTGAATTACAACAAAAATAGCACTTATAATAGTTTATAAAGACAGACACAAAATTATAACATTTAAGAAAAAAAAGTTTTGTGTATAAAATAATATTATAGTGTTCTGGGCAGGGTGGGGATGGTGCCCAGAACACAAACGCCAGCGCCAACATCAAAAGTGCTTCATTCTGCAAGCCCGTCAGGAGGAGTTTGTGGGGTTTTGTCTTTCGTGTCAAGTTACAATAGTTACCAATGGTGAGGAGACATCATCCATCTAATGCTACCACTATGAAACACACACGAGAACACAGGGATACCAAGACCACAACACAAATCGACAGAGCAGAGATGGAGGCTTTGCAACAGTGCAATCCTGACATCCGGGCAAGAGCTCTCCTCCCTCCTCCTCTGTTGCCTTTGAGACCCAGTGGGCCAAGTGATCCATCCTTCCTTCCTCTCTCCCAGGGATCCCCTCAGCTCTTCCTTCTCTACCTCTTCCCAGGCTGCCCTCCCTCGCCACCAAAGGAAGGCCACTGAGGCCTCCCAAGCCCTCCAGCCCCTTGCCCCTCATCAGGCCAGACTTACTGTAAGCTACTTAGTCTGAAACAGTTGGTTCAGGGCAAGTAGAACTGCTTAAAGGAAAAACGAACCTTCCAGACACTGGGCTTTTTTGTGTGTAACAAATTCTGGTGCACCATGCAGCTATTTTGAATTCTTTGATGAGTCTTTACACATTTCGGCTTGTTTTTCAGAATTGGAAAGGGGACATTGAGGTATTGTACTGATTTTTAAAAATTTTTCAAACTATTTTTGCCAGAACTGTTTGTTCTGCACTGTTTTAGTTGTGAAAAGGTAGGAAATACATGAAACATTCGGGAGTTGGTGGTTGTTGTGTGCCCCATTTCTGTAAAGTCCTCCTTTTCAGGGGGGAAATGTAGGGTCTGCCCACTGGTCACCATGGGGGGAACTGAGCTGCTCATGGTGGAGACAGTTGGGGGGTCCATCATGTGCTGAGTTATTGTGTGTGCTTTGGGTTTTCTTATAAAGAGAATCACTGCATTAATAACATTGAAATGAATAGAGAAACACAGAAAGCAAAGAAAAATCTGAAACCAGTCAAAATTGCTTAGAGACTCACCAAAGGCCCCCAAACCATTCAAAGGAGGCATCCCAAATCGCCAACACTGAAAATGCCAGGGGCAGGAGCTACTCCTCTTTCACCCAGTCATCCTGACTGGCCCATTTGCAACCAAATCACTTCTGACAAATCTCACATACATCCTGCTCTTGCTGCAGCCTCCCTCCTGCAGTGTCTCTGACCACATGTGGTCCGAGTCAGCTCTGAGGGAAAACTGTCTCTACCTCACCTCTCTCTTGCTTTCTTCTCTTCCCACACCCCTGAGCTGGGCTTATGCAAACAGTGGCATAGAAGTGGAAGGGGCTTCAAGGACACCTTTCCAAGGCTAAGGGCAACGGGGAAGGGTTAAGGAAGGGAAGACAGAGACCCTCAAGCCCCATCAGAAGAAAGAACCCGTATCCTTCCCCATCCTCACTAGTGGATTTGGGGGGGGATGGGGTAAATAGTGGCCCAGAAGGAAATTGTGACAACCTCTAAATCCACATGACCAAGGCTTTGACAGGACAGAAAGGTGGCAATGGGCCACTT
Source organism: Castor canadensis (assembly GCF_047511655.1). Lineage (NCBI taxonomy): Eukaryota > Metazoa > Chordata > Mammalia > Rodentia > Castoridae > Castor > Castor canadensis. The sequence continues at coordinate 62,433,179 of NC_133397.1, forward strand.
CCCCATCTCCACCAGGGGACATCAGGTCCAGATGCTGGATTTCAGCCACTGAGGTTAAACCAAATCATTTGTCTGGAGCCCAGGAGGGCTGTTGAACCTTCTGCCAGGGTGGCTAGGTTTGACCAGAGACCCTCTCCTCTTCATTTGCCCAAATCCTGCAGGGGACAGCTGAGGGGAGGAGATGCTTGCTCCAGACCTCAGGATGGCCAAAATCAGTGAATAAATACAAGCTGGGAGGGAGAGGAGGTGGCCCACGAGCCAAGGGCCTCAGTTAGGTACATGTAGCAGGGAGTGGCCTGGCTCAGCGGTCGGTTCCCTCCTGAGGGTGAGACAGGGATGTCAGTGCACCTGCCCAGGGCCACCAGGGAATGTACTGGGGAACAGAGAACAAGTAGCAGCAATAGGTAATTTCAAATGTCCAAACTGGTGGAGCTGGGTAGGGGGTGCACTCCAAGCTAGTGGCAGCCCCTAGCCCACCCAGGTTGACTAATGTCAGATTACCCAGGATGCTGTTCTTCAGCAGCCACAGCATAAGGAGCACTGTCTAAGCAATGGCAGGAGGAGGTGACAAAGGCTAAAGAGAGTGCCTAAAGAGAGTGCCAAGAGGGTCCCTCTTTTCCTCTCTCCCCTGCACAACCACCTGACCACCAAGGAAAAGACAAGGGAAGGAAGCGATTGATCAGAAGGTCACAAGCACCACAAACACACACTGCAGCACAGGGACTGGCACTAACACTGTCTGGGCATGCAGAACCCCAGCCAGGCCCTTTCCCAGAAGCTGAGCTGGGGGAAGGTAGGGAGACTTGGAGAAAGCAGGAGCCAGGAGTAGGGGCTGCCTTTAGGAAGGACAGGGCCTTTTTGGCTTTGGGTAGGGTTTTCCAGGGAAGGGGGTCAGGGAGGGCAAGTATGGGGACTGCTTGTCCTCCCATTCCAGCCCCTCCCACACACAGGTTTCTACCTCTGTCACCCCACCCCTGCAGGGCTGGGCTGAGGTGGGGTGAGGATCTAGAGCTGCTACACTGTAGCGCTCAGCATGGCCTCTGTCTCCGGCAGAATCTTATTCTGGTTGGAGTCCAGGCCAAAGAACTTGACACTGAGGCCATCAACTGGATGCAGGACAGGGACCAAGGTGATGCGGGGGAAGGTCCGGGTGGCCAGCTCAAAGCGGCTGGTGCTGGCCAGCTCCACTGCCAGCACCTTCAGGAACAGCTTGGCCAGGTGCTTGCCCAGGCAGGTCCGGACGCCACCACCAAATGGGAGGTAATGGAAGCGACCGTCCTTATCTTCACTCCGCGCCTGGCTGAAGCGGTCAGGGTCGAACACAGTCACGTCTTTGAACACAGGGGCTGTGTCATGGGTATCCCGGATGCTGTACATGACACTCCAACCTTTGGGGATTTGGAAACCCTGGAAGAAGATGGGGTCCAAGGAGTGCATTGTGAGAACCAGAGGAGGATAGGAGAGGGTCCAGGACTGCCCACCTGCTTGTCCTCACCCTCAGGTGTTCAAGGCCTGCCTCTTCCTAGAGACACTCCCTGGTGTCCCCCAGATTGGTACATATCACATGTACCTTCACAATGTGACACTCAGGTTGGCTTTACCCCACTCTGCATTTGGGGCTCTGTCTCTCACACAAACTCCCTGAAATCAAGCACTGTTCCCCTAGCACACTGAGTTACCCAATGAGCGTCCTTCCCACAGATCATCCCAAACCCCAACACTCAGAGCTTTTGACCCCAGCCGCATGGGACCCAGCCTTACATCAAGCTCGAAGGTCTGCAGCACAGTGCGGTAGCCACCAGAGATGGGTGTGAAAAGACGCATGACCTCCTTGATAACACAGTCCAGGTAGCGAAGCCCACCAAGCATGTCAAGGCGTAGGGTGCCCTCGCAGGGACAGCCACCACTATGCAGGATGCCCTGGGCCCGCAGCTCCTCCCGCAGCTTCTCCAGTACTGCCGGATGCTTCAGCAGCTGCATTATGAGTGAGGTGCTGGCACTGGCCGTGGTAGCATAGGCTGCGAAGATCAGCTCCAGGGTCCCATCCTGCAGTGGCAGAGAAGAGAGGTGCTATTGGCCATCTGTGGCCAGCCAAGTAGGGTGGCCAGTGTCCCCAGGGCCCAGGGCCACTAGAGCTGGGTCCTGCCTGCTTCCTGCTGCCAGTTCTGTTCCTCTGAGCCTCCTGTGCTGGAGCCTTAGAGCCATTGTAGGTCAGAGGCACACTGCTGTAACCCAGGGGAGAATCACTAGCCTGTAAATTCCTTACTGATGGATTCCTAGCCAGATGGGCAGAGGTTGTAGGACAGAGCTTAAGGTGTCACTAACTGGAAAAGGCTAGGGTGGTAAAGGAGGAGAGGCCTGAATTAGATCTAGACTTCCCCTGGGACTGAGGCTTACTCAAGCAAGCTCCCCTCTGAGCCTGGCTTCCTGCAACTGGGAGCACAAAATGAACTGGGTCCGTGAGTCCGTGAACTTTTACGGGGAAGCTTCAAGGGGACAAAGAGTCAACACAAGCCACTAACATAGCCTGTTCAGAAGGCTAAGGACCAATTTTCAGCATCTTCTTAAACACGGTAAATATGACTAGGGGCAGGACTGAGCATGTGACACCTGGCCCACTGTGGGGATTTTGCTCACCCCAGGACTGTAGTGTGTACAGCCCAGCACTGCCTGATGGATGGACCAGAATGGGTGGCCCTAGGGAAAGCCCCAGAACACAGTGTGGGTGCCAGTGCTGCCCTCTGGAGGAGTTGCCCCCACCAACCTTCAGTTCCTGCATGGTCATCTCCTTCCCATGCTCCTTGCTGCTCTCGATGAGGATATCCAATGCGTCTGAGTAGTCCTTGCCCTGGGTGCACTGCAGCTTCTCCCTGATAGCCTTTTCCAGCCCCTTCTGTAGGATCTGCCGAGCCTGAATGCCCTGAGGGGAGATGCGGCTGTCAGCCCCCCACCTGGGGGTGGGTTCCCTTCTGAGTCTCAGGACTGCCAGGGACGGGACGACTCCAGCCTGTCCTCCCATTGACACTTCTCTCTTCTGCCCACACATCCAGTTAGCACCCCTCCCAGAGGGTGGGCTCCTGGGGGCCCCATCTCCTCTCTTTTCAGGCTCGGCTGCTTACCCGACGGTAGCCACTGAAGGGCAAGTCGACTGGGAGGGAGAAGACATTCTCCACAAACTGTTGGTAGACCTCAAAGAGGTGTCCGAGGTCCTCCTCAGGAATGCTGAAACCCAGGAGCACCCGGATGGCCATACGGAAGGTGAGCTTCTGTGCCTCCTGGTACACGTTGATGGCCTCAGGTTGGCTGCTCCAAGCACGCAGTGTGTCCTGGATCACCAGCTGGATCTTGGGCAAGTAGCTCTCCAAGGCCTCATGGCTGAAGACCTTAGAGAAGACCTGGAGGGCAGAGATGTAGGTGGTAAACCTGGATCCTAAGCTGATGTGGTCCACACTCTGCCTGGCAAGAGTGACTGTAGCCAGGAAGCACTCCCATCCTCAACCCTTCCCAGAAGTGTGTGTCCCCATGTAGTGGCAAAGTCCTGGGGACTGCACAGTTCAGCTGCTAACAAGTCTTGGGTGTGTGGCTCTCCCAACCTTGGGAACATGATAGGGAGTTGAATGGGATAGGAGCAGAGAGGCTGCCCTTTCCTTGAGAATCCAGGGCAGAACTGGAGCACAAGTGAATGCCTGGACAGGGAAGAGGCAGGGAAGCAGTAAATGGCTCCCTTCTGCTCCTCTGGTGGAAGGGCAAGACTAAGGCCAAGACTAAGGTAATACCACAAGGAATTTTGTTTCCTGGGAACCAAAATTATCTTCAGTCCCTGTGAAACATCTGTTGGGTAGTGATTTTAGGAATCTCGACAGCTGTGCCATTAAAATGTTTTTGGTGTGGCTAAGTCTGGAGGCAGGAGGATAGAGGCAATGGTTTTGTACTCCAAAAGATCACAAAGACAATCAGAAGTTCATTTTAATTCCCTGCATGCTCCAGAACCATCTTAAGTAGCCAAGGAACCCCTGATTCCACCTCCCCTGCCTTGCATCCTCCTGATTGGCTTGGCAGACCTCTGCCCCCCCCATCCCACGGCACATGTTTTTCACACTGCTGTCTTAGTGTACAGGGGAGGGAGAATATTGTTTATTTACTGACAGTCTGTGGGTCCCACTTATAACCAACAACCTCCATTTCCCCCTGGGTTCAGAACAGAAAGGGGGTGCCCCACTGGAACCAAGGAAAAGGTCATGAGGGAAGACAGAGGGGGGAGGGGCAGTGCAGAGGAGGAAGGTCCCCCCCACCCCATGCAAACCACACACACGCGCCTGCCCTCCCCTCCTGCCCCCCAAACACAACCGCCACACAAACTGTAAATGTGAGAATTTCCCCTGCAGTCAGCTCGAGGAGGAAAAGGTAACATTTTCCTGGCCTGGGCCCTGCATGGCTAATAGGAGGGCTGGTTTGCAGAAATAACAGTGCTGGCCCTTCAGTGGCCCAGCCAGGCTCGCACAATAGCACTTTCATTCTAAAATTCCCCGGTGGGCAGGGAGATGGAGGGAGGCCAGTGAGGGGCAGAGACGCCCACACTGCTCAGGGCCACTCTCCTACAAAAGAACAGCTGAAAGGTAGAAAGGCAAAAGGAGGTCCCCTAGGTCAGTTCAGGCCTGGAAGGGTCATTTATACCTTGCCCAGTTTCAGGGGGGGTCTTAGGGAATTTCCAGAGGGGCATTTCAGTTGCTACCTCCTGTCAAAGGTTTTGGATAAAGGCAGTGCTGGGTGCCTCGGCCCCTCATGCTGGTATCCTTAAGATTCCAGGCTCAGTCTCAGGTCAGGGGGTCTTGAGGAGTGGGAGTAAAAAGCTACCTACAGAGCCCAACACCAGCCAACCAGGGCCCTTACAAAATAGCAGAGGCCACAGGGTGAGCAGAAAATGGTGTGTAGGAGCTTGGCGGGCTTACTGGGCTGTGACCAGACCTCAGTGGGAAGCTGGTGGTAGGCAGGAGGGGCTTATGGTGGCCACGCTAGCCCAAAATCAATCATAGAGGGGTACTATCATAGAGGGTAGAAGATGACTAGGGCCCCAGTGTCAGGAGATGTGGACTCAAAGATGGGCAGAGACGACGCTCACAAAGACCAACCAAAGTCAAAGTCATTTTGGGCTCTAGAGTGGGGTGATGGGAAAAGATAGACTGAGGGCCCAGAAACCTGAGTTTTAACTGGGGATCATTCATCAACAATTGTGTCACTGTGGGTAAGTCATCCACCCCTAAGCCTCCGTTTCCTTGTCTGTAAAATGGTGAGGCTGAACCCAGTGACCTCTGGGATGCCTTTCAATCCACAGAGCACCTGAACACCTACATCCATTTGCTCCCAAGACGATGCAAAGCAGCCAGAACTCAGCAATGCTCAAGCCACCTGGAGAGTGCCTACCAGGCCCCCACTCTCCCATTACATCCTGCTTTACTATGGCCCAGGAGGGGCTATCCCAGGGCTTGCAAAGGGCTACTGCCACGGCCTCCACCCCACACTGAGGAGCGGTCATGCAGGACCACTGACAAGCCCTGCCTGCCCTACAGGTTACATTCACTGCGCCCTCTAGCGATGGCCGGCTGTATCACCTCTTCTGGCTCCAGGACAACCCAGGAAGATCCAGGGGGACCTGGGATTGAGCAACGACTCCAAGGCAGGGTGTCCATACTTGATTCTCAGGTGGGAATGAGTCCTGAGCAAGGCCAGGCACCCACTGCCACCCTACACCTGCAGGACCCTGGGGCTTGAGTCCTTGAAAAAAAATTAAGCCAGGACTAGGGTTCATGTCCAGACCAGCCTGACTAGCTGACACCCAGCAGGACACTGCCCCTCTGGGGCTCAGTTTCCCCACTGGTTTCATGAGGGATCCAGCTAGTAGTTTTGGAGTCTCTTTCCACTTGACTATTCCCTGATTCTTCCCCTGAAGTAGAGAAACTACCCAAAAGAGAACCCAAGCAAAGGCAAGTGTCAGGCACTCCAATCTTGGGGGGGGCGGGGCGGGGAGGGCTTTGCTCAGAGGTCACCAAGTCCATGCCTGGGCCACTAGCCCATGTTCCAGAGGCATCAGGGCCTCCCAGGCACTGGGAAGGCTCCAGGGCTTCATCCCTGGGCCTGTGCCCAGGATTAACAATGAGGGCACTTCCCAAAGCCAAGGCAACTCAGAAACCACCTCCCACCACAAAGGACAGGCAGGGGTGGAGGTGTTGGCCAGGGCAGAGGGAGGCCCAGGGCATGCTGGGTCTGAAGCCACTGCCTGCTGGGGTCAGGACACAGACACTCTGGGAAGGTGCCTGGGAGTGGCTCAGTGTGAAGAGAGGAAGGGTTCCAGCCCCCAGAGTTGCCTGCCCTGACCACAGTAGTCACAGGAGCCAGGGCTGCTTTGTTTCCCTCTGGGGCTTCCCTGGGAATTCCCAAAAGTGAGCCAAGAATGCCAGACAAAAGTCATTGGGAACTGGCCCAGGCCCAGGCAAAGCCCTGCAGAGGGAGCCACAGGTATGGACTTGGCACCAGGGTTGTTGTTGGGGGAGGGCAAGGGCCAAGGGTCTCCCAGTGTACCTGTGGAAGTGACAGGGGCAAGGGCAGGCAGGAGAATGGTCTTAAGGGATGTCCTTGAGTAACTCCCCAATCCCCATCCATTTCCCTAACACCATAGTAAACTCCAGAGCCCACATCCCTGTTTTCTCCCTCCCTCTAGACCAAGAGCCTATTCTGTGGCAAGAGTCTGGGGACACCACCCTGGCTTGTCAAAACTTAAATTCTCTGTAATTGTTCCTACAAATGTTTTCTCCCCACAACCAGGCCTCTTTGCCCCTCCTGTCTCTCATCCGGTGACACTGGGGAGGTGGGGTTTCTCTGCAAACTGCCACAGCCCCATGTGACCAGATAACCTCCCACTTGTCTGCTGGCAGCTGTGGATGGATGGACAAATGGATGGGCAGCAGCAGGAATGGGCACAGCCTCTGAGGGAACCCACTGCCCGACTAGTGACTCAGATTGGGAGGAATGGAAGAGGCTGCCCAGGAGAGGTGGGGGCCCAGGCAGGCCACCCAGCCAAGGCCAAGCCATCAGAGCCATGGCCTGTAGAGTGGAAAGAATAACAGAAGGCAGGCAGCTGTCCGCACAGGGGTGACGCCAAGGTGTGTACTTTATTCTCAAGCAAGGAGGAGGACAAGAAAGGACGTCATCCTCTCAGCTGATGGCATTTCCACTGGACGGAGGCTTCACCTTTGACTGAGAGGGGCAGACGCAGACATCCCACTCCCCAGCTTGTGCGTGTCCCTTCCCTGCAGCTGTGGGAGCAGAGTGCCCCTCTACTGCTCTAATGCTTCCACCTCCCCAACCAAAGCATGTGGTGGGGGAGGAGGCAGCACTGGCAAAAACCTGCTGAGCCCCCTAATCCACAAAGGGTTGCCCAGCTGCTCCTACCCTCTCCCAGTCACCACAAAACCACCCTTGGAAAGCTGAGCCCAGAATGGGGGGAGGGTCTTGCCAAGGTCACAGTGGAGGGCACCGCCTCCCACCACTTCAAACCCCAATGAAGCTGCTCTCTCTCAGGCTCTGAATTTATCTGAACCCCGAAGGGGCTAAGTTGCTTCTATGGCCCAAGTTGCTTCTAAGGGTAAGGCCAGCTGTTCTGACTTGTTGTCAGCATTTCTCAGGCCCCTGGAGCCCCTTCTTTTAAGCCTGAAGAACCCAAGATGAATACAATAGCTAGTACAGGGGGCTTAGGGCCAGAGCAGACCCCAGCTAAGCCTCCCCACTCTTAGCCAAGGTCACAGTTGCCTTCCAAGGCTGGGAGAGTGAACAAACACAGCAACACCACAGCCTTGGACCCCTCCTCACCTTGGGAGAAGAACACAGAAAGGAAGGAAAACAGGAGGAGGGGCCCCCACGCCCAGTCCTCCCACCAGCCTGCTGCCTGGCACAAGGGCAAGCAAAGGGAGAGAGGTCCACTCCCAGACACCCTGGTGACTGACTGTCAGCTTCCTCCCCCTGGTGACCTTCAGAGAGATCCACTCCTGCCTCCCTTCTTCCCCCAGCCTCCTCAGCAGCCCCTGGGTCCATCCTTTGGTGCTACAGTAACTGTTCGGTGGACTTTAGCTGGCAGAACAAAGGCTCTGTGCCTATGCCAAAGGCTCAGTCAGAGTTCCCAGTAGCTGCCTGGCCATACCACCCACCTTCCCATCTAATCAGCTTGGAGCTTCTGCCCTGAATTGAACCTGGCAGCCATGACTGTGCAGTCAGAGGCTGCACATTGGTACAAAGAATGGCCTCCTAGAGCCAAGTGTGGCCTGGCCTTTCCCAGGATCCTGAAACCATGGGTATTCTTGGTTCTGCCCTCCTGGCTGGGGCACCTCCTGGCCTCTACACCCCCCCATAAAGTCCAGGATGTGCTTGGTTTCTGAAAGAAGTGCAATGACCCTGAGCCTGACCTCTACCCCATTCCAGGATAGGGCCCAAAGGCCAAGTCAGTGAGGGAATGGCAGGTGATTAAGCAGGGCTTCTTGATCTCTACCTCTAAAACCTGTTCCCCAACCTCAGCTTCAGGCACAGACTGGGTAGGAAGGGCGAGAAGATGACTCCTGGGCTCCCCAGCCTCTCCAGTGCTAAATGAATCCCCTGAGATGGCCTCCAAGTTCCCTGAGAGTATCTCAGGGCCACTGTCTGGGGTGCATTGGAGCTGCTCGTCTCTTGGTGCAGAGAGCCAGCCTTATCTCCAAAAGAAAAGAGGACATACCCAATCCTGTTACATGGGCCTGGACATCTGAAGTTTCTAGAACTCTCCCCCCCAACCCCAACTGCTTCTCTATGTCTCTGACAACCCTCTTCCCAACCAGACATCACCAAGGCAATACCGCAGCCTCTCTACACACTCTATCAGTCACATGACCCCCTCCCAGAGGTGAAGGATACTAAAGAAAGAAGGAGGAAGTCTGAGGCTTGGCTTCCATAGGTGATGCTGTTAGACCAGGTGAGACTTTCTCTTGGCAACCCCACCCCTGCTGGCCTTAGACCACCAGGACATCCAGGGCAAACACCTGGAGTGTAGTGATGGCAATGAAGAGTCCCCTCCCTGCACATCTGGTCAGACCTCTCAGAGAAAGGGCGGATCATCACCCCAATGGAAACAGTGACACTTCTAGTACCCAGCCAGCCAAGGCCCCAGCACACCTGGGCCCCACTACCTGCACATACATCCTAACCAGGCTGGAGCCTGGCCCAGCAACCCTCTCTCCAGCCAGGTCCCTGACTACAGCATGAGCTGGATAAGGCAGTGTGCCTGGTACCCAGCAGCCCCTACCCTCAAGGCTCAGATCCAGAAGACCAGAAGATCTCTCCAAGCCAACATGGAAATTCAGAAATAAGGCCACTAAGTAAGTCCTCTCCTCTTATCCCTCCTGCCAGGCTCTACTTCTTTTTGAGGGGTGAGCCTCTGGGGGTTGAACTCATGTCCTCCCACTTGCTAGGCAGGCACTCTACCACTTGACTCATTTCACTAACACTTTTTGTGTTGGTTATTTTTGAGATAGGGTCTTACTTTATGCCTGGGTTGGACTAGACCTCATTTCCTCCTATTTGTGCTTCCTGGCATAGCTGGGATGACAGGCTCACAAAACCGTACCCAGCCATAAGTTGAGATGGGGTCTTGAGAACTTTTTTTTTTTTTGCCTAGACTGGTCTTGAACCCTGATCCTCTCCATCTCTACCTTCTGAGTAGCTAGGATCATAGGTTTTAGCCACCTATCCCAGCTCAGGGTCTACTTCTTGAGGGCAAGGTTCCTACTTCCCTGTACCTAACCCAAGGCCCTCTATGTAGTTCAGTTAACTTAAGTTCATGGATTAAGGAGACTCTGGGGAAAGGATCTTTTTGTCCAGCTCATGAGATCCACACACATCCCACACACATCCCACAAAGAAAGCATACAATACAGAAAGAGCCTCTGCATTCGTTTCCCATTCCTCTGTCAGAGGAATGGGAATTCTGGCAATTCTCCACCTCCAAGGACTTAGAGGGCCAGGTGTTCAAAAGAGGGAGACCATGGATCCATGCCTCATGTCCCCATTTTCTTGTCCCACCCCTGTCCCATCACCATTCTTCTCTCTTACTACACTATGTATTTGTCTAGCACTATTCATTTGGGCTGTCTCCTCACCTCCAAATGGACAAATAGGCCAAAACCTTGGGCCTTTCCATGCAGGCACTCCCTACCTGGCACCTGAGGGCTCCAGGCCAAGCCAGGTAGAAGGTGGGTGGGTCTCCAAGGCAACAGCCTTATCCCAAAGCCTGCTGCACCCCCAGGATTTCACACTCTGGTCCCTGGTCCTGGCCAAGCCTTCTTCCTCCCAGCACTGCATCCCCACCCCAGCCTTCAGCAGCCCCAAGTGGGCAGTACCTTTTCTTCACAGCCCTACCTGATTCAAGTCTCACTTAAGCTAGGCCCATGCCCCGGTCTAAATCAAAGCCTCTGTAAGAATGAAATGGGAAGCAACACATGGTTTGGATCTGGGTTCCTGACTTCACTCTTTGGAATGGGCCTCTGGTGGAATCCCAGAGACCATGGGAAAAATCACTGTCCAACGCATCTGAAAAGCCCCCTACAGCCCCCTCCCCTTCTCAAAACACAGCTTGGGGACACTGCATTAACTGCTTCCAGCTGAGTGAGGCAGATGGGAGAAACCTTTGGGAACTCCCTTTCCAGTTCCTGAAATACCTACGTTATCAGGGGATAGGTAAAGGGCACACACACCAGTTTCTCCTTTTGAGTTTTCCTTCTTTGTCTGCCAGGGAGAACTACTGCCCTTCACCGGCAGTTCAGAAAACATCGAATATTAGGGGGTGCGTCGGCGAGTACAGCACAATCCCTCACATTCGCCAAGACCACCTCGAACACAGACTTTGGTGGAGGAGGCTGTTCTTCCCTCCCCGCACATTGTCTCCCTCCCCTCCCCTGAGCTCCACCACTCCTCCAGGAGATGAGAGGCCCTCCTTCCTTTCCTTTAGGTTCCAAACCTGGGTGAGTCCTCTGACCCAATGGAAAAAACTGAGTGGAGGAGCCGGGCTGCCTCCCTTCTGGCGGCTTCAAGCCCGCAGGCCGGCGCCCCGCCCGCCAGCCGGCTCAGCTTTCGGGTTACTGCAGTTCAAACAGCACGTGCCGCCCGCGCTCCAAGCCGCTGCTGCGGCGGCCGCGGCGTAGCGCTGGGAGGGGGCGGGGAGGCTGGTTCCGAGCGCGCTGGCTTGCCTCCTCCGCCTCTTCCAGTCGCTAGGAAAATCCACAGGATAAACACCCACTTTCTCTTCCTCTTTAGAGGAGTGGTGGGTGTGATTTGATCCTCCGCGCGCGACTCGGCAGCTCTCCCACCTCTCGCCTTTTCCGCCACTGTCCAGCCGGCGAGCGCAAGGCCTCAAAGCTCACCGAACCGCCAACCTTTGCTCACAGGGTACCCCTTGCTCCCCCAGCACAGGCCTGCTTCGCCCTCAGCAACTTGTGGCTGGTGGTCCAGGTTTGAATGTAGAATGATTTGGCCTCGGAATTCCCAGAGGAAACCAGGCGAAAGGGGAACGCTAGCCAACTGTCCCGCCCCGCCCCCTTCTTTTTACAGTTCTGTAGAACACTGGAAGCACTGGCGTTGGCCACTCCAGACCTCGCACGTTCAAGCTTTGTCCAAACCACCCCCAAATCAGCCCCTGTGGAGTCTGGTGTTGCCTACCACGCAGTCCACCAGCAAGAGGGTGAATCCAGAGGAGGCCTAAGCAAGCCCTGGATTCGGGCTGGAAACCATCTAGGCAGTGCTCCTCGAGCATGATACGCAAAGCGGTGCACTCCCTCGGCTCTGTAAACTTCTTAACCCTGGGGGTCTGGTGCACGAAAGAAAAAGGTCAAATATCTTACCTTGCGCTTGTTACGGTGGATGTCGCCAATGGAGTTGGCCACCGTGTTGGGGCCAAGTAGCATGCGCGCGCTGCGCGGCCATTCGGTGCTCACGAGGTGATGCTCACCCATGAGAATCTTGCGCACGTTCTCTGCGCCCGTCACCCGAATCAGCGGCCGCCCCAGCAAGTGTGTCTTGAAGACGTTGCCATACTTCTCCCTCCGCGACGACTGGAAGCCGGAACCCTGCGGGAGCCACACAAGAGACCACTCTCAGGGCTCACAGACGGCGTTCGAGGCAGAGACCTGGGATCCAACCCTGGGCGCCGGGCACCTGCCCCTACCAACACACACAGACGCGCACGCAGGTTTTGTTTATCATGGCGTGCACAAGATCTGGGAAGTAGAGCCTAGAGAATAATATATAATGGAGGAGGCGGGAGGTCCAGGGGCACCCACGGCAGGCTGATTTTCATTAGTGATTTTCGGGGAAAAGGTATACCGGCTGGCTGGACCTGAAGCTAAAACCTCCGCGCCCCCCCCCCGCCCGCCCCCCACGCACTCGGGAGCCTCTTGGAATAAATATTTCCAGGCTCCAGGCCACGGGCTGGCGAGACCCCGCGGGGTGGCCGCAGGCCAAAGATTATTTATAGCGGTGAGCGATCCCGGCCCAGAGGCAGTCATTAGAGATGGGGGTTGGAGTTTCCTCTGTTCTCCGGTGTGGCCCGCACAGGGACCGGCGGGCCCTCCGAAGGCTTTTAGGGTGGGGTCATGGGCCAGATCCGCGACTTTCCTAAAGCATTTAGTCCTGGAAATTACTGAGACCGACTTTCGTCACCACCCAGAAGTTTGGAACAGGAGCGCGGCTGAAGGCGCTTCCCGCGGGGCGGGGAGGGACCGGGCGGGGCGACCCGCGCAGGTAACTGGATCCTCGGCGTCCGCGACCGAGGATTGCGGGGCCCCGGCCCCAGTCTTGCGCTTGAAAGACCAGAGGTGGCGGAGCCCGCAGTCCAAGGGTACCGGAAACCGAGGGGACCTCAGAGGGGCGGGGGTAGGGGCATCTTGCTCCCCTTTGACGTCTGCATTCACCACCCCAGCCCACGTTAACCCTTCTCCTACCAAAGCAGCACAAGGTGAAGAGAGGAGGGGCGCCACCTGTCCTCCCTTCTGCGGGTCTGCGGACATACGGGCCGGGTCATGGGCCCCCCCAGGGAACCACTCGGCTCCCCCTTTCCTGAATTGGTCCCCCTCCTCACTTTCCTTTCTTCCATGTAAAACTATTCTCCAGCTAGATGTGCACACACCCCAGCACAGCGAAAAGTGACTCTGCAGAACCAGGATTCCTAATCGCTTTTCCACATGCGCCTCCGGCCCCGGCGCGCGACAGGGAGCGAGCCGGGAACTCCCGCGCCGCCAAGAGGGGGGGCCGGGCCGCGGGGGACGTCGTCCCTCTCCAGGCTGAAGGGTCTACGAGAGCTCCCTCTTCTGTGATGCCATTGTAGAAGGCGCCTACTCCTTTAAGAAAAGTCAAGGCAGAGGTGGGATGCGAAGGGGTGGGGGAGACGGGGTTCCCTTTCTCCGTCTGCAATACTGTCTCCCTCGCTCTTTTCCTCTGTTTTTCTTTTCTTTCGACACAAAAGTTGGGTTGTGAATTTTCCAAGGTCGCCGCCGCCTTGCCCCCCACCCCCGCCTCTGATCTGCCTAACTATAATTAAAGTGCGTTTTTTGTGGCATTAATAAAGAGTTATTTGTCCGCCGTTTCCACGGTCTTCACAAAGAGGACTTTCATAGGGGCTGCCGCTCGGGCCGCGAGTCCAATTTATACAAAAATGTTGTATTTTTAGCCCTGGGCTCTGTTTAGATGGCGCTCAGTGGAAACGGAGAGCCCTTGGAGGTCCCCCCGTAAAATCTGATAAATGACTCCGAAAAAAATAACGCTGAGATTCAGAGGGCTTGCATTAACCCATTCAGCACTCCTCAACATGCACCCACTATCCCCCCATCCCTCCAGATCTGGTGCCCCAGGGCACATGGATGGGGAGGCGCAGGTCTCCTCCTTGCCAACTTCTGTGCGAGTTGGGCATAGACCTCTCCCTAGGGGCCCTAGTGAGATTTCGGAAAAAAGGTCAAGGGGACATGGGGGGGGGCGGGAAAAGGTCAGGAAACGGGACCGGGCCGGGGAGGGGGGGTGGGGGGGGTGGGGGGGTGGGTGGGCGGGTAACCAACAGGGGATCCCGCAGATCAGCTTTAACCAGGAGGGAGCCATTGCCCATGTGAGTTATTTTATTTTCTAAATTCTCGGCCAAAAGCCTAGACCACCCCCGCTGTTAACCCTTTAAAGCGTTCGGGCAAAGAAGAGGCTCTAGAGATTGCTTTGCGAGGGATAGTCCAATTGGTTAAAGTGAACCCCACCTCACGGGCGAACAATCCCCGAAAGAGATGGACCCGCTGCGCTGCGTGACACGGAAAGATCAGAGTGTAAAGGAACTTCGCATCCCCCTTTCCCGCCCCCGCTCCGCTGGCCTAGGGCCCGGCGGAGGGTGTGTGCGCGCGCACGGATCGCACGCGTCTGTTAATTTCAAGCCAAGCTTTCTCACTTCTAAACCCACAGGTCCCCGCGCTCACCTTTCACTTCACCTCTCCCGTGTCCAGGTTGTCTGTTTCAGGGTATCGAGGCTTCCCCTAGCGCCCATCAGCACCCACTGGACAAATATGCGTACACACAAACCCAAAAATACCTCCCATGGTTACCCAAAGGTACCCCCCACCAAGGAAAAACCGGTGTGCATCAAATTTCAAAAGCGATTGCCTATCATTGACCAAGTTAACGCCGTGTTAATCTGTTACTTACCTGGTTCTGGTCCTTAACGGCCTACCCACGTCACCACCAGCGGAGTGGGGTTGTGTGACATCTAACAACAAACACACTCTATGCATCTCCTGCACACTTTTCTGAAGTTTCTTTCTCCTGCTAAATTGTCCCTTCCCAGTTAGTAAATAGACCCGTTTCCCCGAAAGCTGAGAGCCCTCAGGTCTCTTTGCCTCTCGTTTTCCTTTAGGCTACCTTCTTCCTCTCCCACCACAAAACACACCCACTTGCGGGAACAGCGGGCCAAGGCAATTGTACCTGGTGCAGCCGGCTACACAGCAGGAATGCAGCCTTGGTCTTAAAGGGACAATTCAAGCTGTTATTAGTCCCCTTTCCTACTCTCCGGACTCAATTTTTGGCTCCCAGAGACACCGTTAAAGCCCAGGAAGCTGAGGGCGACTGGGGTGGAGGGTGGGGGGTGGGAACCTGGAATGCGAAAAGGAGGCAAAAAAGCAACCCAAGATCCGACGCCCCTTTGTACTCGCACTGAGCGAGGAGCCCCCAGGGTTCTTCATGCAGCCCAGCTCGGTCGCCAGCGACCAAGGCACGTCAATCTTGGAAGTCTCCTCTAGTCTGGGAATCCCTTTTAGCAGTCCTCGTAGTCCGGCGCGCCAGGCGCCTGTGGTGTCTGAGCCACTCGGCAGGCAGGCAAGGGAAACCCGGACGACGCGGGCTGCGAGAAGGGAAGGGGCGGGGCAGGGACCAGTGCTTTCAAGCTCCAGGCGCCCCCTGGTCCGCCCGCCGCTCGGTCGGCACCGCGCTCGCAGCTAGCGGACCCCGGAGAGCAGCAGAGCGTGCTCACCCTTACCTGTAGCAGCCAGTGGCCGGTCTCTCCGATGAGCGGGAAGCCCATGGAGCCCTTGGGGATGGGCAGCTTGCAGCTCTTGTCGCGGGTAGCAGCCCAGCGCAGCTGCCACAGCTGCTGCGAGACGGCCAGCAGCAGCGTCACGGACACCAGGCATGCGGCAAGGGTGGCCAGCGCCGACACCAGCTCCAAGCCCTCAAAAAGCATGTTGGCGGTCGCTGGGGGATTGGCTGTGCTGGCCGCGGCGGGGGAGGGGAGGGCCGAACCAGAGCGGCGGGGGAGGGGAGACTGCGGCCGGGGGTCCTGGCACCTCCAGCCAAAACTGGGAAGGAGGATGGGGCTGAGGGAAGGGAGTGGAGGCTGCGAGGGGAGCGGAGAGAGAGGAGGTGGGGAAAAAGATTGCTTAAAAGAAGAGAGGAGACACGAGGCCACTGGAGGTGTAACTTGTTTGTTTGTTTGTTTGTTTGTTCCTTTACAGCGGGCTTAGGGGCTGCTCAAAGGGTGATGAGATGAAGCCCTGAATCAAGCTGGTGGATTTGCTCTCCCCGCAACTATCACACTCGGAAAACTTTGGAAAACTTTATCCAGCAAGAGCCTCTCATAAGTCCCTTCCCCTGATCGAGGGGAAAAATTAAAAAATAAAAGAAGGGGAACAGAGAGCTAGCAGAAAGTGCGATCGGTTTGTCAAAAGTATTTCCCCCAAATTCCTATTTAAAAAAAAAAGGAAAAATTCTGAATTCAAAAATTCCAACGAACCCAGAAACTTTGGGGGCGAGGGAGAAGACTCCCCAGCTGACCGAGTCCCTGGGCTGCTCTGGGTGGCGCGCCCGAGCCCTGGAGCAGCCGCGGCACCTCGAGGCGGGCGCAGCGGACGAGGTGGCGAGGCGGGCGAGGCGGCCCGAGCGCTGGTGCGGAGTCGGCGGGCCTCGGCCGGGACGGGACGAAGCCGGTGACAGAGCCCCGGGCGGGCGCTGGGGCGGCGGCGGCGGCGGCGGCGGCGGCGGGCAGGCGGGCGGGAGAGCGGGAGGGGTGAGGCGGGGTGGGGTTGGGGGAGGAGGTGGAAAACCGGAGCCCGGCTATTGTATCAATTAAGAAAAGGCAGTCCGTCCCGGGACGCAGTCTCTCGGCTCTGGAGTTGCTGTTGGGGGAAGAAAGGGGAAGGGGGGGAAGAAAAGAAAAGAAGGCAAAAAGAATGAAAGAGGGGGAAAGCAGAAGGCAGGATTTCAGGGCTGGTGGTTTGAAAAGCGTCTCTCAATATGATTTGCGTCCAAAGCGAGGCGGTGCGTGTGTTTATATAGAGGCGGGAGGCTGCGCCGTGGGCGCCCCGCCATCAACCCCCCTCCGCGGGTTTACAAAGCCGGAGGCGTGGTGAGAGGCCCGGCCCGCGGTCGGAGCGTGTGAGCGCCCGCTGGCCTCCAGCCCCGCCCCGCCACCCCGCCGCCCGCCGCCCGCCGTCCGCCCGGGACCCACTTGTAGCCGCCGCTGGATCAAACTCAGTTCACCTCTCGCTTGCTCTTCCTTCTCGCCAGCGTCTCGCCGAGCCCAGCACCGTCACCTACAGACGGACGAGAGGAGACACGCGCGCGAACACACACACGCACACACACACACGGTGCGCACTCGCTTGGTGCCCGCTTGGCTGCTAGGCCACTTCCCTCCCACTTTTCCTCCCGGGTCCCTGGCCCCCTCCTCCTGCTTCAGGCAGTCCCGCGTGCGCCATAGTCCCCGCAACTGAGATCCCGGCCAGACTACCCTCTCAACTAGGGGGTCTCCAGGAGCCTCTTAAACCTGTGTTTAGGTTTCGGGGCCCCCATGCTGCGGGACCACGCGGGCTCCTACCTCGTATAGGAGGACCCCTTATTTGCTACTCCCAATACTTGCTAACCTGGGTCCCCATCCCTGATCCCTGAATCCCAAAAACCTTAGGTGCCAAGGTCCCCCTTCCCTCATACCCTACAGAGCCTGGAGGTTCCCCTATCCCCATGTGCGTCCGGGGCTGCCAATGCCGCAGCCCCTTCTCTCCGACACTTCTGAGGCACCCCCTTCCAACACACACATACACACACACACACACACACACACACACACACACACACTTCGTAGTCCATGTCCACCTCCCGCAGCGTCGGAGGAACCCCGATCCAGGCGAGTGTCTGACACCTGGGACAAAAGCGGCGGCCCCTGCACCCGGAGGCGGGTGGTACCGGGTACAAACGTTCATTGATACAAATGAGTAAATAAGCATGCCGGGTGAGCGCGGTCACCTTCTCAGCGCTGGCCGCAGAGGGTCCGGAGCGCTTGCTTCTGCTCTGTGAGATGTGCGTGTGGGCGGGGGCCGCACCTGTGTGTGCAGTCCTGCATCTGCCCTACGACTGTGGAGAGAGGTGGTTGTCTACAGGTTTTTGTGTTCTCTCTGGAGCTGTCTGTATGTCTGCACTCATGCATCTGTCTGCACCATGGCCTCTCCAGAGAGCCTGTGATGGAGCTGTGCACACCAACCCAGACAGACATCTGCCTGGCTAGTACGCGGCTCTCCCTTTCGCGTGCATCCTGTTTTCCTCAACATGCCTCTGCACTTTAGCACTCTCGGAGCAAAAGACTATAAACATCCCGCCTTTAGTTTAGGGTGGTGTGTGTATAAATGAAACTAGATTCCCCTCTAACACCTTCCCTGCACCCAGTACGGGTTCTGCTTTGGTGCTCAGTAGAAAAGAATGAGCGTGAGCGTCTAAGACGCTCGCTGCGCGTATGTGTTGTCCCTCGCTGAGTGAGCGCTTCTGAGGTTGAAGCGGCCAGCGGAGAGCTCAACGCTGGGCTGGTGCGGCAAGCGCTGGGTCATCTGGGCTCTCACTCTCTGCCCTGTAACCCCACCTGGTGGACAGCTCTAGTACTACAGGTCCAGAGGAAGCAATTCCTGCTTTCCCTTCCCTAATTGACTTTCCTAATGGATGACAAGGGCCTACGTGCAGGTTCTCACAAAAGTGCCGTCAGACTCCCCACCCCCAGGGCACTTAGGACTGGGACACCCACGAAATCCTTGTGAGAACCAATGTGACTCCAGAGATAGAAAGCTAGGGAGCACCCTCCTGGGAGATTTTTCAGGACTGTCAAATCTGGCAGTGGCCACAGGGAGCCATGAGGCCAGCACTACTCCATTCCCTATCAGAGGATAGTACTGGGGTAAAACTGGGCTGGGGGAGGTTGTTGAGGTCGTGATGTCTTGAAGAACTCTGAGAATCTAGCCAGATTCCCAGTATTATTAGCACAGAGGTGGTGAAATAAACAAGATGACCCTGGGGAACCCATTGGTGGATGGACATGGACATGATGGGACAGAAATCCAAATAGATGCATGGGCAGATACGGAGCACATGCAAGAGAACATATACATAGAGGTCTGCTGTCACAGAGCCAGGAAACACCCACCTCCTGACCACCAACCCAAGAGTCCATTGAGGATCAGAAGTCCCCACACACTCCATTTGCTTTCCCCTCACTCCCTTTCCCCTGGATGGCTTTGGTACCCTTTCATCCTCCCCTACCTGGTCTCTCTTCCTGTTCACTTGTAGAGTGGGAGTGGGGACAGGGGCATGGAGAAAAATTCTAGGTCCTTCTTACTGTCCAGCTATCAAGTGGGGTCCTGAGGAATATCCACAGAGACACACAGTCCTATAGCAATAGATGCTGTTTCCTACTAGGAACCATCTCTCTGTTCAAGTTGTAAATAGTACTGAGGAAAAAAGAAGAGGAGAGCCATGCTGCTTTAACTCTGTAAGACTGCCTGGAGGAGGTTGTACAGTGTGGGAACGCTGAGACTGTGGAGCAGGTTGTTAAGAGAGTGGTTGGAGTCAAGCATGTTGGTGCACATCTGTAATCCTAGCACTCGGGAGGCTGAGGCAAGAGGACGTGGAGTTGAAAACCAACCTGGGCTACACAGTGAGTTTAAGGCTAGCCTGGGCTACATAGTTGGACCCTGTTTTCAAAACAAACAAACAAAAAGGTGGCTGGGACAGAGGAAGGCCAGTAGTCAGTCAGATCCTATCAGAGACACTATTTGGGCAGCCTGAGGTGGACTTCTGACGCCCAGTCTGAAGCCTAATCCAGACCTCAGTCTGATCTATAACCCTGTCCTAAAACAGACTCCTGAATTAATCCCAGACTGACCTTTAACCCTGGTCACAGACTGACCCTGTTCCTGACTCAATCCCACTACTAGCAAGCATCACTCAGGCCCCAGCCCTGCATAGATTGCCCCAAACCTGGGGCTCAACTCAAGCCACAAGATTCTGAGAGCAGGAATAGGCTCTAGGTCAGAATATTTCTTGCATTCTGATCTTAAAATGATCTGCCTGCTCTCGGTGAGCATCCCCTTCCCTCCAGGATGGCTGTAGGTAATCACAGGAACTCCTGGACACTGCCCCTTCCCAAGCAACCCTTTGTCTAGCCCATGACACACCCCAGGGCTTGCAGTGTCTCTGTAGCCCTCCTAGCACTTTGAAATCAGTGAGAACAGACTGGGACACCAGTCTGGGATGCTGGTTCAAAGTTAGTTCTGCTTGGATGAAATTCACATCCAAGCAGAAGATGCTGGGAGAATATGGAGGACAGACCTCAGGCACCATTGGGATATGCAAACCATGGACAAGGCACACCTCAGTGCTCAGAAAACTCTAGGGGAAGATTTGCCTGGAGTCCTACTCCTCATCAAGGCACAAAGCTGCCCAGGAGTGTTGTCTGTCCTGGGCCTTCTACACCCAAAGTGAGCACTTGTCCCCTTTCCAGTCCTTCTCATGTGTGCAGTCCAGTGCAGCCAACAAATCTCTTCATTTCACATCCACACGGCACTCTGAGGTATCACTGTTCTTAGATATCAGATTTAGATATCTCATCTTGTACTGACAAGAAAACTGGGACCAAGTCCCTCCTGCTCATCTCCATTGTTTGGTCCTGTTCCCTTTCCCACGAACCAGAACACATCCTGTGAGCTGTGAGACCCTTTGTTTAATGTCCATGCTGCTGACTTCTAAAGCCAACATCAGAAGAAATCTTTAATTTTATGCTCAATTTTGCATATTTTTGGCCCTGAATTTTTTCAGTTGCTTTTTATTCACTTTCTTTTTCTTAAAACTACCTTTCATTCCTCCAGCCAGAACCAAACAAAAAATGGGGGAAGCCCAGGATAAAAGTGAGGGCAGTCTCCCCAAGTGCCCAGAGTGCAAAGACTAGGCAGCAGTAGATAGGAAGCAGGACTGTGTACTCAGGGTCTACAGGGGTTTCACAAGGCTTCCTACTCACTGTGGGCAGTCTAGCCGGAAGGACAAAGTCCAGGATTCCATCTGAGTCTTCTCTATTCTCAGCCCTTTCCTGCTCTCTAGGACCTAGGCGTCCTTGGAAAATTCAGTGCTCAGCAACTCATTATCTCCCCCAGGGCCACAGGCTGGTCCCATTCCATTCTAAGGCCTCTCTATACCCTTTCTGACAGTGCTGAGGCCACTTGTCTACAAGTCCAGGACAGTAGATCCTTCACCATTGGAGCAGAAACGGAGAAACAAGGAGGATCCCTTGTCCCTGGGTCCTAGCTGTGAACCCAGATATTCCTCTCCAGGCCTGTTTCGCCTCCCTTCTCCCCCTCCACACCCTGGCTCCAGAATAGGCACCATAAGGCCGGCCATAACCCTCCAGTGCCCAGTCCTCAAGGACAGTTTAGAGGACATTCTCTGACTGTGCCCTGGCTATTGCAAGAGGGGCTGGACCCCTGATGTCTAGGTTGGATGTAAAAATCACCACAGTGCCCAAGATTCTGTCTTCCTGGCACCTGTGGGGCTAAACTCTCCTCCCCTGCAGCTTCAGGGGCTCTGAGGCTATTTAGAGAATCTACAGACCTTTTCAAAAGTACCTTCTGCCAGAAACCCACCCAGCCTACCACCTCTTTGGAGATGGAGTCTTGTCATTTGCAACACTACCAAATCCAAAGTCACATCCTCCTTCTATGAATTGAATTTATTCCTAAAAGCTTTCTAATCCCCATCTTCTCGCCCACCAGATACTTTCAATTCCATTTTTTTTAATGTTTTATTTTATAGATAACAATTACCGTCCAAAGGGCTCCAGGTGGCAGAGGGAGAAGCAGGCCTGGCCTGACTCACTTCCAGCCCTTCAGAAAGCCCCTTACCCACCCCTCTTCAACACTCTGAGAAGGGGGTAGTCCTTGGGAAAAAACTTTCCTGCTTTCTACTTTGCCTGAATATGGAGCAAGTCTCACCTCATATCTCATCTCAGAAATCTCAGCTGTAGACACTGGCCCCAGAAGGATTATTTTTTGTAAGAAATGAGAATCTCCCATCCTTCCCCAAAGTCCCCACACCCAGTCCTTCTCCTCCTACCCCACTCCCAACTCAGCCCAAAAGCAATCCAAAAAGAGACTTGCCAATGGAAGGTAGGAGGAACGCAGCTGACAGCTGTGTCCAAATCGGCACTGCCTGGAAAAGAGTAGCCTGCCCGGTGGCGATGGGACATCGGCAGTGCCCCAAGCTGGCTGAGGCTGGCAGGGACACTGCAGCAGCGATGGACCTCCCTCAGGCCCAGGGAGCCAAGAGCCCTTTATAGCCTGAAACCTGCCCTGGCACCGCCCCGTGGGCGGTTGCAACAAGGGCCTGCAACTAGGGGAGTCGCTAGGAGCTGGGAGGGCATCTGTCTCAGGACCCCAGGGCCAGGCCCCCACCCACAAGAATCTGGGATTCAACCTCCTGCCTCTCCAGGCAACTCTGTGTCCTGGTCTGTGTGTGAGGCAGTGTGTGTGTGTGAGTGTGTGTGTGCGCTCTTGCTTAAATGTCCATTCAAAGACCTCAGATCTCTTTCCCTCATCCCCTTTCTCTGGCAGTAACAGTTTTTGAAAGGATGGGGAGAGCAGTGTGTTTCTGCTCAGTTTATCAAATTACACTCAATGACAAAGGACTGAAGTGCATTTTCTTGAAGGCTTGACAATTGGGATCCAGGAAGAAAAAAGAACAGCACGACAGAGAACCCAGAGCTTCTGTGGAAGGTAAAACACCGTTGTGAAAGGCTGGGGATGTGGCTGGGTGGCTCTA
Source organism: Castor canadensis (assembly GCF_047511655.1). Lineage (NCBI taxonomy): Eukaryota > Metazoa > Chordata > Mammalia > Rodentia > Castoridae > Castor > Castor canadensis. The sequence continues at coordinate 62,455,832 of NC_133397.1, forward strand.
AGCGAATTTGCCTTCATGTTGCTTGGTGTTAAAAACTGCTTCCCTCACTCTCCATCCAAGCTGCTAAAATCCCATGGATCCCAGAAATTGTGAGATTGTCGACTTTTAAAAGGAACACTGTTCATTATTGCATGAGCTGAATGAGACAAACTGGAGTATAGCCTTCTCCCTCCCTCCATGGCTCTCAGGGGTCCCAGGTCCCCTTCACAGCTCCCAGTGCCAGGGAAGCCTCCTCAGAGAGGTCACTCACAGAGGTACAGTGCCCTCTGTCCTCCCATGTGGCCTGTCCAGCTGTACCCCTCTCCTTAGGGTTACAGTTGGGATGGGAATAGGTTGGGCTTCTCCCTACTAATCAAAGTTCTGTAGTGCACTTGAACTTGGAGGATGGCTAGAAGGAGAAGGATGGATTGACTGACCTTTATGCCTGAAAGACAGTACTCAAGGAGTACTAGACTGCTCGTCTCAAAGGTTTCCATTCTTGGGGATGAAGGACAAGGCAGCTACCTAAGCCTCAGGTGCAGAAGGTAAGCCTAGGAGGAAAAATAGCCACTCATTCAGAGCTTGGAGACAGTGCCAGAAATAAGTCCACCATCCACCCTGTCTTCCCATCCATGCTGGCTTTTGTTCAGAGGCCTCCAGCAGGCAAGCCGGCCAACTGACTAGATCCTTTCTCAGAGCTAACCTGAAGGCCTAGTTAGCAGGGCTCTGTACTTCAAGTAAAAAACTCTACCAGCTCATTTCCTCTTGCCCATGACTCAACTCTTAAATATTCCCTCCTAGAAGGAGATGGAGAGGTGGAGTTCAGAGGCTGTGTGGTTGGCTACCTGAGCATTCCCCACCTTTCTTATCACACCTATACCTCAACCCAGCTTCAGGTTCACCTGAGACTTAGATGCTCCAACTTTATCTAGTTCCCTTCCCAGGCACTGGCATGGTGACCAAAAATAAGAGGAACCATTCCTAGAAAGAACTACCTCTTACCATTATTGTGGCACATGCCTGTGATCCCTCCAGGATTTTATCTGGTACCTACCCTGCAGGCCCTGAGAGGTTCTTAGAAGGACACCAGCTCCCTACCATATTCTGTCCACCAACATTACCCCAAAACTCTATGTTTCCTCAATCCAGATTCATTATGTGTTCTCTACTCCTGACCCCCACAAGATTACTACCCTGAGATCCTGCCTATGTGAGAATGTGGAGCACCTTGGGTGCTCCCTTTAGATCTTCCCTCCATTGGTTTCATTCCTTCCTCACTGTGCTGCTATTCCAAATTCACTCATTCTTCACACTTGCAAGCAGGCAGGTGACTGAGCAGCTGAGAAAAAGGGCTCTAGGGTGGTTTGAACCTACACTCAAATCTCCACAGACCTCAGTCTGGACCACAGTTGCTTCTCCAATGTGCAGAGTGGAGAAGAGGGGAAGAGCTGAGTCAGGGAAGACTGTTGGGGAACCATGGCAATAACTCAGGCAATAATGATAACAGTAGTAACAATAATGAATTAATAATAGCCCACACTTACCTATGTGCTGGGCCCTTTATGAAGTACTTCTCATGTACTGTTTTACAGCAACTCCAGGAGGGAGAACGCTGTTATCCTCAGTTTACAGGGGAAGAATCTGAGAAGTCATGAGGTTCAATGATTTGTCCAAGTGGCTCCATTTGCACTTTGGGGGCTGAAATACAATGTCCTCTAGAACTCAAATCAAGGGAATCTGCATTAGAGGCTGAGCCTGTAATCCAGCTCACTAAATGCTAAAGCCAGCTGTAGCAGTGAGGATAGAGAAAAGGGCACAAATTTCAGAAGGATTTAGAGTTGAAATCCAAAAGTGGACACATTTGACAACTGCAGTGGGAGGATGGGATGGGGTCCCCATCAGGGAACTGGGTACACGGTGACGAGATATCCTGAGCTGGGGATCTCAGAAGGATGCGGCTTGGAGGTAAGATGATGAGTTGGTTTGGGGCCAGAGTAGGTTCTGGGTGGTTATGGGTTATTCTGGTGTAGTTGTCTGGTGGTTGTTGGATATGTAGAGGTCTGGAGTATAGAAGACAGATCTGGCTGGAGAGGGAGATTTAGACCATCTGTGTTCAGTTGTTGATGGAAGACATAAGAGTGGAAAAGCCAGCACAGATAGAAAAGCAGGCTAGGATAGAGCCCAAGGAGCACCAAGACTTAAGGCAAACTGGAGGAAAGAATCTGTGAGACAGGGACTTCTTTCTTTGTCCAGATACACGTCCTAGTTAACTTCACTTAGAATCTCAAGTTCTCAGGGAACTCAGAGGTTAGCAATCTCAGCTCCTTCTCAACTGAGAGACCCTGACACATGCACACACAGAGGCATGTGCATCTGGACACACAATGCTTCCTGAACTGTGCACTCCCATTTGTAGGATTCTATAGGGAATCCTACATTTGCGCAGAAAGCCACCTATCTCACTTAGGCTTTTCTCTATACCAGGAAGTGGCATACATTCTTTTAGAAGTACCTCCTACATGGGTATGGGTCTCATTTGCCCCCAGACTGTGTCTTTTTCATCAGGGTGGAGCTCTCACATTGAAGGACATCCTGATGCACAGCCTTCTGTTTTATGCTCAGGGCTGAGATAGCAAGAGGATCTGTGGGAGCAGGGAGGTCAAAAGAGAGGGACCAAAACATAATACATGGGGTAGGCATACATACACCCCATGTGGGACTGGAGAATGAAGAAAGCATGGAAAGAAAACAGGCAATGAGTGGGGAGAAACAGAATCCTTTCCCTTCTCACCCACTGTGGGAGTGCCCTGTATTGGAGGAGGAGGCAGAGATTAGAGTCCTGGCATTTAGAGGCTGGAGACACAGGCTTGGGGTATGGGGGAAGGAGAACAGGAGCCAGTTGAAGGAGAATAAGGGGATGGCAGTGCTTTGCAAGGCCTCTCCAAGATGACACCAGCTGTTAAAGCTCCAGCCCTAGGCTGTAACCTCTGGGAAGAGACAAGGCATTGCCCTCAGGACAAATGGCAACTGTGAGAAAGATACATGGCAGAACCATCAAATGGAAACCCAACCAACAGAGGGAAGTTTGGGCCACTTATCTCCTGGGTAGATGCATGCATTCTCGTAGCATAGGTGTTCTGACACCTACTCCCAGAGACAAGCTGTCCTCTGCGGTGTCACGCATGCTCAGTTCCCCTCCCATTCTGCACCAGCTGGTCAGGGGCTTAGCTTCATGTTCCTGAGATTCTCATCTGGCAGCAGGAAGGCCACCTGCCACTCTCGTCACCTCAGTACCCAAATAAGCTTTGGTGCAATGGAGCCTTAGAAGAGCAGGGATGGAGAGGGGAAGAAGTAGGGCATGCTTCTCGGAGAAGCTTACCTTGCTACCAAGAGGAGGCTGCATGGCCCTCTACTCGAGCCATGGATATGGGCATCCAGCTCTGCTCAGCCCCAGAGCTTGCTCAGCTCAGATAAGGGCCATGGTTAGATTTGGGGGAGGCATATGACTCTCCATTGTAGGGCAAAGGTATCCCCAAGCCTAGCGCACCCACCACTGAGCCCCACTGCTCTGTTACAAGAACCCTTACTTTTTCCCTATTCCAATTTCCACCTCTATGCGGTCACTCTCCAAGCCCCAGGACAGCTGCAGCGCTGACTGTAGAGCAACTGTGGAGAGAGGAGACTCTTGTTTACAGCTTGAGGGGGACCTGGAAAGGAGACATTGGGATCAGAGGTCCCTCCCAGCCTACCACATAAGTAAGCAACTCAACTCAGGGCAAGGGATGGTCGAATGAGCACAAGCCCCCAAATCAATGGACCTAGTCCCAGTCATCATTCTGTCACTTACCAGCTGTATAGTTTTGGCCAAGTCACTTCATCTCTCTGAAGATCAATCTTCATATTAAAATGGGGAGATAAAGTCTTGCCTTGCTGAGCAATTGGCAGATGTGAGGATTCTTTTTTCTTTTCAGATAATGCATGTAAAATACTTGGCACAGTGTCAGAAGCAAATTCATAGTGAGGCCAAGGAAGCTAAAGCTTTAGGTCCTTCACCCGTACAGGTGCCTCCAAAGCCCTAGGAGGGACCCTAGCAGGCCAGAATTTTCCATGGTTTTTTCTTACATAAGGTCCCTTGAATCATACAAGCTTCAGGTCCTATGAGTTCTAGCACCTGAAAGACAGTTGTTGGCCCTGTTATCATACTCTGTTCTCCATCCCCTCAGACATTCCTATGCACACAGGGACAGTCACTCAGGCTGGCCAAAGAAAGTTAAAGTGATCCTCAGCAAGGTTTAGGCTGCATGGATCTCACTCCCAAATGGTGCTTGCTGCCTCCTCCTCCCATCCTCTGTTTGTTAACCCAACCCAGGAAGCCAGCTAAGTGCACTCTCTAGGATTTGCAACTCTGGGCACTGTGTCCTGGTCCTAGCAGGGGCTTTGCTCCAAAAATTATGAACTTTTAAGAAGCCAGTTTTAGGGCTGTGCTAGACAACACAGGGGCTGAGGAATGGGTCTTTAGGAAAACAAAGGCAACTTGGCTGGCTTCCCCATTAGCACCTGTTTCCCTAAGGAGCCTTGGAGGGAGCAGGGACACAGGGCTCCCTCCTCAGTGTCTGGGAGATGGATGGGACTGATTTTTTTCCAAGATTCCTCCCCATAAATCTGATTTGGCCCCTCATGTGTCTAGACCAGTCTCCATGGAGGTGTGTGGTAGTGATGAATGGGCTGCCTGACTAATGTGACTGGCGTGGCAGGGACTTGGGAAAGGGCTCTGCTCTGATGGATGGTCCTCATGAGGGCATATTGCATTAGACACCTATAATGCAATCAGCAGGGCCATTACAATACCAATTTGTTGCTCTTCCTCACCAGGGTGGGGCAGTGAAGCTGGAAGATTAAGGAGGAGGTCAGGTCTTTGGAGATACCTGGGGGGATTTGGGGAAGTGTAAGATTTCCCTATTGGGGGTCATTACTAGGGAAATACAGTAATATGGAGCCAAAGAAAGTGCATGCTGGAATGGGAAGAGAGAGAGAGAGAGAGAGAGAGAGAGAGAGAGAGAGAGAGAGAGAGAGAGAGAGAGAAGGTGTGACCTGGCCAAGGTCACTTTTGGAGCCAGAGTGAAGAGCTGGAATTAGAACCTGAATCTCCCGCTTTCTGTGTCAGGATACTTAGGCAGGGAGAAGAGAATGGGATACCAAGAGAGAGACTATGTCACTCTGGCCTCTATAGTCCTCAAGAGTCTACTGCTATGGCTGAAATCAATGACTGCCTCTTCCACAAGAGAGGCCTACTGTGTGTTTCTGCACTGACCCTAGATGGCACCCACAATGGATCACCTGCAGTGTTGCTACCCTGCCTCCTCACACTAGTTCTGATCACTGCCCCTTTCTGCTGCACTTTAAAGCAGGTTCCCAAACACTGCTCTACCTCCTTATCCTCTAGCTCGCCAGGGGGCTCTTTCAAAACACAATGATCTTCCCATTTGAAAGCTGCTCAGCACCAGGCTACTACTCCTGGTTGCCTGTTCCAAGCCTCAGCTCTGGGCATCTTGTAAATTACCCTGCCTTTTCTGTGGGGAAAGCTCACTGTACACTCATTGCTTCTGGGTTCTTCGGCAGGAAATTGGTCATCACACTCCTCAGCTCATGGATATTCTAATCAGTCAGGTTGCCTCCAACCTCCTGTCATCACAGTGTGCAGTAAATGTCATTTCTCTGGCTATTTAACCGAGAGTGAGCTTACAGGGCTCTAGGAGATGTGCACATACAAGTTAAGTTCCGCTCCAGAGAGGCTGTGCTAGTCTACCCTCAACGGAGTGCAAAAGTAGTGGTTCCTTGAATCTTCAACTTGCATCATTTAATTTCCTCGTTTTGCCAGTTTGATGGATGTAACATGATCTAAGCATTCACATGTACCAATCACCACTGAATTGAAAACCTTCCTTTGAATATTTCCTTTAATACCCCTCCACTTTAAATACTCTCCTTTCACTGCCTGCTAAACTCTTACTTATCTTTCAAAATAATATCACAGCCTTTGTGAAGATTTCCAGCTCATTATCCCTTCCCTGGTGCTCAAGAACATTTTGTACAGATCATCCTAGCACCTCTATCACTATGTGTGTGTGTGGTTTTTTTTTTTTTTTTTGTGGTACTGGGGTTTGAACTCAAAACCTTCACCTTGAGCTACTCCAAACCTATTTTTGTGATGGGTTTTTTTGAGATAGAGTCTCATTAACTATTTGCCTGGGGCTGGCTTTGAATCATGATCCTCCTGATCTCTGCCTCCTGAATAGTTAGGATTACAGGCATGAGCTACCGGTGCCCAGCTATGTGCATTTCTTATTCACACATTACCATCTACTTTGGAGATTAAGGCAAATGTAATTCCTTCCACATGGAACTATGGGAGAGTGGGAGGGAAGATGTAAGGGAGAAAAGTGGTGGGTTGTATAGGTAGGAGCTGGGAAGTCAGGAAATTAATTACATGTTCTTTTGATGCATTAAAAGAATTTCAAGTACAGAAAGTGTATTCTTCATGGTCCTTGTATCTATGCTTTCAGTAACTGTTTTTCTGTATACTTCCTCTCTTGCATACTTCAACACCTCACTCACATAGGTTTATTCTAGATATTTTGCAATATTTCTTCCCTTCTGCCCATAGCCAAGCCAATCTCTCTCAGCCTGGAAAGACTTTCCCCTAATACTAATAATCTCTGGGCTGGCATCTCACAAAGGAAGGGATTCAGTGGAAAGAGCATGGTAACCGGAACTGAACCACCTTGGGGAACTGGCTTAAGAGTTTCTGGGCCATAGGTTTGCTATCTGCACAATGGAGATAGGTTAACTGTAAAGATGACAGTAACCATGTGATCACATCCCATGTTGTTCTCTTTCCTTCATCAGTCCTCTCAATGATATCTTCTACACATGTCCAAAATTTCCCCATCTTCTTGCAAACCGACACTCTACTGGAACTTCTTGCTTCTAGCAGCCCTGTTATTTTCACACATCTTGGAAGTTTAGTTAACGAAAGTCATTAATTCACCTTTGTGTTGATTCTTGAATATAACCTTCATCTCCATCCCTGTTGCCACTGACCACAGAGGAATGCTCAGATCAGATATGATTTTGTATAGAGACAATATCTATATGGAAAGTCTGCTGGTGATTGGTACCCCTATTACCTAGCCCCCATTTATACTCATCTGATGATCTATATCATATCAGATGAGTACTTTCCCCTGTCCCAGAGAAAGTTAGTTTTACAAGTTATGTTGTGGAACAGATAATTCTTGATACACCAAAGCAAAGAAAAAGATAAGACCCTCCCCCCGCCAAATTCTTCCTGCATATCAAAACAAAATCTTTTGGAGGCAGCACAAGAAACAAACAAGTCTTATTTATGAATATTTACACAAAAAATCCTAAATCAAATGTTACCAAGTAAGATCCAGAAGTTCACCAAAATAAGAAGACACCTTGACCAAGTAGGGTCAAACTAATAAATGAGCCAAAAAATGTTTCTTTTGTTAGAACTTTAGTACATTAACAGGTTAAAAAAAATCATTCCACATGGATTTGGTGATTCGTGCCTATAATCCCAGCTTATGGGAGGTGGAGACCAGAAGATTGTGAGTTTGAGACTAGCCTGGGCTACATAGTGAGTTTCAGGCCAGTTTGGGCTATGAGGCCCTGACATAAACAAACAAATATTTGATCATTCCAATTGATGCTGAAAAAAAGCATCTGATAAAATTCAATGCTAACTTCTTCTAAAAACTTACAATTAGCTAGGAATAAAAGAAAACTTCGTTAACTTGATTATAGTTCTGCATATCTTATACTTAACATTAATCGTTGGAAGCACATTGATTAAAGCAAGGGAAGGGCAATTCTGACCATTACCACTATTATACGACAGAATCTGATTGTCTCTGTCAAGTAAATTAGAAAGAAATCAGAAAGGCAAGGAAAAATCTAAAGTATAAAATTAGAAATATTAGACCAAGCTCTGGGACACTTTTCTCAACTTCTTTCGTGATTACTGGTCTTTGGGGCTTTGTCTTCTGGTTCAATTTTCACCATATGTATATTTTTTCTAGAGGCATCATCCATCTTTCTTTAGTTTGACAGATTTATTTCCACAAAATTAAAATACCCAAACATTATTTATATTTAAATTATTTCTTAAGTTTCCTCAAGTTTGTGATTATTTCCATTTTCTGATTCCTAGTTTTGTTATGGATTTTACCCTGTTTTGCCTTATTAAGCTTGCTTAGTTGTTTTTCTTTTGCATCCCTCCACCAATAACCAGCTGTTTAATTTAGAAAAGAAATAGGGAATTGTCATTTTCTTCAGATAATCAGGACAGTCTCCAATGGAATTTTCTAGGGAATCAACTGAAACCTATTAGATCTAATAAAATCATTAAGTAACTTGTTCAGGTACATGACAAACATAATAAATAGCTTTCTTACATGTTAGCAATAATAAATTTGAAAATATAATTTAAAATATGTAATGAATAATGTGAATATTCATGTAAAGTGAATTCATGAATAATGCAAGACTTATTATGGGAAGAAAACATAAAACTTTATGAAAGACATAAAAGAAGACCTAAATAGAGACTTACCATGTGAGGAAGGCATTTTACCACAAATTGAATAAATTCAATGTGATCCTCATCAAAATCCCTAAGGCATTTTTAAAATCCACCTTCACAAATTAATCCTAAAGTTCATCTGTGAGACTAAACATACAGAAGATCTAAGAAATGTTTGAAAAAGATCAATGACTCTCCTTACGAGATAGCTGAACATATTTTGTTACAAAAATGAAAATGTTCTCGTACTGATGCTGAAGCAGACAAATAGAAGAAAATAGAATCAAGAAACAGAGTCAGGCATTGCAACTCAGTGAGGAAAAGGCTACCTATTAATAATAGGTGTCAATCTTTAGATAACCATTTGATACAAAGGTTATTCTTGCATTTCATATAGCTTGAAATAAAATCCAGATAGATTGAATATCTAAATATAAAGTAAAACTAAAATATTTTTATAATCTATGGGTGGTTGTGGGTAGGAAAGCCTTTCTAGGCAAGATACAAAACTCAAGAGCTTAAAGGAAAAGACTACATAAAATCCAAAATTCCATATAACGAAATCTACCATAAATAGAGATTAAAGTGCAGTGTACAGGTTAACAATTCTGAAACTGTGTAAGTAAGTAAGTAAATGGTTGGTAGATGGTAGGAGACCAGATCTCCATCTTGGAGAGAAATAAGAAATAAATAGCCTGTGGTACTGGATTAGATTTGGAGATATCAGTCTGAAGTCATGTTATAGTATGCTTTATCACACACACACACACACACACACACACACACACACAATGTATAAATACAGAGACAACTAGAGATATCTGTGTACATGGGTTATCATACACAATAGATACCCAATAATGATAAGTGCACCCAGTACCAAGATCTTGGTTTTAAAATATCCTCCAACATCATTTTAAGTGAAGTAAGCCAGGCTCAGCAAGACAAAGGCCACATGTTTTCTCTCATACATCAAAGATAGATGCAAAAGAGAAATATATACATAAAACAAACATGATCATATACAAACTCACATGTATAACATGTTTGTAACAGTAGAAACTACTCTATGGAACTTGGGAAAAGAGAGAAAGGAAAATAGAATGATCAAGCATCAGTAATATCATACAACGTAACATCAGTGAAGGTAGATGATATAAGGATGTGTACTGAAAGCCGTTGAAAAAGGGGGGTGGTGGGAAGTAATGGAAGGGGTTGAATGGACCAAAATAAAGTATACCCACAGTGGGGATACACAGTAAAACCCCTTTGAACATGAATTTAAATATTAAAAATGAAAGACAGGACTGTAAAATAGGTAAAATGTATGTCTGGGGGGCACTAGCAGGAGGGGGAGGGTGAAAGAAGGAGATTAAGGTGAGGGTATATGGTTGGTGGGCTTCAAATACTTATATGAAATAGAACCAAGAAACCTCTTATAATTGCTTTAAGTGGGGCAGGGAGGGGATTGAGGGGGAGAGAGATGGAGGTGATCCAACCAACATACAATATAAGCCTAATTGAAATTGTCACTATGAAGCCCCTCCTATATAATGAATATAACCTAAAAAATTTTTTTATGTTAAAAAATAAATACAATATCATCCTCCAACAAAAGGAACCAGGAACCCATGAAGAACTGATAGGGAGAATGCAAGATAAGTTTGTAGCAACCTGTAGTATCTGAAGCAAGAAAATGGTCTAAAAATAAGAGGTCCCAAAATCCAACATCATTTTAAGTGAAGTAAGCCCAAAAGGCTCATGTGTTGAAGGCTTGTTTCACAACTAGGAGTACTATTGAGAGGTGATTAGATGGTGAAGCTACAAACCTCATCAACGAATCAATCCATTGATGAGCTAATGGGCTATTAGGGGGTGGGGCCTAGTTTGAGGAAGTAGGTCACTGGGGTATAGCTTTGCAGGACGTATCTCCTCCTGAGGTCCTTCCCCTCTCTGTCTCTCTGTTTCCCAGCTGTCATGAAGTAAGCAGCCTCCTCTGTCACATACTCCCATTGCCATGATGTTCTATTTCACTATGGCCCAGAAACAATGGAGCCAGCTGATTATGGAGAGAAGCCTCTGAAACTAAGCAAAAACAAATCCTTCTTCTTTTAAGTTGATTTGCTCAGGTATTTTGTGACAGCAACAAAAACTGTAACACAGGGTGCATGTCAAAGGTGCATGGGAGCTAATAGGAAGAGCATCCAATGTCAAACTTGGGATAATTTAAGCAATGGCATGAGTAGATAACATAGAACTGGATTGAAACATAAAGTATAAAATGCATATATGAATTCAAAGAATAGATCTGTAGACCAACAAAAGAGGACTAAGAGGCTAGAAATAAACCTGTATGGGGGTTTATAGATATGTATCTATGAATGATGGCTTTTCAACATGTGTTCCAAGACTATCCAATGGAAAAAAGATAGTCTGTCAACAAATGGTGTTGGGAAAACTCAATATTAACACATAAAAGAATGAAGTTGGGACCCCCTCCTTATACTATTCACAAAAATCAGTTCAAATGGATCAAAGACCTATATGTAAGAGCAAAACTATAAAACTCTTAGAAGGAAACATAGGTATAAATCTTCCTGATCTTGAATTAACCAACAGTTTTTTAGATTCTTAGATATCATGTCAAAAGAACAAGTAATAAAAGAAGAATGAATAAATTTGGGCCTCATCAAAATTTAAAACCTCTTGGCAAGATGTGATGTCTTAACCTGTAATCCCAGCTACTTGGGAGGCAGAGATTGGGAGTTTCATGGTTCAAGGACAGCCTGGGCAAAAAGTTAGCAAGACCCTGACTCATCCAACAAGCTAAGTATGGTGGTAGGAGGAGAATAATTGTCCAAACCCTTTGGACAAAAACACAAGACTCTTCCTGGGGGAACAAAACTAAAGCAATATAGTGCTGGGGGTTTGGCCTGGCCTACGTGGTAGAGTACCTGCCCAGCAAGTGTAAGGCACTGAGTTCAAACCCCAGAACCACCAAAAAAAGAAAAAGAAAAAGAAAAACAAAGCAAAAGATTTAAATAACCATTTCTCAAACTAAATTCTCCTCAAACTAATGAACCAATAAAGAAATGGGCAAGTGAACTAAACAGAACTTTCTCAAAAGAAGAAATTCACATGGCCAGAAAACACATGAAAAAATGCTCACCATCTCTAGCAACAAAGGAAATGCAAATTAAAACCACGCTAAGATTGCACCTCACCCCTGTTAGAATAGCCATCATCAGCAACACCACCAACAACAGATGTTGGCGAGGATGTGGGGAAAAAGGAACCCTCTTACACTGCTGGTGGGAATGTAACCTAGTACAACCACTCTGGAAAAAAATTTGGAGGCTACTTAAAAAGCTAAACATTGATCTACCATTTGATCCAGCAATACCACTCTTGGGGATATACCCAAAAGACTGTGACACAGGTTACTCCAGAGGCACCTGCACACCCATGTTTATTGCGGCACTTTTCACAATAGCCAAGTTATGGAAACAGCCAAGATGCCCCACCACTGATGAATGGATTAAGAAAATGTGGTATCTATACACAATGGAATTTTATGCAGCCATGAAGAAGAACGAAATGTTATCATTCGCTGGTAAATGGATGGAATTGGAGAACATCATTCTGAGTGAGGTTAGCCTGGCCCAAAAGACCAAAAATCGTATGTTCTCCCTCATATGTGGACATTAGATCAAGGGCAAACACAACAAGGGGATTGGACTTTGAGCACATGATAAAGCGAGAGCACACAAGGGAGGGGTGAGGATAGGTAAGACACCTAAAAAAATTAGCTAGCATTTGTTGCCCTTAACGCAGAGAAACTAAAGCAGATACCTTAAAAGCAACAGAGGCCAATAGGAGAAGGGATCCCATATCAATCAATTTGCTGGGCATGGTGTCACCTGTCATCCCAAGCTACATGGGAGGGCATCGATAGGAGGACCATTATCTGAGATCTGCCCAGAGCAAAAAGCAGCAAAACAAAACAAAAAAACTCATGAGACCCTACCTGAAAAATAGCTAAAGTAAAAAGGGGCTGGGGGTGTGCTTCAAGGGGTAGCCCCTGAATTTAAACCCAAGTACTGCTAAAATAAAAAAACAAATGAAACCTACACAGAACAAAAAAGAGGGAGGTGAAAGGGTGGTAGAGAATATTTGACAAATATATAGTTAGCATTAATAGAGTCAGTGGGTTGAGATTATTGTGCTGGACCCCATATCTCTACAGCAATCATTTCCCGCACTTCTGGACTGACAGTATGCAGACTGTGCATCCCTCCGTCTCCTGTCCCATCCCAGCTCCATCTTCTCAGTCATGTGTATCCTCAGCTTGCTCATCAGAAACTCCTTTAGGAAATGGCCATAAAAGCTGGGAGCAAAATGCTCTGCTCTGTGGGGCTTCCAAGGGAATGACCCCCAGTGGGTATTCACCGACAGGATGGTCTTACGCCCTTTGCCCCAGTTGTGTTGAGAGTGGCCATCAGTTCTAGTATGACCAATAAGATGTAAGAGGAGGTAATATAAAGAGAAAATTCCAAATAGCAAATTAAGTTTAAATAATTTTGAGACCACATAATTTTAGGGAACTAAATCTGTAAGCCTGAAGAAAGATGGAAATCATGGAATTGTAAGGAAGGGAGATTCAGCATGTGTGGCTCTTTGTTTCTGCTTTTCCTTCTTCCTTCCAACTTCCTTCCACCTGGAATGATGTCTGGAGGGAAGGCAGCTCTCCTACACCTAGCAACTGACAAGCATGCTGGAGGAGAGGGGGGTGGTACAGAACAGAAAACCAGAAAGTCCCAGGACTCTGTCACTCAGCTACTAAGGTGTGTAAACCTCCAGAATTCTTCTCATGTCAAAAAACAAAAACAAACTAAAGCAAAAACAAAACAAAAAAACCCCAAACCCCAAAACCTCAAAACAGAAACTTGATTATTTACTGCACTGGCAGGCCCTTTTGAACTACTTGTAGCTAAACATGTATGTAACGGATGAAAAAAATCAACAGGCAATTTAACGAGAATAACTGTCAGTGGCTAACGAGACACGAGAAAGTGATTCAGTCTAACCACAATTGGCAATCGCAAATGAGTGTGCCATCTCTCCCTACTCCAGGCTGACAGCTACTGAAGGTGTGGGAAAATGGTACTGTCCTATGTTGTTACTTAAACATTAAACTGGTACAGCCATTTTGAAGGGCAAGTGGCATTATTTATGAAAATGTAAAATATACACCCTTTCCTACAGAAACACTTGTAGATGTGCAGAAAGACCCCATGTTTGCTTCTGCAATTTCTGTAATAATTTGGAAGTGAAAGTAAGTTTCATGATGCGGAAATGGCTAAATAAATTAATGAATACTCATGCTATAGTATACAGACATTAAAAAGATTAAGAACAGCTGGACACTGGTGGCTCACGGCTGTAATCCTAGCTATTCAGGAGACAGAGATCAAGAGGATCTTGTTTCGAAGTCAGCCTGGGCAAATAGTTCATGAGACCCTACCTTGAAAAAACTCATCATAAGAAAGGCTGGCAGAGTGGCTCAAGTGGTAAGAGCACTGCCTAGCAAGCATGAGGCCCTGACTTCAAACTCTAGTGCTACCCAAAACAAAACAAAACAGAAAGATTAACATTATGTAGAATACAAATCTGTAATTGTAAAAGCATTTCAACATTTTGCCTTACTCATTTCATATTTTAAAATAAATTAGAATTTATAGATGAAATACAAAAACCTACCATGTACCCCCAGGGACCTCATCCCCTCTCCCTCTCCCCAGCCCTGGCAGAGATAGCTGTTAGGCTGAATTTGTTGCTTGTCATTCGGCTGACGGAGTGGCTCAAGTGACAGAGCACCTGCCTAGCAAGGTTGAGGCCTTGAGTTCAAACCCCAGCACCACTAAAAAAAGAAATAAATAAAACTATTTTCTTACAGCTGGAGTTGTGGCTCAAGTGGTAGAGCACCTGCCTAGTTAAACATGAGGCCCTGAGTTCAAACCCCAGTGCTGCCAAAAACAAAACAAAAAAAACCTTCAGGTATGTTGCTTGTCATTTTCATGCATGTTTCAGACTTTAAATTGTGTTGTGCTGCTATCTAGCATCCCTTGACTTCCTTTTTTTAATTCAACAATTCTTTTTAGACTTAATCCTGTGGTTATAGCTCATTTTAACTGCTTTATAGTATTCTACTGACTGAACTTATTACAATCCATCTAGTCTCTCATTGAGGAACACTCCCACTCTTCTAAATTTTCATCACTGCAAGCAATGCTTTTATAATGAACATTCTCCGAAGTGTCTCCTTGTGCATTTGTGGATAGATTACTCTAGGGAATAGCCTTGGAATGGCTGGGTCTTACGACATGCAAATGTTTGGTTTTACTAGACTCAAGTCCACAATGTTGTTCAAATCCCTTGGGACCAGGTATGTTTAAGAATTTTTTTGATTTTAGAAAAACCACAGGGTACATGTGCTATATATAAAACCTTTGACAGGATTTGGGAAGTAGCCCATAATCCAATATGTGATTTTCTATGTGGTAAAAGTGTAACTATCCACATCAGATGAGATAACATGAAATTACTGTGCTTGAAATATTTTCTATGATGTGCAATATTTCTGTAAATTTATTGTGATATTCTGAGGTCCTCCCTCTTTATTTTCCATGGTTGCACTTTAAAAGATTCAGTTCTGAATTATTTCAATCTGTCTGCCAAGAATCTGTGTATATATTTAAACTACCACCATCTTTTATAACAGGTACATTTTCAACTTGAGTTTTTACTACATTACGCACAGTTTGAGATAAATTTTTGAAATATGGAAAAAACACCAGTAGGTGGGATAAATAAAAATGATAGTTTCACATCAGGTCAGGTTTTGCCACCAAATGAGTTAAGAAAGAACTTTTGGTTTTCAAGAACTTTCTGGATTTTTAAATTATAGATCAAGCATTTGGATCATTTGTACCGTTAAATTACAGACAGACAGCTAAAATAGCTGTCTTCATTTACTTCTCATCTCTATGGGACTGTTTCACCATATCCTCACCAAAATCAGTAACATTAAGATTTCTGCCAATCTGATAGATGTGTACATTTTACTTGTGCAATTAAAAAAAAGAAAATGTACAACATGAAAGGTGAGATCTCATTTATAACAGTAATGAAAAAATAAGACTTCTGTGATTGTACTGAACAAGAAATGTGAAGGACCCAAAATGTTGTAATTGTACAGGCTGGCTTTGTGTACCAACATGTCATTTATCTTTATTTTATAAATTCAATGCAACTTTTAATTGAAGTCACAATAGACTTTTCCAAGCTTGAAAAATAACGAAATTATCCCAGAAGAACAAATATCCAAATATCCAGGAACACTCTGAAAGAAAAAAGTATAATGCAGGCTAGACATAGGACTAGAAAAATGAAAATAAAAGTCTAGTCAAAGTATGACTAGATATGGAAATAGGCCACAAAATACAGTTATTAAACAATGTGGTAATGGCTTAGAAACAGAATGATAATTGAATAGCAAAGAAAGTGCAGAAATAGACCCCAGAATAAATGGGAATGAATATGAGTTAGAGATGGCACTTTAAAATTAATCAGTGATGTAATCAGTGATGTTGTGAGACAACTGGTTAGCCATGTGGAAGAAAGAGGTCGGGTCCCTGCCAACTTCTTCACCTCAAAGTAATATTTAAATTGATAAATAATTGATATATTAAAAAATGAAGTACCAAACAAAAATTCAGGCCAATATTTTTATAATTTTTTACATCTTCTATATATTTTCTGTTTTTATAATTTCTAAGCATGGAACTATGTCTAACCATCATAAAGAAAAAGTTTGATCTGCTCAGTTGATATTTTGAAAGTAAAAACCTTCTTATGGAAAAACACCAACAAAAACCAAACACCATGGGGTGACTATGGGTGGCTGTCTCCTCAGTATTCTTTCCACAAAGAAGTGGCTGCCTTGTGGTTTGCTTGGTGTGTTCAGATCTTCCGCCAGTGTTGGGGGTGAACTCTGACTGCTTTAACCTCCCAGGGATCTTACTGCCCTTGTAACAGTGACTGGTTCAGTAATCCTGGTCAAAGCAGTAACAACCCCATGACATGCTCCTGATCAAAACAAATGACACACACTCCTCCAGTTGAAAGTATGGGGCAGGGTGTTTCCCTCCTAGGAGGGCCACTGGAAGTCAGTTTCTGCACAGTGTGGGGTGGGGATGTGAAACTTGACAAAACTGGCAGCCATTTAGCCACCATGAGGGAAGTAAGATTTAGGATGGTGTGTTACCATAAAAGGCAGAGTTGAGAGAAGGAAATAAAACAGGACTTTGGCACATTTTAGTCATTGAATCAAATTAACCCTGAATTACCTTTGGACTTTCAGTCAATAAATCTCCTTTCCTGAGATGGATTTTTTGTTGCCTGCAAAATAAAGTTCTGACATAGACAATGAACAAACTTGAAAGACAGAGTAGGAAAAATAATCGCAATGCAAGTGACAAAGAGTTAAGTCCCCCATATGAAGAGCTACAAATCAATATGGAATTCTTTTCTATATTTTCTTTTTCTGAAAAAGGTAGAATATCCGAATAGCCAGTTCATACCAGAGGAAATACAAATGACCAATAAACAATATAAACAGATGCTTGAGCTTACTATAAATCACAGAAATATAAATTAAAACAAAGGGAAATAGTTTTTTACATATAATATTAGCAAGAATTAAAAATACTGATATTACTTAATGCAGAGGACAAATAGAGAAACAGATTCTTTCATATCCCATTGAAAAGAATGGGTTGAGAGGGCAGGGGGGAGAAATGACCCAAACAATGTATGCATATGTGAATAAATGAATAAAAAAAAGAAAAAAGAATTTAGGTTGATGATTTTCAAAAAAAACTATTAACATTTATATTTATAGCTTTTAACCAATCAATTCTGCTCAAATTTTATGCTAAAGGAGTATCTTACAAAGTAAACAAAGATATATACAAATATCTTACAATATTGTTTATAATAGTGAAATATTGAACATGCTCTAATACTCATTTCAGAATTGGTTAAATAAGCCAGGTGCCATGGCTCAAGCCTGTTAATCCTAGCTACTCAGGAGGCAGAGATTGGGAGGTTGAGATCTGAAGCCAGTCCCAGCTCAAATCTCAACTAATGGTTGGACGTAGTGGCATATGCCTGTCTTCCCAGCTACACGTGGAGGCGCAGATAGGAGAACTGTAGTTCAGGATGGCCTGAGCACAAACTCAAGACCCTAAGCTTAAAACTCCAATGCAAAAAGAGCTGATGGAGTGACTCAAGTGGTAGAGAACCTGCCCAGAAAGTGCAAGGTTCTAAATTCAACCCCAATACTGCCCCCAAAAGAGAAAGAATTGGTTAAATAAACTTATGTTCATCTATGAAATGAAGATATAAGTTTAATAAAGGATGAAGAAATTTTGTATGTTGCCAATGAAATAATATTTAAAATACATTTTGTGAAAAAATAACACTAATTAATGGACTGATTATAATTTTTGTGAATCAGTATTATGTGCATATTAAAATAATCTGATCTATTATGTTAGCATACTATTAACAGTGATTATATGTGGGAAATGGGATTAGGGTTCAGGGGAAGAAGCCCCAATTCTGTCAGCTGCCCCCATACACCACACACACACACACACACACACACACACTCACACACACTCACTCTCTCACACACACGCACACACACACTCACTCTCACACACACACCACACACACTCACACCACATACACACACCACACACACACTCACGCACACACACACTCACACACTCTCACACACACACACACTCTCACACACACACTCACACACGTACACTCTCACACTCACACACTCACACACACACACACACAGTCACCACCAGCAGGACCACATCCTCCTGGTCAGGAATTAAAGTACTTCTTTCCTTTCTCTCCTAACTCATTTCCAACCTGTGCCCAACTTGGATACATAACAAGTAGGATGCGTATGAATTCTAAAACCACAAATAAAACTCACTAAAAGATGGTTTACTTTTTATTATCTGCTGAGTGTTGGCAATCCTAAACAATGCTAGTGATAGAATATTGCTCCCATCAGGGAGTTCAGCTCTCAGAGTCCCCCTACCTCAGTACGAAACTATGTCTACCATAATTGTGCTTCATTCAGTCACAAATGTCCATATGCTATTTGCTTCAGGGATTCAGACAGGACCGTGTTGTTCTTGACTTCGAAGAACTCATTATCTAGCAGAAACATCAGACAAATCCACAGATAACCAGAAACTCCCGGTGTCTGAAGCTCAACTTCCTGCCTACGTGACCTCCGGCCAGCCTGGTGTTCAACTGCCCCTGGATGGCCCTAGCCTCACCCTCTTAGGTTGTTGCCCTTCTGCTGGCCTGTACCTGAGGCCTTAGTGTTTTTCCTCACCTTGGTCAAAAAAAGAAACAAAAGAAGGCTCTGATCTTTTGGTCTTATTTTGTTGCATGTCTTTGTTTCTCTTTTTCTTGTGGTTTCCTGATCACAAGCTCTACTTTTCTCCTGAGACTCTTACCTGAAATCTCCTTCACTAAAATCCTGGAAACACATCAACAGAAAAAAGTGAACTGGTCGCTCAGAGCTGGCGACCTGAAAAGCCTTTAGCTGGTGTAGTTATGGACCCCTTTCCAGTGTCCACGGAAGTGATTCCCAGCAGGCTTCTCTAGGGAAGACGCTCACTGGGGAGGGCAGGGCCTTACTCCAGCAGCTTTACAAATAAGTACCCCATGGAATAGAAAGAAAGAAAGAAAGAAAGCCATCCACTGGGCTTAACCTGAGCCTTGTAACAGAGAGGGGAGTGTGTGGGAGAACAAGAGGGAGATCCAATTAATTACCCTTAGAAGCAAAGGTAAAAGTTAAAGATTGTGAGACCCATTTACAGGGGGGAATAGACCCATCATTGAGCCTAGAGAATGGGAGGATTGTTTAAGGCCAGAAAAGCATCTCAATGTTGATTCTATTCCTTTTCTGGAGCTTTGGAGAGAGGAAGGTCATGGCTTGGGCTTGGAAGGTACACTTTGCAGTGGGTTTGGACTGGGAGGGGGTTGTTGTCTTGCGTCCAATTCTGGGCCCATAGCCCACCCCCACCCTGAGGAAACAGGACCTTCACTCATATCTGGAAGCTGGTGGACTGGCAAAAGAAGGGGTGTCCCTGTGAAAGGCCCCTCCATTAACATTACAAACAGGTAACTTCACAGACCCCACAAAGCAGCCTGGGCCCCAGATGCAGGGTAACCCTAACCTCAGCAGTGATTGAAACAGATAGAGGGGGAGCTCTCCCACACAATACCTGGGCCCCCTCACTCCTCTCCTCCTCCTCCTTGCACTTCCTCAAGAGCCTTTGTCTTCTGGTCCCTTGGGCTTGAAGGTTCTCTCATTCCCCACAAATGCTGTCCATTAAACCCAAAATGAGGCCTCTGGGGAAAGGGTTTGGTACTTTCTTTCCCTGCCTCCTCTTATCTCCCAGGCCTATTCCCCACCCTGAACTGCTTGGTGAGCAGATGAGCAGCCCAGTTGGGAGAAAAGGGCCACCAAGCTGGTGACTGCTTCACATTCTTGGCTGTGCTTGTTGTTCCCCACAGACTATCTCGCAAGGGCTGCTGGTCTCTTTCTGGATAAGGTCTTGAGCCAGAAGTTGTAGCAGTCAGTACTGGGAGAGAGGGAAATGGTCTGGGGTGAGTCAGACTCAGTGGGACTATGACAGCCCCAAACTCCATACTGGACTCTGACTTGTCATCTCCCCAAGCAGATGGAAGCCTCTGTGTCTCAGGAGTGCAGAGTCCTCTTGCCATCCCAGTACCACAACCTGGTGTGGCCAGAGAAAGTAAGGAGCAGTGGCTGTATGGGTCTTTAGGTATGGCCTGGGCTTCCCATGGGGTCTCCTGGAAAAGGTGGGTGGCAGAACAGCAGGCTTTGGAAATCTGCCAGAGCTATAGAAGGCAGGAGAGGTGACTATTCAGAGCGAATGGCTTTCCCTCCCAGGGAGGTCTACATTTCCAAAGAGATTTGGTTATTATTTACAGTTTTAGAGTCATAAATCTTTCTTAGGCTTTGATGAAAGCCATAAACTTTCTTTTTAGAAAAAAAAAATGGGTGGATGAATGCCTGTATGCTCATGTGTGCAACGTGCACACCCATATTTCAAGAGTTTCTGTATTCCTGATTAAGAACGCCTAAGTTCTAGAAGGAGCTAGAAGGGTTGGCACCAAAGTGAGAACAGAGGAGACTGCAGGTGGTGCTGGTCCCACTCGGAGGACTGGGTGAGATGGCTGCCAGTCTGACTGGAAAGGTTTGTCCGTTTCTTGCACAGATGCTTGAGGGACGTTGTCCCAACAATCCTACACTGGGCTTGAGGAGAGCAAGCCAGGAAACAAAGCAGCTCTGGACGTATTTGCCCAGTGCGCAGCCATATGGTATGCTGTGGAACGGGAGGGAAGGGGGAGGCCTTCAATTATTAGCACATGCGCCCCGGCTCAGGTCTGGCTACGCATCTTGACCTTCCACAACTTGTTTACATTTAAACAACCTCCCTGTAAGTTATGGATAGTCACTCTGCTTTAACTGATGAGGATTCAGGATCTAGGAGTTAGCTAATTAACTGTTTAAAGTCATCCAGCACTGCAGAGATGGAAGCTCAGTTCTCTCTGGCAGCAAAGCCCACTGCAGTAGTTGGGCTTGTTACCAAAGACATTCTTTGCAGCCTGTTCCATGGCTTTTACAAAAGCCTGAGAGGCAAGTAGGCTGGGTGTAAATACACTGACACTTCTTGTCTTACTCACCATTGTTCCAGATTTGCCTAGCAGGCTCTTCAAAATTCTCCCAGCACATGCCAGGCTTGGGCCAACTTTGTACTCTAACTTGGTTTGTGCCTCAAATACCCCTACAACTCAACAAAGTTCAAAGTGGATTCCTTCAAGCCATGCTAATGAACATCTTGCTTTCTCGTGCTGTCTTCCCGAGTCAAACCATTTCTTATACCAGGCTGGGATTCCTGTTGCTCTCCCACTGAGCTTTCCAACTGGCTCATCTCTCCCCTCCTCCAGGGTGGCTTTGCTCTGGGTAATCCTACATCATTCCATTTTGACTGGGAGCCTTTCTATGCAGGGCTGGTGTTCAAGTGCTTTGCACTCCATGTTACCCAGTCCAGTTATTCTGCATAAATCAGGCATTTCAAAGTTATTTCTTGTGGTGATAATGATGCCAGTGTCAGCTATGCAAATGGAAAACCTGACCCAGTGGCTAGGGGCATATCCAAGACCCTTTGTCTTGTGTGGTAGCAGGTGTTCTCTTCCACACCAAGCTCTTGCCTGCTGTAGTACTCAGTCCAGCTGACTGGGAATACAATGTCTGCCACCCAATGTCTGTCACCAACAACAGCTATACTGTGCAAAGGGATGGAAGAATAAAACACCCATGAGACAACACTGTGACTTTTGAAACAGGTATGTAGGCTCTGTTATTTAATAGCAGTTAAAAAGGAAGATGTACAAGAGAAATAAACATGCTCTTTCCACAGAGGAGCTTTCTCTAACCATGCAGCCCATCTGCATCAGCAGCTTTACTAGTGAGTTTTAGAGAAAAAAGTTCCCTTTAGAGTTAAAATGGACTCCACTAAAATTTCCCCATAAATTCATAACTATGTGTGCAAAATTAAAAGGCCATTTCCAACACATTAGTGAAAAATAATTGCAAATGAAGGCAAAGAAAGCAAAGAAGGAAAGGAGTGTAAGAAGAAGGAAAGGAAAGCAGGAAGGAAGGGAGGGAGGGAACCCGGAAGGAAGGAAAGGAGGGAGGAAGGAAAAGTGGGAGAAAGGAAAGAAAAGAGAGCAAGAGAGAAATAGAGGCAAAGGAAATAGACAAAAAGGAGTCCTGGGAGAAGGGAGGCTCAGGGAAGGGGATTTCTGAAGCTGTCACAGAGGGTGCTTAGAGGACTGAAGAGGAAAGTCATGTGCCCCTGGGTCTGGGACTTGCTGAGTAAATATGCAGAGAATCTAGGATGACTTTGAGGACTGGGAGACTGTGAGGCCTGGTATGCAATATAATCACTGGGGAGCACTCCCTGGAGGTTGTACATTCTTTTGCCAACAGGGACTCTACTAGTTCCCAATGTCCAGGTCCCGTTGTCCCCACCCCAATAGCTTCATATAGTCTCCTCAAAGAGATCTTCCTATGAATGTTAAAACTAAGCAAGCTGTCTCTATTACTGCTGAAACCTAGTAGGGTCCTAAACTAGATTCCTCAGGAACATGGACCTGGTTTTCCCAGGAACTTGGCCATAGGTTCATGGTGACAGCCACCCATGTTCTCACCCTGCTATAGACCCTCCAGGGCACTTATAGGTCTGTAGACATTTGAGGCAAGATCTGAGGATCAAGAGGGGTGTGTGGACACACATGCTTTTCACAAATCTTCTCAAGGGTTAATTCAGTTATAGACAAAACTAAAAAATTCATACTTTATCAATTAAAAAAACTTCAACATTGCTGGTCCCTGTTTTTATCTTCCCTGGTCCTCCAAAAGCATGTCTCTACATACAACTCAGAAGCAGCATGTTGGTTTTTTGTTTTCTTAGGGAAGATTACAGGCAGACTAAGAGGGAAGAGCAGATACACCAAGGGTTCATCCTTATGAATCTTGAGTTAGATTTATCTTTAGCAGGTCTTCCATGTCGAAGGTAGAGTAGCCCCTATTCCTCTACCCTGTTCACCTTTTCCTCTATGGCATACTTTTTCCAGAGTAGAGACTGAATAGCAGATCAGCAATAATGACTCTAAAAAGACAATGTTGTGAACATGCTTGAGATCTTTCCATTGCATTCCAAGTCCCGGCACTGAAAGTTGAATAGATCTTACTTTAAACTGTTATTAGTGAAAGGGTATTTTGGTTGCTTTTCAGGAAATAAGATTTCAGATAGTGTAATCATTTCTCACCCTTTCCAACTAAACCCATGGCTTAGAGATGCTATCTTGGGTCTTATTCCAATAGGCCCCTGTCTTCCCTTGGTTTATCAAGTTTTGGGTGCCACTGCTGTTCCCTGACCCTCATTCTAAAATTGGCTATCCCTCAAGATGAGCCTTGTCAGGCTTCTGCAGAACTCACATGCAGCCTGGTCTTTTCAGCTTTGAGGAGGGCTGTACAACTGTGTGCATATTCTCTTCCTCATGGTTTCCAAGATGTGGTAGGATACGATGAGGGCAGGGATGGGAAACAAAAAAGGGAAGTGTGCTCTCCCCAGAAACAACCCAGTAGCTGAGAAAGGTAGTGAAAAAACTGTTTGATGAATCTTTCCTCCCATGCGTCCTAGCTGGAAATGCCTGTGTGGCTTATTTGTCACTGCTTGATGATGCAAATAATCTTAACAGTAGCAACAATAGCATCTTTCAGAAGCGTCTTACAGTATAGGTTCCTCAGTCTGACCTCACAGCAAAGTCCTTCAATTAAATTTTAGGGGTCCTTATGGAATACTGGGCATAGCCTCTAAGCTAAGCTGGCAAAGACTCCAGAGTTTGGGGGATAGAATTATAGGCAATCATTCTCAAATGAGGCTGAAAGATGGCTTTGGTGATCTCAGAAGAGGATGGAAGCCTTGGGGCTGATCAAGAAGAGCTTCATATCTAGGAAATAACTCAGTAAACAATGGTTGGGCCAGTGGCAACAAACCACTAGCCATAGTTGGTCCTGTCTTAACTTCATGGTGATGATGGCTCCATCCTTAGAGGCATCTTTTCCAGCCATAGGTGCCTCCACAGTGCATAGCCAGTGACATTTCCTTTAAGGATGGTGGCCAGGAAGCTGTTTTTAAAATATGGATAATCCCAAGCAAGCTTCAGGTCTTATCTAAGAGTAGAGGATCATTTTCAGATGTATGAGATCCAACCAATCTCAGTGATGTTGTTGGAGGAGACAAGTCTGAGATTCCTGAATCAAGTGCTCTGACCATCAAAGAAGAAAATGAGATGAATGGAAAAGAGGCAAGGTGCTGATTCAAAATGGCTTTCAAGATTCAGAAAAACTTCTTAGGCTGAGACTCAATACTTCCAGTATGGAAGAAACCTGCAGGTCATCATGGGGTCCGGTAATTACCACTGCCTACTCAGTTCTATGCTGCCCCAGAAAAATAAGCAGTAAAAGCCCTGGTTCAGATCTGGGCAAATGCAACTGCCATCCAGAGGGGACTGGAGTGAAGCTGTCATCTTGCTACATATACTTATTCAGATGCAGGAGATAGCAGATGTACAACTGTGTGCTGTCTTTAGTGTGTTAAGTAGTAACGTTTGCCAGGCCCTTTTCTTGTGTCAAGAAAGATCAGCCTCATCTGTGTGGTGAATGGGGCATCCAAGAACAAACAGGATATACTTCATTATCCTTTTGCTTACTCACTTTTCCTCCCAGGGCCAAGCATCCACTTTGTGTAGTTCTTGGGCCCCAGACCTAAACTCTAGAGCCATGAATAGATGAGAGGTGGTTTACCACACTGGGATTGATGATGCCACCTTCCTAGGATAATACGGATAGTGTAGTAGTAATTTCCCCCGAGTTACTAACTAGCAACATCTCATGTACTTGCTTCTTCTTGTGCCTCTTTTTACTGTAGGGACAGGTTATGTGAATACTGTACAGGGGTTAATAAAAAAATACATATGCTCTCTTTGAGGAAGAATGCACAAAAGCAGGACCAGCCTGTGCTGGATCCTAAACTGCAGGACTGCAGCAAGTAGCCTCTGTGGGTCCAAGGCCAGCCTTCACGAGTGGTGGCTGCTGATGAGTCCTCGGAGCTGCTTGGCCACAGTGTCAATCAATTTCTGCTTGTCTCGCTCGTTTTTCCGAAACTGTGCAAACATGTTATTCTTGCGGCTAGTATCCTTCATCCTAAACAGAGAAGGGAAGAGGGCAAAGTGAGGAGATATTAGAAGAACTTGCAGGAGGTAGGATGGCATGATGCATCTTAACCCACCACCCAGAATGGAAGAGTCCAGAATATTTCCATTTCAGGCCTATACTTACCTCCTAATCTGGCACCCACAGCCCACATAACTTCAGTTACCTTTGGACAAAAGTCAAGAACCAGCTTTGGAGGAGTCAACTTCCTTATTCCTCATACCTCCCCCACCCAATTCATTCTTTTTCACCCCAGGTATGCACCTGTTATAGGTGTCTGAGATTTGCTACAGCTCTGCAGGCCAGCAGACTGTTACAGAATATCTAGGGTTCACTTACCATTTCATGAGCCTGTTGGGACCTTAGAGATGGTATTTAGAAGGTGAAGCAGAAAAAATGTTCTTAAAACTAGCAATTCCAAGAAAACATGAATAACTGAAAGCCACTGTGTATTTATAAACCTCAGTCTAGCTGGTCACTCTAAGGTCTTCTTTGTCACATGGTAAGAACTCGTAGGCAGTAAGACAGTGCACATCCAAAGAAGATGCCAAAGGTGAGGATATCCTCCCACTTGATAAACCAGGGCTTTAAGCAAGAGAAATCCTTGAGTTTTCAATGACTGCCTGTATTCTCAGACCTTTGACCTCTGGGTCATGCCAAAACTCCACAGATGACAAATTCCTAGAGCACAAATGATAGGCAGTTCTGGCCAACGCTGCTGTCAGATGGAAAGCCCTAACTGGGAGTGTAGATAAAGAAAGTCAAGACTAGACTAAGATCAACAAGAGCCTCCAAATCTGACAAAGATATTGTGACAGAAGCTAGGAACCTGCTGCTCCCTATAGAGGGCCCACACCCCCTGGCATGTATTGGTGGTAGTTAACTCTGGTCTTGGCCTCTGCACACAAGACCCCCAGCCATGACTAACTTTAGAGTTAAGAATTAAGAAGATTGTGCAGACCAATTTCTCCCTGGGCTAGGATAGGTCAATTATTACCACAATCTCCTAGAAACTGCTCTCTGACCTATACAGAGGCAGGCTAGAAGAAGGAAGGGAAGGAACCTGGCACTGGGGTATAAATTACTCCTGGGTATATGCCTCAGGGGATCTTTGGCAAATCCTGGGCCTTCTTTCTCCCTGTGAGCAGTCCTTCGCAGACGGGCAGATTAGAGTCCAGCTAATCAAAAGAGCAGAGATCCCACAAGGGCATTTATATCTGGCATGTAGGATGTGTACATGTTATCAATATAAAATAAGGGTATTATATGTGACAATGAGGTTCCGATGAGAACCACAGTTGTATAGCTCTGGCTGACAACTATAGCCAAAACTGAGACTTTTCCCCCTGGTCTAAACTCAAAGTAATTCCTTTAGGCTGGAGTTACTCATCAAGCATACTCAGAGCCACCACCCACATGCAGAGGCCTGTGCTGGGCAGGGAAGAAGGAAAGGTGACTGGGCTTGGTTGAAAAGAAGGCACAAGAGTTCTCAAGGCTCTGAGGATCACCATATTTTGTTTCCTATACAATACTTCCACAATTATGTTTGTAGAACTGGCCTGATTTTAGGTTATCACAGAGAAGGATTCCCTTTTCTTTGCTGGGTATGCTACAAACCTAAACAATAACACGCACACTCATGCGCGCACACACACACACACACACACACACACACACACACATACATACATACATACATACATACATACATATACACAAAAGAGGAAATGAAGACAAACACTTTACATATTCATAGGACATTTAGTTTAATGTCCTTTGTTATCATTAATTGCATTACTCCTTGAAGCAGTCCAGGAACAGGCAGCCAGAGTTGGCTGAAAAGCTCCCACAGGGAGTCTTGTACTAGGAGACAGTGAAGAGGGAGTAGTCTCTGAGTCCCAGAAGCTAGCAGTTCTTGGCCATTAAGGCCTGGAGTTGGATTCAAAATAAACTCAAGTGCCCTGAGGGCTGATGGTAGCATGCTGGTTCTTACCCAGGAATGTTCCAAAACCAAATATTAACCCTCTCACCTCCTATCCTTTTGTGTAAGCCCAAGAACCTGTTCTACTGTAGCTATGGTGACCTCTCATTGACACAGGGTCTCTTCTTTTTGCTGAATGTCTTCAGCAGGTATTTGGGTCTCATTTTGCTAAGATGAGAGACCCCCTTGAAAAGGAGAGACTATCAAGTTTGGGTGGTATAACTGGTATGAGGAAGCAGGAATGGGTCAGGTAAAGGGAGTGATCCCTATGAGGCTAGAAGATGTGAATTTTAGTGATGCAGGTGGCCTTTGCCTTACTGTGTTGTGAAGGAAGCTGTTAAACTCCATTGATGACTAGGGCTAAACACAGTTTTGTTATAGGCTAGGCCTCCAGAATGGTGGACAGAGGCTGATTATTTTAGCCTAGTGTTGATACACAGGAAGTAAGCAAGCCAGAACTTTCTGGGTCTAGAAACTCTCTGAGAGAAGTAACTGACTGGCGGAATCTCAGAGCCCATTTGGACCACTGAAGTACTAACTCAAAGGTCAAAATCTTTCCTGGGTAACAAGAATTCTGGGATTAGGTCTTGCTTCTAATGATAATTCTTCCTTGGAGATGTATACTACAGATCCTAAAGCCACAGGGCTCACCAACAGGAGGTGAGGAGAATGCTGAAAAGCTTTCTTCTGTCAGGGTTGAATTACAGGCTCTGCACCAACAAGAGCATCAAGTGTGCCAGGAAGCTGAGTGGGAACAATCCTTTACTTAGTACTGATGGGGAAAAATCCCTGCTACCACCACTCCCAGCCCCAAAGGAATTGGTGAGCCAAGGGTCACTCTAAGGATCAAGGGTAGAAGAGGCATCCAGCCAGTTGGCACCAGACTGGTTTAGTAGATTAGTTTGTCAGGGTGGAGACAACTCACAGGGTAGGGATTTTAGTGTAGTCATTAGTGTCAATGAGGAAACCAGAAGGACTTGCCTCAAAGTGATGGAAAAGGCCCAAGTGAATAATATACTTACTCTCTAGATATCCTAGGGAGGAAAGTTATTGGGAGAGAACCATGGGAAAAAAAGTTAAAATGGAAGCAACAGTCCTTGAAATGATGTCTATCTCTTGGCTCCAAACAGATATCCCAATACACTGTTCTTGGCTATTCTCCATCTCTACGCACTCTCCCTGTATCCTAGTACATAGTAAGAAAGATATACTTTGACTTCTCCTACTTAAGGCTCTACTCTGGGTCTTATCTTCGAGGCTAAGACATGCTTGATTGGCCTTACATGTGGACTTTCTACATTGCCTAGATGCAAGGCACTCTTTTGACTAGTCATTCCAATTGTAAGAGAAAGTTGTCATTTTACACGAGTCTTGGTCTCTGTTCTACCAACTTTCAACTGGGTTAGCAAAAGCCAGAGTCAGGCTGCAATGCACAGCAGATCTCATCTTCTGGGTGGCATATTGGTTTGCCTTGAGGTGTTCTAGAGCCAGATAACCCAATTCCACAGGCAATAGCTCTGTGGAAGAGCAACCTTTGGTGGCTAGTTATTATCTATAACAAGAATTAGGCATCTTCTCCAGCACAGCATTTTAGGGACAGTCAGAATAATAGGTTCAATCTGGCAAGAGGGGCAGGAGTTAGAGGCAGTTATAGGTTTCAATAATTCTCAGGAATTCTCTGTTGGATCCAATGAAGCAACCTGCTCTTTCCACCACCATAATCTAGATAACTGGGGCCAACCTCACCAGGCTGGCCTGAACCTCAAACTAAATCATCTCCCTTTCTTCTCTTGTTTTCTCTAGTTAAAGACACTTTACCTCATTAGCCTATAACAAAATACCAGAGTCCAATTTTGACCTGTACTTGGTCTAGCTTGTTGGGGATCAAGAATTAAAAGGCTACAAGAGGAAGACTGGCCTGCCAAGTGCAATAACTTAGATGGCTAATAAAACCTATGGTAGCTTCAAGAACAGCCATGTCTTTCAAGATACTGTCAATAGGAAAATTACCTTCTATACTACCCTCTCCCCACCCACTTCCCCACCTCCCAGTACAGACCATTGGGCTGGGTACTCACTTCTCAAGCAGGGTCAGAGCTGTTACTGGGTTTACCCGGAGGTACTTGCAGTTGGGCTGCCCGTAGTCAGCAAGGTAGGTTGACCAGTCCCACTGAATGAAGAGATCCAAAAGCTGTAAAATATTCAAATCCCCACACCAGTGATTAATCACACAGACAAGACAAAGCAGGATACCAGAAATCTCAACATCTTTTACTACCAAATAACAGATCTGAAAAATAGAAATAAAAATGTAATAAGGGAAAAAGAATGGCTACAGACTATAATACAACTGAGAAAATAAATGAGTGAACACTAGAAGACAGAGGAAGGTATGCCCCAGCAGTGAGCCCTGAGAGGCAGGTTTGAAAAGAAACTAGCACTGCACTGATCCTGAACACAAGGTTCATAAAGTAACCACTCACTTATATTTGATAAATACTAATCAAATCTTTCCACATGCCACGCACCATTCTAGGAGCTCAATATTCAACAACGAACAAATAAAGGTGGATATAGTCCAGTGCACAGTGTAATTTTCAACCTTAGTTAATACTGATATTTTCCATATTCTAATTTTGTAGATCAATCCAATGTCCTTTATAATCTTTTTGTTGTTGTTCCATTACATGATGCAGTTTAGGATCAGGTATTACATTTAGTTATCCTAGCTCTAGCTTCCTTTAATCACATATATTTTCACAGTCTTTCTTTTTTGTATAATTGACATTTTTTAAGGTATATAGTACCCTTGACTCCACTTTCTCCCTCAATTTGGTTTTGTCTGATGCTTTCTCCTAAGATTCAAGATATGCATTACTGACCAGAATAGTATACATAAGAGATGTCATGCCCTCCTCAGTATGTCACATCTGCAGGCTACAATATTCATCTGTCCCTCACTTAGGCAAGGTGTTGCCTGATTTCTCTACTGTTTAGTTATGATGTTTTCCTGTGTACCTCATACACCATTGAGGAGACTATCTAATACCATGCAAACACACTGTTTCTGATTACAGTTTCCCCTTACATTTAGCATTCAATGAGGATTACTGCCTGATCCACTGCTTACTGTGTCGGCTGTAAACTTATAGTAGTCTAACACTATCCTTTCCTCTACATTTATCAGTTGTCACTCCTTCTACTGTAAGGAAGTATTTTTCCTTCTCCTCCATGAGTATATTTATTGATATATTATTGGTATGGACTCATGGATTTCCATTTTTTCAGTGGTTCACACTCATTACTATGCCTGCTATTTTGCTTCTTAAAGTGGCCAGATCTGGCAAGTGGGAGTCCCTTTTAGCTGGAGCCTATGTTCCTGTGACATGCCCCCATAATGTTTTTGAGCACTTTCTAGTATTCTGGCATAATTAGGAGTTGCAAGCTCATCTTACATCTACCCTACCCCAGCTCTGCTGTCAGCCATTTCTCTGAGAACAAGATTGTTTTAACAGGGATGTTGCTGGAGATCAAGATTTGAGTGCCAGGTATGTTTATTGCTACTGGAATGTCTTTATTCACTGCTATTATGGGGACAGTTTGTGGGAAGAAAAGCCCTCTTAGCAGACAGAGCTAGGAATAATATGCATGGAAATATACATGTATATACACACATATGTATTTTAAAAATCCTGAGTCCACACCAATACCTCCAATTCTAATCCATTCTCAGAGTTCTTTTTCACCTTCTTCAGGAAGGTCAGAGAAATCTAGCTTTCAACATCATCACCTCATTTGCTCAATGCTACAACACATATAAAATGGTTTCATAATTGTTTATACACATCACTAACAAACCCCCAAACCTCAAAACAATGCTACTAAAAAATGAGTTCAAGATTTGCTCGCAATTCCCCCTCCCAAGTAAAGACTAAGTGTGTGTCATCAAATAAAATGTATTTGTTAATCACTTGGATTAGTCTCCTACCCCCTTCAGTGGAGTTACAGCATTTATCTAAATGTAATAGCGTTCATTTTTTAAATTTAAAAATTATTTTATCTTTGAATTATCGTACATTAATAATACAAGGGGATTTCATTGTGGTAATTCCATACATGTGTTACCTTGAAAAAGTTTACCATCTCCATTTTATTTCCATCCTCCCTTCACCTTTCCCCCCTTTTCAAATAGTGTTTTGTGGGTTTCATTATTCTGTCTTTATACATATATGGCATACTTCCATCCTCTTCGCCCCTCAGTATCTGGTTTCATTTTTTAAAAATTGCTTTTAGTCTTAGGTTCTTCTCTCTCATCCTTACTTATTTTTTTAAATATGTAGGACATTAACATGCTTACAAAAGTAAACATGATACAAAGAGGTTAAGTGGAGAGGTGTTACTCCTTCCCTTATTGTCACCTTTTAACCTCAGTTTCTCCTGTTAGTAATGAACTCAGTTGTTTTTGGTTTGTTCTTCCTATGTTCTATTTGTAAAGGTAATGCAAATGTTTTCCTATCTCCTTTTTTTTCTTCTACAGAAAGTAGATGATAGAGGGAGGAGGGTGGGGGAGGAGGAGGAGGAGGAAGAAGGAGGAAGAAAGGGAGAAGGAGGGAGAAAGAGGGGGAGAAGGAGGGAGAAAGAGGGGGAGAAGGAGGAGGGGGAGGAGGAAGAGAAGGAGGAGGAAAAGAAGAAGAAAGGAGAGGGTCTGAGGTGGGAGACATACCCCTTAGGGTAAATTCCCCCAAATTTATTATGAGCTCTACCTTCATAATTTTACCATATCCTTATGTTACATGTGTTAATATTTAATAGTTTTCTTTGTATTGATTCATGTTTTAAACATAAGAAAAATTTGAAAGAATAATTTACAGTACTATCATAAATAGGAAACCTCTCTATTTGCCATGAACAGAAGATAACTCAAATACTCCCACCACAATGAAACACTCCTCTTGTCATCAGAAAGACTAACAGGGAATAGCTTTCTTACCTGATTCACCTATACCTGCCTTGATCAAGGTTTTAGGACTAGTTTGTGACTTTAAACAAGAGTTGAGTGATGCCTGTGTGTATGGAACAAAGTGGCCTATGTCTACAAAGAAACACCTACAACAGAAGTTTCAGCTGGGCATCACTCTCCTCAGAAAGGATCAGTGCACACATGGGGCCTGTATTCTGGTCTGGCCAGAAGGGTCCATAGCTAAGGGTTTGGTTTGAGCAGGTGAAGACTGATGAGCCTGGATGAGTGGGACAACTTGGCTGACACAGCCACAAGGATGGTTTATAAAGGGGAATAAGCTAGCTAGTCCCTTGCACTCTCATTCTTCTCATGACCAGTTTCCTCAAATTGGACTTTTGATGACTTTTTATCTGTTCGTCAGAATACTGCTGAAATTCTTGATCCTACATAAAATGACTTCTGATAGAATTTATAATACATTCATTCTGTTATATTCCTTAAGAGTTAAGGGGAATGATGAAGGGTGTGAATTCAACTATGATACATTTGATATATTGTAAGAACTTTGTAAAAGTCACAATGTATCCTCAGCACAATAAAAAAGAGTTGCATAGGAATGATAACCTTTTCAAGTTTAAAGTGTTCAACTAGCCGTTTCTAACATTTAGTCTTATAGGATTTGAAACACAAATAAAATAGGCTTGCTTGTCTCTGATTATTTTTTGGGGGGCAGATTACTGAGTTTGAATTCAGGGCCTGTGCTTGATAGACAGGTGCTCAGCTTGTGCTAAGAAACCTGCTTTTTTTCCCCCGAGTAGCTGGGAGCACAGACACATACCACCATGCCCAACTTACTGATTGAGATGGGATCCATTAACTTTTGCCTGGGTTAGCCTTAAACCATAATCCTCCTGGTATTCACCTCCCAAGCAGCTGGGTTTACAGGAGAGGAGTGAGTCACTACATGTGGCCTGTTTTCTTACTGAAGATGTAAACCCACTGTATTCAGTAAACATTTTTAAAGCATCTAATGTGTGCAAGGAATTGGGCTGGGCCTTTCAAATACTATTAAAATGAGCAGTTTCCCATCATAAAGGAAAACTAAAAGAAAAACATGAATAACTAATCCAAGTCAAATTAGTTAAATGGTATTAAGTGACATACTGTTCTTTTTAAACCATCAATTGAACATTTTGCAAATTATTTCATTTATAACAAAACTTATATAGCAAATATAAGTTGTGTGGTGCAGAACACACACATAATGAACACAGAATAAACTTCAAGTTTGTTCTGGTTATCAATGTCTCAAAGATGCTGGGATTCATCCCAGCAAAATCAGATCATAGGTATGTTGGTATCTTTGTTACAAACCTCATTAATAAATTGCAGGCAAAATTTCATTGTTATCAGTAGCAGGTTTTGTTCTCTTAAAAGATTTTTATTTTGAAATAATAGTAGATTCACATAAAAGTTGTTTTTAAAAAGTTTACACAGTTCCTCTATACCCATTTTACATGTATTTTTTTTTCCATATTCACGTCTCACATCCTATAGTACAATTGTCTGAACCAGGAAGTCAACATTGGCACAATGGTATCAACTAAACTACAACTTTATCTCAATTCCAACAGATTTTCCACTAAGGCCTTTTTCTGTTCAGGAATCCAGTCAAATATTCCACATTGCATTTGGTCACCATGCCTCCTCAGTCTCTTCTAATCTGTCATAGCTCTTCACTCTTATCTTTCAAGACCTTGGTACTTATGAAGAACTTACATTTGGTCTTTTATTTTGTAAAATGTCTCTCAGTTTGGAAGTGTTCAATATTTTGTCATGATTAGATTGAGGCAAAAGTTCTTAAGCAGGGGGAGACTTTTCTGCCCAGGGGAAATAGGAATGTCTGGAGATATTTCTGGTTGCCACAAGGCTACGGTAGTGATGGTGGTGGTAGTACTGGTATCAGGAGTAGAGGCCAGGGATTCTATAAAATGTCTTATAGTGCAAAGGGCAGCCCTCACAACAAATAATTATCTGGCCCAAAGTTACCAAGGTTAAGAGACCCAGGATTGAGGTTATGTATTTTTTTTTGGTAAAAACACCACAGAATGACAGCATGCTATTTTTAATGCATCAAATCTGGAGTACCTGATACCCATGTCTCTCGTTACTGTTGATAAACCTGGGACAGTTGGTTCAAGTGGTAGCTGATGGGTTTCTCCACGCTAAAGTCACAATTTTTCTTGTTGAAATCAATACTTTTCTTGGGGGAGATATTGTTTCAGACTATACAAACATCCTGCTTCTCCTCATATTTTGTCTGCCAATTTTAGCATCTATGGGTAGATCTTGCCTGCAACAATATTGACTGTGGTGTCTGACCACAGTATTTTCTATTTTCCTCATTCCTTCTATAGTTATTAATTCAAATTCTTTTGTGAGGAAAAGCTCTGTTCTTTCTCCATTTATTTATTTATTTATCTAATTATTTATATCAGTATAACCTTCTGGATATTTATTTTGTTTCGTGGGTTATAATCCAATACAATCATTATTTATTTTGTTGTTCAAGTTGTTCCAGCTTTGGCCATTAGGAACGCCTTAAAACTGGATCTCCTTTGTATTTCTGACCTGCCCCTATCTTTTCTGAATATTTCTTTCCTTTCTGGTACTACAAGACGTTCCAAGCTCATCTTGCTTCGTTCCCTGCCCCAGACTTAGAATCAATCACTTATCCAAGGCATCTTGGTACTTTCTATTAGAGAATAGTATTTAGAGAAGATCTGAGCACTCAGCATGCTCATTTCTGCTGGGGTAGTATTGTCTTCAGGTCTTCTCAGTGAACAAAGCTAAGGAAATATGTGTGCAGCTTCTGCATACACCTATATTTATGTCTGTATCTAAATGTGTATATATGTTAAAATCATGAGTTCATCTTAAATGTCTTCAATTCCAGTCCAGCATGCAGGGCTCATTGTAGTCTCTTTCCTCTTTCCTTGTCTATCACTTCTTTCTTGACAGTAAGAAATCTGGCTGATATGATCTATAATGTAGTTGATTTATTTGTTCAATCCTAATATAAAGATGTTCCACAGTTTCTAATCCACACTCCTTCAAGAAATAAATTCACAAACTAGAATACACTGTTTGGACATAGTTCTTTTTGTCATTGTCCTTAAATATTCCAGGAAAAATACTTGTTTCTAAAGTAATTTAAGCTAATTCTTTTCTTCCCTATACCTCAGTGTGGTTATGTTATTCTTTTATAATTTAGTTAGGTTCATTTTTCACTGCTTCTGTTCCATTTTAGATCTCCATTCTGGTTAATTTTAATTATTTATTTTGGGGTATGTGAAATAATACTATAGGTCTAAGAGTCAGAGATATATAAAAAAAAAAGTATACTAAGAAATGAGTAGCTTTGCAGGCAGAGATAGGAGCACTGTGGTTGAGACCAACATGGAGAAAAAAGTTAGTGATATCCTATCTCAAAAAAACAAAACAAAACAAAACAAAAACCAAGTCATATGTGGTGGCACATGCCTATAATTCAAGCAACTTGGGAGGTGGAGGTAGGAGGATCATGGTCCAGGGTTGATTCAGGTAAAATCACAAGACCCTATCTAAAAACAAACTAAAGCAAAAAGGACTGGAATACGGTTCAAGAGGTAGAGTAGGTTTGGAGTTTAATTCCTGGTACCATCAAAAATTTTTTAAAAAGTATACTGAGAGAGGTATCACTTCCTTTTCATACTAACTAACCTGTTCCCCTTCTCCTTGCTTCTTTCTAATATCCTTCCTATCCATCCCTTGCAGGCAACCAATGTAATTTCTAATTTATCCTTCTTTTATTTCTTTTGCACAAATGAGTAAATACATGTGTATTTTCTCATAGTTTCCTCTTTCTCACTTTTGGAAGGGCCTGTTATGGCTATTCTTTTGTACTTTGTTTTTCTCACATAGGAATATATCCCAGAACCCACTATCTAGAAGTTTATTCCTTATTAATGATCATATTCTTGATTTATTCATATAAATGCTATTTATAAACTAGGTAAAATAAGTCACTTTTAAGAGATGGATCAGACATTACATTTGGGGCATTTCATTGTCAAACTGAGGGAGTCAGAGTAGGACATGTTGATAAATGTTAGGGCTAATTTGATCAAAGGCAAATTCAACCAGTCACTAGTAATGCTTTGATCTCAAATATAGACTTATTTATTTATGATATCTATCAGAACAGGGAAGCAAAACTAGTGTTGCAGTTCATGTGAGGTGGAAATGGCTTGTTGGCTCATGCTCCCCATATGTGATAGCTGTTTGCTTTTAAAAATTCTCATTGATTCAGTCTCTAAGTTAGGGATCAGTTTAGCCAGGCCAATTTCTTTCCTTCCCTCCTTCCCTCCCTCCCTCCCTCCCTTCCTTCCTTTCTCTCTTCTTTCTCTCCTTTCTCTCTATCTTTTTGTTTTTGGCAGTACTGGTGGTCGAACCCAGGGCCTTGCATGTGCTAGAAAAGTGCTCTACAACTACACCTCCAATCCTTGTTTTTTTGAGTCAGGAGCTCTGTGTAGCTTGGACTGGCCTTGACCTTGGAATCCTCCTGACTCTGCCTGCTTGTTACTACTACTGGATTACTGTTACTATACCAATTCGTATCAAGCCCACTCACAGATGAAAAGAATTGTTGCACACATCCTGCCTTCATTAGTACTTTAGTATTAGGGACTGAACCCAGAGAGAGCCTCTCACATTCTAGACAAGTGCTCTACCACTTGAGCCACACCTTCAGCTCTTTGGAGTTGTATTTTATTTTTGAGATAGGGTTTGGTTAATTTTGCTTGGGCTGGCCTCAAACTCATGATCCTCCTTCTTCTTTCTATCTCCTGAGAATCTGGCATTACAGGCATCTACCAACCAAGTCTGGCTTCCATTGCTAATTCTTGAGCTAAGAGCCTCATTTCCCAGGTGACTGGGAGCTCGTCTAGGATGAGAATTTTTTCTCCTCATGACTCCTCCACAGCATGGACTAGTAGAGGTAGTAGAGGCCTAGGTTCCTGTCATGTAGTCAGCAAAATGGGATTGAAATAGATGAGCTAATGTTTTGTAGCAATAACATTGGTTAGATGGTTAGAATTTTAATTTGTGTTTCTCATAAAAAACTTCCCAAACAAACCAAACATAGGTTCCTCCTGAGCAGCACTAGAAGGACAGTTGTATGAGGAAAAAGGAAGCATCAAACAGAAGAGATGTTATTGATGGCAGATGAGGGGGTGCCCAGGCTTGGACATTTGACTTCAAGGTTCCAAAGTAAGATACATATTCGTAATAAGATGTCAAGTCATTTCTGGGCTGGCTCTGTCTCCCCTTACCAGAATGCCTGCAAAGATTCCATGGGGGAGGGGAACAACAGGAGCTAAGGTAGGCACACAGACAGAAACAGATACAAAGACACACCCCGCTTCCTCAGGGGTGATTTTCTTTACGTGTTTTCTCTTGAATAGGCACACTGAGTCCTATAGAAAGTTGTGCTTCCAAAGCAGGTGTGCCCTTGACATAAACGTGATGTAGGGAAACCTGAATACGTGGTTTATATACATTCAGAAGAATTCCTCATGATAAACAGGATCGATGACAAAATGACTTCAAATAATATGTTCTTCTGGGACACTTAACATATAATCCAACAAAAATGCTAAATATGTTGCCTTTTGAGAACCTGGATGCCACATGAAATGCAGTCTACTTGCACAAGAGAATGGCAACACACAGAGCACTAAGCCAGAAATGTCATTTGTTCATCCCGGCCTTTGGCAGGATGGAAACCAGTCCATCATTATAGATGATTTTCATAATCTATGATCCACAGGTGCATTTTTAGGAGGCAGCAGAACATAGCAAAAAGAGTCATAGGCTGAGGGTCTTCTGACCAACAGGGTGATCATTCATAGGTATGTTACCAAATCTGTTTTTATGGTTCAGATATGGAATCATAAAAGCTCCTCTTGGAAGCTGAGGGCAGACCATGAGAATGATTGTGAAAAGCCCACTAAAAAGCATAGAATTGACTGATCATCCATTTGAGTATATTGCCCAAGATTTTCCCTGACCCTGTACCATTGGTGCTGGGCCAAGTACTTCCTGACCCAGAAATATGGGCAAATATAAGAAATGGAACACAGGACTTTAACAAACATAAACTGAATGCCAGCAATATATCAGACATTCTTAGGCACCGCACATAAAAAGATGATAAGATGTCATCTCCAGTCTTGAGAAACAGTATGGTAAGTAAACAGTACAGAAGGATGTGAACACTCTGAGAGACACTCTAATAGAGTACAAGGAAAGTTCAAAAGAAAGGCTTCTAAGTTTTATCCAGGTAGATGGGGACTGGCAGAGACATGGTGGGGGTATCAGGCAATTAACTTGACATGGCTGGGTCTCTCTGGAGTGCTCTGGGCAAAACTAGGACAAAGGAAGTAAGGGATAAGTGGTCCCATATGCTAAGTTAAGGAGACTGAATTTTAGCCTGGAGGCTTCTCTACTTGTTTTTGCTACCTGCTCTCCCCCACCCCCTTCAATCAGGAATGGAAAACTACAATCATCACCCACTCTTGTACATAAAGTTTTATTGGAGCACTGCCTTGTTCATTGGTTTATATATAATCTATGGTTGCTTTTGTGCTGTAACAGATGAGCTAAGTAGTTGTGACATAGACCATATGGCCTGGGAAGCCTAAATTATTCACTATCTGATCTTTTACAGAAAAAAGTTTCTCTCTATATCCAGGTCAGGGAAGGTAGTATACTCTGAAATTTTCTCAGATGTGAGATACCTAGTATCTATTAGATTGAAGAAAGGAAGAAAAGAAAGTTAGCTCCCAATTGGAATGAGATAGCAAAAATTTCATTATTGTAACAACTTGTATAAACATTATTTTAGGAGAGAGAAAGGAAATGTCTTGCTTGGGTGAGACCCTCAACATTCTGCAACATAGTAAAGAAGGGAGAAGGAACTTGTTATGCTGAGTGTTGCAAGCCAGAAGGTGAAGAGAGGAGATTGAACTAGTATGCGTGAGAAGGGCTAAGAAGGGAAACTCCTCATGACACTGTGGCTCTAGATGACTTTGGAGACTCGGAATATCTAAAAAGTAGCTTTACCAAATCTACTGCTGAGTAGTATGTGACAAAATCTCCCCTATAAATCCATCCCCTCCGTCCCAATCTTTAGACACATCTATTAGGCTCCCAACTGCTTGGGTGAATGATTTTTCTGTATGCACGGGGAGTGTGTGTGTCTCAAAGAAGAAATTGAGTTGCACAGGTAGAAAGCTGCAAAACTGCTGTGTAGAAATGGAAGCCCATGAGCCAAGAAGACAGAGCTATCTAAGAGTTCACAGAAATCTGGAGGAGGTCTTTGGATTTTCCCAGACTTGGAGTGGGGAGAGGTTCCAAGGTTCTCCAGATCTCTGCAGGTTAAGGGGGCCTGGCTTATAACTGAACTTTGCAACAATAGCCACTCAACAGGCTGGCTCCTGGAACTCGCAGTAGGGTTTAACCTGCCCTTTTTCCCTAGCTGGGGAAAAGGTAGAAGGTGTGAGCAGTGGCTGTGTGGCCTCCTGCTTTCACTGCAGCTCAGCTCCAGTAGATACAGTATCAGTGAGCAACTACATATCAGCAGCTTCTTCAGAAAGGAAACATCACCCTGAGCAATATTTATTTGTTTCATAAATGTGGATTTCTAGATTTTCTGTCTAAACTTTTCACCTTTAAAACTATCTTGGTAAAGAGAAAAAGAAAGATAGGCAAGCTGTAACAGCTGAACTATCACAAAGTCATAATGAAAATGATTTGAGTTCTGCCTATGCCCTTCTCCCTTTAGAAGGAAATACCAATCATTATCAGTCCTCCCTTCTATCCACCAGCTGAGCTGATATACCTGTTGGACAAAGAAAATAAGGCCAATGTAGGGGGAAAAAAAGCATTTCAAGTTCCAGTGTGTGCTGTCAGCCCATTTTTATAGAATAAGAGAGGTTTAAGTGATCTTCTCAAGATCATAAAGTTAGTAAATAACAGGGCCTGGATTTGAATTTAAGTCTCCTTAACTCCAAAGCTACCCTCTTCTATAACACAAGTTGCTTCTGGAAGGAAAAAGATGACAAGGTCTAAGGTCATCACTGTTTCCTATAATTGTCTTGTACCAAACAAAAGCATATGAATCAAAAATCTCTGAGTTCTTTTATAGCTGTCATTTGCTTAAGTGATGTCCAGTACTTGACAGAATTCAACAGTTAACAACATTGTAATCAGATCACTACAAATCTGTGGTATACAGGCTAGGGAAATCCAAACTGTGGGCCGTATTTAAATCCTGGTCTGAGGCAACTATGAGAATGTGATAAGGGCTGGATAAATGCCTGACTTGCCTTGACTTTACTCATGAGCTAGAACTTTAAGTTGTCAAGAAGGGCAGAGCAGAAATTCAATGAAATTCCAGGAAGCAACAGAGTTCACTTAGGGAACCATATGAAATCAGAGTGGTGCTACCAGTGTGGGTACTAGAAGAGAACAGAGTCCCACCCATAGTGGCTACTAGGGCTTGGTGACTCAGTGATTTCTGATAATAAGTAGGCAGCAATGCTGAACCCTCCCCCAGGGGAGACAGGAATTTCAATTTAGATTTTCTAGATGATTTTATTAGGCAACTAACCTTTGCTCAACATGACATCCAATTCCAAGAACTCCAAGGCAATGAACACATCAAGTCGAATAGGTGAAAAATCTTGACCAAGTGTGAGCGGCAAAATTTGCAGAAGACTATTCAGAAATGGTGGTAGGAGAGAGTAGGGGAGGTTGGGGAGGTGAAGAGAAACATCTTGATTTTTCTCTTTGTCTTTGCTCACTGAATTTTCATAGGCAGAGGGTCTGCAGCACCTTTCAATGATCAAAGGCAATTGTGGTTCTAAGAAATAGTGAAGTCTTAGAAATTATCTAAGCCTCCTCTGCACTCTACTCCTATCACCACGAATATCCTTCCTTTTCTATTAGAATCACTTTCTAAAATTGTCCTCATGCCAGAAACTGTCACAATATTACCTCTCAGAATTCTCCTGTGAGGGATTAAGAATTCTACATGGAACAATTTTTATTTGAATTCTGCCTGGAAGTTTTAAAACATCTTGAACTCCAAATTTTCTCAGTCTGTTCTGTATTACTTGTCTCTTGGTTAGTAAAGTTACTTTTAGTCATTCTGTGTTCCACTGATAGCTTTAGACTGTTCCTTTGGCTTTTGAAAGGTGTTCAGATCCCAAAATAGAACATAGAAAACCAGCATTGTAACCTTGAATCTGTCACAAGTAGTCTTGTCACTTAGGAACTCCTCTAAAATTCACTTTTACTGAC
Organism: Castor canadensis; assembly: GCF_047511655.1. Classification (NCBI taxonomy): domain Eukaryota; kingdom Metazoa; phylum Chordata; class Mammalia; order Rodentia; family Castoridae; genus Castor; species Castor canadensis. Next base: position 62,497,743 of record NC_133397.1, read on the forward strand.
AACCAGATACTTAATGTTCCCTCCAGTTTTAAGATTCTAAGTCTAATGAATTCCTTATAGGAAGCAAAGGACTAGGAGTCAGAGAGTAGTGCTTGGCACTTAGGAGGAATGAGGCTGTGAGGAATTATGGGGAGCAACACCATTCCTTCATCTTTTCATCTCCTTCATCTTCCTCTTCTTCACAGAGGAGGAAGCTGAGGTCCAGGGTGATTCAATATGACAAAGCTACCATGGCTGGGATGAAGTTACAACCCAAGGCTCTAGCTTCTAGTTCACATTTCTTTCTACAGTACACTGCAATTTAACTGGCTGGTGGAGAATCAAAATCTTTGAGAATAGTATGGTCAGATGCCTAGAGAGATAAAGAAGAACGAAAGGAATTCTACTTTATTTTGCAGTTAAGAAATAAAAATGTGTGCTAGTCACAGTGGTATATGCTTTTAATCCTAGCACTGAGGAGGCTGAGGCAAGAGAATTGTGAGTTCTAGGCCAGCCCGGGCTACATAGTGAGACATGTCTCAATATATATATGTATTCCGTATATGTATGATTTTGTTTTGTATCAGCTATATATTTTTAGCTACATATATATATATATATAAAATATTCTACAACTTGTTTTTTTCATTCAGTCTTATTTTTGAGATCTATCCATACCAATTGATCTAAATCTAGTTCATTCATTTAAACTGTCAAATAATATTTTCCAGTGCATAAGAAACCTTAAACATACTGCAATGTATTTATCAATTCATTCATTATGGGAAGTGGTACGATTGTGTTTCTGGCTGATAGGGGATGGAGTGTTTGCCTATACCCAGGGGACAAGCAGATAGCACTCTAGGTTAAGTGTAGTGAGAAGATATAAAGATATAAAAATGCCAGGCCATTTAGTGGGCCAACTTAAATACCTCTGAATTTGATCCCATAGTAAGTGGCATAGAGAAAGTTCAGATGACTAGTCTAGGCCAAGATTTTTGAGATAACTGAAAGGAAATCCATCCATCTTTCCTTGGAAGAAAAGGAGAGAGAGAGAGAGAGAGAGAGAGAGAGAGAGAGAGAACAATAAAGATGTAATCAAGATAAACAAGAAATATTTATTCTCTGAATTGTGATGTCAGGAATTTATGTACCCATTTCTGAGCTCTCGGGAATAGACCAGTAAGTCTCCATGGGATTTTTAAAAGCTATCTAAGGTTGACCTAGAATGTAGAAAAGGACAAGCTCTGCTTCATAGCTACTATCCTAGATTAGATTGTCTCTGAAATTCTCTAAGAAGCATCTAAATGCCCATTAGCCAGTGTTTGAGTTGGATGGACAGGAGAAATTTGAAAAAGAAAGCTCTATTGTAGGAGAGCTTTTTATCATTTCTTCTCAGAGATTTGAGGATGGGAATATCTCTTCCCTTATCCTGCATGTACAGGCTTTATTGTCTGACTTCATGTGTGGCTAGAGCACACATTTTGATGACATCGAAGTCTTTATCCAACATTATATCCGTGTGTTACTATCTCTGGATTATAGTATGGTTTATTGTGGGGTATGAAATCATTATAGGTTTCTGACTCACTTTCTTATTCAGTGAGATAAATTTATTAAAATCTGCTTCAATTTATTGAGTGAGGATATGAAAAGAAGTATTGTAAGTGAAAAGTACCTTAAAACTTCATATTGTTATTATAGTTAATAACACTATTACCACAGACATATTATTATTCAGAGATTTTTAAAATGCAACTAAACACTGTCCTTTGTGAACTTCACAGTAACAGGAACTGTTCTAATTTTTGCTTCAATGTAAAGTAGACCCGAGCCCCTGGCTCTCATCCAAGCTACAACTCCCTTTCCCAACCCTAGAGCCATCATGTCCATATTCTCTGTGAGCCAGGACCAGATGGATATTCTCCAGATTAGCATTTGTTCATGTAGCTTGTTTCCTGGGAGCAGAATTCCTTCAAGGACCTTAACAAGGGCCAGATTATAAGCAGAGATGTTTTTTTCCCTCTTTTTGTTAGGGACCACCCATGGTTTAAACACTATGAGCAAGCTGTAAGAGGTACAATCTATTCTTTTACCTGTGATCTCTCCTATGTCTATAAGAAAACCACCCAAAAGTACATACCAAGGTTAACTTTGGAAAACTACCATCATCTTCTTTTAGTCAGCCCACTTCTCTAGTTCTTTCCATCTGGTGACAATCCATATTCCTGATTTGGGTTGTCTTGCTAACCGTCGTTAGCAGTTAAATTTTCCCAACAATTTTCCACCTCCTGTTCTCTTTATGGATCTCACAATGAACATTTTACAATATGGAACTTGGGATAGAGGGTTGGGAGGCTGGCTAGGAAATTTTCAGAGTTACATCGAGAAATGGTGTTGAGGCAAATCTAAGACATTCTGGCTAGGTACTACAGTTAGTGAAGGATTTTCATGCTTTCTTACTTGTGCACTCTGGGGCAACTTACTATCTTTTCTTTAAAGTGGGAACAATGCTTAGCTTGGTTAAGTATGCAGCATGGTACCTGGCACATGGTAAATGCTGAGCAAATATTTGTTGAAGACAACGATGATGATGACAGTGAAGATGATAAGCTCATTCTTGCTTTCACACCTCGCTCCTCACTCATGCTGCTTTTTGATTAGAAAGCCCTCTTTCCCTCTCTGTTCTATCCTGATCCTTCTCATTATTAAGAGACCCTTAAGAAGTCTTCTTCAATCAGTTTTGATATTTAAGATATCATAGCCTATCTTAAATGACTATTTCTTTTGTCTCGCCACTCTAGGGAGATTATAAACTCTTTCAGACCAGGATCTTCTTCTCTGCTTCTACCAGGCACATGGTACCAGGTCTGGGCCCATGGTAGCTACTTGGTCTTAAAGGTAGTCAAATGGATTTCTATTTGCTGGTCACAGAATGGTACAAGCATAATAGAAAGAGAATTTCACAGCTAAAGGCTGTGTCTTTCCGGCTGCTCAATAAACTTCCTTTATCAACTCACACAACTAACTAGTCAAAGTCTATATTCTCTAACTAACCCTCAATAAGTAAGGAGTTCTAGAAACTAGTCTGACTTACTAACTTGCCAGGGATAATTCACTAGGCAATTTTCTGCTCCAGATACTAGAGTATCACTTATACTCCCACTCCCAGGAAGGTAGCTGAGGTAGAATGGAGGTATATTCCCTCGTGGATTTGTTCTGGCGCAGCAACTCTGGACTGCCAGGGTACTGGGTTTATGGCAAATGAGAGTTGGTCAGAAATCATCCAGTGGTCATTGTCCTTCTGTAAGCTGTTGAGGCTCAGGCTATCAACCCCCATAGTTTACATACTGCCTCCATACGCTTTTGGAATTCTCTGGCCTAGAAGCATCTCTGCAAATGGGCTGGTCCTACAAATGTAGGGGACTTCTCATAGGACTCTACTTAGAGGCTGTCTTCAGCTTTCTCTGGATGTCACCTCTCCTTCATCCTCCTACCTCTAAGCTAGATTGCAGATACTCTCACCTTTCTGCCTGTTAGCAACTTCAGGTCCATTTTTTGTCTCAGTGTTCAGTGCTGTGTTGTGGGAGAGAAGGAGCTCAGTAAAGTCCTGCTGAATAATGACTGTGAGAATTCCTTGCAGGAGGCCAGGGCTTTGGGAAGGCCCTGAGCACACTGGGGTAAACACTTCTCCTCTTCCAGTCCTACCACTGGTTTTAGGAGGTTTGTTCTGGGGCCTGGCTGCACAAGGTGCTAGTCTCTGTTTTCTGTTGGTGTTTCTTCATGCTCTCCAAAAGACAAAGCATGGGTGGAAAGGCTCAGCCACAGGATACTGGACTGTTTACAGTTGGCCAGGCCAAGATTAGCGTGAGCACAACATATGCCAAGTTCATTGGAAGTTACATTTTCCCTTTGTTTACACATTACAGGGGAGAAGACCAGAAGAAAAAAAAAAGCAGGTGACCTCTTGTTAACCTCACCCGTCTGCAAAAGGCTGCTGCCCTCACCTCTGAATGAACTTTCAGATTATCTCAGACAAGATTCACCTTGCGCTGAACTTGTACGCCTGCTCTGAAGCCCCCAGTCACGTAGCTGTGATTAAACATTACAGAGTGGTCATAAATTTACAGAAGTATTATTGTGGCTTGCTTTCCTCTTTCTTCTTTGGGAGAGGAAGAGAGCAATGGGTTTGAAGTATGTGTGGAGGAGTTTAAAAAAAAAAGGAAACTCATAGTCAAATAACAGTTCCCTTTCACAGTTCTGAGCAAAAGAGAAAACAATGCATAGGTGTCCCAGAAAGAGGGAAAAGGAATTTGGTCATGTGTGAGAAATCAGAGCCTCTGAAGACTGCAAAAGCCCCACTTAGCAGAAGAGCTGAGGTGCTTGTGGTTCCATTTCCAGATGATCTGAAAGTTCACAGAGGAAGCGCAAACCTGTTTTGACTTTGCTCCTGGTTTGGCTTGAAGGAGATCCCTGAGAGAGTGAGTGACACTTTCCCTTGAGCTTGCTCGCTATGTGGTTTGGGCAAGTGACAGGGGAGCCAGTGAGCAAAAGAAGGCTGCAATAAAACACAGTTGGTTTTGTTCTTTGAGCTGTTATGAGAGAGAAGGAACCCCCAACATCTGGGACATTTAAACAGAGACTGGACAAAGACTAGACCCGTGTTCTAAAGGAAACACCCTGAAGCTGTACTCAGGAGAATGACCAGATGACTTAAGAACATTTATTTCTATGATTCACGGTTTTATTCTTAAAACAGAAAAAATAGATATTACATTGAAGTAGAGTTTGCTAACTTTCTAGGATTCCAAAGCCAAGAGACACCTACAAAAGGCCTGTGCTGACCATGAAACAATGAGACCTCTATAACCAGAAAAGCCAGGGAGTGCTCTATTTGATCCAAAAGAATTGTAAAAAGTGGTCAGGAAGCCCAGACTGAGGTGATAGGCGCTGGCCAGCAAAGTCACCTTTGGAAAGGAGTCATTCTGTCTCTGGTTACCCTATGGCAATGACAGGGTGCTAAAGAGGCTCATTGTTTCTACAGTTGGCAAGGCCTTGTCCATTAAAGCAGCAAAGCCCAAAGTCCGTCCACATGAGGAAAACAACTGATGGCTTAGCTCAGCACTGCCCCTCAGCAAGAGCTCTCACTGCTTGTAAGAATCAGCCAGGAGTCAGACATAGGCCTTAAATGTTCTGGCACTGCCTCTGACTCACAGAGCTATACTGGGAAGTGAAATGGCCATAGTACTGGGGAGGAAATAGTGGGATATTTAAGTGTGGCATGGAACTTCTGAGTTCAACCTCTAGTTCCTGTGTTTGAATGTCTGGTCTGTACTGGGATTTAAAAAAAGAGAATAGATTCTTGCCTTTCAATAAGAGTTCTGTGTTGGATGGTGAGTCCAGAAGTCTGAACCCCATGGAGAGACTGGGTTATGAGCATCATGGGGAGGCTGAGAGCAAGTGGTGTACTAGACTAAAGTTGATAGTCTGAAATTAGGCAAATAATCACACAATGTATAAGTACCAGCAAAAGATAATGAGGCAGACTTAATAGGGCAGCTAGGGCACAGGAAGGCATACTTGACAGGAAGAAAGGCAAGCCAGCACCAAGAGTTGGAATATAAGATGAAATTGATGGGTGGAAACATGAGGAAAAGCATAATAAAATTTGTATTTGCTAGCTGGCAATGTAGTTCAATGGCTGAATACTCGGCTAGTATGTGTGAGGCCTTGAGTTCAATCCCTAGTGCCAGAAAATAAAGAAAAAAATAAAATAAAAATAAAAATAAACTGTCAGAGGGCGTGGTGGCCCAAGCCTATAATCCTAGCCATTTGGGAGGCTGAGATCAGTAGGATCACTTTTTTCCGGGCCAGCCATGGCAAAACTCCATTTCAACAGAAAAAAGCTAGACAGGGTAGCATGTGCCTATCATCTCAGCTATGGTGGGAAGCATAAAAAAGGAATATCTCACTTTTTGCCCAGGCAAAAATAACATTCCATATATCCAAAATAACCAGAGCAAAAAGGACTGGATGTATAGCTCAAGTGATAAAGCACCTGCCTAGCAAGTGCAAAGCCTTCAGTTTAAATCCCAGTATGGAAAAAAAAAATTGCCAAGAGCTGAAAGTGGGCCAGGTACTACATTAAATGTTTTATTGTAACAGTCTAATTTAACATAATCGTAACAGAAACGTACTATTATCACACCTATTTTATATATAAGGTAATTGAGGCACAGAACAATTTCAGCAATGGCTGAAAATCACACGGCTAGTAAGCAAGAAGTCAGAATCTGAACCCAGGTCTCTCTGATCCAATGCACCTATAAATATGAGAGTAGAATCTTGGAAACAGAATTAGGGAAACACAGAAGTTCACACTGGTGAGACTGAGTAAAATTTCCTACCATCCTTCAAAACCCTGCTAAGTCCCCACCTCCTTAAGGAAACCTTTTTTTTTTAATTCATTTATTCACACGTGCATACATTGCTTGGGTTATTTCTCCCCGCTGCGCTCCGCCCCCACCCTTTCCCCCCCACTCCCCTCTGCGCTCCGCCCCCACCCTTTCCCCCCCACTCCCCTCACTTCCAGGCAGAACCTGTTCTGCGCTTATCTCTAATTTTGTTGAAGAGAAGACATAAGCATAATAAGAAAGACAAAGCATTTTTGCTAGTTGAGTTAAGGATAGCTATACAGAGAGATTCCTAGCATTGCTTCCATATACAAATGTGTTACAACCCAAGTTGATTCATCTCTATCTGATCTTTACACTGGTTTCTGATCCCCTTCTCGTGTTAGCCTCTGTCGCTTTAAGGTTTCTGTATTCGTACCTCTGGAGTGGGGACATGTGAAAAGCTTTCATATTTTGGGTTTACTACCTATCCCCATACCTTCTGTATGTGCTCTCCCCTTGTCACGTGACCCAAGTCCAACAACATTGCTGCATTTGCCCTAGACCACATATGAGGGAGAATATACAATTTTTGGTCTTTTGAGCCTGGTTGACCTTGCTCAGAATGATGTTCTCCAGTTCCATCCATTTACTTGTGAATGATAAGATTTCATTTTCTTCATGGCTGAGTAAAATAAGGAAACCTTCTTGACTACCACTATCAGCTTCAGAGATTTATCCTTTCTTTGAACTTGGTTTGTACTTACTGTTTACAGTGCACAGGAAGCATGGTATCACATATTTTTCTATTCCAACTGCTTGCCCCTCACAACTGCGTAATTGATTATGTCAGAACCAGATGCTGACATAGAGAGAAACTCAAGTGCTTTATGCTTATATCGCCCAAAATACAAGGTCAATTCTTTGAGGTTGAGACTCACACAGTGGGACCTCAATATATTGTGACCAAGCCCTCTAGAAACTAACAAAAAGCTCTTGATACTCAAAATAAGGAAAAACTGAAAGACCTGTTCATTAGTGGAATGTGCTAAAGCGAAGTGAAAGGATGTATATGTCAGAGTAGAATGAGTCCTATTTTTACACATTTTTACAAAAATTATGTAGTTTTATTATGTATTTGTGTAAGAATAATATATGCTTTTTGCAAGAATTTTTTCAGAAAAAAGTCTTAAATTCAATAAAGCATAAGGAGAAGATATCATCCACAATCTCATCTAGTGATAATAAATGTCAACAATTCTGTATCTAACCGCTAAAAAAATTTTCTTACCAAAAACAGAGCAAATTATACACACTGTCAAAAGCTGATTTCCTTACTAATACAACACAGACATCTTTTATATATACATAAATTAATCATTTTTAAAGACTCCACAGTATCTTCCTTTGATGGTTATATGCCATACTAAGATGAAGAAATCCTTTACTGATGGATATAATGTCCGTCCCCCTCCCCATTTTTCCTATATTACCCAATACCTTTATGAAAATACTTGAAAATATCTTTGTACATTTCTTCAAGTGTCTCCTTAGGAAATAGTGCAAGTTACAATATAGCACATTGGTTACATGTTGACTCTGTATCCAGATATCATGAGTTAAGATTCCTAACTTCTCCACTAATCCACTTTGTGGCCTTGGGCAAATTATCTAACTTTTCCTTTCTTTTGCCTCCCTCCCTTTCTTCTTTTCCTTTCCTTTTTTTGGTGATACTAGGGTTGAAGTCAGGTCCTTGCTAGGCAGATACTCTACTATCTGAGCTAAGCCCCAAGCCCTTCTTTGTTTCGTTTTGTTAATTTTTAACACCATCTGGAGCTAGCCTCATATGGTGATGATCCTCCTGTCTATGGCCTCCCATGTAGCTGAGATCACAGACACATGCTACCAAGTCCAGCTTATTGAATGAGATGGGTCTAGCTAATTTTTTTTCCTGGGATGACCTCAAACTACAGTCCTTCCAATCTCCATCTCATGAGTACCTGGGATTAAAGGCATAGGCCACTATACCCAGTCTGGTTTTTTTTTGTTGTTGTTGTTGTTTGTTTGTTTCATTTTTGAGACAGGATCTTGCTATGTAGTCCAGGATGGACTTGACTCATACTCCTCTTGCCTTGGCTTCCCGAGTGCTAGGACAGCATACCAAACAAGTTATCCAATTTTTCTATAATCCAGTCTCATCATCTATATAATATGGATAACAGTACATACATTGTAATGTTCTCATGCAGACTGAAGGAGTTAATTCATGCAGAGAGTAAATGCTGAGCAAATGTTAGAAATGATGATACGATTAATGATGATGATGGTAAATTCCTAGAAGCAGGAGTCTAGGTTAAAGCTTTTGAGTCCATTGATAAACTTCTATCTAGAAAGGTGTAGAAATTTACATTCCCATTAACAGGAATCAAGCAGCAATCAAGAGTGTTTTTGAGTAGAAAAACACGAACAAAACGTAACGAATATCTGTCAGAAATACTAGAGGGGCTATTTCACTAAGAGAAAGCTTTAGGTTTATGATCTCAGTGATCCCTTTCTACCATAAAATCCCATACTTCTTTGCTCTATTCCTAAATTACACAAATATGAAAATCATGAGAACAAGTTGAAAATACCTGAGACAATTTGGAAAGAGAGTGCTAACTTGCATACAGAGAGTATTTCATGGTTTGCAATATGTTTTCTAATATATTTTCATTTTGTGGTACAAGTGCCACCTAACTTACTAGTCATGATAATTCATACTTTCCAAATGGGACAATAATTAGGTTACAAAATAACCAATGAGAGATCAGGTTTTTTGGTTTTTTTTGGACAGAGTATCACTATGTAGCCCAGACTGGCCTGGAAATCACTATGTAGCCAGGATGGCCTCAAAGTCTAGACCCCTCGCCTCACCCTCCCAATGGAATTACAAACATGTGCCACCATGCTCAGCAAGAAGTCAGGTCTTATCCCAATTCCTTTCTAAGTGCTAAGGTTTAATCCTGTGTTATGTTTCAGAATGCAGTAAGCCCTGTGCCTTGCTTGTACCCTACCTTACCACCAACCCCCTATCAGAAGCTCTGGGAGTTTTCTGTTACTAGTAACCTATAATTGTCACTACCCAAACATTAAGAATGGTTTCTTTGAATATTAACTTTGCAGCCACAGTTTTTTCTCTCCACTCTCTACAAACTCTTACATGTCAAATGAACACATAAGGCAAGGAGTTACAAATACAGAGTGTTCCCTGAGGTATTTTGAAATATTTTACCTATTTAAATATTTCATCAACTGTGAGCATTTACTAGAATTTAACAGTAAAATTCCTTAGTTATGTCTATACTATACTGTTGTTCTCTACTCCAATAAAACCTTTTTTTTCTTAAATTTTCAGGTTTACAAAGAAGCAAATACTGGTATCTTGACGAATTCCCTAAAATTCTCTATTTTATCCCCCTCCTCACTACCAGGAATTGTGAATATTCTCCTCTATTAGAAACTAGAAGTGTTTCAGCCAAAGACCTAGTGCAGATGTGGGTTCACAGAAGAAAAGAACAATTGGCTCATTTAAAAACTGGCTCTACTTATATTTCAAGTATTTGCTAAAGTAAAGCCTGAGACCTACGGTAGAGACTCAGTGCTATAACCTGTGCCCCTAGTGCTTAGATGAAGACTGGGCATTGAAAATATAACTATGGGCATTTAAATATAGTTTTACTTACCAAAGACCATACTCAAGACAGTCCCTCTTGTTTAAAATATGTGGTATTAAACTGGTTAGCAGTCTGCAAAAAACTGAAACTAGATCTAGATCCATGTATATCACCCTATACCAATATTAACTCAAAATGGATCAAGGATCTTAATATCAGACCACAAACTCTAAAGTTGATACAGGAAAGAGTAGGAAATACTCTGGAGTTAGTAGGTATAGGTAAGAACTTTCTCAACAAAACCCCAGCAGCACAGCAACTAAGAGATAGCATAGATAAATGGGACCTCATAAAACTAAAAAGCTTCTGTTCATCAAAAGAAATGGTCTCTAAACTGAAGAGAACACCCAAAGAGTAGGAGAAAATATTTGCCAGCTACACATCAGACAAAGGACTAATAACCAGAATACATAGGGAACTTAAAAAACTAAATTCTCCCCAAACTAATGAACCAATAAAGAAATGGGCAAGTGAACTAAACAGAACTTTCTCAAAAGAAGAAATTCAAATGGCCAGAAAACACATGAAAAAATGCTCACCATCTCTAGCAATAAAGGAAATGCAAATTAAAACCACACTAAGATTCCACCTCACCCCTGTTTGAATAGCCATCATTAGCAACACCATCAACAACAGGTGTTGGCGAGGATGCGGGGGAAAAGGAATCCTCTTACACTGTTGGTGGGAATGTAAACTAGTACAACCACTCTGGAAAAAAATTTGGAGGCTACTTAAAAAGCTAAACATTGATCTACCATTTGATCCAGCAATATCACTCTTGGGGATATACCCAAAAGACTGTGACACAGGTTACTCCACAGGCACCTGCACACCCATGTTTATTGCGGCACTATTCACAATAGCCAAGTTATGGAAACAGCCAAGATGCCCTACCACTGACGAATGGATTAAGAAAATGTGGTATCTATACACAATGGAATTTTATGCAGCCATGAAGAAGGAAGAAATGTTATCATTTGCTGGTAAATGGATGGAATTGGAGAACATCATTCTGAGTGAGGTTAGCCTGGCCCCAAAGACCAAAAATCGTATGTTCTCCCTCATATGTGGACATTAGATCAAGGGCAAACACAACAATGGGATTGGACTTTGAGCACATGATAAAAGCAAGAGCACACAAGGGAGGGGTGAGGATAGGTAAGACACCTAAAAAAATTAGCTAGCATTTGTTGCCCTTAACGCAGAGAAACTAAAGCAGATACCTTAAAAGCAACAGAGGCCAATAGGAAAAGGGGACCAGGAACTAGAGAAAAGGTTAGATCAAAAAGAATTAACCTAGAAGGTAACACAGGAAATCAATGTGAGTCAACTCCCTGTATAGCTATCCTTATCTCAACTAGCTAAAACCCTTGTTCCTTCCTATTATTGCTTATACTCTCTCTTCAACAAAATTAGAGATAAGGGCAAAATAGTTTCTGCCGGGTATTGAAGGGGTGGGGGTGGAGTGGGAGCGGGCGGAATGGGTGGTAAGGGAGGGGATGGGGGCAGGGGGGAGAAATGACCCAAGCCTTGTATGCACATATGAATAATAAAACAATAAAATAAAATAAAATATGTGGTATTCAATTTTGGTCTTAGTGATAACATTTTTATGTGGTGGCTCTTCACATTCAAATACAATGTGATTTTAGTGTGCACAATCAGGCAGCACAGGTTTTTAAAAAAGTACCATTAAGTATTAAGACTTTCTTTTTTTGGGTGTCTGTAGCTTCATCTATACAGCACACTATTCTTTTGGGTAACAAACCTTTGCATGCTAGCAACTTCTTTCCTAGTCCCCGGTTTTGTTTTCAGAGGTCTTTAGGCAGGATGATAATCAAACAACCTTTACTAAGTATTTTCTCTGTACTTGTCATCATGTGAAATGCCTCAACAACTACTAAGAAAGGAGAAGATATATCTTCTACCTCTCAAGGAGTCTACAATTGAACCAGGGAGCCAGATCCACTTGCTTAGGTCAACAAAACACAACTGTTATGGATGGAATATTATTAACTTTCCATTAATGTTAAATAAAATTAACAAGTCAGTGTGAAGTCCGATCCAGGGATTACCATAGAAGAAAGAGTAGTGGACATGGATAATATTTCATTCATACTGGATACCCAGTTCCTAGCACAGTGCCTGACACAGTAGACACCCAATAAATATTTATAGAATGAATTCCCTGCTCTCCTGATCTGCCATCTATTTCAAAGCTAAGGGACCAGGTGTTTTCCAGGACACCTATCTTCCCCAAAGGGGCCCTGAATCATTACAATTTCCATAAGGTTGTGCAGTTTTCTGGCAGCCATCCCAGAGGGGGCTAAGCCTCATCTAACAAGTCAATGTGTGCTGCTTCTCTGGGGACAGTGCCCATGGGAGCTTCGTTTGTACTTCTAATGAGACTATTTCTTTTTTTTTAATGGTAGCAGCAAGGTAGGAATACAGGTCTTCAGTGGTGAAGCAGAAAGCTTGGAATACTTGCCTTTTTTTTTTTTCCTCAGGGAAGCATGCATGAATTCTGAAAGAGCATCCAGATGGGGAATCCTGGATGTTATGGTTGGATTACAAGAAAGCAACACTTGCTTACAAAGGTATTTCCTCAAAATGTTTTCACTTAGCACTTATTTGAGGGGCTGATCAGGTTGATTCCAATGTACCCATATAAGGTGACAATACCAACTTCCTACCCTCTCCACGCAGCCACAGCCTCCTCTAGCTAGAGCTTACCCAGGAAAGTATTAGCAGTTTTACTCTCCTTTCTCTCCACCTGAAAAGTATCCTGTCCACACCAACTGGCTGGGCACCTGCAACTTCTAAGACTCATTCCTCAGTGGATCAGTTTATATGTCCCCTTTCAGGACTCAGTTACAGATGTAGACAGGTGATCCTGGAAAAAGTCATAGTATTTCTGGACTCAATTTCTCCAATAAAATGAAGTTTAGGGGCTAATTGATTTCCAAGGGCCCTTTTCTAGCTCTGAAATTTAATCTCTAAGTGTGTCATATTCTCCAATGAGACAGACAGGCAGGAAAAAGTTCTCCTCTTTCGTTAGAGCTGCACTGTCAGGAAAGGAAAGCCTTCAGGAGTCTGGTACATGCTCAGGACTAAGGTTGGGCCCTGTTACTTCTACACATGTATTTATTTACTCATTTGCCTTTGAATGTTTATAATGTGCCCCAAACAGTGTGAGGCCATAACAGAAAAAAGAATGTACCCCCGCTTGTGATGGAACATTATGTCACACCCACCACAGGCTAGATTTTATAGAAATTTTACCTGAGGCTCCATACATTGTGAGGTTACTAGAAGGTATTTATGAATGGTCTCCCCACTTCCTGCTGTAAATCTGGTCTGTGGTCAGGCATAATCTTGGATTACTACGAAACCAATGAGATTTTTGGATGAAAGCACGTTTTGTTTTGCTTTGTCAATCTTAGAGGCAGCGTGAAGGATTTAGGAAGCTTCATATCAGTTTGGTTTATCTATTGCTTTGCTTTGGCTTTCTCTGTCATCCAGTTTATGTCCTTGCAAGTTTATCCCAGTGATTCTCAATGATGGACTTTTTCCAAACCACATAGCCCTCCCTAAAACTCATTGCCTTAATGAGCCATGAGACTTTGACTCTGATAGGAGTGTGTCGAATCCCTCAGGTATGTTGAGATGGAAAAAAAAACGAGGCTCCACTGCTTTGGAAGATGCTGAGTTGAGTACATGTCTCCCTTTGCCCCAAAAATGAATATTAAAATGAGTGGTGTTTCAAAGGTAGTTAACAAGGCCTGCCTGAGGCCTAGTTGATGCCTTTCTTGGTAGAAAGGTGCCATCTTTGCCCTCAAGAGATCTGAAACAAGACCCCTGACATGTGCTTCCAAAGGATGTAATGGTATCTATTAGCTACCAAAGCAGTTTTTATCCTTGCCTGACTCAGATCATAGTTCTCTTCACTTCCTATTACTTGGGGGCAGGGCAGGGTGTTTTATGACTTATAGAGATTTGCTTTAATTACTAACATTTCATAGAGATAAACCTGAGTTTCCAACACACATAGGAACAGGACAACCCTAGAAAATAACACCCTATAAAAGAGGACTTAAGAATTGCCAGTGCTGAGAAGGGATAAAAGAACAGCAGTAAAAAAAATTAAATGTCAGTATCAAGCATATTAACTGAACTGAAAATCCCTGTGTGGCTAATAAAACACCTCAACTTAATAATAAAAAAGCACATTTGATTAAGATAATAACAGGGGAATTGGACCAAGAATTTGCATATTATCTCTTTCCAGATACTACTTCTAATCTTACTTAAAAGAAGTAGAGTCCAAGTCTATTGGATAATCAGCAGGGATATATGGAGGGTGACAGAGCTTACAGTCTCCATCTCCACTATAAAGTGAACAAAAAAACCTGTGAATGCCAATTGTGGTGTGTAGTATTTCAGTTAAATACAAACCAGTTCTCACTAGAGCAATACAAAGAGGCACTGGAAAGAGAGCCTTAGGTATATAGTAGATTATGACTCCAAAGTTGGTTACAACTGATGTCTCCCATCCTTCTTTTGCAAATGAACCTTGACATTTCTACATCATGAGGTGGGGTTTTCCTTCCCTTTGGATCTGGGCTAGCTCTAGGACTTCTTTTTATCAAGAGAATATGTGAAAGTGATACTATATACCTTCTGATGCTGGGCCTTAAGAGATTGTAGCTTCTGCTTTTCCACTTGGAATGCTCATTCTTGGAATACAGTTGCCAAGTTAGGAAGACTAAGCTAGCTATGTGGAGAGGCAGAGAGAGGTCCCAACTTCCCAGTCAACTCTACCCAGGGTGCAGAGAGAAACTATGTGAATGAAGCTATCCTTGTATTCTAGCTCTGCCTGCATCTGATTGCAACCTCGTGAGAGACTCTAGCTAACAACAAGTAAAACTGCCTCACTGACATCTGGCCAAAATTCTGACCTACAGAATTGTGGACAAATAAGATAGTTGTTGATTAAAGTCATTAGGTTTGAGAGCAGCTTGTTAATGTAGCAAAAGATAATAAAAATAGCTGGAAATAATTCTCCTAGATAAATTCTTGGAACAGGTTAGATAGCTATTTGTTTGGAGAATTTAGGCATAAATAATTTGAGATTTCAACCTCACTTCTTTGGTTTTAACAATCTACCACAGAGGAAGAAAGTAGAATACATTGCTATGGTGAGCCTTGCTAGGAGTTCACGATATAATTCCCCCCTTAGGAAGCCTTTAATGGCTGCTCTGCTATGAATTTTGTATCTCCCCCAAATTCATATGTTAGAATCCTAGCCCCCCAAAGTAATGGCATTAAGACGTAGGGTCTTTGAGACATGTTTAGGTCATGGAGGCAGTGCCCTCCCAAATGGAATCAGTGTTCTTATAGAAGAGACCAGAGAGGGGGCCCTTGCCTCTTCTAACATGTAAGGGCACATCAAGAAAAGTGCTATGAGCCAAAGGTAGACCTCATACCAGATACTGCATGTGCTTTGATCTTGGACTTCCCAACCTTCATAACTGCGACAAATTTATGCTGTTTGTAAGCAACCCAGTTTATAGTTTATAGCAGCATAAAAGGACTGACGCAAGGGGAAATTTGTTTTCTCTGTATGCTGAGTATCTCTTAGAACAGTAACTTGCTTAAGAGGCTTCAATGATGCTCTTGTGCCTACTGCTTCCCAATGCCTCTTCCTGCTATGGAATATCAAAGTCAAGTATTTGTCATTTCTGTTCATATCATATTGCCATTTGATTTTATTGGAACTGTTACTGTGCTTGGGGTACAAGTCATGCTCTTGAGTATCTTTCCTTATGAATATTTGTTACCACCCATGATTGTGGTAACCCAATCCCTTTTCAGTGTCTCTTCTGGCTAGGATTTCCCAGGCAACCCATCATGCTTCTGTGGAATCATCTCTTCTCTTTCCTTCCCACTATCCATATACTTCCCATTCATTAGTTCATCTTCAGCTTAAATGCATCAGGAATTGTAGAGAGGTAGCCACTTGCAGGCTTCTTCCTTTAAGACATTATCAAGGCCATTGATGGAAGATTCCCACTGATTAAAATGAGATTAATTTGATTTTATATACAGAAGCATGGGCTAAGAGCTCAGAAGAAGCTTTCCCAAGACATTTGGTTGATGCTGTTTTGCTTTGGGGTTGTGAACTCTTTAAAACAAACAACTGAGATCATTGTTAATAGGAGACAGGATGACTTACATAGCTTCTGTCAAGACTGCTTTTAGGGAGGAAATGCAGCAAACAGGGTTGGGCCTTTTCACAATGATCCATCTTTCAAAAGCACAAGTCAATGCCCTTTCTCATTAATCATAAGAATCTGGCTTACACTGGAAATGGGGAGCAAGAACTATTCATAAGGCCATCATATCACTCCTCTTGATGAATAGTGAAGAGGGCCAAATAAAGTCATCTTCTTTCACTTGTCTACTCAGGAACATCTCTTTGGGATGACTAAACATAGGAAGAGGAGATGGACATGCAAATTTGAAAGTTGTACTGTTTCATGGCTCTTCACTGAGGTAGGATGTTAGGGAGGAGAACTCATGTTTCATTCTGAATTGCCCTGGGCTGGGCATAAGTTCTAACATATCCTACCATTAGCCAGTAACCAAGAGGGCCAAAGCAAAAGCATCTTTTGCTTCACATTATCTCCCCAACCTGTTTCACTCTCTTATATTACACAACACCTATTACCTAAACCTAATTTCCAAGAAAGAAGTCATTACCCCCACCCCCAAATAACCAAGGAACTCCAAGTAGAGTAAAAGCTTCACAGAAAGTTGGTTGCAGAACTAATTAGTCTAAAATATGAAGAAAAAGACTCCTTTAAGAAGACATGAAATCGAGGGCTGCAGGTATGACTCAGGAGGTAGAGCACCTGCCTAGGAAGCATGAAGCCCTGAGTTCAAGCTCTAGTACTGGAAAAAAAAAAAAGCCATGGAATTCGCTTCCTGGATTCTAGGCAAGCTGGTAACAAGTCAACTAAACTTGTTAATAAATTGCTAAAGGATAAGTGTGGGCTAGCATGAGAGTACAGAACCTTTGGAATCAATGTACCTGGAATGTACAGCCTTTGAGAGACTTCTTCATAGACTTCCTCATATTCACATGAGAGTAAGAGATCAGTGAAGGCCTCCTTGATGGAGGCCTGGAATCTCTGCAAAAGGAAAAAGCCTTGCCTTAGGTATTTCTACCCTTTATCCAATACAAAACAAAAGCTGTAAGCTTTTATTGCCTTCAAAGCACAGTGGGATGACCTGGTGCAGCTGGGGAGAAGGGAACAGAAAACTATACTAAACTAAACATGAACCCTGCATCATCTGAGAGATAGAAAGAGAGAGAGAGGGAGGGAGGGAGGGAGAGGGAGAGGGAGAGAGAGAGAGAGAGAGAGAGAGAGAGAGAGAGAGAGAGAGAGAGAGAGAGAGAGAGATCAGGTCCAGATCATTAGGGATCCCTACTGCTGATGAAGGGAAAGGATCACTGAGAATGGGAAATATGAATACCCCCACATTTCATCACCAAACTAGCAAGCAATGAATAACCAGCGTTGACAGTAAGGGCTCTCTCTCCCATCTGAGGGAGAGACATTCTGAGATGAAGCCCAAAGGGAAGACCTAAAGCATCATGTCCACTTTTACCACTTATTTTCAACACTGTACGCAAAGAACAGAAATGAAAAGCTCACAGATTGGAAGGAAGAAATAGCACTACTGACATATGGTAAGATTGTCTATGTGGAAAATCCCCTTGAATCCATTCTAATGCTATATGACAATAAACTATGCGAAACTGAAAAAAAATTTTAAAAGGCACAGTACCTGACAGCATCAAAAATAAAATACTTAGACACCAGACATTTATGCTAAAAACTACAAAATGATGAAAGAAACCAAAGAAGATCTAAGTAAATGGAGAGATATACTATGTTCATGGATTGGAAAACTCAAGATTATCAAGCTATCAAATTCCCAAACTGATATATAGATTCAACACAATTACAATTAAAGTCTCAACAGGATTTTTTTTGGGGTAGAAAAAGTTACCAACTTTGGCAAGTTGGTTCTAAAATTTATATGGAAAAGGCTGCAACAATTTTGAAAAGGAAAACAAAGTTGAAGGATTCACACTACCTATTTTCAAAAATTACTACAAAGACATTAATTATGATAAGTTGTGTTAATGAAGTGATAGACAAATAAATAAATGTACCACAGTAGAGAGTCCAGAAATAGACACAACGCATATGTGTGGTTCAATTGCAAAGGCAATCAAATGGAGAAAGGAAAGCTTTCTTAACAAATGGTTCTGGAAGTACTGGAAAGCCATTGTTTTTGTTTTCTGTGACTACCGTAACAAGTTACCATGAAGTAGGTGGCTTAAAACAAAACAAATTTATCCCTTCTCAGTTATAGAGAGCATAAGCCCAAAATTAAGGTGCTGGCAGACTACATTCTCTGTAACTTGCCTCTCCCAGTTTCTGATGGCTCCAGCTAAGGGCACATAACCCCCATTTCTGCTGTTATAGTCACATTGCCTCCTCCTCTTCTGTGTGTCTCAAAATTCCTCTGCCTCTTTCATGAGGATGCATCTGATTGCATTTAGGGAAAGAGATAATACAGGAAAACTACTCATAAGATTTATAATTTATCTTTTGCCATACAAAGTGGCATTTACAGGTTTTATAGATTAAAATATACTTGGATATATTTTTTTGGGGGGCCACCACTCCAGCTATTATAACTATATACCACAAAATAAAACAAAATCAAAACCACCTCAACTCAAATCTTGCATTGTATCATATACAAAAATTAACTCAAAAAGGATCACATACCTAAATGTAAAAGCTACAGCTGTAAAATTTCTAGGAAGAAAAATCCCTGAGCTTGGTTTAGATGAAGATTCTTAGGTGTAACATAAAGTATACAATCCACAAAATTAAAAAAAGACAAAATCAGACTTCATAAAAATTAAGAGCATCTATTCTTTAAAAGAGAATGAAGTAATGGCCATAAACTGGGAGAAAATATTTATAAATCACATATATGATAAAGGATTTGTATCCAGGATACAAAAGGATCTTTCAAAACTCAGTAACAAGAAAAGAACTTAGTTTTTAAAAAATGGGAAAAAGATTTGGCTACAAACTCACCTAAGATAGAGATGACAAATAACCAACGGAAGAGACACTCAGTATCACTGATCATTTTGGAAATGTGAAATGAAGCCACGATAACATAACATCATACACCTATCAGAACTGCTCAACTTAGAGAAACAGTTTGGCAGTTTCTTATTTAGATTTAACAACCTAGCAATCCCACACCTAGGTGTTCATAAAATATAAATAAAAACACATTCATGAAAAGAAAAAACTATATGTGAATGCTTAACGTGACTTTGTTAACTGCAAAAAGCTGGAAACAACCCAGATGTCCTTCTACTGGTGAATGGATGAAAAAAAAAAAAGCAAAAAACAATAGTACAGAGCTGGGATGTAGCTCGGTGGTACAGCACTTGCCTAGCATGCGTGAGGCCCCGGGTTCGATCCCAGCATCAAAAAAGAAAAAGACAAAAAACAAACAAACAAACAAACAAACAAACGTACAACCATGCAATGGAATACTACTCAGCAATAAAAAGCAATGAATCACAGATGCATGCTATCATATGGCTGACTCTCACAATAACATGAGAGTCATCTATATCACAGAAAAAAGAAGCCAGATTAAAAATAACTCCATATGGAGTGATTCTATTTATATAACATCCTGGAAAAGTCACAGATATAGTGACAGAAAATAGATCAGTGATTTCAGAAGTGGAGAGTAGAGGAAGGCTTTAACATAAAGACAAGGAAACTTTTAGGGTGATGAAACTACTGTAAATTGGTCATGAGGGTCATGACTGATCAGAACCATACATGACAAAGAGTGAGTTTGGAGGTATGTAAATTTTGCCTCAATAAAAGCACCCTCTACACAGACATCTTTCTCACTCTGCTTAGACTCTGACATCCCACACCAGGCTTCTTCTCTGAGGAGACAGCCCTTTACCTTTAATTTTAACTTTTCAGACAAGTAGCTTCTAAGGACTACTGGAGAATAAAACTTAAGGAATAAGAATCATGTTGACCAAGTTCCTCAACTGTTAAAAGAGGGAAGAAAGTGGATGCTGAAAACCAAAATAAAAGAGACATCTCATATACTTTGATGTTCTCTGACACTGTAATTTTATTCCTCATAGTTTGTACTGAATCACCAGACATGCCAAAACAACCCAAAAACAAAACAAAACCCTTACAGTCAAAAATGATCACAACAGATTCACTGATAATGACTAAAAATCTGCAGCATCCACTAACAGGAGAAAGCTAATGTAATTTATAGTGTAGCTATGACAATTTTAATCAAGGTTGTAAAAGTACAGGAGAAAATATTCTTAAAATAGCACTTAAAATCAATATATAAAATTGAAAATATTGTGTAAGTTCCACTATGCAAAAATATATATTAAGTGAGGAAAAGAAATGCACCAAAATATTTACAGTAATTATCTTTGGGTAGCCCAATAGTGGGTAATATTTTTTCCTTCTAAATTGTATCTCTTATATTTTATTTAATATTATCACATCATTGTAAAGTAGACAAAGTTAAGTAAGGATCAAGCCCACTTTTAATGAGCTAATACTATAATGGCTACTCATACCTGTGACCAAAGAGTAAGGCTCTTTTTGATAAAAAAAATAATCACCTTAGAGCAAGCACAGCACTTCAGGGGCCATAAGAAGGACATTGTCATCTGACTAATAGTAGCATCAGTATTAGCAGCAACGGCAGTTTCTACCATTTATAGAGTACTAATTATATTCCAGCTGTTTGTAATCTCCTTGTTTAGTCTTCATAATACCTCTGTTGGATTCCATTATATTCTTTTTATAGATCAGAACCAAGGCACTGAAAAGTTACCTTAATCATGATTATCTTAGCATGTGACAAAGCTAGGATTTGAAATAAACCACTGAATCTTCAGGCTCGTCAAGAATGAGCTCTCATAACCCAAAGGGTGAAAGATTAGAGCACAGTGATCTCATATCCTTCAAAGTTAGCAAAGACAGGATATGTGCACACAGTTCTACATGCAACATAGAAGACAATAAATATCATAAAAGCTATGGTTGTACGATCTTTGAAAGGGAGAGATGACTTTCATCTGCTGACAGCATAGAGAATGATTCAGCAGACTTGGTAAGACTGGAAGCAGGAAGATCACCACGAAAAGTAGTAATAAAGGTAAGAGAAGAACAAACCAAGTTATTTCTCTCTTCTCCTATAGGCCTAGCTTTGTAAATTAAAAATGTGGATTATATTGTATGCTTCCCATAGAATCCCATCTTATGCCTTATTTTCCCATAGCAGACCCGCCCTGCATAATACCAATATTTGCAGGTCAGGAGAAGTTGGGGATTAAAACACATTATGCAATTGTGATGCTTAAACCTCACAATCCCTCCCTTTCAGCCACTTTCTCTCCCTTTTGCTCAAATCAGGTTAAGGGGCAAACACAGTGGGTCAAAAAACCAGAAATTTCTGAGTTGGTACAGCATAGGTACCCAAGTCAGACTTCCAAACTCAATGTTACAGAATGAGGGTATTAACTACCTCTGCTATCTAGACTCCCACAGCTACAAAAAGAAGCTGGTATAAAAGGAATGGACACATTCAGAACACTCACTGTATGTAAGATGCACTAGGTGCCCAGTGCCTTCTGGAAGAGATGAAAAATTTTCCCCATTGAGAAACTTCTGATCTAGTGTTTGAGACATTCTTTGTTCAAGGTAGAAGGGAAACTTACCTTCAAAGGGCCAGACATTAAGACTGGAGATCAGGGAGAGTTCCAAGACAATCATAAGTGGAGTCTGGATGCCTGAGTGCTTCAGCAGATCAAGTTCTGCTTTAAGGTACAGTATTTGGAAATTTCAGATAGGGACCTCTAGAAACTGAAGAGATGATGAGCATCTTGAAAGCTTCTTGACTGCGATTTATTTGCACCTAAACTTGGACAGTACCTAGCACACAATTAAGCGTTTAGTACATAATGGTGTTAATGTGGTTATTACTTGGTTATATATAATTTTAATTCTCCTATGACACAGAGTCTATTAATATAAGCCCACTATACAGATAAAGAGAATAAGGCCAGAGAGGTTAAGTAACTTGTTCCAAATCACTGAAGGACTCTCTGGAAAAAGAAAATGTATGCTGTTAGGGGAGAGAAAGTGAGAAGGTTTTGCCAGTTTGTAAGTCAATACTTACTCAGAAGAAAAAAATTACTTGCATTTTGTCAACTAACATAGTACCTTGTAAGTGCATTATTTGTGAATATACACAGTAAGACATATAAAGTGTTTACTTATTGTTCAACTCATAAGCAAAGTAAATTTTTCAGGTTGTTTCCTGGCTCTAGTAGCTGGAGGACTTTAATACTAAGCATAAAGTCATTTTACAGTTTAACATTTGTGCACATTCATGAATTCCTTTATCCTGCTTTAATTTATAAGAATTTAACCTAGAATAAGGAGAAAACTCAGTAAGAGTCCTAGAACAGGGTGTATATGTGAGATATAAGTATATGTACTTGTATCTGTAATAGTTATTGATCACTTTAACTGACCTAGTCTTACTACTAGGTCTTACTACTAGGTAGTAAGACTAGGTACTTACTTCTCCACTGTCCTCCAACAGTGTTCCTCATTTTGCTAAACTTTTATTTATTCACAGGATCTCTTCTTTATTCCTCACTGCTTGCTTCTATTTTTGTATTTCCCTGATTTTTCAATTCTACTCCTATATGCCCAATTTAAAAAACAAAAAGGAAAGAAAACAGAAACGTGGAGAAAATGAAAAGAACGAATGTCTTGGTAACTTGACTGTACCTGCAGGTGTTTGCATCAGGTTCCTTGCTTTCTAGGCAAAAACAGGGCACTGGCATTCAGCAGTGACAAACTGAAAGGCAAGGCTGGTCTGGAATTCCTAAGGGCAGAGAAGGCTGAAGGAAACACCAGCTGCAACCATCAAGTGGCCAGGCAGTGTTTGGACACTGACACCACATTACTGGTCTCATTTTCTAAAGTTTGGCTCAGATAGTGACAGGAGGGAGGACAGCTGGGAGAAGGGTAGAGTACAGGACTACGTGATCCTAAATGATCATTTCCAGATCTGGAACACAGACCAATGGTTTGCACAGCAGAATCTAACCACTCTGGATTATCTAGAGCATTCTTTGCTCTTGAGTTTTAAGCTTTTCCCTACATGCTGCAATAGTTTGAGTTCATACAATGATCCTTATGCCAAAATTAGCATTTGTAATATTGTGCTAGTACTGAAGGCTCTCAAGTTTTACCACTTTCTCCTAGCATCCCTTGCTTTTTAATCTTTAGTTTACTGTTCTTTGCTTTCTTTCTCTTCCCTACTCTGATCTAAACTGAGTCAAATGAAGACAAGAGAACCCAGTTTAAGTTAGGGGCTCAGGCACAGGTGGTCTCTTCTCATATTTTTCTGCTCTGGCCTCAAACAAGTAGCACTCCCTAAAGATGAGTAACGAGGCTGCTGCAACCTTCTGCTTTAATCCATTATCTAATTAGAAACAGCATTATAGCACTTTCAGTTTGCCTCATTTTATTTTCACAGTCATTCTTTGAAATAGGTAGGACAAAGATCATTAGTATCCCATGTATATATGATGAAAATGAAGGCTTACATAGATTAAGTGATTTGTGCTGGTACAGGCACAGTCGAATACTGGGTCATGGACTGTGGAGTTACTGGGGCTCTGACTCACAGTACAGCCTCAGGTAAATCACTTAACCTATTTGTGTCTAATCTCCAAAATGTGGATAAAAGTACCAACTTGCTACCTAGGGAAGATACAGAGATTAATTAGCCAATAAATAATTATAAAGAGATTTAGAAATACCAAATGTTACATAAATGTTTTAACAGGCTTTTAATGTTAAGGATCCATTAGGTACCCATGGGTGGAAGTTAGTTATCTGTCAGCTTTCGTGTTTTCCAGGGCCTGGAGAGTATATAAACTGGATTAAGCTGGTTTAGGGAGTATGTCTAGATCTTTCTAAAGTGATCCTACGTGCTGGTCCTACAACTTGCAAGTCCTATTTCTGCTGGCCCTCACCCACTTGAACCCAAGCAGATGCACTGAGTTCTATCCAGCCAAGGCCATCAGAAAATACAAGGAGGGCAGGCTCAAGCTTATGCCCCCTAGAGGCAGCAAAGATAATAACAAGCAAGCTCCTATTAGTCTTCTAGAGATCCTTTCAGATGAGCAATATGATCTCTAGAAGACATCTCTACTATAATCCCCAGGGCATTCAAACATGTACAGTATTAATACTGGCCACTAAAAAAAATAACCTAGACTTGGATCTAAAATCTGGGCTATATTTTCCCTCTCGTTGAAATTCACTTAACTTTCTTTATAACAATTTTAAGTACATTATATTACATAGGGAAGTTGGTGACAATTTAACATCATATTAAAGAAGATATCCACAAGGACAACAAGCTGAGAAGAACAGATCTGGGACACTAACCTAAAACACTGTGCCAAGGTGATGTTCAATTTTTTGACCCTAAGGATGTTATTTCCCCTTTCCTTTCTGTGTCTTACTTTTCCTCATCTGTAAAGCAAAGTTAAAGATTTCTGAGCAAAATTTAGTTAAAATGAAAGTCACTTTAAGTTGCCTGATGATATTCAGCTGTTACCTCCAGTTTCTTCATTTGAAAAAATAAGAATAAAAAAATCCACATCAAATTTCTAAATTTAAAAATGCCTGGAGGCCAGGCAGTGGTGACTCTCGACTATAATTCTAACTACTCAGGAGGCAGAGATCAGGAGGATTATGGTTCAAAGCCAGCCTGGGAAAATAGTTTGTGAAACCCTATCTCAAAAATACTCAACACAAAACAGGGCTGGTAGAGTAGTTCAAGCAGTAGAGCACCTGCCTAGCAAGTATAAGGCCCTGAGTTCAAACCCCATTACCACCAAAAAAAAAAAGTCTGTAAGTTTTACATGATAAATTATGGCTTTCTCATCACCTGGAATGCTGGTCTCTCAAATATCTGTGCCTGACTAATTATGTCATCTACCGCAAAGCATTTCTCACACCCTTCAAAGAAGCCTACTCTACCTTATTTAATACTAAAACCTGTCTTCCCAAATTCCTACACTCTCAAATCCTTTTCCCAGCTTTACTGTTTTACTCCTTCCAATCCTAATCATCTACCTACAACTAGAGAATTAATTAATTATGCTTATTATTTTTCTATTTCTGTATTTCTCTACACTATATGCTCCATGAGGCCAGGAATCTTGTTCTGTTTTGTTCGTTAGTGTATCTCAAGTGCCTGGCATATATCAGAGGCTCAGCAAATATCTGTTGAATGAATGAATCAATGGATGAATGACTAGAAAAGAAATGATTAACTTTTAAATTATCTGAGGGCAGGATCTAATGTCTTATAATCTCTGAGGTCCCCATACTCGGCTCAGGGTTTAGACCCAAAAGATATTTTAAATTTGGTTGATATGTGTATCTGAAAACCAAAAAAATTCTGTGGCTAAATTCTTTTATCTGTCTTCTATTTGCTTTGAGGAAACCCTTGTGGACTAGCCAGATGGCTAAGAAGGTCAACCTGGGGGGTTTAAGCAGGGTAAAGGCAAAGGATAGAAAGGAAAAGGTAGGGATGGACTGAGCAAGGAACCAGAATAATTGAGAAACAACTAGAGTACTTGCAAAGACAAGAAAGTCAGTGAACATTTGCTGGAAACTGAGAGATTCACTAATAAAGTAGTCAGAGAATATGGAGGTTCTTTTAAAGATGTACAACTTCTGTCCTTTTTTTTTGGCTGTATCTCATTACCTTGTGTGTTTTATGTACTTCAATAGTGAGTCCTATAAAATATAATACTATAGCTGCAACAGAAAAAGATCTAAAAGAGAGGCAAATGATACACCAGGTTGATTAACCTACACACTTTTGTAGGTAAGTGCAATGTGAGGAAAAGCTCACAGGGTTATCTGTGAGTATAGCATTTCTCAGAGAAGGCTTTCTATAGGAAAGGTAGACCTTAAAGTGAGAAAGAAAATATTTTTGTGCAGACATGGGAATGAGTATATAATAATTATGTCTATATAGGCAGAGCTGGCCACAAGAGATTATTCATTTAAGAATCTTCTTAATTATTTTTAAAACTTCTTAATTATATTTTAAAAACTTTTACTGCATAGTTGAGGCTACTGTTTTGGACACCCTGAAAAAGGCCCTGGGCTAGAAACTAAGCAGATTATCAGCTGGAGAGAGCACATAGACTTTCTTTTTGTGATACAGATAGTGTTTCATAATTGGGTCCTTATGGGGCACTGGTACTGGCTTGTGTTGGAGACAGGTCATGTGGCTGGCTGGGTTATATGGGTAGTTTTCCTAGAAAATGCTATTATTGCACAATAAGTAGTATATAACATTTAACATATTTCCAACACTTCAAATAACTCATCATGGGTTACTTTGAACCTTAAGCGGGCAGAGGGAACTCTCATGCCAGCGATCTCTTCATGTCTTTGTAACTCTTTAATAATTGAAATAACAAGGTGAGGCTGATAGCTGAGACACCAAGAGGAGAGAGAAGACGCTTACTTTCATGTGAGGGTTCAGTATGCACTCACACTGTTTTCAGAGACTAGCATCTTTGTATGTGAGCAGCCAGCAATGCAAACGTGTGGCAGTAACCTCATCTGAGTTCACTCCATCTCTGAGGTCCGTCTACTTTGCCCTGTCTGTGCTCCTCCTTGAATCTCACCACAAAACACAGCTATCTGTCCCTTGGTCACCATGCGCCACTCTAATTTGGTAAGAAGGTAGAAAGAATCCAAGGTAGATGAAGTTATGAGGGTTAACTGATTTCAAAAGCAAACAGCAATTGAGAGACTACTATTCAGCAAATGCAGTAGAAAAACAAAAAACAAAACAAACAAAAAAAAAACCCAACCCAACCAAATCAAAACACAAAGGCTCCTTCAGCTTATTCGAAATCATTGAACCAAAAAGCATTCATACTTTGGGAAAGTGAGTAAAGGACTAGTTATGAGCATAGTTTATAAAAGATAAAGATCTTAGTCATCCCTTTGTGTTACAGATTATGAAACCAGGATCTCCCTCAACAGTGTTCCATGAATGTTAGATTGTGAACGGAGCAAGCCAGAGGCTTAGCATCTCTGATTACTACCTCTGTTAAGGTTTTCTCCTGAAGCATCATTGTATAGTTGATGATTTAATTCTTTGCCTTTGTAAACTGTAGCCCTTGGGGGAAAAATATATTCTCTAAAGAAAGGCCTTTTTTGAATTAAAAAGATATTTAGAAAAAGAACATGTGTATCTGGTTTATTATTAAATACATTTATAATGAGAGAAAGTGTTCTTAAACCTAGTAGAAGTCTTTTTTTTGGATTTTATTTGTTTGTTTTTAAATGCAAGAATCCTGTAACACTTCAGGAGGATAGAATCCTAAATGCAAACACTCAGATGGACTGGTGCTTAATATGTTTTGGGGTAGCAAGTAATTCTAGAGCTTAGGAATTCAGACTTGCTGGTCTGACCACCTTGGGGGTAAACACATTGCTGTCTTTCCCCAGCTAGACAGTGAGCTTGGCATCTATTAAGCAGGACAATCTGGAATCCAGACCATTCCAATTACCACATGGTCTTGTGTTTCAAGACTACTTGTTTAAACACAGCCACTTTCTAGTTTAATTTCTCTCCTTTTTTCAGTTTGTTTAAGCTCCAAATCTTTTCAGAGAGCAAAGGCCTAAGTAAGATTTTTGAGATTAATGCCTAGCAATATGCATTAAAATACAGACACCAGAAATGGATGCTGTGTTCACAAGTAATCAAGGAAGTGGATATCAGAGCAATGAGAAGTTGCTATTTTACATGTTAAGCATTAGCAAATAAATTAAAAATAGTAAGTCTGTGAGGCTTTGATAAAATCTACATACTCCTGCATTGCAAATAGCACTATAATATGACAAATCATTTAGGAAGAAATATTGCCTTATGTCTTGAGAATCACAAAAACATGGTTCTCTCCTGGCACAATGACTGCACTCATAGAAATTTACCTAAAGAAAATAACTTACTAGATTAAAAATACTACATGCAAGAGAATGTAAGTCACAGAATTCTTGGGATTAAAAAGAAGAAGAAAATAAAAATTATAAACAAGCTAAACAAATGGATCTCAGTGTACAAGTGCCTTTTACTGGGGAAGGAAACACCAGAATCCTCTCAGAGGAAAGAATAAACAGGTAGTTTGAAAAAGTATATTGAGAATTACCAATGCTTTTATTTTCTCATACATAAAATTGTTTCACTTTGTAATCTTAAATAATACTTAATAGCAATATTTTTATGTTCACTAAAGAGAGGTATGAGAGCCAGGCATGGTGGTGCATGTCTATAATTCCAGCACTCAGGAGGCTGAGGCAGGAGTGGGGTTTGAACTTACGGTCTCATGCTTGCTAGGCAGGCACTCTACCACTTGAGCCACTCTTCCAGTCCTTTTTTGTGTTGGGAATTTTCAAGATAGGGTCTCATGAACTATTTGCCCAGGCTGGCTTCAAACCTCAACCCTCCTGATCTCTGCCTCCTGAGTAGCTAGGATCACAGGCGTGAGCCATTGGCACCTGGCTGAGGATGGCAAGTTTGAAGCCAGCCTGGGATAGAAAGTAAGACACCGTCTCAAAACTCATAAATAAACAAATAGAGGTGTGAGTAAAGACAGTTTAAGAAATAGCAATCTAAACATCAATAGCAAGTCTAACAACAGAAAATTACAACAAAGCAATTCAACAATGACAACAGCTAACATTTATTGAGCACTTAGTATGTCAGATACTGGGCTAAGTTCTTTGCATATATTATTCTTTACTTAATTTACATATCCCTAAGTGGCAGAGTTGTTGGAACAGTTTACCTTGATTTAAAAGAATCATCAGAACCAGATAGCAATATGAAAAATTCATTTGTCCTAGAGTACAGGACAGTTCTGAGGTTTTCAAGCCTTCACAGGGATAGAGAAAATGACTTAGATTTATCTATGAAGCAGGGTTAGAACTAAGAGTCCTATGTAAAGCCCTGACTCTTCAAGAGCTGAACCCTTGTGAAAGGGCAGACCAGAAAATAATTCTGCCCCTTGGTACAGGGAGGCAATAAGAGAATCTGTTTATCATAGCATACTAAGTATACTGCTCTACATTTTGTTCCCCTCCCCCATTTAACAATATTCCAAACACAATTTCATATCTATATATAAAACACTTCTTCATTAGTATCCATTAGATGACTTTGAATAATATAGTGAATAGTCTGGTTTTCATATACAAGTATATAAATCTGTAGGAATGAGTCCCTGGAGAGGAACTGTAGTATCAAAAAATATGCAGATTATATTCTGTCTCCTAGAAGTTACATCAGTTTATATTACCACAGCAATAGCAATGTACTTTTTTTTTTTCATTTTTCTTTTATTATTCATATGTGCATACAAGGCTTGGGTCATTTCTCCCCCCTGCCCCCACCCCCTCCCTTACCACCCACTCCGCCCCCTCCCTCTCCCCCGCCCAATACCCAGCAGAAACTATTTTGCCCTTACTTCTAATTTTGTTGTAGAGAGAGTATAAGCAATAATAGGAAGGAACAAGGGTTTTTGCTGGTTGAGATAACGATAGCTATACAGGGCATTGACTCACATTGATTTCCTGTGGGTGGGTGTTACCTTCTAGGTTAATTCTTTTTGATCTAACCTTTTCTCTAGTACCTGTTCCCCTTTTCCTATTGGCCTCAGTTTCTTTAAGGTATCTGCTTTAATTTCTCTGCGTTAAGGGCAACAAATGCTAGCTAGTTTTTTAGGTGTCTTACCTATCCTCACCCCTTCCTTGTGTGCTCTCGCTTTTATCATGAATAGCAATGTACTTGATATCTCTTTATATCCTAGGAAACACAGTGTGGTAGCAACTTTTAAAAGAAAAGAAATAGAATGAAAAACCACCAAACTAGTGAGAAAAGAGGAAAAGGCAACTCAAAACAAAACAAAACAATCAAATAAGAGCTAGAGAGGTTAGGAGATAAGAAGATATGATGACAAAATGTAATCTGGTATCCTGGATAGTATCCTGGGACAAAAAAAGAACATTAGTGGAAAAATTGGTGATATTAAAATAAAGTCTATTATTTAGGTAAGAGTAAAATGCCAATGGTTAATTTAGTAGCTGTGACAAACAGAACACTGCAGTAAAAATGATGCTAACTTTGGGGAAACCAAGTGAAGGACATACACAGTCTATTATGTCTACATATTTTTCTATAAATCTAAAATTATTCCCCAAAGTCTATTTTTAAAAAGCAAGGGAAATGGGGAAAACCACCACAGCAGGAGAGGAGGACAGACCAGTGTGTGTGTGTGCCCAACAGCACTAGCCATTGAAGGAACTGCAGGTGGTTGCCATTACAGAAGAGTTGTCTCTAAATATATGACTTGCTTAATTATTCCTTTTCTTCTTGTTATCCCTTTTAAAAAATCTCCACCTAGGTTTACTTAAGTTGTCATGTCTCAAAGGCAAAGTGTAAAATCAGCTTTTATGTTCACTTTGACTTGGTGATAATAACTGTCACTAAAGCACTGTCATCCTGGTAGCACTGATGAAGGAACTTTGTTCAGTAGGCATTAAATTTGGCACATCAGTGAATTGACTTTTCAGGCATGTGAACAGTCAGCAGGCAGTGATTATATATTAATGTTTGACACCTCTGCCAATCAGTTAAATAACAAATTAATTTAAAAGCAAGAAAAAGAATGTTTTGAAATTTTTGACAATATTTTTTCTGCCTTATTAATGAGAGCAAATTATCTGAATGTTTTTTCAAGTAAATAGTAAGCAATGGAATTAACAACCACTATACAGAATCAAAAAAATTAAAAGAGAGATAATATAATCCTATGCCAAACACTGTAAATTTTTTAAGGTATAAAGTACCCTAAAAATACATGTGCATTCTTATGCATTCATGTTTAATGCTAACTCTTAAAACTAAAATATAAAAAATAGGAGGGAGGAAAAGAGAAAAAAAATAAAGTCATGGTAAATGGCACAAATAAGATGTTAGACAGAAAAATGTAATAGATTGTTCTAAATTCATTAGTTAAGAGAGGTTCTCAGATTGTCTTAACAAGCAAATCCAACTGTATCCTGCTTATAAGAGTTAAATCTAAAATATAAGTAAGAAGATACAGTAAGTTCAAATTCAAGAAATGGAGAAAGATTCTGAGCAATAACTAAAAAAAAAATAAAGGAAGCTGGTGTCATGTAGACTATAATACAAAAAGCATTATAAATAAAGATGGTCACTACATACTGATAAGAAAAAACTCACATAACAGAAGACATACTACAAGTACTCAATGAGAATTTTATAGAGATGATACTGGATAGGGTCAACCAAAATGTACAGGAGACACTCAAGAAATTCCAAGACAACAAAAATAGAGGACTTGAAAAAGCAAAAGAAGAAATAAAGGAAACCATAGAAGCACTGTATAAACACCAAAGTGAAAGAGAGAACACGATGAATAAATGGATAAATGAACTCAGGACAAAAATAGACAACATTAAAGAGGAAAACAGCCAGGATATGGAAGACCTCAGAAAAAAGAACGAAACAGAACTGCAAAACAAAACGGAAGGCCAATCCAGCAGAATAGAACAAACAGAAGACAGAATCTCAGAACTTGAAGATGAAATGGTAATTAAAGGAAAAACCGAAGAACTATTAATTAAACAACTCAAGACCTGTGAAAAGAAAATGCAAGAACTCACTGACTCCATCAAAAGACCAAACTTGAGAATCATGGGCATCGAAGAAGGAGAAGAGGTGCAAGCGAAGGGAATGCGTAATCTATTCAACAAAATAATAACGGAAGATTTCCCAAATCTAGAGAAAGATATTCCCATACAGATGCAAGAGGCCTCCAGGACACCAAACAGACCAGATCAAAATACAACTACTCCACAACATATCATCATTAAAACAACAAGTTCAGAAACTAAGGAAAGGATATTGAAGGCTGTAAGAGAAAAAACAAGTAACATACAAAGGTAAACCCATCAAAATCACAGCAGACTTCTCAACAGAAACATTAAAAGCAAGAAGAGCATGGGGTGTGATCTTCCGGGCACTGAACGAAAATAACTTCAACCCCAGGATACTCTACCCAGCAAAACTATCATTCAAAATAGATGGAGCAATAAAAGTCTTCCATGATAAGCAGAAACTAAAACAATATGTGAACACAAAGCCACCACTACAAAAGATTCTGCAAGGGATTCTGCACACAGAAAGTGAAACCCAACTTAACCATGAAAAGACAGGCAGCACCAAACTACAGGAAAAGAAAAAGCAAGACAGTAGAGAGTAGCCTCAATTTAAGTACACACAATCAAACCTTCAAACAACTAAGACAACTAAATGACAGGAATCACCACATACCTACCAGTACTAACGCTTAATGTTAATGGACTTAATTCCCCCATCAAAAGGCACCACTTGACAAAATGGATTAAAAAGGAAGATCCAACAATTTGTTGCTTACAGGAGACCCATCTCACTGACAGAAATAAGCATAGGCTTAGGATGAAAGGCTGGAAGAAGATTTACCAAGCCAATGGCCCCCGAAAACAGGCAGGAGTAGCAATACTTATCTCTGACAAAGTAGACTTCAAACCTACATTGATCAAACGAGATAAAGAAGGACATTCCATACTAATAAAAGGGGAAATAGACCAAAAGGAAATAATAATCATCAATCTGTATGCACCCAATGTCAACGCACCCAATTTCATCAATCATACCCTGAAGGACCTAAAAGCATATATAAATGCCAACACAGTGGTTGTGGGAGACTTTAACACCCCATTATCATCAATAGATAGGTCATCCAAACAAAAAATCAATAAAGAAATCCAAGATCTAAAATATGCAATAGATCAAATGGACCTAGTAGATGTCTACAGAACATTTCATCCAACCTCTACACAATATATATTCTTCTCAGCAGCCCATGGAACCTTCTCCAAAATAGATCATATCCTAGGGCACAAAGCAAGCCTCAGCAAATATAAGAAAATAGAAATTATACTGTGCATACTATCTGATCACAATGCAGTAAAAGTAGACTCAACAACAAAAGTAAAGACAAAAAAACATGAAAACAGCTGGAAACTAAATAACTCATTACTTAATGAAGAATGGATCATTGATGAAATAAAAGAGGAAATTAAAAAGTTCCTGGAAGTCAATGAAAATGAAAACACAACCTACCGGAACCTATGGGACACAGCTAAGGCAGTCCTGAGAGGAAAGTTTATAGCCATGAGTGCATATATTAAAAAGACTGAAAGATCCCAAATCAATGACCTAATGATACATCTCAAACTCCTAGAAAAACAAGAACAAGCAAATCCCAAAACAAATAGAAGGAGAGAAATAATAAAAATAAGAGCTGAAATCAATGAAATAGAAACCAAAAAAACCATACAAAGAATTAATGAAACAAAAAGTTGGTTCTTTGAAAAAATAAACAAGATCAATAGACCCGTGGCAAACCTGACTAAAATGAGGAGAGAAAAAACCCAAATTAGTAGAATCAGGAATGCAAAAGGGGAGATAACAACAAACACCATGGAAGTCCAGGGAATCATCAGAGACTACATCGAGAACCTATATTCAAATAAATTTGAAAATCTTAAAGAAATGGACAGATTTCTAGATACATATGATCATCCAAACTGAACCAAGAGGAAATTAACCAGCTAAGTAGATCTGTAACACAAAATGAAATTGAAGCAGCAATCAAGAGTCTCCCCAAAAAGAAAAGTCCAGGGCCTGATGGATTCTCTGATGAATTCTATCAGACCTTTAAAGAAGAACTGATAACAACCCTCCTTAAACTGTTCCACGAAATAGAAAGGGAAGGAAAACTGCCTAACACATTATATGAAGCCAGTATTACACTTATCCCAAAATCAGGCAAAGACACCTCCAAAAAGGAGAACTATAGGCCAACCTCCTTAATGAACATTCATGCAAAAAGCCTCAACAAAATAATGGCAAACCTAATTCAACAACACATCAAAAAGATTATTCACCACGACCAAGTAGGTTTCATCCGAGGGATGCAGGGGTGGTTCAACATACGAAAATCAATAAACGTAATAAACCACATTAACAGAAGCAAAGACAAAAACCACTTGATCATCTCAACAGATGCAGAAAAAGCCTTTGATAAGATCCAACATCATTTCATGATAAGAGCTCTAAGAAAACTAGGAATAGAAGGAAAGTACCTCAACATTATAAAAGCTATATATGACAAACCAGCATTATACTTAACGGAGAAAAACTGACATCATTCCCTCTAAAATCAGGAACCAGACAAGGATGCCCACTTTCTCCACTCCTATTCAACATAGTACTGGAATTCCTAGCCAGAGCGATTAGGCAAGAAGAAGGAATAAAAGGAATAAAAGAATACAAATAGGTAAAGAAACTGTCAAAATATCCCTATTTGCAGACGACATGATCCTGTACCTTAAAGACCCAAAAAACTCTACTCAGAAGCTTCTAGACATCATCAATAGCTATAGCAAGGTAGCAGGATATAAAATCAACATAGAAAAATCATTAGCATTTCTATACACTAACAATGAGCAAACAGAAAAAGAATGTATGAAAACAATTCCATTTACAATAGCCTCAAAAAAAATCAAATACCTAGGTGTAACCTAACAAAACATGTGAAAGACCTCTGCAAGGAAAACTATACACTTCTGAAGAAAGAGATTGAGGAAGACTATAGAAAGTGGAGAGATCTCCCA
Source organism: Castor canadensis (assembly GCF_047511655.1). Taxonomy (NCBI): domain Eukaryota; kingdom Metazoa; phylum Chordata; class Mammalia; order Rodentia; family Castoridae; genus Castor; species Castor canadensis. Next base: position 62,532,870 of record NC_133397.1, read on the forward strand.
TGCTTATGGATTGGTAGAATCAACATAGTAAAAATGTCGATACTCCCCAAAGAAATCTACATGTTTAATGCAATTCCCATGAAAATTCCAATGACATTCATTAAAGACATTGAAAAATCTACTGTTAAATTTATATGGAAACACAAGAGGCCACGAATAGCCAAGGCAATACTCAGTCAAAAGAACAGTGCAGGAGGTATCACAATACCTGACTTCAAACTATATTACAAAGCAATAACAATAAAAACAGCATGGTACTAGCACAAAAACAGACATGAAGACCAGTGGAACAGAACAGAGGACCCAGATATGAAGCCACACAACTATAACCAACTTATCTTTGACAAAGGAGCTAAAAATATACGATGGAGAAATAGCAGCCTCTTCAACAAAAACTGCTGGGAAAACTGGTTAGCAGTCTGCAAAAAACTGAAACTAGATCCATGTATATCACCCTATACCAAGATTACCTCAAAATGGATCAAGGATCTTAATATCAGACCACAAACTCTAAAGTTGATACAGGAAAGAGTAGGAAATGCTCTGGACTTAATAGGTATAGGTAAGAACTTTCTCAATGAAACCTCAGCAGCCCAGCAACTAAGAGATAGCATAGATAAATGGGACCTCATAAAACTAAAAAGCTTCTGTTCATCAAAAGAAATGGTCTCTATACTGAAGAGAACACCCACAGAGTGGGAGAAAATATTTGCCAACTATACATCAGACAAAGGACTGATAACCAGAATATATAGGGAACTTAAAAAACTAAATTCTCCCAAAACTAATGAACCAATAAAGAAATGGGCACGTGAACTAAACAGAACTTTCTCAAAAGAAGAAATTCAAATGGCCAAAAAACACATGAAAAAATGCTCACCATCTCTAGCAATAAAGGAAATGCAAATTAAAACCACACTAAGTTTCCACCTCACCCCTGTTAGAATAGCCATCATCAGCAACACCACCAACAACAGGTGTTGGCGAGGATGCGGGGAAAAAGGAACCCTCTTACACTGTTGGTGGGAATGTAGATTAGTACAACCACTCTGGAAAAAAATTTGGAGTCTACTTAAAAAGCTAGACATCAATCTACCATTTGATTCAGCAATACCACTCTTGGGGATATACCCAAAAGACTGTGACACAGGTTACTCCAGAGGCACCTGTACACCCATGTTTATGGCGGCACTATTCACAATAGCCAAGTTATGGAAACAGCCAAGATGCCCCAGCACTGACGAATGGATTAAGAAAATGTGGTATCTATACACAATGGAATTTTATGCAGCCATGAAGAACGAAATGTTATCATTCGCTGGTAGATGGATGGAATTGGAGAACATCATTTTGAGTGAGGTTAGCCTGGCCCAAAAGACCAAAAATCGTATGTTCTCCCTCATATGTGGACATTAGATCAAGGGCAAACACAACAAGGGGATTGGACTTTGAGCACATGATAAAAGCGAGAGCACACAAGGGAGGGGTTAGGATAGGTAAGACACCTAAAAAATTAGCTAGCATTTGTTGCCTTTAACGCAGAGAAACTAAAGCAGATACCTTAAAAGCAACTGAGGCCAACAGGAAAAGGGGACCAGGAACTAGAGAAAAGGTTAGATCAAAAAGAATTAACCTAGAAGGTAACACCTACGCACAGGAAATCAATGTGAGTCAACTCCCTGTATAGCTATCCTTATCTCAACCAGCAAAACCCTTGTTCCTTCCTATTATTGCTTATACTCTCTCTACAACAAAATTAGAAATAAGGGCAAAATAGTTTCTGCTGGGTATTTAGGGGGTGGGGGGGAGTGGGAGGAGGCGGAATGGTTGGTAAGGGAGGGGGTGGGGGCAGGGGGGAGAAATGACCCAAGCCTTGTATGCACATATGAATAATAAAAGAAAAACAAATAAAACAAATAAAACAAAACAAAAAAAAAGAAATGAACTCACAAAGAAGATAGAATTTCTACTTTTACATACCCAACACATCCATATAACATCTGACATTATTATAAGGACAAATTGATGTACCGTAATCAGAGAGAAATTTTAATGCCCTCCTTTCAATAACTGGTAAGAGATTAAAAAAATTAGTAAAGATATAGAATAGCTGAGGAGCACAATTATATTTGCTATATATCCACTAGATATATTAATCTTGCATTCATTTACTGGAAAATACATTCTTTCAAGCACTGTGAGGCATTTATAAAAATTGGCCACAAGGATGCTATAAAGCAAGCCTCAAACAAATACCACATTCTTCCAATGATTGCAATAAAATTTTAAATAACTGAAATCTGCATGTCTTTTTTTTTTTTTTAACAAGAAAACCCTTCCTGAGGAAATTTATAATTTTACTCAACATGCAAAACAATTCTGTGGGGGCAAAAAAGCTAAGGAGAGATGGCTTTATTTTAGCCTTATACAACTCATGTGGCTCCCTAATGATATTCACCAAGCCAGGAAGCATAGTTATGGAGGAAGCTTGTTTGCAAAGGTTCAAAGTGCGGGGGAGGTATGATGGAAGAATAGGATGAGGAGGAAAAAAAGTAGAAAAGAGGCTGTAGAGGTAGAATGGAGTCAGGAAATTTGGATTTTATTCAGGAAAAGGAAGTTTGGTTTTTATCATCTAGGCAAAGAGAGGTGATCAAAAGCATCTAAGTGTGAGAAGGATGAGAGATAATAAGGTCATGGAGTTGGTGTCACTTCATAATTTATCCTATGTGTAGGGGAATGAGTTGAGTGGGAGAAAAAGAAGAATCTAAAAGATATGTAATGCTTCTTAATTTGGGTGAGTCATTGGACAGCAATGCCATTAGTTACAAGAATAGAGAAAAAAGAAAAGCACGTAGGAGAAGCGAGGGCTCAAGACATACTGCATTTCAAGTACTGGTGGGAGATCCTTAAGAAGATCTAACTGATCTGACAGTTTAGAGTAACATTAGGAAGCAAGGGAAGCAGGTAGAGATTAGAGGCTAGAATGATTCCAATTGGCTGAACCAGGATTAGGCTACTGTTTGTTTTGTGATAACAGTGTAAGTTTAGTCAAATAATTTAAGCAAGACATCTCTTTCAAGATCTGGAAGAAGCTAGGTATTATAAAATAGGGATGGGCAATGGATCCCCCAAATGAAGATGATAGAGTATCCCACAATAGAAGAAGAGATAATCTATAAGTGTTTCATTTTCATTCCTTTATAGTTAACACTGCATGAAAATGTGCATATAGATTCACTTGCAAAAGGAAAAATTAGATGCAATCTAAATTGCCAATGAAGATTCAAGTTGGTAAATTATAGCACATTAACCCAAAATATTTCTTTCAGAAAATCTGCCATGTTCACAGAAATAGGTATCACATACCACTTAATAACTTTCTTTAAAATTTACAGTGTTGAAAATGCCTTGGCTTTTTGTGTGTGTGTATGTGTGTGTGTGTGTGTATAGTACTGGATGTAATTATATCAAGACAGAGGATTCTTTCAGACATATATTCCTATCTCAAAGCATTTAAAAAGGCAGGATCACTTTATTGTACAATGTACCCTAGGCAGGATACTAAAGAAGGAATAAAAGAAGTGAGAAAGAAAAGGGGGAATGCAGAGGGAAAGGTATAGAACAGCACTATTTTCCAAAGTATGTCCAGAGACACTCTGAAAAAAAAAGGAGTTCTGTGAGCAGTAAATTTGATTAACTATATTCAGTAGCATATTTAACTTAGCATGTCCCAGATTTATTTATTACAGATGGAATTCTTTCACTGCAGGTCACTTATTAGTATGCTATGGAACTATGATTCTGTTGAACATATTTTGAGAAAAAAGAGCTAAATCTAAAAGAAATTTGAGAGACCTGGCTTTTGAGAAATGTCATGATGAAGTATCATTTTATCTTACTGCATCGCAATTCTTCTTGTGTAAAATGCAGTTAATGACTTATTTCACCTATTTTACAGAGTCTCTTAGATTAGCTGCATGAGATGTTGGCAATGAGGGTCATATACACATAACAATGGATCAAGCATTCTAATATTTTAACTAATGATCTCATCCATACATTTAAATGAAGTTAAAAAATTCTTAGTGATAGGTACTAAGGGACTGAAGAAATAGCTTCTGCAAGAAGCTTCTAGTAACTAGCAAAATACGAGTCACACATGGGACAAAATGAATTTAAGCACTCAGTCGTTATGCATGGACTAGCAGAGTTAGTTAGAATTCAGAGAACAGAAATATAAAAGCTACCTGGAAGAATGAGGATTTGGTTGAGTATTGAAGGACTGGTGGGAAATGGCCAGATAGAATTCTAGGCAAGAAATACTGTGAACAAAAGCAGAAATATAAATGACATATTACTAAGAGTGAAGAAACAGGATGCTCAGGTATGTGTTGGAAAATCATGGTTAAACAAGGGCCAATAGCCAGGTGACAGTGGTTCACGCCTATAATCCTAACTACTCAGGAGGCAGAGATTAGGAAGATCGAAGTTTGAAGTTAGCTTGGGCAAACAGTTCCGTGAGACCCTGTCTCAAACAAAAGAAAACAAAAACCTTCACAAAAAAGGGCTTGGTAGAATGGCTCAAAGTGTAGGTGCTGAGTTCAAGCCCCAGTACCACAGAAAAAAAAGGGGGGGACACACCAATAAACAGTTAAAACCCTTTTAGTCAAGTAGAACAACTAAAGAATAAGACAGTTATCATTGATTTGATCACATCAAACTCACTGAGAATGTGAGACTGAAAAGCTACCACTGAAAATGGAATCCAGTTATGGTTTAACTCAGTGGAAACTGCTACAGCTTGCATATGAAGTGTGCTCATGTGTTAAGGCTTGGTTGTAGATCCAATCGTTGAGACCTGACTGGATCCTGAGGGCTCTGACCTGATCAATGAATTAACCACTTGATTGATTCATAATATGATGGCCTTATTGGGAGGTGGTGGAAAGTAGAAGGTGGGGCCTAATTGAAGGAAATATGTCACTGGGGGTATGACCTGGAAAGTAAAACTTGTTCCCAGTACCTTCTTGTCTGTCTCCACCAAGCCCTTCTATGACGATGTTCTGGCTCACCATGGCCCAGAAACAGTGGTACGTGGACTGAAACCTCTGAAACTTGAGCCAAAATGAATTCTTTCTCCTCTAAAATTATTTTTTTTCAGGTATTTGTCACAGTGACAAAAAAACAACACAAAGATTTTTCCAATTTCTTATTATCCATGAGCTCCCACTCTCACTCTCTAAATAGCAACAGACATGTCAAAAAGACCTGATTGTCAAATCTGGGGAAATCAAAACCAATTCTCATTTCAGAGTCATCCAAAATAAATTCTAGCTGCATTTGTAATCTGAATATTTTAAAACAGAACAATAAAGAAGAAAAATAGAGGTATTGATCTTACTTTTGAATGTGGAAGGCCTTTTAAAAAAAAGCAGTAAGATAAATCAAAAAGGAAAGTTACAGATTTGACTACATAGAAATTTAAAACATGAATATGTATAAAAAAAGAAAAGGTAAATAAACTGGGGAAGATATCTTTAGCAAAAATGACAAAGGAGTAGTAATAACTTTACTATATGAAGAGCTACTATTGAGAAGAATTTAATATGCCCATGTAACATGGGCCAAAGATGAGGGACATTATTAGATACTTCATTTATATTTATAAATGGATAATGAACATTAAAAATATTTGGCCTGAAGAGGAATCAAAGAAATGGAAACTAAAACATTTTGCTTATTAAATTATAAAAGCTTTAAAAAAGCAGATTATTTAACACTGGTCATAGTGAGATTAAAGTGGCTATTTCATATATTGCATATGGAGTAAATGGGAAAAACTTTTCTAGAAAGCAATTGTTAAAATACATTAGGAGTCATAATATGTTCACGTGATTTAACCTAGTAATTCTATTTTTTGAAACTAATGAGCCAGAAATCTAGACAAAACTTATGTACAGGATGTTCATAATAGTGCTATTTATACTAGCAAAACTAGAAATAATCTAAATACCTAACCACAGAGAAATACTTAAAATTACATTCCATAAGGTAGAGTATAAAAATGTCTGTGTAGTTTTTAATAATATGAAGATATCTCATAAGATAATATGAAATGAAAAAACAAGACACAAATCTATGTAAATAGTGCCTTAAGTAACTATTTTGAATTTATAATTTTCCATGCATTTTAAAATTTCCATAATAAAGACATACTAGTTTTATTATCAGGAAGAGAAAACCTCCTAAATTAGATACCCTTCACAGAGCTACCAAGGGAACCAAGAATCTCAAAAGATCACAGAACTGTAAAATCATACCTTAATTAAGTATAGGGGACTAGAAAATTTAGACAGAACTGACAAGTACAGTGTCTAATCTGTGTCAAAACATAAGGAACATAAGAAGAATCTCACTTCACATGGGGTCCAGGGTTTCTGCTTTCGGTTTCCTTACTCTAGGTCTCTTTCTCAGCCATGGTCCTTCAGATGTGCTATGCTCCATCCATGGAGCACCACCCATGTGGTGCTGTCCTGTCTTCTTGGGCTCTCCAACATCTTCCATACCATTGCAGCCTCTGCCCTGCCTCTTCTCCCCACTCCTATACCACTATTTGGCGTTAATCATATACCATTTTGTATTGTGGCTTATCTTTTTATAGGTACATTGTACCTTCCCACACCATCATTCAAGGAGACTATAAACCCTTCAAGGCTAACACAGTCATATGAAAGTGCTTAACAGATGTGTGCTGATGGTGGAGCTTCAAGCATCTAACCAATGCTGCACTAATTGTTCTTGCCACTCCCGAGAAGAAAGGTTTCTGACTCCCATTCCAGTACACAAGTCACATTTTAAGCAAAAACTGACATCTAGAAGATTTAATTTACTTGAATTGAACCAAAATGGACTGCAAATGCTCCTGTCCTGAGTAGATCAGGCAGCCTCTTGGCAAATTAAAGTACAAAATCCCTTGCGCTTGCATGCCATGGCAGCTGGAGAACAGGGCTATGGCATTAGAACACTAATGCAGCAGAGGAGAGCAAACAGCTTGAAATATTCTGCACCCTTATTTTATCCTGAACTTGGAAAATGACCTCCTGGATACACTAATCTGAGGGCAAAGGAAAGTAAAAGTCATATCCTAGCACTGGTTCCAAATCACTAAATATTTGGTTTTCAAATACAGTATAACTTTCAATACACTTTTCTGCGTTATCTACCAATAAAATTAAGTACTTTTAGATTTCGCAGAATCCCTTGGAAACCTCATACAAGCACTGTCCCTGTCTCTGAATTGTTTTGACATGTTTGGCCCATGATGACTCAACCAATTAGCAATGCGATTCCACAGGCAAAGTGGCTGGGATTTCTGTGACTCAGCGGAAGGATCTTGAAAGACATTTTTTTTTTTTTGATCATTTCTTTCTCTTTTTTTTCCCCTGGCAATTTTTGACTTAATTGTTATCTAGCCAGATTTGTGCAAACAGGTAAGTAGTGGGACAAACAAAGGAACGTGAAAATTCTGGGGTCCCTGGGCAGTCTTGGTTTCTCCCATATTAAACACAGTAGAGTACTAGTCATGCTCTTCTCCCCTCTGGAATGATTTTTTATTTGCTAGGTAGAAAGAGGACATGGCTGTAAGTGCTACACAGAGGCAGTGCTTCCCGAAACTTCAAGGAGCAAAGATAGGCTTGGAAAAGAAAGGGGCATAGTGCCCAACTTAGCATAGAATACTGGAGAAAGCTGCAGTATTTAGGCAGACTATGTCCAGGAAGTCCCTTCATTAATTCATTTGTTTACTTATGGAGCATATATTTATTCATTTATGGAGTAATTAGTGTGTAATATGGTAGGAAAAGAAAATATTAAATTCCTAAAGTTCAATATGTCACTGAAGATGGGAAACCCTCCAAGCTAGGAAGGTATGTGTGCTATGTCATAGGTATCATCTGTATTTTGACTTCTGATCATTTATTTTTTATCACTGGCTAAGTATTTTTCTCTATGAGAATATAATCAGAAAGTGAAAATTGTACATATACAAATTTCCCATCAAACATTTTAAATAAAAGTGGGCAAATACTTCAGGGAACAAAGAGTCAGCAAATTTACATAAGAAAATATGCAAAGAAACCTACACATCCATAGTGAACACAACACAAAACTAGAAAACTAAAGCTATAGCTTCTTGCTGACAATAGAAAGCAAGTTCCATGGCAAAGAGAATTTAAGTGTGTTCTAGTCAACTCTGTCCTCATACCCTCGCTCCCCGTCTGACCTCTCAGTCTCTGTGTAATTGCCAGTTTATGTCGGACTTCAACACTGTAACTTTTGGATTTCTGCTCTGTATAATGTATTTCTACAGAGCTTGACATTATGGCAGCAGGGCTGTAAACTGAGTGCTCCTTAGAGGCTGCTGACTTGAAGTGTGGGTGGAAAAGAGGCACGAGAGAGCCAAGACTGAGAAAGAAAGAAGAAAACAAAATTTTCACTCATTTTTGGACTTGGGAAGCATTTTCCTTTCCTCTCTCCTCCTCTCTCCTCCCCTCCCCTCCTGTCCTCTTCTCTTCATACACATCTATCAAAATATTACAATGAACCTCTTTATACAATTAATATACACTAATATTTTAAAAAGGCACAGGACAATCTAAATAGCATATTATGCAGTAAAAAATGCTAATCTGGGAAGGTTATATGCTATATAATTTCAAATAGATGACATTCTAGAAAGAGAAAATCTATGAAGGCAGTAAAAAGGTCAGTAGTTGCCAGAGGTCTGGGAGAGAAGAGCCAGGAAGGAAGAACAGGTGAAACACAGGAGGTTCGGGAGTAATGAAAATCTTCTGTATGATACATAACAGTGGATACATGTTACTACGTATTCGTCAAAAGCCACAGAATGCATAATACAAAGAGCAAACACTAATGTAAATTATGAAATTTAGATAATAGTAATGTATCAATATTCACTAATCAATTTTAAAAGATGTGCCATACTAACACAAGATATGCATAATATGAGAAGCTGTGGCAGGGGAAGGAGGGGAACAGATAAGTGGGAATTCTCTGTACTTTCTGATCAGTCTTTCTGTAAACATAAAACGGCTCTAAAAAGTCTATTACTTTTTTTTTAAATGTGCAGTATTTGTATTTTATATCTCCCAAAGCTCTTTTTAATAATTAGACCTGAATAGTCAAGGATCTGTGCTCATATTTCCTTAAATCTTTTTTTCCTTTTCTGTTCCATATCTAAGAAAGTATCACCACCCAGTTGCTCAAGATAAAAAGTTCAGGTATGTGTTCACATGTTTATATGTTCATTTATTCACTGAAAAATTATTTACATATTTCATATATGCAAGGTACTAAAGTACAATAAGAACAAAACATACTTCACTAATAAAACAGAACCTTCCCTGAACCAATAACTTATTCACTATGCACCATCCTGATTCTTCTTCCTTGCTGCCTAATCTTCCACCAAATATTGGTGATTCTATTTCTTTCAAATCACCCATGTTTTTTTCCTCCTATTAATAGTTGAGCAGCTCAAGGTACCATTTTTAAAATATCTAAACTACTGCAAAAAAAATTCTCTAGATTGGTCTCTTACAATGATTCTTTGCTTCCAATCCATGGTTAGTGTGATTTTTTAAAAAAAATCTCATTGTGTAAGTGCCTTGCTTAGACTCCATTGATGACTAATTGTTTTTTTGGATAAAAGTTTAAAAAAATAAAAATCTAATATGGCCCACAGAATCATGATCTGTCCTTTATCACAACCTGACAATTTGTTTATCTCCCAAAGCTCTGTAAAGATACTGGATTCTTTCAGTTCCTCAAATTACAAAATTTTGTCACTCCTCATCTTTAAGTTTCAGTTTAGATGTCACTTTTCCCTAAAAACTGTCAACAGATCCTCCAGATTAGTTGGGTCTCTATAAATTATTTCTATAATACTTTATACCTCCCTGTTCATATAATTCATCATAAAATTATCATATATTGCTTGCTTTATTTTCTAGAATGCAGATGCTGGGGGCACTGTCGGTAGTCGTCATTGTTATATCTGCAAGACAGAGACTTCTGAGTTTAACTGTCAAGATCTAGGCATCTTGAAGGCACAGCAACAGGACACCTAAAGTAGTACGGACAAGAACTCAGTAAACATTATTGCTTGAAAGAAAAAGGGCACCGGTATTGCTGCAGTTGTTGCTTAGTGTCTTTGAAAAAGTTTTGACCCTTCCTTTGGCTCTTCCAGGGCTTCCCAAGGATAATATACCGTGATGACCTGATGTTGTGTCCGTAGCCTTTCCAGCTCTATCCAGATGTCAAAAGTCTCCTTTTAGATCTGCTATGAAATTAAGATACTTTTTGGCAGGCCGAAGTTTCTAAGTGCAACTATTCAGGTAAACTCCCAGTTCCTTTTCTACAGCTGCCTTGGAAAGCAAATATGGGAGATTTACAAATTATTAGAATATGACAATTGGGTCACACAGTATATATATATATATTTTTTTTTTTTTTGGAAGGGAGAGAAGTAAGGGTGGGGTGCTTGGTAGTATTTTTAAAAGTGAATACTTTGAGCATTTTAATGATTTGTTTTGATTCATTTTACAGGGAATTTTGGAAGACATTAAGATGCTCTTAACTTGAACTTGGATCTCATCCTTAAGAATCTTAGAGAGTTAGAAAGGCTGTCATCTATTTTTTATGGTGTAGGCAGAGAATTACTGGAATGGGAGATGGGTTAGCTGTCTCTGAAGATTGTTTCAGCAAAGATTCTATAATAATGTACGATGAAATCTCAGAGTAATTCTGATGATTATGCTGGTCAGTGGTCCTGAGATACTGGTTACTTCTCTAGTTTGTTCTCCATATAACCTGACTTCTGCCAGAACATGAACTAGTTAGAGAATAGAAAGATGATGACCACAGCTAAATGTGTTAGAATATTCATTATTTTAATTCCATGCATCATGTATAGCACCTGTACTATACCTCTGGTCCTTCCTTGAATCTTAGAGTTTTTTTTTTTTGGCGGGGCTGGGGTTTGAACTCAGAGCTTTGCACTGGCAAAGCAGCTGCTTACTGCTTGAGTTATGCCTACAGTCCATTTTGCTCTGGCTATTTTGGAAATGGGGTGTTGCGAACTATTTGCCCAGGATGTCATTAAATCATGATCTTCCCAATCTCAGCCTCTTAAGTAGCTAGGATTACAGGTCCCCGGCTAGATTTATTTTCTTACTTACCAGCTAGAATGAAGGTCTTTGAAGATGGGATATAACTTTGATAAGTCATTTTACTGTAAACAGCACTTGGTACTGACCCTTGAAAATAATAACATTATTTGGATTTATAGAACTTTACCAGACTTTGTTAGCAGAGGCATTTTAGCTTAAATTTATCCCAATTTTTAAAAATTTACCCCAATTTTTATCATGTGCTATAGCATTTGTGGGTTCATTCAGAAACTGTTACTAGAAGCTGATTCTGCTTTCTAAATATCCATGACCCTCCAACAAAACATTGAGCTATAATTTTTCATTTCTTTGAGAACACTGAAAGTCCATTTCACCTGCAATTACTTTCGATAGACCTTATCTATCTTCATTTCTTTATCTTTTTGTGCCAAACACACACTCAAGGCTCAAAAAATATTTGTAGAATAAATGAAAAAGAGTGAGGTACGAATAGCTAATTAAATTGTTATTCATACCCAATCCACTATTAAAAAGGTGGACATATACAAAATAAAACAAAATAGAATATAGGTTAAAAATCAAAACAAAAAAGAGGGAAAAAAGACAGATGAACTAGGACTTTTGGGTGAATTGATCACTGTACTGGAGCACTAAATGTAGTTTAACTGGCTTCCTGGCAGCTGAACAGAAAGAGAAATATACCATATTTCTAGTTTAATAAAGTTCATCTAAAAAAGGCTTACACTTCCCTGGCAATGAATTCTAGGACAGAACTTGATGGGGGAGAGGCATGGATTAGTATAGGTAGGCTGGTAGGAAAAAAAATACACACACATAGGTTTTATCTTTTTTTTTTAAACAGGGTCTTGCTATGAAGTCCAGGATGGCATGGAACTTGCTATGGAACCCAGACTAGCCTCTAACTCATGATCTTCCTGCCTCAGCCTCCAGAGTGTTGAGATTACAGGAATGTGCTACCCTGACCAGGTTTTTATCTTAGCTATGTAAAAGACTCATGAAATTTCCTATAAATGGGTCTTTCTAATATCAGCACTTACAAAAGTCAAATATGTATGGCTTGTTTTCTCCATAAAGTTTATCACTCACTACCTGGTAATTTATTGTTTATTTACGTGGACATTTGCTTCTTGTCTGATTCCACTGGCTTATAAACAGACTGGGAACCTTGTCTGTCTTGTTCAACAATTTATCCTAAACTGACAGAAGAATGCCTGACACAGAGAAGGTGATTAATATAAACTTGCTGATAAACAATTTAAGTAGGCCAAATGCCTTTACTTGCTTCTTATAATCATTCCTGGTTTATGACAACAAAGCTAGGCCAATGACATAGGGAAAAAAAAATCTTAGTTGCCTCTTTGGGAAGCATTCATTTAATTATAGCTGGTTGAGGTACATGAAATTGCTTTTTTTGTTGAATACTGGTACTTTCATAAGATTCACCTTAATGTAATAGATTTATTAAGCTATTTAGATTAAATATCAAGGATGAGTAAGCTCAGTCTTGATACATATATTATTTAGAACTACCTATTAGAATGTAAGCTTCCTGAAAGTAGTGACTTGGCCTGTGTGGTTTATTGATAAATCCTCAGTGTCTGTAAGATTTTCCAATAAATTCCAGTAAATGATTTTACAAATTCTTGTAAAAATACATGTTTTAGTCTTTGAGCTTTTTCAAGGACATCTTTCATCTAGAAAGTAACAGAACTTGAAAAACATAGTGGAGGGATCTATGATCAAGTTTCAATCATTTTAATAATTTTGGAGATGAAGACAATCTCTAAATTCTTGTAGAAGCATGGCACCAACCAAAATCATAACGTGCTGCCCAGCTATAGCTGCCATTATATTGGACCACACTGGTCGGTACTTTCTGATCCTGACAACAATGTCTAGACATTAGCATACTCGGCAAAAGTCAGATTTCTGTAAGCTAATAAATTTACTTGGCTTAAAATCTATCATGATTTTTTGGGAAAGTTTATAGTTACTTTTCCTTTCCTCACTTGCTGAAAACTCAATTTCAATTTGTTTGTGAAAATGAAAGCAGCACAGATCTTTCATTTCATAATTATGAAATTATGAATTTCATTTGTTTACTTTCTATTTGAGAGTTACCTTTACTTTTAAAAGGTGTCTACTTTATTTAGTATGCTTGTTCCTGATCTTGTTTCTTGATGAACTACACCACCTTGGATTCTAAGCCTTTCATCATAAACCAAACTGTTTAGAATAGGTTTTCAAGACACCTATGTGTTCCCAGTGTACACAGGGATTTGTGTTTAGGCAACACAACTTGCTTTCCTTCAGACTCTAATAATTTAAAGAAGTGATGATTTAAATACACTTTATCTGGAAGGAATGGGTATGATCATGACACACTGCTATCACATGCATGGCATCTGGGTTAGTGTTCGATTGGTACTAATAGGTATAAACCAAATCCATCCACACCATTATGCCCACTGAAACTGAAGGCATGCATTTGCAAGGTAGTAAAGTACTAAGAAGGTGGTGGGATTTCTGTGTGGGCTTGAGGATGGTATTTTAATTTTAATTTTCTAAGTAGGAAAAATGACATAAAAACCATAACTTTAATCACATTTGAGACACCTAGGTCTCAGTCACATACACATTTGCCCATATTATAATTCTTCCTACAGAGAAAAAACAGAAATGTATTGATCACTGGTGTAGTAACACCCAGTGTTAACATTTCCTTAGTTCTTTGTACCCTTTTGTAACTTTGCTCATTATGCATAATCATGAAAAGCATAATTATAATTGAAATAAAAATTTAAGAAACTTTTCATTTAACATTTAGTAAGTGTAAATATTAAATAACTTTATCTCTGATCAACATCAATTTAGGTAACTGTATTTGTTTACACGATTTTATCACCATTAAATCTAACAGCACCTTTGCATCTGTATCTTCTCCCTCTTCAGTTATAAAGGATAAGTTATCCTTATCTTCTCACTTGTGCACTCAATTCCACTCTTTTCTGCTTGGCCAAGGACTTTGTTCTTACAATTTTCTTCTCTTTCTCACCAGAATCACTAATTTCTCCCGTTACCAGAACATTTCCAACATGAAACAAACATTACATTATTTCCTAAGTTGACAATACTGAGTAATGTTAAAGAGTATAGGAAAGAGAGAGTAGGCATTGAAACCATGAAGAGTTATGGCTGTTTTTGGAAATTATTTTATTTAATTATAATTTCATAAATGGGGTGAAATGTCTGCCACTACTGTCTATGTAAACATTCATTCTTCTTGTTTGATTTTGTGTGTGTGTGTGTGTGTGTGTGTGTATACTATTATAAATGAGTGATATACTGTTCCTCATAAGCTCTATCCTGAAAAAAATCACTGGGAGACAACATAATGTAAAGAGCAAAAGCTTCAGTTTTGTCATCTGGCAGATTTGGATATAAATCTAGGTTCTGCCATATACTTTTATGACCTTATTTGGGAAAAGGTCTTTGAGATCATTTTGGGTTAACTGGGTAGCTCTTAAATCCAATGACACTATCCTTGGAAGAGCCAGAAGAGGGAAAGACAAAAGCAAAGACTGACTGGAGTTATGCAAGTCTCAAGCCAAGGAACGCCTGGAGCCACTAGAAGCTGGAAGAGGCAAGGAAGGATTCTCCTTTAGAGCCTTCAGAAGGACTGCAGCTATGCCAAAACCTTGATTTCAGATTTCTGGCTTCCAGATCTGTGAGAGAATAAATTGCTATTGTTTTAAGCCATTAAGCTGGGCTAGGGGTGTGGCTTAAGTGGTAGAGCACCTGCCTAGTAAGTGTGAGTTTAAACACCCCCCTCCAAAAAAAAAGTGTGATTACACTGTTAAACTTATGGAAATTTTGTTACAACAGCCCCAGGAAACTAATACGGATTTTGGTACCTGGAAGATGAGTGCTGCTGTAACAAATATCTGAAAATATAGATGGCTTATGGAATTGGGTGATGGGAAGAGGATGGAAAAATTTTGAGGTAAAAGATGGAAAAAAACCTACATTCTCTTGAAAAGACTGTTGGTAGAAATGTAACTATCATAGGTAATTCTGAGGAATGCTCAGAAATAAGTAAGGTGTATAGTTAAAAAAAAAAGCTATAGCACCTTAGGAAATGTATATATCACCTTGATCTGAATGGCTGGTAGAAATATAAACATTAAAGGTGCTTCTGATGAAGTCTCAGAAAGAAATGAGGAACATATTACTGGAAACTGGAGTAAAAGTAATTCTTGAATATAGTGGCAGAAAACTTGGTTGAATTGTGTTCTACAATTGAGTAGAGAGTAGAATTTGAATTTGTATGTTCAGCTGAGTAAATTTCCAGGCAAAATGGTAAAAGTACAGCCTGATTTTTCCTCACTACATATGGTAAAATGTGAGAGAAAAGAAATAAATTGAAAAAAGGAACTATTAAGCAAAAAGGAACCAGAACTTGGTGAATTGGGAGATTTTTGATATATTCAGATTACAAAGGATAACAAAGTTAAGAAATTTACTTGTAGGAAAGTATGCTTAGGAGATAAAGCCAAGGGTACATCTGGACAACCTTTTGGTTTAGTGATTCAGTATGTAACTCGTTGATCCTCTTAACCATCTCAGCAGAAGTCAGAAATAGAGATCTAGGAAAGACCTACAGAGGACCCTTTTTGTCTCATACAACAGATCCCCATGACACATACAAGATACCAGAGGTTTTTAAATAGTGTTATATAAGAAGAAATCCTGTCAGCATGGACTTCAATGAAGGTTGAAATAAAGATACTATTGTTGGACTTTAAAAATTCTACAAGCAGAAAATAGGCTAATAGAGCTACTTAACTATAAATATATACTACCATTCAAGAGGAAAGAACGAGTTCTAAGGCACAGACATGGGTACAGAAGCAGAGAGTAATAGCACCAGCATGGAGGGCAGAGCCAACAGCCACAGAGAATTAGTCTCAGTCCCTGAAACTTTATGAAATTTGCCTTGCTGGATTAAAAGAATTTCCCCTTTATTCCCCCAGTTTCTCCATTCTGTAATGGAAATATCTACCCTACCTCTATTCCATTAGTGTACTTCAGAAGCAGGAAATTTATTTTCTGGGTTGACAGATTCATAGGTAGAGAAGACTTTTGCCCCAGGACTGATCAACCACACTCAGAATCTCACTCATACCTGGTATAGATGATCTAGACGGTGAAATTTGGGACTGTTGACACACAAGACTCTAGACTTAGAAAGCTAACTGAAATAGAGTGAGACTTTTGGGGATGTTAAAAAAGATGAATATGTTTGGACATAAGATGAATGTGTATGTTTGAGGGCCAGAGGGTTGGGTAGGTTAAATGATGAGCTCCCCAAAAATGTACATCTAAGTACATTCAGTACCTGTGAATGTGACTTTTTAAATTTAAATTAAAAATATTTTTGAAAAAGGATCTTTTCAGATGTAACTTAGTTAAGGATCTCAAAAGGAGATCATTTTGTTTCAACGATGTGAGCCCTAAATCCAATGACAAATGTCCTTATAAAAGACATAAGACCTGGGGGAAAAATCATGTAAAGACAGAGCAGACATTGGTGTTATGCAAGCCACAAGCCAAGGAACTCCTGCGGCCACCAAAGCTGGCAGAGGCTTTGGAGAAAGCACAGCTCTTTCTGTAATCTTGATTTTGATCCAGAACTGTTAGAAAATAAATTCTGCATTCATGGTAATTTATTAAGGCAGCAAACTAACACAGCAACTAAGATATTATCAAACCATTTTACAGATAAGGTAACTAAAATTTAGAGAACTTAAGAGATTTCGGTTCAGAATAAAAAGCACGAGATAGCTAATCTCTGCAACTATTCCTTACAGGTAGACCAAAAGGCCCTGGAATGGGAATTAAGAGACTGAGTTTGATGTCTGGCTTAAGTTGTGTGACTGTGGACAGTCACACAACAGTGGCATTAATTGCCTCATCTGTGAAACTGAGTACAGATGAGTGTGGTTCAACACTGGCCAAATAGGTGAATCATGTGGGAAGCTTAAATGGTAGACGCCTACCCTCACCATGCTGCCCCAGCCCAAACTTCTAAATCAGAATCATTATGGCCCTGAAATCCATCTACTTTTAAAAAAGCTCCCAGGTATTTCAGGATTAACCAAGTCTGGGAATCACACAGACTTGGTTAGATGATTACCAAATTTCTTCTGGTGCTAAATTTTACGTTTGGGATTATGGATCTATTCATAGTTTTCAGCACATAAGTATCTGCAGGGTACTTTGCATGTATCTATGAACACAAGCAGGATGGTTATTAGAAAAGCGAGTATATGGAACCTATCTATTCCAGGTTCCAGGGGTATGGAATTTGGTCCTAATGTAACCTTTACTATCCTTTGTTCTATATAAGCAGTCACTGTCCCTAGGCTTACCTCCTCCTGCCCTGTCTCCTCATGTACTAGGATCAAAATGACAGTGCAAAGTGTTTTCTCTCCACAAAGAGAAAGAACATATGTGACAGAACACAGGCCAGGTGAAATAGGTATTATTCAAAGTGTCTGTATATAAGCTAGTCCTGCCAACATGGATTTGCCACATCTGAGAATAATATTCGCAAAATCTTTTCCATCTTTCAGAAGTCACACAGCTTTAAAAAAAAATAAATAAAATACATTTTCTTTCTTAGGAAAGGTCGTTTTACTAAACAAGTTGTTTTTGTTTTTACCCAGGCTTGGGTTATTTTCTTGGCTCTCTGATTAACCTTTTTCTTTCCTGAATTTAATCTCTGACAATATTAGAACTGGATAAATTACATTTGTTTTGGAGCCCAAATTTAATAACTAAAATTAATTGATACCAGTAAACCGAATCTTAGCAGAATGAGAAACTACTATCACTTTCTGGTCATTAAATTAATACAAAGACAACATTTTAGGTTAGAGGTGTGGCTTAAGTGGTAGAGTGCCTGCCTAGTAAGCACAGGACCCTGACTTCGAACCCCAGTACCACCAAAAAGAAAGAGAGAGAGAGCGAGAGAGAAAAATAGGGAACGTATTATCCTGACATTTACCATTAGCAAAGGCTGTGTGTTAAAATGGCCTGTTAACACATAAAGCTTGAATTACATGTCTGTCAACTACATGAAGATTCTGATAGAGGCAGGATTTGTGAAGTCTGTGGAATCAGGAAGACTTAGAAAGATTAAACACCGATGCCTCCCTATCTTGAAGAAGATCAAAGCAGGAGTTATTTCTTCTGTTCACTCCAAACGACCCAATTTCCCAGAGTTGGTCACCACAGCCTACAGTCATACGATAGTACAAGGGGGTTGAAGAGGCTCAAATGATCCCAGATAGTTTTCTGGTTCCTGTAATTCCAGTGCCTTTGAAGAGCTGGAGTTAAATTGGTGTAGAAATATCTCAATCAGGCAGAGGAGAGTCTTCCCACAGAACACAATCTGGGAAATTTGGGTCCTGAGATTTTCAGGAGTAGGCTGGCTCATTCACTAAATTTCAGAGTCTTTTAGTAATTAAACCTAATGGCCTACATGTGATAAGTGATTAGATTCTTATACATTATTTAAATCTAAATCTCTCAGTTATTTCTTTTTAAACTATTAAAACAAAGACAGCAAGGAAACAGCGCTATCTTTCTTTATGGAAAATCAAGCAAGAACAGCATGGATACATCTCTCTATTAGACTGTGATTGTGAGTTCCTTAAGGAGAGGGCTTATGTTTATTATAATGTTCCCCGCACTGAGAACTGGGCTTGACACATAGGGGGTTCCCTAAGAATGCTTATTGAATAAGCAAATGAGTAAATAATACTAATAACTAAATGGGCTAGAAAGCTTCAATACATATAGGCAGAGACAGCAATTATTCCACCAAGAATTGTGAGTTAGGCTTTTCTTGTCATGGTAGCTGTTACTGTTTCCCAACCATTTCCCATCAACATTCTTTTTTTTGGGGGGGCGGGAATAGGGCTGCAGGGCCTCATGTTTGCTAGGTAGGCACTCTACCATTTGAACCACACCTCCAACCCCCCATCAACATTGTATGAAAAGTTTCAAATATATAGAAAAGCTGCAAAAAGTTGACAGCAAATATCCATACACTCATAAATTATTCTTTTTTGATGTATTTCAAAGTAAGTTGTAGAGAATTTCATTTCGCATATCATTAGTTAGAGTTCAGTATTTGTTTATAGTTCTCCTTTTCTATTTAGGAGTAGAATATGCATCTAATGAAATGTACAGATCTTAAGTCTTATTACACAAATTTTGACAAATGTATACACTGGAGTAATTCAAAATTCTGTTAATGTAGACTATTCCCACCACCTACTCCCAAATTCTCAGAGGCAACCATTGTTTTGATTTTTTCCACCTTGATTAGTCTGCTTGATCCAGAAACATCATAGTCACTTATTGCAAAATTAAGCATAAATAAGAATAGACATTTTTTTTTCTTGTGTGAGATTTCTTTTATTCAATAAAATATTTGAGATGCACCCATACTACTGTTGTATGTATCAATACTTACTCCTTTTTATTGAAGAATAGTATTACATTATGTGAATATACTATAGTTTGCATGTACGTTCTTCTATTGGTAGACTGTTGGGATGTTTCAGGTTTTTTTTTTGTTTTGTTTTATAATTATGAATGCAGTTGCTATGAGCATTCTTTACAAAACTTTTTATGGACATATGTTTTCATCTTGGAGAAACATCCAGGATTGCTAGGTTATAAATATATGTTTACTTTAATAATAGACTGCTAAACTATTTTCCATACTAGTTGTACTATTTTAACTACCACCAACAATGTATGACAGCTCTGGTTGCTCTAATCAGCCTATTTTTTGCTTTAACAATTTAGCTCCAGCTAGCATCATCGCTGATATAGTGGTTCAAGTAATAAAAGCACCTTCCTAGCAAGCTTGAGGCCCTGAGTTCAAACCCCACTGCTGCAAAAAAAGCCAAATCACTAATGAATTTACTGCTTAATTCTAAAAGACCATTAAAGAAGAACCAACATCAGCTAGCATCATCCTGGCATGCTTTTCTGGATTCTTTGCTTTGAGAACCATTAGAAGAGATTGAGCTTCCTCTTCAAGTTTATATATAATAAAGTTTATATATAATAATAAAGCAGTCACTTTAATTACACATTATAGAAATGTAGATATATAAAGGTAAATTGAACTGTGTGCATATCTAAGGGGAATTCTGTGATCCATGGAAACTGCTGTACTTTGATCATTATCATAGGGTGAGGTGAGGCTACTAGGATATTAAGAAAGAGTAGCAATCTACTTTTAAAAATTCATGCTTTGGAAGGAGCCTATAGGAAAACAGATGCCATATCCAGTTTTGATTGTGTGAGACAACAATTATAAACCTCTGTGAAGTTGGAAGAGATTTCTTTAAAAAACATCACCATGCAGATCAAGTTCAAAGATTCCCTTTCCTTGCCCTATGGCCAATAATCTAGACAGGATTTCAAACACCCTGAAAATGTAATGGAAAAGAATCTCATATATGGGATAGGTTCCAACATATTTCAGCAAGGGGAGTGGGGGAAGTGAAAAAGAGCCATCCAGATCATTCGATAAGAGAACAGAGAAGATCTTGGCAATTTCCTTGTAATAGCTGCAATTCTTGGTAACTTAATCCTTGGTGGGGAGGATGGTGAGGTGAAGATATTCTCACATGCACGAACATATTCCAAGAGCTTTCCTATTACAGAGACTGTCCAAAAAAACATAGGTCTTATTTTCTATCTGGTGATAATCTATAGAATTTTGTTTCCCTAAACCACAGTTGCTTAAATTTAAAACATAAAAGTTGCTAAATTTATCCAGTTTAGAGACTACTATAATTCTGCATGACTCTGTGTGTGTCTGCTGCGTGACATCTGTGATATGAACCCTCCTCTGTTCTTTAGAGATGAGAAGATGAATAAAGAGTTTATGTTGACAAGGACTATAAACTAACACACTCCCCCAGGCTCCCAGAATACAAAGAAAAAAGTAATCATTCCAAATGACCCTCAACTATTTAGAATTTCATACCATCAAGTTAGATGAACCAAAATTGCTACCACCTGTAAAGATTCAAAGACATACAAAAATCACTAAGAAGAAGAAGAAAAAGAAGGAAAAAAAAAGTGGCAGATGTGCTTGGAGGGAGGGAGAACAAGCAAAAGAACATGGCTGGAGCACCCCCTCCAGGGAACAAGTGATCATATCAGAGACCAAGACGTTCTGCCAGACTGAGAAGTAATAAAACAACATGCCTTATCTATTCTTCTCATACTTAGGATTTTAAGAAAACTTTGCTAAAACTTATAGATCTTTTAGGATAACAGAAGTGAGGGCTGGAAGGAGTTTGAGTTTGTCTAGTCACAAAATTATAGACTTTTAGCTTTGAAAAAGACCTGGGGAATCATTTAGTATAATTTACTATCCAATCTAAAACACCTTTTATAAATGTGGCTCTGTTTTCTGCTCACATACCTTTAGTTATAGGAAATGTAGGCTGCTCCATGTTTTGAGAGTAGCTATTGACAAATTTTTCTCTTATATTGAGGCAATCTTCTTTCTCTGAACTCCTAGTCACAGGTCCTAATTAGCAAAACTGAAGAAAGTTTGCTCATAATTCTTTATAAATTACACCTTTATATTTTTGAAGCTGGATATCATGAAATCTCCAAAGTCTTCTCTTTTCCAGCAAATATCCATAATTCTTTTAACAAGGTTTGCAGACCTCTTACTAGCCTGGTCAGCTTTTTTCTTCTAAATGTATTTTATCAGTATTCATAAACTGTGGAACTCCAAATAGAATGCAATTACAGTTGATGAAAGAGATGCCCAGAAAGGTTACATTGCTTGCTTGCATTCATACAAGCAGGTAGTTGCAGGGATAGAAACAGTGCCTAGATCTCAGATCCTTAGATCAGTATTCTTTTCCTGTATCACACTGAAAATAATCTGTTGATTAGAAAAATCAGAATATATTTCTTAACATGGATTAACACAGTTTGGGATGACAGAAAGAATAAATGAAAAACCATGAATTTTAGGATCAACAACTTGTAGGCCAGCTTAATTTCCTTTCTTGAGTCTACCTCGTCCCCAGAAAGTAAAGCAAGGTATATAATTTGGGTAAAAGTCTGAGCAAAAATCTTACAGGATCTAGTAAGCAGAGGATCAAAGGATATGGATAGCTGCTGGTCTTTGAAAAGAGGTCCACAGCACTTCAGCTTTCTTGAACCTACCAATTGAAATCCTAACACTTAGTCAGGCAACAAATCCTCTGATATTAAAGGTAGTGTACAAATGCTAAGGAAATGCATTAAATATTGGTGCAGGTGGTGGTGGTAGGGTGAAAAGGCTCTGGCTTATAAACTATATTCATTTTTAACCAGAATAGTGAATATAAAATGTATGTAGCAAAAGTGCAGAGTGAAGTGACACGTATTACCTCTGTAGTGGTAATTAAAATTAAGCTTAACAAAACTGGCAAAATAGCATTCTGGTTGCAGCATATTGGTTGCAATATGCTTGGGTGCTTTTAATGAATATCTTTCCTACCTCCTAAAAGTTCTGAATTCATCTCTGAAAATACATATGGAACTAATTCAATATATACTTACTGAAAATCAGCAAGACAAAAGGCACTGAGAATTGAAATTCACTAAAAAGAATAAGGCCTGCCTTAAAGGAACTCAGTAACTAATGTTAAGACAAACATGCACACAGATATAAAAGAAAATGGATCTATTGAATATAAACATACATAGAATGGAGAAAGATAAAAATTTACATACAATTTAGAATTGGGACTAAGTTGCATTTGACATTAGATTGAAAATCCCATGAAAGCCTCACAACACAAAAGATCCAGGAATAGTTCTGTTACTGATGAACTAAACTTTTTCCATGAATTCAACTGACTCCTAGAATGAGAATTAACTGGAAAATAGCCAGTTAATTCTGGGCAGGTTAACAATAGGAGAGCAGCCAGTGCCAGATCTGGTCTGCCTGTCCCAGTGTGGTCAACTGGTTAGCAGCTTCGCTCTAATGTACCTGAATCTGGGAAGTGTCATTGGAAAGATTATTGTCCATGGTCAAAACTGACACCTAATCCTCCTATGTCTGGGAAAGGGACACTGCTATGTTTGGACTAGAATATGAAAAAAAAAGAAAAAACAACCAAAATAGGACTGGAACAAGCTATGTTGTCCCTCCCATCTTGCCACTGGGTAGACTAGTAAATAGAAAACTATTATGCTGGACACAAGCCAGTCTTATTCCCCAAAGCAATGGATTTTACAAGCCAAATAACAAATAGAAACCAAATCTAGGAATGCTGAATTCACTGAGAAATCCAAAAGAGAAATATCAATTGTCAATTCTTTCCCAAAGGGGTTAGAAGGCGAGGTTGAATAAAGCAATTCTATAAAATGCAATCCAAAAGCTCTCATTGTTTACTGCATGGTAAATCATAATGGCAGGAGTGGTCTTATCCTGTTACACTGGAAAATGAGCTAGAAGAAGATAAAGTCAAAGCCACAGCCACTAAATAAAGTAAATTAATACTTTATACATACAGCAGAATACCCAGACAATGCACAGTCTTGCTGGTCTCAGCCACTCCTGCAAAAGAAAATTCTCTCTTTCAGGTTCTGCTACAGGCATCACAGTAAAGCATTCTGACAGTGAGAATGCTATGATGATCCTGAGAGCAGTTTGCTTAAAATACCACAGAGTTGGCTGATGCTTGAATTCTGGGCATGAGCTATTTTATTTCCTTATTCTGAATTAAAGAATGGGCCTATCCCTGAATGTATTAAAAAAGGATAATGTACCAAATAAAGAGCAAATGCCATTTATATCAACTTTCTTATGCTTATAGAACTAAAGACTGCCATTCTGTTTGTTGAAAGAGAACACTGTTCAGGCATGGGACTGAGAAGCTCTCATTTCTGTACTTTGCATTGATACTATCCCCACCCTTCTTCTCTTACTATAAACATTTTCTTACAGTTTCAATTTTAATTTCACCAAATAAAAATCTCATGTGCATCAAGATAAAAAAACATTCAATAAGCAAATCATTATATTCTTAGGTGTACTTTTTAGCTTAAAAACTCCTAAGAAACACTCTTTGGTGCACAAGGAAACAAGCATAAGAATGTTCCATAAAGCAATTTATAACAATAATAAAAATGGAAACAACTTAAATGTTCTATCAATAGGAAGAAGAATAGCAAAGTGTGGCATGTTGATATAATAGAAGAATATTTAACAGATGAAAGGAAGAAATTAGATTACATTATTGGCAAGGAGAAATTTCAATAACATCGAATGAAAAATGTTGTAGAATGATACATAGTGTGGTACACATACATAAATTTGGAAAACATATAAAGCAACACTAAATAATATTCATAGATAGTAACATATGGTTTGAAAGTAGTTAAGAAAAAACTTGAAAGGATAAATAACACATTCATAGCAAGAATGGACTTGTTCAGGCCTGGGGTCAAGCAGAATGTTATATATGCTATAATACAGTGATTATTTCTTTTAATTATTTTTCTTTCTTTTTTATATTTCTTCTTACTATTGTATACTTTTAAAAAAATAGAGGTGAAACAAACAAAAATGTTAATTTTCTTTTTTTTTTATTCATATGTGCATACAATGTTTGGGTCATTTCTCCCCCCTTCCCCCACCCCCTCCCTTCCCCCCCAAAATGTTAATTTTCAAGTCTAGATAACAGGATGTGGTATTTGTTTCTTTACTTTCATTTCTCAAAAAAAAAAAAAAAAGCTAGGTCTAAAAGAGGCTAGTCATTTGACTATATTTATTTGAAGATATGGAGAAATGCATCTATTGGGTATAAAGAATTCTAAGCAGAAGTAAAGACTTAGTACTGTTTAACATTTCCTCTGAAACTTAATGCAGAAAGTTCATGGCTCTCTGAGTGAACATTTGCTATTCCAGACATGAGCCAGTCATTCATCTGTATTGGTTCCAGGCAAGGTCATTGGAGAGAAGATGTAGAACAACCTAAAAAGTACCTTAGACATCAATTGCTCATTTAGCCACTTAGTGTGCCTTTGGCTAAGCTGCTTAATTTGTCTGAGCTTAAGTTGCCTCATCTAAAAAGGGCTGGTGTAGGGGCTCAAGGTGTATGCCCTGAGTTCAAACCCCAGTACCGCAAAACAAAACAAAACAAAAAAACCAAAACAACAACAACAAAAAAACATACTGGGGCACCAGAAGGTTATGGTGGCAGGCCTTCATTCCAGCAGCCTGGGGCAACAGCTTGGTCTCAAGGGACCCCACCCTGAATCAGAGAGCCAGATCCTAAACAACTATCAACAAGTTGTTCTAAACCTTTGTCTATTCCAAGTCTTACTTCTGTATTGAGACAATGCTATATGCCACTTTCCTCCAAATATCAGTAAGTATTCAAAATAAAAGACTAAAATGTGAACTTTTCAGACATACTAAACCATAGACTATGAAGAAACCTGTAATGGAGCCCATCCATCTACCCATCTCTCTCACCTTCCCACTCCCCATCCAGAACTCATTGTAAGTTTCTACTGAAAACATAACAAAACTGCTTTAACTACCTGTTTCTCATCAGCATTTTCCAGCAACAACTACAACTTTTTCCCAAAAGTATCAGTAGCAGATATCTAATTCCCCTAGTTATAAATCTTCAATGCTCATGATGATCAGAAAATGAATAAAACTGACTTTCTTTGAATTAAGCCTCAACCAGATGATCCTTCCCTAGATAATAAGGTCGTGGAGGATTTCTGAGTGAAATCTAAGTATTTCTTGTTGAAATTTAAACTTCTGCTTTCTTAATTTTCTTTATGTATACAGAATAGTTTGGAAGGAAGTGATCAGCAACTCAGGCAACATTTGTTAGCAGTTCTCAAGTACAAACTGCTCAAGCAACACTCTCTCCAGATATGCCTCACAGTCCAGAGACAGTGCCTATCAGCTTAGTGGCTAGGTGCTTCGACATGTTTTCTATTATGCTCAGAAAATGAGGGAACAGATGGTGGGAGGGATTAAGTGACATGCTTGAGGCCAAGAATAAGTGTTTTAAAACTCTTCCCTTTGATTTGTTGGGATATGTTCTTTCTGTATACTGGTCTGTGTTCTCTCAAAAAATTTAAAGCAAGTAGACGAAGATCACAGGGAATGTTACTACCAGTTGGGAGTAGTAGTTAAAATCCCAACCTCTTGAATGTCTTGCCTGCCACTGAGACCTTGGGCAAGTCTGACCACATAACACAGTGACTCCTGAGGAGGATGCCTTGAAGGTCAGAGTTGGTTTGTCAGGAGAGATATTTCATAACTGAGAGGGAAAGTCTATGGAAGGAAGGAGTGGAGGAAGGCAGGAGAGATACAGATAGATATTAAAGGAAGAAGGGAGGGAGGAGGGGAAGAAAAAAAGGAAGGGAGAGGGAAAGAAGGAGGAAAGGGGAGAAAGAGAGAGGGAAAGAGGAAAGAGTACATACTCTTACCTTCGCTTTTTAGGAAAAAAACAGTGAAACCTGATGTGATGTGGGTGCTATGCTGTGGAGCGATCTGTGAGCTACATTTCCATCTTGATGAGTATTTCTGAGTTTGCACAAATACCTCAACACACTGTAGTCCACCATCAACACTGTACTGCACCTGTGGTTCACAATGAATTGGACTTTGCCCTAGTCCCCCAAAGTTGCTCTGTAGCAAAGCCAAGTCAAAACAATGCTCAAGAAAAAAAAAAAAAAAGGGCTGAAACTTCCTGGCAATTTCTCTTCTGCTTCACAGGCTGCCAAGGTCACCTAGAGGTGAAGCTGAACTCTCCATTTGGTCTTTTTACTTTTTCCTCCCTGTTTCCCCTCCCTCCACCTACGTACATACTGATATGGTTTATAGCCCGCACCTCAATAGCATTATCACCCTGGATTTTTATCACAACTGGGGGCAGGGGAAGCAGGAAAGGAGACTGGATATGAGTCTGGGTGTGGCAAAGTCCTGTTGCCTTATCAGAGAGGTAAGAAAGTGAATCCACCTTGTTTGCTTCTGGCTGTGAAGTACAGTGAGGTGAGCCAAGGTGCCAGCAGGTCACTAGGAGGTCACAGTGACCTCCAATGTTTGCCAGACTTACCAACTTTTCTAATTTGCAAAGATGTATTTCCTGTTGGGTTTCTTCTTCCCTGTCATCTAGGCAAAAGAATCCACTTTGTAGCCTGTTTGGTGTGTACAGGAAACATCCCTGTTCTGAATGACGTCCAAATCTGGTAATTCATTCAGAAAATCCTTGGGATCACAGGCACAAGGTTAACCACACAGGGTGGAGGGGCTGAGGGCTTAGCAAAGGAGACCATCTGTCAAGGATACCTGGTGCTTTCCTCACCACTGCCCTGACCTGTACCTGAACCGACCTAACATCATCTCACACACCACTTAATCTTGGCACGCCTATAAAAGGGCAGTCCCTACTGTTTATTTCTAAATTGCTTCTGTTACCTATTTAGAGAGCCCTGGAGAGTAGGACAACTAAGTCCCAGTGACAGGAAAAGAAACACAAGATTAAATTTCAAGAGTGGTGCTTCTGGATTTAGGAGATGATGGTTGGCTGACAGGAAGAGCCCTACTGTTGGCCTTGAATAGGGTGTTAGTAGAGTTATTCTTTTATGCGATTTTCAACAGAATTGGCCATATCTTGGGTCATACTGAGAATGATTAAAAGTACAAATTAGGGGAAATTATTGACTAATTCCTTATGAAATTCCTAAATAAGCATATTGCAGAACACTGAGGAGAAGGGTTCATTTTCTGAAATTTGCATTGCACTAGAGAGAAAGTAAAATATAAGACTGAAGACTCTCCTGGCTACAGTCAAATTGCCTTACATCTATCTGACCAACTTTGGAATTTAGGTCTAGTCAACCACAATGACAACAATCACTTCCACTTAAACTAGAAGAGCTTCTTAATTCAAAGC
Source organism: Castor canadensis (assembly GCF_047511655.1). Lineage (NCBI taxonomy): Eukaryota > Metazoa > Chordata > Mammalia > Rodentia > Castoridae > Castor > Castor canadensis. The sequence continues at coordinate 62,561,134 of NC_133397.1, forward strand.
ACCCATGGTCAAAACACATTTCAAGGTATTAGATCTGCTGAAATGAATACAGTGTGTGCCCAGGCCCCTTTGCAAGGAATTCAAAAAGCAGAACATATGTCAACACAGAATACTTTAATTTTGATACACCTCTCTCATTAGAAATTATTCCAATAAGAAAATAAATTCCTCCCTTTAATTCCATAAAAATGGTATTTGTTCATTTGTTCATTCATTCATTCACTTGACAAACATTCATTGAGCAACTGCTCTTGCTAGGATCTGAGATAAAGATATAAAAATAGTAAGGCAACAGTGTCTATCTTAAATGGTTCATAGCCTAGTAGAGGAGACATATAAGAAAATGAATACAGTATAGTGTGATATGATGTAACAAAGCTTTCTGTAAGGTATTAAAATGGTGCACAGTCTAGTCTCTGCCTCAGAGAGTCAGGGAAAGATGATTCTCCAGGGGATAAAATTATCTGACCCATGTTTTAAAAGGTCAGTAAATGTTTTCCAGGGGACTGAAAGGAAGAAATTTGCTTTGCCACATTCAGGGAATAGCAACAAATTTGGTGTGGGTAAACCATGGGAATGGTAGGACATGCCTTGAGAAAGGCAGGTAGGGCCCACTCTGAAAAGGTACAAAGCCTCTAACAAGGAACTAGTACACAAGGGCTTGGGACTGTCCCTGGAGATGATGGACAGAACCCATCACCATTGATTTTTTTTTTTCTTTGTAGTACTGGGGTTTTTTTTTTTTTTAATATTTTTCACCTCATTTTATTTGAAAATGTCAAGCTTCTCTTTTCTAGTAACTGATAAATATGTAATTGGTTATTTTGAACCATGGTCATCCCGATACACTGTGGAACACTAGGACTTATCTCTGTGTTTTGGTACCTATTATCCAAACTTCCTCCATCCAACCTCCCTTCCTCCTCCCTTCACTGTGGCTTTAATATCCATTTCCAAGCTTACTGATGATGTTGGACATCTTTTCACAGGCTTGTTTTGCTATCCATATATCTTCTTTGGTGAAATGTCCGTTCAATTCTTTTTAATTGCTTTTTATTGAGTTATGATAATTATATATTCTAGGTATCTGATGTGTTTTGCAAATAGTGTCTCTGTGGCAGTACTGGGGTTTGAAATTAGGTTTTCATGCTTGCTAGCTAGGTGCTCTACCACTTGAGCCTAGCCCCCAGTCTGTATTTGCTATAGTTATTTTTAGGTCAGGGTCTCACATTTTACCTAGGGTCAGCCTCAGACTTGATTCTCCTACTCATGCCTTCCCTGTAGCTGGAACCACAGATAGGACCACGCCTGATCTGTTGATTGAAATAGGGTCTTACTAACTTTTTGTCTGGGCTGGCTTTGAATTGTGATACTCACCTCCCAAGTAGTTGGATTACAGGTGTGAATTAGCACACCTAGCTGATTTGTTGAGATACGGTTGTTTGGTTTTTTTTCTGTATACTGGCCTGCATTCTCTCAAAAGTTTAAATTAAGTAAGTGAAAGTCACAGTGAAAGCTCTGACCAGTTGGAAGTAATAGTTAAAATTCTGGCCTCTTGAATATATTGCCTGTCACTGAATCCTTCAATCTGTCTGCATAATACATTATCTCCTAAGGAAGGTGCCCTGAGGTCAGAGTTGGTTTGTCAAGGGAGGTGTTAGAAGTTTTAAGCAGGAGAATGATCAGTCAGCTAAAATTAAAAATAATTTTAGCAAGGTCACATTGGCAGCAATGGGGGGAGGGGTGGTTTACTATTCAAAAACAGTGGGAACACTGAGACAAATATGCAAAATAACAAGAAAGTTTATGATAAATACTAAGTAAGTTTAGTCATATATCTGTTTTCATTACGAGTGCTACAGACAATTACTACAGTAAGAATTCAGAGTCTGGAATAAAATGATGAGGAAAAGCCTCAGAGATAAGGCAGGCAGGGACTGAGAAACAACTGAGGCTAGATAGGGCATCTCAGGGTATAGAAACAGCAAAATAAAGGGGTGCTCCTAATGCACAGATGTGTCTGTAACCAGAGACTATCCGACTGTGGAAATAAAATTACCTGAGGCCCTAGACATGGGGGCAGGTATTTCAAGTTACCCAGAAATGTAACATAGAAATCCACCAAAACCTAAACAAGACCCTGAGGTGGAATGGAGAGTATTTCTGAGAACATGAGTTGATCTGATTATAGCTATATATTTACTGCAGTGAGTCTATTCCATTTCTAAGCTTTTGCATTTGATTGAGATGAAATACACTGGGAAAATACAAAGAATCTTCTTTCAAAAAGACAGATTCCTCTAGTCTTTTGGCAATGTTGAACCTTAATCACCAACCAAGTGAAATGACACTGATTTAATAAGAAGCCTAGGATACTAGTTGCTCTTTGTAGAAGTGCTCTACAAGAGAAACAAGAGTGTCTAACATGGGCTGCTGTGCTAGTGAAGGAGGTGCTGGGAAGGCAGAATTGTTGCACAGGTGTTCTGACCGAAACTTCTTTTGAAACACGAAAACCTCAATGCCACTTACACATAGAATGCTTAAACTAGGCAGAGAAATGAACAATTAGATCATTCCAATCTGATGAACAGAGTAATTTCATCCAGTAATAAAACCCACTTTGGATTATTATTCTTTGTTTATTAGACCAAAAGGAGCATTCACTCTAGCCAGCCTGTCAAAAGCACAAAGTGAAACTAAACAGTTTGTTTAGTCTAACAATAGATGTTCTCAGCCAAAACAAGGAGGGACCCAAATTTTTTGCTTTTACAAAATATGATTTACCATGGAATGATATTACATAATTAGAGGGAAGAGATGTGATGATAGAGGCAACAGAATAATGCACAGCTCTTTTTTTATTTGATGTGACAAAACATGAGATGGATTCAGTGTGACAAAGCCAGACTCAAGCAGTGACAAAGGTGTCACAAGTGTCTCTGGTAATAAATTGTCTATGGTATTCCCTTAATCTAGTGCTCACTTGATAACTCCAGTGCCATTATTTAATTTTGTTGATTATATAAAGCAGTAAGCTACGCGCTAACTTTAAAGTGATATTTTATGGACAAGAGTGAGTTAAAGTTTATCTTAGGTCCATCCATTTTACACCATAAATGATCTCACCACCTCTCCTTGTCTAACAATGCTATGTTAACAGCTGTATGGCTTTACCTACCTCATTTTGAATAGTTTCATAAAGTTATCCAACCTGTGTGTCAACAGACCACTTATGAGCTCAAGCAACATTTCATAACTCTCAGCTGGCAATTACAATGTTTTCCTAAACATGTAGATGTTTGATTTCCAAATTGCAATAATCTTAAGCCACTATCAGACCTGGAAACCTCTCTTCATTTCAGGAATCAATTCACAAAATGGGCAAGTAAAGTCATTTCCCTCAGCAGTTTTAACAAATGTTATGCTTCACATAGACATGAATGGTCAAAACTCATTTTTTTTCTGATTAGTGCTGCTCAATTAATCCTCAACTCCCTTACAATCGACACTGAAAGAGATAATAATCTTTCTAAAAGTAAATTGGCCCCGGACATATCCTGATTTCACCTGTCCGGGTCTCTGGGTATTCAATAAAGCAAGTTCAGCCGCTGTGCCAAGAGGCCACGCAGAGTTCAAGGTAACACCTCACAGCCATCAGCAGGTTAATTATAATTTCATTTTCAAACACACCGACTGCATGCTAGTTTCAACTCCAAATGACCTTACCTGCTTAATTTTTTTTGGGGGGGTCTACATGAGTAAATTTCTGTCAGCAAAGCTGAAAGGCCACTCAGAGTTCATAGTAGCAATTTATATTTTTAACAGGTTGCCTAGACCTAAATGCTTACCTTCAAACATTCCAGAGAGAGCCCTTAGTAGCTGTGAAGGAAGTGGGGAAGGGGGGGATGAAGAGGAAGAGTTTTGGGGAAAGGAAGGTATAAAATGGAAGGAGAGACAAAACTCCTAATTTCTGGAGTTTTGAGGGTTTCCATGCCAATGGTCATCTTAGTGAGCTGACTCTGGCTCATGGGGAAAGGGCCTGCACTTTTGGGTGGAGTCTTACAGGAGCTTCTAGATACTTGAGACCCATCACTGTCAGAAACAAAACTGGAAATTCTCAGAGGGACAGGTGTATTCTGTAGACAAGGGCTCTTTCTCTTATTAACTAGGCCTGAAAGAACCCAGTTAACATTAACAGGAAGAGTCATTTCAGATGTGATTTTTCTCATCCTCTGTTGCTTATACTGTATTACATGACAGAATGACAAGCTTTGTGGGAATGTTCTCTAGGACCAACTGACCCATTTCCTACATAAAATCCCAATCCCCAAACAAGTGGTCCCTAAGTTTGGCTCAGGAATGCTCTTTCTGCATAATTCATCATTCCTAGTATGGAAATCTCATTCTCCATTTCACAGAGCATAGCTAAAATTTGTTTTAGTTTTTTTCCATGACATAAAGGACTCAGCTGGTCACAGTATTAAATTGCTCATTTTTTTTAATTAACTTGAAGAGTCTGAAAATAAGTATGAACCGCATTATATTTTTGGCTATCAATTATTATAATGGGATCTTGCCTCAGGTTGCTTAAGAGAAGTGTTCCTTGGCACTTAAGATTATTTCTTGCTAAGTTGCATCTGCTTTCTTACAGTCCATTGTGTTTTGTCAATCCTTTTTGACAAAATGACAATTTCTGTAATACTCACTTATTCCTTCTTCAGAAGATCCTTTGATTAGTGAAACGGTGGGTGGTGTAAAAACCCTTTTCACTCTCAAAACGTAACCACCAACTATTTCAATACTACTTTTCAAATCAGAGAGGTAATTTCTGGTTGTTGCAGGACCACAAAGCATTTAATCGAGTGCCCTACACATAAAGCCTGAGTGTTTTATTACTGTTGCTTAATCCAGTGATTTGAATTTTTTTAGTTGTAGAGCCTGTTTCCTTTCCCCAAGTGAATTATATAAAGAAGGCCAGCATATAAAACACAGAATATCAAAACTGCTTAGGGAAATTTAGGATAAATCTCCCAGATACCTATTAGTGTCAAACCAAGATATAAAGAAATAAAGTACAAGTTTCATTTTAGGGGACTTGCTCTTTTTCATCTAAAAATTAGTCAAGCATTTACTGGCAACATTTGGGATCCCCAAAAGAGCACTGAACTCGAAGTGAGAACACTTGGATCCAAATTTAGAACTAATTTAATGGCTGTGTATTTCTCAAGAGCACTTTGAGTATATGTTTCTTCATCTATAAGTGGAATAACAATTGCTATCTCACAAGATTATTTTTGAGACAAAAAGATAAGATTTATAAAAATGTCTAGTAGTAATCCTGGCACACATTTGATTCAGGACCTTGTGAGAGACCCCAGGGTAAAAATGTTACCCTGCTCTGATCTTGGATCTTGTGCTGCCTATTTAGCTTGCTGAATTTGTACCCAACACTAATCATCTTGTTTATTTTTGAGGACAGGATACTTGAAGGCTAGAACTCCCTTTTCAGGTGGACTAGCTGAAACTGGTTGAATCACATATGGTTACCAGAATGACTACCAGACAACCTCTAACTTCATTATAATTCCATCTGCATGGTAAATGACATACCCCAGTGCCACAGCAATTGACAATTGCCATATCGACAACTGGAGAGAACAGAGAGAAAAGAGGTACCATCTGAATTCTCAAAAAATTACTGCCAACTCCCAGGAAAGACGTGAACATTCTTTCTCTTTATTAGCATGCTCCTTCCACCCTCTGTTTCTTTTATCCTGTTTCTATAACCTTCTATTACGGTTTGGATATAAAATGGTCCCAAAGGCTTGTGTTGAAAGCTTCCTCCCACAGCAGTGCTTTGAATTGACTGGATCAAGAAGGCTCTAATGGGCTGAATGAACTAGGCGAATAGACTATTAGGAGGTGGGACCTAATTGGAGGAAGTGGGTCATGGCTCCGAAGGGTATATCTTGCCCCCAGTTCCTTTCTCCCACCCCTTCTGCCTCCTGGCTACCATATCAGCAGCCTCTTCTGCCAAATGCTCCCACCATCAAAATATTCTCTCACCTCAGGCACAAAATAATGGATTGAAACTTCTGAAACTATGAGCCAAAATAAATTCTTCCATTTAAGTTGTTTTAAGTTGTTTATATTAGATATTTTTGTCACAGCAATGGAAACTAATACACTTCAACCCTCCAAGAGTCAATAAGTTGATTTGTGAGTTTATCTCCCACTTTTCCTGTTCTTGGTCATGAATAAAGTTTCCTTCACTGCTCGATCAGTGACATTGGTTTCACAGTTTTGAGAGAGAAAAAGGATCTAGTTTGGATTAAAAAAAACTGGTAACAAAAGAAGAAATACAGAAGAAATATATTGATAACTTTACAAAACAATGGCTACACTTTAAAGACCAAGATATTCTGTATTTTAATACCTACAGGGCCCAGGGGTTCACTCTCAACTCTAGGGAATTAAATTTGTGGGATGGGTATAAAAGGAACTCTGGGCTTTGGGTTTGTTACAGTTAGCCTAAGGATATATCAAATCATTCAGAACACTATGAAGATTGAGGGTAGAAGCAGATCCATATTCAATTTGTAGGGCAAGCATACTAAAGTTGCTCTATGACATCAAAAGGACTTTCATTTCAATCATAGTAACCTTTCCTTTACTTCCTTCTTTTGTTCCTGAATCAGGGCTGAACTGGAGCTAGAACAGTGAGTGGATATTCTCAGAACAGGAGAGTCTTAAGATCATAGGACCATTTCCCAGTGTTAAAATCTGTTCTTTTTTTCTTCTGCCAGGTTTTAAGGAAGTTACAAAGGTACAAGGTCACACTTTACCTTCTTCTTAGGGATAATCTGATCCAGTCCTTAAGCTTAGAATTAAAATGACTAGCATAAGAGATGAGATAAATTACAAAATCTGGGCTTTGGTCAACACAAAAATTATATATAGGTCCAAACAGTAAGGTATTTTTCTAAGTGACAAAATATGAGGAGGAACCCTTCTGGACTTGAAGAATTGAGAGTAGCAATGGCATCACACAGAATTTCTATTTTTATTTTAAATCAATAAACAGAGCTGGGTACCAGTGGCTCACACCTGTAATCCTACCTACTTGGGAGGCTGAGATTGTGAGGATAGTGGTTCAAGATCAGCCTGGGAATATAGTTCATAAGACCCCATCTCCGAAATAACTAGAGCAAAATGAACTTGGAAGTGTGGCACAAGCGATAGATGCCTACCTTATGAATACCTGTTTTGTAAATGTGAAGCCCTGAATTCAAACTCTAGTCCTACTAAAAGAAAAAAAATCAATAAATAGGTTTTTGGGTATGATGAAGTAACTTGTAGCAGACCAATGCAACAAGACCACTCCTTTGGAGATGTCCTTGGTAGAGTTACTCCCTTTGCCCTTTCTGCAAGGTTGTTGTATCTCCCTAATCTTTTTACACCCTCTCCCTTTTGATTGGAATTCTAAGTGCTAAAAAGAAGCCCCATATAAATGGTCCTATATAATCTTCCTTTAGATTTATAGAACCTACAACATCAGATTGTTTTGTAAAGCTCCTCCTTAGTCTTTAGTACTAAGACAAAGCAGGTCAATTTCTATCACATTTAACCTGTAGAAAAGTAATATGTCAGTTTTAAGAAAATATAGGAACTAGCCACAAGGGAAGTTCATTTCAATGTTATGACCAGAGGAAGAAAAGGAGACACCCATCCAGGGTGATAAATACCCAATTCAGTGTGTAGCTTTCCTGCCCATTGTCTTGCTGCGAACCTCTTTCCCTTTCCTATAAACATACCCCTAAGTTCCATAAGACGGAGCCTTGAGGAAACAGACCCTCTATCTTCTACAGGCTAGTTCTTAAATAACTTGATTTCTTGCCATTGCCTCTCATCTCCCGAGTATTGGCCTTTGGGTGGCTGGCAGCCCAGACTTATTCCAGTAATACCAATGCTCTGTCAGAAACAATTAGAAAACCAGAACCAAAAAAATTTAAAAATTAAAATTAAAAAATCTGCTCGAAAGCATGAGAGAGCTGTTGAGGCATATAGGGTTTGAGGAGACAAGATATGGAAGAGAAGTAAAGTTCACTGAGATGAAGACAAAGACTGCATACTACATGTTCATGGAGGTGGCAGGGAATTTAGAATTTCTAGGAAACTCACAAGGTTAGACAAACAAAACTGATGAAGGTTGGATACCAAAGAAGCAAGAATTTAAATAATCAAGACTACAAAGAAAAGGGAGGGACAGAAAACAGTCTACTTGTATGTGGCAATGCTAAACAGTAGTAGGCAGGAGGCAAAAAGTCAAATAGAAAATAACTGAAAAGCACAGTAGAGCTTTCTACAAACTCTGGTACTAGGGAGACAAAAATTGCAGACCATGTCTCACTTAGGAGAGGCCTTTCTTAAATGTCCCAGGTGCTCAATTGGGACATATGAGGGGAAAATTATAATAATGGGCATAAAGAAAGTGTAGCCTGAACCACATACAAAAACTGAACTGCAGTGAAAAGTCTGTAAAGTTCCCGAAACAAAGTCCCTCCACAATGCACACCTGCTAAAAGACAGGTCAAATCTCTTTGTTGGCGAATATAATCATCCATGACCACTATAATTACTTACTCTATGAGACCAAAATTAGATAAGGACAGAACAAGAAAATTCAAAACTAGATATTTGGTGGGGGGTGTTGATAATGGGAGAGGATATGCATTTTGGGGATCTATCTTCCTTTCAGTTTTGCTGTCAACCTAAAACTACTATAAATATACAATATCTTTTAAAAAACTATAGCTAGAAAAAAAATCCAAAAATGGAAAATAACACCCTAGAAAATTACTCATGGGTCAAAGAAATAAAGATAGAAATTAGAAAATATTTTGAGGTGAACGCTAACACAAATATGACATATTAATGCCTGCGGGATGAAGCTAGAACTGTGTCTCAGGAAATTTATTGCCCTAGAAAAGAAAGATTGAAGAAGAATGATGAGCTTAGGTATCCCGCTCAAAAAATTAAAGAATAAGGGCAGGGGCATTGATCAAGTGGTAAGTGCCTGCCAAGCAAAAGCTTGAGGCTCTGAGTTCAAACCCCAGTTCTGCCAAAAAAAAAAAAGTTAAAGAACAGGATTATGTTTCTTCTGCAGCTGTTACCACTATTAGAGAAATGGAATACAAATGGCAAGTGGAATCAACAAAGCCAAAACAATGGTTCTTTGAAAAGATAAGTAACAATGATAAAAACTTCTACCAACAATGAAAAAATCTCAAATTACTGATACTCAATGAAAAGAAGCATGTAACTACTGATCCTACAGATATTGAAAATATAATAAGAACATTATTAATAACTTTATACCAATAGATTAGGGAATTTAGATAAAATAGACAAATTCCTAGAAAAATGCAACCTACAAAGTGGTTATGAGAATAAACAAAACATTTGATTAGTCACTGATATACTAAGGAAATTCAGTCTATAATTAATAAGCTTCCCACAAAGAAACTTCCTGTTGCATATGATTTCACTCCTGAAATCTTCTTAACCTTGAAGGAAAAAATAACAACAATTTTACGTTAATCCTTTCTTAGAAATAAAATGAGGAGATCTTTCTGATTATTTTTATTAAAGGCAGTTATAAGAAAGAAAATCCAATTGAAAATTGGACAAAGGGCTTGAAATGGCGTGTCACAAAAGATGATATCTAAATGGCCAATTACCATATAAAAAGGTTGCTCGATAACATTAGTATTAGGGAAATAGGAAAAATACAAAGAAATACCATATACACTCACTAGAATCACTAAAATTAAAAAGAATGAAGTACCATGTATTAAGGAGGTGAAGCAACTTGAGTAAGCATTACTTTTGGTATAAACTGGTTATGATCACTTTGAAAAACTAGTATACACACATAAATCTGACACAATATACAGGTTGAGAACACCTCATCCAAAATGCTTAGGACCAGAAGTGTTTCAACTTGGAATTTTTTTAAATTTTAGAATATTTACCAATACATAACGAAATATTTTGGTGATGGGACCAAGTCTACACATGAAATTCACTTAGGTTTCATATATACCTTACATACAGAGCTTGAAGGTAATTATATACAGTATTTAAATATTCTTGTGTGTGAAACAAAGTTTCATGGTGTACAATTTTTCACTTGTGGCATCATATTGGTCCTTGGTATAGTTTATGGTTTATGTGTGTTAGAAATGTGGCCATTTGTACCATAGAGGTAGTGGGAGTATTAAGAGGTGGGACCCAGTAGGAGGTCATTAAGTCACTGGGAGCCTGTCCTGGGAAGGGAATGACTATTTCTCATGGGACCCCTGAGTTAGTTTTCATGATAGGGATGTTATAAAAGATCATGCCTAGCCACTGCACAGCTTCTTGGATTTTGTGTCTAGTGATGTGATCTCTTCCTCTCACATGTGTTCCCATAACTGCACTGCTATCTACCATGTGGTCCTCCTCAGAGCTGAACTTAGGCCAGTGCAATGCCCTCAATCCTCTAGAACTGCGAGTCAAATAAATCATTTCTTTAGAAAATTACCTAGTCACAAGTATTTTGTTACAGTAAAGGAAACCAGACTAATTGTGTACTCAAAAATTTTCAGATGCCAGCTGACGGGCTCTTGAGAAGTGACTGGATCATGAGTGACATTACTGGGATGGGATGGAAACATTACAGAGTAGGGCCAGTTTGGAGGAAGTAATCACTGGGAGCATGTTGTGGGGGGACTGTTTGGCCCTGGCCTTTCCTATTGCTGCTCCTTTTTGCTTCCTGGCTGCTATGAGGTGAACACTTTTCTTCCACCACACCTTTCACTTAATGTACTGCCTCATCACAGGTCAGAAACATGGAACCAGAGATTTTATGGACTGAAATCTCTGAAACTCTGAGCCAAAATAAATCTTTACTCCCTTAAGTTGTTTTGCTTGGGTATTTGGTTGAAAATAGCTTGGTGCTGTTGTGTGTGTGTGTATGTCTGTCTGTATTTTAATCATAAAATTTGAAAAGATTTTCATTTTTCTTCACTGCGATGGTAAATTTCATGTGTAACTTGATTGGGACATGGTCCCAGACATTTGGTCAAATGTTATTATGGCTATGTCTGTGAGGGTGTTTCTGGATGAGTTTAACATCGAAATGTGAAAACCGAGTAGAGTAGATTGCCCTCTCTAAACTGGGGGAACTCCATCAGTCCAAGGACTAAATAGGTCAAAATGCTAGCCCATTCCCCATGAGAAATTCCTCCCACCTAACTACTCTTGAGCTCAGCTACTGGGTTTTACCTGCCTTCAGGCTCCAACCAAAACATTAGCTTTTCCTTGCCTGCAAGACTCTAGAATGGAACTATATCACTGACTTTTCTGGCTTTCAGGCCTTTGGGCATATGTATTTCACATACTGTACAACCTATTGATTCTGTTTCTCTGGGGAATCTGATCAGTAAATTCATATCTTGCTAAGTTTTTGCTCATAATAGACTATTTGTTAAAGGCAGAACACATAAAGAATGTTGGAAAATAAAAGCAAATGAAGATCATAAAAATGATTATAAATTTTCAAATAGTCTCAAAAATAGTCTTCAATAAATTTATAATTACATTGTTCAGAATCCTTATAACATACATAGAAATGTTCTTAGTCTTCTAAAGTCTGATAAATCAAAACCAGAAAATGTTTATTTCAATATGACATTCATTAGGATTTAAGATTATTCATATTGCTATTAGAAGAGAAACATTTGCATGAAATATCCTATCTTTTGTTTTGCAACAAAACCTGCAAATTATAAAAACAAATTAGCTTTAAATATTCACAAAAAATTCAAGCAACAGGTCATAGGAGTTGATTTGGTCCTTTGGGTCGGTATTTTATTGTACATTTGATTTCCAAACACTTTGATGAAATGTGATAGTCAATAAATTATGCTTTTTATGTATGATTAGTTTAAGATAAATACTGTGCATAATTTTTATACAGGAAAGATGAAATGTTTTCAACTCTGATACATTGAAATTAAATTTATAGTCATTAAAATATGAATAATATAAATTACTTTTTAGAATTTTTTATGTGCCGTGGAAAAATGGTACTTTTAATTTCTTGGGGGGAGATCATGTTTTCTGTAAATTGTACAACTCATAAATGTTTGAAAATGATTATTTAGTCAAAGCTACATCCCCAGCTTTCATAGACAAAGAAAGTGAGAACCAGAGCAGCTGGGCAATTGGACCAAGGAGATCTTTTTAATGTGGCAGAGTCAGGGCAGACATTCAAGTTTCCTCACTATTGGTCCAGTGTTCTTTGCACCCCAGCACAGCTGTCCCGTTTAGCATTATGGGTCACATTCTTAGCTCCACAACTGATTTTCCATATGCACAAAAAGAACCTGGTCAACTGTAGCTATGAAAAGGATATCGGGTCTGACTGGACAATTCAGATATGAGGGTTCTTTACATTCTCTGTCTTTAATAGAGTTGGCTTTCACCAGCTAATGTTTGGAAACATCTTTGGATAATTTTCAGCAGAGAAACAATAAATCAGGGATGTCAGTGGCTGAACAGGGAGAGCTCTTCCAAGTTTCATAAACAAAAACTTCAGTGACAGTGCTTTCAGGTTTGGATGTAATTTTCCTAACTGATGTCTTCTCTGTGGTGTGCCTTGGCTGTCTTCCATTCACTAGCCAATTTGGGGGGAAATGTGATTTATGTTGACACCACATCAACCTGAAAGACTGATCAAGTGAAGTAGACCTGTGCAGTCCTGCTGGGGAAAACTGGAATCAAGTCACCATTCACATGTGAGCAAGGTGAGTCTATCTAGAAGAGTGCTGTTGTCCTGTTTCTGGTTTAATAGCTCAAGAACCTCTTCCCACAAAACAGATATGAAAACAGAAAAAGAGAGAGGGAGAGAGAGAGAAAGAGAGAGAGACAGAGACAGAGAGAGACAGAAACTCAACAAATGTTGAAATTTAAAATGGATGGTTAATTATTGCCAGAATTCAGAAAGGTTTTCACACACAAGACTGCACCAAAAATAAGAATCACAGACAAGAGTTCATATACACAAACTCACCAGTTTCTCCATTCCTATCACTTGCTGAGAAACCAGGTTCTATTACTGTGTTTCCCAACTCTGGGCAATTTTCTGAAAATCCAGATTTCTTGGCTCCTACTGAATTAGGAATTAGGGTCACCAAAAATGTGCTGGTGGTTGCAGGATGGAGATATATATCACCAGCAGCTGGTTTTTTCAGTTGCTGTTTTTTGAGGTACACATATTATATATCTATATATCTGTATTCTTTAAAACATAAAGCTCTTTTTTTTTAATTTCATTTCATTTCATTTTATTTTTTTTCTTTCATTTTTCATGTGTGCATACAAGGCTTGGTTCATTTCTCCCCCCTGCCCCCACCCCCTCCCTTACCACCCACTCCGCCGCCTCCCTCTCCCCCCACCCCTCAATACCCAGCAGAAACTATTTTGCCCTTATTTATAATTTTCTTGTAGAGAGAGTATAAGCAATAATAGGAAGGAACAAGGGTTTTTGCTGGTTGAGATAAGGATAGCTATACAGGGCATTGACTCACATTGATTTCCTGTGCGTGGGTGTTACCTTCTAGGTTAATTCTTTTTGATCTAACCTTTTCTCTAGTACCTGTTCCCCTTTTCCTATTGGCCTCAGTTGCTTTTAAGGTATCTGCTTTAGTTTCTCTGCATTAAGGGCAACAAATGCTAGCTAGTTTTTCACCCCTTCCTGTGTGCTCTCGCTTTTATCATTTGCTCATAGTCCAATCCCCTTGTTATGTTTGCCCTTTATCTAATGTCCACATATGAGGGAGAACATACGAGTTTTGGTCTTTTGGGCCAGGCTAACCTCACTCAGAATGATGTTCTCCAATTCCATCCATTTACCAGCGGATGATAACATTTCGTTCTTCTTCATGGCTGCATAGAATTCCATTGTGTATAGATACCACATTTTCTTAATCCATTCGTCAGTGCTGGGGCATCTTGGCTGTTTCCATAACTTGGCTATTGTGAATAGTGCCGCCATAAACATGGGTGTACAGGTGCCTCTGGAGTAACAGTCTTTTGAGTATATCTCCAAGAGTGGTATTGCTGGATCAAATGGTAGATCAATGTTTAGCTTTTTAAGTAGCCTCCAAATTTTTTTCCAGAGTGGTTGTACTAGTCTACATTCCCACCAACAGTGTAAGAGGGTTCCTTTTTCCCCGCATCCTCACCAACACCTGTTGTTGGTGGTGTTGCTGATGATGGCTATTCTAACAGGGGTGAGGTGGAATCTTAGCGTGGTTTTAATTTCCATTTCCTTTATTGCTAGAGATGGTGAGCATTTTTTCATGTGTTTTCTGGCCATTTGAATTTCTTCTTTTGAGAAAGTTCTGTTTAGTTCACGTGCCCATTTCTTTATTGGTTCATTAGTTTTGGGAGAATTTAGTTTTTTAAGCTCCCTATATATTCTGGTTATCAGTCCTTTGTCTGATGTGTAGCTGGCAAATATTTTCTCCCACTCTGTGGGTGTTCTCTTCAGTTTAGAGACCATTTCTTTTGATGAACAGAAGTTTTTTACCATTATGAGGTCCCATTTATCTATGCTATCCCTTAGTTGCTGTGCTGCTAGGGTTTCATTGAGAAAGTTCTTACCTATACCTACTAACTCCAGAGTATTTCCTACTCTTTCTTGTATCAACTTAAGAGTTTGGGGTCTGATATTAAGATCCTTGATCCATTTTGAGTTAATCTTGGTATAGGGTGATATACATGGATCTAGTTTCAGTTTTTTGCAGACTGCTAACCAGTTTTCCCAGCAGTTTTTGTTGAAGAGGCTGCTATTTCTCCATTGTATATTTTTAGCTCCTTTGTCAAAGATAAGTTGGTTATAGTTGTGTGGCTTCATATCTGGGTCCTATATTCTGTTCCACTGGTCTTCATGTCTGTTTTTGTGCCAGTACCATGCTGTTTTTATTGTTATTGCTTTGTAATATAGTTTGAAGTCAGGTATTGTGATACCTACTGCATTGTTCTTTAAAATGAGTATTGCCTTGGCTATTCGTGGCCTCTCGTGTTTCCATATAAATTAAACAGTAGATTTTTCAATCTCTTTAATGAATGTCATTGGAATTTTGATGGGAATTGCATTAAACATGTAGATTACTTTGGGGAGTATCGACATTTTTACTATGTTGATTCTACCAATCCATGAGCATGGCAGATCTCTCCACTTTCTATAGTCTTCCTCAATCTCTTTCTTCAGAAGTGTATAGTTTTCCTTGTAGAGGTCTTTCACATCTTTTGTTAGGTTTACACCTAGGTATTTGATTTTATTTGAGGCTATTGTAAATGGAATTGTTTTTATACATTCTTTTTCCGTTTGCTCATTGTTAATGTATAGAAATGCTAATGATTTTTCTATGTTGATTTTATATCCTGCTACCTTGCTATAGCTATTGATGATGTCTACAAGCTTCTGAGTAGAGTTTTTTGGGTCTTTAAGGTATAGGATCATGTCATCTGCAAATAGAGATATTTTGACAGTTTCTTTACCTATTTGTATTCCTTTTATTCCTTCTTCTTGCCTAATTGCTCTGGCTAGGAATTCCAGAACTATGTTGAATAGGAGTGGAGAAAGTGGGCATCCTTGTCTGGTTCCTGATTTTAGAGGGAATGGTTTCAGTTTTTCTCCGTTAGGTATAATGCTGGCTGTAGGTTTGTCATACATAGCTTTTATAATGTTGAGGAACTTTCCTTCTATTCCTAGTTTTCTTAGAGCTTTTATCATGAAATGATGTTGGATCTTATCAAAGGCTTTTTCTGCATCTGTTGAGATGATCAAGTGGTTTTTGTCTTTCCTTCTGTTAATGTGGTTTATTACGTTTATTGATTTTCGTATGTTGAACCACCCCTGCATCCCTGGGATGAAGCCTACTTGGTCGTGGTGAATAATCTTCTTGATGTGTTGCTGAATTCGGGTTGCCATTATTTTGTTGAGGATTTTTGCATGAATGTTCATTAAGGAGATTGGCCTATAGTTCTCCTTTTTGGAGGTGTCTTTGCCTGGTTTTGGGATAAGTGTAATACTGGCTTCATAAAATGTGTTAGGCAGTTTTCCTTCCCTTTCTATTTCGTGGAACAGTTTAAGGAGGGTTGGTATCAGTTCTTCTTTAAGGGTCTGATAGAATTCAGTAGAGAATCCATCAGGTCCTGGACTTTTCTTTTTGGGGAGACTCTTGATTGCTGCTTCAATTTCATTTTGTGTTATAGGTCTATTCAGGTGATTAATTTCCTCTTGGCTCAGTTTTGGATGATCATATGTATCTAGAAATCTGTCTATTTTTTTAGATTTTCAAATTTATTTGAATATAGGTTCTCAAAGTAGTCTCTGATGATTTCCTGGACTTCCATGGTGTTTGTTGTTATCTCCCCTTTTGTATTCCTGATTCTACTAATTTGGGTTTTTTCTCTCCTCATTTTAGTCAGGTTTGTCAGGGGTCTGTCGATCTTGTTTATTTTTGCAAAGAACCAACTTTTTGTTTCATTAATTCTTTGTATGGTTTTTTTGGTTTCTATTTTATTGATTTCAGCTCTTATTTTTATTATTTCTCTCCTTCTATTTGTTTTGGGATTTGCTTGTTCTTGTTTTTCTAGGAGTTTGAGATGTATCATTAGGTCATTGATTTGGGATCTTTCAGTCTTTTTAATATATGCACTCATGGCTATAAACTTTCCTCTCAGGACTGCCTTTGCTGTGTCCCATAGGTTCCGGTAGGTTGTGTTTTCATTTTCATTGACTTCCAGGAACTTTTTAATTTCCTCTTTTATTTCATCAATGATTCATTCTTCATTAAATAATGAGTTATTTAGTTTCCAGCTGTTTTCATGTTTTTTTGTCTTTACTTTTGTTGTTGAGTTCTACTTTTACCACATTGTGATCAGATAGTATGCACAGTATAATTTCTATTTTCTTATATTTGCTGAGGCTTGCTTTGTGCCCTAGGATATGATCTATTTTGGAGAAGGTTCCATGGGCTGCTGAGAAGAATGTATATTGTGTAGAGGTTGGATGAAATGTTCTGTAGACATCTACTAGGTCCATTTGATCTATTGCATATTTTAGATCTTGGATTTCTTTATTGAGTTTTTGTTTGGATGACCTATCTATTGATGATAATGGGGTGTTAAAGTCTCCCACAACCACTGTGTTGGCATTTATATATGCTTTTAGGTCCTTCAGGGTATGATTGATGAAATTGGGTGCGTTGACATTGGGTGCATACAGATTGATGATTATTATTTCCTTTTGATCTATTTCCCCTTTTATTAGTATGGAATGTCCTTCTTTATCTCGTTTGATCAATGTAGGTTTGAAGTCTACTTTGTCAGAGATAAGTATTGCTACTCCTGCCTGTTTTCGGGGGCCATTGGCTTGGTAAATCTTCTTCCAGCCTTTCATCCTAAGCCTATGCTTATTTCTGTCGGTGAGATGAGTCTCCTGTAAGCAACAAATTGTTGCATCTTCTTTTTTAATCCATTTTGTCAAACGGTGTCTTTTGATGGGTGAATTAAGTCCATTAACATTAAGCGTTAGTACTGATAGGTGTGTGGTGATTCCTGCCATTTAGTTGTCTTAGTTGTTTGAAGGTTTGATTGTGTGTACCTAACGTGATGTTACTCTCTACTGTCTTGCTTTTTCTTTTCCTGTGGTTTGGTGCTGCCTGCCTTTTCATGGTTAAGTTCGGTGTCACTTTCTGTGTGCAGGATCCCTTGCAGGATCTTTTGTAATGGTGGCTTTGTGGTCACATATTGTTTTAGTTTCTGCTTATCATGGAAGACTTTTATTGCTCCATCTATTTTGAATGATAGTTTTGCTGGGTAGAGTATCCTGGGGTTGAAGTTATTTTCGTTCAGTGCCCGGAAGATCTCACCCCACGCACTTCTTGCTTTTACTGTTTCTGTTGAGAAGTCTGCTGTGATTTTGATGGGTTTACCTTTGTATGTTACTTGTTTTTTCTCTCTTACAGCCTTCAATATTCTTTCCTTAGTTTCTGAACTTGTTGTTTTAATGATGATATGTCGTGGAGTAGTTCTATTTCGATCTGGTCTATTTGGTGTCCTGGAGGCCTCTTGCATCTGTATGGGAATATCTTTCTCTAGATTTGGGAAATTTTCCGTTATTATTTTGTTGAATATATTACACATTCCCTTCGTTTGCACCTCTTCTCCTTCTTCGATGCCCATGATTCTCAAGTTTGGTCTTTTGATGGAGTCAGTGAGTTCTTGCATTTTCTTTTCACAGGTCTTGAGTTGTTTAATTAATAGTTCTTCGGTTTTTCCTTTAATTACCATTTCATCTTCAAGTTCTGAGATTCTGTCTTCTGTTTGTTCTATTCTGCTGGATTGGCCTTCCGTTTTGTTTTGCAGTTCTGTTTCGTTCTTTTTTCTGAGCTCTTCCATATCCTGGCTGTTTTCCTCTTTAATGTTGTCTATTTTTGTCCTGAGTTCATTTATCCGTTTATTCATCGTGTTCTCTCTTTCACTTTGGTGTTTATACAGTGCTTCTATGGTTTCCTTTATTTCTTCTTTTGCTTTTTCAAATTCTCTATTTTTGTTGTCTTGGAATTTCTTGAGTGTCTCCTGTACATTTTGGTTGACCCTATCCAGTATCATCTCTATAAAATTCTCATTGAGTACTTGTAGTATGTCTTCTTTTAAATTATTCTTGTGGGCTTCATTGGGTCCTTTGGCATAGTTTATCTTCATTTTGTTGGAGTCTGGATCTGAGTTTCTGTTTTCTTCATTCCCCTCTGGTTCCTGTACTAATTTTTTGCTGTGGGGAAACTGGTTTCCCTGTTTTTTCTGTCTTCCCGTCATTGTCCTTTGTGTTGTTACTGTCCCTGTACTGTGTGCAATTAAGTATTTTCTGGCTTGTAATAATAACAATGGTAATATTTAGAATGTAAGGATGAGCTGAGATGGAAAGCAAGAAGTTAAAGAAAAGGGGAAAACAAATATACAGACAAGAGGGAGAAAGGAGAACAAGGTATCAGACAAGAAAGTTTGAAAGGTATAAACAGGGAGTGTTAATGTACTAATTCACAGTAAGCTGAACAGACATTAGAGAGACAGAGAGAGGATTGAAAATCAAAGATAAAAAAAATAAAAAATAAGTAAATGAAAGAAATATCTATATATAAAAATGAATTAAAATAAAATGGAAAATAGAAAATTAAAAAAAGAAAAAAACCAAAAAACTTCCGAGTTTATATGCAATGCAGTTTCAGTCTTAATAATTTGGGTGTCTGTCTCAATCTCCAGTCCTGGAGTTGGTGCCTCAGATGTTGTTCTGCAGTTGTCTCATGAAAGGGGATGCATAAAGTAGAACAAAACTACACACACACACACACACACACACACACACACACAAAAGCCCCACCAAGTGTCCCAAGTTCAAATGCAATACAGTTTCAGTAAGTTTTTCGGCTTGCAGGTGTAATTCGGTTGTTCTCTCATCAAAGGTAGGGAGAAAAAGAAAAAAAAAAGAGTCTGGAGACAGTTCTGAGAGTTAAATACAACTTTTGATTGTGAAGTAGATTCATACAAAGTTTGGAAATAGAAGAGAGAGAAGAGAGTTTCCATATATTCTTCAATCAGCTTCCCTCAATGATAATTACTTATATAACCGTGGGACATTGTCAAAACCTGTTAGCTGACATTCAGTGTTAACTAACATTGGTACAACACTGAATTCTTATTTGGATTTTACCAGTTTTAATATTCTCTCTCTCTCATCTCTCTCTCCCTCCCTCCCTCCCTCTCTCTCTCTCTCAATCCCTCTCCCTGCACTCTCTGTTGAATAGGCTCTATGAAATTTTATCATGTGTACTTTCACAGAACCATCATCATCATAATCAAGTGCGGAACTATATAGAAACTCCTTGTTTAACTTTTTACCAGTCACAGCTCCCTCCTTCCCCAACCCTAACCTCTGGCAACCCAGATCTCTTCTCCATTACTATAGTTGTTTCACTTAGATGATGCTATATAAATGGAATCATAAAGTATATAACCCTTAAATATTGGCTTTCTTCTTCTTTCAGCATAATTCTCTTGAGAAACATTCATGTTTTTATGTATATCAATAGTGTAATCCTTTTAAATTGCTGAATAGTATTCTATTATTCAGATGTACCACAGTTTGTTTATCCATTCATATTTTGAAGTACACTTGGATTATTTCCAGTAATTGGTTATTATGAATAAAGTTGTTACGGCCACTCATGTGCAGGTCTTTATATAAACATAAGTTTTTATGTCTCTAGGATAAAAGCCTAGGAATGTGACCTCAGGTTTGTATGACAAGTATTTATTTAATACAAAAAACTGCCAGGCTGTTTTCCAGAGTGAAGTAGCATTTCATATTCCCACCAGCAGTATACCTTTGGGATCCAGTTGCTCTGCATCCTCACCAGCAGTTGGTTTATCAGTTGCAGTTTTTCAAGGTACACAAAGCTGAATATCCTTTCACAGCCACAGTTTAGTACTTAGCCTGCCTAGTACTCACACCTTTATAATACAAGAGAAGACAAGAGGACTTGGGGTCATGCAAAGCATTTCAGAGACAACATGGGCAAAGAGTAGAAGATCTCAGGAAAATGACATGATAGGACAAAAGCTATTGCATTTATTCTACTGGTTAATATCAAAGAAAGAGACAATGGTGGTGGGCTTGTAATAAACATGAAACCATTAATGTTGCATTAAATTAATTGCTAAAGGTGAGATACCTGGATAGGAATTGTGTTCTCTCCAAGCGTGGATCTGAGATGGGCCATACATACTCAAAAAGAAGTTTAGAGATATCTGGTTTTTTAAACTGGAATTTTGGTTTCGGACCTTTGGGGTTACAAATGTGATGTGATTTATGGACCAACATTCTTGCTCATTCTCTGTGCTTAAAAAACAAACATGCTACTGTGCTAACTCCTCACTTGGTTACAAGGGTATGAACTTTCTGGCAACACAATATGGCAAACAAACACAAGTAAAGAAGATGTGAACAACATATCCTTTCATTTGAAATCCACAATACATTTGAACATTCCTTCTATGATGAGTAATTAGGGGAAAAACGTTTCAGAAAAATACTCCAGGGTTAAAGGCACTATTATCCTTGAAAGTTTCAAAGGAAAATCATATTTCTCAAAAAGACTTCATATAGAAACCAGAAGGAAATTAAAAAATAAAACTGCTTTGTAATCTCTATAGGATGCAAGGAAGCAAAAGTTTATACTGAAAGTAGTAATGATAAGGAAAATAGTGGAAACAATGAAAAAAAAAGGCAATGGTGGAATTTCAGTAACATGAAAGTTAGTACTGGTCATGACTTCAGCAACTTAACAAGTACAAAGCACTCCCTGAATAACTTTCATATGAGTTCTGAGATAAAGAACAAAAACAGACGAATAGAAAGAAAAGATGGTTTGTGTGTGGAGGCAAGACCTAATAACTGAATAAACACTTACTGTTTTTTCATCCAAAATTAACATTTATTATGGTCATTCTACTCTTTTTGTCTCTGTCGCTTAGTTCTGAAATTGTGACCAATGGGGCTCTAATTTCAAACTCAGAATCAGGAAGGTACATGTTGCAGATAGGCAACAATCATCCCCACCTGTCTTTTGTTCTTTGGAAACATGAGTATGTTCTGTGCTTTTAACCAGATTTTCTTTTCCTTTCACACATATATGCACAAATCCAGAGGCAAAGAGTATAATCTCCAAAGAGTATTTATATTTTCGACAATGACAGGCCTGAATGATCTTACTTGATCTATAACTCAATAATACAATGTCTGATGAAATTAAATGCAACAGTAGTTCAATCTCAACAAAAAATCAATATACTAACTCCTAACATGACCACCAATTGTAATTCTATAACCTCTACTTCCCTTTATATTGCATTAGTTTTATTGTTTTTGCCCTTTATCTTTTAACATTTCAGAATCACTTTTTTGTTGTTTGTTTTTGAAGCAAGGTTTTATTACATTGCCCAGGCTGGCCTCAAACTCACCACCTGGTGCTTTAACCTCCTAGGTACTGGGATTACAGCTGAGCACTACTACACCTGGCTCCAGCATCACATTTTTTTTTTTTTGACACAGGGTGTTACTATGTAGCCCATACTGGCCTCAAACTTGGCGATCCTCCTTAGGGAATTACAGGTATGTGCCACCATCCTGGCTCAGAATCACTTTTTGATAGTGATATTTTTCTTCTTTATTATTTTTTTGATTGAATCTGAGTCTTTTAGTAGGGATACAGTATATTTACATTTATTATCCTAATGAGAATGTTTGGTATTCTGTTATCTGGTTTTGTGCTTTTTGCTTTGTGTTCTCTGATGTTTCCTTTCCTTTTGCTCATTTGGCTACACAGATTTTTTTTTTACTTTAATTTTGCTAATAATTTTGAATGTATATAATTATCAGTGTCAAGAATAAATGAAAATCTATTTACTCCACACTTCTTACCACCCAATTTGATTGATATAATTAGGTATTTCAGACCTGGCTACTTATTTTCAATTATTTTAAAAATATTTACATATAAAGGTTTTTAAATATTTTCAAACATGAAAAATTACTCAGACTTTAACACACTTTAAAAAGTATTAATGCTTTCTATAGGTCTTTTTATATTCACAGTATTCTTTTATTGTACAGTATACCTATATGTCTCTATTGCCTAAAAACATGAACAACTTGATTATAGACATTTACAAACATTTTTTTTTCTTGCATTTAATGCTGTGGATCAGGGAGTGGTAAATTTTTTTTTTCTGTAAAGGGCCAGGCAGTAATTGTTTTAGGCTTTGCAGGATATAATTCATTCTCTCTTGTGAGTACTCAACAATTATAGTGTGAAGGCAGTAATAGTGCAAAGGCAGATAACAGACAAATGAATGGCCACAACTATGTTCTCATAAAACTTTATTTATAAAATAGGGAGCAGCTGGATTGCTTTTTGCCCACCCATCCTGTAGTGAAAAGGCCTGAGGTCATCCTAATTGTGTTAAATTCTTCCCCAATATTGAACAGTACTATATGACATCAGAGGCACAACTCCATATTCTCTACTCTTGTGTTTCTCCTCTACATATCCAAGAGACACTAAGTCACTACTTATTATGATTTAAAAGAGAAAAAAGAGGGGTGGCAGAGTGGCTCAAGCAGTAGAGTACCTGCTAGCAAGCACGAGGCCCTGAGTTCAAGCCTTAGTACCACCAAAAAAAGGAAAGCTTTCACTTCAACGAATATTTTTAAAAAGACAAAGAGCACATTCTTTTTAATCTGTATTTAATTTCCTTTTACATGCTCATTCTATAAATATTCTATAAATAAGTAGAAAATTTGGTTTTTCTGTAATATAAAAGCAGGCCTAAGAGTATGTTTTGTATCTCATGAGGCTGTGGTGAATGTATTCAATAAAGCCTTCATGACTCACATAAGGGTGAATCACAAAGGTTCCATAACAACCTGGACTGGAGCACAGAACTTCAAGCTTGTATGTTGCCTGAGTTTGATTGACTAGAGACTAGAGAAAGAAGACAGTAAAAACTGAGAGTATTTTACAGCATTGTGATATGAAGTCTTCACTGATTCTAAAGAGCAGGGCTCTCATTTCCATTAAATTGGAATTGTAAGAAAAGTACTAGCACATGTGTACCTTCCAGGTGTCAGGAGGCAAAAGGGAGAGAGAAGTAGAACTATGGGATGACTACTTGATCTAGACAAAGATGCAGAATAATCCAGTGGGCCCCGTGTCCACTACAGCTACAGGCCTAGCCAGGACAAATCCACAAACCTCTGAGCTTCAATTTACTACTTAAAAATGAGAACACAGAGCCAGATATTGGTGGCACATACCTGTAATCCTAGCTACTCAGGAGGTAGAAATCAGAAGGCTCTTGGTTTGAAGCCAGCCTAGAAAACTGTTCATGAGCCCCTATCTCGAAAACACCCAACACAAAACATGGCTGGTAGCGTGTCTCAAGGTGTAGGCCCTGAGTTCAAGCCCCTTGGTTTGTCTCTTACTCTAGCTCTCCTAAATTTACTGCACATCTTTCCCCAAATAAAAATCCTTACTATGGTATGTTTCTATTTTTTTAATTATAAGAACTTTAAAAAAAGATATTTGTTAGAAAGGGTTAGTTAGGTTTTTCAAGGGACTAAATGCTCTCGGGTATATCTATTAGTATATTTCAGGTTATGTCTAAGACCTATGTCATAAAACTGTAATCCCATAATTTTTTGCTCTATTTTTCCAAAAAAAAAAAACAGTAAGATAAGAGGGGCTGAGTGAAAAGACATACAAATAAATACCCAAACTTAATTTTTACATGTCATATCTACTAAAATACCTAAAATTAAGGCCATCAAAAGCAAACTCTAAAGTTGATACAAGAAAGAGTAGGAAATACTCTGCAGTTAGTAGGTATAGGTAAGAACTTTTTCAATGAAACCCCAGCAGCACAGCAACTAAGAGATAGCATAGATAAATGGGACCTCATAAAACTAAAAAGCTTCTGTTCATCAAAAGAAATGGTCTCTAAACTGAAGAGAACACCCACAGAGTGGGAGAAAATATTTGCCAACTATACATCAGACAAAGGACTGATAACCAGAATATACAGGGAACTTAAAAAACTAAATTCTCCCAAAACTAATGAACCAATAAAGAAATGGGCAAGTGAACTAAACAGAACTTTCTCAAAAGAAGAAATTCAAATGGCCAGAAAACACATGCGAAAATGCTCACCATCTCTAGCAATAAAGGAAACGCAAATTAAAACCACACTAAGATTCCACCTCACCCCTGTTAGAATAGCCATCATCAGCAACACCACCAACAAAAGGTGTTGGCGAGGATGCGGGGAAAAAGGAACCCTCTTACACTGTTGGTGGGAATGTAGACTAGTACAACCACTCTGGAAAAAAATTTGGAGGCTACTTAAAAAGCTGGACATCGATCTACCATTTGATCCAGCAATACCACTCTTGGGGATATACCCAAAAGATTGTTACTCCAGAGGCACCTGTACACCCATGTTTATTGCAGCACTATTCACAAGATGCCCCAGCACTGACGAATGGATTAAGAAAATGTGGTATCTATACACAATGGAATTCTATGCAGCCATGAAGAAGAACGAAATGTTATCATTTGCTGGTAAATGGATGGAATTGGAGAACATCATTCTGAGTGAGGTTAGCCTGGCCCAAAAGACCAAAAATCATATGTTCTCCCTCATATGTGGACATTAGATCAAGGGCAAACACAACAAGGGGATTGGACTATGAGCACATGATAAAAGCGAGAGCACACAAGGGAGTGGTTAGGATAGGTAAGACACCTAAAAAACTAGCTAGAATTTGTTGCCCTTAACGCAGAGAAACTAAAGCAGATACCTTAAAAGCAACTGAGGCCAATAGGAAAAGGGGAACAGGTACTAGAGAAAAGGTTAGATCAAAAAGAATTAACCTAGAAGGTAACACACACGCACAGGAAATTAATGTGAGTTAACGCCCTGTATAGCTATCCTTATCTCAACCAGCAAAAACCCTTGTTCCTTCCTATTATTGCTTATACTCTCTCTACAAGAAAATTATAAATAAGGGCAAAATAGTTTCTGCTGGGTATTGAGGGGTGGGGGGATAGGGAGGGGGCGGAGTGGGTGGTAAGAGAGGTGGTGGGGGCAGGGGGGAGAAATGAACCAAGCCTTGTATGCACATATGAATAATAAAAGAAAAATGAAAAAAAAATCTCATTTTTATTAGTGTAAAAAAAAAAAGGGAGACATAAAATTTACATCTTTGTACGTTTTTAAGAAGAGAAAAGATGATTCTGTGCTGAGTTCTTAAGGTATCTGCCTACCCAAAGATTGATCATTAGACCACATAACATCTTGAAGTCTCTTTTAATGTATTTATCTATTTTGTAACAGATTAGATGATCATACATAAATTAAGTAATTTAAGAAGAGAAAAACAGACTTATAGTGTGCATTCATTTCAGACTACAGAAAAAGAGATTGTATAAAAGAGGAAGCGAACTTTATTTATAAGGAATCTTTCCAGTTAGATAATTTCTCCGTAAAATAAATACAAAGAAATAACCTTAGAAATAGAGAATTCATGGGTCAGAGTGTTTCTGATTTGCCCAAGGGTATACGAGAGTCACAAGAGAATTCTAAACAGGTATGTCCTAATTTTAAAGGGTATTAAATATTAATACATTAAAATAGATTTGCTTCTAAACAAATTAGTATGAAAACCTGAAGTGCTGAATATAAGATTATTTTTCTATGTTTTGACAGTTTTTAATGTGACACAGTAAGTTTTGAATGTCATATTGTATAAGCTACCTTGATATGCTTTGAGAAGAAGAAACAGACCATTTAGAGTCTTCTGGACGAAAAGCTCTGAGTTGTTCCAAAACAGAAGGTTAAATTTTCTGGGACTTTCTAGAGACAATTCTACTGTTCCCTTCATAGGGTACATGTATATTTATTTGGTGTTAGGATTAAGCCCAGGGCCTGACCTTTTGCATACTAGGCAAGTACTCTATCACCGAGATACTACATCTCCAGACCAAAAAACCGGAGTTCTCACGACCTCCCCACCACCAAATACTTAGAGAAAGAGAACTCACTTAGTATTTAAGAGTCTGTTGTATAAATAGCACATATTTAAATGGAAGGCAGAGTATAGCAGACAGATGAAAAGGTCATGGTTTGTTATGATTATGTTTCTTACTATTTTGCTTATTCCAAAACAGTGTTCTAGGTATTTCATGATAAAAGATGTGTACAATAAAAGACATGACCATGTCTTTTCTATTCCCTAGATATTTAAAGAACAAGACTATCAAGAAGCAGAGAAGAGTAAAATAAATCTCCAGAGATGGAAACTAACTAGGTGTAATGGGATGAAATTATGCAAAGGGAAATGCAGGATAAACAGAATGCTTTTCTGTTTTTTTTCCTCAGCTTCTACTTGTGAACTAAATTCTCTGGGGAAGATTAGTTCCAGTCATGTGAAAAGAAGATTATTCTTTTGTACTGTTTTACAGAAGTTAAAATTGCACAAGGAAGTAAGACAATGAATGACCAAAGCTATCTAAAAGGAATTTTCTATTATTCCTAAATTTATCTTCTATAATTTACTGTATTTTGAGAAAGTAAGCAAATAATAGGTGGACATATTCTTAAACATTAAAAAGATACAATCAAGTAAAAGTTCAAACTCTTCACCTTTTTGAAACTCCCTCTCTTCTTCAAGAAAAAAGGATCATTCAACTGTTACCATATATAGATATGTCCAATATTGGTAAGTCCTTAGGTGTAGGCGGGGTTTTACATTGTTTAGTGACATACCTTTTTCCTCTATATTCTCCTTTCTTTGGCTCTTCTGTATGTAATCTCTTCTTTGTTATCCAAACTCTTAATCATGGGGACAGATGGAGAAAGTTGTTATTCTTCCACCATCCGGTCCACTCCAAAAGTAGTGACATACCTTTTTAAACTAAGTATGTCCTGAAAGTCTTTTCATATCAGCACATATGACTGCTTAAAACTTTTAACGATATGTAGAGTATTCCATGGTGTAATTGTAATTTCATGGTGTAAATCCATAATTTAGCTATTCTTCTACTAATGGATAGATTTGTTCAAATATCTCACTCCTAGTCAATACCACAATGAACATTTTATACTTACATTGTTGTACACATATAATTGTGGTTTGGATCTCAAATATCACCCAAAGGCCTGTGTACTGAAGGTTTGGTCTCTAGCCCGTGGTATTACTAATAGATGATACAACCTTTAAGAGATACAAACTAGTGCAAAAACGTTAGGTCATTAGGGAACATAGCCTTGAAAGAGATATTAGGACCCTCCTCTTAAACTCTCTGCATCCTGACCACAACTCTGATGAACAGAGTTCCTCTGCCATGCACTTCTGCCATGATATCCTGTGCTGCCACAGATCCAAAGCAACAGAGTCAAGTGACCATGAACTAAAACCGTAAGTCAAAATAAACTCTTCTTCCTTTAAATTATCTCAGGAATTTTGTTACAGCAATAGATAGCTGACTAATACATATGCAAAATATTTCAAGAGGACAGGAGGGGGAGGGGAAAGAAAGAAATGGGAGGCAAGAAGAGGAGATTACTAGAGGTCAAATATACCTAACAGAATATCAAGGATGAGTGATAGTTATTAGATAAACTGTCCAAAAACATGTTACACCAACTTGTAGTTTCAAGAAGTATTAGTTTGGGGCTGGTGGAGTAGCTCAAGTGGTAGAGTGTCTGCCTAGCAAACATGAGGTCCTGAGTTCAAACCCCAGTACCACCAAAAAAGAAAAAAAGTGTTGGTTTTATTTCACTACTTTCACTAACAATAGATATTATAAATTAATTTTTTACTAATCTGATAGATTAAAAATAACTTCTCATTATTATTTTAATTTCTATTATTAGTCAAGGACCTTTTCATTGGGGGGACACTTTTAGGTCTTATTTTACAAAGTACCTTTTGGTATCTTCCCTCCCTGCCTCCTTTTCTTCCTTCTTTTTCTTCAACAGGATCTCACTATTGTGATCCTCCAACTTGTGAGGCTGGAGACTGCCTCAGTCATAAATTTTATTTTCTGGCTTCAAATGACATTTTGGTATCAAGTAGTGACAATACCCCCTCAGGTCAGAATGCAGTGCTTAAGAACAGGGGTTCTGATTTACTCACTTGGTGTCCTCAGACAAGTCACTTAATGTCTCTGCGCTTCTCTAGGGAACATGATCTAAAAAGTGGTGATACTAACAGTTCTTACATTTTATTAGTAGGAGGATTCAATGAATAAATACACAAAACGTACTTAAACTGGTACTGATATGTAGTAAGAATTCAAGTAAGATAGCTAGTATTCAGATTTTTGTTTATTCTTATATGTTGTATCTTTTAGAAAAGGTTGAGAATCAGCCTGGAAAGCTTAATTTAAAAATCCACACAACCTTAGATTGATATTCCACTGAATTCAGCGGTCAGTTTCGAGAAAATAATGATAAAATTTAGTCTTCTGATCCAGAAAATAATGACAAAATTTAGTCTTCTTATTTATTCTCCTTTTATGTCCTTCAGCAAAGTTTTATAATTTTCTTCTTATAGATGCTCTATATTTCTAGTTAGGTTTACTGCCCAAATAGTTTAATAATTTTGTTTTTATTATAAGTGGGATCTTTTTTACTCCTATTGGTTATTTACAGGCATAAAGTGAAGCTATGTGTTTTGTATATTACTATTATGTTTGGCTACCTTTGATTAATATGTTGATTTTTTGTCAACTTACTAAAATGTTTAGGTTGGCAATTATATAGTCTGTTAATAATGACAGCTTTATCTCTTCCTTTCCAAAATTTTTTGATATTTACTTAAAAGGAAAAAAACACCACTGGGGAAAATGCCACTTCTTCCTGACTTTGGTGAATGACAGCAAGTATGGGGTAATCAACATTTCACTTAATCTTTTGGCACCACATAAGAACTGCATGGTTCAAACGAAAACAAAAATCACAAGAAACACATAGCGTTTATTATATGCTAGGTACTCTTCTTCAAATGTGTTAAATAGATTAATTCATTTAATCCTCATAATCCCACAAAAGATACCAGATATATTCACAGAAAAACATGATTGATTCCTTTCCTTTTAAAGAAGTTGTGTAATCTGTTATATTAAAACACCTCACTGAAGGTAAGATGAGAAAATTGCCATGTGTTCTTTTACTCTCAAATCTTACTAATTTCCAAGTAATCAGCCCTATTCAGTTTGAACATTAGACTCTCACTCTTATTCAGAATAAAAACTAGGGCCGTAAGAATCTACTATATAGCCACATGAAAACTCAACATTAAATAAATTTTTCAAGGTTATATGTAACTCAATTTTGACTTACTGCCAGTGAAATCAAGTGTTAGAAAAATCAGGCAGTACATTTAAATTGACTTTGAAAAGATTTTTAATATATCCTTCCAGATCATTTTTAGTGATATCATTGGTAATATGTTATAACCTATTTCTCTCTTAACTATGTATTGTGACCTACTCGAATGTAAGTATAAATTTGTATTAGCATTTTTAATAAGTACATCATATTCTGTAGTATAAATATATCATTTTTAGAAAGTGTAGTGATAACTACATGCTATTCACTAGGCACTGTTCTAAGAGCTTTATAATATTAACTCAATCCTCATTACATCTCTATGAAGCATTTACCATAAATTGTTTAATCTCACTAAATAAACCAAATTTTGATTTGGTTAAAATTAAAATTTCAATCTAATTGTTCCAAATTTTTGTTATTGTAAACAACACTGTGATGAATTTCTTTGCACACTCCAGTTTATACATTTGTGTGATTATTTCATTAATCTAAGTTAAATGGGTACCTTTTTAATAGATAAAAATTAGTAACAAAGACAGCAGAAAGAGTAAAACTATGAAGTCATGTAGGTGAAAGGTGTGCCTGGAAAACCACAAATGAAAAGGGAGAAAGTAAACAGTTAATAAGCATTTGCTGTTTACCAGACACTACTAGAAGCTTTGACATGCACTGGCACATTCAATCCTCAGGAGAACTATTTGAGGTAAGGTATAATAATGGCCTTTTCACAAACAAGGATACTGAAACACAAAGAGGTTAGTCACTTGAGAAGGTCACCAGCCAGTAAATAAATGAGGCTCTGCAATTATCACCCAAATTATATTAAACAAGTTGTTTAATCTATTTGCCTTTTAGTTCAACTGTAAAACGGGAATCAAAAGACTAAACCTCATAGAAATGTAAAAAAAGGGTAATATGTGTAGATTAGAATCTAAATAACAAGAATGATTTAACATTTTAAGTGATTAAAAAAGTCCTGAGACCAATCTTTCTAAGAAAGCCACACTGAAACAATATTTATAGCTAAACACTGTAAGATATATGCCTTTATAAATCTTCATGTGATTCTACATTAGGAGAAGTATATAAACTGAATTACATACAACAAAAGGACCATTGAATAGTACATAATATGCTTAGGTGGGAGCAAACCTCAAAGATCATTCATGCAATCTTACATTTAGTGAGACTTCTTCACATAATATTCTCAAAAATGGTGATCTGGCTCCTGCATTTTTATGCTGAGGACATCTCAGGTAATGATGGGAACATGAACAATGTCCAATTTTCCCTTCGTCATATTCCATGAAAATACAGAAAGTAATGACAAGTTTCAATTTTATTAGACACCAAGAAACCTGTTACAATTCACAAAGAATTCCTAGCATTCAAAGCATGGATAAAGACATTTCAGGGCCATTAAAGGCATTCAAGATATACCAACACAAAATATGCGACCTTGGCATAAGGATTCTTTTGATCTGAAGGCAACTATAAAACAACAGATGTAGGAAGAGCTCTCTACTCCTCTCTTTCTGCCTAAAAGTAGAGCACAGATTTCCCTTTGTAAAAGTGTCATGGAAGACCTTCAATGGCACTCAGATGATTCTACATAAGAAACTACTAAAAACCCCTAACTACCACACATTTCCAGTTATTTTCCCAGAGACTAAATGCCCTTTCCTGTGTCTAGTCACTTCTCCACAATTTACTGTTCTTTTAAAAAATGGTATAAAAAACCTTTGGGTCTAGCCATTGTTTTGGGTTTTCATTTCTGTGAAGCCCCAGGCACATATTAAAATTTGTATGCTTCTGTTGCTTTTGTTTATGTAATTCACAGGCCCTAGCCATGAAACATCAGAGGGTAGAGGAAACTTTTTTCCTTACATATCCCAGGAATAAAATATGGCTTAAAATAGCTAAGGTATAAAGATCTACCCCTCAGAGAGAGAAGCTGTCAATACAAGGAGGACAATCCTAGAAAAGCCAAAGGAGTGGTGGCTTTTATTTTATTTTTTTATGGCATAAGGAAAACTGAAGATTGCTTCCTTATAGAAAGAGATAATCAAGCAGATATCATGAGTCTAGGAGCTGCTTTCTCAGACAATAATATTAAATAATCCCAAACTGAGGGACAGATTCATCAATCACCCCTCAAATTTGGGAACCCGTAATGGGTATCTAATAGCATTTATGTAGATTACTACTTTGTAAGGTTTACTGTTTATAGCAGTAACCTGAATATCTTCCTAAAATAAAGGTTCTGACTCTGCCAAGCATGGAAAGCTCATGCCTCTATTCCTAGCTACTCAGGAGGCAGAGAACAGGAGGATCATGGTTCAAAGCTATCCTGGGCAAATAGTTTATGAGCCCCTATATCGGAAATACCCAACACAAAAAAGGGCTGGCAGAGTGGCTCAAGTGGTTGAGTACCTGCATAATAAGCATGAGGCCCTGAGCTCAAACCCCAGTACTACTAAAACAAAAAAGGAAAAAAAGATTTGACTCAGCAGGCCATGGTGGTGCCTGAGATCTTTCATTTCTAACAAACGTATCTGCATGATACAGTTGCTGCTGTGAAGCAGACAACACTACGAATGAGAATGATGTCACCACCTGATCATAGGCTATTATTTAACAGCTCTGGGCTGAGCTTTCTTTCCAGGGTTATGTAGATAGTTTTCAAGAATAGAAACATAGAAGACTTGGAGAAAATTTGTGACTTAAGAGAATATACATGAGGTTTATAATTTTAAGAAAACAGTAGATTATAGAAAACTTTTAAACAGAAAACTTTAACATTTTCAATAGTATTCAAGAAATGATAGATTCTCTTTGGGGAAAAACTGGGAAACAAGGATAAGAAGCAAAACAGATATTGTTAGCTGTGTAGAATTTTTAAATGGGGTAGGTAATACATGAGGAAAAGATGTAAAAATTCAGAACTAAAATCACAATCAGCCTTATACAGTGAA
Source organism: Castor canadensis (assembly GCF_047511655.1). NCBI lineage: Eukaryota > Metazoa > Chordata > Mammalia > Rodentia > Castoridae > Castor > Castor canadensis. Next base: position 62,594,181 of record NC_133397.1, read on the forward strand.
ATATAAAATCAACATTGAAATTTTTTAAAATCCAAAAGATTTAGTCAATTAGTTTGAGACACTAATTTCAATAGTATTTAAGAAATGATAGATTCTCTTTGGGGAAAAACTGGGAAACAAGGATAAGAAGCAAAACAGATATTGTTAGCTGTGTAGAATTTTTAAATGGGGTAGGTAATACATGAGGAAAAGATGTAAAAATTCAGAACTAAAATCACAATCAGCCTTATACAGTGAAATATAAAATCAACATTGAAATTTTTTAAAATCCAAAAGATTTAGTCAATTAGTTTGAGACACTTCTACCAAAATCAGGACAGAAAGATTCTAATAGGGAATATAAAGTTATTATGACATATAGATTATTGGATTCCATGAAGAAGAAAACAGCATAGAAAAGAAATACAGTAGGAAAAAAATTGAGTAGTGGAAAAAAGTATACAGAATAAACAGATTTACCACATAATAAGAAAATTCATCCAGGCACAGAGTCTCACACCCATAATCCTAGCTACTAGGGAGATAGAGATCAGGAAGATCACAGTTTGAGTTCAGCCTGGGGAAAAAGTTAGTGAGACCACATCTCAACTAATAAGCTGGGTGTGGTGGTGTGTGCTTGCCAACCAGCTATTCAGGGAGTATAAATAGGAGGACCTGGTCCAGGCTAGCCAGGACATAAATTCAAGACCCCACTAGAGCACTAGGGGCATGGCTCAGGTGGTAGAGCACCTGCTTAGCAAGTACAAAGCTCTAAGTTCAAACCCCAGTGCTGACAAAAAAAATTAATAAAAGAACCTGTACATAAATATATGTCATATGGAATTTCTGAATTTTAATGACCAAGAAATAAGTTTACAAATATGGAGGCAGCAAAAGAGGTCAATTACATATATATAAAAAGACAGTGTGTCCTTTTCTTCCACTAAGGGAGGAACAACACAGATACAGTCACTGTCCCTTCACCAAGAAGTCTTCTACGTAATTCAAGTATATAACTGAGTAATGGGAAATTCCAGAACAATATTTTGGGAGAAAATGTTTATGATAAAATGTGTAGCAAATCCATAACCAAGAAATGGATCCTTTATCTCCAAACTACAAATACTTAGATTAAAATAAAATACCAAACAAAATAGGTTTGGTTCTTTTTTTTTATTTTTTGGTGGTACTGGGTTTGAACTCAGGGCTCACACTTGCTAGGCAGGCACTCTTATGGTTTGAGCCACTTCTCAAGGCCTCCAAACAAAGTAAAATACCTATTGTGACTTCTGGGACAGTTTGCCTTATTTCCATGGGAGCAATAGGAACCCCATCTTCCCTAATCTCCTCTAGCACTGCTTGAGTTCTAAACTGCTGCTTCCTAGAGCTGTGGAAGAGACATGTCCAGCTTTTCCAGACTAGAATTACTTAGGAACTTCCAAGTTTTTCCCAAACACAAAATAAAACAAAAAAAACCTTTTTGGTGTTTAGTTGATGGCTTGATTCTTCCCATCTCACTTTTAGCCTAGCAGTAAAGTAGGGCTCTTAAAAGTCATTTTAAACTGCACAGACATAGGAGTAGGTTCCATAGTAGAAAATCAACCCAAAGATCAACCACTGATACAAAATATTCTGTGATATAAAAAGGTGATCCAGCTCTGCATTCAGTAGAGCCCAGACTTCTGGTCAAACCAAAACCAAAAGTTATTAATTTCCTCTACGCCAAATGGGAAACTATTATTTGGGAATGCACTAGTCTCAAAGCTGCAAGGGACGCTAGACAATATGAGACAAATTCAGTAAGATTGGGGGCAGGTTATTTGTGCCAGTATCAGGCAATCTGAGATTAAAAACATTTCTTGAGAAATATGGAAGCCCAGAAGCTCTTGCTTCAGGGGCTGTGAGCAGAAGCATCGTATATTTTGATTCATTACGTGTAAAGTGCGTATATAACCACAGTATAAAGGAGTTCTTCAGTTACTAAATCAGACAGCTACAAGTCATAAACCTTTGTTGAATGTTTACTACATGACAAGTAGTATGCCAAGCACCTTCCATTGGTTAGCTTATTAGTTATGACAAATGTATGAGATCACTACTACTATCTACAGTTTGTGAGTGGAGAAACTGTCCATTTAAACATAAAAAATGGGCTAAATAATTCATAGATCAGAATTCTATCTTTATAGTAGTGTATTCTCATTTTGTAGTTGATACAACTGGGTCCAAGAGACAAGGGTGAATTGAACTTAAGTAATTCCTCAAATTCTAAAAGTGTTTTCTCTCTTTAATATTACAAATGCATTTGTATATAATAATGTCATTAGGGACACAGTATTTTCTGAATTTATGAAAACATCACTGTATTGTACATTTTAGATGTACTGTACCCCTTATGTGTACAAACATGGTCCACAAATATGTCACTTTAATGATAAGATTTGGGGCTGGTGGGGCTCAAGCGGTAAGATCACTTGTCTAGCAAGCCAGTGCCACCAAAGTAAAATAAAATTAAATTAATGGTAAGATTCAACTGTAATTAACATGCAATTGTTTAGTTTACCTATTAGATATCTATGCTGTTTCTCATATTTCCTTATTAAAAATAGTGATGGAACAGCTATAAATAATCTTGTGTATACTTGTCCTTTACCCTCTTTGGGTAATTTTATAAAGATTATTCTTATATCAAAAAATAGTGGTCATTTTTATGACCTTCAATATATACAACTAACCTCTTCTCCAAAAGGACTGGTAATTTACTCAATTATATGTGAGTCTACATTTCTAAAAATCCTTTTCTCTTCTTCCCATATATTCTCAATTTCCAAAATTCTGAGAAAACAGGATAAGAGCATCACAAATTTCTTGATAACTCTACTTTATTTAAAATACTTGCATATGTGTTAATAAGTGAGATCACTCTAGTGTTGCTGTTTTAGGTGCTCACATTAGCATACATTTTAGGATCGAAGACCAGACTTAGCTTCTGTAAGAAACTAAGGAAATTCCAAGCCTGTCTTCCCAAGTCTAGCAAAACCCTCATCCAATATTTCCTCCACATTACAGTCAATTCAAGTTTTATCATACCATCACAAAATAGATAATGGCTTCCCATTGCTTTCACAATATGATCCAAAACCCTATCTTGGTTTATGTTGTTCTGAATCATCTGGTTATGCATTCCCCACCCCTCTCCTGCTCTGGAGTCTTCAAACACACTTACCATGGGACTTCCACTCCCTTTCCCAGATAAATTTTGTTGAACTATTCTTGAATGACAGTAACATCTTTCACTGAGTTAAAGCTCTCTTACCATCCAGCTCACTTTATTCAAAATTTCTTATTCAATGTCTAACCTCTCTGATAAACTCCAGTTTCCAACACAAAGACCTTTTCTTTCAGGTTATATGTAAGTAGGCATTCTTTGCCCCAGGAACTAAGAACTTGATACTGTATATATTTGTCTCCATATTAGACTGTAAACCAAGGTAAAGGGCCAGATATTACTCATCTCTTCCACTAAAAGTTTATTAAAGTGTGTTGCACTCAATAAACATTCAATGGATTTATAGTAACATGTACTCCAGATGAGTAATAAAAAAAAACTTAATAAAGTATGTATCTGGCAAATTTGTAATGTAAAAGAGGAGAGACAATCATCCATCACAAAGGCATAGCCATATACACCTTCAGGATTCATTGGTGAAAATTCATAAGAATTGATTAGTTAAAACATTTGACTCATTTGAAAACCTCATACAATTGAATGGGTAAAGTTCTTCTAATATTTTTTTGTTTTTTGAGGCACTGGGGTTTGAACTCAGGGCCCATGTACTTGCTAAGCAGGCATTCTATCACTTTAAGCAGTCTGACAGCATTTTTTTTTTTTTTTGGTTTGGGGGGCAGTACTGGGGTTTGAACTGAGGGCTTCATATTTGCTAGGTAGTGGCTCTACTTCTTGCTTGAGCCATGCCTCCAGACCAGTTCTTCTGATGAAGTGAAGAAATGTCTTCTGTAGATACCTCCAAGGAATAATCAGAAAAGACTACAAATCTCAGTATATTCTCCTTTTTCCTACTTAGCTTATTAAATCCAAATAATCCTAGGAAGTCTATGTGTCCATTGAATATAACCAACTAGAACTATCAACTTCAAACACTACCTTCTGTCCTTGACAGTGGATCATGTCATTAAATACATACCCCTAGAATCTCATTTTTTTATGTTATTATTTACTTTCAAAATCAATGGCAGGGTTATGTTTCTTTCTGGAGGCTCTAGGAGAAGAGTCTTGCTCATTTGGGTTGTTGGTAGAATTGACTTTCGTGTAGTTGTATGACTAAGATCCCCATCTCCTTGCAAGCTGTCGTTGAGGGTTATTCCCAGCCTCTAGAGTTCACCTTGTTGGGTCTGGGAACTTAAGGAACAGATGAGTGGGTCAGTGTCCCATTCCCCATGGAGAGCACTATGAGCCCTGCACCCTGAGGAGGAGGTACATGGTCTCATAAATCTGCCACAGGGCTGATAGATAGGATGCCCTCAAGGTTGTTTCCCCCTGATAAGGGGAAAACAGACCAGCTCATTGAAGAGAGCCCACATGCACAAATCCATGACCAATGGAAAAAACCCACCTAACCCTTACCCTAATCCAGAGTTAAAGCATCCATAAAAAGCCCCAGTCTTCACCTCAGCGGGGAGCCACTGGTTTCCAGGCTCTACTGCACTGCTCTAGCTGCAGCCATTTCTTTCTCCAATAAATCTGTGTGTGCACTATCAGTGTCTTGTGAGCTTATTCCTAAGCCCAGTGAGGACAAGAACCCCTGGAGTGCCACCCCCCCATGCCCTACATTTGTGGTGACCATGAAGGGACACCCCAAAAACACAGGTTGGTACTAAAAGCACCTAACTTGTGGGAATCTACCTGGGGAGTGACCATGAGCATCCAGCACCCCTATGGATTCTCTTGTCAGGGGAGACTCCCTGCTGTGAACTAGTGAAAGGCAGAACTCCAAGTGCTTTCCCTTCACTGTCACCTCCTCTTTACACTGTTGTAGGGATTTTCCCCAGCCAACAGTTGTTTTCTCTCAGGCCGAGTTCACCAAGGCTCATTGGCAAACTCTGATGCATACCTCTTTGGAGTGCAACATGTCAAGGCTGATTGTGGATTATATAAGACTGTCTGCTGCTACATGAGAGGCCTAGAGAAATAACTAAAAGTCAGATCTTTTCCTCTATGATGGGCGGGCCTTTCTGTCCCCGCCAAAAACAGTGGACATACTTTTACTCACATGCTCCCTCCCTGGTCCTGCTGCCTTGTTCTTTGTCTCTGTCCGCCTTCCCCTCCCTGGGTTTACTGTGACCCCTGCTTCCCAAGGGGAACTCGTACCATCATTTCTTATGACTTCCTTTAGTTACTCCTGCACCTAGTTTGTCATGCCCCTTGGTCCACATCAGTTCTGAGTCGCTGCTGGGCACCAGCTGAGGCAAAAACGCCACATGGAACTGCAGCCTGTGGGGGGGTGGACCTGGCCAGGGTGAGGACCAACATAGACCTCACAAGCCACACCTAACCCCACCCTCCCCAACCCCACGAGGAGAGGAGGGGAAAACATACACACACACCAGGATGCCGGGCCATCCTACCAGGTTCTCTGGGCATGGCCAGGAAGCCTGTGTAGCTAAGTCAATCCATGGGAAGGGCCTGGGTCACATCCAGAGTCGCTGCCACTGCTGGACATGCATAGCAACGATAACGACCTGCAACCACTCACTCAAAATGATTAGGGGGGAATGAGTGTGTGTGTGGGAGGATGAGTGGCAGGCTGCAGGGGAGGGCCCAGGAGGACAGGGTTGCTGGCCCTGGGCATGGGGGAGGGTGGCAGCACCTTGTCCAGCCATGGCATGTGCACAGCGCTGCTTTGCGCCTTAGCCCAACTGACCCTGCCCTTAGAGACAATTATTATCTCAAAGTTACGGTCCCCAAAAAAGTGTTAACGTAATCTTCCGGGAATAGCCGAAAGAAATGGGCATTGCCATGGTCTCCAGGCCTCACATATAAAACTTGTTACACTTTCAGCCTCAGCATTCAAAAAGTTTCCTCCAAATATTGACACTCATCAGCCCTTTGTGGCACTGTGATTGCCCTGGGACTCCCTCTTAGTATCCTTCTCTAACTTAAGAGGCATGTCTCCAAGTGATTCATCTCTTTTTAAAGAGCTAGCCTTCCATTTGGCTGCCTGCTTTTAGTAAAAACACCTTAAACACCTGGGAATAGGCTAATAGGCAGGATCCTAGAGGTTCTCACTGCATCGATAGGGTGGCTGCAATCCAACCAGTTACTCCATTTCCTTTGGTCCTGGCCATGGACAGCAGAAAGAAATCAAGAGATAGGATGCCTGCTCTCACCAGGTCAAGCCCCAGTCAGGATGTTAATAAGAGGGAACTGATCCAGTCTTTTCCACTGCTCTTCTAGATGGGACCTGTCGCCTCTAGTCTTCCGGCCTCAGTACCCAAGTAGTCTCTGCTGGTTTGACAACTGAAACATTGGAAGGACCCTGATCCTAATAATCTTAAGAAAAAACCCTCATCTTTCTTTGTACTGAGGTCTGGCACCAATATCCCTTGGGTGACCAAGAGAAATGGCCTTCAGAGGGCCCCTTAAATTATAATACCATACTCCAATTAGATCTTTTCTGTAAAAGGGAGGAAAAGTGGACTGAATTCCCCAATGTACAGCTTTACTTTTATCTCCAGGATCACCTAGAATGGCTCCATAATAGCCATCTAGATACTCAGACCTGGCTGTTCTTAGTAAGCCATAGGATAAATGTGTGGAAGGAGGTCCAGAAAAGCCCCTTACCAGTGACAAGGCCCCCATCCTACTGCTTCCTCTACTGCTCCACCCCCTCTCCCACCTTCTGAGCCACCCCAATATTCAGGACCTCCTAATGCATGTCTCCCGCTCCAACAGGCAGTGGTAGGAAGAGGGCGAGTCTATGTCCCCTTCCAGTTGTCAGATCTAAGGGAGATTAAAAAAGATCTGGGTAGCTATAATGGCACCGCAGACCAGTATATCCAGGCCTTTATTTCTATGATCCAAATCTCTGAATTGGCATGCAAGGATAGCATGCTTCTCCTAGACCAGACTCTTTCCTCATTAGAAAAACAACAGATCCAGGCATAGGCCACTCAGGTTGGAAACGATTTCCATTTACAACAAGCCCCAATACCCATGGCACCTGGAAATGAGGAAATGAATATGCCCATGCCATGGGGGCACAGGCAGTCCCCTTTGCCAAGATCCACATTGGGATCAAAATGATGAGGGGTATGAATGGCATTGACAACACCACTAGTGTTGGCTAAAAAAGGCCAAAGTTAAACCTCTAAACTATTCCTAGGTGACTGTAGTAAAACAAGGCCCTGATGAAAACCCCCTTACCTTTCTACAGCGTCTTCAGAATGCTATCCAAAAGCATACCACAGTAGACCCAGATTTACAGATGGGAGAGATTTTCCTCAAAGACAAATTTCTAACTCAGTCAGCCCCAGATATCCGTAACAAACTCCAAAAGTCTGTGGCTGAAGGGGAAAGTCACTGGACCAACTAATACAACTAGCCATGTTTGTATACTATAACTGGGACCTCACTAAAAAGAGGAAAGGATAAGAAACATCATAACCTAATTGCGGCTCTCAGGGAGTACCCCGCCAGAGGGGCCTATATCCTGAGCTTGCTACCATTGTGGACAGCAGGGGCACTTCCACAGGAAATGCCCAAAAGGGGGACGGCCAAGGAGACAGCCCTGACCCCACAGGGACCCTGCCCCCTCTGCAAAGGTAACCACTGGAGGTCTAAGTGCCCCATCTCCAGGTGAAAGGTGGGTGCCATCTCCTATGGGTTGATGGAGCCTCCTGTCCAGGCTCCACTTCTTGACATCAATGTTGAGGAGCCTTGGGTAGCCATAATAGTAGAGAAGTGAAAGGTCATCTTCCTCCTAGAAAGTGGAGCTCACTTTTCTGTCTTACCATTCTCTCCTGGTCCCCGGTCCAGTAACAAGGTTATCATTCGGGGCATATCTGGCCAGCCTCTAGAGAGCAATTTTACTCAGCCTCTGGCCTGCTCTTGGGGAGACCTCCACTTCTGTCAATCTTTTCTCATAGTTCCTGAGACTCCAGTGATCCTGCTGGGATGGGATTTATTAGCTCAACTAAACACTCAAATTCTATTCCACCTGGGGGACTATCTCTGTTTCCTCCTTCAGGAACAAGTAGATCACTCAGTGTGGACTGATGAAATGACTATAGGGTGAACAAAAACAGCCCTCCCAATTCAAATAAGACTTAAAGATCCCTCACAGTTTCCACATCAAAAACAGTATCCCAAAAGCCAGAGGGACGATGAGGCCTCTTACCTATGATAAATTCCTTAAAAAAACAAGGGCTACTAATCAGTTACTCCAGCCCCTACAATACTCCTATTCTTGCTGTCCAAAAAGGACCAGATAAATGGAGACTTGATCAAGACATGCTCATCAATGAAGCAGTCATTCCCCTCCACCCAACTGTTCCCAATCCCTATACTCTATTGGCTCAAATACCCTCAAAACCCCAATATTACTCTATACTACATTTAAAGGATGCTTTATTTTGCATTCCTCTGCATCCTGCATCAGTCTTTGTTTGCTTTTAAAGACCCCACGTTGGCTGAAGATAGGTGGCTTTGTCTCTCTCCAAGCCTCCCACAGGTATTGGCTACCCCTATAAACTCACTTGAGGCCTCACCAAGTAATAAATTAGATTCTCCCCTGACAAGATCCAATAGTACCAACATAAAACTAAACCATCCTGCTTCCCAATGCCTCCAAAATTTACAGGGGTCAATTCCACTAGGGGAAGTGTCCAGGAGCTTTTGTGTCAATTTCACATAGTCAAAGAACAACACTCAGTGCTTGTTTTCTCCTGGAAGTTATTTTGTTTGTGGAACTGCCACCTACACTTGCCTACCTCCAGGCTGGAAGGGAATCAGCACTAAGGCTCTCCTAACCCCACAAATTGACACTGTCTCTGGTAACCAGTCTCTTCCTATTCCTCTAGCAGCCTACACTTGATCAAAGAGAGCCATCCAAATCATTCCCCTACTAATAGCCATGGGGATCACTGTTGGAATAGGTACTGGCCTTGGGGGGATCTCGTTGCCAGCTATACTTAGCAAAAGCTGTCAAGAGAATTTTCTAATGACATAGAACAGGTCACACAGACTTAGAGGTTTTACATGACCAGGTGGATTCACTTGTGTTAGTAGTGCTTCAAAATAGACACACACTTGACCTTTTAACTGCTGAAAAGGGTGGAGCATGCCTTTCCTAAATGAAGAATGTTGCTTCATTCTTCTGGAGTGGTCAGAGACATGGCCAGACAGCTAAAAAACACATTACAAAAAGGAGACAAGAGCTAGCCAATTTGTGGTCCTTCTGGAACAACATATGGCGCTGGGCTCCTTGGGTATGACCTCTTGCTGGCCCCCTTTTATGCTCCTTCTAATATTCCTATTTGGACCTCATATAATAAATGCTCTCTCCAGATTCATATCTCAACAGGTCGAATGGATCAAATTCCAGTTCTTAGTAAAGGAATACTCATCTCTGCCTATGCATGAGCCCTCTGACCAGTTCTATGAGGGTCCTCTGAAGAGTACACGGGTCAACCCCTGAGACACGTACCACCATACTCCGTTACTCCATTGTCAGCAAGAAGCAGCTAGACAAGTCATTGCCCCACTCCCCAACAGCAGTTAGGTACTTGTCTCAGAGCAGGGGACTTGTTGGGTCTGAGAACCTAAGCAACAGATGAGTGAGTCAGTATCCCATCCCCCATGGAGAGCACCATGAGCCCTGTGCCCTGAGGAGGAGATACATAGTCTCATAAATCTGCCACAGGGCTGATAGATGGGATCCTCTCAGGGTTGTTTCCCCCAATAAGGGGCAAACAGAGTAGCTCATCGAGGACAGCCCATGCGCACGCAAATCCATAGTTGATGGAAAGAACCCACCTAACCCTTACTCTAACCCAGAGTTAAAGCACCCATAAAAACCCCAGCCTTCACCTCAGCAGAGAGCCACCAGCTCCCTGCATTGCTCTAGCTGCAGCCTTTTCTTTTTCTAATAAATCTACCTGTGTGCACTATCCATGTCTTATGAGCTTATTCCTAAGCCCAACACAGACAAGAACCCCTGGAACAGCCCCCTGTATGCCACAACAACTTATACTCTGGTTCATGGTTTCCTTCCTCTATCTTCTAAATTAGCAATGGGGTGAAGTCTATTGTACTTCAAATCCCTCCCTGTTTTTTCTATTTCATCTCACTCACTTTTTGTCTCTTCTGCTTTTAAGGACTGATGGATTAGATTTGGCCTAGATTTAATCCTAGTGATGATGATGTAGACATCGCTGGGGAGTGTGGCAACACATTGCTCAGTGGCATATACGTAAGCATGCATTTTCAGAAAGATGAATGGTATAGCATAAGTAAGGGAGAACTCTGAAATACAAAATTAAGGGATATGCAGAGAAAAGAAAGCTCCAAAAAAGAGCTTGAAAAGGAGCAATCAGAGAGGTTAGGCTTGGACTAGATTTAAAGGTACACTTATCTTCAAGATTCTTGTGTTTTGCCTGTTTATGACTATTCATTTCCTCTTTTAGCTCAGAATTAACTTCCTCAAAGCTCTTTTGCCCAGTTTTTAACCTCCTGGTCCAGTCATCTTTAATGATACTGATTCTTGGGCAGTGACCACATAAATTTCAATTTTGCACATAATATCCTGAAATGGTTCAGAACACACAGCCAATGAATTGCTAATTTGGCTGAACATTTAGGGACCTCTTTTCCAGGAACATCTTGCTGTAGGCAACAGAATAAAATGATCAAGTCTAAAACTCCCTAAAGCAAAGTATGGCGAGGGGATTGTGTAACACCTATTGGGAAGTTTCCACAATAGGCAGCATCCTTTTCTCAGGTTTTCAAAAGGAGAAACCAAGCTGGCCATCTCCTATTGTCAGTATTGTTTACTCCAGCTGAATCAAGGAAGTTAAGTTCTGTGAAGTATAGACATGTTGAGTAAATAGTATTAACTTAATTAAAATAGTTGGATAAATCCTGGCTTATAAACCAATAATGGTCACTAGTAGGAAAGCTAAAAACCCTTCTACTAATTAAATGCCATGTTCTAAAACATAATTATAAGAATTCTCAGCAAGCACATGTAAAAAGTTAAAGGAGAAGCCATCTTTAAAGAGGGTGAGTCTAAAACTAATATGTGTGATCAAATGTCATAGAATATAAGAGATCAAAAAGATTATCTAACTGATATACTTCATTTTACATGGGGACATCAAGATACAACAAAGAGAAAAGCAGGCAGCATCACAGGCATCTTGACTTCCCCATCAGTGTACCCTATCCTTGGGTGACCCCTATGCGCCTTTCTTACTATTTCTAATGGATTCCAATCTCTCAGTCATTTTATTCTGGAGCCTCAAGGAAGGGGACAAAAAGGTAGTGAAACCATGCCAATCATTACCCATGCAAGCAACCCTAGCCTCAATTCTACTAAAAAGTCAGTAAAGAACATCTTTTCAAAAGTGATAGGACATGAATTTAAAAAGTCTCAACTCTACTGGAAAGTCAGTAAAGAACATCTTTTCCAAAATAATAGGACATGAATTTAAAAAGCAATTAATCTTAGGGATCAGTGTGTCTAGAAGATCACAGACTATATACAACTCAAAACTGGCTAGCTCTGTATAAGAGGTTTTAGAAAGAGAGAGAGTTTGTATGTGTGTGTGTGTGTGTGTGTGTGTGTGTGTGTGTGTGTGTGTAAAGTTACCACTGGATTATGAAGAGAGACAGTAGGAAAAAAAGTCAATAGTTTCACTCCTGCCACATATGACTTTTTAAAACTCTATTACCTCATAAATAGCAGAAGCCAAAATAAAGAAATCTATGAAACCTATGCTTCCCAGCACAATATGGGACACAGCTAACATAAACAACAGTTATTTCATTCTGTTCTACACTAAATTTTTTAAATTCAACATTTCAAGGAATCAGTTGACCTATGTGGGTCTCCCAACCCTAGCATCTATGCAATTAGTCAGTCATAGATTTTGTAAATAAATCCTATGATTCCTGTCCAGGCAATTTGCTGCTTAAGAACAGTGAACTGCTGCCAGCTGCCCTCTACAAAAGCAGTGGGAGATTTCAGCAGGCAATTCACTGGTCATTTTCCATTCTCTGGGTTTCTGTGGACCTAAATCCCTCCAGGACCCTGACAACCATATTGAGAAGAGAGATGAAGAGAAAGACACGAGGAAAGCAACAGAAGGTGCTTAATTAGCCCTGAATAGCTTTATTCAGATTTATCTGCTACTTCTCAGAATGGCTACTGAATTTGTAGATTCTAAGGCTGTATAGTTTAAGTAACTTTATTACTATTATATAAAATATTGTACTTCCTTCTTGGTATATTAACATTCATTATTTTAGACTGTCATAATTGCATGGTATCTTTTGGTCTCCACCTGTCTCCATGTCTCATAATAATCTATTATATCCTGCTGGAAAAAGAGCCTGCCTTTCTATCCATAATATCAAAATCACAACACACTTTTCTGATTAGAACTCGATTTTCCACTTATGAAAACATTGCTTCCAGGCATGTTCTGTAAAGTTACTTTGAGCATTTTAAGTGACTTCTGCATTTCTTGGTAAGCTGATTTTCCTTAAATCTCACTGCCAATGTAGGATAAGAGACTTTGGCATCTAATTCATAGTTTTCCTCTCCACAGTAAATATCACTATTGTTATCCTGGGTGATATGTTATTAGTGAGGGACATTAACTAGCAGGTCTGTACCGATCTATATTGTGAAGCAAAGAAACACACAAATCAAAAACACTTTTAGGAAATATCCTTTTGGATACTACATTGAAAGGTGTATCAAGTACATATGATATGTACAAAGCACTGTTAAACCACAGATCGAAAACTCTTTCTGAAACCTATACTTTCAGTGGTACATCAGCTAGCTCTGCAGAAAAATTGTTCTCTAAAATGCTGTTAATCACTAGGTTCTTAAAACTAAGCAAATATATAGAGATTGCACTTTTTTCCTTTGACAAATACTAAGGGCCTACCATGTGTTAGGAATTGTTCTTGGTACTAGTAATCCTTACCCTAATGAAAATCACTTTTTAGTGGTGGGAAGAGTAATTTAAACAAGATATGTAAAATGCACAGTATACTAGAAGATGATTAATTCTCCAGAGAAAAATGAAGCAAGGGAAAGAATAGAGTTTTGTTTTGATTTTGGTTTGGTGATGAGGTGCTAGAAGAGGGAAATCTTAAATAGGAAAGGCCTCAATGAAATGAACTTAATGTGATTTGAATAAAGACCTGACAAAGATGAAGGCATAAAAGATATAGGTATCTAGGAAAAAAGTCTTCAGAGTCCTTTCAAGTGCAAAGGCTCTGAGATGGGAGTATACCTAACTCAACTGAGAAACAAGAGTAGGGTATCAGAGAGCAGTGAGGAGACAAACAGCAGGCATTAAAGGGTGTGTGTGTGTGTGTGTGTGTGTGTGTGTGTGTGTGTGTCTGTCTGTCTGTCTGTGTATGTCTATGTATGTGTCTGTGTGTGTCTTGTGTTTGTAGACTTTATAAGACCCTGTAGAATATTAAAAGTGCCCTGATTTTTACTTAGTGACTCAGGAATCCCCTGTGAAATTTGGGGTAGAGTGACATGATTTGACTAACTTTTTCAGTCTCCTTGCTATATTAAGAATGGCTTGTGGAAAGACAAAGGTAGATTCATGGCCGGCCAGTTAAAAAGTTATTGCAAGAATACAAAGGGAAATGATTACTCAAACCAGAAGAGAGATCACAGTTAAAAGTGACTGGTTTCTGGATGTATTTTGAAGAGAGAGAAAACAATTTTTTTTTTGACAGACTCAATGTAGGAAGGTAGAGAAAACAGCAGTCAAGGATAATTTGAAAAAGAATTGCCATTAACTGAGATGAGAACTGAAAAAGAAACAGGTTTTTATGGTCTCAATGGTGGAAGTCGGGTAGCTAGTTTTAGAATATTTTAAGTTATAACAGAATAGAACACAGTAACTATTTTATTATCCTACATGATAAATATATTTTTGGCATAGAGAGTATAGTTACATTTTTGACACATTAATCACTCTCACTCAAAACTTTTCACTGCCCAGCAGGAATTATTTGTAAACTACTTTAGACGTCACTCCTAAGAAGATTTCAACATCTTGAATTGGTGCAGAGTCTACAGTGGCATTCTGGCCTAATTTGGGAGCTCAGTTAAGTGGGGCACTTAGATCTTAGAGAGATATAGCAGGGATGAAGTTCTGGATGAGCTCCAAAGGTATATTTGCACTGATAAAAATGTTCCCCATTGTTGAACAGGAATAAAAAGGCAATACCTGACACTTAACCCAGGTGTTCAGTGGGGTTGGGGGAATGTGACCAATTGTTTCGTTGGAAAAGACATTTCTCTGGAAGCAGTAAGAGTCATTTATCAGGCAGGAAACTATTTGCCTTTAAAAATGAATCATCTACCTTGGATGGCTCTCTTCCTTGGTAACCACCCCTTATGGTTCTCACTACAGAACATTCTCATGAGTTCCCTTTTCGCAAATTTGGTCCTGTCTTCCCCACAGCTGTGGCCTCTGAACTTCATTTAACATGATTAAAATAAAGTGAGAATTAAGAACCTGGAGTGGGAGAAAAATGATGACTCTATTGTTGAGCTTTTGAGTACAAATATCATTCAGAAATTCAATCTAGTTCCATTTACTTCTGAAATGTCACAAAACAATATTAAGTCAATGCATTCTAGCAAGTAATTACAAAAGTATAATATATAATAGGAACTATGTTACCCACCAAGGGAGAGGAAATTCAAGGATAAATAAAACTAGGTTCTTGCCCTTAGTGAACTCAGAGTCTAATGGTGAGGGGAGATGATTAAACAAGTCATTATAAAAGCATTTGTAATGATGGGACATACAAAATGTCAGGGACCCAAAGAGGGAACAATTAAATCTTCTGAAGGAGGTTGGGAAGGATTTATAAAGGAGATGACATTTGAGCCAAGCTATGAAGGAAGGGAGTGAGTTTGTCAGTCTGCCAAGAGAGAACACTCTGTTAGGCAGAGGGGGACTAAAACTTGCCCAGGTTGGATATTAGAGAAGTGTTAATGAGTACTCTGGGTAAAGGTTACCTGGGGAAGAATGACATGTAAAGGAGACTAGAAAACAAGCTGGGACCAGACCTGCTTTGCTAGGGGTTTGTCCTTTACTGTTTGGGCAACAGAGAGCTCAGGCTAGTTTTTAAATGGGCATAACATGATCATATGTATGCTTTAAAAAAAAACATACATGGCAGATTGGAAGAAAAGATAAAAGAGTCTCAAGTGCTAGTGGCATAATACAGATGAAGAAGGAGAAAAGAGTTTCATACTTCACAGAAAGAGCCATGAATATAATGAATTTCATGCCCCTTCCCAATTCCTACAACCTACCATCACCTCCATCAATTAAAATTACTGTCTCTTTCCACTATCATTTTGTCCAAGCAAATAGTAAACAGAGAAACCTATACAGAAAGACAGATGAAGGAAGCTGGTACTTAGAAGAAAACACATAGAAAAACACTCTCTGCATCTTTGGTAAGAGGTTATAAGGCAAGGAAAATACTAAGTGCATCATGGAATGCACCATGGAATTCTTTTTTTAGTGGGACTAGGATTTGAACTCAGGACTTTGTGCTTGCAAAGCGGGTACTCTACTGCTTGGGCCACACCTCCAGTCCATTTTGCTCTAGTTATTTTGTAGATGAGGTCACACAGACTATTTGCCTAGACTGTACTTGAACTGTGGTCCTCAGCCTCCCAAGTAGTTAAAATTACAGGCATGAGCCTCTGGCACCTGGCATGAACTCTTAATTACACTTGAATTTAGAACAGAGGCAAACATGTATGAACACAAACACAGTTTGCACTGACAAATAGTTATGACTATCTGACTATGTTAGTCACATTTCCATTACTATAACTAATACATGAAATAATCAACTTATAAAGAGAAAAGGTTTATTATGGCTCATAGACTTAGAGACTGTAGTCCATAATAAGTTGGCCTGGTTGCTTTGAGTGAGCAGCACATCATGGCAGATACACATACAGAGAAAAACAGCTCACCTCAGGGCTTAGAAATGAAAGCAAGAGAGGAAGAGAAAGAGGATGGGGTCCTACTATCCTCTCCTGCTAGCCCCCACCTCTTAATGGTTCTACCACTTCCCAATGAAGCCAAGGTGGGGACCAAACTTTAAGTACATGGTCCTTTGGAGGACATTCCAGATCCAAACTATAGTATTTACCTCATAACATACATTCACTTTCAATCCCATTGTCAAGATACAATTGTGTGAGACAGTTCTCTTTAATATCACCTGAGCATACCAGTAGATTCTGGGAACCATTTCCTTTTCTCATTGTCACTCCCCGTCTCCATGGTCCCAAGGAACTAAATACTACAGAGTATACCTGTATTAGTTTATGCAGGGAACCCAATGTTTGCCTTGATCAGGACCCAGTATCAGAGCAGAGTTCTGGGGAAATTTTGGGAGACCTTTCTCTGTGAGTAATGGTTGGTTTTGGTAAACACCTCAACCTTTAGATTAGGTTTATAGAGCATAGTTTTTAAAAGAGTGTAGAAAATGGACACCTTACCCATGCTTGCCAACAGCAGACAAATTTTCTCTTTTACATACTACTAACACTAGAACTAGGCAATGGTCTGAGTATTTTTTTTTTTTTATTAACACCATGGGTTAAATTTTCCCAGCTGAACACAGTTTTCACAGATAATATGAGTGGTGGTTCTTTGGTCATTGAACATGTTTATAAAAACTAAACAATCAAAACAAAACTAAAAACAAATTCAGCTCCTACTGACCCATTATTTCTAATGCACAGCAATATTGCCCTTCTCCAAATTCTTAAAATACTTATATACTGCTCATTTGGTACCTAATCACATGCTGAATTATTAGCAGTTAACTTTTTAGAAAAGTTAGTCTTGCCTTTATTATTTGATAATAATAAGCTAAGCTTAAGTTAGAGATGCATCAAATCAGATGGCAAAGTACCTTCCATCACATAAATAGGGCGTTAAGAATTAAAAATATGGTAACAGGTAAATTAATACCCTTATTAATGATGTTTATGGGTTGCTCAATATTTTTATGTGTAGCAAAATAAAAATGGAATAAAAAGTAAGGGTATCTTCTTATGCCTATCAAATAAAACCAAACACTTAAAATCAAAAGACCCTGTGTTGGTGGGGCTCCTGTAAAATAAGTGCATGAATGTGCTTCTAGAAATACTTCCTCAGGAAATGGCAACAGATTTAAGGGCCATAAACATGTCTATAACTTTTTCATAAAGAATTTACCTTCAGGAAGAATTCAGATGAAAAGACATTAGGTATAAAAACATACACTACAACTTAAATATAAAGATGAACATTAGTGACAACTTACAAGTTTAAGATGGTATATAAAGCTGATGGATCATTCATAATAAAAACCCTAAGCAAATTAAGAATTAAAAGAAACTTTTTCACCTAATGAAGAACATAACAACTTACTTATCACCACATTTAACAGCAAAAGAATGAATACTTTCCCACTAAGATCAAAAATAAGGCAAGAATATCTTCTTTCAATATTTCTCTTTAAAACTGCATTAGAGGTCCTAACTCAAGAAGACAAGAAACAAAAGGTTCCACGTAGGAAATAAAGAAGTCATTATTCACAGAGGTCATAATTATCCACTGAGAAAATCCCAAGAAATATATTAAAAACTGGTAGATATAGTAAGTGAGTTTAGCAAGTTTGAGGTTTAAGACCAACACACTAAGCCAATTGTATTTCTATGTACTAGCAAGGAACTATTAAACATTGATAATAAAATAACAACACATGTATAATTAACATGCAATACTTAAAATAAATCTAACAAAATATGTGTAAGATTTGCTAAAAGCTATAAAGCAATGATGAAAGAACTCAAACAAATAATTGGACAGACTATGTTTATGAATTAGAATATTAAATATTGTCAATGTCAATTTGATCTATAAATTCAATATAATACTAATCAAAATTACAAGATTTTTTTGTATAAAATGACAAACTGATTCTCATGCACATAAATATGGCCTATAAGAAACAAATGGATGTTGAAAAAGAAGAGAAAATTGGAGAACTCACAGGATTTCAAGACAATATAAAAGATCAGGAGTTAGCAAAAGGTTATATATATAGTTCAATTGGACAGAATATAGGACATCCAAAAATAGAGTTTTGATAAAAGTGTCAAGACACACCAATGGAGGAAGCACAGCCTTTCTAACAACTTGTTGCAGAATACTACATACTCCATATAAATATGTGAAACTTATTAATCATTCCTCACATTATACTGAAAAATTAACTCAAAATGTACTATCATAGACCTAAATATAGAATTTAGCATTATAAAACTCCTAGAAGAAAACATAGGGGATAATCTTTGTGAACCATGGCTTAGGTAAAGACTTCTTAAGATAGGATACATAAAGCATGAAACATGAAAGAATAAACAGATGTCATTACAAATGAGATGTCATTAAAATAAATAGCTCAAGTTTTTTGATTGATACTGTTAAGAAAATGGTTAAAGGCCAGGGGCGTGGCTCAAGTGGCAGACTGCTTGCCTAGCAAGTGCGAGGCCCTGAGTTCAAACCCCAGTACCACCAACAAAAAAGGAAATATTTAATAAATACACAGTTTAGAAATAAATTGATTTTTTCTTATGAACTAGCTGTCACTAAAATAAAAAATACAAGTTTTTTTTTTGAAAAATAATGTTAAGAAAATGAAGAGTTGCTGGACATGTAGCTATAATGCCTGTAATCCCAGCTACTCAGGAGACAGAGTTAAGAGGACCACAGTTTGAGGCCAGTCCTGGACAAAAAGAATGAGATCCTACATGAAAAATAAACTGGGGATACAGTTCAAGTGGTAGAGCAAGGCCCTGAATTCAAAGTCCAGTAGCATCCTCCCCTGCAAAAGAAAACCAAAACCCACAGAATGGTAGAAAATTGTCAAACACATATCCAATAATGGACTTAACTAGAATACATAAAATCATAACTCAATAATAAGAATTCTTTTAGAAACCTGACAAAAAATTTGAACAAGCATATCATGAAAGAAGATACAGGGATGCCAAATAAACATATGAAAAAGATACTCAACATCATTAGTCATTAGGGCAATGCAAATTCAAACCTCCAAAAGATACTATTATATAAATATTAAAATGATATGCATTTAAAAAATACTGATGGGGGGTGTGAATGTGGACAAAGTATATAATATGCATGTATGAAAATGTCATAATGAACCCCAGCATTTTACAAAATCAATGTGCACTAAAATAGTAACAATATCAACTGCTAGCAAGGGGGCACAGCAGCTGCAACTCTCTGGTATTGCTGGTAGGAATGCAAACTGACAAAGTACCTTTAGAACGTAGTTTGAACTTAAAATTATTACTGCCTGGCATACCTCTACGACACTACTTTTCATTATTTTTGGATATGTATTCTTTAAGAACTTCATTCAATGTGAGTCAATGCCCTGTATAGCTATCCTTATCTCAACCAGCAAAACCCCTTGTTCCTTCCTATTATTGCTTATACTCTCTCTACAACAAAATTAGAGATAAGGGCAAAATAGTTTCTGCTGGGTATTGAGGGGGGGAGCGGGAGGGGGTGGATTGGGTGGTAAGGGAGGGGGTGGGGGCAGGGGGGAGAAATAAACCAAGCCTTGTATGCACATATGAATAATAAAAGAAAAATGAAAAAAAAAAAAAAAGAACTTCATATGACAACTATTTTATAATATTTCCTATAGAAGGATTAGAATCACAATAAAATCTTTCATCTAATATGGCAAAAAAAAAAATAGAACGTAGTTTGACAGTTTTTTATAAAGTTAAAATATGATTACTGTATGACTCAGTAATTCCACTCCTAAATACTTACTCTGGAGAATTAAAACACATTAAACTAAAAACCTGTACATAAATGTTTATTGGGGATTTGTCCATAATATTACCAAACTAGAAACAAACAAAATATTCATCAACTAATGAATATCAACTAGTGAATGAATACACAAATAACACAAACTATGGAATACTATTTGATAACAAAAATGGACTGCTTATATGTGCAACAACATGGATAAATCTCAAAAGAACTCTGGCAAGTGAAAGAGGTGAAATGAAAAATATGATTTATCTATATGCATGATTCCATTTATGTGGCATTCTGGAAAAGACAAAACTGTGATGTCAGAAATCACAGCAGGCCCTGGGAGTGAGGGGGAAGAAACTCATAGCAGAGAAGTATAAAGGAACTTTTTTGACTAATGGATATCAGTGGTGGTTACACTTTACAAATCTGTAAAAACTTACAGAGACATATTAGAAGGGTTTTTTCAAGGCTTCACACTTGCAAAGCAGGTACGCTACCACTTGAGCCATACCTCTACTCCATTTTGATCTGGTTATTTTGGAGATGGGGGTCTTATGAACCATGTGCCTGGGCTGGTCTCAACTGCTATCCTCCCAATCTCAGCCTCCAAAGTAGCTAGGATTATAGGCACAAAGGATGAATTTTACTGAGCACAAGTATTGCCTTAATAAACCAAGAAGTAATACTGTCAATACCAAGAGTTGGAGAGGACGAGGGACAGCTTATACTCTTATCCACTGCTGGTGGGAATGGAAAAGAGTGTAACTATGTTGGGAAATGGGTTGACATTTTAAAAAATAAAGTTATGGATACACTTACCAAAGATCCAACAATTTCACTCCTAATATTACTAGAGAGAAATAACAACCTATATCCATATAAAGACTTGCATTTAATGTTCATAGTAGCTCTATCCATAATAGCCTCAAATTGTATACATTATAATGTTCATAAATATGAACAGATGAATGGATAATGATGTATCCATACTAAGAAATATAATTCATCAATAAAAAGGAATGAACTATTGGTATATTAAATACTATGGATAAACCTCAAAATATTATGCTGAACAAAAGAAGACAGATACTAAGGCACAAAAAAAGAATATAAATTCTAGAATTTATGTAAAATTCTAGAAAATGCAAACTAATCTACAGTGGTAGGAAGCAGAGGAGGGTTTACTTGGAGGCAAGTAGACAGGACTAACTTCAAAGAAGCATAAGAAAGCTTCTTGACTTGACAGAAATGTCCTCAGTGGTGGTGACATCTGTATAGACATTTACCAAAACTTGTAAACATGTGAACTTGAAATACATAGACTTTATTATATATATAAATTATACCTAAAGTAAATTCATTTAAAAAAGTAACAGCCTAAAAATGTTTAAGACATGTTCAATTTAAAAGCTGAATACAATATGATATAGGCATTGCAAATAAGGATATAAAAAAGATCACCAAGGAAGGCACAAAGTAAAAATAGTTGTGTTGAGACAACAGATTTACTTTGGCTTTATTTGCCATCTTTAAAATATACTTTTAATATGCTACAGTAATATTTTCCTAGATACTTTTAATGTAAAAAATTAAGCATCAACTTTTAATGTGATTAAACATGAAAAAGCAAGGTTTACTTTCTTTTCAACAATCTCTGTGCTCAGAAAAGCTCAGAACATTTCACTGTTACCATTCTCAATTCCTTATTTCCCAGGAAACAGCAGGAACCCCAACATGAGACAGCAGCCAAAGGCTCAAGTACCTCAAGTCAGGTAACCAATCTGCAAGAATTAAGAGGTTACTCCAAATCCCCTGACGTGGCTACTGTCCCCTTGCAGGCCTCCACACTATAGGAGTAGCAATCACTGAAGTAGTAATAGTAGCACTATATTGATTATATGCTTGCTAAGTATTAAGCAACATGATTATATCGTCTTATGCTTACCCTAAACTTATAAGCCTTATAAGTTATTTTAAAATCTACATTTTATAGTCTAGTAAACTATATTCCAGAGCAAGCAATTTGCTAAATGTCACAGCTCAGTCTGCCTAATTCCAAACTTCTTAACCACTGTGTTGCCCTGCCAGCCAGTAAGGGGCTCCTGGAATTTGTAATTACAGGGCCCCCACTTTCCTGATGCATGAAATGCTAAAAAGAAGAGGGAGATGCTAAAAGTTTAACAAGACAAGCAAGAATTTTCTTTCTCTAATTGTGAGCACTCAGCATCTAGAAGAGACTCCAAAACACAAGCTTTTTACAAAACTGCAGAGACCAGATACTAAGCCTCTGGATTGACCAAGATTTTGTCTACATCCTAGTCACAGTCAGTTCTTGTCTTATACTGAAAATTCTTCTGCAAGAGTTATAGCATAAAATGTGAAAAAAGGAATATCAGAAGCTGAGGAAAGTTAGCTGTCCTTTCATGGAAATATTATCCAGAAAGGCTTCATGCCCAAGTTCAATTTCATTTCATAAAATAATTCCTTAACCACATCCTAGAATGTCCTATAATTGGTCCCTCTCTCTCCACATTTCCAATATGTTATTTTACCCTGGAATTCAACAGATCAAGAAGGAAATGGTCCTGGTAATCAAGAAGGAACCACCTTAAAGGATGAGCTTCACATAGCTACGGCATTTGTTATGTCTGAAACTATGTCCCTTCGCAAATCTCTCCTTGCTGAGTAACCTGCAAAAGGCTTCTTCATGTACCAATGCCTCAGAGAACCAACCTCTCCTGATTGTACCTCTGCATCCTAAATTCACTCACTCTGGCTTGCCTACTACTGTGGTTCTTTCTTTCATTTGGGGTCTTGTTCCATCTCTGCTCCTTAGCACTTGACTCTTTAGACTGCCCCTTGGGTTGTCTGCTTTCACTGATGCTGTTTGATTCTCCTTTCCCAGTCAGTCCTCCCTCATTCCTTTACTCATTACTAGTTCTTGAGCTTGCCTATAAGGAAATGTTTTAAACTTCAGATTAGGGTTCTGGATTCTCTCTTTTGGTTCTTTTCCCCAGGGGTCTATGCTTGTTACTGTGGCTCCCAGTTAGCTAATTCTCTTAGAGTAAGGGGGCTTCTTTCTTGGCAAACTGAAATATGCCCCAATTTCCTAAATCTGGACCTTTGTTGTCACTCTCTGCTGCCCTCCAGTGGCTATCAGTAGGATGTAATAGTGTAACATCAGTTCCAAGACCTGGCTCTGCTGCCCTTTTCTTGCTCTGAATACCCTCTAGGCGGACAATAGGCAGTGGTGTTCATGGAGATGAGATCAGTGTTCAGAACCTGCAGCTTTCACTCAACCAGAACTAACACAAGAATCTCTGACACCAAGGCTAATCCCAAGGAAATACATTGGAGATGACTCTTGTTCCCTTGCTCCTAAAGATATAATTGTGTCAAAACCCCACAAGCTCCAGCTTTGTGGGTATGCATTCCTGCTGGGTGCTGGGTAAGGGAGAGACCTCCGAAGTTTCTCAGGTTAGCTTGTTGGGGGAACCAGAGCGTGGTGCAATGCCTCAGGCTAACTCAGGAAGCTGGCTGTCTCATAGGTTCTCCAGATCTTCTATGATAAAGCAGGAAGAGATCACTGACACTGTCTGAGCTGAGATGAAATGGAACTCTGGCCTCTGAACTGACAGACTAGGTTATGAAGCTAGAGTGATGGTGGCAACAAGCCCACACCAAAAGTTATGGTTGTTCTGCTGGAGCAGAGCAGGTGGAGGGTTGTTGCAAAATAGACTCATACTCCTGGTAAGGTCCTTTGGGAAAGGTCCTTCTACCACCCACTGGAAAGGGCTTTCTACACTCTAGTGGAACTTCTAGGTTGTGTGTCTGAGGGCTGTGTGTGTATGGGGGGAGGGTGACCCTGTCTCCAGGCTGAAGTAAAAGTGCTAGAAAATCAAGCTTTTGGTTATGCTCTCCACCTAACCCAAGGCTGTAGCAATAGGGGTGTAGTAGACAATGGTAACCGGGGAGGCCCATTAATCAGAAGGTCAAACCCAATTTATTTTTCATGGGAAAAATATATCAAAAAACTGTTATTTTACCTCCAGCTACTCAGAAGATGGTCAGCTACTGATCTGAAAGAATTATTCATTGCTCATCTTCACATATCTGCCACTTATACAGTTTGAAGACAGTAACAGGGTCCACAGTACCTGGCATTCATGATCCAGTGCTGCCAGACATACAAACCATCTACAGGGAAGGCCTCAAAGAAGTCTAGAAGCTATCTCTCTACCAAGTACAGCTGTGCAAAGAACCAAGTGTTTGGGGTTGATATTTCTGTTAAGCAGGTACACTTCTCCTCTGAGGAAAACCAGAGACCCTAGAAAAGACACAGTAGAATTCACCAGTCCTTCACCTTCTCTCCAAGAGCCCATCTCTATTGAAAAAAACGAGTAAAAAGGGAGTCTATGCCTTATAAGACTACTATGATCTCCATGTGATTATCATCTACCACTAATACTCCTTTAATTCCCAGCCTCCAGAAACAGGCGCTTTATGATTAGGGAGGAATATATGTATACCCAAGTGCCTGCTGTACCTATGTCAAGACATAAAGACTTTAGGAAGTCCAATCTTTGAGGTGCTGCAATGATTTCTTCCATAGCACAAGGATAATGAACAGAAAATAGCTTTCTAAATATGCTATGATATTGTTTGGCCCATTAAATGTCTGAGTCTTTTCCAGGTACTTAAATTGAATCCTATATGATTTTCTACACCACAGAATTCTGCTGTTTGGACTATTTCATGAGATTCTGCTCTCTAAAAAAATGCAATCTGTGTTAGATCAAGAAAGGTCCTGAGGTAGAATTTTTGAGCTTGCTTACTCCCTCCCCAGTTAAGAAGTTAGATTTTCAGCAGTTCTAGATAGTCTCTCCTCCAATCACCTAAGAATTGAGAAAATTCTGGAATTTGTTACACATTACTGGCAATTCCTATCATTAATTTTCTATGATGCTTTCAGTTACTAAAGTCCCAAGTAAGATAAGGAGATATATCTAGTTTGCAGGAGCTGTGGCAGCATCCCAGGAACTGAAGAACTTACTCACCTGTGTCCTATCTTTGCATATACTGATTCAGCCATAGCTTATATAAGGCCAAAGGTCAAGTTTAGGGAGGTCTATTCCCAGAATGTTCTTATCTGTATTTTCCACAAAACTAGGCACTATTTCCCTCCTTAGAAATAGGAGTTATTTCCTATCAGACCTTTGATGTTGGAGGCATTACCCTGAAGGTTACAGGTGTCTGTCAAAGCAACATTGGCAAAATAATCTTATCAAAACAACCAGAAAACTCTGGCTCTGAAAACCAAAAGATTACCTTTTGAATTTAACCATCAAATTATGCCAGGCTACAAACCATAGCTAAAAGAACTTTTCTGAAAGCCTGGGTATCAGTGTATAGTAGACTTAGCCTTGCTCTGTGATCTTGACAGAAGACTGCAGCTGTCTCTAAAGCCAAAATACACACAAAAAAAAATCCTGCTCAAATTTATCAAATTCTAGATAAAATGGTATCAAGTGATATCCCCTACAAACACAGGACTACCTGAAGAGTGACTATGGGAAGAACAGAATGCTAAAATGGCTTGCTTTACGCACATGAGAAATTATAGAAGAATGAAAGCTCCACAAAGCTTACATGTTTTGTTCACTATACCACACTATCCACTGCCCATAACAGTGTTAGATACAATGTTCAAGGAATGAATAGTTGCTTTATGATTAGGGAGGTATATGTGTATGCCCAAGTGCCTGTTGTACCTATGTCAAGACATGAAATATGACTATATCAGCAGAGAGATTTATAAAGGTGGTCTGATAAAGTATTTTGTCCTCTTCTGACCACCAAATGTCTTTGGGATGTAACAAATCTGGATTTCATTTCTGATCTGCTCTCTCAAAATTGGTAGTACCAAGATAATATGCTTTATGGTTTAAACCATTCTTTCCAACTCAGTCATTGTAATAACATCATTCAGTTCCACTAGTTATCAAGCTATTTGATTTTTGACTCTAGTGTGGATGGCTTCCAGGTTTAAAGACCACTATTCAGATTCATATATGATCTGAAGGTTAATAGAATAGTTCATCTGAGCAGTTGGGAGAGTGTCTTTACTAAAACATTACTGGCCCATACAATTCACTAATAAAAGGTTCTCAACTCTTTCCAATTTCCTGAATCAATAATATCTCTTTCATAAAAATCTTTCCCTTACTATCTATCCTCACACTTTCCTTACCCATCAAGAGTCCTTGGAAACTGCTCAGTAAACACGTGAGAAGACAAAAGACCACCCTTCAAAAGCACAAGTTACATTTCAGTAGGTTCAAGACCATTATTAACAAGTATATATGAGAGATGGTTTTGTGTTAACTGCTTAATGGTTATGATGAAAACAGAAGACTGATACCTCAGGCCTTCTGAGATGTGGACCTGCCTTACGCCTATCCCTGCATAGAAGGCTCCCAATTAGGGAGTTTAGAATGGTTAAAGTGAAACATTTAAAAAAGAAATCCTATGAACTACATAGCATTTTTATGTGCACTATATCAGACAAAATCAGCTTTTGATATAAATGTGTTTACTGCTGAGGCTAACATACAAATATTAAGCAAAGTTAAGATTTTTCCATATGAGTCACAGCAGCCAAGCAAAGAGGGAATGTTCTACTTAGGTACAACATAATGCTCATTTATACATGGGTAATTTGATTTGAAAGTCAAAATTTGACTAAACAGGATCAAGATCTGATGGGATACAGGAGGGGACGTTTGGCATTGCTAGGTTCTTGAGTCATTCTCTGGTTTCACTAACATGTGTGTTGACTAACCGATGTTACTGGTTTTAGCTCTATACCGCTGACACGAATAGCATTGGATTTGGTTTAATATCCTGAAAGAAATATATAATTATTTCGCTTAGGTCTTACAGTTGTTTTTAAAGCAGGTTAAGTGTCTGCAATGGAAATGCACTGTGTTTACTTTAGAATGTAGTTTAGAAATTGGGGAATAACTAGTCCAGAGGGAATATCAACAGCTTAATCTAAAAAAAGCCCTAGATATCTTGGGATGGCTTACTGTGTAAGAACTGTTGCCAATGAGCTCCATTCAGGAGATCTGATGCAATGTCACAACTTGGTTCATTCAGCTTTACAAAAACTTATGTACATCAGAAGTAAATAACTGTTGGGGCCAAGGAGCGAAGATAAATGTGATGTTCCTAAAGAAAAGAACACCATCAAACCTTTTCAGACATGTAGGGTGAACTTTGATAAACTGAATAATGAGAACAGTTATTTGGGGAGTTAGATACCCTCACAATTAATAACAGAAATGTGAAATGTTGCAGAGTAGTACACAATCAGCAGCACTTGATGAAGAGAAGGATAACAAGGACATAAGAAAGGGAAATAGCAGAAAATGACTAAATAACAGACATTAGGGAATGGGGGTTCAAAGAGATTCTAATATCTAAAGGAGGAAATACAGTCTAGATCCTAAACACACACACACACACACACACACACACACACACACGTTTTTGAACAAAACTTTTATTTGCTATTTTCTATACTAGAAATTCATTCTTCCTTCATTAACGTCTAATTCTCCTTCAGTTTAACTCTCTAACTTTTCCAAGAAATATTTTATAATTTTTCATGCTCATAAAAGTCTCTTTATTTCATGGCCTCTTTTGGCACTTAGTGACTCAATCATGCTCCTGATTTGCCTTATATATAAGGTTTATATTCCAGCCAGAACATAGGTTGGAGTCTCCCCACTTCTCTAATTTGGATTGACCCTGTGATCAGCTCTAGGCAAAAGAATGAAGTGGAAATGTAGTTTTGCTAGTTCCAAGTGTAGGCCTCAAGTCTGCACACTTCCTCCTGCTCTCTTGGAATGCTAGCAAGATACCTGTAAGTCTGGATTAGGCTGCTTGTGGATGAGAGATCACATGGAGAAGAGAAGAGTTGGCCTAAATAGGGCATGGAATCAGCTAGTCCTTTATTAATCTAACAGCTGACCACAAATGTGAGTGAGTCCTGCTGAACCTACCCTAAATTGCTAAACCATAGACATTTGAGCTTAATAAGTAGTTTTTATTTTAAGTCAATATGTTGTGGGGTGGTTTATTATGCAGCAAAAGTTGCTGAAATAATTGTACACACAATGGCTTACTTCTATAAGTAATACATATCACAGTGTGCCTTAGAATCAAGTATTTGCTGATCACCTATTTACTCCTGGAAGGCAGAAATTATGTTATATTTGTTGTGTATTTCCACAGCACATATGCTATGCTTTGTACATTGTAGGCACTCAGTATTTAATGAAATAAACTGAAATGGAAATCAAATTCCAGAGTTCATCAGCGTTGTCTACTTAATATTTAGCCAAAGTACTGTTAAAGAGTCAAATATCTACTGAGAATCTACTATTGGCCCTGTATAATTCTCAATTGCACCATTAAAAGTTCACTTATCAGAGAGTACACACTACTTCAAGATAGTTAATTAAATGAGGCTGTAATTTGTCTTCCTCCAATTTTAACATTAACCCAAATTTGGATTTTAATTTATATTATTTTATATTTATTCAAACACATATATTTGATATTTGCACGTAAAGTTGTACTGAGATCCTACTTTTATGAACTTACAAACATAGAAAATATAAAATGTTAAAGAAGCTTTTAATTTATACTGTCTGATTCACATTATTTTTAATAGCAAGGTTTTGAAACCTAGGAATCTGACAAATGAGATATGTATGTAAATGTACTTTAACTCTGAAGTACTATACAAATGAAACATGTCATGAAAGTTTGTATATTCAAATGTCATTTCACTCTTTTCCTGAAGAAGTAGAAAAGGAAATAGAACAGGTGAAAAAGGATGAATGCTATTCCTATCTAATTTGCTTTCTAATGAAATTTTACAGCCTCAAATGACATTCTGCTGTTACAGTCTATACAGAGATGATTCCATCAACTAGTCTATGTTTTGAATATTTTTAAAATTATCATTCACATGATCATGTCTGAAATCCTAATGCAAGAGAACATGAAAGCATGATCATAATGAATATACTCAGAAACCAGTGAGGCAAAGACTCTCAATGACAATAAAAGAAAATCCTTGCTGAACTGCACTGGAGAACATCTTGCATACATATGTACCCTACATTCTGTCTTAACTTTAACTTCTTCCTTTAACTTCTGTTATTCTCAATGGTTTTATCTTTGACTTATAAAAGGGATAATAATTAAATCAGTTAATAAGCTAGATAATGGAATTAGAACCTAAACACAGCATGTGTTATAAACAAGCCATTCTAGAATTCTAAAACCTGTATTGCTAATAATATGCTTAAAAGAAAAATGAAAGCCAGTGATAATAAAGTCTCCAATTTTGGTTCTTAAAAATCAACCAGATAAAGACTAGATGAGGAATAGGTTAACAATACTACATATTAAAAAAAGACTCAATTTCTATCAAATAGGAAGGTTGCCCCACCAAATTAAAATGCATCAATAAAAATATAAAGATTCAAAAGACCAATGTGAGACACATTTTACCCAACTGAAGAAACAGCTTTCTAATAACCAAATTGTCTAAAGACGAACTTGCTGTTTTGGAATAGACTTCTCCTCAAGGAGGACAATGAAACATAGTCTAAGGGTAGGGGATTGTGCAGGGATTTAAGGATTAAGTCAAGGCTATAATACATGATTTTTAAGACTAGCCTTCATCTCAAAATTCAAAAATTCTACTTTAGATTTCTGAAAAGTACATACAACAGGACACTTAGCTGTGCTTCATTCAATGTCAAGATACCTTCTCTGAGGGAAAGAAGAGAATGATAGAGAGTGAATAATATTCAAATACATCACATCTGTGTAGGAACAAGACACAGTGAAATGCACTGAATACTGTTGAACAATACGGGGTAGAGGGAAAAGGGTAAGGAAAAGTAATAGAGGGGGTTAGACTGATTAAAGTACACTATATTTACAGATAAAATACCAGGCAAAACCCTACTGAAGAATGAATAGACACTTAAACAATGAAGAACAGGAATGTAAAACAGGTCATGTTAAATGGGAGGGTACTAATGAGAGGGGGAGGGTAAATGAAGAGAGTAAAAGAGGGTGAATGTGACTGATGTGCTTATATGAGTATGAATATGGAATACTAAAGCCTGTCAAAGTCATTTTAAGAAGGGTAGAGGGAAGAAGGAGAATAATGGAGTGGATGAACCAAACTGGGGGACATTGGATGCACAAATGGAAATGTCACAATGAACCCCCCCATACAACTATTATATACTAATAAAAATGTTTTAAAAAAGATTATCTCCTCTGGAAATATACTCCTGGGTTTTCTATTTGTAATTTAAACCTATCAATCAGAAGTCTCCTTTCAAAAGATGCCTACTTTAAATCAGTCTTGAGAATGATAAAGATGAATTGCAGAGATAGAAATGTTCAGCATAAGATGTGAAAGGACCATTTCTCTCACAGTGAGTCAACCTCCCTGAGGCCTCTAATACAGTCCAAAAGCTAAGGGAATTACTCAAATCATCCAGGTTGGAAAATTATCCCTACCAAGTTTCTTTAACAAAGATAGACATAGGAGAAATTTAAATGCTAAATTCAATGGGAAGAAGCAGTTTTTCATTATCAATAAATTTTTGTAGTTTGGGCTTCTACCACTAAAACATCATAAAAGGATCTCTGAGAACAGAAATGTAATAGTAAATAGAAACATAAGCATAAACAACATGCTGCTCACTGAGAGCATTCATCCCAGCTCAGATCTACCTTATTTTGGCTGTGCTTTCTAACTTACTCCTTTAGTTAACATTTTCTATGAATACTAGTTGCTTCCCATAGGGACCAAAACCATAAACTAGAGAGAATGACCTCACTTCCTTCTCATGAATAATAGTAAGAAAGTAAAAAAAAAAAATCTTGGATATGTTCCTCAAATGAAATTCAATTTCTGCTTTCTAGGAAAAGCCAATTGGCTTAGATGTTTCAGTGTAGGTTGGGGGAATCCACCAGATACCAACCCCACAAAGCCCAAAAGCAAAATCTCAATCTTTCCATCTTACATCAATCAAAGAGTTAAAACTTGAGTGACTCGGATGAGTTGCTGAATCTACAGGTGAAAGGTCTTAAGTGTAGAAGAGACAGTTCCATTTGTGACCATGTTGGGAAGGCCTTTATGTATAAGAGAAATCCCCACCCCGGCCTCCAAATATTAAGTTGACACACGTCTCTGGGACATGGCCTGAATCCTCAAACTTTGGCGGGTCTATAGACACAATTTTGTTTTCTGCTTAACAGGGCTTTCCAGAATTGTCATCAGATGACGGATTACATTGCCCATCGACAAGGACTCAGGGGTAGCGCAGGCCATCCATTATGGGTTAAAAGCTGTTAGAACATGAATCAAGTCACAGTGGTAAGGAAACTACCAATACAAGGGGTCCTACAGCTTTAAGAAATACCCTGGGCATCTAAAAGTTTTCAAAATGCAAACTATGTCAGCCCTGAAAACAAGAGGCACTGCATCATTATGGCAGGAGAAACAAAGCCAGCCCCCTTTTTGAAACAGACAAAAAAAAAAGATTGTTTTAATAGGAGAGAAGCATCAGTCATTGATTCTTAACTTATTCACACTTTCTATCCAACCCCATCCATCTTCACAGTGAAGAGATGACAGAGCCCAGTTAACTCTCACCCTCTTTGGGCCCCCGCCCATCCTGTTCCACTGTATCCAAACCACCAAGGCCTATCAAGCTGCCCATTTCAATCTGCAAGAAACATCCCCCAGAATGAGTCTTCCTACCTAATAAGCTTGTCAAAGTTTAGGTATGCCTAAGCACTGGATTTCATCACCTGTCAGGTTAGCATGACCAGTCAGGGCCTTTGCTAATCATCTTAAAAAACAACCACTTAATCACTTATGGCTGACCACATTCTACAAAGGAGATGATGACTTAAGGGAAGACTTAAGACATGTGGAGAAAGTCAAGAAACCAAATCAAAACCCAGAATGGAAAATATTTCATTTTTCTTAAATGCTGCTGGCCGCATTGTCCACAAACAAAAGTTCTCCAAGCAGGCAGTCTCTGCATCAGTGCACCTGCTTAGCATTGGTTTGTCAAGTTATCTTTTTGCTGTGTCTGCAAAGTCAACTACAAACAATGGGTCACATCACTCGAGGGTCACTTGAGTCCCTCTACTCTCTGGATCCCTCCTCCCACCCCTGCCTTCCCTTCTACCCACAAAACCTTTAACTCCACCATAGCTAAGGATCCCAGATAGCCAAATAAAAGAGGTGGCCTCAAACACAGGGAAAACCCCTTAGGTCTCCAGTGTGAATCGCCAATGCCATTCCCCCCTCCTCCCCTTTTCCTTAAGACCTGATGGTCTTCAGTCACACATCTTAAAAGAAAAACAAAAAACAAAAACACAAAGACTTACTTGTCTCAAGTCGATGAAGGCCAACTGCAGCGTGTCCTCCTGGAACCCAGGCACCGGGCCGGATCTGGCAAACTCTGTGGGAAAGAAAAGAGGATAAAAAGCGCCTTTAACTAACCATGGACAGGGAGATTGGCAGACGGATGACAGGGAAGACAAGAGAGGCTGGGGGAGAGGAGGACTAAGCTTCTAAGGAGTCATGTCTCTCTCCCTTCAGCTTCTTTGTTTGCCCTTCAAAATTCGTGTCATCAAAACACCATTAATTCCAGCATCCTGACAGCAAGGAAACTGTACTAATTCGACCTGAAATTTATTCCCATGAGCTGTGCTGGGCTTCAGAGTATTTGTTTTGTGAGTGGACAAACAACTTGCAAAGGAGGAGGGAGTGGGGGAGAGAAAAAAGTTTTTCCTCTCAACACAATAAAATCTTCAGCAGTGAAACTCTTTTCAGTTCCGAAAGCTATTTATATTTTAGATTGCTAAAGGAATTTTCTAATTTCACGCTTGTCACCTCATTCCCTAAGCATTTATCAAAAAATATTCCGTGCCACACTATTAATTATTCCCTCGCTGATTATTTGTATTATCTCATGAGTGCCAACCCACACACAGCACCCACCCACCCACCCATCCACACACACCCACACCCACACATACCCACACACACAGCAGCAGCAGCAGCAGCAGAAGCTGCCCCAATCTAGTGTTTAGCTTTTGAGAAAAAGGAGTTATTTCCAGTTATGAAAATGCCCATCTAAATAAACCTTACTGTAAAACTTAAGGAGCATTTGCCCATATCTGTCCTTCTAGTGTATTCTTTATCCTGGACTTCTTTTTTCATTCCACTCTCAAAATTTTTCTTTCTCCTCCCTCCACCAAAATTTCCTCTTAGTTTGAACAGACCACACGAATGCCATTTCCAATTTATAGTAGCGTCTTGGGTGCATGTTCAGTTTATGATGCTGGCTTCCATGTCATTAACAAGAAGACAACTACACGGGGCCATGGGGATGAATATGAGTAACACTTAAGAATGTCAAGTTTTATTGCCCCCGAGCCCTGCTTATTAGGAAATCAAAAGGTCTTAAGTTCCCTCCATACACACATACAAACACATACACAACACAGAGCAAATCCAAAGGCTGGACACTTAACTATGACTTTAATTCTTTCTGTGAAACCAAAGTGTGATGGACATTTAATATCAATCATCTATTTACCTCAAAAACAACAAATGTCTGTTCAAAGCAAATATTAAAAGAAGTATTTTCCTTTCACATTCTTCTTTTGAGATTAAATAAAGTCCATCAAGGCATTTGCAATATTATGTGCCTGGAAATTTCTTTAAGCAACTGGATAAATTCAAGTGATTTACGAACAGTTACTGGAAATTCTGTTCTTTAAAACTATTTTCTAGCTTCTTAGAAATAATAAGTTTTCATACAATCCTTGCCCCGCTTTTTAAAATGGCCAATAACTTAGGTTGTAACAATACGAGAACACTGTGAAATGAAATATAAAGTCACTTATTAAACTAACTTAAATATACCACAAATGTATTACACAATTCTACACAAATATTCTTATTGTACACACTTCAAATAAAATGACAGATAAATGAAAGGAGATAAAATATTAGCATGATCAAGAGTAATAAAGTTTCTATGTGCTTTGAAAAGAAAATTCATGTTATTTTGAAATTAATTCTATCATGTATATAGTCCAGACAATAACAATTTTAATAGAGTAAAATTCTAAACACATACTTCCTGAAGACCATATTAATAGAAAGCTTGAAATAATCCATCTGTCCCATCAGCAGTACCCATTATCTGTGTTAACTCTGTATACAGGAGCTGTTCAACTCAAGTGTACTATTGCCTCATACTATGCTCCTGTTGAAAGCAGCCATTGGGATTATAGCTATAGCCACTCTTTTGAGAGCCGTGACTATTAAGTAGTCAGCTTAAACAAGCTTCCCATGCTTGACGGTTTCTTCCAAGCTTGACAGATACCATCACTGACCCTACAGCAGGCAAGCCTCCAATATAGCATCTGAAACATTTGAAGACCTCTCTCCATAGGAACCCTTCTTGAGTCAAAATTCAACAATGTCAAGATGTTCTGCTGTCCTCTATGTGTCCAACTCAACAGAATTACCTGGTGATACCTAGTTTGAATGGCTGGGAGCTGACTTCACATTCTTAAATTTTCTTATTGGGCACGTTCCCTGGGGCTGACAGATGAATCTTATGACACCACTGAGGAATCTGGATGTGCTGCATATTTAGTTCTCAGAGTTACTTTATAGACATTATTTTTATGACACACTGAATCTACCAGGTCTCCAAAGGATATGGAGGCCTTTGATTTACCCTTTTATAAATCAGATATTCAGAGAATGACAATCGCACCAAGTATTACAAAGTGAAGATATTAATTTTCACATATATCTAAGGAAATGACTACTGTATATTCAACCGTATTTGTATTTTTCTCTTTGCTTCATGTATATAATTCTTTTTTAAAAACACATTTTTGTTCCTTTGTGGTGCTGGCAATTGACCCCATGGCCTTGAGCATGCTAGGTAAGCACTCTACCACTAAGCTGTACCCCCAGCCCTATAATTCTTTTTTTTTAAATTCATTTATTCACATGTGCATAGATTGTTTAGGTCACTTCTCCCTCCTCCCAGCCCTGTAATTCTTATCTTCCCATGTAGATGGAAAACTCAGGGATAATAGTAGTTGCTCAATAAATATTATGCTTTAATTATACAACTTACATGAATAGCAAGATTCATTAACTACATATAGTCATCACTGCCAACAAAAATCTTTGGATTATTAAAGGCAAAGAGTCCTTAACCTGAGTATCAATAAACAGGCTGTAGGAATTGGTGAGCTCCCTAAAACTCCATGCATATAATTTTAAGGGGATAGGTTTTAGAGTCACAAAAATGAGAACTTACTGGCTCTTCAAGCTTGCACAGGTTACTTAACCTCTTTATCTTTCAAAATCTTTATCTCAAAATTCAAGAGAATAACAAATCATTCCTTACAGGGCAGTGATGAGGATTAAGGAAAATAACACATGTAAAGCAGTTGGCAGAGTGCCTGGTATATCATAACTGATTACCATTATAATTAGTTTTTGTGTGAATATGCATTTCTCTGCAAAGAAGGTTTATAGCTTTTATTGATTTCTCAGAGGATTGGTGGCCCAAGATTAAGAAATATTGCTCTATACCTAGAATAAAACATCAGAAGTAACTCAGCTACCATTCAGTGATGAGTTAGTAAGTTACCATTGCAAATGCATTTCTAGGCAAATACTTAATTGCTTCATTTAAAGGGAGTTCACCTCTCTAATTACTAGTCTGTTAGCCACAGCACAGTAATTTTCATTTGAATTACTACAAAATTCAATAAATGGATAGAAAAAATCTGCTGTAACTTTGTGATACAACATACCCTCAGAAACATGACTCTCTTCCTAGAGTATGAAAAACATTAATTGCAAGAAGTGTGAATATTTTAAAAAATAAAATGAAAATTTATATATAACCTGATTACAATTATATAAAATATAATATGCATATAACTCATGACAGTAAGCACTCACTTCATAATGTTAACCAAGACTGCTACAGAGAGTAAGGCTAGAGGGTGTCTTTCTTCTTTCTGTCTTATAAACTTTAAAAATTAATACCGATCACATTTATAATCCAAGGAGAGGGAATGGAAGAATACATATGTGTAATCACACATGCAAACATCATGCAATAGTAATGATTTAGCTGTAGTTTCTCTAGTGATAAAAAATATAATTTGTTCATGATTTAGCCTCATAGGCAACTAGGATTGGCTGGTTCGCCCACATTCCCAGATGCTGCTTGATAGAAAGGGGAGGAAAACTGACTTGGCAGGGAATAAGAGGTGCTGGCCTGCTGTAATGTGCTGATACATATAAATTGATTTTGTGCACATACAAGAGGACTCCCTGAGTCATCGGTGGAACGCTTCCTGGTTTTGACATCATAAAAGGGGTAAATACATGCAACTGTGGCTGAGTGGAATACATGGGTTATGACAGACCAGTTCTTTTCTGGATGTACCTCTGGATAGTAGGTGTTCAATTTCTAAGTGACCTATGCAGCATTAAAGTTTCCAAAGCATGGACTTGTGCAATGTAGCCTCAGTATCAGCAAGGAAATCAATACGCTTGCCCCACTTAACACAGAAGCAAACCCTAATACTTTACGAATTCCTGTTACTTGGGGACTGGGTCCAAGTTGCAGCAAGACTGGCAAGTGGCTTCCACTTGGAAGGAATGTTAAGGTTTACACCCTTGATCAGCACCATTACATTCTGCAGACGGGTAGCTCTCTCCAGCATCTCTATCCTGCCCTGCAATCATGGCAGGGACTCACAAGGTATAACACAGCAACAGGGTCTGACTCCCAAGATCCAATTTGCAAATGGGGAAAATCTTTCAATGAGGAAACTACCAACCTACTGAAGTTTGTGAAGAACATGTTTTCATTTAAAAAGTTTTAAGGGGGAGGGAGAGGACCCAAATAATGTATATATATGTAAGTAAATGTAAAAACAATAAAATAAAATTTTTTAAAAATGAGACCAAAACAAAAGTCTGGGCAAGTGTAGAATAAATATCCTTGCCTAAACTTCAATGCCACTGCCATTAGTCTCTAAAGCAATAGAGAAGGTACCAAATACTATGTACTTTTTTGTGACATCCAAAGAAACTCTGTCAGCTCAAAGACATTTGGAGAGATAAATCAGAAAAACAAATGAATTTAGTTATAAAATTCATTTATTTTTGTACACACTACAAAAAACTTGAGCAATTTATTTGGTTTGACTGAAGATTGAACCCATGCCTTTACATATTAGTTAAGCACTCCTATGGGTATGTCTGTGAGGGTTTTTCCAGACAGGATTACCTAAGGGGAGAAGACCTACCCTGGAACGTGGGCAGCAGTATCCTATAGGCTGGGGGCCTGGATATGATACAAAAGGGAGAAATCTAGCTTGTGTAGGCATATGCCTATCTGCTTCCTGGTTGCCATGTGAGATGCTCTAACATGCCTTCTCTGCCATGATGGACTGACATCTCTCAAACTCTAAACCAAAATAAATCTTTTCTCCCCAAACAAACAAAAAAATAAAAATTAAAAAGTTTTAATTTTTTTCATTTAAGAAGGTATTTTCATTAAAAATTTAATACAAAATTATAGGAAAGAGGGTATATTATCAGTAAAGGTACAGAGAAGAAAAAAAATCACAAATGAGCTTATTTTACTTACCAAATGTCCAACAACCCCATACATTTTCATACACACATAAATCTATGAGGTGTGGTAATCATTTTAAGAAAATTTTAATATCATTTTTAAAGAATATCTTGCAAATTTACAATTCAAATAATCTTCACAGTATAACAAAATAAAGTTATCAAATGTGAAAGAATGGGAGTCCACTAATTTCAAAATGTTTTATAGATTTCTTGCTAACTGATCTTAAAATTAAAAAACTGCAACATAGAGAGGTAAAGAAAAACGTTTTAAACTACATCTGATTCATTCACAATTGAGTGAAGAAAACAAAATTCATTAAATTATAATAAAATGTTAGTATTAGAAGGGGCTTTGAGAAGTCAAGAAGACTGTATTAGTCCTTAACCTGTATATCCAGATAGAACATTTGGAAATTGACAAAAGCAAGTTGTGAAAAACATAATTTAAAACTCATTCTTCTGAATCCTGGAATATTGTTCATAGAATAAGAACAGTTTTCAAAAAAGAGATGAGCAGGCCAGGCACAGTGTCTTATGCCTATAAGCAGCTACTTGGGAGGCAGAGATTAGGAGGAGAGCAATTTGAGGCCAGCCTGGACGACAAGTTAGTGAGAGCCATCTCAACCAATAAACTAGGCATGGTGGAATGTGCCTATATTTCAGCTACACAGGAGGCATAAATAGGAGGATCATGGCATGGGCCAGCCCAGGCAAAAACGTGAGACCCTATTCTGAAATTAACTAATGCAAAAAGGGCTGGGTCAAGTGGTAGAGCACCTACCTAGCAAGGCACTGAGTTCAAACTCTAGTACCATCGCCAAAAAAAAGGATAAGATTTCAGAAAAGCAAAATAAGTACAATGTCTGGCAATGAGGTAAAACAATTGTGAGAGAAGAAAATTATTTGCTGAAATAAAAGCACACTGAAAAGACAACCTACAAAATGGTAACAAGAGGCCAGTAGGTAACATGGGTACTCTATTGCTCGCAGTGAACTTCTAGCTCAGACAATGGTCAAGGTAGCTCTGGCTGAATGTATTGGGGATTTGGTTTTGGTCAAAATGCCAGATACTCAGTGCCACTTAGCCTAAAGTATACTGAGTGCTTGTTTGTATCTTAAGATCATGTCAGGTCACATGTGTTTTTCATGGGATTGAAAAAATAAGAGCTGTTGTTTCTATATTAACATAATGGTTTCCTGGTATCTGGCTCCCTGGAGCAACAGATATGGGGTGTGCTAGACTACCAAGTGTGGCTCTGGGGAAGCTAAAGCCTTCTTGCATCACTTCACAGTGGCTCCACTAAGCTAATTACAGAGAGAAGTTGATGGACTCCACAGGGAATCCACACCAGGCCCTGCTGGTCAGAAAAAGGTCGGCAGAACATGAGGAAGTAGGAATCAAAGAGAATAATGTCAAGGAAATAGAAGAGGAGGAGGAGGGATAGAAGAAGGTTCCTTGGAGATTCAACTTCACTCCATCACCCCCACCTAGAAGGGAGAGAGCTACAGAACACTGGGTTCACAGTTAACAATATTGTATTATACACTTAAAATTTTCTTAAGGGAGAAGATCTCATATATGTGTTCTTACCACAATAAGAATGAATGAATGGGGGCTGGAGGTGTGGTTCAAGTGGTAGAGCACTGCTTAGCAAGCACAAAGCCTTGAGCTCAAACCCCAGTAACAACAATAACAAAAAATGAATGAATGGATCAGGCATGGAGGTTCATGCCTATAATATTAATCCCAGCTACTCCAGAGGTGAAGATTAGGAGGATCATGGTTCAAGGCCAGATCAGGAGAAAAGCACAAGCTCCTATCTGAAAAATACCTAAAATAACAAGCAAAAAGGGCTGGGAATACAGCTTATGTGTAGAGTGCAAGAATGAGGTCCTGAAACCCTCTTACACTATTGGTGGGAATGTAAACTAGCACAACCACTCTGGAAAAAAATTTGGAGGCTACTTAAAAAGCTAAACATTGATCTACCATTTGATCCAGCAATACCACTCTTGGGGATATACCCAAAAGACTGTGACACAGGTTACTCCAGAGACACCTGCACACCCATGTTTATTGTGGCACTATTCACAATAGCCAAGTTATGGAAACAGCCAAGATGCCCCACCACTGACGAATGGATTAAGAAAATGTGGTATCTATACACAATGGAATTCTATGCAGCCATGAAGAAGAACGAAATGTTCTCATTCGCTGGTAAGTGGATGGAATTGGAGAACATCATTCTGAGTGAGGTTAGCCTGGCCCAAAAGACCAAAAATCGTATGTTCTCCCTCATATGTGGACATTAGATCAAGGGCAAACACAACAATGGGATTGGACTTTGAGCACATGACAAAAGCGAGAGCACACAAGGGAGGGGTGAGGATAGGTAAGACACCTAAAAAACTAGATAGCATTTATTGCCCTTAACGCAGAGAAACTAAAGCAGATACCTTAAAGAAACTGAGGCCAATAGGAAAAGGAGACCAGGAACTAGAGAAAAGGTGAGATCAAAAAGAATTAACCTAGAAGGTAACACACACGCACAGGAAATTAATGTGAGTCAACTCCCTGTATAGCTATCCTTATCTCAACCAGCAAAAACCCTTGTTCCTTACTATTATGGCTTATACTCTCTCTACAACAAAATTAGAAATAAGGGCAAACTAGTTTCTGCTGGGTATTGAAGGGGTGGGGGGGAGAGGGAGGGGGCGGAGTGAGTGGTAAGGGAGGGGGTGGGGGCACGGGGGAGAAATGACCCAAGCCTTGTATGCACATATGAATAATAAAATGAAAAAAAAAATGAGGTCCTGAGTTCAATTTCCATTATTCTTCCAAAAAAAAAAAACCCAAAAGAATGGGTGAGTAAATAATAAATAAGTAGAAAATAATCCATATGCTACAGACTTCAAGAGAATATTCAAAATCATGTTTGATAAAGAACACAAAAAGAATCACTAAACTCAGGCTGGCAAAATGTCTAGAATTGTAGCGCATCTACCTAGCAGACCTGAGGTCAAAAGTTCACCCCCCAAAAAACAGTCTAAAAAACCACAGTAGATGCCTCACAATGGAAAATATGTCAGTAACATAGTGGAACAGAGAGTCATCCACTTATTTTTCCACATAGCAGTAACAATATCATTCATGGATAAAAGTGCTCTTGTAGGAGAACTGGGATTCAGGCAAGAGGCTGTGAAACCCTGGGAGAGCCCCAGAATGAAAATGTTCCATTAAGAGGTCAGAGATATGCTAAGGTGATATACCTGTCAACTGTGTTTCTGGCTCCAGACAAGAAGTGGCCCCAAAATATACCCAAAAGAATGTGACACAGGTTACTCCAGAGGCACCTGCACACCCATGTTTATTGCAGCACTATTCACAATAGCCAAGTTATGGAGACAGCCAAGATGCCCCACTACTGACAAATGGATCAAGAAAATGTGGTATCTATACACAATGGAATTTTATGCAGCCATGAAGAAGAACGAAATGTTATCATTCGCTGGTAAATGGATGGAATTGGAGAACATCATTCTGAGTGAGGTTAGCCTGGCCCAAAAGACTAAAAATCATATGTTCTCCCTCATATGTGGACATTAGATCAAGGGCAAACACAACAAGGGGATTGGACTTTGAGCACCTGATAAAGCGAGAGCACATTGGGAGGTATGAGGATAGGTAAGACACCTAAAAACCTAGATAGCATTTGTTACCCTTAACGTTGAGAAACTAAAGCAGATACCTTAAAAGCAACTGAGGACAATAGGAGAAGGAGACCAGGAACTAGAGAAAAGGTTAGTTCAAGTAGAATTAACTTAGAAGGTAACACACACGTACAGGAAAGCAATGCAAGTCAACTCCCTGTATAGCTATCCTTATCTCAACTAGCAGAAACCCTTGGTCCTTCCTATTATTGCTTATACTCTCTCTACAACAAAACTAGAGATAAGGGCAAAATAGTTTCTGCCTGGTAGCAAGGGTGGGGGGGGGAAGAGGGAGTGAGCAGGAGTTGGGGGAGGGGAAAGGGAGGGAGAGGGAAGGGGGGAGAAATGACCCAAACACCGTATGCACATATGAATAGAATAAAAATTTTTTAAACTTAAAAAAAAAAAAAAAGAAGTGACCCCAAACCCCTGTGGATTCAGTCACAGTCCCACCAGCCTTGGATGATCCTTCTGCCACAACCATCCACTAAAGTAACGTGGAGCAGTTACTGTCTACTTGTGCCTTGCAAGATATAACTGCCCACCTTAGTCTTAGCTATGTATCTAGAAATGGCCCGCAAGTCAACCTTAGCACTCTCAGCTACGGTCTAAAATGTGCCCTTAGAGAGACACATGGGGGGGACATGCTAATCTGGGACACTGTGGCAGACCTGTTTTCTATAGTACTATATCAGATCCTAAAAAGGTCCTGACATTGATTCCAGGCCTTCTTCAGGTACTGTTCGGAAGCAGTCCTGATTAAAAAGAGAACCAGAGTAAGACATACCTACATGTGCCCCAGATGCATGTCTGCAGGCATGGGTCTTGCAGTTGACTCTGAAGCAGACCTGTGACTCAGTTACAGATCTTCTCAGGCACAGTCAGGGGCCAGGACTGCCTGCACAGGGACTCAGCCAGCAACCCAGTGGGAGCCTTCCCAGTGACCTAGAGGAAGTCATACCTATAAGCACACCTAAGAGCAGGCCTGCCACCTGAGAATTCAGAAACATATTTCTATCACAACTGCCACCCTATGGACTAATGTCTTAGAGCAGTCACAGTCATTCAGGGATCAGATATGATCCAAACCTGCCAACTGTGAGAACTCAACTGTGAACTAGGCAGCAACCATGTAACCAGTTCCAACCCCAATCACTATCCTGGAGAGAATTTCATCAGCAAGGAGATCTGCTATGGTCTGAATGATTTTTGTCTCTCCCAAAGTTCATGTGGAAACTCAGCCCCTAATGCAACAGTAGAGAGAGGTATGGCTTTTGACTGAGAGATGGGGGCATAGCTCACTATTAGAGTGCAGGCTTCCTATGCACGAAGCCCTTAATTCAATCCCTAGCATTCATCAATAGACAGATGAATAAATGAATGAGTAAACAAACAAAGGTGACTATTGTGTCATAAGGGTTCTGTTTTTATGAATGGAATTAGATGCCCTTATAAAAGGCCTTCTGCCTTCTGCAATGTGTGAACAGAATTCCTTCACCCTACAGGACACAGTATCAAGGTGCCATCTTGGAAGCAGATAGCTGTCCTCATCAGACAGTTAAATCTGCTGGTCTCTTTATCTTGGATTTCCTGGCCTCCATAACTGTGAAAAGTACATTTGTTTTGCTTATAAGTTACCCAGTCTCAGGTGTTTTGTTATAGTAGCACAAATGGAATAAGATCCAAAAGGAGAAGACAGTTAAAAGTCTAAAACAGCCCATAAAGGCTAGAAGTGCTTGATCCTTCAAATGTACACACACTAAT
This sequence comes from Castor canadensis, assembly GCF_047511655.1. Lineage (NCBI taxonomy): Eukaryota > Metazoa > Chordata > Mammalia > Rodentia > Castoridae > Castor > Castor canadensis. The sequence goes on from NC_133397.1 coordinate 62,637,628, forward strand.
GCAAGGCTACACAGTTAACCAAAAACAAACAAACCAAAAAACCCAAACAAAACAGACACTATCAAAGAAAAGTAATAAAATTTCCATAACTGCCTCCAAAAGAAGAGATCTAAAATTAGCTGAAAAGGAATTCAACATAATCATCTTAAAGAAACTTAATGATATGCAAGAAAACACAGGTATAAGACTAAACAGAATTAATAAAACAATGTGTAAAGAAAATGAAAATGTAATAAAAAATGGAAATCATAAAAAGAACTAGACAGAAATCAGGGAGTAAAGAACACAATGAGTATAGTTTTGATTTCTATTATGGATAAGAATATTGACCCTTTCTTCATGTATTTATTGACCATTTGGATATTTTCTTTTGAGAAGTGTCTGATCAGTTCATTAGCCCATTACTAATTCAATTATTATTTCTTTTAGTGTTTATAGAGCACTTTATATATTTTGGATACTAATATTTTATCTGATTAATAGCAGGCAAAGAATTTCTCCCATTCTGTAGGTTGTCTCTTGACTCCAGTAATTGTTTCCTTAGATGTCTAGAAGGTTTTCAATCTGATACAATTCCATTTGTCAATTCTTATTCTTATTTCCTGGGCAACTGGAGACCTATTCAGAAAGGTAATACCAATTCCTGTATTTTCAAGGGATTTCCTCCAATAGATTTAAAATTTTAGGTCTTACATTTAGATCTTTACTACATTTTGAATTACTTTTTTGTGTAGCGCGAGAGGTAAGGGTCTAGTTTCAGTCTTCTACTTGTGGATATTTATTTCTAACACCAGTTGTTAAAGATGCTGCCTTTTTCGAACATATCTTTTTGGTGACTTTGTTGAGAATCAGGTAGCTATAACTGTGTAGGCTTATTTCTGCACCTTCCATTCTATCCCATTGGTCTGTGTGTCTGTTTTTATGCCAGTAAAATGCCGCTTTTGTTAGTATAGCTCCATAGTATAATTTAAAGTCAGGTATAGTGATACCTCTAACATCACTTGTTTTGCTCTGGACTGCTTTTGCAGTCCATCACTTATGTTTCCTATGAATTTTAGGACTGATTTTTCTATTTTTGTGAAAAATTACATTGAATTTTAATGGTGATTGCATTGAATTTGTAGATTTTTTGGGAAGGATAGCCATTTTCATAATATTAATTCTGCTGGTCCATGAATATGGTAGGTCTTTCCATGTTCTGATGTCTTTTTCAAGGTTTTATACTTTTCATTCTAAATCTTTTATCTCATTTGTTAGGTTTATTCCTAGGTGTTTCATTTTTTTGAAGCTACTATGAATGGGATTTCTTTCTCAGCCTCTTCATTATTGGTATATAGAAAAGTTACTGATTTTCATATGTTAATTTTATATCCTGCTACTTTGTCAAATGTTCATGAGATTTTAGAGTTTTTTGATGGGTCTTTTAAGTATAGGATCATATCATCTGCAAGCAGGGATAATTGGACTTTTTTCTTTCCTATTTGTATCCTTTTCTTTCCCTTGCCTCACTGCACTGGCAATATATTGAACAAGAATAGAGAGAGCAGACATCCTTGTCTCATTCCTGACTTTAAAGGAAATAGTTTCAGGTTTCCCTCATTTTATAATGTTGGCTATAGGTTTATTACATGTAGCTTTCATTATGTTGAGGTACAATCCTTTTATTCCTAGTTTCTTCAGGGCTTTTATCATAAAGGGGTGTTGAATTTTGCCAAAGACTTTTTCTATATATTGAGACAATCATGTGAGTTTTGTTCTTTATCCTGCTTCCGTGTTGTATTATGTTAATTGACTTATATATGTTGAACCACGCTTGCTTTCCTGGAATGAAACCAACTTGATCATGATGTATGATCTTTTCAATGTGTGTTGAATTTGGTTTGCAAATACTTTATTGAGAATTTTTGCATCTGTCCATCAAGGAAACTGACATGTCTTTTTTGTTGTATTCTTATCCAATTTTGGTATCAGGATAAAACTGACTTTATAGAATGGATTCCTTCCTTTTTTATTTTATAGAACACTTTGAGGAGCATTGGTATTAGTTCTTCTTTAAAGGTCTAGTAGAATTCAGCATGGAATGTATACAGTTCTCTCTCTCTCTCTCTCTCTCTCTCTCTCTCTCTCTCTCTCTTTCTCTCTCTCTCCCTCTCTCTCTCTCTCAGTTGAGGAATCCATAACACTTTCAATCCATAACACTTTCAATTTCATTGTTTGTTATAGATCTGTTTAAGTGCTTCACAAGCTCTTGTTTCACTTTCAATAAGTTCTATGCATCTAGAAATTTATCCATTTCTTCCAGATTTTCCATTTTATTGCAATATTTATTTGTGAACTTTATTCTTTCCTGATTGCATTTATCTTCCTCTTCTATGTGTATGATTCCTTTAGTTATATTCAGCAGCACTGGATTAGTGCTCAGGAATTGTTTTAGCTTTGTATTTCATTTCATTTTGTTTTATGTAGTACTGGGGTTTGAACTCAGAGCCTCATGCTTGCTAACCAGGCACTCTACCACTCGAGTCACTTTGTCAACACAAATGGAAGGTTTTTTATTTCTCCTTCAATTATGAAGGACTGCTTTGCTAGACACAGTAATCTTGGTAGTTATTTTCTTTCAGTCTTGAAATACAACATTGCATGCCCTGCTTAGTTCTAAAATTTCTGTTGAGAAAGCTGCTGTTACTCTGACAGGTTTGCATTTATAAGTGACTTGGCACATTTTCCTTGCAGTTTTCAGTATTCTTTCCTTGTTCTGGGTATTTAATATTTTAATGATCATATATTGTGAGGAGGTTCTTTTCTGGTCTTACCTGTTTTGGAGTCTTAAAAGCCTCCTGTACATGCATGATCATCTCTTTCTCAACATTTGGGAAGTTTTGTGCTATTATTTTATCGAATATGTTTTTTATGCCTTTAACTTGCCCCTCTTGTCCTTCTTCTACAACCATGATTCATAGGTTTGGTATGTTAAGGGTGTCCACAGGTGTTGCATGTTCTTTTGTAATCTTTAGGGTTTTTTTCTCTTTTTTTCATCTGTATATTTTAATACATATACCTTATCTTCAACACCTGATAGCCTATCTTCAACTTGATTCAGTCTATGAACAGACTTCCACCTGTTTTTTTTTTTTCTCATTGGCCTTTTCAATTCCAGAATTTAATTTTCATTTTCTCAAGACTTTGTATATCTTTATTGGATTTCTCTTTCATATCCTGCACTATTTTATTTCATGCAGCTCTCTGAATTTTCTTATAATTCACTTACACATTTGTGTCCTCTTAAATTTCATTGATCATTCTTACGTTCATTTAAAAAATGCCTTGACATTTCATCTACTTTACTATCATTAGTGTTTGTTACTGTGGAGTTACTGAGTTTTGGAGGAGTTGTTTTGCCTTGTTTATTTCATATTTCTTATGTTTCTGCACTGGGATTTGCACATCTAAAGCCAAGTAATTATTTGGAAGTTTTACTAACCTAGAGTCTTTCCACTGATATATTCTCAATATTTAAGAAGGACAATGTAGTGGTGGAGTTGAGGTGATATTTCTCATCACTGGTCTGTCAGTATGGATCAGTGGCCAAGCATTTACCCACATGCTCAGGACACTAGGCTTGATGCCCAGCACTGCTGAGGTGGAGGAAAACTAGCTGGAATCTCTTGTAGAAGGGTCACGTGTCTGCTTCAGAGCTGTTTTCACTATAGAAGCTTCGCTTTTTTATATACTGGGAGCCACTGCTGGCTCCAGGGAGCTTAATACTCTGTAAAAGGCAGATTCCCACTTGTTTCACAATCCCACAGTTTGTTTCCCCACGGACAGGAAATGTCTAAGCCTAGGACTGACCCCTGAATGCATCTGAGAATGGGGGAAAAAAACAGAGTACTGAATTAGTTCTGCACTGACTGGGGGAGGAGAAACACAGATACTCTCCTTCTGGTCTCAATGCTTATAGACCCTATCCAGAAGTTCATGTCCTTGTGAGAAAGAGGAGGCTGTGGAAGTTTCAAGACTCATAGTGTCTAGATTCAGAGCTCTCACATCTACCTAGCAGCAAACAAATGCTAGGATGCAGTTCCCAGAGGTGGGTCTTGGTGCAGTCAGGCCCTGTCTAACAGATAAACTTCCTGTGTGGAGGAGGAGGCTCTGGAAGTCACATGATTTGTAGGGTCTGGGCTCTGGGCCTGCAGACCCACTATCAGCAAACACACACCAGAATGTAGTTCCCAGAAGTGGGCCTCAGCAGTTCACCTCTCTGTGGATGATGAAGAGCTGCAAAAATCATGTGATTTAGAAGACATGGGCTCAGTTTTTTCAGAACCTGCCCAGCAATTCACCTTCTTTGGTGGGGGAGGAGTCTATCGATATGTTGTTTTGAAGATTTGGGCTCAGGGGCTTCAGACCTACCTAGCAGCCAACACATGCAGGCATGAGGCATGTCCTGGAGGCTGAATACTATACCACCAAAGGCTTAATGATTTGTTTCTGCTGCAGCCCTCAGGTGATGGGACTTGCTCTTTACCAGAGAGGATGGAGCTTCTCACCACCATCTCATTCTCTCCAAGAGCACATCAGACCATCTCTTTTACCATAACCACCTCTTGTGACCATCTCCCACCTAGAAACTGTGATGGTTTATCCTAATATACTCCTCGAGACAAGACTGTCCTTGTTTTCAAGCCCCCAGAGTATATCAGTCTCAAATAATAAACTTTCTCTCAAGATGATGTCTTGCTATACCTCTCAAAGAGGAGGCAAGCAACAAAATGTCTTTCTTCACTGATACTTGCCTTCCACACCAGAGCAGTCACTGTCTCAACAAATACTCACACTGGGTTTGAGGCTTGTGAGCAATGTGGACTTATCCTTCAGCTAGGATTGCCAATCTGTCACTAGGGATGCCCGGTTTACCTTGTGGTTGTGTCTTTAGCTTCCCTTTCTACTCCCAGGGAGGCAGAACAGGGCTTGGGATGGTTGCTGCTTTTCTCTACTGCCTGTGTTTCGCAGTGCTTTTCTATTGTCCTGCTATCACATGAGTGATTCCCAGTTGTCTTACTCTCTTATTGCTTCACAATATACTCTTCCCTGTGCTATCTGACTGTTCCATGGAGTCAAAATAGTGATCACTTCTAATTCATCATCTTGCCCTGTCCATCAACCACTAATGTCTTAATGGATACACAAAATATAAAAAGATAAAAAGTATGATCATAATAGCAAAACAAGGAGTAAAAGTATATTCATGTGAGATTGAATTTATCATTCTAAAACAGATCTTATGTCTACAAAATGTTTTATATAATCCTCAAATAATAAACCATTAGAAGATACACAAAAGATGAAGATAAGATATTCAAAACATACTGCAACAAAAATTTAACAAATTACAAAGGGAAACAATAAAATTAGAAGAAACAAATTAACTATATAATCAGTAAACACTGAACAAAATAGCAAGAGTAAGTATTTATATGTCAAGAATTGTTTTAAGTATAAATAGAGTAGATTATTCAAAACAAATGAAGTGGTCAAATGGAATTTTTTTTTAAACATGCAACAATATGCTGCACACAAGAAACTCACTGTAGCCTTAAAGATACAAATAGACTAAAAGCTAAGTAATGCAAAATGACATACCATGCAAATCCTAAGCAAAATAGAGCAGGGGTATTGACATTATATCAGACAAAAAAGAAAGATCTTAAATAAAAAAAGTAAAATTGTACCCCTAAAAGTCCCAATAAAGAGAAGAAATAGAGGTTAGAAAATCAGTAGAAAAGACCAGTAACACTAAGTGTTGTTCTTTTAAATGAAAATATTAGAGAGGATTCAAATAAAATTGTTAAGGAAGGAGGATATATTATAAATGACACTAGAAAAATACAATTGTAAGAGACTTCTGTGAACATATGTCCCTCAGGTCCTTTTCACTCTTCTTTAATTAATTTTCTTTCTGTTATCAGATTCAATAATCTTCAATGACCTATCTTCATTTTCATCAATTCTATCACATTTCTGTATCCCATCTAGTGAATGTTTAATTTCAGTTATTGTACTTTGCAGCTCCAGAAAGTCATCTGTTTTTATCTTTACCTTTCTTCTCTGTAGTAATAATAATTCCATTTTGTTCATATGTCTTTTACTTTATCTATATCTTCCTTTATTTGAGAATTTTTAAAACAGCTATTTTAAAGTCTTAACAAATTATATCTGCCATTAGTCTTTTTCAGGGACAGCAGTTTCTATTTACTTTGTTCCTGCAAATGGGCCATCCTTTCTTGTTCTTTGTATGCCTTGAGTTTTTCAAAACTAGACACTCGAATCTACTAATGTTAGATAAAATTTAATATACATATATATATATATATATGTATAGTGTTAGAGTTTGAACTTCGGGCTTTGTGCTTGCTAGCAGGTGTTCTACTGCTTTAGCCATGCCTCCAGCACTTTTTACTCTGGTTATCTTCCAGACAGGGTCTCATTTTTTTGCCCAGGCCAGCCTGGACCAGGATCCTCCTATTTAAGCTTCCTGCCATAGCTGAGACAAAAGACAATTACCACCACACCCAGCTTTTTTTCCATTGAGTTGGGGTCTAATGAACTTTTCTGTTGTTGTTGTTCAGGCTGACCTCAACCGTGATCCTCCTGATCTCAGCCTCTCACATAGCTAGGGATTACAGGTGTGAGTCACTGGTACCTCACTTGGAATATTACTCAGTACTAAAAAGAAATGAATTATCAGCCATTAAAAAACGTGGAGGAAACTTAAATGCCTATTACTAAATGAAAGAAGTCAATGTGAAAAAGCTATATATATATGGATATTTATAATTCTAATGATATGACATTCTGGGAAACTTTGGAGAAGGTAACAGATGAGTGATTGCTAGAGGGTAGAGGAAAGGAAGAGTTGAATGTGTGAATGATGAAGAGTTTTCAGGAAAGTGAAACTATTCTCTATGAAATTATAAAGGTGGATAGGTGTTATAATTTGTCCAAACCCATGGACTGATAACATCAAGAGTCAACTCTAATATAAAGCACTGACTTTGGATGATAAAGATGTGTTATTATAGGTTCATTGACTATAAAAAATGTACTGCTTTGTTACAGAATATTAATATTGGAGAAAGATGTGTGTGGTAGGGCAGGAGTACACTGGAACTTTTTGTATTTTCCAATTTTTCTGTGAGCCTAAAACTGTTCAAAAAAATAAAGTCCATTATTATTTTTTAAATTGCAGAGGAAAATGAAGGCGAACTATAATGTATTCTTAGGGTTTCTTTTAAGAAAAATATGATTAGAATTGATAGCAATGCTAAACTAGACAGGGAATAGTTTTATAAATTCATTCTAAAGTTTAATTCATGCAGCTTCTTTAACTTTAAATGACAACTGAACTAGGACAGACAGACATGCTTTTTAATTAATAAAGAATTAATCTCTTATAAACTAGGCAGTTGCCTCAAGCATGAAGGGCCTTTCATGCTGCTGCTAAGTAAATAGGACAATCAACCTCAATTTGACTGAGCTATGAACAGTACACTGAAGGAGATAAGGAGCCAGGCACTGCACTTAGAGTGACCAATGTCAGTGACAGCACACATTCACCTGGAAAGAAAAACTATCATAAGAGGAATAAATCTAGAAAAAAAGGTGATTTCTATGTCTTGCCTTATGTATAAGAATAATCAGTAAAAATTTAAGGCAATTATTAAGTGGTTTCTCATAAAGCAAACCAGGAAAAATTGTTTCAAGATTTAGAGGAAGAAAGTGATATAAGCTCCTACCAGATCACAGAGTCCAGGGGCCATGGGTGCCTTCACAGAAAAGAAGGGCTGTTCTTTGTCTAAGGAAATGCTATTCTACATGATGGATAAGTATATTTTTAGCTACACTGACTAAATTACCTGAGTGACTATTGCACTGTGTGTTTCCTTGTAGTGGAAGAGGAATTAAGGAAAGTTAAGACCATAACGAGAGGCAGAACGATGTCATGCCACATGGCACTGGATATTCCACAAAGAAATAATAGCCAGAGTACCAAAGATGTCCTAGGACTTAAATTTACAGTCCTAGAATTTTAGAGATGAAAGGAGCACTTGTAATTACTGAGGATATCAATAGATGAAAAAATAAGGCCAAAGAGGTTAAGACAGTGAAACAGTTAAAATCTAATCCCTCTAAGTCTGTCTATTATTTCAATATGTACCTCTCACCCAAAAATATCTAAAACTAAATATTCACTTTACCTATTCTTTTATATACCTATTACATATTCTTTTCCATTTAGTTAGGGAATAATAAGGTCATAAAATATATAAATACGTGTGATGTCTTAACTGTCCTCTGAAGTTTCCGAATGCTTCGTAATTCAGCATAATAAAGGCCAATTCCACAACAGACCTTTCTAAACTAGTAATCAGCTGTGCTTCTGTGTATAATCTTTAGGAAAGTTGAAGGTCTGCCATGAAAGGGTGAGCTTCCTGAGAGATGAGGAAGGATGGGGTTCTAAAGTAGTAACTTTATAGCCTTGATTTTTTACTGTGCTTTTAAGGACTTAATTTTATCCATCTGTCTGTTTAGTGCTGGCTATTCTGCTGTATGAATACATTTCCAAACTTATGGCCTCTAACATTTTACTTTGAGGAGGGATTCTGTAGACTATTTAATATAATAGTGAAAACTGATTCTTCAGAAAAAGTAGTCTAAATGGAAATGCAAGCTTCTAGAAGTTTGGAACTTCTAATAGACACATTAAAAACAGAAGGGAAAATTTATTTTTAAATCAACAATGTATTTTGTCTAACTCAATATATCTAAAATATAATTTCTATATGAAATGAATATTTTCAAAATTATGAGATATTTATATTTTTCAAAATTTGTTATATATTTTATATTTATATTAATGTTCTGACTAGGAACATTTTAAGAGCTCAATAGCCATTCATGGTTGGCAGCCATGACTGTACTACAGAACACAGCTAGATGACATTAACTGTAATGAATATAAGCAAAAATGAAGTGTGTCAAGAATGAAGAAGGGAACCCTACCAAAATTCACAGCACTACAAATTCTATTTTTACATTGGCTATGAAACTGGAAGTGAAGCCTGTGACACTACATTATTGCTTCTTCTCTTACTCCATTTGTGCTGCTAAAACAGAATCATTTAATGGACAGCCAATAAACAACAGAGAATTATTTCTCACAGTTCTTGAAGCTGGGAAGTCCAACATAAAGGCACCAGCAGATTCAGTATCTAGCGAGGGCTTGCCTTCTCATTGATAGACAGTGCCTTCTCATCATATGCTCACATGATCAAAAATGTAAGGGATCTCTGTGGGGACTCTGTTAGAAGGACATGAATCTCATTATGATGTCTGTGCCCTCATGATCTAATCTCTTCCCACAGGCCATACCTCCTAATACCATCACATTGGGGGTTAGGACACAAATTGGTGGGTGGGGGATGGAGGGACAACCATTCAGATCATGGTACTTCTATTCCATTTAAATTATGAAAAATTTATAATAGAATCTGGAATTTAACAAATGTATAATGAGGGCCAGGTGCAGTGGTTAATGCATATAATCCCTACTCAGGAGGCTGAAACCAGAAGGATAATGGTTGCAAGGATAGTCCAAGCAAAAAGTCAGTGAGATCCCATCCCAACAAAAAAGCCAGCCATAGTGGTGCATACCTGTGGTCACAACTCCATGGGAAGCTTAAGTAGGAGGATCACGGTCCAGGTCAGCTCTGGCAAAAATCACAAGACTCTACCTGAAAAATAACTGAAGCAAAAAGGAATGGGGGCATGGTAGAGCACCTGCCTAGCAATCAAGAGACCCTGAGTTCAAACATTAGTACTATCAGAAAAAGAAAAAAAAAATATGACAGAGGAATAGAATTGGTATATTCTTCAATAAACCTGTTAGTAAATTTTTGTTACCTATGTACTAATCTTTCCCTGGTATTCTTTCCTATGTTCTTCTCTTCATCTCATTTTCCTTCCTTATATCTAATTTTTTTTAACTTTTTTCAACTTATCCTATTGAAAATAGTTATAAATCATTTTTGAAGAACAACAGAGTGTTACTTTTTAAATGATGACAGCTGTTCATCACATATTGTTTCTGGACAAATTTCTTGCCTCAATTTTCCTACTGAATGATAAGAGTAACAATCTTAAACTACAATTGCAAAATGCCTTATAAGTATATAATATAGATGATCATTAAAAAGAAAAACATCAAGAGGCTCATGTTTTGAAGGCTTGGTCCTCAGCTAGTGGTGCTACTGAAAGGTGATTGGATCATGAAGGCTCTAAATTTGGGCTATTAGGAGGTGGGGCCTAGTAGGAGGAAGTTGGTCACTGGGTGGGGGTGTCTTTGTAGGGTACAGCTTGTCCCTGTATCCTTCTCACCTCATCTCCCTCTTTTCCCCCTCCCTCTGCCATCCCTGTCTAGCTCTCTGCTTCTTGACTGCCATGAGGTGAACAGCTTTTACTGCGAGACCCTTCCTTTCACCATGATGTTTCTGTCTTGCCACCGGTCTAAAAGCAGTAGAGTCAGTTGACTGAAACCTCTGAATCTAGGAGCCAAAGTGTTCCTTTAAGTTGATTTCTTTCACATATTTTGTCACACAACAAAAAACTAACACAGAGTAATGACCAGGACTGTTGAAGCTGGTAGTGGTATACTATACTACACTATGAGGAAAGCTGCAAGTCAGAGAAATTATGAAGTTAGGTACTACATGGAATGTTTCCCATGGTAAAAGAAGCAAGAGTACAGAGCAGTTGTTCATGTCAATCATCTCAGCTACTCAAGAAGCAGAAACCAGCAGAATCAAGATTCAAGGACAGAAAAACCTTGACATCTCCTTTACAAGAGATAGAGTGCTTCTTCCATTCACTTCAAAGGGGCTATTTTGTACAAAGTTCCTGTTCCTCACCAATGAAAATGCTGACAGAGGCAATTTAGCACCAAGGTGATGTTTCTCACCCATGAAAACACTGAGAGCGGGCGCAGAGAATCTCCACTTCACGTTAAACGGAGGAACCAGGAGGGCCCCCGGGCCGCCAGTCCCCGGTGCCCAGACGGCTTGGGAAGACACGGACCAGTTGAGCTATCTGGTACCGCCGTACTGCCACAGACAAGCCTGGGCCAGAGCAGCATAGCCCCCTGGACAGACTGACCTCCACCCGGGGAAAAAAGAGAAACTGAGTAATGAGCAATAAGAACAATAAAGACACGCAGGAAAGAGGGTGGGGCGCCCTGAGCGCTGAAGATTAGGGGAAGGGAATCCTTTCCGGAACTGTAAATAAACAAGAGGGGCAGAACGGAGAGCCTCTGGCAGGAGCGGGGGTGCACGCCCAGCAACCAGGAGCAAGAAAACTGGTGAGAGTGGTGGAGGGAGGAAAACTCCATGGGAGAGGAGGGAAGACCCACTTCCCACGTGAACTGTAAACAAACATGGTGGCTGGCAGGAGCAGCAGCACTGCCCAGTAATCAGGAGCAGGAAAGCTTGTGAAAGTGGAGAACGGGAGGAGAAGTGCACAGGAGAGGGGGGAAGACCCACTTCCTATGTGAACTGTAAACAAACATGTAGGCCTGAGAAAGCAGGTGCAGTGTCACCTCCCCCAGTGTGCTTGGAAAGGGGAAAGCTTGTAGCAGACACACACAGGAGAAATCTGAGCAAACAAAGCCTGTGGGGCCAGGTGAATGCTAAGCTCACCACAGAGATCTGCATAAATAACGCCTCCAGCAACAGCAGGCTGACAGCAGCAGGCAGGCAAGCCACAGTTGCAGAAACCATTCTCAGAACTGTCTCCAGACTCTTTTTTTTTTCTTTGTCTCCCTACCTTTGATGAGAGAACAACCGAATTACACCTGCAAGCTGAAAAACTTACTGAAACTGCATTGCATTTGAACTTGGGACACTTGATGGGGTTTTTTTGTGTGTATGTGTGTAGTTTTCTTCTTCTTTATGCATCCCCTTTGATGAGACAACTACAGAACAACATCTGAGGCACCATTTCCAGTATTGGGGACTGAGACTTCACTGCATTTGAACTTGGAGGTTTTTTACTTTTTTGGTTTTTTGGTTTTTTTAAATTTTCTATTTTTTCATTTTATTTGAATACATTTTTATAAATAGATTTTTCTTTCATTTACTTATTTTTTATTTTTATTCTTACCTTTATTTTTTTTTATTTTTTAGTTTCAATCCTCTCTCTGTCTCTCTAATGTCTGTTCAGCTTACTGTCAATTAGTACACTAAAGCTCTCTGTTTATACCTTTGAAATCTTCTTATCGGACACGTTGTTCTGTTTTCTCCTTCCAGTCTGTGTATTTGTTTTTCCCATTTCTTTAACTTCTTGCTTTCCATCTCAGCTCACCCTTCCATTCTAAATATTAACATTGTTATTATTACAAGCTAGAAAATACTTAATTGCATACACTACAGGGACAATAACAACACCAAAGACAATGACGGGAAGACAGAAAAAACAGGGAAACCAGTTTCCCCACAGCAAAAAATTAGTACAGGAACCAAAGGGGAATGAAGAAAACAGGTACTCAGATCCAGACTCCAACAAAATGAAGATAAACTATGCCAAAGGACCCAATGAAGCCCACAAGAATAATTTAAAAGAAGACAAACTACAGGTACTCAATGAGAATTTTATAGAGATGATACTGGATAGGGTCAACCAAAATGTACAGGAGACACTCAAGAAATTCCTAGACAACAAAAATAGAGAATTTGAAAAAACCAAAGAAGAAATAAAGGAAACCATAGAAGCACTGTATAAACACCAAAGTGAAAGAGAGAACACAATGAATAAAAAGATAAATGAACTCAGGACAAAAATAGAAAACATTAAAGAGGAAAACAGCCAGGATATGGAAAACCTCAGAAAAAAGAACAAAACAGAACTGCAAAACAAAACGGAAGGCCAATCCAGCAGAATAGAACAAACAGAAGACAGAATCTCAGAACTTGAAGATGAAATGGTAATTAAAGGAAAAACCGAAGAACTATTAATTAAAAAACTCAAGACCTGTGAAAAGAAAATGCAAGAACTCACCGACTCCATCAAAAGACCAAACTTGAGAATCATGGGCATCGAAGAAGGAAAAGATGTGCAAGCGAAGGGAATGCGTAATATATTTAATAAAATAATAATGGAAAATTTCCCAAATCTAGAGAAAGATATACCCATACAGATGCAAGAGGCCTCCAGGATACCAAACAGACCAGATAAAAATAGAAATACCCCACGACATATCATCATTAAAACAACAAGTTCAGAAACTAAGGAAAGAATACTGAAGGCTGTAAGAGAGAAAAAACAAGTAACATACAAAGGTAAACCCATCAAAATCACAGCAGACTTCTAAACAGAAACAGTAAAAGCAAGAAGAGCATGGGGTGAGATCTTCCGGGCACTGAACGAAAATAACTTCAACCCCAGGATACTCTACCCAGCAAAACTATCATTCAAAATAGATGGAGCAATAAAAGTCTTCCATGATAAGCAGAAACTAAAACAATATGTGACCACAAAGCCACCACTAAAAGGATTCTTCAAGGGATTCTGCACACAAAAAGTGAAACCCAACTTAACCATGAAAAGACAGGCAGCACCAAACTACAGGAAAAGAAAAAACAAGACAGTAGAGAGTAACCTCAACTTAGGTACACACAATCAAACCTTTAAACAACTAAGACAACTAAATGACAGGAATCACCACATACCTATCAGTACTAACGCTTAATGTTAACGGACTTAATTCCCCCATCAAAAGGCACGGCTTAATGAAATGGATTAAAAAGGAAGATGCAACAATTTGTTGCTTACAGGAGACCCATCTCACCGACAGAAATAAGCATAGGCTTAGGATGAAAGGCTGGAAGAAGATTTACCAAGCCAATGGCCCCCGAAAACAGGCAGGAGTAGCAATACTTATCTCTGACAAAGTAGACTTCAAACCTACAGTGATCCAACGAGATAAAGAAGGACATTCCATACTAATAAAAGGGGAAAAAGACCAAAAGGAAATAATAATGATCAACCAGTATGCACCCAATGTCAACGCACCCAATTTCATCAAACATACCCTGAAAGACCTAAAAGCATATATAAATGCCAACACAGTGGTTGTGGGAGACTTTAACACCCCATTATCATCAATAGATAGGTCATGCAAACAAAAAAAATCAATAAAGAAATCCAAGATCTAAAATATGCAATAGATCAAATGGACCTAGTTGATGTCTACAGAACATTTCATCCAACCTCTACACAAAATACATTCTTCTCAGCAGCCCATGGAACCTTCTCCAAAATAAATCATATCCTAGGGCACAAAGCAAGTCTCAGCAAATATAAGAAAACAGAAATTATACCGTGCATACTATCTGATCACAATGCAGTAAAAGTAGACTCAACAACAAAAGTAAAGACAAAAAAACATGAAAACAGCTGGAAACTAAATAACTCATTACTTAATGAAGAATGGATCATCGATGAAATAAAAGAGGAAATTAAAAAGTTCCTGGAAGTCAATGAAAATGAAAACACAACCTACCGGAACCTATGGGACACAGCAAAGGCAGTCCTGAGAGGAAAGTTTATAGCCATGAGTGCATATATTAAAAAGACTGAAAGATCCCAAATCAATGACCTCATGATATATCTCAAACTCCTAGTAAAACAAGAACAAGAAAATCCCAAAACAAATAGAAGGAGAGAAATAATAAAAATAAGAGCTGAAATCAACGAAATAGAAACCAAAAAAACCATACAAAGAATTAATGAAACAAAAAGTTGGTTCTTTGAAAAAATAAACAAGATCGATAGACCCTTGGCAAACCTGACTAAAATGAGGAGAGAAATAACCCAAATTAGTAGAATCAGGAATGCAAAAGGGGAGATAACAACAAACACCATGGAAGTCCAGGAAATCATCAGAGACTACTTCGAGAACCTATATTGAAATAAATTTGGAAATCTTAAGGAAATACAGATTTCTAGATACATATGATCATCCAAAACTGAACCAAGAGGAAATTAATCACCTGAATAGATCTATAACACAAAATGAAATTGAAGCAGCAATCAAGAGTCTCCCCAAAAAGAAAAGTCCAGGACCTGATGGATTCTCTGCTGAATTCTATCAGACCTTTAAAGAAGAACTGATACCAACCCTCCTTAAACTGTTCCATGAAATAGAAAGGGAAGGAAAACTGCCTAACACATTTTATGAAGCCAGTATTACACTTATCCCAAAACCAGGCAAAGACACCTCCAAAAAGGAGAATTATAGGCCAATCTCCTTAATGAACTTTGACGCAAAAATCCTCAACAAAATAATGGCAAACCGAATTCAACAACACATCAAAAAGATTATTCACCACGACCAAGTAGGCTTCATCCCAGGGATGCAGGGGTGGTTCAACATACGAAAATCAATAAACATAATGAACCACATTAACAGAAGCAAAGATAGTAAAAATGTTGATACTCCCTAAAGTAATCTACATGTTTAATGCAATTCCCATCAAAATTCCAATGACATTCATTAAAGACATTGAAAAATCTACCGTGAAATTTATATGGAAACACAGGAAGCCACGAATAGCCAAGGCAATACTCAGTCAAAAGAACAATGCAGGAGGCATCACAATACCTGACTTCAAACTATATTACAAAGCAGTAGCAATAAAAACAGCATGGTACTGGCACAAAAACAGACATGAAGACAAGTGGAACAGAATAGAGGACCCAGATATGAAGCCACACAACTATAACCAACTTGTTTTTGACAAAGGAGCTAAAAATATACGATAGAGAAATAGCAGCCTCTTCAACAAAAACTGCTGGGAAAACTGGTTAGCAGTCTGCAAAAAACTGAAACTAGATCCATGTATATCACCCTATACCAAGATTACCTCAAAATGGATCAAGGATCTTAATATCAGACCACAAACTCTTAAGTTGATACAGGAAAGAGTAGGAAATACTCTGGAGTTAGTAGGTATAGGTAAGAACTTTCTCAACGAAACCCAGCAGCACAGCAACTAAGAGATAGCATAGATAAATGGGACCTCATAAAACTAAAAAGCTTCCGTTCATCAAAAGAAATGGTCTCTAAACTGAAGAGAACACCCACAGAGTGGGAGAAAATATTTACCAGCTATACATCAGACAAAGGACTGATAACCAGAAATATATAGGGAACTTAAAAAACTAAATTCTCCCAAAACTAATGAACCAATAAAGAAATGGGCATGTGAACTAAACAGAACTTTCTCAAAAGAAGAAATTCAAATGGCCAGAAAACACATGAAAAAATGCTCACCATCTCTAGCAATAAAGGAAATGCAAATTAAAACCACGCTAAGATTCCACCTCACCCCTGTTAGAATAGCCATCATCAGCAACACCACCACCAACAGGTGTTGGCGAGGATGCGGGGAAAAAGGAACCCTCTTACCCTATTGGTGGGAATGTAAACTAGTACAACCACTCTGGAAAAAAATTTGGAGGCTACTTAAAAAGCTAGACATTGATCTACCATTTGATCCAGTAATACCACTCTTGGGGATATACCCAAAAGACTGTGACACAGGTTACTCCAGAGGCACCTGCACACCCATGTTTATTGTGGCACTATTCACAATAGCCAAGTTATGGAAACAGCCAAGATGCCCACCACTGACGAATGGATTAAGAAAATGTGGTATCTATACACAATGGAATTTTATGCAGCCATGAAGAAGAACGAAATGTTATCATTCGCTGGTAGATGGATGGAATTGGAGAACATCATTCTGAGTGAGGTTAGCCTGGCCCAAAAGACCAAAACTCGTATGTTCTCCCTCATATGTGGACATTAGATCAAGGGCAAACACAACAAGGGGATTGGACTTTGAGCAAATGATAAAAGCGAGAGCACACGAGGGAGGGGTGAGGATAGGTAAGACACCTAAAAAACTAGCTAGCATTTGTTGCCCTCAACGCAGAGAAACTAAAGCAGATACCTTAAAGAAACTGAGGCCAATAGGAAAAGGAGACCAGGAACTAGAGAAAAGGTGAGAACAAAAAGAATTAACCTAGAAGGTAACATACACACACAGGAAATTAATATGAGTCAATGCCCTGTATAGCTATCCTTATCTCAACCAGCAAAAAACCCTTGTTCCTTCCCATTATTGCTTATACTCTCTCTACAACAAAATTAGAAATAAGGGCAAAATAGTTTCTGCTGGGTATTAAGGGGGTGGGGGGGAGAGGGAGGGGGCGGAGTGGGTGGTAACGGAGGGCGTGGGGGCAGGGGGGAGAAATGATCCAAGCCTTGTATGCACATATGAATAATAAAAGAAAAAAAAAAAGATTCAAGGACAGACCAGGCAAAAAGTTAGTGAGACTTCCTCTCGATCAATAAAGCTGGGCATGGTGGCATGTGCCTGTCATCCCAACTATGTGGGAGGCATAAAAAGGAGGATAACGTTCAGCCTGGGCTGGGCAAAATGAAAGACCCTACTTGAGAAACAACTAAAGCAAAAACAGGCTGGGGTGTAGCTCAAGTAGCAGAGCACACACCTAGCAAGCATGAGGCTCTGAGTTCAAATGCTGGCACTGCTCAAAAAATAACAAAGAACAAGGTTTTAAATAAAAATCAGCACACCTCTTTCTAAGTTGAAAAGGCAGAGGATTTTTTTTGGTATACATTTCACGGATGGCCTTCCAATGTGCTAGGAAACTTAGTCTCAGTCTCTGGATTAATCCCACAGAAAGTGAACTTATCTTTGGCTAAGGTTACTGGGATTCCAGCCCTTTCTAGAATTTGCTAGTTATGTGACCTTGGATCAATCATGTAAATTCTTCTCAACTTAAAATGAAGATAATGATATTTCACTTCCTTAAAACTATGGGACTGAATCAAATACTCTTGAGGTGTGTGATACAATAAAGAATATACCTGGCATTTGTCCATGGTTCCTGGTATACAGCCTCAAAATCTCTTGGAATTTCCCGAGTGATAAGAATATCTTTTTTCATTTATAATGAGCATGTTTTAACAATATCAAAGTGTATGATCAAGAGGTGACTCACAGTAGGCCCTTGGTTAGTTTTAAGGAAGGGACTGACCACACTAGTAAGATTAATCACGAGATTGAAGAGTTAGGACTTTGAGCACCCTCCTTTTCTCCAGAAAGCCACATTATTCAGAGAGGACAGGGACTGGGGATTGAGTTCAGTCATATAAGTATTCTTTAATCAATCATGCCTGTGTAATGAAACCCAAATAGAAACCCTGGACAATGAAGCTCAATGCAATTTTCTGATTGGTAGAACCACTGATATGCTGTGAGGATGATACACCTGGATTCCACAAGAGGACATGGAAGGTCTATGCACCCCTCACTCTGACCTTGTGCTTTGCTGCCCTTCATTTGCCCGTTTCTGAGTTGTATCTTTTATAATAAAACTGTAACTCTAAATAGAGAGCATACAGTAAGCTCTGTGAGTTGTTCTAGAGATTTATTAAACCTGAGGGAGTTGTAGATATCTGAATCCACTTGAATTGGTGGTCAAGTGGGTGGAAGTGCTGGTGGTTGGAGGAACCAGAAACCAGAATTTCAAATGGGGCAGTTTTGTGAGGCTGCCCTCAGTTTCTGAGGCCTATAATAACTTTGGGTAGTCAGTGTTTGAACTGAACTGAACTGTAGGGCAGGCAGGTTGGCATCAGAGAATTGTGGTAAGAACACTAGATCCAATTTAGAGTAAGTACAGTATAAGTTGATAATTGGGTATATTTTTACATCGAGGTTCAAACTGTATTTGCTTGTCCCAGAAAAAGTAATGTGAAAAGGAATGGAAGTGAATATATAAAATAACAATGTGAATTTTCTCCTTCATGACCAATTTTTCAATGAATCAAAAAAATCTAAAGATATCAAAATGGTGTTCATTACTAGAGATAATTTTCAATATGTCATAGTAAAAAGGTCTCCATAGCTTGCCTATAGGACGTTAACATTTTCTAGTACTAGCTTTCCTTTTTTTGCTTCATGGAATTGTTCTAGAATTAGTGATTTTTCTTACATATTGAATTTTAATGTTTCTACTATAACAATAATCCAAAATCAATGATAAGTATTTGCATTAGGTCAGTATAAATACTGGTCTTCTCCTCTGTTTACACAGGTTAATGAATTGATTTTTAGAAGCCATGAGTGAGACTTAGGAAGCATCTCACTAGAGAATATAAACTTGCATTAACAGCTTAGTCTAGGGTGGTGTTTTCCCTTTCCTTCCTAAATAAAAACCAAAAAAGCATAGAGGAGAAGAAAAGAATTTGTGCCAATGACACCTGAGGCCTGGACTGGTGGTTTTGAGGTAAGGGGACAAGACTGATCTCAGTACAGATATTCTAGAGGAGGTTTGAGGCATTAGAACTCCTGGGCACCTGAAAGAGGCAGCTTGGTGTTTAAAGCACATCTAGCTTGAAGAAAATGGAACACAAGCAACTTCTTTCCATGACAGACTGGTGCCTTTTAATATCTTAAGTACTAGGAAGTATAGGAGATAAATGGACATTTCAAGTATTAAAAGCACTCCTGTCTTTAAAATGGTCGTTGTTGAAAAGGCCCTCAAAAATGCTTTTGTAGGGAAGAGTGGAGAACCTCACCCTTTTCTCTGGTTAATTGCCTGGCCAGGGGATTTTGCTACACCTTGTTTTCCTCCACTGACAGGCAGACATCTGACAAAGAGATTCCAGTGAGTCAGAGGGAAGGGTGGCCTCAAGCAGCCTGACTCAGGAAGACCTGGACTGCTCCAGAAATGAACATTACTCAGAAAAGAAGGACAGAGAAAGACAGAAGGAAGAGAAAGAAAAATTTTACTGATGCAACCAAAAAAAAAAATACTTTAAGAATGATTTCTCCTTTATTCTTGGTCACCTTATGTAAAATGTTTCATGTGATTTACAGTCCAGCTGTCCAGAGTCATTAGGCTTAATGGTGACATAACATAACCACAAAAACTCTCAGAGGCAGTGAAATACAACCCCCTTCTTTCTTCTCTTTCAAAATCAATATGTGAAAGAGTAGTTTACAAACATTGACTCAATGTCTTCATTTTCCATTAATTCAGCTCTCTGCAATCTGGATTTTGCCATCCTACTTCTAATATCTACTGTTTCTCAAATCTTCTTTGCCTTCCTTCTTACTTTCTTCTTATTAGAGCAAACTTTTGCAAACCTTAGGACATTTGCATGTACCCTGCAATATTTTGGACATGTTATACAGGCTAAGCACCCCTAATTCGAAAGTCCAAGATCCAAAATGTTGTGAAATCTTAAGGTTTTTTGGGCGTCAACATAACATAGTCAAAATTTTCACATCTGACTTCATGTGACAGTTTGCGGTCAAAAACCGGGTATGCTAAAAACATCGCATTAAATTACCTTTAGGCTATGGGCATAAAGTGTATATGAAACAAATGGATTTTGTGTTTAGACTTCAGTCTCATCTCCAAAATATCTCATTATATTTATGTAAATATTCCAGAATCCAAAGGAAACTCAAAATCTGAGACAGTTCTGGTCCCAGTGTTTAAGACAAGGGTTACCCAAACTGTACTGAAAAGCTAATTGTTCAATAGTCTTCCTGAAATTCAAATTTAACAGGGTATCCATTTTTGTTTTGTTCTGTGGTACTGAAAATTAAACCTAGGAACTCAAGCATGCCAGGCAAGTGCTCTACTTCTTAAGCCATGGGCACAGCCCTTTTTTTTTATATTTTGTTCCTGAGATAGGGTCCCTGGATTGGTCTTGAACTTATGATCCTCCTATTTTTGTCCTCCTCAGTAGCTGGCATTACAGTTGCATGCCACCATTCCTGGCTTCTGAGAATTGTCATTTTTATCTGGTGACCCTACACCTAAATAATTTCTATAGCTAATCTTGCCACTTTTTAATGCATTTTTTTCTCACGTTTACCTTAGTTTTTATTGGGGAGAAGGGAAGTAGGGAGGTTTGAATTCAGGATCTTATGCTTGTTAGGCAGCACTTTATCACTTGAGCCTTGCCATAGCACTCCCTTTTTTAAAAATAAATTTTTCTGAGAATATATTCATCAAACGGGGGGATTCATAGTGACAATTCTGATTAGACTTTACAGTTACATTGTCCCATCATCTCTCTCCCCCCTCAACTCCCAACCACCCAACTTAGAGCAATTGCAAGAGGTTTCTTCATTTTGTTTCATATAAACATATGAGGATGTGAGGGCGATCTGGCTGCGACATCTGTCACCCCATTGATCGCCAGGGTTGATTCGGCTGATCTGACTGCCTAGGCGGGTGTCCCCTTCCTCCGTCACCACTCCATGTGCGTCCCTCCCGAAGCTGCACACTTGGTCGAAGAGGACGACCATCCCCGATAGAGAGGACCATTCTTCGGTCAAGGGTATACGAGTAACTGCACTCCCCTGCTAGAACCTCCAAACAAGCTCTCATATAAATATATGAAGTCCATCAACCATATACCCTTACCTTAATCTCCTTCATTCATCATCCCCCTCCCACTAACACCCCCAAATGCACAATACCTATTTTACAGTCCTGTATTTTGTTATTAATATTTAAGTCGATGTTCAAAGGGATTCTGAATGTATCCCCACTGTGAGTATACTTTACTTTTGTCTGTTGAATCCCTTCTATTACTCTCCCTTACCCCTTTACCTCCTCACCCCCATTTATCAATAGCTTTCAATACACATCCTTATATCCTCTACCTTCACATCTTATGTTATGCAATATTACTGATCCTCTATCATTCTCTCTTTTCCTTCCCCTCTTTCCCCGAGTTCCATAGAGTAGTCCATGAATACAAACAGGTTCTACATCTGAATTTTTATATAATCATGCTTATTTTTGCGTATATGTTTATCTTTGGATCTGTCTTCCATACATGAGAGAAAACATGCGGCCTTTGTCTATTTGAGGCTGGCTTACTTAACATAATGTTCTCTAATTGCAACCATTTACCATCAAACCATATGTCATTATTCCTTATGGCTAAGTAATACTCCATTGTGTACATATACCACATTTTCTTGATCCATTCATCAATCGTAGGGCACCTGGGTTATTTCCAAAGCTTGGCTATTGTGAATAGTGCTACGATGAACATCGGTGTACAGGTGTCTCTATGGTATCCTGTCTTATGGTCCTTTGGGTACATGCCTAGGAGCAGTATCACTGGATCATATGGCATCTCTATCTTTAGCTTTTTGAGTAAACTTCATACTACTTTCTATACTGGTTGTACTAATTTGCATTCCCACCAACAGTGTATAAGGGTTCTTGCTTTGCAGCATCCTCACCAGCATTTGTTGCTGTTATTGACCTTGATTATGGCCATTCTAACTGGTGTGAGATGAAATCTAAGTGTTGTTCTGATTTGCCTATCTTTTAGAACCAGACAAGTTGAACACTTCTTCATGTATTTGCTGGCCATCTGTACCTCTTCCTTTGAGAGTTCACTGTTTAATTCGTGTGCCCATTTCTTCATTGGAGTGTGTACTCTTTGGGTGTTGAGTTTTTTGAGATCCAGGTGGATGGATATTAGTCCCTTATCAGATGAGTATCTGGCAAGATTTTCTCCCATTCTGTATGCTATCTCTTGAATCTGGTGACTGTTTCCTTTGCTGTGCAGAAGCTCTTTAGTTTGATGCAGTCTCATTTGTTCATTCTTTCTGTTAGATGCTGAGCCTTTTGAGTTCTATTTAGGAAGTCATTCCCAATAAATATCTATTCCAGTGTATTTCCTACTGCTTCTTGGAGAAGTTTCAGGCCTTATATTAAGGTCTTTGATCCACTTTTGCACTGATTTTGGCATGGGGTGAAAGACAAGGATCTAGTTTCAGTCTTCTACACGTGGATATCCAGTTTTTCCAGCAGCATTTGTTGAAGAGGTTGTCTTTTCTTCATTGTGTGTTTTGGGCAGAGCCCTTTTTGTTTTAGTTATAATATTTGGGGGGGGTGCTCAGGCTTTGAACTCAGGACCTTTCACTTGCTAGGCAAGAGCTGTATCACTTAAGTCACATCTCCAACCCTTTTCATTTTAGTTATTTTTCAGATACGGTCTTGTATTTTTACCTGGCCTCAACTACAATTTTCTTGCCTATGCCACCTGCATAGCTGGCTTGTTTGTTGGGATGGTGTTTTGCAAACCTTTTCCCCACACTGGCTTTGAACCACAATTGTCCTGATCTCTGCCTCACAAGTGGATGGGATTATAGATATGCACCAACATGCCCAACTCCATATTGTGTATAGATACCACATTTTCTTGATCCAGTCGTCAGTAGTGGGGCATCTTGGCTGTTTCCATAACTTGGCTATTGTGAATAGTGCCGCAATAAACACGGGTGTGCAGGTGTCTTTGGAGTAACTGGTGTCACAGTCTTTTGGGTATATCACCAAGAATGGTATTGCTGGATCATATGTAGATCAATGTTTAGCTTTTTAAGTAGCCTCCAAATTTTTTTCCAGAGTGGTTGTACTAGTCTACATTCCCACCAGCAGTGTAAGAGGGTTCCTTTTTCACCGCATCCTCGCCAACACCTGTTGTTGATGGTGTTGCTGATGATGGCTATTCTAACAGGGGTGAGGTGGAATCTTAGTGTGGCTTTAACATGCATTTCCTTTATTGCTAGAGATGGTGAGCATTTTTTCATGTGTTTTCTGGCCATTTGAATTTCTTCTTTTGAGAAAGTTCTGTTTAGTTCACTTGCCCATTTCTTTATTGGTTCATTAGTTTTGGGAGAATTTATTTTTTTATGTTCCCTATATATTCTGGTTATCAGTCCTTTGTCTGATGTGTAGCTGGCAAATATTTTCTTCCACTCTGTGGGTGTTCTCTTCAGTTTAGAGACCATTTCTTTTGATGAGCAGAAGCTTTTTAGTTTTATGAAGTCCCATTTATCTATACTATCTCATTTATCTATGCTATCTCTTAGTTGCTGTGCTCCTAGAGTTCCATTGAAAAGTTCTTACGTATACCTATTAACTCCAGAGTATTTCCTACTCTTTCCTGTATCAACTTTAGAGTGTGTTGTCTGATATCAACATCCTTGATCCATTTTGAGTTAATATTGGTATAGGGGGATATACATGGATCTAGTTTCAGTTTTTTGCAGACTGTTAACCAGTTTTCCCAGCAGTTTTTGTTAAAGAGGCTGCTTTTTCTCCATCATATATTTTTAGCACCTTTGTCAAAGACAAGTTGGTTATAGTTGTATGGCTTCATATCTCGGTCCTCTATTCTGTTCCACTGGTCTTCATGTCTTTTTTTGTGCCAGTACCATGCTGTTTTTAATGTTATAGCTTTGTAATATAGTTTGAAGTCAGGTATCGTGATACTTCCAGCATTGTTCTTTAGATTGAGTATTGCCTTGGCTATTCGTGGCCTCTTGTGTTTCCATATAAATTTAATGGTAGATTTTTCAATCTCTTTAATGAATGTCATTGGAATTTTGATGGGAATTGCATTAAACATGTAGATTACTTTTGGGAGTATAGACATTTTTACTATGTTGATTCTACCAATCTATGAGCATGGGAGATCTCTCTACTTTCTATAGTCTTCCTCAATCTCCTTCTTCAGAAGTTTATAGTTTTCCTGGTAGAGGTTGTTCACATCTTTTGTTAGGTTTACACCTAGGTATTTGATTTTTTCTTGAGGCTATTGTAAATGGAATTGTTTTCATTTATTCTTTTTCAGTTTGTTCATTATTAGTGTATAGAAATGCTAATGATTTTTCTATGTTGATTTTATATCCTGCTACCTTGCTGTAGCTTTTGATGGTGTCTGGGAGCTTTTGAGTAGAGTTTTTTGGGTCTTTAAAGTATAGGATCATGTCATCTGCAAATAGGGATATTTTGACAGTTTCTTTACCTATTAGCATTCCTTTCATTCCTTTTTCTTGCCTAATTGCTCTGGCTAGGAATTCCAGTACTATATTGAATAGGAATGGAGATAGTGGGCATCCTTGTCTAGTTCCTGATTTTAGAGGGAACGGTTTCAGTTTTTCTCCAATAAGTATAGTGCTGGCTGTAGGTTTGTCATATATAGCTTTTATAACGTTGAGGTACTTTCCTTCTATTCCTAGTTTTCTTAGAGCTTTTATCATGAAATGGCGTTGGATCTTATCAAAGGCTTTTTCTGCATCTGTTGAGATGATCAAGTGGTTTTTGTCTTTACTTCTGTTAATATGGTTTATTATGTTTATTGATTTTCGTATGTTGAACCACCCCTGCATCCCTGGGATGAAGCCTACTTGGTCGTGGTGAATAATCTTTTTGATGTGTTGTTGAATTCGGTTTGCCATTATTTTGTTGAGGATTTTTGCATCAATGTTCATTAAGGAGATTGGTCTATAGTTCTCCTTTTTGGAGGTGTCTTTGCCTGGTTTTGGGATAAGTGTAATACTGGCTTCATAAAATGTGTTAGGCAGTTTTCCTTCCCTTTCTATTTCGTGGAACAGTTTAAGGAGGGTTGGTATCAGTTCTTCTTTAAAGGTCTGATAGAATTCAGCAGAGAATCCATCAGGTCCTGGACTTTTCTTTTTGGGGAGACTCTTGATTGCTGCTTCAATTTCATTTTGTGTTATAGATCTATTCAGGTGATTAATTTCCTCTTGGTTCAGTTTTGGATGATCATATGTATCTAGAAATCTGTATTTGCTTAAGATTTTCAAATTTATATGAATATAGGTTCTCGAAGTAGTCTCTGATGATTTCCTGGACTTCCATGGTGTTTGTTGTTCTCTCCCCTTTTGCATTCCTGATTCTACTAATTTGGGTTTTTTCTCTCCTCATTTTAATCAGGTTTGCCAGGGTCTGTCAACCTTGTTTATTTTTTCAAAGAACCAACTTTTTGTTTCATTTATTCTTTGTATGGTTTTTTTGGTTTCTATTTTGTTGATTTCACCTCTTGTTTTTATTACTTCTGTCCTACTATTTGTTTTGGGATTTGCTTGTTCTTGTTTTTCTAGGAGTTTGAGATGTATCATTAGGTCACTGATTTGGGATCTTTCAGTCTTTTTAATATATGCACTCATGGCTATAAACATTCCTCTTAGGACTGCCTTTGCTGTGTCTCACAGGTTCCGGTAGGTTGTGTTTTCATTTTCATTGACTTCCAGGAACTTTTTAATTTCCTCTATGATCCATTGATTTAATTTCATCAATGACCCATTGTTCATTAAATAATGAGTTATTCAGTTTCCAGCTGTTTGCATGTTTTTTGTCTTTACTTTTGTTATTGAGTTCTAGTTTTATTACATTGTGATCAGATAATATGCACGGTATAATTTCTATTTTGTTATATTTGCTGAGGCTTGCTTTGTGCCCTAGGATATTATCTATTTTGGAGAAGGTTCCATGGCCTGCTGAGAAGATTGTATATTGTGTAAAAGTTGGATGAAATGTTCTGTAGACATCAAGTAGGTCCATTTGATCTATTGTATATTTTAGATCTTGGATTTCTTTATTGATTTTTTGTTTGGATGACCTATCTATTGATGTAATGGGGTGTTAAAGTCTCCCACAACCACTGTGTTGGTGTTTATATATGCTTTTAGTTCTTTCAAGGTATGTTTGATGAAATTGGGTGCGTTGATATTGGGTGCATATAGGTTGATAATTATTATTTCCTTTTGGTCTTTTTCCCCTTTTATTAGTACGGAATGTCCTTCTTTATCTCATTTGATCTATGTAGGTTGAAGTCTACTTTGTCAGAGATAAGTATTGCTACTCCTGCCTGTTTTCAGGGGCCATTGACTTGGTAAATTTTCTTTCAGCCTTTCATCCTAAGCCTATGCTTATTTCTGTCGGTGAGATGGGTCTCCTGTAAGCAGCAAATTGTTGAATCTTCCTTTTTAATCCGTTTTGTCAAATGGTGCCTTTTGATGGGGGAATTAAGTCTGTTAACATTAAGTGTTAGTACTGATAGGTATGTGGTGATTCCTCTCATTTAGTTGTCTTATTTGTTTGAAGGTTTGATTGGGTGCACCTAAGTTGAGGTTACTCTCTACTTTCTTGCTTTTTCTTTTCCTGTAGTTTGGTGCTGCCTGTCCTTTCATGGTTATGTTGGGTTTCACTCTCTGTGTGCAGGATCCCTTGAAGAATCTTTTGTAATGGTGGCTTTGTGGTCACATATTGTTTTAGTTTCTGCTTATCATGGAAGACTTTTATTGCTCCATCTATTTTGAATGATAGTTTTGCTGGGTAGAGTATCCTGGGGTTGAAGTTATTTTCGTTCAGTGCCCGGAAGATCTCACCCCATGCTCTTCTTGCTTTTAATGTTTCTGTTGAGAAGTCTGCTGTGATTTTGGTGGGTTTACCTTTGTATGTTACTTGTTTTTTCTCTCTTACAGCCTTCAGTATTCTTTCCCTAGTTTCTGAACTTGTCGTTTTAATGATGATATGTCGTGGGGTATTTCTATTTTGATCTGGTCTGTTTGGTGTTCTGGAGGCCTCTTGCATCTGTATGGGAATATCTTTCTCTAGATTTGGGAAATTTTCTATTATTATTTTGTTGAATATATTACGCATTCCCTTTGCTTGTACCTCTTCTCCTTCTTCGATGCCTACGATTCTCAAGTTTGGTCTTCTGATGGAGTCAGTGAGTACTTGCATTTTCTTTTCACAGGTCTTAAGTTGTTTAATTAATAGTTCTTTGGTTCTATATGATAAATTTTAAGTCTCTTCTTCACTCCTCTTTCTCTCTCTCTCTGTCCTCCTGTCTGTCCCCCCTTCTCTCTCTCTCTCTCTCTCTTTCTCTCTCTCTCTCTCATACACACACACACACAATAAACACAAATAAGTTAAAGAAAGAGGTAGTCTAAATAGATGGCTTAATTATAACAGCAGAACTGTAATCAGAATCTGTTAGATGCTGAAATGCCAAATCAGGCAATGATGGAAAGGTGTAAGACATCTTTTTTTCTTTTAACATCTCTTACAAAAATTAGGACTTTCATGGCTGCTGCCTCCAGATTCCATACACATGATCTCCAGTGTTAATCATTTTCGTATAAATGACATTTCATACTTTTTTATGGCTGAATAAAACCCAATTGTGAATATATACCACATATTCTTTATCCATTCATCCACCAATGGGCACCTAGGCTGATGCCATAATTTGACTATTTTGAATAGTGTATCAATAAATATCAGTGTGCAGTTACCTCTGTTGTATACTGAATTTGATTCTTTTGAGTGCATACTCAGAAGTAGTACAACTGGATTACATGGAAGTTCTCTTTTCAATTTTTTTTTAGGAATCTCTATACCGATTTCCATAGTGACTGGACTATTTTACATTCCCTCCAGCAATGAATAAGGGGTTCTCTGTTTCACTTCCACCTCCCTTCCTTACCAACATTTGTTATTTTATGTGTTCTTGATGATAGCTATTGTATCTAGCATGGGATGGGATCTCAGTGTAGTTCTGATTTGCACTTCCCTGATAACTAAAGATGGTGAACATTTTTTCATGTATTTATTGGCCATTTATATTTCTTCATTTTAAAAGTTCAATTAATCTACCCATTTATTGACTGGATTATTTGATCTTGTGCTGATTAATATTTTGAGTTCTTTACATATTCTAGATAGTAATCCCCTATAGGACATGAAAGTAAAAAAGGGACTATATGGGATGTGGAAGAGAAAAGAAGTTGGTGGCATAGGAAAGGGTAAATATAGGAGTTGAATATGACCAAAGTATATTATATGCAAGTGTGGAAATGTCATAATGAAACTCCTTACTTTATAAAATTAACATATGCTAATAAAAATCAGGACTTTCATCAACTTATATATATAAATACACATAAATATAGATTTATGTATTATATATAGTATACTACATGTATAAAAGCTCCAGTAAAGACAGTAGATGGAATAGATTGTTAAGGAGAGACTGGGGATTTAGCTCAGTGGGAGAGCACTTGCCTAGTAAGTACAAGGGCCTGAGTTCCATTCATAGTGTGCTCATGCACATTCACACACAAACACAAAAGAATGTGTGGGATTTTCTTATAGACTTGCGTAAAAGTACATCAACTTTCGACAATTAAATTTTTTTTAAATACATGGTATTTAATATGGCCTCCTAGCTAATACTCTATAAGATGGCCCAAATAAAATAAATAGCTTACTGGCATTAGCCCTAACTACATGAGGTGAGGACCTAAGAAAATATGAAAGGTATAAAATGTAGCAATGTAAATACTTAGAGATAAGCAAGAACTGAGAATACATCAAAATTTTTTGGGAGTCTCTAGATTACCATAGAAGATTTTGGGCTATGTGAGTAAAAGGAAGGTATAAGTGGCTTCATGGAAGGGGCAGCAGTGCTGAAGACAAAATAAGTTCTGCTGAGGTGGTGTTTGGCATTGGCTGATCTACAGAAAGAGATGGCCATACACTGCTCTGGGACCAACAGTGAGGTCTCCATGATTAAGATGAACTGTGTTTGACTGGCTTATTACTGAAAATGCTTGAGTGTTTTTCAAGCTGAATATGGGGATTTTTGAACATTTTAAATAATTATTTTTAAATGTTCTAAAACATTGGAGATTGATGATTATGATACACTTCTTAACTGTAAGAAAATGTTTTATCAAAATGAAAACCTGGGTCAAGTGATATGAAAGTAGCAATAATCATAATATGCTTTTTGCTTTTTCTTCGATAAAACGTCTCTTAATCTTTTCAATACCTAAAATTTCCAAGGCATATAGGGTCTCGAGGTTGCAAAAAAATAAGGAATAAAATTTAAAACAGCTTAAATAGAAATGCAGAGAAAGAAGAAAGGAGTACCACGTTCAGAATACCATCTAAAAAACAAAAATCTGGTCTGCTCCTTTTCAAAACCAGGCAGCAGGAAAATAACCCTTTGGAAACTGTAAGTTGAATATGTTAGATTTCCACTGCCAATGCCCATCTCCCTCAATACTTTAAATAAAACCTGTAAGAAAAAGTCTAAACAAATTCAAGGAAGAACAAGCTACTGTCCTTAGAGATAAGATAAATATCAGATCAACCAAACTACCAGACAAAATTTCAGAGTATTAAGAGAGTTTGTCACAGCAAAAGCTTAATTGGGAATTATGACTCTTCATGTAGCAGGTCCTTTGTATTCCGCCATCACGAATATGCCCCACAAACAATGCAAGGTAACATCTGCTAGCAGAAAAGGTACTTTGTGTGTGTAGGCCAGTCTCTAGAAGCCAATAGCAGGACCTGACAGTGATGTATAACAAGGTTAGAGCTGCATGATCCATCTCCATTTTCCTGACAAGAATGGCATCTTAGGCCATAGTGAGGATGAGCAGTTTGCCTGCTCCTATTGCTTAGGTTGGCAACATCTACTATCAAATGACTGGGTGCCTGGCAATGGGCTCAGAGAAACAATAACTTTCTTATCTTCTGGAATCTAAGGAATTTCAGGTCATAAACCAAAATAGCTGCTGAGTAGGCACTACTCACTGACCCGTGTCTGAGACAGGCCCTGCCAGAGAGCCCAGGGTCCCTGTCACCTACTGTCAAAGAGAAGTGTCAATGACATTTTATTGGCAAGAAGGCCTTCTATTTGAATTCTTCGTAGCAAAGAAAGGCATATCATAAGGGCACTGCACCTACCCTGATAAGTCTTATAGGCGTGAAAGACAACATCAAACAAAACTGGGCTTTTTGTGCTGCGTATTTTTGATGGAGGGAAGATATTTACAATTTATGCTCTTCCCATGTCATTTTAGGTCTAAAAATTCAAGCTCAATCCTGCTTTTAAAAAGAACTGTTAGGAGCCTGGGAAGTGAGGGACAGACAAAGCCAAATAATCCCTGTTTCCAAAGAAGTTTTGCATAGATTAAATGTTATGTGCCTAAGAAAACAGGCTATGGTGTGCTTACTTTCATCCTAAAAATTCCCACTGCACTTGAGCTTAAAGTCTGATTTCTCTTAGAAAACATCGAATGTGCCAGCTCCCACACAGGAAACGACACAAAAATTGAATGAACTATTGACTACTACGTACATATACCATTGACAACTTAATGATTCTCCCTTCAAATCTGTAAGGTTCACTGCAAATATTAAATTAAAATGAGAATTAAAAATAATACAGAATAAAACTGAGAAAGGGAGAACCAGAAGAGAAAATGAATAAAGAAGACTAACAAAGACTAAAACTACTCAAATCCCTATATACATTTCCAGTAGGGAATGAAAGCATTATTGTAAAGAACAGACATAAAACATTTTTCTGATTCCATTAACCAGTCAATCAACCAAAAGACAAAAATTATTAGCCATGTAGATTTTCTCATGGAGCAAGTTATTGTCTTCATTGTATTAAAGCAATAAGAACTAATTATCCTTAGATTTTCGCATGTGCAGAGCATTGCAAATTATAGGAAGCAAGTTTATTTTTCTGCGTACAAACTCAAAGTGTATCATCAATCTTTTGACCTTAATGTTTCTCAGATGGAAGCAGGCAGAAAGGGAAACCTTATTTTAAAATTATAATTCAAAAGGATGAAGTTAAGATAGCCACTAAGGGATCTGAAATTGATGATACTGAAACACACAAAATGTCCTTCACTAGTCTACTCTAAAAAATTTGCATCTCCAAGCATTGTATATTTCTTAACAAAAGGAGCATCTGTTACTTTCTTTTAACCTACTAATTAACCTACTAGAGGGGGTTTAAATTCTTACTGGGCTCAAAGTTCTTCCATTTGTCTCTCTATAAGCCTTACTCTTAAGAAGGCTCTCTTAATACTCAAAGAGGTAACAAATGACTGGGATATGCCTTGAAAATTGACTATCAAATAAAGTATTAAAAATATCCTTTGACTACAAAGGAAATAAATTGAAAACTTTTCATAAGAATCCCCTAGTATGAAATGGTGCTGTGTGCTACAATGATAAAACATTTCCAAGATTTATTTCACTTCAGAGAGAGCCAACCTCTTGTTTTAAAATCCATTTCTACTTGTATTCATGTCCAGATACCCAAGCTTCCCACAAAAGAAATATACTCATACTCTCTAGCCTCTTCTGAGATTCAGGACTGCTTAGCCAACATGCTTCTTTAGGGCAACTCTGGTCTTACCCACAACCACAATAGACATCTCTGCCAGGGTACTAAAATATAGTGCTTCATGTCTTGACTGGATAGACTGACTTTCTCCTTAGGCCAAAAATTATCCAAAAGCAAACAGTATAAAGTAGACTCTGAAACAATCCTACTTTTGTGAATTATATATAAAATTTCTTTTAGAAAAAAAAAAAAGACCTTATTCCAATGCCCATTTCACTTTTAAGTTCACTGGAGTCACTGGAACCTTGCTTTCTAATTCTAATATACTCCGCATTTCGCATGCATTATCTCATTTAATCCTTATAACAAGTCTACACAGGAAAAATATCCACAAAATTTCCCCTCTGTAATAAAGCTTAATATCTTAGAACAAAATAGAAATTCATAAGTAATCTTGCCTGTCTTTCTCATTTTGTAAAAGAAAAGCACAAAGCCCAAACAACTTAATGCACACCTAAGACCAGATAGCAAGTTAGTGGCAAAACTGAAGCCATAATACAATTTCCAGCCTGGTATGCTTTCCAGAGATCATGAGAACACTAACACTGTGATTATTGCTAACAGTTATTGACCTTTTACAATAGTAATTACTCACTCATCACAAGTCTCTGAGATAGGTGCAGTCGTAAATCCATTCTTACAGATGAAGAAACTGAGCCTTAGAAGAATTGAGCACACCCAAAATACTAAACTGGAATCTACGTTTCAAAGGACAATTTTTCATAACTCATTTACTTTAGCTATTATGTATTATACAACTGTCATATTGAGAACTGCCTGTTAGTGGCAAAGATAACGTTATGACCCAAAGAAGCTGATGGTAGAATGTATGCACTAAAATTGTCACTTGTTGAATTTCCAGTTGCACACCCTTGTAAGAGAATATTACTTGGGATTCTAACTACTTCCCAGCTTGTCTTGCTATTGATATAGCATGGAAGCCATACTGAACTACTTCCTACTTCTACTACTCTCAACCTCAGAGTTTAATGAAGAGATCTAGAAACTGAAGTAGTTGCTAATTGTGTCATTTTTAACTAATTCAACATTTATTTACCATGCAAGTACTGTTAAGGAAAAGGATTAAGCAGGCAGATATGATCCCTGCCCTAAATAATGTACGGTTTACCTTTTTCTTGGACTCTATGAAATCCCAGGGTTAAAATAAACCCTTCCTTTATTCTTGAACTGCTTTGAAGAGATTTTTGTTCCTTGATCTTATAGTTTGAATGCTGTGTCCCTCCAAATTTATGTTGAAACTTAATCCTCAATGCAAGAGGAACAGCCTTTAGGAGGTAATTACGCTGTAAGAGTTCAAACCTTCGGTATAGAATGAGAAACATTTTAAAATGACTACAGGACACCAGGTTGGCTCTTTTTGGCCTTCCATGCCTTCTCCTATGTGAGGACACAGTGCTCAAGAAGTCATGCTGGAAGCAGAAGCAGAGCTCTCACCAGACACCAAATCTGCTGGGACCTTGATCTTGGACTTCCAGATACCAGAACTGTGAGAAATAAATTTCTGTTGTTTATAAATTACTCAGGTCTTTTAATAAAGAAGCACCAATGAATAAAGACACTTGTAAACAGACATATTTCAATTAAGAGACATTAACATTCAGGAATGAGGTATCAAACAAAAAAGAAAGTACAAAGTTTGGAATTGCTTAACAAGTAATGGTAGAGAAAAGGGCACTGAGATTTCCCTTCATTTTCCAGGACAGAAAAGCAACAGTTTGTGGAATGTGGCAGCCACACTAATAATTAAGGTATTATCTTAAGTCACCTGCGAACATGTTCCCACTGAGGGTGAAGGTTTGGGAGACTAGGTTCTCCAGCCATTTATACATTTTAAAAGGCTGAAGATGAGTCATGTGATCACTTTTAACCACAAGAGACAATTTACGATGGAAACAAATTCTGATTCTTTCTAAAACGTCAAGCTCAAGAATCCAAGAAAACACAGAAATAGAAATGATGCTGCAATCCCTTTATGCTGCAGCTGGCTAATCTGAGAGAACTGAAAAATCAAGTATTTTAATTGATCTTTCAAGTTTGAGCTGCCTTAATAATCTTACCGTATTTCCTTGATAAATGCAAGGGTACTAAGAATTATGTAATCATGACCCTTGGTCTTCCCCAGAATGCCTTCTATTTTGTTCCCTTGTCAGAGAAGAAAACTGCTCTGTCTTGCTCCCTCCCTTATCAAATTCTGTCCTGTGACCAAGATCTAAATACAAAATGGGCTTCAGGATGATAAGCAAAATAAGAAGAAGGAAGATTGGAATTGTATCCAGAAGAACAGGTTAGAGTTTTCTAGGGAGCCCTGTAAAAACAGGGAAATCTGGGTGGATATGCATTTTGCACTACTTATTCAAGGATGATTAAACATAATTTTGATTGACAATTTAATTACTATAGGGCATCTCCCTGGACAGGCTTGATTAGCTTGATTTAATATACTAGCTAACAGTTACTTTCACAGTTTGTTTGGTTGGCTGAGGTAGATTTGGGTTTAGCCCTAGCTTAGTTCTTCTGTAAGGACAAGAAATTTCCTTGTATCATATAAGCTTCAAAGAAACACCTTTGTCACACCTGCTTTTCCTGTTTTTCTCATCAGGGTCCTGAAAACTCTCCTCTCTTCCTTCTCCCTCACATTGGAAGATATTGGTAAAAGAATGTTTGAAGCCCAAAGAGTGACTCTTGTGGACAGTGACTAAAGGTGGACAATGAACTATATGGAACTAGAGAGGCAAGGATAGCTGGATTTGTGTGGTAGACAAAATAAAAATAAGTGGGCATACTTACCACAATAAGCAACTATTTGGACCTTGTACCTAGGATTCAGTGAGATCTCTTTATAAAATCCTTAGCTCAAAGGCTCCAGTGACAAAACAATAAAGTTTATTAAGGTTTGCCTAATTAATATACACTGAATATTACACCTGAGTCAGAGAAGAGCTAGCTGTAGCAGAAAGAAAATGGCAGTCACTTATTTTAGTGAAGATATACAAAGAGATGGAAGTGCTCAAAGTTTTTGGGAGCTCCTGGGTGCTGACACTGAGATAAAAGAAATTCTTCACAAAGGCAGACAGGAAATGGATCTTTCAGGTAGGGTGGAGTGGTTAAGTGGCAAATGGCATTCTGCCACTATTTTATATCATAGTAGGCTCATAGATACCATGAATTTACTTTGAAATTGTTTCCCTAAATCCTGAGATTAGGAAGAATCTCCACATTGGTTTCCTGGCTTGTGGAGTGAGGGTTATTATGGTGGAAATGGTAACATGGAAGAATGTGAAGACCGTTGTCCCTTTTCCAATCATAAACCAAAGTCATTAATGCAGATATATACTTAAATCATTACTATTGTGGATTACTACAACAGCCTTGTAACTGGTCTCTAAGGCTCCGTAATTACAGAGCTCCTTCTGAAAAACACAAATCAAGTCACGTTCTTAATCCATGATATTCCCATTTATCTTCAGTGTCCAACAAGGTATTTTGTTTGCACAGAGTAAGGACACTATATATATTTGTCGAATAAATGACCATGTTACTGAATTAATTGATGATGACAAGTGGTTGAGCTGGAATATGAATCTATATCTCCTTATCTTGAATATAAGAAAAGAAACCTTAGAAAATTCCAAACACAGACCAGGTGGAATATCATAGTTCATTAAAGATGTAACAGCCCAAGTTAGAACAAAGAGGTAAATATTACACAATCAAGACCTGCTGGTGATCAAACACCAGTTTGTCTACCAGGATCCAGTGTTCCAATAACCAGAATCAAATATAAGATATAAACATATGGAGTTACAACATGAAATTCACATGAAGCAGAAAAACTCAGAATTCTGTCAATTTTTAAAAGAAAAGGGTTAATTTCTTCATACCTTCTAAATAACTACCTTAAAGATACTTGGTTTGGTAGCCTGTCAGTAAGAATTACCTAACAACAGTGCTTCTGTTAGATAATGATATCCTTGGCAGTAGTTCCATCCTTAGAGAACAGTTGAGCTGACTAATTTCTTACAAAAGCATCAAGCTGAGAATTAGGAAATCATCAGTATTGGATTATACCTTTCAGGACAACTACGGAAGTTTCACAGAAAACTACTAAGAAGCAAAAGTTGAACGCTTATACCAAACTAAAGAGCATCTTCAAACTTCTCTGATTTACAAACTATAGACAAAGGTTCGAGTGATCTACAAAAACTTTCTGAGAGTTGCTGGATATCTGCTAACTGCTACTGCTGCTGTGATGATGGTAACGATACCAGGACTAGCTACTAATTATTGGATATTTAACCAGCTAATGAAATAAACACTTTCATGCTTTTTCTTATTTAATCCTAACCCTTTACCTATAATTTTAGGAACCACAGCCTTTACAATTTTATAAATGGGGCTCAAAGGGGCTAAATAATTTACTATTGGTCACTCCAAAAGTAAGTGATGACTTAAATTCATTCTGTCAAGCTGACTCTAAAATCAGTGTTCTCAATGACTGTTCTAAACAATATCTCAGGCTCATGGCACATAAAACCTTCTGTGTATTTGGTATCTAAGTAAATGGCACCCTTAGCCTCAGAGTCAAGCACTCAAGGTACTTTCATGTTCTGTCTTGTCCAAAATTTGATTTCTTTCAGGACCCATACAGTTCTTCAAGGACTCACAGACAAAAAAGGAAAAAATATGTCACATACACACCACTGGGTAGAAAGATGTAAGTGTTAATTATCTTGTCATTTGGAGCTGCTTTTATACGCCTCTGTATAGCTACTTGAATTTTATGTATCATTTCTTTAAGATTTTTATAGACCACTGAGCATCAAAAGAAAAAAAAAAGTGAAGGGGGTGGTATAGGAAAAGGCATAGAATAGAATTCTTTCTTTTGAAGTAAAATAAATGTCCATGGAAAGTTTTTTGACAGACAAATTACTGCCAATTAGAAATGAAACATTAAATTCTAAATCAATGAATCTGAGTGGCTCCAAAATATATAGAAAAGAATTCTCAGTGTTGACATTTTAGTTATTAGTGGTACTATTGTGTCCTTCAACTATTAGCTTCAAGTTGATATAAGTCTGAAGGTAATTCAAAATACTGAATGGTCTTCCAGATAAAGTACTGGCTCTCTGGAATCCCATTTACATGGTTAAATGTTTCCACCATACTGTTCTGCTTTCACCTCTTCATTAAATTGTCTCTCTGTTTCTTAGTCTTAGCTGAACACTGGTGTTTCCCCCATGGATGTCTGTAGTTCTCACAAATTGAAGCTGCTCATTCTTTCTAATAAAATATTCTTCAAAATCAGGCCATGAGATGGGCATTTTTTTTTCAATCTCTAGACCATCATTCCTCTTGCAAGTGAATATATTTCTGTTTATTGCCTTTCATCCCTCAAGCTTATGAAAAATGCACTCATGTAGGCAGTCTCTTCCAATCATCCATAAGACCTTATTGCCTCACCAATGTTTATGATTAATTGCCTACCCCAAAGCAATAGAATGATGTTCTACTTCTTCCCCAATTCAGAAAAGGATAACTTCAAACTCAGCTTTAATAATCATGTTCTTCATTCCTTCCTAGCTAAAGCCCAATTTTGTGTTTAACCCAAAATGGACAATTCATGATGAGTCAACTATGCCAGTAAGGATACTCTTATTTTGCAGGATGCTCAGTGTCCTACCTCCCTGGGAGGTGTAAGAGACCATGTGGAGGTGTAGTGATGAATGAGACACATGGGGAAGTTCACTGGATTCTCTTGAAAAAGGTTTCTATTTTTTTTTTAATAAAAAGAAAAGGTGAGGCCGGCCTTTTTTTTTCCTGTCTTGAATGTGGGTCTCTTCTAACTATAATATACATGGAGATGAAAAGTCTACACTCTAAATACAGCAGAGAAGAAACAAATGAGCTAGTTATACAATGATGTCAAGGAGCAGCCAACCAATGCAGCAACTGATTACCTCCAAGAAAAGTAAAACTTATCTTTTAAACCATTCTAGCTAAAGCTTTCTGTTCCCATAAGAGAAAGCATTTCTGACTAATAAATGGTAGCACCATTTGTTCTATATACTAAGAAGAGTTTATAGATAAGCTAAAGCTAGCTTTAAAACAGAATTTGAAAATGAAGTAGCTGCATTCTTTTGATACTTTTAGACAAAAGAAGTGTTCTATGGTGTCTATTAAATGCATGTCAGCCTTACATCCCCTTTTAGATTGCAAACTTTCTAACAGTTGGGTATCCTCTCAGTTCTGAATATGGGTCTGAGCACTTCTGGGCACTCAAACTGGCTTTCTAAGAGACTCTATTTCTAAAAGTCCTATAAGTTATCCTTGTCATCCACATCTTCTTTGACACCATCAGGAACCAAGACCCACAGACTTAAACTCTTTTTTTTTTTTAAACATTAGAGACTACACAAGTAAGATAAACAAGCAAAAGGATGGTTCATTGTCTTACGTTCACATTCTCTGACATCCAGGTTGAACTGCTGTAATGCTCCCAAGGTGAGCTGCCTTACTTCAGCTTCTAGCAAAAGTTGCATCAAGGATGTGGCTAAATGCTTGCAAGCTGACATACATGCTGTCTGGGCCACCTTTCCCTATAATAAAAGAATGTAAATCATAAAGTAATTAGACTGAAATGAAATGCCATTGAAAATTAAAATCATTTATTCTTCTATTTGGAATTTCTCTAAGGTTTCCCCATCATGATACACTTACATCCAAACTATCTTGGAGTTAAAGCATCTAACAGTAGTTATATTAAACATTTGCTCCATTACCATCAGTCATAGTAGCTATAACACTAAGTTGTGATTCACCTAGCCTAGCTATATAGTCAAGATCTCCTTTTAAAAAAAAACAACAGCAGATAAACAATAGTCAAATCTTAAGTAAAAAGAGAAAAATATTCCAGAGAGAACAAATTTTTAAAAAGTCCCTTCCAAGAAAAATTCTTAGCAAATAAATGTAAACACCAGTCCCTAAATTATCTACAAATCAGTATTTACTACTTCAAGATTTATCACATGAAAAAAAGAATTAATTAAAAACAAAAAGGTTACTAAAAAGTAGTTAAAAGGATAAAATTTGTTTAATAATCAAATACTGAGCTGAGTGTCAGTGGCTCACACCTGTAATCCCAGCTACTCAAGAGACTGAGTTCAGAAGGATCTCAGCTCGAAGCCAGCCCAGGCAAATAGTTCACGAGGCCCTATCTCGAAAATACCCAGCACAAAAAAAGAGGACTGGCAGAGTGGCTTAAGTTGTAGGGTGTCTCCCTAGCAAGTGTGAGGCTCAGAGTTCAAACCCCAGTACCACCTTAAAAAAAACAAAAAAACAAAAAAAGAGAGAAAATATTGAGGTTTATGACTAAAAA
Organism: Castor canadensis; assembly: GCF_047511655.1. Taxonomy (NCBI): domain Eukaryota; kingdom Metazoa; phylum Chordata; class Mammalia; order Rodentia; family Castoridae; genus Castor; species Castor canadensis. The sequence goes on from NC_133397.1 coordinate 62,677,236, forward strand.
CTCTTAAGTTTTAAAATACAAACTTTAAAATTAATATTTAACTGTCATCTTTAAAGCATTCATTTAGTGAATTAAATCTTAGTCTCAGGTTTAAGTTACACATCACTTTTTTCCAGAAATACATTTATTTATATGTTATTTGTTACCTACTCTGAAAGACAGAATGGAACACGTTTTAAAAATTTGGGTTTTCAAATTTGTCAGTGAATACTTCTGTTTTGAAATTATGAAATATTTAAGGTATACTTAAGTATATATGGAATCACATAGTCAACACATATTCACTAATCATTACAAATAAAATTTAAGCTCCAACATGACCACATGTTTTGCTTTCTGAGTAAAAATTCCTTGTTTACATTTTGGTATGTCAAATGCTATCTTTCTCTGGTATTCAATGAGTTATTTCACTATGGAATAAGTCAAAGTTCATATAAAAACTGATTTAGTAGGACAAATGAGAACTACTCAAAGAGAATACAAAGTCACCCTTCCATTCATGTACCAGTTGCTCTGAAATAACTTTCTGGCTGTGTGTCTCCTAAGTGCTCTCCTTGTCTCTACCCAGGCACACTTCCTTTATCACAGACTGTTGTTGCCTGACCATGCAACTTGAGCTTTTAGGTTGAATCTTCCTTCACTGACCAAGGAAGCTATTTTGTTCCCTTTTTCTCAATATCCGATAGATATGGGTGAGATTACTTCACTCCCAGAGCAAACTTTGTGCTAAAGTAGGATGGTTGCTTAGTGAATTACATTCTGGGGACCAAGTTATGGATTTTTTTCTATGTTTGTGTAATGAGACTTATGAAATAGAATTTTGGCTCCCACATGCTTAAGAAATCCCACGGCAATGTCTTACACTATCCTTATATCCAAACTACCTCAAAAATCACAATCCCCCCCGAAGTTAATTATCACAACTGAACCCATTCTTAGGAAGAATTATAATCCAATTTTAAAAAGCATTCTTAAATGCAATTAAAGAATCTGTATAAGTGTCCACTCATTAAAAACTGTCTAAATCTCCATTTTAGACAAATAAATGTTCCTAACATTTAAAGAAAATGAAGCACAGGAAGGGGCTAAAAGATCCTTGGAAAAGATAGGTTATAATTTGATAATGTGAGTAGAGCCTACAATAAGATGGTGTATCTTTGTAAATAAAAAATAAGAAAACAAAACAAAACAAAAATAATCCCTATTTTGTCATGAAAAAAATTAAGAGGTTTAAAAGGAACAACAAAGTTAAAAGAGAGCTGAAAGTGTATATACCCAGGATGTAGATGTAAAAAGCCAAAGCATAGACACAGCAGTGTTTAAACGTAGTTTTGACTCTTTCCCACCGTCTTCCCTTTCTGATTCCAAGTCATTGTTCAAGAAGCACCAAAAATCCTTTAAAAATATTTTATTGAGGTGTAATTACATACAGGACATATGCAAATCTTAGGTGTAGCATGATACCCATAAAACTACCCTCCAGAAAAAACAGAATATTTCTATCATCCTGAAAGTCACCAATATCCCTATGTCATTAGTAGACCCACCCACACAATGATATAACAACTTTTCTGACCTAGAGACCCACTGATTCATTTTGCCTGTTTTTGAACTGCATACAAAAGTAATCTTACAAATGTAGCAATCCCTCTTTTGTGGATGCACTCAAAAGGAATGAAGTCACCATGAAATGAAGTCATCGTGAAAGTGTCTGCATTCCTTTGTTTAATGCAGCATTCTTCACAGTAGTCAAAATATAGATATAACCTAAGTGACCACTGGTGGACAAACAAGTACTATAGCACATAATGTAGTGGACTGCTATTCACCTCTGAAGAAGAGTAAGACGGTGCCATTTGCTACCATATGGATGATCCTGGAAGAAAATATGCTATGTGAAATAAATCAGACACAAAAAGAAAAATATTTCATGATGTTACCTACATGCTGAACCTAAAAACTTCGAAGGTGGCATGCGGCTATAATTCTAGGTACTGTGGAGGCAGAGATAGAATTATACATCTTGGCCAGCCTAGCAAAAGTTAGTGAGATCCCATCTGACAAACAAATCAAAATTAAAAGGACTTAGGTGCACAGCTCAAAGTGGTAAAACACCCACATCACAAGAGTTGAGGCCATGAGTTTCATCCCTAGTCCCACACATACCCATAAAGGTAAAGAAATTCAAATATACAAAGAGAGAACAAAATAATAGTGCCAAGGATGGGCACATTGAGGGGTTTGAGAAAGAAATGGGGAAATGCAGATCAAAGGATAAAAAGCAACATCTTTATCATCAACAAGTCTAGAGCTCAAAAGCACAAATGAGGTCATAAGTAATATAATGATACAATATATGGGATTCACCCTAAATAAGTGAATCTTGGCTGCTTGTTGTCATGTACACACACACAAAAACCAGGGAACTATATGAGATGATGGCTGTGTTAATTTGCTTCACAATAGTATCCTTTTACTTCCCATATGTTACCTAAAATATCCAGTTATATATTTTATATATACATAGCAAATTCATTTTTAAAAGGAAATCTATAGTCTTGTCATCTTTTGTGCCAAGTTCTTTCACTCTACTAAACGTTTTTCTGATTCATTCATATTGTTACAGGCATCATTAGTTTGTCTTCTCCCCCCTCCCAACTTCCAGGGATAAGTATATAACACAATTAGCTTATTCCTTTCCTATTGATTTGCATTGGGTTATTCCCAATTATGAATAAAGCCATTAAATGCAAATATTCACTTTCCTTGGACAAATACCGAGTGGTGGCACAGCTAACTCACTGAGTACTTGCATACTTAATTTTATTAGAAACATCTGGAGATTTTCAGAGAGATGATACAATTTTTTAGCCCAACCAGCAATGAAGAAAGTTACTACACATCTTCCCCAACACTTAGCATTGTAAGTCTTTTTAATTCTAGTCATTTTGATACAATATAATGTTATCTTTTTACAGCTTTAATGTGTACTCCTTCCTGAGTTATGCAGTTAAAGTATATTTTGATATGCCTACTGGCAAAATGGATATCCCCCTTCATAAAAAAGTCTGTTTAAGTTTATCGTTCATGTTGGGGGTGTGGAAATGGGAATTGTCTAACACTTTTTAGAACTCTTTAAACAGAATGTAACCAATTCTTTACATTTTCAGAATATAGATTATATCTGTACGACTCCATTATCAAATGTATTGCAAATGTTTTCGCACATTCCTTGTGTGCCTTTTCATTTTCATAATGGTGTCTTTTGATGATCACAAATTTATAATTTTATGAAGACCAATTCATCAATATTTTCTTTTAGGGTTACTGCCCTTTGTGATTTGCCTAAGAAATCTCTGCCTATCTCAAAGTTATGAAGAGGTTTTCATGCATTTTTTAAGACACTGTAGTAGCTTTAATGTTTAGCACTGAAATCCATCTCAATTAATAGTATTAGGTAGCTGTCACGATTACTTTTCAATTTAAATATTAGGCTGCCATGTTTATTAGAGCATTATTCACATAGCCAAGCTATGGAAACAGCCAAGATGCCCCACTGCTGATGAATGGATTAAGAAAATTTATGTATAATGGAATTTTATTCAGCCATAAAGAAGAATGAAATTTTGTTGTTTGCAGGTAAATGGATGGAATTGGAGAACATTATCTTAAGTGAAGGTAGCCAGGTTCAGAAAGCCAAAGGCCACATGTTTTCTCCCATATGTGGAATACAGACCAAATACAAAATAAGCAATATTTTACATACATAAAAATATATACAGAGCATGAATCCAAACATGGGACTGGTAGAAGAGACAAAGGGAGGAGAAAAGGAAGGAAGGAAAGATAGTGAATAATGATGAAATACATCACATCTATGTAGGAATAAGATGAAAGGAAGCACACTGAAAACTGTTAAGCAACATAGAATAGGGGAAAAAGGATGAGGAAGTGCAGTGGAGAGGAGTTATATTCATTTAAGCACAATGCATATACAGCTATAATACTAAGGCAAAAAATCCCACTGAACAATGAACAGACAGACACCTGAACAATGAAAGACAAGAATGAAAAACAGGTCATGCTAAGGGGAGGTGGAGAGTAAAAGAAAAGGAAGTGAAGGAGGCGATTATAGTTGATGTACTTCAAACCTGCTGAAATCACTATAAGAAGAAACTAAGGAGTCAGGGGTTGGTGGCTCATGCCTGTAGTCCTAGCTGCTCAGAAGTCAGAAATCAGGAGAATCATGATTTGAAGTCAGGTGGGGCAAATAGTTCGTGAGACCCTATCTCAGAAAAACTCATCACAAAAAAGGACTGGTGGAGTGGCTCAAGGTTTAGGCCCTGAGTTCAAACCCCAGTACGAGAGAGAGAGAGAGAGAGAGAGAGAGAGAGAGAGAGAGAGAGAGAGAGAGAGAGAGACTAAGTGGAAAGGAGGAAAATGGAAGGGATGAACCAATTCAGGATATAGTACATATATACATGGAAATGTCATAATGAATCTCTTTGTATAAATACCTTAAACAAAATGTCCTTTTTTAAACAGTGATGACAGGAAGGTAAAACAAGTCCTAGCTGCGAGTTGGTATCAGTGGGAGGGAAGGGATATGAGGAAAGGGTGAAGGAAAGTATATGGTGGAAATACCATGTTCTCAAGTACAAAAATGGAAAAATGAAACCTCTTGACACTATTCTAAGAATGGAGGTAGAGAGGATAAAGGAGAATGGTGGAGGGGGTGAAATCAACTATGATATATTATAAGAACTTTTGTAAATGTCACATCTACTCCCAGTACAACAGTAATATAATAAGAAAGAAAAATAAACAAATAAATATTGGTGGCTTCAGCACATCTATTGAAAAGACTTTTTTTTCCTCTGAAATGCAGTGGCATCTTTGCTGAAAATCAAGTTACCACATATGTATGGGTTTATTTCTGGACTTCATTCTGTTTTACTGATCTTTTGTCTAACTGAATGGTAATACTTCACAGTCTTAATTACTGAAGTTTTAATAATAAGTACAGGAATCAGAAATCTAAAATCCCCCAATTTTATTCTTCCTTTTCTTAGCTATTTTAGGTCCTGTGAACTTTTATATAAATCATAAAATTAGCTAATAATGTCCACAAAGAAATCAGCTGGCATTTTCATGGGATTTATCAACATTTCACAGCCAAGGTTCCATGAAAGAATGAAGTCTTACAGAATGTCTTATGGAAACTAATTGTAGTAACTACTTAATCATTTTTCTACAAGGTTAGTACATAACCAGTACTAGTCTAAAAACATAGAGGAAAAGCTAAAACATCTGTAATGAATGCATTACAGATGCAGTAGGGCATGAGAGCTTAATTCTCACCCAGAAACCTGGTGGAGAAGAACTGCTGTAGATTAATTTTATGAGAATTGACAGCTTAATAACATTGAGTCTACTGAACCATAAACATGATAGCTCTCCACTTATTAAGTCTTCCTTAATTTCTTTTGGTAATATATTCAGAGTACCAACTTTGTATCTATTTTGTTTGCAACAAAATATTTCCTATTTTTGATGTTATTGTAAATTAACTTCTTTTTAAATTTCTATTTCTAAGTGTTATTATTAGCGAAGAGAAATGGAGTAGCTTTTTCATAGTAACTTTGATCCTGTGAACTTGCTAGTCTTAGTACTAATAATGTTTTTTGTAGACATTTTTTTATATAGCCAATAATGCTGCCTTTACAAAAAAAATAGGAAAAATGTGATTTTTTTCCCCTTCCCTTCCAATCGGAATGCTTTTTATTTATTCTACTTGCCTTACTGCATTAGACACCTCTTCCAGAATATTAAACTAGAGTGGTGAGAGCAGGTACACATGTCTTGCTCCCTATCATAGGGGTAAAACATTTAGTCTTTCAACATTAAGTATAATGTTAGTGATAAGCTTTTCACAGATACCTGTTACCAGATTAAATAGGATTAGACTAAACTGCTAGAAAGCTTTTGTTTACTTTTTTGTTTTATGAAAGGATGTTCAATATACTTCTCTGTATCTATTAAGATGACCACATTGGATACATGCACATAGGTGTTTTCCAATTTATGATGATTTGACTTACAATTTTTTGACTTTATGATGACATGACAATAACATATTCAGTAGAAATTATATCTCAAATTTTGAATTTTGATCTTTTCCAGGGTGAGTGATACACAGTGTAATGCTGTGATGATGCTGGGAAGCAGGAGTGAGCCACAGATCCCTGTCAGTCCCATTATCATGGGACAAACAGCCAATGCTCTACAGTGCACTCTGTGCACAATGGTTGGTGGTTAAGTATATTAAATATATTTCATCTCATGGTATTTTAAACTTACAATGCATTCATTATTGAGGAAAATATATGTGTATATAGCTAATATATAACTTATATAAAATACTCTAATTAGGCCATTCTACTTTACTTGATATTAATACAGAAACACATTTATTTAGCACTGAGAACTTGCAATGCTATATCTTATTCTTGTTATGACTTTAAAACCATGTTTTATAATTTAAAGTGATTTTCTTGCAGACAGAACATAGTTCAATCACTACCCAGAATAGTAAAGTTCTGCTATTTATTCAGTTTTTACAACATAATTACAATTCTTATAATTAATAATATGATTGGATTTATCTTTTAGTCCAATCTTATCTGTTTTTCTTCTGCCTGCTCTTGAATTAACTGATTTTCATTTTTTTGGTGGGGCAGGGTTTGAAACCAATGACTCATACATGCCTCACAAGTGTTCTACCACCTAGCTATGTTCCTAGGCCCTAAGTAACTGAATAGTTATAATTTATATTTGATCTACAAGAGGATATATTAGTTATATCTCTTTGTTTTATACATTTAGAAGTGGCTCTAGGTCTTACAATATGTACCTCTAATTTATCACAATCTACTTCAAATGTAAGAAAATTTCAACTATAAGAAAAATACCCTTCTATTCACCTAATTCCATGCAATTATTTTCACACTATTTTACTTCAAAATGTTATAAATATAACTGTCATTACTTGTGCTTTTAAAAGTCCATTGTATATCAAATATGTGAAGTACAAAAAAATGTTTTTTATCTTTCCCACACATTTTTCACTTTAGGTGCTCTTTATAATTTTATGTTGATGCAAGGCCTATTTTATATTATTTCTGCTTGGAAACACTTCCTTTAGTATTTCTTGAAGTTCAGGTCTTCTGACAATAAATTCTCTTAGCTTTTGATTGTCTAAAAAATATTTATTTGACCTTCATTGTTTGCTAGATACAAGATTCATTGGTAGGGCTGGCAGAAGGCTCTAGTTGTAGAGCACCTGCCTAGCAAGCATAACACTAAGTAAAAAAAAAGTGATTCATTGGTGACAACTCTTTTTTTTTTTTTTCCAGGACTTTGAGGTGATATCCTCTGGCATGTATAGTCTCTGAAAAAAGAAGTATATAGTCATTTCATACAGCTTCTTTGTATGGTTCTTTTTAATCAAACATTTTATTAGTATATAATAGTTGTACAGGGGGCTACATTGTGATACTTACATATGTGTTTACAATATCTCTTATGCTTATGTTTCATTCCATTTTTTTCCTCCAGGTGTGCTTCAGTTTGGGTGTTTTCTATAGACTTGTCTGTGAGTCCACTAATCTTGAACTCTGCTTTGTTGAGTGTGCTGCTAAAACTATTTAATGTACTTTTAAAAATTCACATTATGAACCCTTAATCACATATTTTATACTCCTCTGTCCTAGAATACACACTTAATTCATAATTTCTGTTCAAATAATCCATCTCTTTATATATTTTGTTCATTATTCCCTTCCTTTTCTTTAACATATTAATCATAGCTATTTTGAAGTCTTTGCTAACATCATTCATGGGATCATCTCATGATCTCTTTGTGTTGATTATTTGAACTTTTTATTACAGGTAAGTTTTTTCTGCATACTAGCACTTCAAAAAATTGTGCTTTGCATGCCATACATTACAGATAAGATGCTAAAGAGGCTCTAGATTAACTTACTAGGTTCAATAGAGTTTGGGTTTGGTTCCAGCAGGCAGCTAAACTGGTCAATCATCTTGATTTTGTTAAGGTTGTTTTTAAATTTTATTACAATGAGACCAGATTACTTTGGCTCATACTCTTAGGGCCTTGTTCTTAATTACCTGTGAATGGTTTCTGATGCTTAAATAGAAGCCCTGATGTTCACCAGGTCTCTCTATGGACCAATCATCAATGTATCTGCTGGGCAACTCCTGGAGTATTTGCTCAGTCCTTAAAATTCAGCAGCTAGCCTTTGAAGTCACCCAAGTGCACCCTTTGCATGTGAAGCTTAGAAATTCCTCAAGGATCAAAGGGAATTTAATGAAGATTTTTGGAGTGGTTCTTCCTTATGTTTCTTTCTTCACTGGTATCCTTGTTTAAATCCTATTTTTACTACAATCTCAAACTTTGATGCCTTCCTTTATTAGACAATACTACTTTAGATTTTTCCACAAGTTTTATAGTTATTTATGACTAGAAGTTATATCTGATACTAGCTTTATATAATAAGAACCCCAAATAATTTTTTTTGTCTTTTTATTTATTTATTTATTTATTTTTGAGACAGAGTCTCACTATGTGGCCAAGGATAGCCTCAAACTCATTACTCCCATGTCTCAGGCTCCTAAGTGCTGAAATTACAGGCATGTACCACCACACCTGGCCCAGAGTCTTTCAAATTTACCAATTTGTATTGAAACAGGAAATTAAAAAACCCTACAAGATCCATTTAAAAATTTTTTCCCCTGGTCAATAATTTTATATGCCTCAGTTTTGATTTCCATTATTTTAGCAGACACTTTTGCTTTATAAAAAACATATACACATGTGTATCTTTGTAACCCAAATTTAACATAAAGGGTAATGAATGTACCATTAAACAGTGCATACCCATTTCAAAACAGCAGTAACACTAGTAGCAAAAAGTTAAGAGTTCTACTGTCATGGACCAGAATGGAGGTGTGGCTCAAGTGGTAGAGTGCATGCCTTGCAAGCACAAGGACCTGAGATCAAACCCAAGGACCACAAAAAACAAAACAAAAAAATCCCTTGTGTCCACTTTCATGGACCAGTAACAGTGTCAGTGCAAATGCAAAGAAAAATATGTAAAAGGTAAATAAAGAAATTACAGATATGTGACTTAATGGAAACCAAAATATACTTCAAATATGATAACCTAGAACACTGATTTTAACTTTTGTCTTGGTTTTATCACCTGCCAAATAGTATTCTCATAATGGTTAATCAAAAATAAATTGTATATAGCATAGTAGAGCTGCCTTGTACAAAGTACCCTGCAAACATTGTATGATATTTATAATTTTAATTCCTATAATCCTAAATATGGAAAACTATTGAAAATGACATTAGGTATATGTGTTTAAAATGTATTTTATGAGTACAAAATATTTTATTATTCATGTTTTCTATAGAGTCATATGATTTTCTTCTTTTAAAGCAAATAATTCTGTCTATTCAAAAAAGTAGAAAGTATACTTCCTGTTTTGAAGCAAATCAGGGGAAGCATGCAATTAAGTGCTAATTGAGCAGAATAAACTCTAAGCCCTATATGATTTTTGTTGAAAAAGTTATGAGGCCAAAACAGTTACAGAAAGCTTCACAAAAGTTGTGAGTGATTCTGGGCGATCCTTATTACATCCCAACTGTGACAGTAACATGGAAATTTCTCCATCTGCCTTACAATTTGAAGTAGATGCATTATGGTACACTACAAATACCAACAATTACTGCTAAACAAACCTCTATAGAATGAGAAGTTCTGTCAATGAAAACTAAAAACTTTCTTTCTCTTTCCCTCAATTCCTGTTCAGGTTACAGGTCAATTTCATCAAGTCATCCTATTAACATAGAAATGTCTTTGAAGGTATTCAGTCTTTGCCACGCTTGACATTTCAACAGACTACAACTAAGATACCAACAAATCAGCATCAAATATTAATGAACAAAAGGTCATGATGAGGTAGTCTCTAAGGCTCTATTAGTTCCTGTTTTCTGACCCTATCCAATCCCTCTCTTACTACATATATTTACAATCACTGGCTTATTTTCAAGATACACCCTCTAAATTGTAATTTCACTTGAAGTAGATTTTAAGTGGAGAACTCCCAGATACCAGAGCCCCAATCCAATGGTGAACTGTAGAGATATAAAGTTAAAATAAAAGGGGAGTTAACTGAAAACTAAATCCCTTTTTGATATATGACTACTAGAACAACAAAAAGAAAAAGAAAAGGAAGCAAAAGTTAAGGAAAAAAGAAAAAGAAAACCCTCTCTTTCAAATTTTCCAATAAGATATTTAATAATGTGACAAAGCAGAGCATATTAAAATATTAACCAAAGCTTCCAGGAAAACCTGTATAATCTCAATTGTTTATTCAAGACCTTTACAAACCTCATAAAAAATTAAGTGGACTTGGAAAAAACACACCACAGCCATAGGAGAAGGTTTACAAAACACAATGGTACAGACGCCTGACTGTCTGCCAGCCAGTCCCTTTTAACTCCCATGTACAACTTATTACTCAGTTCCTAACTGGTCAATACCCTAAATAACAGCATGCTTCCTCCCAAACACCTCATTAGCTTGAGTTTCTTTTTTTGCTTTTTTGAGCCAATGTATCCTGTAGGTGCTTTGGTTCATTATTCTCTGCCAATAACACATGCTTCATTTCAGAATATTTAAAACCTTAGGCTTCTCTGAAGGGAAATCATTTAAGATCTTCTTTACAAGAACTTAATTAGACTTTTAATTAATCTCATTATGGGATAGCAGTACAAGAACCATCATGTTCATTTTATGGGAAGCTGTAGCAAAAGCAAAATAGGACTAGAAAGGAAATGATAAGGTAGAAAAAGAATACAGACTTAGGTTGGTATTAACTTAGGTTCAAATCTCGGACCTTAAACATATATGACATTTACCACATTATTTAATCTTGGTTAGACTTATCTTCTTCGTAAGTAAAATGCAGATAATAACACCAATATTACAAAGACTGTATACAATAAATGATTACTGTAATACAAAGCCATCTACAGTGTGTGAAACAGAGTAGGGGCTCAGTGAATGGTAGCCATTTTATTATAAAATTCTGTCTTCTTTTGGAGAATTACTGTCCATAGTTTAAGGGAAACTTAAAAGGAAATTTTATGAGTTTCCCAGACAGAATTAAATTATTCCACATTTCTTAAATACTGGCTATAGGAAAATTCAACATAAAAATTTAACATGAGCCAGGCTCATTGATATTCAACTTTCTTACATTTAGAAAGCCATTCAGTTTCAATTTTGTTGTAGGAAACAGAATGTGGAATGTGAAAACCTCAAATTTGGAAAGGAAAATATTCTTAAAACATTTATATCTCAAGAAGATATGCTGCATATTTTCCCCAATTCTTTCTTCGTCACATCTGAATATCTTTAAAATAAGTCGCAAAAGGGGAAACTTTTCATCACAGTGTATCTATATGAAAGCTGCCAAAAATATGTTAACAATTAGAGAAGAGGAAACCTGAAAGACTGCCTTGTTAATTAAGGAACTTGCTATCAAAGAGCTCATTAAAAGGTAATGAAACCAAATGGCTATTAAAATAAATACCCACAAAAAATTTTTGTCTGGCTAACTGCCCCTCCATATAGCTTCTTCCCAATAAAGCTAATAGTAAAGACGTAGGGGAAAAAAAGTTACAAATTGCTAAAATAATTAAGGAAATCAGAGATAAAAATGACCCTAAGAAGAACACAGAAGCTGATTTGAGGAAAATCTACCTGGAATTGAGAATATGGAACATCAAACATGCTTTAGAAATCCTCTACCAACTGTCCCATGTTCTCAAGAGACCCTGGGTAAAACATAAAGGAGAACTAGGGTTTATACTGTGCTACTCCTACTCAGTAAGTTAGAATATGACAGTTCCTATTCTAAGTGAGTCCTCCAATTTTTTTGCCTGTCACCTTGCTTCTTTCTTATCTCAACATGTAGAAGAAAAAGGTGAAAACCCTGCTTATTTGAGCATCATTGCAAAGGGATACTACATTGAGCAGTGTACTCTAAGAACAAGAACCAAAGGATCTTTGTAACAGGACATGCTAGAAATTTGTTTGAAAGGTACTCAACAATTTCAGATTTTCAGAGTATCAGACAATGGTGATAGGAAGATGGCAACTAGATGCTAACTATGCTGAAAGAAGACAATTTTCAGAATATGTTAGCTGATTACTCACTATACATGCTTTCTTTTACCTCAACAAGAACAATCCATGGCAATATGAACTGTTAAAAAATTATAATTCTCAGCCTCTCATAAGATACGGGAGGCAAATGATCTGAAAGTAGCAAAGTCTACAGAAGCCCTTTCACTTCTTCCTCTTCCTACTTCCCTTAACTTCTGCCTTGAATATAGACATGAGGTCAGGAAATTCAGCAGGTTTCTTAGAACCTTGAAAAGAAGGCCAAGAAAATGATAAAGATCTCAGCATTAACATTGTTCATTCTCTGAGCTATTGTACTTATTATATGAGAAAACATATTCTTCTGAGTTCAAACCATTTGAAGTTGGTTATCAGTTACTACTGATAACTGATAGGGGCATCATCCAATCACTTTAAGGATTAAATAGAACAAAAAGCAAACCCTCCCATGAGTAAGAAGGAACACTTTCTGCCTGACTACTTGGAGATGGTCTTTCCTGTCATTTAGACTTAATTCAAACATAGGTTCTTCTTAGATTTTCAGGCTTTTAAACTGGATATCACACCACAAGGTTTTCTGGTCTTGTTCAGGCCTTCAGATTCAACATTGAACTACATGTTGGTTCTCCTAGGATTCCAGCCTTCTGACTTCAGATTATATGACTTCCCAGCCTCTGGAAATGCATGAGCCAATGCCTTATAAATACATCTTTTATAGATAAAAGGAGATTTCTTATATATGTATAAATCTATTTTGTTATGTATATATGTATACATACATATCCTGTTGGTTTTGTTTCTCCTCTTGGGAAAGAAACTGGCTAATATAGCATTCAGAAGACTCAGACAATAGTAATGCATCAGAAAATTTTATATTAGAGGAACAAGAGGAGAAGTTCCAGAAACTCTTTGGTATCATCATATAGAGTATAAAAGAAACTGTTTTTTCATGAGAGAGTAGCATAAAGCAATAAGGAGAAGACAGTAAATAGTACAATGTGAAATGTTAATAAGATGAATAAAAATGTCAACAGAATGTAAAAGGAAAGATAAATAAGGTCTTAAGAGAATTAAGAGCATCACAACTAATTTGATATCCATGTAAGAGGGAATAAGGATAAATTTTATGCTATAGAAAATTATCCAAGTCATGTGGGAAAAATGTGACATAATTCACAGCATTCAGAAAAACAGCACAAAGCTGAAAATTACAACAGAAAGATGATGTTTTGAGGACTGTGGATAAAGTTAGTATCAGGAAAATAAAGGGGAACCAAAAAAACGAAAGGCCAGGAATAATCATAGTAATCATGTATTAGAAAAAATTTACAAATATGAAGAAAAACTTATAAATCTAAATCAAAAAGATTCAAGAAAAGTTAGACAAAATAAAGCTGGGCACAGTGGTTCATGCCCAAAACTCAGGAGATGGAGATTGGAGGACTATGATTACAGGCCAGTCAGGCAAAAAAGTTAATGAACCCCATCACATATACACATTCAGGCAAGAAAATGGGATTGATAACCAACGGTAAAAAATCAGATTTGTCTGCTGCAACATTAAAAGTTAGATGACAGTGAAACAATATGTGCACAATATTGAAGAAAAAACTAGAAGGTGAAAAAAATAGGAAAGGGCTCAGAAAATATGATATAACTATTTGAAGATAGAAATTGTAAAGCGAATATCAAGAAACATAGAAGCTAAGTAAAAGCAACATAGTAATTATCATAACTTATCTTGAAAATATTGCTGAAAACAATGTGTAAACTCAGAATGATGTCTGAACTCAGTGCAAGCCCCGATAAGTGTTGAAGTGCCCCAGCAGAGAACAAACCAGCTTATAATGATTTGGACAGGTGTTTGATTGCTTTAGTTTAAAACAAATTAAAGCGTTGTATGGTTGACTTTTTTTCCCCTTTTTGAAACTTGGGTTGTTTTATTTTCTTTTGTATTGCTCCTAGCCTTTAAGAAAATCTCTGTCCAAACTTTATTTTTAAACATGGTAAAAGAACAGAGAATTTTGATCACATGTGACAAAGAATAGTATTTGAAAAAATAGTTTGAAACTCAGAAAATAGTGCCGCAGTAATACAAAAGTTAAGAAAACAAGACAAACATCAAAAGTACATGGAAAAACTGTAAAAAGAGAAAGCATCAAAAGATACAACCAACTAACATAATAATTATATATGGTTTAAATAATCCTGTTCAAAGATAAAGGCAAAACAAAAATAAAAATGATAAAACTGACAAAATAATAGGAAAAGCCATATAAGGAAAAAGCAAAAATGTAAGAGGAGAAATGTAATACATTAACAGGAAGTAACTTCAAATTCAAGACAAAAGTTCTTAAACAAAAGTGAAAAGGAGTATCACAAAAATACCAATGAAATTTGAAATTCAGAGGATTACTAGACATTATTTCAAAAATTTGATAATTTCTATACATACATAACCTAACCATCATGTGTCAATTGAACCAGGAGGATATAAAAACTTAAACGTACCAATTAAAACAATTAAATTGAAGCAATAACAAAGAGTCTTCTAAGGCTGGGTTTGGTAGCTCACACCTATAATCTCAACAACTCAGGAGGAAAAGATTGGGAGAATTGTGGTTTAAGGCCAGACTGGGCAATATGTTAGCAAAATGCTACCTCAAAAAAAGAAGACAGGCATGATGGCATGCAGCTGTCATCCCAGCTATGCAGAGAAGCCATAAGTACAAGGATCATGGTCCATGGCTAGCCCTGGACAAAAGGCAAGACCCTATCTGAAAAACAGCCAAAAGCAAAAAGGTGTGTAAACTTGGCTCAAATGGTAAAGTTCCTGCCTAGCAAGCATGAGGCTTGAATTCAAACCCCAATACCACACACACACACACACAAAGTCTTCCAACAAAGAAAAGTCCATGACTGCATAGATTTTCTGTTTCTATCAGAGCAGTGAAGAAGAACTAACATGAATGCTCCTCAAACTACTCCATAAATACAAAAGGGAAGGAATGCTAGCAAACTCATTCTATGAAGATGGTATTATCCTGCTATCAAAACCTGAAAAGGACTCAGAAACCATAACAAAAGAAACTGCAGTCCAATTTCCTTGATAATTATAGATGCAAAGATTTTATTACAAACTGAATTCAACAACACATTATCATACACCATGATCAAGTTGGATTCATGCCAGGGATGCAAAGATGCATATGAATAAATATCTATTAAGAGAAATAAACCAGATTCAGAAAGATGACTATTGCATGTTTTCCTTTATATGTGGAATTTACACTTAAACAATGACATAGATGTAAAAGGAGACTTTTACGGGTTGGAGGGAGGTTTGAACAGTAGAAGTTAGGAGGGCAAAAGAGAGAGTGATTGGGGATGAATATGATTAAAGGACATTAGATGTAAGTATTAAAATAGAAACATGAAACCATTTAAATTATTTAAAAGAGGGGGGGTATAATGGAAGATAAGAGTAATGGAGGGAGTGAATTTGATCAAAGTAAATTTTATCCATGTGTGAAAATATCACAACGAAATCCCTTTGCATAATTAAAATACACTAATTAAAAAATAAGAAAGTTCTTCACTTAGACCTTTTATAGTTAAGTTAGCCATATAGCAAACTGAAAGCAACAATCATAGGTCTAAGCCCTTTATTGATTTCCTAAGTTAAATAAAGCAAATTTCTTACAAGTATCAACATAGAATTTAGTTTTTAATCAATTTCTTGTAACTATCCCCATTGGCTTTAGTTTCTAGTCACTTTCATACTTCAGAATTTTCTTTTGGAAGTACTCTAGCTTGTCAGCATCTTTTTTAAGACTATAAAATAAAAACAAAATAAATGACTCAGGAATGCTCTAGCTAGCATAAAGAAGAGAGGTTTCTTGTTCTAGTTAGTAGCTCTTAAACTTTAGCACAAAGCAGGATTATGTGCAGGGCTCATTAAAACACAGATATCTGGGACAAAGCTTGAATTTTTGATTCAGAAGGTGTGTATGGCCTGAGATTTTGCATTTCGAACAAGATATCTCTAGTGATATTAACGCTACTATTCCAGAGAATATTTAGGTAACATTCTTGCATAGCACAATCTAAGATCAATTTAGCTTTCTGACAGATTTATAATCTTGTTGACTAAACCTGAACTGTAAATTCAAATTCCCAAATCTTTTTTACAGGCACAGTTGATTTTAATAATCTACTTAACAGTTCCATTTCTGCCTTTCTAACACATTTAGAAAAATCAACAAAACATTATGTTACAGGTGGTAAATCATCGGCTAGATATTAATATCTAGAGAGTATATTAAAGGAGCTCCGGACATCTGTCACCTCTTAATTTACAAATGAGGCAGTTTTTGAGGTCTCTTAGTATTCTTTGCCTGACATTATGGGTCCACACTGAGTATTCTACAAATTATTTTCTACAATCCCATAACAACATAGTTCTCTCCAAAAACCCTTGAAAAATAACCATTTGCTCCTCCTCAACTATATGAATAGTTTATCTAATTTTCCAAATACTCCAAAAACTCCATTTTATAAATACTTAGCCACAACTGAAAAAAAATTAGCTCCAAATTTGAGTGCTTGACTCTGGTTAGCTAATGTGACAAGGAAACAAAGAATCTGCCATTTTCACATAACATGGACAGAGGCCCTCTGTGCAGGGATATTAATATGCTAAGAGAACAGCCTTTCAAAGAACAGATGCACTCAGTGTCAATCAGCTAAACTTTAGAAATTAATGACCCTCAACAGTTTTGCTTAGTCATATTTTGGTGCCAACTTCTTGGATACCAAAGTTCAATTCAAGTCAGCTTGACAGACTTCAGACACATCCCAAGAATACAATCTTTAACTCTACATAAATTTACCAGCTCACTGCAAGTGCCTAGCTCTCCTTATGCTTACCCAATATGCTTTGGGAAGCATAAGGATGAGGGCCAATTATTGACTTAAAATCTACCTCTTATGACATTTTTTCCCTTTTCTGTAGTAAAACTCTGTGCCCAATGCCATGACTGAGTTAAGTTGCTAAGAAGTATTTGTCTGTCACAGACTGAATAAAAATATTTATGTCAAATGATATGAACATGCTATGTCTTTATCTATATTTCTTTTAAGAAACAATTGCTATAGCAACCCTGAAGGATCCTTAAGACTCAGCTACTCATTCACATTTTCAAGTGAAGAAAGACAATAAATAAGCTTTAAGGCTTTACATTCAGCTAAATTAAAGAGGCCAAATGTCTCAAATGTAGTTATGGAGTTCTGAAATCAAAGGACAAACTTTCACAAAGGGAAAAATGCTAAGCTAGGAATATTCCAAAAAATATACCAAGCAAAGGCTGACTCATTGTGACTATAGCAAAAAATAGTGCAAGAAAGCAGCACTGTCTCCGTAGCTTAAAACAAGCTAACAACAAAACACAGAAATGTATGTTTGAAAACCATCCAGAAAACTCACTGACTCTACGTGTAAAAGATGTGAGGAAAAGAATCAGACCCAAACATCTAGATTTAATCATGCTAGTTAAAAGCCAACTAACCAAAACTTTTACAAGGCACTGCTTTGCTCTACACTAAGGAGGAGGATTAGGTAGCACAAAGTGAAATTTGTGATTACTATCCTAGAGGTTATAACACAGCAATTATGATTTTAATATACATAGTATGTGGGGTACATATGGAACAGTGCCAAATATTAGTAGTTTTACTTCCTGTCTTCCACTAGTAAAGTATAGAGGCAAGGTGATTTCTAAGAGACTTTGGAGGCTTCTTGTTTTCAGGATTTTATAGAAGAACACAAAAATTAAGTTCTAATTTATCAGAGCTTAAAGTACTTCATGATGCAGTACAAACAATCCAAATGTTTTTGACACTCAACTAAAAAGATTCTTTTCTTGCTTATAGTACACGTCTGCTGCCAGTAAGGCAGCTGGGGTCAGCTATGGTCCACAATCCTCCTACTTCCTCGTCCCACACAGCTGGGGATTATAGGCATGCTTCACCATATCTGGCCCTAAAGTCTATTTTTTCTGATATACATATAGCCATTTTGATTAGGATTTGCATGGGAGATCTTTTTCTTTTCTTTCTTTCTTTCTTTTTTTTAATAAAGTAGGATTTATTAGAAAGAAAGGAAAGGCTACAGCTAGGGAAGAGTAGCAAAGCCCAGAAGCTGGTAGCTCACAGAAAATCTTTTTCTATCCATTTACTTTCAACCTATTTTTTTGGGTGGTTGCATCGAAAGTAGGTCTTTTATAGGCACCACATAATGGAATCTTTAAAAAAAATTATTTTTGCCAATTTGTCTTTTTACTGAAGGACTTAAGCCATTTACATTTAAAGTAATTAGTGATTAGAAGAGACGTACATCAGGTGGTACATGACTGTAATCCAAGCGACTCAGGAAGGGGATATAGGAGGTGAAAGTTAACAAGACCCTATCTCACAAAAAAGTTGGGTGTGGTGGTACACACCTGTAATCCCAGCTAATTGGGAGGTGGAGGTATAAGGACTACAGCCTATGGCTGGACAAGAAAAAAGTGCAGGATCCTATCTGAAAAACAAACTGAAAGCCAAAGGACTAGGCATGTAGCTCAAGTAGTAGAATATTTGCCCAGTAAAGCAAAGCACTAAGTAGAGAGAGAGAGACATAGAGAAAGATGAGAGAGAGAGAGAGAGAGAGAGAGAGAGAGAGAGAGAGAGAGGGAGGGAGGGAGACTCATAGCTTATGTTATTTGCCTATTTGTTTTCTTCATGCTTTATGCCTTTTGGATCCATATTTCCTGCATTACTGATTTCTTTTGTACTTGGGTGATTTGTTTTGTAATGAAACATTTAAATTCCCTTCTGATTTATATTCTATAGCTATTTTCTTTGTGATTACCATTGGAATTGCATTTAACATCTTAAATTTAAAACTCTAATTTAAATTTATATCAGCTTGAATTAAATAACCTACAAAACATTAATCCTTTTTAACTCCACCTCACCCTTTCAATTGTTGATATAAAATTACAAGTTTATGCACTGTGGATTTGAAAAATTAATTAATAATTCTTTTCAATGTGTTAATAAAGCCTTACTTTCTTCCACATTTTTGAATGACAGTTTTTCCAGACAGGAAGATTTTTTTATTGAAGTTTTTTCCTTCTCTCTCTCTCTCTCTCTCTCTCTCTCTCTCTCTCTCTCTCTCCCTCTCTGTCTTTCTCTGTCTTTCTTGTGGTACTAGCAACTGAACTCAGGATCAGGCCCTCACACTTTTTAGGCAGGTGCTCTGCTGCCTGAGCCACACCTTTCAACTTTTTGATACTATACTTTACCACATTCTAGCCTCCAGAATTTCTGATGAGGAATCTACTCCTCATCTTATTGAAGATCCTCTGGATGTGACAACTCACTTCTCTCTTGCTGCTTTAAAAATTCTCTCTCTGTCTTTAGGCAGTTTAATTATAATCTGGTCTTTGTATGAATCTCTTTGTGTTCATTCGATACAAAGTTTGGATATTTATATTCATGTCTTTCATCAGTTGTTGGAAGTTTAAAACAATTGGGAAGTTTTAAACCATTATTCCTTCAAATATTCCTCCCCTTTCACTCTTTTCCTACTGAGAATCCTCCAATGTGCACAATAGTCTGTTTGATGGTGACACATAGGTACCTTAGGCTCTGTTAACCTTTATCCAATTGGTTGGCTTTATATTCCTTAGACTGAATAATTATCATTGTCCTCTCTTCAAGTTCACTGATTCTTCTGCCTGCTCAAATTTATTTTTGAATCTCCCCAATGAGTTTTTAATTTCAGCCAGTACACTCTTCAGGTCCAAAATTTCTTTCCAGTTTCTTTTCAGGTTTTCTATCTCCCTATTGGTATTTCCATTTTGTTCACGTAACATTTCCTTGAATTTCTCCATATCTTTCTTTAGGACTTTAAGCATTTTAAAGAATCCAGCCTGTGGATCTGTGGTAGCTTCTCTGCAGTGGTGTCAGTGAATAGAAATGGCAAGGCAAGATGTATATACAACTTCATACTATCCATGATGTAGTTTCTAGAAGCTACTTAAAGTTCTCAATATAAACTTAAGGAACCAACAGGGCACCATCAAACAGACTATGACAATACATTGTAGTAGTTTCAGAGGGAAAAGAAAGGAGAAGATAGAATATTCAAAGGTTTAAAGCTTCAAAAAATTGCCTGAGGTTTGGCTCAAGAGGTATTGTCTCCTTAGCAAGTTCAAGGCCCTAAGTCCAAACTCCAGTACCACCAAACTGCCCCCAACCAAAAAAAACAAAAAACAACAAAAAAAAACCTTCCAAAAATAGATGGAAGACATGCATATAGATAACCAAGAAACTAGTAAGAACAAAAGTTGGGGACATTATTAGTAAAATAAGGGTTAGTTGATCACAAGAACTATGACATTGTGATACTCTATCTGATATCCAAGAAGGCTAATAAGTGACAGGTCGGCAGGGAGTATATAATGTATGGTTGTGTCCATCCCAGGCTGGAAACAGTAGAATGGTATGTCATCACACTACTCAGAATGGCATGCAGTTTAAAATTTATGGATTACTTTTGGAATTTTCTGTTTAATATTTTCAGATTATAGTTGACTATAACACAAACGACTGAATTCAAAACACAGATAAGGAGGGTGATTTACGGTTTAGTTTGTTTTATTTTTTATCCTTGTCATGGTTGGGTCTTATTACCCATGCAATCAGAAGTGTATTATGTACCTGCATTTTTTATTGAGATTTTTAAATACCTCCTTCAATGACTATTTCAGTTTCCCTAGCTATACTGTATGTGATTGAAAAAGTTCAAATCATTTCAAGGTTCTGCCTTTGCTTATCTCTTTCCAGGAGGTCTCCTATTGTTTCACAAGGTCTGGCTCACCTTCACAGAATTCTTCTGACTTTACTAACGACGTGCTCAATCTCTTTCCCCTTTTCTGTGATAGAGTAATTTTTCATTGCTTCTTCCTATTCAGCAGGAACATTTTATTCACATGAATATTACCCATTCCTTGATAATTTAAACATAATTCACCTGTGAAGCCATCCAGACGGTTTGTTAAGAAACAGAGTGGGATAAGCTGTAACAGTTTTACTCCTTGCATGTTTTTCTTCAAGTTTAGGTTTTAAAATTTTTAAATCGGTCTTTTAAATTTTTTTTCTATTCGTTTATTCACATGTGCATACATTGTTTGGGCCATTTCTCCCTCCTACCCCCTGCACCTTCTCTGCCCCCTTCCCCCACTTGCTTCCAGGAAGAACCTGTTCTGCCCTTATCTCTAATTTTGTTGAAGAGAAAACATAAACAATAATAAGAAAGACAAAGCATTTTTGCTAGTTGAGATATGGATAGCTATACAGAGAGATTCCTAGCATTGCTTCCATGTACAAATGTGTTACAATCCAAGTTGGTTCATTACTAACTGACCTTTTCACTACTTCCTGATCCCCTTCTCATATTGACCTCTGTCACTTTAAGGTTTCTATATTAGTTTCTCTCCAGTGGGGACATCAAATACTTACATTTTGGGTTTCTTACCTATCTCCATACCTCCCATGTATGCTCTCCGCTTATCACGTGACCCAAGTCCAACCACATTGCAGTATTTGCCCTAGATCTAATGTCCACATATGAGGGAGAATATACAATTTTTCATCTTCTGAGCCTGGCTAACCTTGCTCAGAATGATGTTCTCCATTTCCATCCATTTACTTGTGAATGATAAGATTTCATTTTTCTTCATGGTTCAGTAAAATTCCATTGTGTATAAATACCACATTTTCTTAATTCATTCATCAGTAGTGGGGCATCTTGGCTGTTTCCATAACTTGGCTATTGTGAATAGTGCTGCAATAAACATGGGTGTGCAGGTGCCTCTGGAGTAACCTGTGTCGCATTCCTTTGGGTATATCCCCAGGAGTGGGACTGCTAGATCATTAGGCAGATCTATGTTTAGATTTTTAAGAAGCATCCAAATTTTTTTCCAGAGTGGTTCCACTAGCTTGCATTCCCACCAGCACTATGCAAGGGTTCCATTTTCCCCACCTCCTCACCAACACCTGTTGGTGGTGGTGTTTTTGATGATGGCTATTCTAACAGTGGTGAGGTGGAATCTTAGTGTGGTTTTGATTTGCATTTCCTTTATGGCTAGAGATGGTGAGCAGTTTTTCATGTTTTTGGCCATCTGAATTTCTTCTTTTGAAAAAGTTCTGTTTAGTTCAGTTGCCCATTTCTTTATTGGTTCAGTGATTTTGGGAGAGTTTAGTTTTTTGAGTTCCATGTATATTCTGGTTATCAGTCCTTTGTCTGATGTATAGCTGGCAAATATTTTCACCCACTCTGTGGGTGGTCTGTTCAGTTTAGAGACCATTTCTTTTGTTGTGCAGAAGCTTTTTAGTTTTATGATGTCCCATTTGTCCATACTTTCTCTTAGTTGCTGAGCTGCTGGGATTCCACTGGGAAAGTCCTTGCCTATACCTATTACTTCCAGAGTGTTTCCTGCTCTTTTCTGTACCAACTTCAGAGTTTCAGGTCTGATATTAAGGTCCTTGATCCATTTTGAGTTGATACTAGTCCAGGGTGATAGACATGGTTCTAGTTTCAGGTTTTTGCAGATGGATAACCACTTTTCCCAACAACATTTATTGAAGAGGCTGTCTTTTCTCCATTGTATATTTTTAGCACGTTTGTCAAAAATAAGGTGGGCATAGTTGTGTGGATTCATATCTGGGTCCTTTATTCTGTTCCACTGGTCTTCATGTCTGTTTTTGTGCCAGTACCATACTATTTTTATTGCTATTGCTTTGTAATATAGTTTGAAGTCGAGTATTGTGATACCTCCAGCATTGTTCTTTTTGTTGAGTACTGCCTTGGCTATTTGCAGTCTCTTGTGTTTCCAAATGAATTTTAGGGTAGATTTTTCAATATCTGTGATGAACGTCATTGGGATTTTCATGGGAATTGTATTAAACATGTAGACTGCTTTTGGTAGTATAGCCATTTTTACTATGTTGATTCTACTAATCCATGAGCTCAGGAGATCTCTCTACCTTCTGTAGTCTTCCTCGATCTCTTTCTTCAGGGGTTTATAGTTCTCCTTGTAGAGGTCATTCGCATCCTTTGTTAAGTTTACTCCTAGGTAATTGATTTTTTTTTTTTTAGGCTATCGTAAATGGAATTGTTTCCATGTGTTCTTTCTGAATTTGTTTGTTGTTGGTGTAGAGAAAAGCTAATGATTTTTGTAAGTTGTAAATCTGTCATTTAAATTTATTTTAAATTTCCTAGTCAAACATGCATTTCATTTGATTTTTCAAATTTGCAATAAAGACTTCTGCAAAATTGAGCATTCTTTCTATATCTTTAGTTATCTCATAATTTTTAGTCTTAATTTTGTGTGGTTTTGGCTATTTCCATTCCCCCAACTTTAGACTAATGGCACATTATGAAAAACTACTCATAGATCTAGACACTTCAGGTAATATTTAATTTATTGATTAACAGTTTTCATTATTGGGCTGGGCGTGTAGCTCAGTGGTACAAAACTTGCCTAGCATGCAAAAGGCACTGACTTGATTGCCAGCACTGCAAAAAAGAGAAAAAAAGAAAAAAGAACCTTAAAACTGTTTTATTAATTAATTCTTGTTGCCATCCTTTCCTTGCTTATTTCTTTAAACACTGCTTTTAATTCTTCCTGGATAAAAGGTATACAAACATTGAGATTATGAATTTTCCTTGAAGTATGATTCTAATTATAAAACTGTGTTGGACTTGTGTTCAAATGACACATTCTGTAATCAAGGAACTGCTCAACAGAAAAGAATGCAATTGGTAGGTTTACTGTTACTCAGTAATCTTACTAACTCTATAACCATATTTGCTAGCATCACAATTTGAAACCATGTCAGACACCCCATAGTTTGGGTTCTTAACTATCATTTTCTTTTGGCTCCTTTGCTACTGGCTCTTTGTTTTCAACCTTTACAGAAAATGATCTATCTTCATGTTTTATTCTGTTTTAATTTCCCCAGCCT
Source organism: Castor canadensis (assembly GCF_047511655.1). NCBI lineage: Eukaryota > Metazoa > Chordata > Mammalia > Rodentia > Castoridae > Castor > Castor canadensis. The sequence goes on from NC_133397.1 coordinate 62,701,589, forward strand.
CCCTTCAGTCATGAAGTTAGAAAATACATAAAGTTATCATGATTAAATCTATAAGGAATGAATATTCATTTGTTTAAAATCTATATTAAATATACTCTAAAATGCCAGTAACAATAAAATGCATTGCTATTTTTAAATGATCCTGAAAAAAATATGGTGCCAACTATATTGAATGGAAAGATGATATCTCAATTTCTGGATTGAAAACAAAACGTTTACTAGAATTGATGATAGTATGCTTAAGCTGTATTTCCATACCTCAAAAACAAACTCTCCCCTAGTAAAGATGAAGCTATCAGTTTGTTAACATGACCTTCCCACCCCAACTCGCCCTCACATCTCTATTTTGTTGTTTCTTTCTGAACTTTTTGTCACAGTTAACTATCATCAAATCAGAACTCAAACACTACATCCCCTTTTCCTAATTGCTTGATTCTGTTAATTACCAGTCCTTCTTCTTGGTAATTTTGACATTTCTGAATGGCTATCAAGAACACAAACAACAACAAATATTGATAAGGATGCGGGGGAAAAGGAACCTTCATATACTGCTGGTAAGGATGTAAATTAGTATAACCAGTATGGGAAGCAGTATGGAGGCTCTTCAAAAAACTAAAAATAGAACTGCTCTATGATCCAACAATTCCACTGCTAGGGATATACCCAAAGGAATGTAAGTCAGGTTACTATAAAGGCACCTGCACACCCATGTTTACTGCAGCGTTATTCACGATTTCTAAGTTGTGGAAACAGCCAAGATGCTCCACTACTGATGAATGGATTAAGAAAATGTGGCATTTATATACAATGGAATTTTGTTCAGCCACAAAGAAGAATGAAACTTTGCCCTTTGCAGGTAAATGGATGGAACTGGAGAACTTCATCTGAAGTGAAGGTAACCAGGTTCAGAAGGTCAAAAGCTACATGTTTTCTCTCATATGTGGAATACAGACCTACAAGCAATATTACATAAAACAGGTCACCTTCAGTGGCCATATACAAGAGAGGGAGGCTACAAGAAGGAAGTTCAGAAGGTGAATATCACTGATGTATTCTCTATACAAGAATGAATGTAGAATTTTTAAACCTGTTGAAACCACCATAAGAAGGGACTAAGGTAGAAAGAAGAAAAATAGAAGAAATGAAACAATTCGGATTATAATATCTATATATGTGGAAATGCCACAAGGAAACTCCCCATGTAGCTATCTTAAACAAGCAAAAATCTCTCTTTTTTTTTTTTAACAAAATTGGAGAACAGGAGGGTGGAACACAGGTCCTGCCTTGGGGGAGGGGGATTGGTTCCAGTGGGAGGGGGTGGAGGTGGGGAAAGGGCATAGGAGGGTGTCTATAGTGTAAGTACTGTGTACAGATTTATGTAAATGGAAAATGATATCTGTTGAAACTATTCCAGAAATGGGAGGCGGGGGATAAAGGAGAAAGATGGAGGGAGTGAATTCAAGTATGATATACTTGATATATTATAAGAGCTTTTGTAAATGCCAAATGTACCTACACCCAACACAACAATTAAAAAAAAGAGAAGTCTAATTCTTTTCAACATCATGTGCTGAGTTATATAAGAAAGCAAAAATAAACCACTGATGGAGTCTGTGAAGTAGGTCTTTGCTCCCAAATATATAGATGAAACAGGTGGTTCTCCCTACAAATCTTGAAGGTTTTTTAAAATGAACTCTGCTTGCATTTTGTTTTTGGGGGGTGGGACTAGGGTTTGAACTCAGGATTTTGCACTTACAAAGCAGGTGCTCTACTGCTTGAGCCAAACCTCTAGTCCTAAAATGAACTCTGAATAAAAAGATGGAAATAGAAAACAGAATCTATAGAAATTCCTTAGTATCCAAGAAAGTTATACAAGAGGGAAAACTGAATTTTAGAACACATGTAGGAACATTTCGCAGGGAGATGAGAGAGGTTAGTTGATTGGGGTGGGGAATATGATTAAACTACTTTCACTAGCAAACAAGCTCCATTTAAAGAAACAAGCTTGGACTGGGGTTGTAGGCTCATTAGTAGCATGCTTGACATATAAGTGCGAGGCCCTCAGTTTAATCCCTAGTAGCAAAAAATAAACTTGATCAAAGAGAAATAAATGGGCAGAAGAATCCCGAATTTCTCAGTTTTGATGAAGCTATTCAAATAAACTGAGCTGCCAATACTGCTAATCCTGTCAATAAGAAATAAAACATTGTTTGGTGCCTTTCACATAATAGGAAATTAATGAACTCATATGAATGACTGCTGAACATAAGATCCCTTTTTCTATGAGAAAATGGAGGCAAAATGTGCTGAAGTTACAGACTCTACTTATACATTCATCTAAAGAAAGATGTATAGATATACATATGAGATATAAACACATATATTACAGTTGAAAGGAATCTTACAAGTAGTATAGTATCTATAAAGAAAGTTTGACTAGCAACAAAGAGATCTGAGGGGTTGTGTTTTTTTTCTTGCTCTTAAAGCAGCTAACAAGCTTGGAAAAGTCACTTAAGGTCTTTAGCCTTTTTAAATTTTTTTCCCTAAGGTGGAATGAAACATCTTCAGCATCAGGTTAGCTACTAAGAGACAGAGATGGCTATAATGGCAAGGATGATTATTGTTTTCCTATATTCACATTGACTACCACATAGAAGAACCTCAACCAACATTAAGGAAGTTCCTTACTCCAACTTAGAGGAGAAGACCTATGTTTAAGAACATTCACATATTCTATTCTGTATTCACATGTGTCAAATCGAAGTACTATAACTACACAGCTTAGTAGAGTTTGAAGCAGAGGCCCTCCCTTCAGGCTGGAAAAGTGGCATAAACTAGAATTTATAAATTCAATGACAGACATACAAACCACATGATTCAATTAACCAAGCTATTAAAAAACGTGTTATCAGATCCAAATTCAGCAATCTATTACCTTTTCAATTGATTTTTAAAATGTTTTATTCTCTATTTAAAAACAACAAAAAAAACCCACACAGAGTATGGTTTGCTCATTTGCTTTTGGATGGTTTGCCTTTTTTGTATCTGAACTTTTAAAAACAGACAAAAATCTATTTCCATGGAAATTATCAACAAATACTAGGCTTAAACTGGCATAAGCATTTTTAAATGAATGGCACATTTTCATGGCACTCTCTTTAGCTTGGGATCCCCCTCTGAGTTGAGAGTTACATTCTTTCTAATGGAAAAACAGAATGTGTATGAATTACAAAGCAGTTGCCACATTGAACCAAAAAACCTAATCAGTCTCAGATGGTTTTTTAATTTTTACCCTACTACTTCCAAATGCAAAAGTACGGTATATGAAAAGGCTGATATTACTCCTACTAGCAGACTCTAAACTCAAAACCCAAAATGCCCTGTATTTATAAATAAAATCAACCTCCCCACATTATTTAATACTCTATTATTTTTATTGAGCTATAATTCACACATTAAATTTGCTACTTTAAAGTATGCAATTCAGTAGATTTAGCATATTCACACAATCATGAAGACATCAACACTAACTCCAGAACATTTTCAACACTTAACAAAGAAACCATGGCCCCATTAACAATCACCCTTTCAACAACCAGCCATCCAGCCTGCATCAGCAAACACGAATCTTTTTATGGATTTGCCTACTATGGACATTAGATGTAAATGGGTTTATATGATGTGGATTGTGTGTGTGTGTGTATGTGTGTGTATGTGTGTGCGGCTTCTTTCAATTATCAAAATGTTTTTTAAGTTGATCCATGTTGCAGTATTTTGATACTTCGATCCTTCTTATGGCTGAATAATATCTCATTATGTGGATTTAACATATGTTGTTCATCTATTCATCAACTGATAGACATTTGTGTTGCTCTAATTTTGGCTACCATGAACAATGCTATATGAACGTTGGTGTAAAACTTTTATCTGCAAATATGGTTCTTTCTTTTATATGTTACCTAAGAGTCGAACTTGTAGGCTGTGTGGCAATTGTTCAGGAATTACCTTTAGGTAACAGCCAGACTGTTTTCCAAAGAAGCTGTTCAGGAATTACCTTTAGGTAACAGCCAGACTGTTTTCCAAAGGTGTATATTTCCACCAGCGGTGTATGAGGGTTCTTATACCTGTACATCCAAACCAACATTTTTTCTTATCTTTTTTATTGTAATTCTCCTCATCACTATGAAATGGTATCTCACTGTGACTTTGATTTGCATTTTCCAGATAATTATTAATGTTAAGCAAATTATTACCTTTATTTACCATTTGTATATCTTCCCTGAAGAAATGATATTCAGATCTTTTGCCCATCCTTTAATTGGGTTATTTGTCTTATATTGAATTGAAATTGTTCTTTATATATTTTGGGTACTATATCTTTATCAGATATTTCATTTGCTAATATTTCCTCCAACAGAATTCATTTCTATATGAATTAAACCCAAGGCAGATAGGAAACCTTATATAAAAAAAAGGAAGCAATTTTCTGTCATGTCCAACAGTAGCAACTCAATTATTTTATGATTACCATGAGGAAGCAGAGAAAGAATAACCAAGAAGATTTCATAAAAGAGGTAGGGTTAGCTTAAGCAGACCACTGCTTCTGGAGCTCTGGTCCTAAGGTAAAAGTGATCTAAAAGTTTCTGAAACAAAACCTAGCACTTTAAAATGTCACTTGAGGTTTATTCTCTTCTCCAGTAGACTGCCTTCTCTTTCTATGTTTGATTCCATTAGCTGATATAGCCTGCAGTCCAAGAAGAGTTTGAGATAACTTTCAATATTATACATTTTGTAAAATGTCCTATAGCCACTTTTTTGACCTTAAATAGAAAGCCACTTAAGAAATCTCCATTAAACTGAGATCTCTTGGAAATTAAAAAAAAATTACTTTGTAATAGAATCAAACAAATCTGACCTTTCCTGCACCTGACATATGTGAAAGCAGTATGTTTGTCAGAGCCTTTGCACTTCTATATCCTAAATCTCCAACTGCACTAGTAACAATTCAATATGAGCTCCAGTGCATTGAAGTCCTTTCTGAATGTAAAAACTAATGTTCAACTCAATATGTCAGGAGTTGCTTGACTGAAATAGAGCAAAAGTGGACCATCATGGTCCTAATGTCAGAAATTGTATTTAAATTAATAAAACATAAATTAATATTATCTCTTTTGGAAGCTATATTTCATTAGTGACATCTATTGAGTCTCCAGCTCTCCCCAAGTCACATTCACATGATATGATGCTAACTAAGCTGTGTCTTCTCTTACTTGTACTTGTAGGGTTGATTTTCTGGATCTACATACAGTTTATATTTAAGGTTCCTTGCATTACCCTGCCCAGCAAAACCAAATTACCAGTGACATAGTCTGGACCATTCATTATCACTCACCAGGAATGTTAAGAGTATTTGCTAAATGATTTCTCCCCCAGCATTATTCATATATTCTACTTCACTCATTAAACTGCAAAGTGACTGTCCTTAAAAATAATTTGATCCATAATTTCTTGAATTCATTTAGGTTACTATATCATTTTTAGTACAAAGCCCAAATTCCCAGTGTGATATTCAAGGTTCTTCATGTTTAGGGCTCTGCCCAAGTTTCTAACTTCATATTCTACAACACCTCAAAATACATTCCTATACAATTTCTAAAAGCTCCAAGATTAATTTTATTTCTGCTTCCTTACATACACTGTACATCTTAGTATCTTTTCCTTTCTCTTTTATCAGATATCTAGCAGTCAATCAAACTGTTATATAATGTTTGAATCCTCTTAATCTTTTTGAGTAATGGATTATATTCGTTTATCTCTATCTAGAGAGGAACATGTCTCATTCTCTACTCACCCAAATAAATGGTATTCAAGTAATATAATTAAAAATTGTTTGCAGCAAAGCATCGGTGGTTCACGCCTGTAATCCTAGCTACTCAGGAAGCAGAGATCAGGAGGATCGTGGTTCAAAAGGGCAAACAGTTTGCAATACCCTATCTTGAAAAAATCCTTCACAAAAAAGGGCTGTTGGAGTGGCTCAAGGTGTAGGCCCTGAATTCAAGCCCCAGTATCTAAAAAAAAAAATTGTTTGCAAAATTAATTTATGAAGATATAGATACTAGGTAACATAGATGCAAACAATATATTGCAGGCCCCTCTTATCCAGAGAGGACACTTTCTAGGATTTAAGTGGATGCCTGAAACTATGGGTAGTACTGAACTCTATATATATTGTTTTTCCTTGTATCATAAGCATCTACATACTAATGATAAATTTTAGTTTATAATTTAGTATGAGATTAATAATTATTATAAAGTAGAAAAACTGTAACAATATATTGTACTAAAAGTTATGGGAATATAGTTGTCTCTCTCCCCATTTCTCTCTCAAAATATCTTTTGTATTATACTCATCAATCTTGTGATGATATATGACACAAATTTATGTAACAAGAAGTAAGGTAAATTACCTATTCGAGAGGTAGCATTAGCCAAGGGACACTTGATACTACAATAGTTGATCTGGTAACTTAGATAGCTACTAACTGACTAGTGGGTAGGTGGCAAATATACCATGGATAGGCTGGACAGACAAATGATTCATGTCCTAGACTCTACAGAGTGGAACAACATGAGCTCTCATCACGCAATTCAAAGTGATGTGCAATTTAAAATTTAGGAATTATTTATTTCTGGAATTTTGCATTTAATGTTTCAGACCATGTTTGACTTTCCAAGTACCTCAAGCCACTGAAAGTAAAAATGGACATAATGGGAAACAACTGTACTTATAGCAATATCCATTGGTAGAAATTTTTACATATCTATTACTGTTGTCTCCCAATTAACAAGATGATATTATTGTAGGTATACAGAATAAAAGAAGTGAGATCCAAGATGGTGGATAGGAGAGGGAGAATTATAGAATTCCAGAACTCTACAATTTCAGAAAACACTTGGAGATGTGATAGATACATTTGGGTCATTCTGATTCTTTTTAGCCAACTAAGTAACAGCCAACACACAGGGTTCACATAAAATTCAAGGACTGACCCTTAAAACAGCTTTATTTAAATAAAAGAAGTAACTGTTAAACACACCACTTAGACAATTAAAATAACAGGCAATCTATAAAATTAAGATAGAACATAACTGTATTACTATATGATAAAAATAATTCCTATGGTTTGGAGGATCTGGTTGATCAAAATTTTGAAATCTAAATGGACCAAATCCAAGTTCTCTATAAAAACAGAGTGTTGTACTTTTAGAACGAGATGGGGAACTAACCAGGAATCAGTTTACTTTAATGTAAGCTTCTGTCCATGTTAGGAGGACACACTGCTATGGTCAAGGATGCATCTGGGAAGATGGCTAAGACCTTTGGAGAGATAAAGAATGTCATCAGCATTCTTTTACATATTCACAAATGAAAAAAGAGTTATGAGATTTCATAGTGTCAAACTGGCACATAATTACATATCTATTGTTTCACTTAAACTTAAAAGGAAAATGTACCTCACAGTTCACATTATATAGCTTTCAGAAATCTTTATCCACACAATAAACTATAAATTTGTTTAAAATCATTTCTCTTTGGAGTTCATGTTCCACATTATATTTTCCAATTCATCTTAAGCATTATCATTTTTTCCACTGAAGCTACTGAAGTATAGAATTATAATGAAGTTTTAGAAGTAACCCTCTCCAATGAAGCTATGTAACTATATTGAACCAACACTTGTATTTTAATAACTAAATAATAATGAAAGAAAAGAGTGGTAAGCACAGTTGTGCTCAATGATCTGCAGGTTGATTTGGGTCAGCCCCAGCACAGAAGGGGGCAAAGGCAAAATGCAGCACAGCTGTTTTTCTAAGTTGTTTATGTTCAGAGAAGTAGGATCACAGGTTTTTCTTTTTTTTTTTGTATGATCACAAGGTTTTATTTATTTATTTATTTATTTATTTATTTATTTATTTTCATTTTTCTTTTATTATTCATATGTGCATACAAGGCTTGGTTCATTACTCCCCCCTGCCCCCACCCCCTCCCTTACCACCCAAACAGGTTTTTCTTATTACAATATCACACCCCTCCCTGAGAACTGTTGCTCCACCTCCTTGTCTATCACTGGATAGAAAAGACTCCCTGAAGGAGACATGAGGTTTTTTCATGGGATTTTGATTGGCTGGCTGTGGGCTGCTTGTAAGGCTGCTGCGAGAATGACTGCTGCTCTTGCCGCTGCTGCTACAGCTGAGTTATGCTAGAGATTAAAAGGAACGTGGGACAGTGCAAATCTGCACTGAGAACTTTATACACAGGCTTTAAAAAAGCTAAGCTAAAGAAAAGCTAGAGAGAACCTGGGACGGTGCAAGTCTAAGAACCGAGACTTTCAGAGTTATGCTAATGTGGTTTTTAGAGACGGTTTCTGTTGTTTGTCTGTAAATCTGAGCACTGAGACTTTAAGAGAAAACATGAGACAGTGCAAGTCTGAGGGCCAAGACTTTAAGAGAGATGAAAGAAAACATGGGCAGAGCGAGTCTAAGGAAAGAGACTTTAAAGAATAGAAAAGAAGCAAGGTTTTAAAGAAAGACTTTAGAAGTAAGGTTTTAAAGAATAAGAGAAAAGAAGCAAAGAGTTATTAGAGTAAAAAAGCAATGAGGCTGCTGTGCATCTCCATCTGAGCACCCAGAACACTTGATCCCAACTTTCTGCATGTCTGCCTTCTATCGTTGGTCCTTTCTACATCTCCCATCACCCCCAGTGAGGTCGGTAGTACAAGAGCTCACTAAGCTTGCAACAGAAAATAAGGTTAAAATTCCTTCAAATTCAAGACTTGATCTAAAATTGTCTTCTCTATAAATTTAATTTCCAATATGCTCTTGCATTTACTGTGTTGACTGATCTCTAAACAGTATATAAATAGTGTATCAATCAACTCCTGACATGTGGTTCCAGTGTATAGAGGCAGAGCACAGGAATCTCAGGTTGGAGGACTCTGAGATTACGAACATTGTTGTGTTTATAGATTGCCTTTGCAGCATCCAGTTAAAAACCACCTATCTTCTGTCACATGCTTCACTGCAAAAAAAAAAGAGTGAAGTTCCATGAAATCAGAGACAGTCTGGCAAGTTTATTAGAAGAGCCTGAAAGAGAGATCACATAATATACAGGGTAGAGACCCATTACTGGGGAGGGAGGGAGGAGGGAGATGGGGAAAGATGATCAGTGGGTGTTAAATTATAATTACAAGTAAGATGTTCCAGTGCAGTGCATAATATGATGACTCTACATAATAATACTATACTGTACATTTTTTGGCAGTACTGGTATTTGAACTCAGAGTCTCACACTTTCTAGACAGATGCTCTACCACTTGAGTAAACTATTACTCCAGACCTTTTTGCTTTACTTATTTTTCAAATAGGGTCTCTATTTCCCCCCACATACCCCCAGGCCAGCCAAGACTGCAATCTTCTTATTTATGCCTCTCACACTGCTGGGCTAATAGGTGCACGTCACCACTCCTAACTTATTGGTGGAGATGAGTAGTCTTGCTATCTTTTTTGCCCAGTCTGGCCTCAAACCATCCAAGTAGCTGGAATTACAGGCATGAGCCACATGCCAGACCTGTACCCCACATTTCAAAAGCTAGAGGAAAAGATTTTGAATGATTTCACAATAACAAAAAAGATATATTTCAGGAGACAGCTGTCTCCCTTGATTTAAACATTATAGAAAGTATACATGTATCAAAACATCACATGGGACCCCATTTGTATGTATAATTTTTATTCTATCAGTTAAAAAATGAATTTAAAAAATTTTGTCACCAAAAAAGTTAATCACATGAATTTCACATTATTTTTGAAGTAAAGGAGAAAGAGGTTACTTGTTACCTCAAGGGTCAAGGTAAGTGATAAGCCAAATAAATATTTATAAGTTACTCAGAAAGACACTGTGGTTAAGAAGATTGGGTAGTGGTGATTTATAATCAAAAGCAGTTGAGTGTTAAACACCATAATTAAAGGAACATATTGAACCAGACAGATCACTAGAAGCTCCTTTTGAATTTCTACAATTAACATTGGTAGCACAATAATACCAGGTCCAGCAAACTTCTTTCAAGAGAACAGACAAGGCAACTCATTGCCGTATCATCTGTACTATACAGGGGCCATAAGCTGTCATCAGAGGTGGACAAGAACTGGAGTTTTAAGTATTACTATTGCGGGGGGGAAAGGGAGGGGGCGGGGAGAAGGGGAGAGAAATGACCCAAACATTGTATGCACATATGAATAAAGGAAATTAAAAAAATAATAATAATAAAAGTATTACTATTGAAGGTATAAATGCTCATTAGACTCACTTCTCTGCCCTACACTTGGGAGCCAGGCTCCACCAAGAAGGTGAAGAGATAAACAAAAAACACTGGAAGCATCCCTATGGACCTCGGCTAAAGGAAAGGGAAAGACAAAGGAAGATCACAATTAAATGTCCCCTCAGGAACTCCGATCTCATATTTCCTTTACCACTTGCAATGTAGCATATCCATACTGTTCCTTTAACAATCTCAAAATATATGATGTCTCATATATATTATAAAGAATAGTTAAAGTTTCCTTGTTTGTCTTTTGATTTTTGTTTTCTGCAGTGCTGGGAGCAAGCACTCCCTACCACTGACCTACATTCTAACCCCAAATATTATATGTTTTAGTAATATATTACAAATATAATAGCTAATATTAAATGCTTACTACAAGTCAGAATTATCATTTAGTACATATAAAGTTTTATTGACTTAAGAACTACCTTATATATACTCATTTCCTGAAATAAAATACTTATAGGCCCTGTAACAGTTAAGGAGAATACAATTTTATTTAGAAGACTCTAACTTCATGTAGATATTTGAAATTTATTATTAGAATCTTTCCCTTTCCCTTTAACCTATCAATTAAAATGCTTCAATTAATGTCCAAGTTAACATTAATGCTTGAGCCATAAAGCAAACAAGGTTAAATAGTTAAAAATGTATATTTAAGGAATGCAGAGCTGTAGGAAGCAGAAACTGTTCATACCAACACTGCAGAAGGGATATCATCACAGGGGTAGGGAAGAGAACAAAGGGACTAGAAAACAGCTGTGGCACAAAGAAGTAAAACAGGCAAATGGTAATATGATCAAGTTGCCATGACTAATGTTATAATTACTTAGTGAGGAAAAATTTAATTTTGAAAAATTATGTGGAAAATACATAGTTAATTATTTTTTTTGAGATGGGGTCTTGCTACATAAATACACAATATTCTGGCATCAGGCCCCCAAATGAAATCTGTGCTTTTAAACATTCACTGGCATTATTAAGAGAGTGAAAAGGCAAGTCACAAGGTAGGAGAAAATATTTTCAATGCATTAATCCTACATAGAGGAGCATTTGCGTAGTTGACAGCCAAAATAGCCACTTTCTCATTGAGTGCCATTTTACTTGAAAAAAATAGCTATGAGATAAACTACAATATTCAGACATAGGTATTTGGTAGGCATTATTTTGAAGATAAAAGACAAGAGCCTGCCACTTCAAGAAAACAACTGGCAATATTAGTTGCAGTCACAAAATTCAAACCTACAATCAAATTCAAGATTTTGGAAAGATAGAATTTGAGAAAGCTTGCCAGTACTTAGTAAGTCTTTTTTATACAGCTGGTGGTAATATCATTTTTAAAACACTATTACATTAAAATATGCGAACATTTTGAAGATCTACATAACTTGGAAAACCAGTATTTTAAAATCATCAGTGCATGATGCTACAAAATCATAAATCATAATAATTCCTTTTTTTTTTTTTGCCAGTGAACTGTGGTTTGAACTCAGGGCTTTCTTCCCACTTGTTAAGCAGGTACTCTACCACTTGAGCTATACTCCTGGCTCTTTTTGCTTTTAGTTATTTTTCAGATAGGGCCTTCTGTTGTTGCTTAATGGGTTGGAACGAAAGTCTGCTACCTAAGCCTCCTGAGTAGCTGGGGCTACAGGTGTGCACCACCACGTTCAGCTTATTAGTTGAGATGGACTCTCACTAACTTTTTTGCTTGGGCTGGCTTAAGCTGTTATCCTCCCAACAGCCACCTTCCAAGTAGCAGAGATTACTGGTATGTACTATCATGCCTGGACTCCTAAAGTCTATTCAAAGAACAAAATATTCAAATCTGTTCTTCTAGCTTCAAAAAAATATACAACATATTATCATTATCTGTATGTGATAATGCTTGAGAAGACAGATATGTTTTATTTGAAAATTAATATATACATGTATCAAAACATCACATAATACTCCATAACTATGTACAATTCTATGTACCATTTCTTAAAGTACAAAATACATGAATGGAATATGGCTTACTGATAAGGTGTCAGATACAATCTCATACCTAACCTTGTGTTAAGTTTTTTGGTACTATGAAATAACAGTATCAACTATTATTTGAAAAGTCTATTAAAATAACTTGTTTTTTATTTAACTACCAGTCTTCAAAGCTAGATTTTCTCATGTATTTCAACCACAACAGTATATTTCAACAAACTAATGGAAAAGTACATTTGGGACAGCCATCTTCTATTAAACCAGAGAGTAAAGTCATATATAAAGATAATAAAACATTATTAATCTTCTCACTAAATTCCTTTTGTTTTGGCAAATATGCTTATTTTTCTGGAATTTTTTTATTCATGTTAATAATGGGTACAGTACTGTTATTTAAAAATAAATGTACAATTATTTTTAAAATATCTCACTATTGATGTTTAATGTGCTAAACACTGATAAATATAATGGGTATAAACAAAAGCAATTTGGGATCCTCAATAACATTTAACCATGTAAAGGAAGATAAAGAACAAAAAGTTAGGAAACAGCTGTGTTAGTTTCCTATTTCTGCTGAGACAGAGTACCATAAACATAGTAGCTTAAAACAATACAGATTTATTACCTATGGGACAGAAGTCCAAAATGGGTCCCATATAGCTAAAGTCAAAGGCTGCATTCCCTGTAAAGGCTCTAGGGGAAAAATCAGTTCCTTGCTTTATTCAGCTTATAGTAGCTGCCCACATTCCTTGGGTCATGGCTACATCACTCAAACATCTATTTCTGTCATTAAATCTTCTTCTCTAACATTCTCCTTTATAAAGACCCTTGGGATGGATGAATCTAACGGATGTATAATATGAATCTAATAACACAAAAAGTATATACTATACCATTGAGCAAATAGGCAAAACCAAGTTACAGTCTTAGTATACCCAATGATTGCCCTCAGGAAAAGAACAAAATGTGGGGGGAGGATGGGATCAGCAGAAGGGTCCTCTGGGAAACTAGTAATGTTCTGTTCCTTTATCTATTCAGGAATGCCTACTTTGTGAAAATTCATGAGAAGATATAATTTGCTCATTTTTCTATGTTTGTTATACTTCTACTTTTGAAAAGGTATATCAAGTTATGTCCTATTCTAAAGGATAAATTATTTAAAATACACATTTTTCAGGGTATTATTAATTAAAACAACCCATCATAAAAGTCAGTCACTTTGTTTGACAACAGAAAAATATACATTGTCAACATGGCACCAAAGAACATAGTTTTAAAAAAGAATCCAAGATTTGTAGTTTACATCATTCCAGCTGGAATCTATGTTCATATCTAGGAAAAATAGGCATAAAAGAAACTACCTTTATAAAAGGCTCGTGAGAATATGGAACTAGGGCCTATTTGTTCTTTGAATAAACAGCTTCCACTTTTCAGGTCCCTGTCACCTCTTGATCCTAAGACTATCTTCCAAAGAAATTATCAAGATAAACAATGATTAGAGGAAACTAAAAACCTAAAAAATAGCAATCCACTAAAAAAAAAAGTAGGCAAACACACATGATATAAAACTTCCTTGTTTTGTTACTAGTTTAGAACAGTTAAAGATAGCCAAACATTCATTTGCAGGAATCCTGTAAAGGCAATCAAATCATCCCACATGTTATAAAAATAACAACTAGATGTCCTTACATAAACCCTTTTTTAAAAATATAATACAATGCACTCAGAGAGGCATTACAAAATAGAAATCTCTCTCTCTCTCTCTCTCTAGGGGTGTGTGTATGTGTATGTGCGCGCGCACACACACACACACACACACGTGGTCATGCGTGCATATACAAATGTGGTCTTAATCACTTTTTAAGGTAGTTTTTCCCTAAGAAAACTATGAACCACATATATAGCCAAGGAGCTAAAGAGCAACTGCTAATTCAAAGGAAGGAGTCCCCAGAGGTAAGTATGCACTGTGTCTGATTTCCAATAATGTGTGTTATTTGTTTGGAGAAATTCAGGTATTTATTAAACTATATTAAAACTGTGGCTATTAACCACCATGAAAGTACTGCTACAGTGGTGTATACCAGATCTCTGTTAATTAACTGTGAACTCCTCACGCCCACAACATGTGCACTATACACTAGGGTATCCTAGCACTAACTCACAGGCTTGGATTTACTATCCTGTCAAAGAAGCAAAACTGTAGTTTAGATTGACCTTACCACAATATTGCCAAGCAGCAATGTTTTCTTCCTTGGAAACATGCATAAATATCTTTCCAGTGCTCTTTCAATTTCATTTTCATTAAAATGGAATTGTAAAGAAAAATAAATTGGCAATAAAGAGTTATGATCAGTATCGAAAATGCCATGTGATGGCAGTCAGTTGAGTTCACTGTTAGACATACCCAATCTCAACATGACATTCATTGGATACCTATTCCGTTTTGGACATATTTTAAAAAACTGAGACTATTCTTCAAAGAACTTCTAACCTTGTTTGATGTCAAAGTGAATATACTGAAAACAAAATTAAGAGAACATATCCTAAGTTTCAAGTAGAGAAATGGAGAAAATCAAACCCTTGGAGTATGAATTGTGAAGAGAAGGAACAGTTCTAAAACATTTCATAAAATAGACTTTGAGTTGTATTTTAAAGGAAGAAAACATTTGAAAGTGAGATGAGAAGTTATTCTGAGAAGAGAAATCATGAGTAAGTCTCTTCAGCCAAAAATAAGCAAAGTATTTTTGGAAACACTTGACAGATATACTTGGCTAAAGTGGCAGCTTAATGTAAGGGAATTATGAGAAATTTAATGTGGGTAAGAGTTAGTAGGAATCATCAAAACTTTCTGAGCAGGAATGATGTGAAATCAGTGTTCCTGGAAGGCACAAGTGGAAATAAACTGACATAGGAGAACCTCTGCCTATGTTCTTCCATTGGTGGTCATCTTTACAATGACCACATACCCTTATTTTAGTTCTGCTGTGATTTATTGCCCCTAACCTTTTCCTGATCATGCTTCTTGGTCCACTTCCTGAGAACTTTTCTAGGAAACCTCAATCCCACAACACCCTTACATAATCTAAACATCTTCCTTTAGTCATTGAAATTTTAGGGAAAAAGTAATTCATTCAAAATAGCAAAAACACCATGGGCTTTGCAATCAGAGGGATATTGAGAACCTCAACTTGAATCCCTATCATACAATATAGTATTTATGTGATCTTAGGCAATGTTTTACCTACTTGTACCTAAGACTAATCTATCAAATAGGGGTTACCTTGCAGACAGATAGAAGCTAAATAAAGGAGACTGACACATGAAAGAATCTAAAAATGTATATTTTCTCTTTCACTAGGATAATTTGTGAACATAAGAAAATATGAAATGAGAATTCATATTTCAAAACCATACAATTTTGAAAAAAATTAAGACTCCATACCAACAGCACAATTATTTATTTAACTTTATCATATTTCATTAACTATTCTGTTGACTTCAGATATGTTTTTAGTTTTCACATACTTGCAATCATTGCATTTATGAAATTTTCATTCTTCTTTCATTGACATATTATAAATATTTTGCAAAGATATAATTTAACTTTCACAAAATGAGTTTTAACAAATGAATAGTTTTATAATCATTTCATATTATTACACAGATAAGGTTTTAAGCTATTTGCCCTTATAAACAATGTTGAAATAATTACTTGGTTGTTAGATACACAGCACCCAGTACCTCAGCACCAATGAGAAAGAATCAAACCAAACTTTATCTTATAAAGGTATGAGAGATACTAAAGGGACCAAACAGAGCAGTGTGTAAGATGTGCTCACTGGAATCCCTGACTCTTCAGTGAGATATTAGATACAAAGCCTTATAAGATTACACATTCCTTTAAATTTTAGGTTCTGTTTGTTTTCCAACTTATCTTCCCACCAAAATCAGGATTAGAGGTAAATGTCTTGTAGTAATTAAAATCAAGTAAGTTTTATTTACTAATTATAAAAATAGGAGACAATTCAAAGTCAGTATCACTAAACAGCCAATGTACTACTGGCTGAATACTACTAAAAAGAATAGCTATGGCTTTATATAATAGTAGTTTATTGAAATAAATATTGAATAGTAGTTTATTGAAAGCTCAACACACAAAGGTATCTGTGAAGAAATACAAAACCTCTAAAGGATTTAAGTGATTAACTAAACTCAAAACCCCAATACCATACTAATAAAGAGTTAATTTGTTGTTCAATGTACCCTAAGTAGCTCAAACAATAGCAGCAGGAAACATAAATTAATTTCATGGTAAACAGTGATATCATTAGCAAATCTGTTATTTCTGCCCATCAGAGAAAAAAATGTAGGAAAATTATTCCTTGGATATTGGATCTACCTATGTAATTAATTTGAAGAAAACTTTGCTTGTATCCTGAATGCTCTGATGCCTGCTGGTAACCTTGAGTATACCAAAACCTTTCCTATTTTGTTCCAGAGAAAGCCATAGGGAGTGAGTTGACTGAGAGGGTCATTATTACTAGCTGAGAAGATTTCTATAAGGTGTCAAATAAGAAAATTAAGTTAAGGTTAGAAATAGTTAACTAACTTACAGTATCCTTCCCATGACTCTACATAGTTTCTACTTCATAGGGATATCACCACAATTTATCTCTCCTACGGGCAAATGTTCTGGTCAAAATGACTAAAAATGTATATACTAACAATAATAACAATAAAATACTAAAGGAGAATCCCACAGGGTGAAAGGCATTTAAATGATATCTCCATAAAACACAGCCTAGTGTTCCTCATACACAGCTTTAAGGTAGGATTCACTAGTGGTAAGGCACACAGACTTTGGAGGAACTCATATCCCAGATCTACTACTTCTAGATGAGTAATTTTTAACATGTTAAAATTTCTCTGTTTCACTCTTCTCATAAGGAAAATGAGATGATAATGGATTTTTTTGCAAACTTTTTACAAGGCATAGATGGGAATATGTACACACAGAAACAGAGAGACACAGAGAGCAAGAAGAAACTTCATATAGTACCTGGAATCTGGTACATACTCAAAAGGTAGTAGCTAATACAAGGAAAACACTGATCAATTTTCTGACCTTTGACAAGACCACATTAGAATTCAGTTTCTACATTTCTTAATGTAGAAAATATTAACTGCTAACAGAGGCTGCTAAAAAATAAAGGACATAATGAAATTAAAAGATGTTTGACTGCTGAATACTACAAAGTGAATGGAAAGCATTTTTTATAATTAAAAATCTATGATTTGAAAAATAATAATGTTTTATATTTGGGGAAACAGGAGCAAATATGAAAAGAGAAAGATCCATTAGAATTTTAACCTGAACAAACTTGTGGTCCTTATCTCAGAATAATAACTTATGAGTTCTCATTTTAATAATTAAATTACTTTTAAGGATACATATGAAATATAGATACAAAGCAAACAGAGTTTTCAGTCCCCTGGCAAGAAATCACTGACTTTATTATTCAAAAAAAATAAAATTAGCAAAAAATTACTGCATACCATTTCATGCAAAGTGCTGCACAGAAGTAGGGATAGATAACAATGTCTTTATCCATAAGGGTCACAGTTCATAGGTGGTAGGTAATCATCAGGTAGAATGGTTTAATGGAAAAGCCCGAAAGTCAAATCTATTTAAATCCTGACCCTATTTGCCTTATCCCTTGCAAAGCACATATCCTCCCCAAGTTCCTGTTCCTATCAGTAAAACAAAATACCACTTATCTAGTTGGAGTATTTTGTGTCTTCATTCATTGGGATGACATATAACACATGTAAAACACCTGGAACATAGTAGATGCTTCTTAATTACAGTCCTTCCTTTTCCTGAATAAAAGACATGAATGACACATCCACCCAAGATAGAAATAGGCTAAAGTCATATAAGAAGAATAAAAAAAAGAAAAAGATGCCACATCTGGTTAGAACTTGAAAAGGCTTCATAGAAGGTATGTTATTTGAAATGAGCGGTGAAGGATGAGTAAGATTTGAATACATATGGCTATAAGACAGAAGAAGTTAAGTTGAACCAATAGAAAGAACCATGATGAAAAGAACCATGGTAGCAAAAACAGTTGAGTGTGTTTGATAAAGTGCATTACTTCAGTTTAGGAGGTGTATCTTTGGTAATGTGCTTTGTATACGCAGATGAAATAGAACAATGAAACCTTTTGCAATCGTTTTAGGTAGAGCAGAAGAGGGATGAGAGGAAGAGACAGTGGGGGTGAACCTAACCAATATACAATGTAAAGCTATTCAGAAATGTCACAATGAATCTCCTTTGTACAATTAATATATGCTAATAAAAATGAAGAAAAGAAAGAGAGCAATGTAGACAAAAAGGTGGTTTGAGGTTCCATTCTGGAAAGTCTTGCTAGTCACAGAAAAGATTTTGTACTTAATGAGAGGCACTGACAATTTCTCAGTAGCAGAATCATTGATCGTCTTAGGATGGCAGCAGTTCATAAAATTAAACGGAGCTGTAAGAAAAAAATGTCAATTTCAGAAGGGTTTCAGATGGGAAGAATTTCAGAAACTTGTATACGGAAAATAACTATCCCTTAAAGATGACCTCTACCCAGTAAGTAAAGCCAAGGATAGGTATCACTGTATTATTAGACAAAGAAACTAAGGGAATTTCCATACACACAGACCAAGGTGGGTTATGAGAGCTCTTGCCCCAGGTCATATAACAGCAGCCACAGAAATCAAATTCAAGATTCTCTCCTCTAGGTCTATTACTTGAGACAATATTTCCACTCTCAAGCATTTCTAAAAGATAATTATCAGGATAACAAAGATAAATCCCAAAACTATGCTGTTATGCTGAGCATGTAAAATGGGTAAGCACGCATACAACTGTAAATTATATAATTGGAGCTTGAGATAAATGCTTGTGGACTTACCTCATCTGTTAACTTAAGGGACGCAGCAACATTTTAAAACTCTAACTGTGGAAAACCTTAGGAAAGTCATATCCAAGTGTCTCATGAAAACAGGTAGACCACCTTGGTCACCAAATGTCAAGGGAAAAATAGTTGTAAAATGCAGTAGTTTTCCCCCTTGAATAATCACTGTCTAATAAAGAGCATATTCTAGAATAGCCTCCCTCACCTAAACACTCTCCTCTCTCCTCTCTTTTCTTTCTCTCTCTCTCTCCCTCCCTCCCTCTCCCCTCCCTCTCTCTCTCTCTCTCTCTCTCACACACACACACATACATACACACACACACCTGAAATGCTGACCTGTCCCACTGGCCATGCTGCTGTTGAGATGTGGTGAAAAAAAAAAAAAGAAAAAAATCCGTTAGAATTAGGCGAAATAGGGAATTTGAAAGGAAAAATAACAAGATAGACTTTGCCTTGGATTTTCAGTTTTCTTCATATGCATATTTCCTATCATTTAATCTCTCTTGACAGAGAGCCACTCTCGCCTGAGAATTTCAAGTATGAAGATAAAATATTCATAATAAGTAAAAGACAAATAATCTGGGTTCATTCCCACCTATCCCCCCAAAAAAAGGAAAGAAAAGCTATCATTCTTTCTCTAGTAAAGCTCTGTTTTATCACTAGCATGGGTTTCCATAAAGAAAGGATCTAGCATTCTAGGGGATATGAACATAAATATTGGGCAATGAAATCTACTTGTGGAAAGGATAGTTTTAGAAGTTGTATTTATTTGATTCTATTGTTTGTCAACCCAACTAATTTTTGAAAGTGTGGTATTAAGAATAAGAGATCTCAGGCCTGGCAAAGTGGGTCAAGTGGTAGAGCACATACCTAGCGAGATTGAGGCCCTGAGCTCAGGCCCCAGTACCAGCATAAATAAACAAACAATTAATAAAATTCCTATTACAAAAAAGAATAAGAAATCTCTACTTTAGAGAAGATAAAAGCATGCCACTTACAGAAGCAATATTGAGGATTCAGGGCTTTTGGTACCCTTGATTCTGACTGCAGGTAGTAAAGTGGTTCTATAGCCTGAATGGTAGGATCAGCTTAATGCACATTGAGAAGTTATACAATATTTAGGTAACAATGACAGAATAAAGAAAAGAAGGACAAAAACTTAAGAATGGTCACAACTCACGATGGAAAAAGCACTGTGCTTTGAATTAAATAAGCAGCAGTTTGAGTTACATTACTACTTCTAAACAACCTAAAGGTTACAGTAAGGAGAATAAAGTGACATGATCCTTATTGTATACATAGGAGTCACTGTATTAGCTGGCTCATATAAACAGTAAAACATAGAGTGCCATTATGGTTTTCAGTTTTTAAGCACAGAAAAACAAACCAAAAAAGGAGGAGGAGAGGAGGGGTAGAGAGAGAAGACTGTGATGAAACCCATCCAGGGAAACAACCATTCAGAATAGTCTAGACATTCTAGACTATTCTATTTTTTTTTCATCTTATCATACTACAAGATTTTACTTATTAAAATCACTGTACATAGCCAAGGGAAATATTATAACCAAAATACCATCAATCATTTTCTCTCCAAAAAATGAGACACATTTGAAAAATATTTCTTCAATGAAATTTATTTCTCATAGTACTAAAGACTAGGAAGTCAAAGATCAAAGTACCAACAGATTCAGTGTCTGGTGAGGGCCAACCTCCTATTTCATAAAATGTCACCTTCTTGCTGCATCCTCACATGGCAGAAAAATAAGATAGCTTTCTATAGATTCTTTTATAAGGACACTGATCTTATTCATGAGGACCCCACCGTAATTATACATGGCCTCCTAGGGCCTCACTTCCTCTTGTTATCATATTGGAAATTAGATTCAACGTATGAATTTGGGGCATACACAAACATTCAGACCATAGAAAGAGCTGAAGATTCTTCAGGGAGTGGTAAAAAGACATTAACAACTTACAAGAACATTTTTTCCCCTGTTGCTAACTACTGGTCTGGGAACTGCTAAAACTCCTTTCTTAGAACATTTACCGAATTCTAAAACAAAAGAAGGCAAGAGAATAAATACATTTTCTCAGAAAAGCAGAAATTTCTACAGTCCTTTTCAGTGCCAGAGATAATTAATGACATGCCAATATCCTATAAAAGCCTTGCAAAACCATATCTAGCAACAGGGACAAGCAGAGGTACACTATAACTACAACTCAAGCTTGACCCAGATCAGTCCAGAATTGGACTAAAGTGATCAGCCTCAAACTGCAACCAACTTCCCCTTGCTTGGTAAAAGAATGGATGAACCTTTTCTGGTGGAAGATAAATATCACCAGGAATCTCTATATATTTTAAACATACTGTCTAACAACAAACAAAAAATACTAGCAAGAGACAGAAACACATGACTGGAAACCAAAGAAGAAAAAGAAAATCTGAAACACACTAGCAATATGCAAACAATACATAGGAGTTAATAAATGATGACTTTAAATGATATTCTATGACTTTAAAAGATATTCTAGAGCTAAAATTTACATACCTTGAAATACTAACTCTTAAGTTTCTTTTATATTTCTACCAAGGCAGCCATTATGTATTTGTACTAATTACCTTGAAGTTAATAAAAAGACATGATAGTAAGGTCTACTATCATTATTAACAAAATGCAAAAGTAAATTTAAAAATGATACAAGACACCACTAAATATCAGTAAGGGTTGATAAATATCGCAAGCACTTTTATACGCCAAATTGCTCTCTGGCTAGTGAAATAAGAAACTAACATCTTTCAGCAGGCTAGAGCTCAAGGGATCTTTTTTCTATATTAAAGAGCAAAATAAGAGCAGCTGTCACTTACAGGAAGGTGTGTGAAAACAGCAAAGGTGCTACGCAGAAAGGCAATGAGGTCTACTAGATAATCACTTGCTTTGTTGTCTAAATCTCCTGTCATCCAGTCGTAGTCTGCCAGCTGCAGAAACTGGTCAATCTTCTGATTTAAGTTTGTATAAATCTCTTCTTCAGCAGCATGCCTAGCATCCTGTGAAATAATTGAAATTTGAAATATCACTCAGATTTTCAGTAGGAAAAAGGGAGAAATTTATACAACTTGGAGCCATTTGGATCCAATTAGTGACACTGTTGGGAATATCAAATCATATCACAGCTTCCATTAATTCTTCTTTTTCCAAAAGCACAGTGTACTCATTTCAAGCTTTGTTTTTTGCTTATTTGTTTGCTTGCTTTTTTAAAAATTTATTTTTATTATTATTGTATGGGGGTACGTTGTGACATTTATAAAAGTTCTTACATTATATTAGTTGAATTCACCTCCTCTGTCACTCTCCCTTATCCTTCCCTTCCCCCCATTCCTGGAATAGTTTCAACAGGTCTCATTGCTTTTTGCTCCACAAGAAAAGCTATTATTTTGATTAATTGCTCTCAGCAATCTGTATCCTTTTTATTTTCTTATCTCTGTTCAAAACTAAACTGACTCTCAGGATCCCATTTCTTTTCAATTCCTACGCAGCTCCAAATGCCTCATTTCTGCAATCCCCAGCTCTCTACATCCTTTAGTTGGTTCACATTGCTTTTAAGTATTTAAGTTTCAACTTAATTTCATGTATTCTCACTAGATACTGTCATAGCTCTCTGCTTTATCATCAAGATTTCCTAAAATGTGTTCTATATAACACTAATCATAAAAGATGCTAAGACAACAGTAAAGAATGCCAAGATCACATAAGTTTGAGATACCCTTTACAAGAGGTCATGATATACACCAGCATATTAAAGGCTCTAAAAAGTGTTATTGGACTTACTTTCCCAGGAAAAACATTCCAGGACACTATGACAATCAGTATTCTAACACTGAAAATTCATCAACATAGATGAGTTTATGGTCACCCATGAACAACATCCAACCACATTCAATACTACTTTTTTAATCTGATCTTACTTGATTTATATTAAACATTTTCTACTTAAAACTCTGCCTTCCCAAGACCTTCATGACTTTGTTTAGTCATGATTATGCCTCTCATCTCAAATCTTCTCACATTCTCTGGATGATCTAATTATTTACTATGCTTTCCAATATCTCTATTGTCAGCACAGGTCTACTCTAAATGCATTCTACATCAAGGAACAGCTATCTGATTGTTTTGTGGTACATTTGACCCCTAGAAACTCACTAGTTAACAGTAACTAGTTAACATACTGAGAGCCTATCTTAAAAAAAAATTAAAGATGCTTATAAGCAATGTGAAGGAACTACAGGATGTAGAAAAATTCTGCATAATTTTGCAATGTATTTACATACTATAATAGTCAGTGACTGTTTACTTATAAACAATTTTTAATTTATTGTCAATTGACAAAAATCACATATATTTATCATGTACAACATATTTTGAAATGCATATATACTGTGCAATGGTTGAATGGAGCCACTGACATATTGAGCTAATTAGCATATATAAATCAAGCAAATTATAACATGAATTCCATCATGTGTATGACTTTGTGGCGAGAACACTTAAAATCTATTCTCCCAGAAGTTTTCAAAAATACAATACACTGTTATTAATTGTAGTCACTAGATTGTACAAATCCTCTTAAAATAGTTCTTCCTAAGATTTTGTATCCTTTCACCAGAACACCCCAACCCTTCACACAACTCTCAGTAACCATGCATCTTCTCTCCACTTCTATGGGTTCAATGTTTTTAGATTCCACATACAACTGAGATGAAGAGGTATTTGTCTTCCTGTGTCTGCTTTATTTCATGTAACATAATGTTCTCTAGGTTCATCCAGGTTGTCAAGAATGACAAGAATTGCTTCTTTCTTAAGGCTGAATCATATTCCTCTTGTGAATAAATACCACATTTTCTTTTTTGACATATTTTAGTATTTATTTTATTGGTATAAAAATTCTAGTTTTATAATTAATCAATAAGGAATAGTTTTCCAGACAGCTATGGCATGTACAAGTAACTTTTAGTTCCTTTTTTCCTCCTCTTTAATGCTGATGCTCTCAATCTTTGTTTAAGACAAGGTCTTGCTATATATATAGCCCAGGTTGGCCTTGTAGTCAGTATCCTGCCTCTGGTTCCCAAGTGCTAGGATCACAGGCCTAGGCCTCCACATCTGGCTGTGCTCTCAATCTTTAATGACACTGACACATTTCATACCACTTTTTCTCAAAACTCCATGGGTTTAGGGTATAACACATCCACATATTGAAATGGGAAGAAGAATTCAATATTCAAATATTATTATATATACAAATTAATTTGTCTAGATGACCATTAGACATGTGAATCTATTTTCAGAAGAATCGTTAGTGCCACTAATGATAAGATACTAGTATTACTTATTATTTTCAGTAATTTTTTGTTTTAGGCATATAGCTAACTTTTGTATTAACAAATGATTAACATGTCTTACAGTATGTTTATATTATACTGCATTTTCTTTATCCATTTACACACTGGTGGACACATAAGTTGATCCTATATCTTGGCTATAGTAAAAAGTGCTGCAACGAATATAGGAATGCAGATGTATCTTCAATACTCATTTCACTTTGTCTTGGTATATATACAGTAGTGAGATTACTGGTTCATATGGTAGTCCTACTTTTTTGAGGAACCTCCATACTGTTTTCCATAACATTTATGGAAATGTTTGGAATTTTCACAGTGTACAAGGGTGTGGGTTTATTTCTGTGCTTTCCTGTTCTGTTCCATTAATCTATATGTCTGTTTTTATGGCAAAAGCATGCTGCTTTGATTACTATAGCTTTGTTGTGATTATGAAATCAAATAACAGTGAGATACCTCTAGCTTTGTTCTTTTTGCTCAAGATTATTTTGACTATTCAGGTCTTTTGTGGTTACATACAAATTTTAGGATTATTTACTTTATTTCAGTGAAAACGATGATTGGAATTTTGAGAAGGACTGTACTGAATCTATAAATCACTTAGAGTAGTGTGGACTTTTCTTTTTGAGATGGAGTATCACTGTGTTGACAGGCTAGATTCAAACTCCTGAGCTTAAGTGATCCTCCTGCCTCTGGGTTTCCACTGGAAACTTTCTGCCTTTCCATAGAAGCTTTAAGTAGACACAAAATAATCTGCTGATATCTTGAATGATATTGCATTAAATTTGTATATCAATTTGGGAAAAACTG
The DNA here is from genome assembly GCF_047511655.1 of Castor canadensis. Classification (NCBI taxonomy): domain Eukaryota; kingdom Metazoa; phylum Chordata; class Mammalia; order Rodentia; family Castoridae; genus Castor; species Castor canadensis. Next base: position 62,727,115 of record NC_133397.1, read on the forward strand.
AGACTTAATAACATTATCCTATTCGTAAACATGAAAAATATGTCCATTTAAAAATGATCTTTCTTCTTTGAGTTCCTTCATCAGAGTTTTGTGGTTTTCCTCACATAAATCCTGCATGTACTTTGTTACCTAAGCATAGGTAACATACATAAGCATTTTACTTTTATTTTTAGGTGCTAATACAAGTAGTATGTTTTAATTCAAATTTCAGTGGTTCATTGCCAGTATAAAGAAAAGCAAATGACTTTTGTATAAACCTTGCATCCTTAACCCTTAGTATAATAAGTTCTTGTAGTTAGTCTGTTATCTCTTTGGGATTTTCATAGCTACTTGTGTAATTTGGAAAAAACTTCCATATTTTCCTTCCCACTCCATGTATCTTGTATTTACCTTTCTTGTCTTAATGGATGTTGAAAAGGAGTAGTATAAAAGGGTGGCTTTGCCTTCTTGTACCTGTTCTTAACAGAAAACCATCTAGTTTCTTATCAATGAATATGCTAGCTTCAGGGGATTATATAGATATTTGTTATCAAGTACAGGAAATTCCTCCCTCTATTTTAGTTCACCGAGTATTTATCACGAATGGGTGTTTCTCTACAGCTGTTGATATGAATGCCTAATTTTCTTCTTTTAGTCTGTTGATATGATGGATTATATTAATTGATTTTTGAACATTAAGCCAAGTTTGTAGAACTATAATAAATACCACTTGGTATTCTTTTTATACTTTGTTGAACTTGATTTGGTATTTCTTGAATTTTTTTGCATTAATGATCATAAGTTAACATTGGTCCACAGTTTTTCTTTCTTATAATGTTTGACTTTGATATTAAGGTAATGTTAGTCTCATAAAATGAGATGACAAGTATTTTCTCATGCTCACTTGAAGAAATAATATTCTAAAAGTATATTCAAACTTCTCAAAGTGACGTACAAACGCAATGAAATCTCCATAAAAATTTCCTGTTCTATCTTTTCATATAAATAGAAAAAAAATGATAAAACTTGTATCAACAGAAAAAAAACCCCAAACAGACAAAGCAAACATGAACAAAAAGAATAAAGATGAAATCACCACACCTCCTGATTTTAGACTATACTACAACGCTATGGTAATCAAGAGTTTGGTACTGGCATAAAGCAGACACAGAGGCCATTAGCCCACAAATAAAACCATGTATCTATTAAACTAATTTTTTTATTACTGTTATGCATTTGCAAAGGTTCTTACAATGTATCAAATATGTCATACTTGAATTCACCCCCACACTGCTCCCTTTCGTGACAAGAGCACCAACATTATGTAATGGGGAAAGGAAAGGATCTTGCTTTCCCCATAAATGATGTTTGAAAAACTGGATATCTACATGCAAAAGAATGAAAGTTTTATATTGCACCACACACAAAAGTTAACTTGAAAAGAATTAAAGTCTTACATGTAAGATCATAAAAGCTTTGAAGAAACCAGGTGGGGAAAGCTCCTTGGCATTGGTGTTGGAAATGAGGTTTTGTATACTCAAAAATACAAGCAACAGAAGTGAACATAAGCCAGTGAGACTAAATCAAACTAAGAGGCTTCCGTGCAGTAAAGGAAACAATGAAAAGGGAACGTATATAGGCAAACTGTATATCCAAGTAATATAAAAAAGGAAACTCATAGAAATCAATGGCAAGAAAAACTAAGATATTAAATTCCACTCCTTTTGTTCTTTAAAAAGAAGTATTTTCTTAGCTATTATTTTTTTCTGGAAAAGACTAGAGAATTAGTTTAATATCTTTCGTAAGTGTACGGCAGAACTCACTAGTAAGTCTACCAGATCCTGATTTTTTGAAATTTGTAAACTTATTAATTATTGATTCAATTTCTTTATGAAGTAGAAGGGAGTTGGGCTTTGGTGGCTCACGCCTATAATCCTAGCTACTCAGGTGAGACTAGAGATCAGAAGGTTCACAGTTCCAACCCGGCCCTAGGCAAACAGTTCCTGAGACCCTACCTTGAAAAAAACCAATCCCCCGGAAAACGAGCTGGAGAGTGGCAACAAGAAGAAAGGAAGAAGGAAAAGGGAAGGGGAGGGGGAGGAGGAAAGGAACAAAGAAAGAAGAAAGAAGATGAAGAGGAAGAAGGAGGAGGAGGAAGAGGAGGAAGAAGAGGAAGAGGAAGATATTTAAATTATCTATTTCTCCTTTTGGAAGACTGTATCTGATATATTTTGGATCCTGAAGGTTTCCAAAAGGCCCATGTGTTATGTCTTGGTCTCAGACTATGACACAATTACAAGATAAAATAATCTTTAGGAGGATGTTGGGGACCCTAACTACTTCTTTCTCTCTTTTTACTTTTGCTTCCCTGGTGCCATAAAGTGAGCAGCCTCCTCCACTACTTACGCCACCATGATCTACTGTGCCATCACAGACCCAAAGCAATGGGGCCAACTGGTCATGGATTAAAACCTCCAAAACTGTGAGCCAAAATAAACCTTACCTCTTTTTAAGTTGATTAACTTAGGCATTTTATTACTACAATGGAAATCTGACTAACACAGGAACTGATCTCATGTGGATTTTCAAGCTATGGGTAAAGAATTGGTTATAGCATTTCTTTATTATTCTTTTAACAACCATAGATGAAATCAGTAGTAATCATCTTTCATTTAGGACATTAGTATGAGCAATTTGTGTCTTATCCCTTTTCCCTTGGTTAACTGGCTGAAAAATTAATAATTTTATTGATATTTTCTAAGAATCAGCTTTTGATTTTGTTGATTTTCAATGTTAATTTTTAATTTTCATTTTCATTGATTCTGCTCTAATTTTTATTATGTCTTTTCTTTTCTTTACATTGGATTTAATTTGTTTTTCTTTTTGTAGTTACCTAAGGTGGAAGCTTAGATTATTGAATTTGGCTTCTCTTCTAACATAAGCTATTAATGCTACAAATTTCCTTCAAAACAATGCTTTACTGCATTCCACACATTTTTAATGACTAGCATTTTCATTTAAGCCAAAACAAAACTATTTTAAATTAACTTAAGAAATTTTCTTAACTCATTTTTTTCTTGAAATACGTTATTTAATCTCCAAATATGTAGGTATTTTCTAACTATCTGTATCAATTTCTGGTTTAATTCCATATGTTCTAAGAAAAAATTTATTATAATTTCTATTTCTTTAAAATTTGTAAAGGGTATTTTATTGTTTAGAACATGATCTGTCTTGGTCAATGTTCTGTATGAGTTTAAGAAAAATGTGTATTCTGCTATTATTGGAAGAAATATTCTATAAATGTCAATTAGATACAGTTGATTGATGGTGTCATTCAGTTCAACTATACCCTTACTAATTTCCTACCTCCTGGATTTGTCACTTACAAATAGAAGGTTATAGCAGGAATAGATGTTGACACATAAAATTCCCTTTTAGTATCTTTCAACATATTCATATTTTTTCTCATTTGAACTTTCAAAGTAGTATTTAATTTTAAATAATTTTCAAACACTAATCATCTTTGCACTTCTAACCTTACTTTAATTCCTCATTTTTTTGGCCTGTACACCATGATGATTTTTATTTGTGATTTTACATCAATATTTAACTTTAATTTTTATATCGGTTTATAAGGTTTCTCTTTACTTTGAATCATTTTTATAGTGATTTTTAAACAGAGAGATACTTTTCATCTTGCTCTATGGTCTCAATTAAATTATAGAGCAATTACCTGTTTCTTGAAGTCTTAAATGAATTCACTGGTACAATCATCTGACCCTTGCCCAGATTTAGTCTTGACAATATTTTTTATGTCATACATGGTTATCAGTAGATTTGGGTTTTCTATAGATTTGGGTTTTCTGTATCTTTCTGAATCACTTTGGGTCATATATTTTCCTACAGATTCTTCAAATTTATGAGCACAGAGTCACACAAAGTATTCTAGGTTTTAATTTCTTCATATTCTGAATATTGAGAATGGTGATTTTATTATTTCTACTATCTTTCTTGTCTTACTTTCTCTACAGAATTCTCCTCTTCGGGGCCTGACAAGTTTTGAAGCCTGTGGAGCTCAGTACTCACAACATTGCTCTATCATTATAGAATTCCCAGAAGAAAGCTGATCCCACAGCACTGAATATTACTATACACTGCTGAATTCTAAAATTTTATCTCCAGCTATAAATTTGCCCTGCCAATTTAACAACTCTGCAGATGAAAACCCAGTATCTCAAGCTTAATATACCAAAAATGAAAGACTTAATTCTACCTCTATTCCACAGAAACTACTACTCTCTTAATAATAGTTGTTCCCCATCTCAGTAAGTAATACCACTATTTAACCAATTTGCTCAGTTCAAAAATCTGAGAATTATTTTTGACTTCTCTTTTAAAATCTCCTACCTAACTCAGCAGTAAGAACTGCCATCTCTGCTTTCAAAAACATTTCTTACTACTTCTGTCACTCTAGTCCACATGACCACTATCTCTTACCTGAACTACAGCAATGTCATCAGAATTGAATTCTCTTCTTGAGTGATTTAAAGTATATTTATTTGCAACATGACACCCATATTACCCATTAAAAGATAAATAAAATCACCACCCTTCTGAACTTTTAATGTCTTCGTATCTAAATTCAGAAAACATCTGACTCCTTACTACTTCATTTCTTAACATTTCCATCTTTGATATAGGAATTACTCACAGACTGACCCTATTGCTATTCCCTGAACAAACCTGTACTTACCATTACACTGTTCTCTTTGGCTGGAATGCACCAAAAATCCAAATAATTCAATTTTTCATATCATTTGGGTCATTTCCCCCCTACTTCATACTACTACCTGATATTATGTTTCATTTGATTGTTTATCATCTACCAATTCATTAAAATATAAGCTTAATAAACGAAGGAGACTGATTTATTTTGTTTCCATCTGTAAGGGAAAGTGTTCTGGAAACAGTAGCTTAGGAAAATACACAATATGTAACTGTTATAATTGCCATGTTTATATAGAGTTCTAGGTTAGCTAGCCTAAAACAGCCCTGGTAAAAATAAACTTTCAGTGTGTTTTTAGCAATCAGTGTTTCCAATAAGCACTGGCAACATGACTTTTAGTGATCTCCAGAACTTCTCCTTTAATAATATTTAACTGCTCAACCACTATGGCTTCCTGCCTGCCCTCATTTTCCCTTGGCATTTCAAATGCTGGAGGAACAGCAAAATACACAACATCTTTTCAGAGGATTTCAAAATATAATTTGAAAGGCCATTGAAATAAAAAGAAATTAAGACAAGTTGGGGAAAGACTATCAGTAGATACATTTTCCCTATATGATAAATGTATAAATGAACCTCATGCTCTAATTCCAGTAATCCCTATTTACTAATTAACACTACACTATAGATCCTCCCACATTCTCTTGCAAGAGAAATTTTAGCTCTCACAGCAGAGCAAATAGAAACATTTTTTGAAAAAGCTATTGCCCATACTCTATAGTAAAGCTAATATTTAAGAGTGATTATGATTCTTATTAAAACACTTGAGGTCCTTCTGAAGCTTCCAAAGTTCCTGTCATATTTTCATTATAAATAATAAATATTAAATTGGGTCTCTTTATTAAATAATTCTTTCCTTCATTAAAATAGCATTAATATTAATATATAGGAGGCTCTTTATATCTGCAGGTTCCACAGCTATAGATTCAACGAACCAAGTTTTTTAAATACTTAGGAAAAAGAGTGTGTAGGTATTGAACATGTGCAGACATTTTCTGTTTATCATTATTCCCTAAACAATACAGGTTAACAAAAGCAAGAGCATTATATTGCATAAAGTGTTATAAGTAATGCAGAGGCCATTTAAACTGTCCTGGAGGATATGTGTAGGTTAGATCCAAACACTACAACTATCTTATACAAGGAACTTGTACATCTACAAATTTTGGTGTCCATGGGGGTTTGTGGAGCAAATTCCCCATGGACACCAAGGGATGGCTGTAATTAGATACTATTGAACAATTTAAAGGGAATGACATGCACACAATGTAATGTGTAATTAATTTTGTTTTGGGTAATTTTATTGGTAATTTGAAGCAATCCATGTGAATAATCCTAATATACATGTAAGTCAGTCTGGCAGCTAAACAAATCACAGAGGTACATAAAGAATATTTTGTAGTTTAACACTGCACTATTTTCTTACAACACAAAATAGTCCTTCCACCAATTTTTCTCTCTCATATAATGGAATAGCAGTATGAATCAAATTTGGTTTCTTCCCTTGTGCCTACTCTCAAGGGATGACATCAACAAATAGAGAAAGGGCAAAAGGGTAGAAAAAAGTAGACATTAGAGGATATAAATCATAGTTTCAACTCTAACCGTATATCTAATTAACATCAATTTTTGGATTTCATTAGAGGAACACAGTATGTTTCAAAACAAGAGCAATCAAATAACAACCAAAACTCAAACAATGTAGATTAATCTTTATACTAGACTTCACCATTTTAAAGTTTAATATGCTGCCCTAACACTTATTTTACTTAATATCTGTTTAAGATTCACATGCCAATATGGAGGAGTTCATAAAGGCTCTTCTCAATTAAGGCATTTCCTTTCCAGAACCTCAAATTACCATTAATCTAAACTTTCTTTTGACCTAGAAAAGTGGCATTTTTCTCATTTCATCTGGAGCAAAACTATTTTGATCCAGTTTTAATACAGAATCAAAACTATTCCTTGGCCTCACAAAATGATTATAAAATTTCTAACGATAGTAGCAAGAGATTCCTCAATGAAAGTTAAGATTTGAAAAGTTAGACATGGGGCCTGGAGAGTGGCTCAAGTGGTAGAGCACCTGCCTAGCAGGCATGAAACCTTGAGTTCAAATCCCAGTCCCACCAAAAAGTTACAGGTGGGCTATGGTAGAGTGGCTCAAGTGGTAAAGTGCCCTGAGTTCAAACCCCAATACATCCAAAAAAAGATTAAAAAATTAGACACAGGAGGGAGATACTAAGTAAGAAATTTCAGTGATGCCAGCCATAACCATGATTATCTCTAATACATTATAGAAATCATTTTATTTTATATTTCGCAGTACTGGGGTTTGAATTTACACCTTTCTGTTTAAATTACTTGAGTCTTTGCATTTTAGGTGGGTTTTTTTGTTTATTTATTTCTTTGTTTTGATGGAGTCTAGCATTTTTCCCAGGTCTGGCCATAGAATGTGATCCTTTTACCAATGTGTGCTGGCATAGCTGGAATCACAGGCACACACCCCTAACCTTTTGCCTGTACTCAAACTTCAATCCTCCTGATCTCTACTCTCAAGTAGCTGGACTACAGTTAGAACTCTTGACTGCAATGGCAGACAATTAAGAAAATAGTTATTTTCACGTACAAAATATAAGGCAGGGTATAGAGGATGCAGTTGTAGCTTTAACACCAAAAACTAGTTCCTATATTTGTTTTTCAAGGAAAATAGAGAAGAAAACAACAGTTTTACTGAGTACTTATTGTTAAGAGCATATTATAAACCATCCTGCAGAAACAAATCCATGTTAGTAGAATGCCCCAAATTATGCACAGCAGACATTTCCACAATATTGTAGGCCCTCTCACCTTAAAAGTTGTAGTACCATAGAGCTTTGTGGTGTGGACTGTTTCTGGAAGCACATTAGTGATATTGGTGATGAATTCTTCCAAATATTTACAGGATTTCTCCAAGTGGGTTGTATTGATAATAATCTGGACAAGCTGGAAAACAACAAACACGTGTAACAGTTATTTAGTTATCCACTCAGGACAAATGGTTCAAAATGAACCTGCTACAACAAGAAAAACAAAAGGCATGACAGCAGAGGCCACCCATTCTAAACCAAGGGTATGTTAAGATACAGGCTTATACGTTACTTCCTCTAAGAAGATTATCCTGACCTCCCAAAGCATTTCATATATCTCTATATTATACCAACATTTATCACTCTGTTTCTTTAAAACACTTCATTTATTAAAATTTTTTTTTTATTATTCATATGTGCATACAATGCTTGGGTCATTGTTCCACCCTGCCCACACCCCCTCCATTAACACCCACTCAGCCCCCTCCCCCTCATCCCCCACCCCCTCGATGCCCAGCAGAAACTATTTTGCCCTTATCTCTAATTTTGTTGAAGAGAGAGTATAAGCAGTAATAGGAAGGAACAAGGGTTTTTGCTAGTTGGGATAAGGATAGCTATACAGGGAGTTGACTCACATTACTTTCCTGTGCATGCGTGTTACCTTCTAGGATAATCCTTTTTTTTATTGTTTTATCATTCATATGTGCATACAATGCTTGGGTCATTACTCCCCCTGCCCCCACCCCCTCCATAACCACACACTCTGCCCCCTCCCTCTCCCCACCACCCCCTCGATACCCGGCAGAAACTATTTTGCCTTTATCTCTAATTTTGTTAAAGAGAGTATAACCAATAGGAAGGAACAAGGGTTTTTGCTAGTTGAGATAAGGATAGCTCTACAGGGAGTTGACTCACATTACTTTCCAGCGCATGTGTGTTACCATCTAGGTTAATTCTTTTTGATCTAACCTTTTCTCTAGTTCCTGGTCCCCTTTTCCTGTTGGCCTCAGTTGCTTTTAAGGTATCTGCTTTAGTTTCTCTGCGTTGAGGACAACAAATGCTAGCTAATGTTTTAGGTGTTTTACCTATCCTCACCCCTCCCTTGTGTGCTCTCGCTTTTATCATGTGCTCAAAGTCCAATCCTCTTGTTGTGTTTGCCCTTGATCTAATGTCCACATATGAGGGAGAACATACGATTTTTGGTCTTTTGGGCCAGGCTAACATCACTCAGAATGATGTTCTCCAATTCCATCCATTTACCAGCGAATGATAACATTTCGTTCTTCTTCATGGCTGCATAAAAATTCCATTGTGTATAGATACCACATTTTCTTTTTTTATTATTATTTTATTATTCATATGTGCATACAAGGCTTGGGTCATTTCTTCCCCCTGCCCCCAACCCCTCCCTTACCACCCACTCTGCCCCCTCCCTCTCCCCCCCACCCCCTCAATACCCAGCAGAAACTATTTTGCCCTTATTTCTAATTTTGTTGTAGAGAGAGTATAAGCAATAATAGGAAGGAACAAGGGTTTTTGCTGGTTGAGATAAGGATAGCTATACAGGGCATTGACTCACATTGATTTCCTGTGCGTGGGTGTTACCTTCTAGGTTAATTCTTCTTGATCTAACCTTTTCTCTAGTTCCTGGTCCCCTTCTCCTATTGGCCTCAGTTCCTTTTAAGGTATCTGCTTTACTTTCTCTGCATTGTGGGCAACAAATGCGATCTAGTTTTTTAGGTATCTTACCCATCTTCACCCCTCCCTTGTGTGCTCTCGCTTTTATCATGTGCTCAAAGTCCAATCCCCTTGTTGTGTTTGCCCTTGATCTAATGTCCACATATGAGGGAGAACATACGATTTTTGGTCTTTTGGGCCAGGCTAACCTCACTCAGAATGATGTTCTCCAATTCCATCCATTTACCAGCAAATGATAACATTTCCTTCTTCTTCATGGCTGCATAAAATTCCATTGTGTATAGATACCACATTTTCTTAATCCATTCGTCAGTGGTGGGGCATCTTGGCTGTTTCCATAACTTGGCTATTGTGAATAGTGCTGCAATACACATGCGTGTGCAGGTGCCTCTGGAGTAACCTGTGTCACAGTCTTTTGGGTATATCCCCAAGAGTGGTATTGCTGGATCAAATGGTAGATCGATGTTTAGCTTTTGAAATAGCCTCCAAACTTTTTTCCAGAGTGGTTGTACTAGTTTACATTCCCACCAGCAGTGTAAGAGGGTTCCTTTTTCCACGCATCCTCGCCAACACCTGGTGGTGGTGGTGTTGCTAATGATGACTATTCTAACAGGGGTGAGGAGGAATCTTAGTGTGGTTTTAATTTGCATTTCCTTTATTGCTAGAGATGGGGAGCATTTTTTCATGTATTTTTTGGCCATTTGAATTTCTTCTTTTGAGAAAGTTCTGTTTAGTTCACTTGCCCATTTCTTTATTGGTTCATTACTTTTGGGAGAATTTAGTTTTTTAAGTTCCCTATATATTCTAGTTACCAGTCCTTTGTCTGATGTGTAGCTGGCAAATATTTTCTCCCACTCTGTGGGTGTTCTCTTCAGTTTAGAGACCATTTCTTTTGATGAACAGAAGCTTTTTAGCTTTATGAGGACCCATTTATCTATGCTATCTCTTAGTTGCTGTGCTGCTGGGTTTCGTTGAGAAAGTTCTTACCTATACCTACTAACTCCAGAGTATTTCCTACTCTTTCCTGTATCAACTTAAGAGTTTGTGGTCTGATATTAAGATCCTTGACCATTTTGAGTTAATATTGGTATAGGGTGATATACATGGATGTAGTTTCAGTTTTTGAAGACTGCTAAACAGTTTTCCCAGTAGTTTTTGTTGAACAGGCTGCCTTTTTCTCCGTCGTATATTTTTAGCACCTTTGTCAAAGACAAGTTGGTTATAGTTGTGTGGCTTCATATCTGGGTCCTCTATTTTGCTCAACTGGTCTTCATGTCTGTTTTTATGCCAGTACCATGCTGTTTTTATTGTTATAGCTTTGTAATATAGTTTGAAGTCAGCTATCGTGATACTTCCAGCATTGTTCTTTTGACTGAGTATTGCCTTGGCTATTCGTGGCCTCTTGTGTTTCCAAATAAATTTAACGGTAGATTTTTCAATCTCTTTAATGAATGTCATTGGAATTTTCATGGGAATTGCACTAAACAGGTAGATTACTTTTGTGAGTATCGACATTTTTACTATGTTGATTCTACCAATCCATGAGCATGGGAGATCGCTCCACTTTCTATAGTCTTCCTCAATCTCTTTCTTCAGAAGTTTATAGTTTCCTGGTAGAGGTCATTCACATCTTTTGTTAGGTTTACACCTAGGTATTTGATTTTTTCTTGAGGCTATTGTAAATGGAATTGTTTTCATATATTCTTTTTCAGTTTGTTCATTATTAGTGTATAGAAATGCTAATGATTTTTCTATGTTGATTTTATATCCTGCTACCTTGCTGTAGCTTTTGATGGTATCTGGGAGCTTCTGAGTAGAGTTTTTTGGGTCTTTAAAGTATAGGATCATGTCATCTGCAAATAGGGATACATTGACAGTTTCTTTACCTATTAGCATTCCTTTTATTCCTTTTTCTTGCCTAATTGCTCTGGCTAGGAATTCCAGTACTATGTTGAATAGGAATGGAGATAGTGGGCATCCTTCTCTAGTTCCTGATTTTAGAGGGAATGGTTTCAGTTTTTCTCCAATAAGTATAGTGCTGGCTGTAGGTTTGTCATATATACCTTTTATAACGTTGAGGTACTTTCCTTCTATTCCTAGTTTTCTTAGAGCTTTTATCATGAAATGGTGTTGGAACTTATCAAAAACTTTTTCTGCATCTGTTGAGATGATCAAGTGGTTTTTGTCTTTGCTTCTGTTAATGTGGTTTATTATGTTTATTGATTTTCGTATGTTGAACCACCCTTGCATTCCTAGGATGAAGCCTACTTGGTCGTGGTGAATAATCTTCTTGATGTGTTGCTGAATTCGGATTGACATTATTTTGTTGAGGATTTTTGCATGAATGTTCATTAAGGAGATTGGCCTATAGTTCTCCTTTTTGGAGGTGTCTTTGCCTGGTTTTGGGATAAGTGTAATACTGGCTTCATAAAATGTGTTAGGCAGTTTTCCTTCCCTTTCTATTTCGTGGAACAGTTTAAGGAGGGTTGGTATAAGTTCTTCTTTAAAGGTCTGATAGAATTCAGCAGAGAATCCATCAGGTCCTGGACTTTTCTTTTTGGGGAGACTCTTGATTGCTCCTTCAATTTCATTTTGTGTTATAGATCTATTCAGGTGATTAATTTCCTTTTGATTCAGTTTTGGATGATCATATGTATCTAGAATTCTGTATTTCCTTAAGATTTCCAAATTTATTTGAATATAGGTTCTCAAAGTAGTATCTGATGATTTCCTGGACTTCCATGGTGTTTGTTGTTCTCTCCCCTTTTGCATTCCTGATTCTACTAATTTGGGTTTTTCTCTCCTCATTTTAGTCAGGTTTGCCACAGGTCTATTGATCTTGTTTATTTTTTCAAAGAACCAACTTTTTGTTTCATTAATTCTTTGGTTTTTTTGGTTTCTATTTTGTTGATTTCAGCTCTTATTTTTATTATTTCTCTCCTTCTATTTGTTTTGGGATTTTCTTGTTCTTGTTTTTCTAGGAGTTTGAGATGTATCATTATTTCTGTCAGTGAGATGGGTCTCCTGTAAGCAACAAATTGTTGGATCTTCCTTTTTAATCCATTTCGTCAAGCGGTGCCTTTTGATGGGGGAATTAAGTCCGTTAACATTAAGCATTAGTACTGATAGGTATGTGGTGATTCCTGTCATTTAGTTGTCTTAGTTGTTTGAAGGTTTGATTGTGTGTACCTAAGTTGAGGTTACTCTCTACTGTCTTGCTTTTTCTTTTCCTGTGGTTTGGTGCTATGTGTCTTTTCATGGTTAAGTTGGGTTTCACTTTCTGTGTGCAGAATCCCTTGCAGAATCTTTTGTAGTGGTGGCTTTGTGGTCACATATTGTTTTAGTTTCTGCTTATCATGGAAGACTTTTATTGCTCCATCTATTTTGAATGATCATTTTGCTGGGTAGAGTATCCTGGGGTTGAAGTTATTTTCGTTCAGTGCCCGGAAGATCTCACCTCATGCTCTTCTTGCTTTTAATGTTTCTGTTGAGAAGTCTGCTGTGATTTTGATGGGTTTACCTTTGTATGTTATTTGTTTTTTCTCTCTTACAGCCTTCAATATTCTTTCCCTAGTTTCTGAACTTGTTGTTTTAATGATGATATGTCGGGGTAGTTCTATTTTGATCTGGTCTGTTTGGTGTTCTGGAGGCCTCTTGCATCTGTATGGGAATATCTTTCTCTAGATTTGGGTAATTTTCTGTTATTATTTTGTTGAATATATTATGCATTCCCTTCGCTTGCACCTCTTCTCCTTCCTTGATGCCCATGATTCTCGAGTTTGGTCTTTCGATGGAGTCGGTGAGTTCTTGCATTTTCTTTTCACAGGTCTTGGGTTGTTTAATTAATAGTTCTTCAGTTTTTCCTTTAATTACCATTTCATCTTCGAGTTCTGAGATTCTGTCTTCTGTTTGTTCTATTCTGCTGGATTGGCCTTCCGTTTTGTTTTGCAATTCTGTTTCATTCTTTTTTCTGAGGTTTTCCATATTCTGGGTTGTTTCCTCTTTAATGTTGTCTATTTTTGTCCTGAGTTCATTTATCTCTTTATTAATTGTGTTCTTTGTTTCACTTTGGTGTTTATATAGTGCATCTACGGTTTCTTTATTTCTTCTTTTGCTTTTTCAAGTTCTCTGTATTTGTTGTCTTGGAATTTCTTGAGTGTCTCCTGTACATTTTGGTTGACCATATCCATATCATCTCTATAAAATTCTCATTGAGTACCTGCAGTATGTCTTCTTTTAAACTATTTCTTGTTTGCTTCATTGGGTTTTTGGCATAGTTTATCTTCATTTTGTTGGAGTCTGGATCTGAGTATCTGTTTTCTTCATTTCCCTCTGGTTCCTGTACTAATTTTTTGCTGTGGGGAAACTGGTTTCCCTGTTTTTTCTGTGTTCCCATCATTGCCCTTGGTGTTGTTATTGTCCCTGTACTGTGTGCAATTAAGTATTTTCTGGCTGTAATTATAGCACTAGTATCACTCTATTTTAAACATAAGTTTTCTTCTGTCTGGCTTAAACAGCTAGACTAAAGCAAAAGCTAATAGTCTTTATTATAGTGCCTGCCAACAAATAATTGCCAAAGGGAACAAGAATACTTTAAATAGCAACAAAAATTTTCAATATTTGGCATGGTGAACAGAGATGTCAGAATATATTGTAATATATTAACAAACTACATTAGTTTATGAAAGAAAGAATAAGGTTGCTGACATCAGAGAAAACAGGGTTTCCCAGTTATTCATCTTGATAATAAGATAAATATTTCATAAGTCTACTTCCTTATCTATAAATTGTGAAAATCAAATATTCTCTTGTTAATGCTGCACACTTCTTCTTATAGAAAAGATACTTAAAGAGTACAGTGGAGGAGTATATGTTACCATGCACAAGGCCCTGGGTTCAGCAGACAGACAAGAGAGAGAGAAAGAAAGGAAGAAAGAGAGAGAGTGTGTACTGGTAAGGCAAAAATCATCCTTGATACATTACTTGGAGAGGATGAGAAAGTATGTTTACTGTCTATATGGAATTAAAATTTGTTAAAAACTTCCTAATTCATTTTCTTATATTGTCTTACATAATCATCTTCTCAATATAGGAGATGTAAGTTAAATAGTCTTAAATATTCCTTCCAACTTACTATGACAGAAATGAAAATAAAGTGATTTTCTTATCAACTATATAACCTAAGTAGAATTAATCCAAATTCACCTGCTTTCATGTAAAATGACTTCTGCCCGTGGCCTAGTGTAAGATGGCAGCCCTAGAGTGCTGTGTATTTCTGTACAATAGACTAAAATGTCAAATTTTGGATCTGCCATCAACTGGACTGTCCCATGTTTTAATTCTACTTTCTGCGAAGGAAGGAAAGAAGGAAGAGACAGGGAGGGTGGAGGGGAAGGATAACTAAGGGCCATACATGGTGAGTCACACCCATAATATTAACACTTAGGAGGCTGAATATTGTGATTTTGAAGCCAGCCTGGGCGACAGAGCAAGATCTTGTCTCACAAAACAAAAAAACAGAAAAGTGGAAGAAGAGAAGGGAAGGAGAGGGGAACGGGAGGGAAAAAAATGTCATTCTTACTACTAATTTCTTAACTACAAAACTATATTCCTCCAAGTCTAAATGAATGGAACATTTTTGTCTCTCTTTTCTACATTTAACTTTTCATTTTCACAAGAATATGTCTGGTAACAGAGTAGTGGTGGGTAGAGGGAGTGAAAAGCTATGGGGGAATTTAGGCTTTCTTTTAGCCTAGTGAGATAGTGAGCCAGGGGAAGAGTGAATAGATGACAGAAAGAAGAAAGTGAAATTAAAGATGAATGGGTACACAATACATATTACAATCAAAGGATATTTCAAAAACAGTCTTTAAAAAGTTGAATTATGATACAATAGGAATCTCTGTATTGTGCTGTTGAATATTAAACAAAAATACGAGTAGGTCTATAATCCAAAACTATATGCTTATCTCAACATCATCCAACACAAGGTAAAACACACAGTTCATTCTCAAAATATACATGATCAACTCATAATGACCAAGCTTTAGTTTTTGATCTAAGAAGAAAACCTAACCTCCTAGTCCACTAAGAAGTACTACAGGAGAACAGCCACTTTTGAAGCACAATGAGAAAGGACAAAGACAAAGATGTAGTTCTAACAAACTCTCTTAAAAGAGAAAAGGTAGGGCAATACTGGGACTAGAATTCCCCAGAACTCATCAGACAAGTTCACATTCATCATTAGCCCTTTCCATTTATCCAAAGTATGGATATGGAGACTGTGAGTTGTGGATATAAGTCTACTGTCTCCTATAAAATTACCTAACACATCAGTCTTTTAACTTCAGAATGCTTTAGAAAAAAACACCCACCAAAATAAGCAATGCATTATTTTCATCCTTTCATAGTGCTTCTCCTTCAGAGGACTAAAATCATTTTTAAACATTTAAATTGTCTAAGTTAAGTCATTCTTCCTGAGTAGAAAAGTAGCTACCAGCAAAGTTGTCTTGATATGGAAGTCACAGAAGTAAGAGTTAATTTGGAGAACTGGAGAGTTTCTATTTTAAAACCAGCATTACCTATAGGGAACACATTCTGTCCATCAAAAGAAATTCTAATAATAAAGAGAAATAGTGTCATGTTATAGAAATAAAAAACAGTGGCAGTCAAAGAGAAAATTGTCCTGTTTTGCAGGATATTGGCAGTTTAAAAAAAAGAAAAAAAAGGAGGCAGCTTGACTGGGTACAGTAGTAATTTCCCATGACTTTTTAAAGATCTGTCAACACAAAAGATCACCATGAATTACAGCAGTTGGCTGCCAGTCACTTTTGAAATGTTTCATTGCTAGGTATAGAATAGACTATTAAAACACTCTAGGATTACAGAATATACCATGTCATTTTCAGAGGGAATATTGTCTACTAATGAGATCTAAGTGATCTCTATGCCTGAATGACAGCTACCAAAATTCTTACAAGGGCATTTGCAAATGCAAAGCAGGATGCTTTGGGTGTAATTTTGAATTTAAGGATGAAATGAAGCAATTTCACTTATCAACTTTCATCAGCGTTTGAGTTCCTTTGATATTTGTCACCCCCAATTTTCAAACCAAACCATCCTTCACATTGTTTCAAGGACACAGAACTAACAATACTGGTTATCTCTTAAAAGTCCTATGAGAACTATCAAGAAAAAAAATTATTGTGAAGCAATCAACCAAATGACAACTAAATGACAGAAGTCACGTAAATTAAAAACCATTAGGAATCAGGGAAAAACAAAAGTCTCTCTCCTTCTTGGACTCAGAAATAATCTAAGAAGAAAGACATAGAGGAAGGAACCTGTGCAGATCATTTCTTCTCCAACCCTGCTCCAAACACACGCTGGAGCCTGAGCCATGGTGACAGATGTTTTAATTCTTGAAAAACTCTAGAAAAGAAAATATCTTCATCATCTTCAATAGTTGAAAACTAAGGCCTAAATTCTATGGTTAGTTACAATATGTACTCTTTCCTAACTCGAAAGTACCATAATGCATCTACTTATATTGGAACTGCTTTTAGCTTGCTTTCAAAAGCAGAGTTCAGTACACTTTAAGAGGACTATCCCAAAGCAAGAAAATGAGAGGTCACAAACCACCAATGCCTCCAAACTGTTAGATGTGCAAGGAGACAATGAACTAAATAGCAACACTGGTTCTCATTCACAAAAATGAATTATCTCTAAGACTTCAAGGGATACTGTCTCCTTTTCACCCCAATCAGGGAACAAACACTGTGCTGACTACTCATTTATACCATCCCCAAGACTAAAACACCTATGATCACAAGACATATGTAACTACTGCTTCCAAATTCCAAGGTTTAATATGAAGTTTTTCTTTGGTAAGACTTAAGAATAAAATGCTTTAACATACTGTATATCACTCAGGGCCTGGAGGTAAATGGTATGTGAGAGATAAGAGTATAGAGCCATCTGGTTGCTAATCTAAATTACAACTAAAACAAAGGATAGCCAGGTGCTAGCTGTTTGCTCCCTTAAATCCTGGCTACTCAGGAGGCAGAGATCAGAAGGATCACCTTCAAAGCCAGCCCAGGCAAATAGTTCCTGAGAACCAATCTTGAAAATACCCAACACAAAAAAGGGCTGGTGGAGTGGTTCAAGGTGTAGGTCCTGAGTTCAAGCCCAGGACAACTTTCTTTCAAACTTATCTAATTTTTCTATATTTCAAAATTTAAAAACTGTTTTGTTTCCTTTCTTTCCAAGATATTGGTATTTTAAAATTAAGGTAGATATAATGTGTGTGTATGGGGGGGGGATTAGTAGGGAAGAGTGAATGAAGGAGATTAAGGTGATGGTATATGGTATATGGACTTCATATAATATATGAAACAGAACTAAGAAATCTCTTTCAATTGCTTTAAGTGGAGCGGGGAGAGAATTGAGGGGGAGAGACAAAGGGGGCAATGTAACTAATGTACAATATAAGTCTAATCAGAATTGTCACTATGACTACCACCTGTATAATGAATTATATCCTAGTAAAAAAAAATTATAAAATTAAGGTTGAGTGAAAGGAGCAAAGGTTTAGAATTCTAAAATCTTATCTCAAAACATATTGTAAAAGAAAACTTATTTCCAACATATCTCAAAGCTTATTTCAAACTTACTGGTTGTGTGGGCTAATGTTATTCATATTTAATATATTTCTTTATCTTAAAACTGAGAATTAACATTATCATTACACTAAAGGAATAGGAAATATATTCCAAATAATTAAGTATATATAACAATATAGAGAATAAAGTTTCAGGTGTAATATATACCCAAGTCCTGAAAACTTTTACTGATATGGAATAAATTGCTATATCTTAATAAGACACCTTGTTTTAATCTTTTGATTAGCCACTGTTTGCCTCCTCAGACCTCTTAATAATAACCAATAATCACTGACTATTCATTATGGTTCAGACACTATTCTAAGTATTTAGCATGCTTGTTTAATTCTCACAACAATCCTATGAAATACATACTACTCGTCCCCATTTTACACAGAAAGCCAAGTAATTCACGCAAGGGCGCAGCTAATCAGGGACAGCCAGTATTAGAAGCTACACAGTCTGTATTAGGATATACACTCACAAACAGTACTCAACTGCCATTCCTTAAACTTGGAAGAAGCAGCCGGAGAAAATTAGTTTTATATGCTGAGTGAACAAAAGAGTCACATAGAACAAGTCCTAGGAGGTGCTACAACTGAAAGGTAATGTTGAATTTGCTCAATATGGAGAAGCAAAGAGCCATGAAGAAAAAAAAAGGAAGAAACAAAGAAAGCCAATGTGAACAGGGAAAAGGAAAAGGATAGCATCTACAGACAGAAAAAAGAAAAGAACATGTAACCTCAAAACCATATAGGCAGACAGATGGACAAATGTTACCTTTAGGAATGTTTAAATCCTAAGAGAATTATCTAAGATCCTGAAATAGGACTATATGAGTTTTGTATGCTTATAATAATTCCATTACTAGAATAGATTTCTTCTTCCTGAAACACCACCACTGATAATTAGACAATTTCCAGGCTGGTGGAGTAGCTCAAATGGTAGAGCACCTGCCTAGCAACTATGAGGTCCTGAATTCAAACACCAGAGCAACAAAAAAAAGTTAAGACTAGAACAATTTCCATTTTACTATGAACCTCCTATAAACTCTCTATCATTGTTAGGATAAAATAATTAAATCAAGATGAAAAGCAGTATAATACATTTAAAGTGACTAGGATTGGAAAAACAACTTAGATATATGTCTCATTTCTATTATTTTGCTAGCTATATGACCTTGGGCAATCTCCCTGAACTTTAATTATGATTTCTATAAAATGGAAATAATAACACATGCCAAGCCTGCTTCAAATGTTACTGTATTAAATGAACTTATATTTGTGAGTGGGCTTTGAAGAATATACACTGTTCCACAAATGTTACCTATTATGATGATTATTCCAGATGTGAACTCACTTTAGTTTCTTATTAAGAATATAATGTCAGCTCTTTCCAGAGATGAGTAGTATAACCATTCAAAGATTTTCGGGTTGGTAAGGGAAAAAAATCACTTTATGTGTCTACACAAGCACACATCATAATAGCCAAAAGAAATAAATGTATGTGAATGTTCCTTCATTCAGATCCAAAGACACTGATGATGAAAGTACATTTGCCTAAAAACCTCCAATGATTTAGGAACAACATTCAGCATTCTATAATAGAGTGCTAAGAATTAAATTGGGTTTTTCTTTGATAAGTTTCAACTGGTTCTTCCAATTACCACCTGATTTCTACAGTGCCCTTGTAAAGGACAATGCGGTCAAGAAAACTCAAATTGTGTATAAATGCCACATTTTCTTAATCCATTTGTCAGTGGTGGGGCATCTTGGCTATTTCCATAACTTGGCTATTGTGAATAGCCAATAAACATGCTGCAATAAACATGGGTGTGCAGGTGCCCCTGGAGTAACCTGTGTGCTGGATCAGATGCTAGATCAAAGTTTAGATTTTTAAGTACCTTCCAAATTTTTTTCCAGAGTGGTTATACTAGTTTACATTCCCACCAGCATGCAGCCATGAAGAAGAACGAAATATTATCATTCGCTGGTAAATGGATGGAATTGGAGAACATCATTCTGAGTGAGGTTAGCCTGGCCCAAAAGACCAAAAATCGTATGGTCTCCCTCATTTGTGGACATTAGATCAAGGGCAAACACAACAAGGGGATTGGACTTTGAGCACATGATAAAAGCGAGAGCACACAAGGGAGGGATGAGGATAGGTAAGACACCTAAAAAATTAGCTAGTATTTGTTGCCCTCAACACAGAGAAACTAAAGCAGATACCTTAAAAGCAACTGAGGCCAATAGGAAAAGGGGACCAGGAACTAGAGAAAAGGTGAGATCAAAAAGAATTAACTTGGAAGTTAACACACGTGTACAGGAAAGCAATGCGAGTCAACTCTCTGTATAGCTATCCTTACCTCAACTAGCAAAAACCCTTGGTCCTTCCTATTATTGCTTATACTCTCTCTCCAACAAAATTAGAGATAAGGGCAGAATAGTTTCTGCTGGGTAGCGAGGGGTAAGGGGGGGCAAGGGAGAGAAGGGGGGGAGGTATTGGCGATAAGGGAGGGGGCAGGGGGAAGGGGAGAAATGACCCAAACATTGTATGCACATATGAATTAAAAAAAAAAAAAAAAAAGAAAACTCAAACTAAGAATTCAGGCCTTTTTCTTAAGTTCAACAGTAAACCAGTGGCAGAGCCACAGCTGAATTCAAGCCTTCTGAAAGCAAAGCTATTTCTAGCACATCATGTCCATGCTAGGCTGCTTGTTTTCAGTTTTTAAGAGAATGAAAAATGGAATAGCATGAGAAGAATTATAGGGCTAAGGGTGTAACTTAGTGGCAGAAAGCTTGCCTAATATGCACAAGGCCCTGGGTTGGTTCTTTAGCATAACAGGGGGAAAAAGAGTTATAATGAAGAGACAGTTCACAAAGTAAGTTATAAATATCTGTTCTCATTGGGATTCAGAAAAGAAAAATAGTGTAATGGCACTATCCAATATTTCTATACCAGGAAACATCATATTCCATCATATCCATATTCAATTTTTTCAAAGTTTCTTATAAGTAGAACTCAATTCCTGCTAATGTCCCACCTCATAATATTTTTTAATCTTAATGCATAGAAAGAAAAAGTCACTTCGAAATCAGAAGTAGATGCTCACCTGGTTTCCAGCTGTCTTTACCTATAAGTCAGTATCATTAACCATTTTCTGAATTTCAATGTAATCTTTGACAGTATATATTTTTAAATGTCAACTTTTCCTAAAGCAACTGACATTGAAACTACACTACCTCTATAGGTAAAACAGATGGCCAACAGCCTTTCCCTTTACTGTGGGAAAAAACATTCCTATTCCTCTAAGCTCTCACTTTTGGCCCTATAACTTCAATGAATGACAGGTGTAGGCTACCACACAAGTTTCCAAGAGAAAAGAAACTTCCTATCTTTCTAAATCTTAGGACTACAAATCAATGGGCCAAATCTTCAGTTTATACTATTCCCAAAATAAGTACAATATTTCTTCTCCATTAAAAGATTGTATGAACTATTGCATTCCTCTTATGTTTCCTCAATCCCAAATCCCAAGGCCTTTGCCAAACAGATTACTTGCTGATAGACTAATTTACCATTCGTATACATGAGATATTGCAAAAACAAAAGCTGAGTCTAACACTGACTTAAGACTATGAGTGCCAATATCCTTGGTCTCAATAACCAATGCAGAAGAAATGTGATTTTATAAGCTATGCTGTAAAAGGACTACCATTCATTTGGATAGGTATCTGATGTTGAGTGATATTCTCCAACCAAACTTTTTTTTTAAATGTGATCAGTGACAAATAATTCAAATCCATCCCAAGAACATAAGAAAAAAAATCACTTAACCTGCTGAAAACAATGCAAGAGGGGAAAATAAGTGACTTTAAAAAAATAATGGATTTCTCAAAAGTTATTTAAAAAATAACTATATGTTTCATTATGCAACTTCACCATGAGGAGGCCATCAGAAAGAACATGACAGACCATGCAGAAAGTTATAATTAATTCACACATAAGACCCAGAATTTAGGACATCTGTTCACATATTGGCTTGGCTACATTAAGAGCAGCTTTACCTCAGTAAGCCCAATATTCTTCCTTTTAATCACATTTTGTAGAGAGTTGCTCAGAGTCCTAGTCAGCAGCAGGTTTGTGGATTTACGAATCATGTCATCAACTTCAGTGGAGCTGAAAAAGAAGTATCAAGAGTCAGTCATACCAGGTATAATTATTTTGGCAAACAGACAGTTAGTGGTGCCTGAAGTAATAACAGTAACATAGTAGTTGTAATCACAGTCATAGTATTGGTAGTAATTGTATTAGCACTACCACCACTTAATAATACTTACTGTGAAAATATTCTACATACTTCAACAAACTTTTTCAGGTTGTGTTTGGCTAAAATTTTATTTTGCCTTCATTTTGAGAAATTATTTTGCTATCTATACACTTTTTCTTTGAATACTATGACGATTTCACTCAATTGTCTCTGGCTTGCGTAGTTTCAGACAAAAAGTCATCTATAATCCTTATCATTATACCTATGCATAATACTTGTTTTTCTGAATGCCTCCTAAACATTCTCTTCACCCTTCATTTTCCCCAGTCTGAATAAGATATCTTATTGAGTATTTTTATTTGTCTGCTCTTGTTATTGCTTATATGTAATGGAGTCCTCAAAATGAATCTCTGGTGTGATGTCTTTATTTTGGGGGGTACATTCTAGGATTATAATGGATACTATACCATTCTCAGAGGGAATGTTGTCTGTTGTACCCCTGAATGACCTTTAAGAAATGGCCATTATCTCTTAAAATACTTCTTTTTTCCTATTTGCTCAGTCTTCTTTTTGAATCTGTTTGAAATTGTCCCACAGATCTTGGGTTCTCTCTCTCTCTCGAACCCAGAGCCCCACACATACACAGCACTGAGTTACACATCCAGCCTTAAACATTTGTTTTCTTTGCATGTCATCTGAATAACTCATATTGACCTATTTGCAAGTTCACTAATTGTTTCCTGAGCTGTCAAGTATACTGATGAGCCCCTAAAAGGAATTCCTCAGTTCTAAAACTGCTTCATATTTCAAGCATTTCTATTTGAGTCCTCTAATTTTCATCTGTCTGCTAAAAGTCTCTATATATTCATGCAAGTGGTATTTTAAAGTTTCTGATAATTCTAATCATCTGGACATCTCTGAGTCTGATTCTGTTTATTTCATTTTGCCTGGACAATGAGGTATTTTGTTTTCTTATGTCTCGTATTTTTGAATGAAGGTTATAGTACATCTTTATGCAAAACTGGTGAGGCTGAAATAAACTGTATCTCTGCTTAGAAATGACCATATTCCTCCTCCTATTAGGCCATTATTGTGGGGGGTTAAATCAATATAAACAGGACTTTAAGAGCTAGGTTTGAGTTTTGGTATTTACTGTCTGTGCCTCATAGGTTTCAAATTCCTTTAGTGGTACTATAGGTCTCACAATGGTGCTAGAGTCCCAAAGGGTTTTATTTTCCTCCATAATGCTTCTGTAACATCCACATCTCACAGTTATATGTATATGCCTCCAGCACAGAAGGGATCTATCTCTCTCTGTGTTCTTGCCCCATCACCCAGTAGTGTAATACTACAACTCTGTTACTTAGTTCTTGCTAAACTGTAAATGGAGGTTAAAGGACTTTTGCATTTGTCCTAAACAGTCTCAGTATATCCCATGTGCCAGATGCTGAGGGGTGTTTTCTGCACTTCTTCCAGTAACAGAAGACTTCTAATGGTATATGATTCTGGGTGCACGACTATTTTCTGCTCTTCTTCTCCCAAGGAAAGAAAATTTCTTTTTCTTCACCTCTTCCAGCAGTAACAATGACTTTTTCTCTGTTCCCTTCAGAGACAGGATTTTCTGACATTTGCCCAGTGTCACAAAAGTTTGGCCTATATGATAGAAGGATTCAAAACAGGGAGAAAGTGAGGCTTCATGTCTTTCTCAGCAGTGGCTAACCCCTTCTTCACACCAGCAACATCCTCCATGATTCTCGCTGAGCACGTACCCAGCTCACAGTCATTCTCGTGAACACCCAGTGGAGGTTCATGGAAAAGAACATAAGGGTGAGTGTAAATTCCACCCGAGCCTGGGACTTCCAACTAGGAGTTATATACTGTTGTACTTAGCACGCACTAAGGTGATAGCAACCCTTTAAGAATGGTAGATTTTTTTCTTTCTCACTTGTATGGTGGTTGTCCTTTTCTCCACTGACCTACCATAGGTGGGGGGAGTCTGTGTATCCTGTCTCTCCTTAAGAGGGGCCATTCCCATCTTGAGTTTCAGGGTACCTGATTGATTGTCTTATATCTCTCTGATAATCTGATAGGCACAGAAAAGTTGTAATTTTTTAGCTTACTTTGTTTTTTCTTGTTAGAGAGGAAACAATACTTTTTCCAACTTTCTATATTGTAAACAAAAGTCTCCTATCTCTCATAGAAAGCTGTTCTTCTTCAAAAACTGCTACGTATGTATACATTTCACATACAAGAAAAACTAAAAGAGAAAATAACCTCCCAAATATAAAGAGTAAAATTAGTTTGTTGTACAGCTTGGGATTCTTTATGTTCTTCTTTTTTGTGCTATTCTATATGCCCTAAATTATTTACAAAGATCTAGTTTCATAATGGTAAAAAGATTATGTGTGTACTCCATTTTTTAAATCAAGTGCAAATGCTAGAAAATTACTTTATCATAAGAATGCCATTTGGCTGCCATTCAAAAAAAAAGAATTTTGTATCCTCATAATTCATGCAATTACATATTTTTCATTATTTATAATGATTTTCAGTATAGCTGTCCAATGAAAGAGAGAAAATTCTTTCAAGAAAGAAAAAGTTAAGTTTCATTTAAGAGAATAATTATCCTTAAGCCTACATAAAAATCTCTTGCTTTGAGAGCCTTGTGTTTAAGAGAACTAATTGTTTTTATACATATTGTCTCATATGCTGTATTAACCCTCATCCTAAAACAACTAATCTCTGCCACTCCAGGTTATAAGGTAAACACACTTTAGGATAAAAGATAAATGTCAACCAAACAGTAAAAAGCAGCTGCAAAATTCCCCCAAGTTGAATATTTAACTTAAGTTGTCAAGCTAAAACATATCAAAAGGAGTTTTCAGGCAAAAACTTAATATTATATTCAAGAAAGAAAAGGGTAGCTCAACAATTTACTCATATCCCCTTACCATAGTACCTTTCCTTCAAGCAATAAGTCATGAAAGGTCAATTATGTATAGCAACTTACTTAGATGAGATCAGGTGCATTCAGGGTGGGATGGCCATCAACAGCAACTTACTTAGTAAAAGCCTATAGATCATTCTCTGATCTGTGGTAATCTTGTCAATTGAGATGGGGGTGGGGCTACTGATGGTAGATGGGATCCCTAGGGTGATGGGGAATGTTTGGGCCTGTACCTTTCAAAGATAGTCTCATTTTAACAAAAACTTTTTATGAAATTAATCTGACTTATGAGAAAAACAACAAATTAATTAAACAAACCCTATGTTCCATTTTTCACAATCAGAATAGTTATAAAATAAAGGACTCACGCTAGTTCCTAATTACGTTCCAGAGTAGCCTGGAATACCATGTTTTTCCATTAATTCATTCATTCATTTTTTTAAAATTTATTCAGTTGGGTACAGAAGATACTCCACTAAAAAGATAAAAATGTTTCTACCCTACAAGAGGTTTGTCTGAACAACCTAAATTAAAGTCAGGGTTGGCTCCTAGATTAGTCCTATTTATTTCCAGCACTTAGCATCCATTGTGTATTTCCTCAGTTAGATTAGATAATCCTTAAAGACACAGATTGTATTTTTAGCATCCTATTGTCTTTACTACCAAACAGCACCTAAAAAATGAAAGATTATCAATAATGTATGATGAATAAACTAATAAATGAGCAAAGAAATAAAGAAGCTTTGAATTTAGCACCTACAGAAGCAATAATGTTTCCAAAGGAGTTTATTTGCTACTCCCCTTGGCCTTAAAATTTCATCAAGTAGATTGTTAAAATACATTAAACTACAATTTTCCAGTAAATTCGCATTAATAGGAAGTGCTAAAAATGCAAAGAAAATAGGACTGAATTAGATAGGTAATACAAATTTTTAAAAATTGTTTAAAAGTGACCATCTTTCCCTTTCATCATGACTGTAAAAATAAAGCATGCCATATAGTGAAGACTTTCAAAATCACAGCTGAAGGAATATTAAGTTTTTCAAAACCAGGAATGCTGGTGTACAACTATAATTCCAGTTACTCAGAAGACAGAGACAGTAGGATCACAAGTTCAATACCAGACTAAGCAAAGTTATCAAGACCCTATCTCAGAAAAAAAAGAAAAAGAAAACAAAAGGCTCAAGGGGGAGAGAGCTTGCCTAGCATGTGTGAATCCCTGGGTTCAATCCCCAATAAAACTCACACAGACACACACACACACACACACACACACACACACAAAGTATTTCAGAATATTTATAGTCACAATCTTAGCACTGGTTTTATTTCTACTGTTTCATATTATACCTTAGATGAAGATCTTCCGAAAACTTCAGACAGGCATAAATAAATTCTTTAATCTGGTTGTAAACTTTAGGCACAAATTCAGAGAAAGGAAACTTTTTTGGGAACGATTGCTGTAAATGAAAGAATTAATGAAAGGAAGTCACAAACAAATATACCTTGAATATACCTTTATATAAAAATGCAAAGGGAACTTTCTTCCACATTGTGAACTACCTGCATGACAGCTTGAAATTTTAAAAAAATGTCTCCTACAATCACCTTGCTGGCTTGTGCCTGTAATCCTAGCTACCTGGAAGGAAGAGATTAGGAGGATCACAGTTCGAGGTCAACCCAGGCCAAAAAGAAAAGTTCATGAGATCCCATCTCAACCAATGTCTGGACATGGTAGTGAGCACCTGTCACCCTAGCTATTTAGGAGGCTGAGATCAGAAGGATCACAGTTCCAGGCCAGCCCCGTTCATGAGGCCCTGTCTCAACAGAAAAATCTAGGTGTCATTCCAGCTGCTGTAGGAAGCATAAATAGGAGGATTGTGGTCCAGGCTGTCCCAGGCAAAAAGCTAGACCCTATGTCAAAAATAACCTCGGCAAAAAGGGTTAGGGTGGCTCATGTGTAACCTGCCTTGCAAGCTCAAAGCCCTCAGTTCAAAACCAAGTACTGCCAAAAAAAAAAAAAAAAAAAAAGACACAAATTTAAATAAAACAAACAAAAATGTAAGTGCTCTTCAACATGCGAAGGGCCAAACAGATTATGGTACATATTCAGTACAAAGGAATGAACTACTGATATGTTTAACAACTTGGATTCATCTCAAAGGCATCATGATAGTCAAAAAGTCAGTATCGAAAGGTTATATACAGTCTGGGCCTAAGTTTATGGTCCTCCAGGTGAGGCAAAAGTAGATGGAAACTAAATTGATGCATTCCAGGACTAAAGATTGGAGAAGGGGGACTGATTATAAAGGGGCAGCAGAAGGAAAATTGGGGGTGATGGAACTGGACTTTATTATTATTGTGGTAGTAGATACATGACTCAATGCATTTTCAAAATTAACAGAACTATATACCCAAAAGGGTAACTTTTACTATATATTTTTGGGAGAAACTGTCTTAAAGAGTAAAATTTTCAAAAGTATGTCAAAATGTAAACAAATTGGAACATCCTCAGAAATCTTTCAAAACCCTTCAGAGGTGATAGTAGATAGGACCCCAGGGCCATCTACTGATCCCCAAATCAGGAAATTCTATTCTGAGACACAAAATGAGACCTTTAAAAGTGTTTTATAAACCTAATCTAATGAGCTGCAGGTTATCAGTTTCAATGAAACTGATCTAATGAAGCTGATCCAGGGGATGCCAAAACAACCAAAGAAGATTATTTTAAAGTATTCCTTACCTTTTCCAACTCTGTATCTTGGAATGGGAACTGTCCTACCACCTTTTTGTACATTTCTTCACATGTTACTGGTATGGGACTATAGTTGTCAGAATCAAGTATATTTCTATAAAAAATAATTATAGAAGAGAGGGAAGAAAGGAAGGGACACAGAGATGAAGATGATGTGTTAAACACAAACACAAAAATTCTAACTCTAATGATTGTATATATACTACAACTTCAAATGAACATTTCCTAGTCTACTATATTCCTTCTACAATGCAGCTATTTAGTTTGGGGGAGCCAGAAAGGAAACTATACTCTGAAATAAATAGGACACCATTATAAATATGATCACCTAGTATGATTTACAAATGGCACACAAATTTTAAAGGCAAGTGAGAAGTAAACAACAAAAAAATGTATACTCTAGACACATGACAAAGAGTTATTTCTATTTGTTTTAGTAAGATATATTTGATTATAATTATGTTTTTAATCCTATACTAAATATTCTAATTAAATCTGAATTTGCAGATAGGAAAAGTAACTTCTATAATAAATCCAAAGTATGTTCATTTACTTCATCTACTGATCTGTACTAATCACAACTTTATTTCATCTATACATTCTCCCTTCTTAACTAGACTAGGGGCTCTCTAAAACCAGAAACTATCCTACCAATATCAGAGCAAAAACTCACTGAAGGCACCTAACACTGTAGATATATCAGGTTACAAATTTTCAAGAACAATAGTCCTTAAGAAGGATTATCGCCATTAGACAAATCTGGGTTCTAGAAATGCAAATATTTACATAAATGTACAGATGAGTTGAACTAAGTGACGATTAAAGATCATCAACTATGAAGAGTAAAATTTTAAAAATCGGTTAAGAGCTTAAAACTAGAAGACTTTAAAAACAGGATAAGCTGATGTGGGAAGACATCATACAAAAGGCAGGATCACTTAAAAAGTAGGAAAATAGAAGCCATGTGTTCTTAATACTTGTTACATCAGAAAAACATGTACATAAAAATGTGTGTACACATAGGCACATGGACATATACACATCACAACAATTTCTCACCTGAAAATACCTGCCCACTTCTTCAGCAGAGTTTCACTATATTGGTCTCTTATTTCTAACAGCATGTCAAAAAGTTGATTTACAGGAAAACCATACACCTGAAAGAAAGTATCTTCATCTTCTATGGTGACTATACTTTTTAATAACATAAAGAGATTAGGCAATGAAAGATATTTTGTTCTTTTAACAACATTTTAAATGAAACAATGATGGTAGAGTCTTTCATTCCCACCTAATATCTAGTTTTTATTTCTCATGAATTAAAAGATAAAGATTAAAATGCCTAAAATAGTCAGAAAAAGAAAAATGAAAATCAATATATTCTGTTAGCTAAGTGCCCCCCCACCCAATCCCACAACTCCTGCAGTAATTTACTGCTCTAGCAGCCTTCAGAGGAAGGAAAGAAAGTGAAGATGCTGCCAATTTCACCCATATATGACAGCACTCCATTGGATATAATACATAGTTAAAATCAACCATCTTCACATCAGTAGTGAAACAAACTACAAAATCACTTTGATGCCATATCCAAATTAAGAACATTTGGAAAAATTAACAGACCAAGTGGTTCAATTAGTTGATCTGCTCTGCAAGGAGAACAAACGGAGGTAGGAAGTATTTGTGACAACAGAAAGAGTCAAGGTGAAACCCTGGCAAAGCTATAAAGAGATGAAACGGGGGAGGGGGGGAATGACCCAAACATTGTATGTACATATGAATTAAAAAAAATTTTTTTAAATAAATAAAGAGATGAAAATATCTACTTCGAGGAAAAGAATAAATAACTAAAGTCTAAAAAGCAGTTACCCAAGCTTAGGGAGACAATGTAAAGATTTAGAGCTGATGAAATACTAATGTAGATGGACAGATGTAAACAACTCACGTACCTGAAGCGTGTCAGCAAACAGCACAATAAGGTTCTTCAAATCTAACACAAGGTTTGGATCAGAGCAGTAAGACTAAAGGAAAGGAAAAACAAAGGGAAAAATACAACTGAATTTTCAGTTATTAAACTGTTTTAATGTTCTAGCTGGTAAAGGCTCTTAAAGGAAGCGTCCAATCCTTTCATGATACAAGGTACCTACCACAGTGAGCTAGGGAAGAGCTAAACAGAGTTCTTCTCGGATGCTCTAATCACAACTCCATCCCTCCTTTCTCAGAAAAACAACATTCTGACTTTGATGATAATCACTTCCATGTCTTCCTTAGTTTTTCATTTGTTTGTATCTTTAATTAATAGCCTTTATTTTTTAAAGCAGTTTTAAAGCTCTTACTTGCTCTAGGCTCTTGTAGTAGCTTTAAAATATTATACATCAGGTTATAAGACACCTATCCCCCATAATAAAACTATTGAGATTTTGATTGGCAATAAATTAAATTGATAGGCTAAGGAAGTCACCACTTATGCAAAGATCAATGAAATGATCATTTTTGGCATAAATTAGAGGAAGCAGTGCAAGGGCTTTTAGTAAGTATTCAAGGAGTTAGTAAGACAACTTAACGTTCTCAAATTTTCATTAAATAGCTTTTATCCATCTAATTGAATGAATAATTAGTTCAGAAGCAGCATTCTCTACATGAACTAAAGTGGAGTATCACAAAAAAATCATGCTATATTAAAACATACCAATTGATAATGTGGGAATTGCTAATTAGGCTACTTCATATAACCTTTCTTTTAGTAAAACATTGACCTCCAAATCAGTGTTTATGACATTATAGGAATATAGAAGACAATACAGAGTAGTAACTAAGAACATGGACTCTATCTGGATTTAAATCCAGGTTCCATCTCTTAGAAGATGTAAGACTAGTTACCTAATCTCTCTGAGGTCGTACCCTAGATTATAAATTAAATATTATAATAATAATACCTGTCTTTATATTATTGCATGAGGGTAAAATGACAAAGTATATAAGATACACAGAACAATTCTTGACACATAATGAATAATGTTCAGATATTAGCTACTGTTTTCTGATTGCAAAGAGCATTCTCAAAAGTTAGCTCAGTGTTGGAGAATATGGAAATTTGAATGGTCTACTTCTCTACGCCTTTGAAGAACGTATACAGTTCCAAATGCTTGTTTCCATATTCACACATGTTAATTTTAAAACACAGAAATAATACATAATATATTGGCAATCAGCTCTAAGTAAGAACGCTTCTGGGGCTTCTTACATACCGAGTGAGTACGGAGTGCTGCAATGGTTTTTGAAAGTGCCATTTCCCACAGCTCATCAATGTATGCTCTATTTACTAAGCCCTGGGTTGTATGTAAAATGTGATCTTCAACCACAAAAAATCTAAGATTGAAGAAAAAAGAAAGCACGACACTCAGAAATTGCACTTTGATTACTACCTCCAGGTTTTAACAAACAGTAAGAGCTGCCATCAAATTCAGTTAATATTCATTTTTTCTTTAAAAAAAACTACTCAGTATCATAAATGAAATTACTATTTAGACTAATAATTATGTCTATGATCATATATTCTGAACCACATCGACAGAAAATGGAGTTACATTTCAATTAATGTTAACTATGTTATCCAGCTAATTAAAAGGGGGAAATGTATATAGCTAATGAAGGCTAATTTCAATATACTTTTAAAAACAGGATGTCAATACACTTCAAGAAAGTAATAGATTTTAAAGCTGAAACATATATATTTTTAACAACCAAAAGCAAAACATATCAAAATAATTCCCCTTATGTAGACTTTCTCAACAAAGTGAAGAAAAATGTAACGTATAGAGGTTTTATGAAAAAATACAAACTTATTTTTCAACATCCTTGTTGTAGCTTTTGGTTATTATGCATCTAAAATGTCCCTTCAATTATCTTGCCTAAATGTTTATGCTAGTTAAGATAATCTTTATTAGGAAATTCTTATGATATATTTTAATCAAAATTATTAATTAGACTAAAACAATCAAAATCTGATTTTAAAAGAGAAAGAAAGAAACAATTGAAAAATCCAACTTATTTCCCATTCTTTTAACAACAGTCATCATTTTACAATTACAACAAGCTGCCTGTTATTTGGATCTTTATTGGGAATTACAACTTCATACTACTATCTGTACTTGGCATAGGGGTAGCAAACTATAGCCCACTGGATAAACCTGGCCCACTGCCTGTTTTCATGAAGATTGTTTTACTGGCACACAGCCATGCTCACTCATTTATGTATTGTATATAGCTGCTTTCAGACTATGACAAAGTCAAATAGTTGAGACAGAGTTCATATGGCCTGCTAAGCCCAAAATACTTTACTATCTGGTACTTTTAGAAAAAGTTTGCCAACTTTGCTGATTATTTGGCTCCATACTGGAACCAAGAATAGAGAAAAAAAGCATCAAGTGTAATAAGATTATAAATTAATGTTTTTCTTTCTGTATCCACAAAAAGTATCCTCTAAGAATATAGTGTTGAAAGCAACAGGCTATTCCTTTTATATTATAAAATAATAATAATAAATTTTCTCTTAAGAATTAAAAAATAATTTCTCAAGGAAACCTTATTTATTTTTGCAAGTTTCTCAAGTCCAGGTATTGAACTGCAAGTATATAAATTTAATACATATATATATGCATATATATATATATATATATATATATATATACTTACCCTACAATTTGATTAAAATACTTCCTGTAGCCATCTAAAGTTTCATGCTACAACAAGAAGGAGAAAATTATTTTTTCTGTTTTGATACATTAAGACAACATTAAAATCATTTTAACTTCTTGAAGCAGAAGTTCCTTAAACTACAAAGTAAATACAATAACAGTACCTACCTTATGATTACGGTGAGGATAAAATGAGATAATAAATATCTAGTACATAGAACAATGGCTGACACATACCAATTAAAACATATTAGCTACTATTCTTACTGTAACACATATCAAAAATTGTCTGAGGGACTAAAGTATGGCTCAAATGGTAGAGCACCTGCTTTGCAAGCACAAAGTCCTGAGATCAAACCCCAGTCCCAACAACAACAAAAAAAGTTGTCTCAGAATGACAGTAACCACACACACACTCAAAAGATACCTGAGAAAGAAAGGGAAAACACAGAAAGTGTAGTTGGTAATACTACCTACCATGTTAGATGGAGGCTGGAGTACCAAACGAGCCTGTTTCCGCCTCTGTTTTCGGTAATAGTTCTCAAATGTTTCTCGGGCACCCTGTAAAATATGTAAAAGGAAATAAGTTAAGAGAATTGGACCAATTGTGGAGTTAAAGGGAAAAGAGAAAGTTCTGAGTCTAGAATTTCATGCAGTACCACATTTCTTAAAATCTATTTCAACAATAATAATAATCATAAAAAATAAATATAAATAAAAATAACTATTGCCATTTATCCATCCTTACTCATAATCACCATAAGGATGGATATAAAAGACCTTTTCAATAAAATTACCAAAACACCAAAGCTGATTTCTGAGTCGATGATCACGAATTCACAAAACTGAAGGCAATACAACCACCCCACAGGTTATAATAATAGGTAAGAAAATGTTCCTTAAAAAACTTACAAAACAATCCAGAAGCAAAATGCCCAGAATGAAAACCAGCTTTCAAATGAATCATAAGCAAAGGACCAAAAGTAAATGGGGAAAAGGCAAAACTGAGAATGGTAAATCATTCTTTCTGAACAAAATATAATGTAGAACAGAATTCAACTAAAAAGAGAAAGAGAGAGGGAGAGGGGGAGAGAGAGGGAGAGAGAGAGAGAGAGAAAAAACAAAGCCCTGAATATTTCTGGTACCCAATTTACACTTCACATTTAAGGTTTCTGAGATTAACATGAGAAGATCCCCAGAGAACAATATCTAGTGCATGCATTTAAACTCATAAGCTCTGTAGTGGGTTGAACAGTGTCTCCCCAAAATCCATGTCTTTCCCACAATGTCAGAAAGTGAACTGAGTAGGAAACAGCACCATTATAAATGTAATTAGCTAAATTATAATGTCCTCATGCTGATGCAGGGTTGGCCTTTATACAAAATCAAAAACACACAAAGAGAGAGAGAGAGAGAGAACATGGGATGAAGGTAGTAGAGATTGGAACGATGCAGCTGCAAGCCAGACACCACCACACCAAGTATTGCTGGTCACCAACTAAAGCTAGAAGGAGGTAAGGAAGAATTATTCCCAGAATATGAAAGGGAGTACAACTTTTCTGATGCTTTGAATTTGTACTTCATGCCTCCCAAAATGGGACAGAATAAATTTTTGTTGTTTTAAGATACCTAGTCTGTAGTACTTTGTTATGGCAACTCTACAAAACTAATATAAGCTCAAAGTCTTTAAAATATCATGCCCCACTTTTGACAAAATCCTCTTCATAATTTAAGACTTTTCTACATAAGCAAAAGTAAAAAGGGAAAGAAAGAATGCCATAGAGGTAAAGAATACTGATTTTGTAATCAGGCAATTAGTCAAATTGTGACTCTACCCTTTACTGACTGGGTAATTGCTATATATATAGCTGTATAACTTCCCTTCCACTAATTTAAGTCCCACTATTTATTTAACTTTCACTTGTGCTGTGGCTTTCTCATTTATAGGGGTGCCAACTGCACAAGATTATTATGAGAATTTAGAAGAGTAAAAAGCTTTTAGAACAGTGTCTGCTAAAAAATATGCAAGTGTAAACGTTACACAGGTGTTTATTTTATAGAATGAAATCAATAATAAAAATGAAAGCCCTACCCACCTATTGCAATATCTAGTTCATACAATAACCTAGTTCAATTTCCTTAAATTTGAAGAACTTTATTCAACATGTTTCCTTGTTATATTACTAAATTGGCTCTGCATTGACAAAATTAACTTTAATTACTAAATCAAATCATGCAAAATACACTAATGTATGTCAGGAGCTGGCAAACATTTTCTGTAAAATTCTGGATAGTAAATATTTTAGGTGAGCAACTAGTCGGCAGTGCTCTGCTGCTATACAACACATAAATGAGTAAGTGGTTGCGTCACTTGTAGAAACTCAAATTAGAATTTCATGTA
Organism: Castor canadensis; assembly: GCF_047511655.1. Lineage (NCBI taxonomy): Eukaryota > Metazoa > Chordata > Mammalia > Rodentia > Castoridae > Castor > Castor canadensis. The sequence continues at coordinate 62,762,157 of NC_133397.1, forward strand.
ATTTTCACCTGTCAAGAAATGTTAGGTAAAAGTCTATCTGGTAAAAACCATTTTCAGTTCATGGTCCAGAGAGACACAAGCAGCAAGCTGGATGTGGCCAATGGGCCATGGTTTGTTACGTGCTGGTGAAGCTTAAAAACAAAGGTCTTCAAATGCTGCAGTGATTATAGCTGTATACACTTAGGTTTTCCTACCTATAAAATGAAATCAAATATTAGGACAACTATTTCAGGACTTTCTTTCTCTGTAAGTTAATGAGGAAGGAATTGATTCTGTTTCAGAAATAAGGGGAAACTTCTATTTGGTTTGTTAAAGTTATTCCCTGCTGTCACCATTTCATAGCATAGTGAGATTATTAATGTCAATTATATTCTGTATACACTGAAGGGCTTTTCATTTTAAGGTTAACAGACCTAAAGGACCTTTATTACTATAATGTGACATTACACATTCAACATGTTTTGGAGCCAAGATATACTTACCTGAGAATTTAGGGAAAGCTTTCTTTCTAATTAGACCTTAAGACAGTAATTTGATTCTTTTTTGTAAGTGATAGAAAATATGTGAGACAATATTCTATATAAAAACTAAATCATGAACCTCTACTTAATTCCAAATTGGATATGGATTTGCCTTTCAAATATTCCTACAACAGAATAAAAACAGAAGAAATGACCAATATGTAATAAGCTTGACTTCCCCATTTACCACAACAAGTTGGATTTTCCTGGTGTCTGCTAAATAAATTCACCTTTAATTATTCTATTCCCTCTGCCAATTTTGTCAAATCAAAACATAAAGGTGAAATTTGAGAAGTAGACATTTGACCAGGCCAGTTGAATAACTGGTAAAGTGTCTGCCTTTCTCTTCACAAATAGGTCACTAGATAAATGACAGAGGTTTCACTTCAACACCAAAGATCTCTCAATCACTAATAGTGAAAAAATATAAATAAAAATAGAAGTGTTGAAGGCATAAGCACATGAGTATAAAACACCAGGCAGGCAAATGAAAGCTTGTTTTTCCCTTACTTTATGCACTTTTATAATGTTATAAAGGTTTGTATTAACACACATCACAGAAAAAAATCACTTGATACATATTAAACTGTAGGTACTGAGAATGGTCTCTATCTTCACTGAATTTATATTGTACAGTGGAAGACTGGCAAGTAAACAAGCAATTGATTAGAGTGGTGGGGTGTCTTTGTGTGTGTGTGTGTGTGTGTGTGTGTGTGTGTGTGTGTGTATGTGTGTATGTGTGTGTGTTTATTGGATTAACAGACTGTCAAAAAAGGCTTCTCTGGAAAAAAAATTTAATCTCCTAAGTAAAAAATAAGTCAGAAGAGTAAGCTAGGTAAAGAGAAAGGGAAAGAATGCTCCTAGTAGAGACAAAGACTCAAAAGATAAGAGGAATCACATATCCCATATGTTTGAAAGACGTTCTCCATGTCTGGAGATAATAAGCAGTAAGACTGGAAGGCTATGTAAATTAAGTTATTTAAACATCAGTTCTAATGACAATGAAGATTTTACAAATTTTGGACACTGTAGTGTAGAAACTAGGGTGAAGAAGGAAAATTAGGCTCAAAATTGCCAATCAGAATCCAAGGCATATCAAAGGAGGTACATAATAGGAGATGAGCAATAAAAGATGGGAAGAAAGGAAGGCTTGTACAACATTTCTAATGTAGGTAAATGGTTTGATAGTTGTATCATTTAGTAAGTCGGGACATAAAAAAAAGAATGCAGTTGACCTTCATTATTCATAGATTCTGTATTTGTCAATTTGCCTACTTGTTAAAAGTTGTTTGTAACTACAAAATCAATACTTAGGGTCTTTCATAGTCATTCACAGCCATGTGAAGAATTTTGAAAATTTTCAATTGTTCAATGCACATGTTCCCAGTTCAGGTCAAACAAGACAATACTCTGCCTTCTTGTTTCAGTTTTCATACTGTAAACAAGTATTACTTTCATCGTCTATTCAATGCCACGTTTTTTGTATTTTTGTGCTTTTTGTTGGTGATTTTGCTGTGTGAAATGGACCCCCAACTATAGTACTAAAATGCTGTCTAATGTTCCTATGCTCAGGAAGGTTTGTGATGTGACTTAGAGAAAAAAAATGTACGTATTTTATAAGCTTTATTCATGGCTTCCCTTTAGCTTACTCACCATTCATCTGGCTATAGAGCTAATACCCTTATGGAAACAGAATTTCATAGTAGGTGGATGTGCCCAGGTCCACAGCTGTGTAAAAGCAATTTAGTAACTAATTCCAGGGTCTAGTAAGAAACAGGCCTAATAAATTCTTATGAAAGATGGCCAAACATCTCTTACCACATAGTTATCAGTGTTTAATTATCTGAACTTCTTAAAGTGAATAAAAAAACCAGTGAAATATAGGGTCTTCCTATCTGTAGTCTTGAATGGCACTGCAATTTTCCCTTTGTGAAGATAGCTCATTGATACCAAAATCCATGGGTGCCAAAGTCCCTTTTATAAAATGACATAGTATTGTACATTGCCTATACATATCCTTCCATATAATTTAACATTACTTAGAATAACTAATAAAATTTAAATGCTGTATAAATGATTGCTATAGGGTATAATTTAAGGAGTACTGACAAAAAAAGAAAAGTCTGGCTGGCCATAGTGTCACATGCCTGTAATCCCAGCTACTCAGGAGATTGAGACAAGGGGATTATGGTTCAAAGCCAGCCTGGGCAAAGTTAGCACAAGACCCTATTTAAAAAAAAACAAAGCAAACAAACCTAAAAGCAAAGGTCTAGGGTATGACTCAAGTGGTAGAACACTTGCCCAGAAAGCATGAGGCCCTGAATACAATCCCCAGTACCACTAAACAATAGAAAAAAAGAAAAGTCAGTACACAGTACAAATGCAAAATTTTCCCCAAGTACTTTCAGTGTTGAAAGTACTTGAGGAAAATTCAGTTGGTTGAGCTGTATAGAGGGAATATTCAAATTGTGCTACTACACTTGACCCTTTTCCCCATGACCCCACTCTCTGGCAAGACCTAAAGAGGAAAATTCATGAAACACAGGGGTCCATCAAATGATATAGTCAGAAAGTATTCCCCAAAATTCATATATTGAAACCTAACCACCAAAAGGGTAGTATTAAGAGTTGGAGTCTTTATAAAATAATTAGGTTATGAGGGAAGAGCCCTCCTGGATGGGATAAGAGACCTTAGAAAAGGGCTTCAGGGAGTAGGTTTTTATCCTTCCATCTCTTCACTTAAGAACACAGCATTCTTCTCTATGAAAGATTCAGCAACAAGCACCATCTTGGAAGCAGAAAGCAACCTTCACCAAACACCAAACCTGCCAGTGCCTTATCTTGTGCTTCACAGCCTCCAGAAATGAGAAAGAAATTACTATTGTTTATAAATTATCTGGCCTATGACATTTTGTTATAGCAAACGAATGGACTAAGGTACAGACTGTTGTATTCATAAATTTGGAACTGTATTTTCAAACCAGAATTTGCTTTCAAACACTGGGGAAGGGATACAGTGCATTTAGCAGCAAGACACATCCCTCGACAACTAGATTTCTCACTTCACTCAAATGGCCCGACAAAAGGAGAAAAATTTACTCAAATTTGGATAAAATGTTAATCATTAGCTTATTTATCAGTAGAGTTGCTTTTTTTTCAGATTTTTATGCATCTAAAATATTATTGTGCTGGGGACATAGCTCAAGTGGTAGCCACCTCTCTACCAAGCACAAGGACCTGACTTTAAAATCCACTACTGCCAAAAAATATACATATATTTTGGAAAAGTTAAGAAGGAAAGACTGAGAAGCCAAGTAAGGCTTTGTTTAACATTTTCTGTGCTAAATGTGTATACCCCGTCTGAAATTTAACCTAAATACTAAAGTCTATATTATCATAATGGGGTGAACACATATAAGATTGCTGTTGTATTGATTGGCTATATTGTGTTAAAGTATGGAAAATTGTTGTAATAAGAATTATTAGTTAGTGTTAGGACTAAGAAACCAAGCCAGAGAATGACAGGTCGATATGCAAATGAGCCAAGCCTAAGGTGGTTAAACCTACAACACCAACTATGAGGTCACCACCAAGCATAAAAACCGGAGCCTCGCTACCACTCATTGCTCGCCTTCCCAAAGCTCTGACGTAGAGGCAGCTGCCACTTGAGAGCATTGCCCCCTTCTCCCAATGACCAGGTGTCACCGGTGAACTGTGAGACCGGACCTGCCACTGAGATTGGCCGTAAGGGTTCCCCGGAGCCCGGCTGGACTCCTCTCATCGGCTAAGAAGATGGCACAAGGTGAGCAAGGGTTGAGGAAAGCCTGAGTAAATTCCTGGCTGGCTAGGGTAGTAGAGGATAGGACAATGTGGACTTGTTTGAATAAAATCCTGTTCTCTGAAGTAAGAGTCTCCTGAGTACTATTTACCCGTACTCAACTGGTAACGAACCATAAGCGCTTGCGACACATAAAGATACCTCCATAAGAAGTTTTTTTCCATTCAGTTATGGACAAACTATATAAGAAGAGCTAACTGATCATATCACATACTGTATCTTTAGTTAATGCCAAAACAAAAGAAAGAAATACTCTCCAAAATCTCCTTCAATTCACTAAATTCACATTTTGTTGAAATATTTAGTATAATATCACACCCTAGGATAAACTTGGAAGAGATCACTTCCTGAGTCCAATCATTACTCTTAACACTAGACTTTACCAAACAATAACACACTTCTCCTCAGGCTATCCTGGAAATTATTCTTTTTAAAAACCGTTTTGTTTATAGGTGAAATAACTCTTTTTAAAAGATCTTTTGTTTGTAGCTGTTTTCCACAATTTTTATCTCCTTGTAAGTTATTACCAACTACAAAAATAAAATATGTGACTTGTAGAAAAATTAGACAACACAAATTGGGCAAAGAGAAAATAAAAATCATCTACAATCCCATCACTTGTAAATAATTACTTACTTTCTGGTGTGATCTCTTACAAACATTTTCCTCTTTGAAATAGGTACTTCATATATATTCATATAAATATATATTTTATATATGAGATATAGGTACATACCTATAAATACTGTCATAGTGTATATATTCCTTTCATTGAATTCTACATGGAAAACTCTTTTCTTCAACCTCACTATTTGGTTTGGCCTATTCTCCACAACACTGTCCCAACTCCCTTTCTTCAAACACATGGTACATTCTCTCACCATACAAATACCAGGACCACTGAACAAATGTTTAAAAAGAAAAATAAAAACACAAGCAACATGTATTCTTTTTCATGTTTCCAGAAACCTGTCTAGATATAAATATATGCAACACAAACAATACTGCCACTCGATGTGGACAAACGAGTCAGGGGCCGTGTTTTTATTGGTAAACGTAGTAAAATTTAATACTATCAAAGCTTAAATTCAACCAAACATGGACTGAAAATATCCCTGCTCCCCCCCCCCAAATATTCAAATTGTCTCTGTACTGAACATGTGCAGGCTATTTTTCTTGTTACTATTCCATACATAATACAGCATAACAACTATTTATACATATTTGCATTATATTAGGTTTTACAACTAATTAGAGATGACTGAAAGTATATGGGAGAACGTGTGTCAGTTACATGCAATTTTCTATAAGGAACTTTGATTGAGCAGGAGTTACTGGAACCAACCCCCTACATATTCTAAGGAACAACTACACAGACACCCTGAATATTTCACACAATTACTTAGCCCCATGCTTCTAAACATTAATGGTGTCTTCATGCCTTGTTTAGCAGAGAAAAAAAAATTACACCAAGGTATTTCCTCATATGGGCCATATGAAAGAGTGGGCATAGGACAGATTTCATGTCCTCTTCATGAGGTATATGCTATGCCATTATCTGGCTAAACAGCCCCTCATCTAGTGGGTCTTTCCTGACAGATACTGGTGTGCACCATATAGGAGGGCGGGTTAAGTCTTTCTCACACAGTAACAGAAAACAACCCTTAGATTATAAAGGAGAGAACACATATACAAAGAACAAAGGAGGGAATGGAAGAAGGGAGGCAAAACACTATTGTTCTTCTGGCTTTGTCTACAGGAAGCAATATTTCCATTTGGTTTTAGGTGAAGTCTGTAATTTCACCACCCTGACTGCAGCTGGAACTCCCTTTTAACTATCATAGCATCCAAGTGAAGACAGGTTTATTCAGAGTTTAAAAAAAAAAAGAAAGAAAGAAAAAGAAAGGGCTATTTTAATTTGCTTCCATGTGTAAAGGGGAGTACTTTTCATAGGGCCCCATAATGATGTTCAGCGGGATATTACACTTCACCACATGGCTAATTTGCACAGCAGGTCCATAGCAGGATTTTCTTTCATTAGAACTGCCCTAAAGATCAGACTACAGAAACATATGTAAAGAACAACCCCAAGATGCCCCCTATTGCTTAAACCTAGAAACATTCAATTCCCAGATGTAAACACCTATTCAGAGAATTCTCATGGCATGGAGGTATGTGTCACAACTACACTTACCTACATCAGGGCTCTGAAAAATGTCTAAATTTCACAAGTCATAGCATTGTCCAAACACTTCAGAAAATGAACTATGTATGAGGAAAGGATAATTGCTCTAGTAGATAATTTATCATTAAAAATATCATTGCTTCCAAATGTCCCAATTCTCGATATCACTCAATTAGCCTACAAAAAAAAATGAATCTACATAAACTTCTGACCCTTTTTGAAAAGAGCAGAGGCAGTATGACGTTCTAACAGAGTCCTGTTTATTTTTAAGATGGCCCTTATAACCTGTGTTTGTCTTGGCATTTCCTCCTTCTGCTATACCCAAGTGTGAGTCACAGAAGAGCATCCCTTCTGGGGAGTGACACAGTCTGCAGTATTTAAAAAGCACTAATGATAATAAAGAAAGCAAGCTGAAGTTGAATGATTATGGAGTAGCTGAGTCTGTGCTTTAAAAGAAAGTAAACATGATTAACAATCGTGGCCTTTGTAATTAGCTTTCCCTTCCAAGACAGAGTGTCAATTTATTAAATATTTTAACAAAGAGTCTTTTATTATCAGATTCAGTTCAGCTGGCTCCTTTTATAGCATTACCAACTACAACCAATAAAGCTTTAATTGATGACTACTTTTTATAACCTTTGACCCACGATGATAAACAGTTGTACCTTAAAGTGAAAGGGTGAACCTCAAAGGGAATGGTGTCTTAATCATGCTTAGAAAACCAAACTGTTTAAAATTACAACTTACTTACCTGGCTAGGAAAAAAACCTAGACTTCCTCTATGATTAGGGTAATTGATCAGGGAAAGATCTGAATTTCACTTTTAAGGTAAGTATTCTTTTGTTAAGGAAACACTAACCTGAATAATCTGTATGTAAGTGTGCATCTTTTGTGCTATTTAAAGAATATGACTCAGCCAATTTGTAGTCAACTAACAAGTAAATTTTAATATAAAATTCTTACTATTAAACAATTTAAATGCAAGTTATTGGATTATTTTTGAAAAGTACTCTGATTTAAATTATATATCTCCCCCCACAAGTACCATTCTTTCATTCAGTGGTCTCTTGCATACCAAGGACTACATACAAAGAGTATGTGAACAGGGAAGTAATCCAAAGTACTTGTCAACATGGGACACCAAAAATTATTGAGAGAATTGTCTTCCATATAATAAGCAGGGACAGTCTCTAATTAAGAATGAAGAAAAGGGGCTTTTCTGTTTTTACTCCACAAAACTATTTCCAAAGTTACTATTCATGCCCCAATTCACACTGCCAATTTTTAAGGAAAGTCTCTTATAACCTAACTCATACCTGCCCATCTTCTAAATTTCAAAGATGCTTCACAATTTGGGAAGTCCAAAGTTTTCCAGACAAATCTCTTAATCTGTTTCATGTTGTCAAAACAAATAGTCTAGGAACAATTGCTTAAGAGCTAATGGGAAAAATGGCTTTTAAAAATGTAAATAAAAATAATACCATCATCTTACAGATGAAGATAATTAAAGATTTTTAACAGTCCTCAGAATGAAAGATATGGGTTTAAACAGAAAGTCGCATATAAATATTTTAAATTAAAAGTACTAGCCATATAGAGTCTGTATGGTTCCCCATGTATACAGGGACATTAATGCTATGAAAATCACAAAATCAGGGGTTCTGTCAAAGTACTTTATAAACTGAAAGTTATACAAGTTGTTTTTATGATACATAAATGTATGTAATGACTGTTTTATTAAAGACACATGGTTCCTCCCTGCATTTCAAAGTCACATTCCACACACACACACACACACACACACACACAAAATAGCCTTTGTATAGTTAAGTGAGGATTGGGGAAATTTTATATAAATAAATCCATGTCTCCTCCCCTCTAACAGATGCTGTACAGAAACAGGCAAATTTAGAATCAAAGAATAAATAAATCAGTCATACGGAGCTTCAGATGTTCAGAAAAACAGGCAGAGTATCTGAAAACAAAGTGGGCAATATAAGGTCTACACTTGATAAATAATGTAAGTACGTAGGTTAAAAGAAAAAATAAAACTAAAACTTGAATAAAATTTGCTCCATGATCAATTTTAATTAAGGTTTTTATTATAAACCAATTATACAACCACATACTGTTATAAGAAATAATAAGAGACAAATCCTATCTGCCTTTTACCCACTTCTACAATGACAAACATCTTAGAAAACTATTATAATATCACAACCAGGATGTGGACATTGATAGAGTCAATATGCACATTTTCAAAAATGTAAGGATCCTTCAAGCTGACTTTTTACAATCAGTGCCCTACATTTTTATATCCACTGCTCTACATTCCTACCCACTACTTGATTCTTGGTAGCCACTAATCTGATTTGCACTTCTATAATTTTATGTTTAAGAATATCACGTAAGTGGAATTATACGATAGGTTATCTTCTGGGATCGGTTTGTCACTCAGAGCAAATCACTGGAGATTCTTTTCTTTATATGGCTGAGTAATGTTCTGTAGTATGAATATATCATACTTTATTTAACCATTCATCTGCTAAAGATATGTAAGTTGTTCAGTTTGGTACTATAATGAATAAAGTTGCTCGAAACATTCTAGTATAGATTTTGGACTGAAATAAGTTTTCATATCTCTCAGCTAAATGACCAGGGATACCTTCATATGAAAGTTGCATGCTTAGATTTTTGAGAAACTGCCAAATTGTTTCCAGGGTGACTATACCATTCTATATTTTACGTTCCCACAAGAATGCATACATGCATTTGATGGTGTCACAATTTAAAAAGGAGTATAACTGATTGTTGAGTATAGCTTTAATTTGATGTCCTCTAATGACTACTGATAGTGAACATCTTTATATCTGCCTCCATAATTGTTTCCCAGATTTTTTTTTACTAATTTCCCAATTGGATTATTTGGGGTGTTTTTTTTAACTGTTGAGTTTTGAAAAGTCTTTATGGATTCTAAATTATACTCCTTTGTTGACTATGTACTTTGCAAATGTTTTCTCCCACCTTAGCATATCTTTTCATTCTCTTAGCAAAGTCCTTCTCAGAACACAAGTGTTCGATTAAGTTTAATTTACAAATTTTTTTCTTTTATGGCTTAGTGCTTTTAGAGAGAAATAAGAACTGTCCGCCTACCCTTAGATTATGAAATTAGCCCCTGATTTTTAAAAAAGTATTATAGATTTTATAGTTTTACATTTAAGTCCATCATCTACTTTGTATAAAGTGTAGTAATTTTCACATGAAATGTGTCAATTAGTTCCAATTCCTCATGGTGGGGAATCTATGGATGTATACTCCAAAGCCATTTGCTCAGTTGCTTTTGTAATTTTATCAAATGTTTAGGTGGTCTAAATCTAGGTTCTCATCACCAACAGGTGTTGGAGAGGATGTGGGGAAAAAGAAACCCTCTTACACTGCTGGTGGGAATGTAAACTAGTACAACCACTCTGGAAAAAAATTTGGAGGCTATTTAAAAAGCTAAACATTGAGCTACCATTTGATCCAGCAATACCACTCTTGGGGATATACCCAAAAGACTGTGACACAGGTTACTCCAGAGGCACCTGCACACCCATGTTTATTGCGGCACTATTCACAATAGCTAAGTTATGGAAACAGCCAAGATGCCCCACCACTGACGAATGGATTAAGAAAATGTGGTATCTATACACAATGGAATTTTATGCAGCCATGAAGAAGAACGAAATGTTATCATTCGCTGGTAAATGGATGGAATTGGAGAACATCATTCTGAGTGAGGTTAGCCTGGCCCAAAAGACCAAAAATTGTATATTCTCCCTCATATGCAGATATTAGATCAAGGGCAAACACAACAAGGGGATTGGACTTTGAGCACATGTTAAAAGCAAGGGCACACAAGGGAGGGGTTAGGATAGGTAAGACACCTGAAAAATTAGCTAGCATTTGCAGAGAAACTAAAGCAGATACCTTAAAAACAACTGAGGCCAAAAGGAGAAGGGGACCAGGAACTAGAGAAAAGGTTAGATCAAAATGAATTAACCTAGAAGGTAACACAGAAGCACAGGAAAGTAATGTGAGTCAACTCCCTGTATAGCTATCCTTATCTCAACTAGCAAAAACCCTTGTTCCTTCCTATTATTGCTTATACTCTCTCTACAACAAAATTAGAGATAAGGGCAAAATAGTTTCTGCTGGGTATCGAGGGGGTTGGGAGGAGGGGGAGGGGGCTGAGTGGGTGTTAATGGAGGGGGTTTGGGCAAGGTGGAGAAATGACCCAAGCATTGTATGCACATATGAATAATAAAACAATAAAACTTAAAATAAAAAAAAATCTAGGTTCTTTATTCTTTTCGATTGATCTATCCATCCCTCTGCCAAGACCACCCAGTCCTGATAACTTTACATTTATAAGCATTGAAACCGGGTAGACTTATTTCTCTCTTTATTATTTTCTTTTGTATTAATGAATTGTTCTAGCTACTCTAGTTCTTTTGCCTTTCCATACAAATCTTGTCCATATCTACAAAAATATTGCTGAATTCTTCTAGGAATTTCATTAAATCTATACATCAACTTGGGAAAATTTGGTATCTTCCCTGAGTGTACTGAGTCTTCCAATCCATGAACACAGTAAAACTCACAATTTGCAGCTTTGCTGATTTCCTCCATCAGCATTATATTTTTCAGCATACAGACCCCATACTTTGTTTTTAATTTACATCTAAGTATTTCTTTTTTATTAAGAAATAAAATAGGCCAGGCACAGTGGCTCACAGATGTAATTCCAGCTACTCAGTAGGTGAAAATATGGAGGATTGCATTTTGAGGCAAACCCGGGGGAAAAGCATTAGCAAGATCCATCTCAATCAATAAGCCAGGCATGTTGGCAGACCTGTGATCCCAGTTCCGAAGCAGGTCACAGATAGTAGGATAGCCATCTGAGGCTGCTCTCCCCCCACAGACAAAAACTTTGAGACCCTACATGAAAAATAAGGGCTAGGGGGATGGCTCAAGTGGTAGAGCACCTGCTTAGCAACCACAAGGCCCTGAGTTCAAACCCAGAACTGTGAAAAAAAATCATAAAAATGTATTATATCTTAAATTTTTGTATCTACAAGTTCACTACTGGTATTCAAGAACTCACCTTTCATGGTTTTTTTTTTTTTCCTACCACCTTGCGGAACTTCTCAGTATTCACTAGTTTTACCTGGATTCTTGGGAGATCTTCAACATAGAAGACCATGTTGTTTGAAAATAGGAACAATTACATGTCTTCCCTTTCATTCTATCTGCCCTTTATCTCCTTTCTTTGTCTTGCAACACTGGAAACAACTTCGAGTTGAGGAAGCTGTTATTGTTTTTGCAGTGCCAGGGATCAAACTCAGGGCCTTGCAAATACTAGGCAAAAACTCTACTACAGAGCTACTTCCCCAGTCCTTGGTTTTTTGAGACAGGTTCTCACTATATAGCTCAGAATGGCCTTGAATTCACTATGTAGTACAAACTGGCCTCAAACTCGTAATCCTACTATCTCAGCTTCCCAAGTGCTAGGATTTATAGCCATGTACCACAACTCCAAGGTATTGTGGTTGTTTTAGAATGCTAATAGGTTTTGGATTTTGTCAAATGCTTTTCTACATCAATTCATATGAATGTTTTTCACAGATTATCCAGCTATTTTATATATTGGTCATATTTTCTTTTTATATATGACTGAATTCTACTTAGTATTTTGGCAGTACTAAGGTTTGAACTCAGGGCCTCACACTTGCTAGGAAGGAACTCTACAACTCTGGGAACATCTCCAGACCCTCTACTTAATTTTTTTTAATGACATTTTCAGCCTGGCACAGTGGGTCAACCTATATTCCCCGTTACTCAGTAGGCTGACATTGGGAGTATCACAGATAGAGGCCGGTTGGGGTAAAAAGTTAGCAAGACCCCATCTCAACCAATAAAAAGCTGAGCATAGGACTGGAAGTGTGGCTCAAGCAGTAGAGCAACTGCTTTGCCAGCGTGAAGCCCTGACAAATAAATAAATAAATAACCTGAGCATGGTGGCATGCACCTGTCATCCCACCTACTTGGAAGGCATAAATAGGGTGATCATAATCCAGGCCAGCCAAGTCAAAAACATAAGTCACTTTTAAAAAAATAAGTAAAACAAAAAGAGTTAGGAGTGTGTCTCAAGTGGTAAAACACATGACTAGCAAGCAAGAGGCCCTGAGTTCAAACCCCACTAGTGTCAAAGAGGGAGAAAATGACATTTGCATCGACATTCATGAGGGATATTAGTCTGTATTTTTTCATACTGTCTTTGTCTCATTTTGCAGTCAAGATATTACTAGCTTCATAAGAGGAACTGGAAAATAGACATTCCAGCTGTATTTTCTATAAGAGATTGGTAGAATTTTCTAGTGAAACTATCTGAGCCTGGAAATTTTTGGAGTTAGTTTTTAAATTATGAATTCAATCTCTCTCAGAATCACAGGGCTATGAAATTTTCAACCACATATTGTGTGAACTGTCATAATTTGTATTTTTCAAAGAATTGATTTTTTTTCAGGTTATCAGATTTATGTGTGCAGAATTAGTCAGAGTATTTGCTTATTATCCTTTTGATAGCTATAGAGTCTATAGTTATATCCCTTGTTTTATTCCCAATACTGGAAATTTGTTGTCTCTTTTTGCCAGCCATGCTAAATGTTTGTCTATTCTATAAATCTTTCAACAGAAAATTCTCTTTTGTTGATTTTCTCTATGGATTCCAGATTTCAGTTTCTCTGATTTCTGCTCTTATATATTATTCTTACCTTCCTTCTACTCACTTTGGGGTTATTTTGCCTTTCTCTTTCTGTAGGTTCTTAAGGTAAGAAGTTACATTATTGAGTTGAGATTTTTTCCTCTTTTCTAATATAAATATTTAAGTTCTATAAATTTCACTCTCAACATTGCTTTGGTTGTGTCTCAAAAATTTATATTTTCATTCAGTTCGGTATATAATTTTATTTCCTTTGAGACTTCCTCTTAGACCCAGGCATTACTGAGAATATTATTTAGTTTCAAAGTGTCTGGATATTTTCCTGCTATATTTCTGTTATTGATTTCTAGTATGGTTCGATTGAAATCTATGTGTGAGTTCAAATTTCACTGAGATGTTTTATGGCCCAGAATATTTTTAAACTTTGTATATGTTTGAAAGGAATGTGTACACATTCCTCTGTAGTTGTATAAAGTGTTCTATAAATATTAGTTTATTATCTTATTGATTTACCAGAGTGTTGAATTCTTCTATATCCTTGCTGACATCCTTCCCAGTTCTGTCATTTATAGAGAAAACTTATGAAGTCTTCCAGTATAATTGTGGATTTGTCCTTTTCTCCTTTCAGTTCTATCAATTTTGCATCATATATTTTGAAGCTCTGTTTTGGGGTTATACTTATTTAGGTATGTGTCACCTTGATGAACTGATCCTTTAATCATTATATAATGTACCTTTGTCTTTGGTAGGTTTTTTTCCCTCTGATGTCAACTTCATTTGCTATTAATATAAATAATTCTGTGTTTCTTTCATCAATATTTGCAGGATATATTTCAACCCATCCTTTTTACATTCAACCTGCTTATATCATATCTGACATGATTTTTTTATACATAACAATAGGGTTGTTAGGTCATTTTTTTTAGATGGGGGAATTTTGCTGTGTTGTCCCACATACTGTTAAAATCAAATCACAAAGTACTGGCAGATCAAAATGACACACTCTAACAATTACAGAATATAAATTCTTTTCAAGTACACACTGAACATTTACTGAAGTAAACTATATGCTGAACCATAAAGAAAATCTCCATAAGTTTCAAAAGTGTTGAAATTTATAGGTGATTTCATTTGACTTCAATGGGAATCTACAAATCAAATTTTTAAAAAAGATAACTAGAATATCCCAGTTCTAAGGAAAAGGTATCTAGGTCCATTAAAATGACTTACATAAGAATGTCATAGCAGCATGATTCATTATAAGCTCTAAACTAGAAACAACTCACTATCCATCACAATTCCTAAAATGGAATACTACTATACAATAAAAAGGAGCAAACAACTTATATATGGAAAAAGATGGAAGAAGGTCAAAACACACATGTCAGACAAAAATAGTTATCTTAACAAATACAACACAAACATTCCCTGTGTACACAAAAAGGAAATGAATCTAAACACTAGGAAAAAAACGGCTTCAGTCAATAGTGTTTATTTTTATTTATTTATTTATTTGGTGGTACTGGGATTTGACCTCAGGGTCCTGTGTTTGCTAGCCAAGCGCTTTACCACTTGAGCTGCACCCCCATCCCCAATCACTAAATAGTGTTTTTCAATATACAAGTGAAATTCACGATGTGCCTCATTCCCTTCCCCCCACCCCGGGCAATTCTGGGGATTGAATCAGGGTCTAGTGCATATTAGGCAAGCGCTCTACCACCTGAGCTATATCCCCAGGCCTTTTGTATTTGAGGCAGGATCTATCTAACCACTAACTTTTCCCAGGCCAGCCTTGAACTCAAGATTCTCCTGCCTTTGTCTCTGAGTAGCTGGCATTATAGCCTACAGGCATGAGCCACCACACCTGCCTGACTATTGTGTCATTTTTCCCCCTACCAAATTAGCAAATGAAAACAAAGCAACAGTCAGTATTGCTAAGAATATAAAACTCCATTCTCAACTTTTTTTCTAAGGAATGCAAATAATTATGACATTTTTGAGGGGTCAGGTATAAGAAAGCTTTAAATGTATATGCCCTTAAATTTGCTTTAACAATTTTACCTAAAGTATTAACCAAATCAGTAAGAAAAAGAATATTTAAAATATTTAAGCCTAAAATGACTTGGATTTGGGTTCTACTATTATGGGCTAGCACCCTGGTTTACTGCTAACTATGTGATCTTAAGCAATTTAATCACTCTAATTGCCTCAACTGCTTACCTACAAAACGAGGCTATTAATACATACTTGTGGGAGTTGTTAAAAAGGACTCAATTTATGCAAATTACATGATCTGGCACCTAGCTTTTAGAAAGTACTCAAAAGATGTAGGCATTATCATCACCATCATCATCGTCATCTGTTCCAGCCATTAGTATCTGTCTTTCCCCCCATACAATACCACCTGATTCAATAAACCCATATAGTAGAAACAAACACAATAATGTTGGGTGTGTATTTATTGACATGAAGAGGTATTTGTGATGTGGCATATGATAAAGGGGAAAGGCAAATTATAAAGAAATGCACATAGTTGATATAATTAAATGTTTGTAAAATATATATATGTCAAATATATCCAAAGAACAATGTCTTCAAGGAAGCAGGCCAAAGTTGTGGTGAAATTGGGAGTTATTTGGTTTCTTCAAACTTTTAATCTTTTCTTTTAAAACAGGAGTAATTACATTTAGAAAATGCATGAACATATTTCCTTAGTTATCTTTTGTTAAAGAAATAAAAAGTAACATAGGCATCTATATCAAAGTTATCATAGAGTCCACTGACTAATCTCAGTAGATCAGGATAGAAAGAGTCCAGACAATGGAAGAAAGATTTGTATAGAACTTTCCAGATGCCAAGATAAAGAACACAGGAAGAAAAAATAAATGCTTTCCTGGAAGTTGACAGATGGGAATAAAAGTGGTCCTTGAGTTATACCTCGAGTTAGCCTGGATTAGAGCTAGCAGTGCTGACACTTGGAAAGGAACTCAGAGTTCTAGTAGCAATAAGATGATTCTAAAACCAATGCTCTGTTGACCCTGAGATCATCCACCACTTGTCACTACAGACATGGTACTGAATATCTGATGATACCCCTCGCCCAGAAAATACCAAGTACACAACTGTAAGATTACTATATGAGATGACTTCAGGCTTCAGAAGACATGCTCAATGGAAACTTTCAACAAAAGGTCTTTTGAAATAGCCAAATATCTGAAGGTCTCCTTTAAAGGAATAATAAAGTTGTGCCTGGAAAGAGGGGAAATGTTTGCTCTTTTCTGAATGGGAGGACCCAAATGAAGTCTGATCCTGGAACAAACTGCACAATAACCTGACATTATAAAGGGCTATTTGGCACCTTAAGGAAAGACGATCTAAGACTAGTACAAAATGAGTTTGGCTCTGCCTAACTTAGGGCTGGCAGTGATCCTTTTAAAACACAGTATTAGCACCTGCCCCTCCCCTCCTAATTTTCCCAAGCCAGGTCTAGAATGAACAGCAGAAAGAAAGGGTAATTTCTAATTAAAAATAACCATAACAGACCCAAAGAGGCCTTATATGACAACACTAACACATTATTAGAGTTTCTCATAAGGCATCACTCCCAGTCTTTTGAGTAAACTATTAAATATAGTTTGCCCATCATCCCTCCCTACCCAATCATTTTTCTAAGCCAAAACCAATGTGATTTATTGGACTGCCTTTCTCCAGGTCTTTATATCTGATTTCTAGGTCTTTGCCAATATTAGAAAGTAGGGCATGACTGGTATTTTCAATGTATTTTTATCCAGGAACTACCATGAGTCTTACTTTAATTACAATTCTTATAAATAGCTTTCTCCTCAAACTTTGAAGACTAGAATTAATGCAAAACACTATGTATTTATGATTTAGAAAAACTCTCAGAATTTATCATTATGGAAAAAGTGTTTTTACTAACTGCACAGCATTTGCCTACAACAGCAACATCAGTAATACAGTAAAGTAAAAGTAGGTTTCAAATATGATTCCTCAGATCAGGCTTGGATCCAAGCTTTGCCACCACTGGTTCTGTGTTCCACTGGGCAGATCAATTAATCTCACTGGGCCTCAATCCTGTCAAACATCAAGTCAATATAAGGTACTCATTATAAAACCTTTCTATTACAGATTGGTATCATGAGACTCAGGTGAGATAAAGTATGTGTGAAAGTGCTATGGAAAATACAAAGCATCTAAATCTAAAAGGGCCCAGCAGTTTCAGATGTTGACTATGAAATACCTTACAGCTATAAATAATACTACCAAATGGAAGAAAAAAGATATAAACTTTTTTTTCACCAGAATTACAGCTTTGGTTCCTTTGTATTTTTGTACTTTCAAGGACTATTTGAGGAGGAGATAAATTTGGAACTAAAAATTAAGCTGGGTTTTCTGTGCTTACCATGTTCATAAAAGATATTTCTTTGAGGCCACAGAAAACAAATGTTTTTTAATTGTATTGATAAAAGGGGATGGAAAGCTAAAGCAATCTATGCTTCTGGTTTAAAAAGCATATAGTAGCTGGGCTCAGTGACACATCCTTGCAATCCCAGCTATGCAAAAAGCTTACAGGCCTATGGTCCAGGCCAGACCTGACAAATACCAAAATCCTATCTCAAAAATAACCAGAGCAAAAAGAGCTGGAGGTGTGGAAAGCAACAAATATGAGTCACATATGCACTTTAAAGTTTTCTATCAACTACAGCAAAACAGTTGAAAACAGGTGATATGAAATTTAATAATATATTTTATTTGACCTAATATAGAAAAAGTTATTTCAATATGCAATCAATATTAAAATTATTAATGAAATATTTTATATTCTTTTTTTTTGGTGATGTATCTTTGAAATTTGCTATTTTACAGAAAATATCAATTCAGACTATCTTTGTTTCAAGTGATCAAAGCTAGTGGCCTAGTGGTACCACATTAGACAACACAAGACTCAACTCTCCAGAATAGAAATTCTGCCCAAAGATACAAATGGTCCATGTGCTCTGCATGCTATAAGAATGCAATAAATATTAAATAGATCAATGAACAAAGTAAGTAAAGTAACACAAACTGCTGAAGCAATAAAATAATACAACAAAAGCATATAAATCAAGAGAAACCAGCTATCAAACAATCAAAAAAAAGATTTTAATATATGTGGCGTTCTCTGTCTCAAGCATCTCTGGGACCAATATGCTATTACTGAAGTTCTTAAATTATAGGAACAGAAGTCTGTGGATTAGCCTCTTGTAGTGGGGATAGGCATTGGGTAAAGAATCATGGTCAGAGGAGTTAGTGAAACATAACAATGCCTCACTAGCCTTAAGTACCATTTTTCTACCAATGGGATAAACTCAAAGTATCTAATTCACTAGAACATACCACTATCCACAAAACTGAATCACAAAAGCCACCCCCACAGCCCCAAGTAGTACAAGACCTCCAGCTGACAAAACAGCCTGTCCAGAAACTTGGTTTGCCAGTAAAGCAAAGAAAAATGAACAAAAAGGAAGGGGGAAGGGAGAATCTAACATACTTCTCTTGCCCTGTTATTTCTACTCCCCAGGATGACAAGACCTTTGTGAGCAGGCAAGAGAGTTAAGAAGAGAAAACTCAATCTCTGCAGTCCAGGCTGCTTCACATTTTTCAGAAATTACTGCATGTTCAAACAATGGGATATTTGTCAAAGTACAACTTGATCACCAGAATTCATCTGTTTTTCATAACCACATCTGACCTAAACTGTGCTGACTAAACAAGGTACCCTGTGTTTCACAGTCTGGAAAATGTGGCTCCCAACATCATTTTTAGACCGCACTAAAACCTCTGGCCCCTAGACTACAGCCTCTCGGTAACTACGTGAATTCAGATTAGGTCAAGGATGATGTCTGCTGGCTTCCCTTGTTACATGGATCACAGATTTTCATTTTCAACTCATATTTTGGCTAATTTCTCTTTTTTATTAGTATCTAGCCAGAGAATCTAAAACAACTACAAATTTTTAAATATTTTTCCTCCTGATGACTATATACACACATAAAAATATGCATTTATAAATATATACTTTCAACTTTTTATTTGGAAATAAATCTAAACTACAGAAACCAATATTAAAAAATCCCAAGAATGATAGCAAAAGACCCATGTCCCTTTCACCCAGATTCACATACTGTTGATATTTTATCCCACATGTAAAATCATTTCCTATACATAGTCATCCTTCAATATCCACAGAGGATTAGTTCCATGACCCCTTGTGGGTGCTCAAGTTCCTTACATAAATAGTCACCATATTCACAAATGACCTGCACACACACCCTCCCACATACTTTAATCATCACTAGATTATTTATAATAAATAATATAATGTAAATAGTTGCTATGTTATATTTTTTAGGAAATAACAAGGAAAAAATATATATATATACTACTTTGAAAGTATGTTATGTACAAATCCTCTTCCTCTTATATACCTCATTATGAATTCTGAGACTATAATAATGTCTTTTGTAACCAAAGAATTAAAATGTCTTTTGTAATTTCAGAAAATTTAACATTTCTCTATACTATTGTCCATATTCCTGTTTGGTCAATACATCCAAAAATGTCCTTTGTAGCCTATTTTTCCTCAAGTAGAAGATTTGATCTAGAACAAGGGTCAACAAACCATGGCCTATAGATCGACCTTTCCAATTACCTATTGTGTAAATAGCTTTATTGAAATACATACACACTTAATTCATTTACATATTGTGTCTGGGTGCTCTACAACTACAGCCGTAAAGATGAGTGGGTATGGCAGAGACCCTATGTCATGAAAAGGCTAAAATAGTTACTATTAGTACCTTCACAGAGAAAATGTTTCTGAATCATGGTCTGGGAAAATGGACTGCATTTAGTTGTCATGTCTCTTTTATCTGAATGATCTCCTCAAGTTTTCTTTACCTTTTATGATTGATATTATAGAAAAATATATTTCTTTCTTTAATACAATGTTTGCCATTTGAGATTTCTGTAATGTCTCCTCATAAGTTAAAGTCAAATGATGCACCCTAGATTGGAATAGTACAGAAGCAATGCTCCATCTCTTTCAAAATATCTCATTCTAAGGCATGGGGTGTTCATCTGATTCTCAATTGTAATAGTTTATTTTGATCATCTGATGAAAATGCTATTATTTTAAGACTTCATTTGTTTATTTTGAAATAGGAGTCTTACTCTGTTGCCCAGGAAGGCCTCAAACTTACCATCCTCTTGTCTCAGCCTCTGGAGTAGCTAGATTTACATGTACATGTCACTCTGCCCAGTTTTAAGACTTTATTTTTTAGTTTTAGGTTCACAGCAAATTTGAGAGGATTTCTCATATCAAGAAAATCTGTACTAAACTTCCAAATGAGAGTGGAATAATACCCAGAATATATAAAGTCAAAAAATTAAACACCAAAAGAACAAGTAACTAATCAACAAATGAGCGAATGAACTGAACAGTAACTTGTCAGATAAAGAACTACAAATGGCCAATAAATACATGAAAAAGTGTTCAACATCCTTGGCCATCAGGGAAATGCAAGTCAGAACTACAGTGAGACTCCACCTCACCTCAACAAGAACAGCTACCATCAATGACACAAACAGCAACAAATACTGGTGAGGATGGGGAGTGACACTTATTCCTGTTAATGGTAGGAGTATAAATTAGTACAGCCACTATGGAAATCAGTATGGGGGTTCCTCAAAAAATTAATGATCCAGCCATACCACTTCTGAGTATGTAACCAAAAGAAGCAGGTCAGCTTACTACAAAGATGTATGTATGCCCATATTCACTGTAGCGCTATTCATAATATCCAAATTATTTAATCAGTCAAGGTGCCCATCAACCAATGAACAGATAAAGAAAATATGGCTTACATACACAATGTATTCAGCAGGAAGCATTAACACTGACTAGATCTTGGGAGAACATTTTGGTAAAGAATGGGATATTTAGTCTTAAAGTGTCCCCTAAAGATTGCTTATTAATAAAAAGAGAAAAATAGTAATTGGTGATGATATTGGTAATGGAGGAAGCTCTGCAGGACGGCAGGAGGGATATGGGAAATTGTTTTCTCTTTTTTTTTTAGCTACATGACTTTATAAAAAATGTATTGACATATATTAAATTGTACATACTAAAGGATTTCAGCATGACAGTTTCACACATGCATATAATGTAGTTTGGTCATTCATCCCCTGTGTTATTCTTTCTTAACCTCCCTCTTTCCTCACCTTTTTTTCATCCCTTTCCACCTCCATAGCAGTTTCCCTTTTACTTTCATGACCTTTTTTTTTGTTTTCCCCTAGACATGTGTCTGTGTGGAGCTAGCTTATTTCACTGAACATTATGATATCCAGTGCTACTCATTTTCCAGTAAACAAAATATTTTAGTCTTCTTAATGCTGAGCAAAACCCTAACACAGGGAACCAAATTCCCATTGTTCCACATAAAACATTATCTTCTAAAAATAATTTTATTATATTTTTGAATTAGCATACATTAATAATTTGAGAGGGTTTCATTGTAATAATTCCACACATGTATATGGTACACTTTGAACAATTCATCCCTCCATTATATTTTTATTTCCCCCTTCCTTCTCTCCCCTTTTATAAATTGCATTAGGTGTGTTTCATTGTGCTGTCTTCATATATATACATGTATGTGTGTGTATACAATTTTCTTTATCCATTCATCAGTTGTTGGGCATTCAGCTGATTCCACAGTTCAACTATTGTGAACAGAGCTGCAATAAACATGGGTACGCAGGAATCTTCCCAGGTTGGTAGCTAAACTACTTTTTCTCTAGTAGGAGAAACTATTTCTACTTTAAGCTATTGGCTATACAAACACCCATGAAAAAAAATGGTCTAGAACAAACACAATTGGTGCCTCTGCTTGCAAGATGTATATAGATGCAAGGAACCCATGGTCAGCTGTCTCCCAACAGTCAGTACTCACCAGTCTATTGCAAGTAAAATCATGTCCTTCTCCCCTATGTATGCATGTATGTATGTGTGTATGTATGCACAAACTCTCATTCATCCTTTCATTCGTATATCTGCTTATGTTTAGCATTCTCTCACAGTCTCCTTTTTTTTCCCAATGAAAACACTAATATTCATGAATTCTCCTCACTTTTTGTATTTTCCACTAAGACATTTTTTGTGTGTATGTGTGGTGTGAGGGTTTGAACTCAGGGCCTACACCTTGAGCTATTCCACCAACCCTTTTTTGTAATGGATTTTTTCAAGATAGGGTCTTATGAGCTATTTGCCTGGGCTGGCTTCGAACTCCTATCCTCCTGATCTCTGTCTCCTGAGTAGCTAGGATTATAGGCATGAACCACTGGCACCTGGCTTCCACTAAGACTTTTAAGGCCAAATTACTTTGTGTGATTTGATGGAAGAAATAACTGTGAATTTTTGAACAATGCAGGAAAGTATAGGAAGGCAACAGGCCAAATGCAACTACAATCAAGAGAAAGTATCCACAAGGCCCTCCTAAAAACCTGAATGATAGCTAAAAAATAAAATTTACTATGACCCCACTGAAGCACACAACCAGATTCAGTGTAGTCTGATATGGGCCATTTGCTCTCTTACATATGATACTGGTTTCAGTGAGATGTTTTTTATGGTGATGGAATAAAAAAACATAGTAGTCAGACTCATTTTTATACAAGAAAAGAAACCGAGGTTACCAGAAAATCTGGTCCCTTTCCCTGCAATGACTATGGTCATTAGGCCTCCCTACAAGATAGCTATAGACAATCCAAGTGAAAATTTTGACATGGTCACATAAAAAATGAATATACAGAACTGTTAAAGTATGTACCAAAGACAACTCTTTCATTTTTAATTCCAAAGCCAGTGTTCAAAGGGGTTTCTCAATGTATCCCAGCTGTGAATATGCTTTACTTTGGTCAATTCAACCCCCTCTGTTACTCTCCATTAAAGATGGGACTATAAAATATGTACAGCATGAGGAGGGTTACTTATGGGAGCGGGGAGGATGAATGGAGGAGATGAAGGTGAGGGAATATGGTTGATTGGTTTCATATACATATAGGAAATAGAATGATGAAACCTCTTGCAATTGCTGTTTCTGGTAGGAGCAATCTATAATGTACAATGTAAGGCAATTTGAAATTGGCACAATGAATCCCCCTGCACAATGAATACATGCTAATAAAAATGGGGGTGGGAGGGAAGACAACTCATAAAAAGGCTTTTCTAAAAGGTAGCCTTAAAAAAATGTAGAAAGCATTGCCACTCCCACCCCTATTCCTAATCACTGCTCACAGGAAACCAGGCCCAATCTCTGACTGGTAGTAAAAAAAAAACATAACTGCCTATGTTTATGAGGTTCATATTTTCTTAATGTACTAGATAAGTTAATTAATACTTATAAAGTATTTAGAATAGGTCTTCACACAAAGCACGAGACATTTCACTGTTCTGACAACTGATGATGGAAAGTACATAAGGCAGAAAACTTGTATCTACATGTTAGTTCCAGTTGTACCACTTGTATAATTTAGGTCAGTAAATGAGCTGTCCTAAGCCACTTCTGTAAAAAAGAGATGTCTAAAAGAGCACACACACACAAAAACCCCTTCTCCCCTTAACATTTCATGTATTTTAATCTCTAGATTAGAATTTTTATAAAGGTTAACATTAAATGGGGATGTGTTTGGATAGGTAGTATACAGATTTTTCTGGCATTATTCCTTATATCTGTGTATCTATTTCTACACATATACTAGTCCAGTTCCTAGGCCCTGGGCACAGTCATTTATCATCACCTCGTGATATTCAAAGCTATAACAAAAATATGTTAAGCTAGCTGTCCAGGAGAAAGGCATCTTTAGTAAGTCAAATGAAACTGAAAAATTTTAAATTTGAAGACAAACAAATCTAGAATTTACAACCCAAAGAGGTTATAAGAAGAAAAAATGTGTAATATGAAAAGGAAAAGAACTGTTTCAGGGATCTCACTGGATATCTGAGGTGAGGGAGAGAGCTATAAATGCCAAATCCAGAGACCTTAGTAGTGAAAGAAATTTGGCATAATTCAGAAGAGTCATCAAAAGGAAAGAAGAAAGTGCAATGGCACCCTGGTATATCTGGAGCACAGACTGTGAGCAGATAGGAGGAAAACAGCAACAGAAAATGAGATCAGAGACTTTAGCAAGGATAGGATACAGACTCTGCAGACCATGTTAAGAAATTTACTTTAGCAGGGCACTGATGGCTCATGCCTATAATCCTAGCTACTCAGGAGGCAGAGATCAGGAGGACTGAGGTTTAGTTTAAAGTCAGCCAGGGGAAACAGTTCAAGAGACCTTATCTTGAAAAAAAAAAATCACAAAAAAGGGGCAATGGAGTGTGGTGGAGTGGCTTAACATGGAAGCCCTGAGTTCAAACCCCTGCACTGCAAAAAAAAAAAGAAATTTACTTTATTCTGAAGACAGTGAGAAACTATAAATTTAAAGCAGAGTCTTGATAATTTTAGGACTACTCTATTTTATATGGAAAAGGAATTCCTTCTTGGATACTTTGTCACAGCTCGAAAACAACTCATCATATTATTATAGTGTCTAAAGTTATTTAGGTAAGATGCTTTAAAAAAAAAAAAAACTAGTGAACCCACTTGACAAATTCAATTATCTCAAAGTAAGCATTTTGAAAATCAAATGCAAGCATGTCTAGAAAACTTTTTTTAAAACAACTCACATTTTTTTTTGCCTCTTGTTCCATTCAACACTAAATGATATGTATGCCCATGGGTAATAAGGTCACCAGGTTAAAAGAGCAATATGACAATTATAAGAAGTTAGATTACAGCTACTACAAACCAGGACCCATTAGCCTATACTGCAGGAAAGTTATCACTATAAATGGCTTTTCCTGCGTCCTTATCAATGCAGTGCACAAAGTCTCCCACCCTCAGCTTTTTCTCTATGATCTATGTGATGTTTATGCCTATCTAACCCCACCAGGCACTAGCAGGTCAGTGACGTTAGGAGACAGTGAGATATGGCAGGAGAGTGATGAGACAACCTGTTAAGTGTCAGAAATAGACTAGGACTTACCCAATAATTCAGGGCAAAACTTTCCACATTAAATAAATATCTCTAAAGAAAATACTTAAAATACGTTCTTATTGCTCAGAAGTACTCAAGAACATCATGGAAACAAACCAGAAAGCTTTGTTTCTAACAGTATAAGTTGGCTCCTTAAAGGTACAACTTGTATTTGTCTTAGATACTGTGAGAAAGCAGATGAATATTTTGAAAAGGAAAATAAAGTTCACTTAAAGTAAAAATAAAACAATTGTAAAAAAGCCCAAAAACATAGTGCCTAAATACCAGCCTTTAAAATATTAGTCACCTAAAGTTCTTTAAAATAAATTTCAAGTATATAAACATCTGTAAACCTGTGTTATTCCAAAAGATTTGAAAATGGTGCCTACTGATATCAAATTACTATTCTGAAGAAAGCTTTTCCATTAAAAATTCTATGTTCTTTTCTTATTCCCAACAAAAAAATTGTGTTTCAGAAAATTTGAGTTTTTAAGAACTGTTTTTTCATTAGATTCACTAAATTATAAAGTTTTTGAGAACAGAAGGTGTCTCAATCATCTTTGCATCATTCAGTGTATTAGCCAGATATGCTGGCTTTAGGAAAGTTTAATGTGGGTGTTGTGCAGGGGTGGGGATGTGGGTAGATCTTCTCAGAGTACACTGTGTACTGCAAAAAGTCAAACATCACTTGACATAGGGGACTCCTTTCTTTTTACTTATTTTTCAACAGATAATTAATTGATGGCACTAGTATTCCCCGGAAATGCGTCTCTAGAAACAACTTTAAGGGTATCTGAATCATTAAGCTATATGACTGGAATGCTGGAGCTCTAGATCCACAATTTCCAATTTCTCCATCACTGACAAATTCTTTCCCTCTGCATAACAACATCTTTGGAAACATAAAATTAAAAAATCAGTCACAATTTCTAAGCACCCACAATTTTGCATATAGGCATTCTCACCTGCCTTTTTTCTAGCATAAGAATAGTAAATGGCCTTATTTGTGTTTATAGACAAACCAGTATGTCAACATTCACTGAAGTAAAGTGCCTTTGTAAAATACTGAAAGAACTCAAATAATAGATTTTTACTATAGTTATGTACAATAAAGACAAAACAACAATTCTAACATATATAACTGAATCAGGATATATTTTTAAAAATAACTACATTATGAAAGTGTCATGAATTTTAATGAAAACTTTAAAAAATCCAGGCACAGCTCTATTTGTTTATTAGCATTCTGATCAATGGTCGGTGAGCAGCATTGGCAAAAACAATGTGAGGCTGATGTATATCTTTTTTCTATTTGCCCATCAACTGTCTTAGTATTCAGATATTAAAGTATTTCACTATTTTTTAAAGCATCTCATTTTAAAAAATAATCAAAATACAACCAACCATTCAGATTTACTTTAATCTATGTTCTAACTCTTGCCCCTAAATTCACCTGTTTCTTAGATAGCAAGAATGGCTTCTGGTAAAAATGCAAGAACGCTAAATTTCATCTTGGTACCAACAAAGGAATGGTTTCATGACATGATTCTAAGTGAGACTAGTCTCTACCTAATGAGGTATCTACCAAAGGAATAAATCACTTATTTAATGGAGTCAATTTGTGAGATGTTATAAGACTGAATAGTAAAGTGTTACATAAAATCCAATAAGATGTTATTGCAAATATACTTTCAACTACCAGTATCAAAAAGATGACAAAGTCTAAAGTTGAGAATGCTAAAACTACTGATTTTTTCTTTAATTAAAAACTCCAGCAGTGTCAAAGACTCTTCAATTTACTTATTTCCTAAAATCTTTACTGTGATAGTCAACTGCTATCAAAATTTTTAAGTAATTTCACTAAGAAATTCCCTTAATATCTCAGAAAACATGCCACTTAGAATGGATTATACATGTTTCTGTTTCCACTCTTCAAATCCTTTCCTAGCTATTATCTGTAGTTACATGATCATGGCTTTTGTAGTTTCTCCCAGCTGCCAGTGCAGGCTCTACCAGTAGAAATCCTCAGATTACAAGTGGGAGAAACATGTTCCAGGGAGATTCCTCCTATCCTGCTTTATCTAACCCTCCACTGCTACTACCATGGTCATAAAAGACTATGAAGAGATGGGGTAAAGACTGTGAACAGCTCTGCTGTTGATTCATTTCTCCTAATCACAGTTTAGTCTCAAAAAAGCAAATAAGAAGTAAAACATCCTGAAACCTAATTTGTCAGGGAGATCAATTACTATCTTATAGTTCTCATGATTATTTCTAAATCTCTGCTCTGAAGCCTTCTAAGTAGAAAAATTCATGCAACAAAACTATTAGCTTAGCTTAGCTTGGGGGTTTAGCTTATTCCTAACAGAGAGACAGGTCATCAGCTTGTAATACATAAAGACTACCCAGGGAATAAAGATTTATGACACTGAAATAAGGTCTTTGAAATATGCCTATACATTTGTATTTTGGCAAGGTTTCCAAATCTAAGAAAAAGGCAAGGTGGTAGGAATTGTTAGGAGGCTAATAACAGGGAGTACTCAAATACAATTGGAGTAAGCTATTCTGGGGCATAGGTCTGTACTCAGTAGATACCTGAACCCTGACTCAGCCTGCACTTCCCTTTAGATGAGGGATTCTTTCTGGGTCTATAGATAAGATTCAGGGAGATAAGTAAGCTTCTGAAGTTCTAATCAAAATATTACATGTATAGCTGCGAATGGTGCTGCATGCCTTGGGAGGCTGGGGCAGGAGGAACATAAATTCCAGGCCAGCCTGACTACATGGCAGGACTCTGTCTCAAACAAACAAATATTACTTGTACAAAAATTATTGCACACATGTGTGTTTTGTCTGGGTAAGGGGTTCACAGCTTTTAACAAATTCTCAGAAGCCTCTTGCTCAAGAAAATATAAACAAAATACTGTATTTGCTAGAGCCTTTGGATAAGAGTCTACTGCACAACAAAATTCTGCATTCCTTGTATCTTAAGAGTGATTAGAAGAATAATAGATAAAACTGACATTCTTGTTATTGATGTAATACTGCCTTCTGCTTGCTTTTTAAAAAATCCATATTATTGCTATAATTGTCAACCCTCAATGAGAGGTAACAGAAATCATTAAAGATAACTTTTTATTATAGTACAACACAAATGCAGAAAAGTATGTAAGTGAGTCTTGTACATTTTACCAACAATTTTAAACTAGAAATTTTAATTGTTAATGAGCAGATGAAGTAGATCATTTGTGACCAAGATACTTCAAAAACAGAAGATCCCAAATGACATCTACAAACTCGGAATATGATTATATTTAAAGGTTTGTGCCTCTTGTCTCTCTTAATGACACCCGCACTGCTTGTTAGAAGATGCATATAGAAGAATGAGTGAGTAATGAAGTTGAAGATTCCTAAAGTAGTTTTGGTGTATAAAAAAGCTTAAAGTACAAGCAAATCTTTGCCATTCTGGGTTGGGCTTGAGGATTGAACCCCATAAACACAGCAGATAACACCAGGTTGATAGAGTTTTTAAAAATCTGCAAGACAGACTCATTTCTACATTCATTAGGGAGAGATCCATCCATCTGTTTAACTAACATTACACAACGTACAAGACCCTCAGGTTACTATTCTTCATCACTTTCCTAACAGCTAAGTTTTTAGTATATGTTATCTTCCCTTTAAAAAAAAAAAACATTTTTCTTTAATGATTATAATATGATGTTTTATATCCTGCCCCTTACCTGACCATTGATAACTGTATGTGATGATTTAAACTATGAAATTGTTTAAAACAATTGAATAAAATACACCTACCTTTGCCCTGCACATTTCCATTGCATTATTATATCAAGGACCAAGTCTCAATTAACCACTATCTGACCCTGTTCACTTTCTTCCCTCCCCCCCACCCACCAAAGTTTGCCCTTCCTGCCAAAGTTCAGCACTTCCTAGAAAAGTCTCACTGACTATTTGATATTGTACTTCACTTTAGTCACCAAAGGAAGAATTTACAGGTGCTTGGCCCCATCTATAAGACCATGACCGAAATCTGACCTCCTGTTACAATACGTGAACTCCTGCCCTACTGATAAGGCTGGCAGATATAAGTAGGATTTTTCAAATAATCCTTTGGGAATTTATAAGCAGCACAGCCATAAAAGGGGGGTGAATGGAAGGTCGGTTTCACTAAAAATAATAAATATTGCCATGTTTATTCAAAGTGTGCCTTGTTATGCTCCAGGCCAAAAGTTCAGATAAACACTATTGTAAATGACAAAATATTAGAACTTTTTGTTGCTTATGTTATGATCCTTCCGTTGGTCACCAATAGCACTGTTTTCTCTTGTAATAAGTCCCTGCCCTAAAATTGAATAACAGTGCCTGAGATAGAATGCATTTGCAGGTCAAAGGAGGGTGATTATCTTTCAAAATCAAAAACAAATATTTATTGAGTATTATATACTACTAAGTACTAAGTGTTGGGGCCAAAAACATAAAATGAATAAATATTACACCTGCCCTAAAAGAGCTTACAATCTATTAAGGGAAAAGAACACACTTAGAATATGGTGGTAAAATTCAGTGAATACTAAAGCAAACATAAACTGGATCCTATACTACTATGAAGAAGAAGGAGTCCACTGAGCTCAATATAAATATAAAATACATAAGAATCACTAAAATATAAAGAAATGGAAGTAGAAATTTAGACAGAAGCACTAGCATGAGAAAGGATAAGAGGCATAAAAGAGCACAATGCTTTCAAAGAGTCAGAAGTATTTCAGTATATAAAAAAAGCAAGGCAGCAAACAACAAGAAATATGGAAGGCCTCCTACATTTCTATATAGAATATTTTCTCCTATATTTCTGTATTTTACTCTATAAATGATCAACTACAGAATTTTAAGCAGATAACACATATGTTAGTATGTAGACATATTCTTAGGACTATAGTAAGAACTAAGTTATGAGTTCAAGATTTAAAATAGAACAGTTAAGGAGACAGTTTTTAATAATTCTGATGAGAGTCTAAATGAGGGCAATATTTTTAGGATGGGGGAGAATGAGGCAAATTTCAACCATATTCAGAGAATAAAATTTCCAAGATTTGGAGAAATGGATATGTATTGAGACAAAAATAAGAGTTTAGTTTTCTGTCTGGTAACTGGTAACTAGATAGATTATTACCTGAGACCACTAGAAATTCAAGAGAAGTAGATTGAGCAGGTGTGTGTGGGTTGGGGGTGTTGGGAACAAGAGACAGTGAGTTTTGTTTAAACCACACAGACAGACTAAGTTTCTAATGCCTGTGGAATCTCCAAAAGTTTAGGCTGCATGGGTAGGTTCCATGGGTAGATAGTTTAGATCTTTCATGGGAGTGAGGGTGCTTGGAGATTGAACCCAGGGCCTTGTGCATGCAAATAAGCACAGGCTCAAACACTGAGCTATATCCCAGCCCTAGATGACTGTACATGCCAAGTCTGAGCTAAAGGGAAAGCTAAGCAGTAAAGATAGAAGTTTAAAAGTTATGAGCACTTCAAACCATGAGAGTAAATTGTATGTTTAAGAAAGATGAGCAACCAAGAAGAGAAGTGGAACCCTGAGGACACTGCTAAACAGAATGAAGAAGAAGAGCTCACAAAGACCAAAACAGACAACTACCAGAAAAGTTTATAGACAAGAAAACAACAACAACCAAAAAAGCATATTGAAAAGGAATATAATGAGATTAAGAATTAAAAGGAAAAAATGATGAACCAAGTCCAAGTCAGAAGGTCCAGTGAGATACAGGTTCAGAGCAGTGCTATGAAAGGATTATATGAGGACATTAAAGAGCAGAGGAAACAGAGAGAAGTGTGTTGATGAAAAAAATGAAGAGTGAAAAAGTAGAGACAAGAACTGGAATAGAAAGGAATGACAGCCAGTGAGATGGTTTATTTTCTTCTCAGTCTCCATTTTCCTGTTCCCAAATCCTTCTTTCTTAGGACCTAACATTAACATTAGCTACATTAAAAAATGAAAAAATTTTACATTATAAATATTTATATTAAGTAATCCATTTTTAAATATCATTGTTGTAGTATTATGAGATGCTGCCCTTTACTGTGTAGTAATATAAATTAGTGACTTGAAAATGGGGAGACAAATTACAGTTCCCCAAAATGTTATGAAGTCAGTCCTAGAAGTCATACATGCTCTGGCCCATCCTTAGCAAAGCTGGTATTGAGATTTTATTCAAAGTCCCGGAAGGTCTGCAACAGCAATGTCTAAAATATAACATATGTTCAAAAAAAAAAAAAACGGAGCTAAATTCTTTCTTATCATGAGCTGTACATTTTCAAAACTAGGGAACACTGTAAGGTAGGGGGGCGGGGAGAGACTGAAACCCATTTCTGCCATGTAAACAGTGCCTTACAAATTGTTGTAGGAAATGTATGAATATCAAATATTTCAACATTACAAGACACCAGTATGTAGATGTTGTTTTCAAATAGACAATTTAGGGTCCTCCTTTTCTGGAGCATTATCATTTCTAAAGAATTACCAATCTGCCCTAATGTGCACACAGACTAGGATTATATACTCATGGTACAATTAAGAATGTGCAAGTTAGCTGGGCGCCAGTGGCTCGCAGCTGTAACCCTAGCTACTAAGGAGGCAGAGATCAGGAGGGTGGTGGTTCGAAGCCAGACTGAGTAAATAGATCACGAGTCCCTATCTTCAACTACCTAATACAAAAAAAAAGGGCTGGTGGAGTGGCTCAAGGTGTAGGCCCTGAGTTCAAGCTCCATTACCACACAAACAAAATAAAAAAGTGCAAGTTTTTTATTGTAAAATCTGTATGTTGATGACAGAAACTAGAACTACTATGTACATGTCTATACTTCATGCCATGTGCTTTTATAAGTACGTACTGTGTCTAAACATTAGCATTAGAGATAACATAACTCTCACCAGACAACTAGCATTTATTAATGACAATCACTTGTCAAAGACTATTCACTCATTCAATGTCCGTAATGGCACTAAGAAAGTAATGATTATCCTACTGTGTATGATAAAGCTAGGATAACACCACACAGCCATTAAGTATGCAATGAAATTATTTCAGTATTCTTATGAATCACTATTAGAATTCTTACTCAAGACAAATTTGTTATATTTTCATATCACACAACCTTAAGCTTATAAAAACAGCATAGGCACAATGATGAGATGTAATACTGTCATACTATAGTCACTCAAAGAATATAAATTCTTTCCTGGTATGTTGTAATCATTTTAAAACATAAGTCCTTGACTGATTTATACATTCTTGCCTCTCCAAGTCAATTTCATACAGAAACTTAGTGTATATTGAAAATATATCTGAATAATAAGACTTGAGCCTAGTAAAATACTTATAGTAATATAAGGGGAATGAATATTCTGTGACCTTAGACTAGAAAGAATTTTTTGTTTTAATATAATTCAAAAAGGACAATGTATAAAATTATAATGATGGACTTAGGCACATCACCATTAAGTATTTCTGTTACAGGAATGACAACATAAACATAGTTTAGAATCTAATGACAAAGTGGAGAAAGAAACATTTACAATGTCCTAGAACTGTTAATATATACAATATATAAGGAAATTTTGAAATTTCCCTTACCATAAAAAAGAAAAAGAAATCCAATACAAACATTAAGCAAGGGTTAAAAATAGGCATTAAGTAACCAGTAAGTCTAGAAGGGAAGGCACGATTTTTACCAATAGCCAGAGATACACAAATTAAACAAAGAGATCCCAATCAATATCCATCTGGTTACCAAAAATTAGAAATTAATGAAGTTAAGTACTATACCAATGATCTAACACTACCACTCTTACAGACTCACAGGAGTTCATAAGAGAATAGTGTAAGTTATAAAAATATAACAGAATGTCATAGGCAATTTAAGTGTCAATGACTAAAGTAATACATGAGTAAAACACCACAAATGCAAACCAATCAATTAACTATCATGTATTAGTGGGAAGAAATGAGCTAGCTATACAAACTATAATAAGGATAGATATTTAAAATAGTGCTGAACAAAAAATACAAGAAACACAACTACATCCACAGCACAATGCCATTTGAGTAAATTAAAAACACATACATATAGAAAGATCACTATATATTTTTTAAGGATAAATACACATCATGACCATATATTAAACATTTGAGAGATGTAATAGTTGGAGAACAAAATAAAATGTGAGGAGTCTTGTATAAAACAATAATAAGGTGTCATAACCAAAAATATGTATGATTGATCCAATTCTCTATATATGAGATGGGAAACATCATCTATTTTAAATGTCTTGATACAATTCAATGAACACCTGGCTTCTCTTTATATAATAAGGAAGGAGAGGAGGGGTAGAAGGGAGAGAAGAAGAAAGGAGAGAGGAGGGGAGGGGAAAAAAAGGAAGAAACAATCTGAGGCAGAAGGAGGAAAGAAGAGAGTAGTTCTTTTCTCAGACAAATAGAGACTATTGCAAAATACTTCAGGTTATTAAAATCTATAGACCAGCTTTCCAGAATGTATGTAGCAATGATTATGTGACCCTATGTTAAATATATGAATGAAGAAAATCAATTGCCTAGTAAGACATACTTGAACATATTAAAAACAACCTGATATGAGCTTCACTGAACTCTCCTTAAAAAAAATCAAGAATAGACTCTTCTCATTGATTTGTCTTTGTTGATACTATTTTCATTTTGTTGGCTTTGTGCTTATCTGTGTCTGTCTGTAGATGTATTATCAAGAGAGAAAGGGGTCATTTCTTAGAATTTTACTAACACCTATAATATTTTCCCCTCAATCTCTACATTTTTCCCATATGAATTATAGGACAAAAGGAATAATTGTCATCAGAAACAATAATGTAAATAGTGTTCACAAATACAATTTTAATGTATAAAGGCAGGCTATTATAATTTAAATAACTACTTTCAGATTTAAAACAGAAATCTAAATGAATATGTGACTATTCTTAGTTATAATCTACTAATCTGTTGATGATTAACAGAAATGTCACTAGCTAGAGCATATTACATGGCAAACATAAAATATTCAAGAAGCAAGTGCAAAATGGACTATTTTCTTAAATTAACACTCCTTAAACAACATTAGTTTCTCATTGCTC
Organism: Castor canadensis; assembly: GCF_047511655.1. Taxonomy (NCBI): domain Eukaryota; kingdom Metazoa; phylum Chordata; class Mammalia; order Rodentia; family Castoridae; genus Castor; species Castor canadensis. Next base: position 62,796,792 of record NC_133397.1, read on the forward strand.
ATGCTTAATAAACAGAAAAACTACCAAAAGAAAAAAAAAAAAGGAAAACAGTTTTAAATTCAGTATATATCTTTAATAGACAGAGCCAGGTAAAGACTCACCAGGACAGAATATATGTGTAGACATCGATAAACAGGAGAGAAATCCACCAAATCTTGGGCCCCAGGTACCTGCAAACAAGATTATCACAAAAAATTCAAATGAAACTATTAAGAACTGCATCCATTTTTAGTACTCAAGTGATTTTTTTTTTTTAAAGTCCATCATGTCTAGGACAACCCCACAACTACAGATAGCAGCAAAGAGAAATATATGACACTGGTCCTGCATCTGCCTATAAAGATACATCTTGAGTCCCGGAGCTCCAGAGGGATAACAACAAAGAATGTGAGAATATGAATTTGATGATTTAATGTTTCCTTCTAAGATACATGGTAGTTTATACATAACAAATAGGTTTCAGTGGTCAAAACCGAAACTTGCCACAAGGATGAATCAAATGGCCCAAAAACAACCAACTTCTGAAGGTCACAAGAATTAGTGAACATTTAAGTTGTTAGACAATGAAATATAGAATATACTAGAGGAGATCACATCAAAAATAAGGTCTGAATAATTCCAAGATTATAATGTGAATAATGTAGGTTCATTAAACATAGACACCAAAAGAGAAAGTAAAAGAAAAACTATCAGGTGAGAACTACAATCAAGTCTCAAAGCTAAAACTGATTTGCTTTGTGATCTGGAGATGAGAAGTCACAATTTACTTTGGCCTAGATTTCCACAACTGAAAAAGGAAATAACCAGTTGACATATAAGTAGTCAAGAATAAAGGGATATACTGAAAAATGCATGTTGAACAAAACAAAATGAAACAGAGAAACAAAAGAAAAGCACACAAAGAAATAACCAAAATAAAGACCTAGCTGAAGTTTTTCCTGTAACAATGGTAACAGTATGATTCACTGAAGTAAAACCTGTAGATGCATCTAAATTGAGTTAGATCAATTCATGATGACAAGGTTGGTTTCCTTTATAGCAATACTTATTTCTTCTTTTGAGGCTAAACTTCTCTAACCAAGATGCTTTTCTTAACAAAATCTACCAATCATTCCACAGTCAAGAAAAATACAATCTTAGGGGACACACACACACACACACACACACACACACGGAATATGAGACAAAATTATATTCACAATAGTATTTAAGCTATACAAAAAAATACATATGAAAAAGATAAGAGAACATATAATATTTTTAAAAGTTTGGCCTGTATAGGAAATGAAACTTTTTTCTTTTATTTAGAACTACTGTAAAGTTACTTATAAATATATATTTATAAAAAGTTTGAAGAAATTTTCCTATCTAATTTTGATTATTAAATTCAATCATAGCTTTATTTTATATGTTCTTCATGAAGTCTATTTATTTGTTTGATTTTACTTTGTCTCAGAGCCAGTTTCTCTCAGAAGGAAACTGTTAGCTATTCCTCAGACAGAGCCTTGGTACTTTCACATGTTAACCCATCCTTAAGAATGAACAACCACATTAAGGGACATTTCCCTAGAAATCTACAACAAATAAACTAACAGGCTCCTTAACAAAGAAAGATATTTAGTTACTAAAGGACTAGGATTGGTTTATCTATGGGAGCTTAAAAGAAATACATCTAGGGTCTTTTCTGTCATCACCAACAAATATTTACAGTCAAACCCATTCTCTGTGAGGCTGTTTGAAATCATTGTATCAGATTCAAACTATTTGTAATGCTCTGACTGTAAATTTTGGCTCCACTATTTCTTGGCCTCCAGAACCACAATCCCAAGTATGTATCTGCCTACTTTGAAAGCTCTGCAAAGAAATCAAGGCAAAAAACAAAGGAGCAAATTGGGGCTTCAGTTCACAAACTTTACCTCTATTCCCCAAGCAGCCTCATATTTAGAAATCATTTTCCCTCTCTGCTCCCCTCTGTGAGAAACACTAGGAATGAACACTGTGAGGAACCAAGAAGAGTGCTGTGAGGATAAAGGTATGTAAAGTATGCACTGACTCATGTTGCTTCCAGCTAGATGTGTTTTCTCTGCTTCTACTAATGAAAAAGAATCACTTACATCGACAGGACAGCAGAAGAGCAACACACACTGTACGTGAAGGAATGCTACAAGTTCACAAGAATATGAAATGAAGTTTCCAAAATCTAAATAAATGGAGGTGGGAAGAATCCCATAACAATCCCAGGCAGTTTTTCCTAACTGACAGCAATAGGTCTGTATTAAGGTCCACATTTTGCTACTTAAAATGCTAACTCTCTCTCAAAGCTGCCTTCATATTTTCACCTCCTTTGCCACTCCCTCCCCTCCAGTTGCAAAGAATGAATTCAAGCAGAATTAGGTTTCAGGGGGAGGGGTCCAAGGACACTTTCCTAAGCTAACAATGACTGTCTTTAATGGTTTCTGTGTCCTAACAAAAGCCATGACTCCTTCTTTATCAGTTTCATCTAATTTTTCCTTTCCAAAGTAAATAACTCAGCCCTTGCATTTTACACATGTCTAAATTTGACAAATCATTATCGACCTAGACTATAACTGATAAGAGATAACTCTGTGGTAGGACGTTGTCATTTCCTCTCATAAGGGCTTTCTTTCTGAGATACAGCAACATGATTAAAACAGTTAAACATTTCCTCTGCCTGGCAGTCAGGAACTCAAGACATTATAGATACTGGAGTCTGTATTTTTCTAGAAGTTCAAATAGATCTGTGAAGATACCAAGAGCGGCCACAAACAGTACATTCAAGATTATCTTGCCTTTTTAACTAGTTGTTTTCCTTAAGAATTCACATGAAATAATTTCATCACCAAGGACAGCAGCTAAATAATTCCCTATAGAGTTTTTGAACAGAAAGCCTTTGCCAGCCCAAACCTCAGTATTTTTGGGAGAACCAAATAGTCTGTAAGCTTTTACATTCTACAACAAAGATCTGTTCCTCACAGCATATTATAAATTAACAGAGATTGTGTGTTTGTGTGTATGTGTGTGTGTGTATGTATGTTCCAAATAACAGATAAATAATAAGATACTAAAAGAGCTTTGGGGTGACTAAACTACAACATTCAGGAGTAGACATGGAGGAGGCAAGTACTGTTTCTTGAACAATTTCACATTCATGTATACATAAAAAATCATGGATCACTTGATACTAATACGTATGCTAAACTGTTTGCTTCAATACAATGATCATTGTATCTGTATGATAAACATATTAACAGCTCTGTCAAAGCAATACTTACTGATTTTTATCTGTAGCGTATTTGTTAAGTAGATTTATATATTATAAATACACTAGCTATCACATGAAAGTGCTATATAGATGAAGAAAAAGAGTCTGAAGACAGAGGAAGCTGCAAAGTAAGAAAAACAAATTTATAAATAGTATTAACAAAAGACACCCTAAAAATGGTATTATGAGCCCCTGCAGACAATAGTTATGGAAGATTTAAAGATTCAGACTGACATGAATATTGCATATGAGAATATTAGGGAAAAGTTCATGAATACTTCTGATTAGAAAAATTCTTGCAAAACAGAATCTGAATTTTATGGTATCTTTTACTTTAATATACCTTAGTTCAAATTAAAGATAGTCTCTCAAAATGGAAGATAAATGGCTAAGTTCCTCTAATAAACCATAAGGAAAATATTACCATATATTAAGATAAAAATGGGATTTTGACTTTAAAATAAATGATGCCATTCAAGTTTCAACAGACCTATTTGTTTAATTTTTTTATAATTCTCTCTTCTCTCCAAAAAGAGTCAGAATTAGTATTTCTACTAACTATCTTACAAGACTCACTAAAGAAGGAAGGCTGGAAAAGAATTATTTGCAAGTAATGACCTGACAAACATACCTGCTTACTGCTGGATAAGCATATCCTTATAAAAGGGGAAGAGGCTACAAGAAAGAGTTGCTTGCCTCTCTCCACTCAAGAAGAGTGGCAAATGCACTCTGAGAGATTTCCCTACACTGCTGATAAAGATAATGCATGAAAACAAGAATGCATTAGTACACTCCAGCCTTGTTTTTCATACATCTGTCCCTAAAGACATACACAAACACAAATATTTGCTTTCATTCTTTCTCTCTCATACACATACTCCATTTATTTTTCTAAAGAAACCTTTCAAAGTAGATGGATCATCCAAAAAGAATATGATAGAGGCTTGCAAGGAATTTAGATATGTTTCTCACTAATTATTTGAGCCACTCTCCACCATGAAAATACTTCTGATTACCACTTTACACAAAACAGTTTTTCTGTAGTGGTAAATGAATGCAGGGACTTGGTGTTCATTTCTGAGCATTAGTTGGATCTGAAGTCATTAAAATGTACCAGGTATTTTTCTGCAGGGAGCAAACAGCAAATGATTAGCTGAAGAGGCACTGGCCTTTGCATTCAGAGGATCAATTGAGACTGCCCATATTATGTCTGGAAGCCAGGAAATACCTGGCAAACGTTTTTCACCAGGGTGCTTTTCTGAACTACTTTGCTTCCAAAATTTCAGAGAAAAGAAGGGTAGAATTCATTTGAACATAAGCTTCCATGGAGCTAGACTAAACACCAGAGACATACCAATAAACTAGAAGGCCTATTATTCTACGCAACTAGAATTAGCAAACATAAAGATTTGCTGTGCCTTTGAGCATATAAGAATACCCTGACCAGAGCTCTACCCTAAAAAATTATTAGGATCTTTCCTGAGAAATCCCTAAAAAGATTACCACTTAATTTACTCAAGTGTTTGCACTAAGCAGAAGAAAATCAGAAGGAAAAAAAAAAATCACCATTTCCTCTTGTGAGAATCTGTTAAAAAAAAAAAAAAAAACTATGGCCAAAGTCAAAAAATAGTTCCCCAGAAATGTCCACTGAAAGCTGAGCACAGAAGAAATCAAAATCCATCTGCTCTCTAACAAGAGTCCACTATTTTTACTAAGACATTCTAAACTCTAAACTGTTAGGCAAAAAAGGCAATTTAGTCTTGGGGAGGTACCAACAGAAGTGGGGGAGGTAACTGGAGAAGGTAAAAGAGGGAGAATATGGTTGATGTACTTTGTATATCTGTATGAAAATTGAATGCTGAAACCTGCTGAAATTATTCTAAGATGGGGGGGAGAAAGGATGAGAAAGAATGATCAGAAGGGTGAGTCTAATTAAGACACATTTTAAGCACAAATGTAAATGTTACAATGAAACCTCCTCTGTACAACTAATATATGCTAATAAAAAAGTTTTAAAAGGAAAACATATTCAGAAAAAATTTTAAAGGCGATTAAGCACTGAATCTGACAGTAAATCTAAAAGGTCTGCGAGGAGGAAAAATTAGGGTGAGCAAAAGTAGGTAGAAAAAAGGTTACAGTATTTTGGGTAAAGAGATAATATTCCTAATATGTAAAGAATATGGAAGAAGAAGGAAAAGGGAGAGAGGAATAGAGAGGAGGGGAGAAGGAGAAGAAGAATTAGAAAAATTGAGTTTACCCCCAAAATATACATTTATACACAAACAATCCTCAAACTGACAAGTCAACTTTACCTTTAGTAACAGAAATACAAATTAAAACTATACAGAGATATCATGTTTCCTCTATCAGCCAGGAAAATGCTTTTTAAAAAGGTTTAAAAATACTTAGAGCTGGAGGTGGGGCAGAGCACTTGCCAAGCAGTGCAAGGACCTGAATTCATATCCCAGGATTGCCCCACCCCCAGAAAATAGGAAATAGGCACCTCATATATGGCTGGGGTAGGGGTGTGGTACAGAGAACAATACAGATGGAATTTGACACTATCTAACAAAACTGTGTATGTATTTATCCCTTGACTTAAATAATCCCACTTCTGGGAACCCACCCTGTGATACATCTCCAACTCTATATAAAAATAATTCTGAAGTTTGTCTGATTTTTTTAATTAATAAAAATTTTAGAGTTTTACATATGGTAAAATCCAACCTTTTCTAGTGAACAATTCTCTAAGGTCCGACAAATACATATGCTTCTGTACTCATCATCATAATCAAAAGAAAAAGAACCAGTTCCACCACCACCCCAAAATTCCCTCATGCCCCTTTGTAGTCAAATTGTTCCCCTGATGCCTAGACCTTGGCAAACCCTGATCCATTTTCTGTCTCTGGAGTTTTGCCTTTTCAGGAGTGTCATATAAATAGACTGATACAGTGTACAGCCTTTGAATCTGGCTCCTTTCATTTAGCACAATGCATTTGAGATGTAACTGTATTTTTCATGTATAGGTATCCAATTATTCCTTTTTATTTCAGAGTGAAATGCCAACTGTGGCTATACCAAAGTTTACTTATCCCTTCATCCATTCAAGGGCATTTGGGTTCTTCTAGTTTTTGTCAACATATAAACAAAGCTGCTATAAATATTCAAGTGCAGGTATGTGAGTGAACATATTGGCTAAATATCTAGGAGTAGGATTGCCAGTCCATACGGCAATTCTATGTTATCTTTACAATAAACTTCTGAACTTTTGTCTATAATGATTATATTATTTCACATCATATCAATATGAGTGCCAGTTGCTCTATATCCTTGTCAGTACTTAGTACAGTCAGTATATTTTTTTGTCTTAGCTATTCCAATAGCTGTGCAGTTGAACCATTATTTTTATTTTTTTTTCTTTTATTCATATGTGCATTCAATGTTTGGGTCATTTCTCTCCCCTTCCCCCCACTCTCTCCCTTACCACTCTACCCCCTTCCTCTCCCTCCCACCCCCTCACTACCAAGCAGAAACTATTTTGCCCTTATCTCTAATTTTGTTGAAGAGAGAGTATAAGCAATAATAGGAAGGAACAAGGGTTTTGCTAGTTGAGATAAGGTTAGCTATACAAGGAGCTGATTCACATTGCTTTCCTGTACATGTGTGTCACCTTCTAAATTAATTCTTCTCAAACTAACCTTTTCTCTAGTTCCTGGTTCCCTTCTCCTATTGGCCTCTGTCGCTTTAAAGTATCTGCATAGTTTCTCTGCATTGAGGGCAACAAATGCTATCTATCCTCATACCTCCCTTGTATGCTCTCACTTTATCATGTGCTCAAAGTCCAATCCCCTTGTTGTGTTTGCCCTTGATCTAATGTCCACATATGAGGGAGAACATATGATTTTTGGTCTTTTGGGCCAGGCTAACCTCACTCAGAATGATGTTCTCCAGTTCCATCCATTTATTTGCCAATGATAACATTTCATTCTTCGTCATGGCTGCATAAAATTCCATTGTGTATAAATACCACATTTTCTTAATCCATTCGTCAGTAGTAGGGCATCTTGGCTGTTTCCATAACTTGGCTATTGTGAATAGTGCTGCAATAAACATGGGTGTGCAAGTGCCTCTGGAGTAACCAGTGTCGCATTCTTTTGGGTATGTCCCCAAGAGTGGTATTGCTGGATCATATGGTAGATGTATGCTTAGATTTTTAAGAAGCCTCCAAATCTTTTTCCAGAATGGTTGTACTAGTTTACATTCCCACCAGCAGTGTAAAAGGGTTCCTTTTTTCCCCGCACCCTTGCCAATACCTGTTGTTAGTGGTGTTGCTAATGATGGCTATTCTAACAAGGGTGAGGTGGAATCTTAGTATGGTTTTAATTTGCATTTCCTTTATGGCTAGAGATGGTGAGCAATTTTTCATGTGTTTTTTGGCCATTTGAATTTCTTTTGAGAAAGTTCTGTTTAGTTCACTTGCCCATTTCTTTATTGTGAACGATTATTTTTATAAGAAAATATCAGAAATCACTAAGTACCCATATATACATTGGTTGAATAAACTATTCTATATCCAAACAATGCAGTCATATTTAGCATGAAAAGGATTTCTATGAACTTAGAGGGAATAATTTTTAGGATATTATTTTGAGTGAGAAAACAAAGCACAAAAGCATATATGTATTATGCTATTAATCATGTTATTTAAGGAATAATGAAGGAGAAACACAAAATGATAATACTGGTCACTTACAAAGACTCCATAGCAGCAGTGTGCAAAGGATAAGGATAAAAATAGGGTTTCACTCTATCTTATCTAGTTTTGCCTTGCAAACTACATTGATATTTTATATATTCAAAAAATAAATTACTAAGGATTTAGGATAGGGAACCCTAAAAATAATACTAAACAGACCAAATATATATATAAATTAAATGCAATCTGTGATGCTTGCCTAGATGTAGCTACAGGAAAACAAATCTGCTATAAAGGCAGAGACAACTGGGAAATTCATGGCTTGTACATTAAGTGATAGTTAACTGCACAGGGTTGAATTTCCTGAGTGTGATTATTGTATTGTAGTGACATAAAAGAGTATCACTCTCAAGAAACAAGGTTGCAGTAAAGTTCAAATATGATATTGTATGTCATTTTCTTTCAAATGGCTCAGTTTGTGGGGGGAAAATTATATAAACAAATATACTCCTGATTCTTTCAAAACCAATTTTTAAAAGAGAAAGAAGGGGGGAAGTATCAAATTTTAATAAATGGAGTACTTAAGTGATAAAACTATGGGTACTATGCAAGTAACATTTCTAAAGGTTTAAAATTCTTCAAAAAAATTTTTTGCAGTGCTGGGGATAGAACCCAGGGTCCTATGCATGTAGGTAAGTGTTCCACCACCAACTATACCCAGCCAAGAATTAAGGGAGAACTAAGCTAGTCCTTCTGAAAAAAAGTAGAATAGGGTATTTTAGATAAGGAAAGGAGGGCAAAGGAGTACATTCATGGTTGGAGTTATTAACCACTTGGAACAGGGAGGGAGGAAGTTTAATAAGCAATGAGAATAAATAGTAGATATTGTAGAAGACCTGAAAAGATAGGTAGAAGTTTCAAATGGATAGGCAAAAAATTTCAAAATAACAGCACCTTTATATTATCACCAGAGTGAAAGAAATTTAAAAGCCATAATATGAGTTATAACATATCTGCCAACTGATAGACCTAAAACAATGTAAATAAAACAACCAAAACAGAATGGTTAAAATATGCCATAATATTTTCATGCAACTTTTTAAATTGTCCTTTTGGCATTTGATTGTATGGATGGGTGCCAACTTTTCTTTTGACTATGTATGTTTTTAATACACCAGCTTTCATTAAGAATAGAAGCAAACAAAGGCATGGTTATGCTTCCTTATGTAAAACTGGGAAGGTTTGGATTTTTGTTTACAGTAGATGGTGTTCATCAGTTCAAGCAAAAATGTATTACCAAAAACCGTATCAACTTATAACTCACTTTTCTTTCTTTAAATGATAATCATAATGTCATGATAGTAACTCACAGCATTGTATGTACCAAGCAGTGACAAGAGCATTACATACATTATTTTGTACAATCCCCACAAGAACTCCACCCTCAACAGATACTCTTTTTCACAAATAATATGTCTGTCATCTTGAGGACTTTTTGTGTTGTATCTTAAAATGTGTCAAAATTGATATCACTGCTGATTCCAGAGCCATAACTACATTCTCAAGGGCAGAGTTCAGTGGCTCACATCTGTGATCCCAACTACTCAGGAGGCAGAGATCAGGAAGTTCTTGCCTCTGCAAAAAGTTAGCAAGAACCCATCTCAACCAACAAATCAGGCATGGTAGTGTGTACCTATAATCCCAGCAATGCAGAAGGCATAGGTATAAAGATTACTATTCGAGGCTGGCCCCAGGCAAAAAACACAAGACATTATCAAGAAATAACTAAAGGAAAAAAGATCTGAAGGTGTGGCTCAAGAACCATACATATTTCCATTGAAAATTGAATTAAGTTGCTCATCAAGAATGGTTAACTATCAGACCAGGTGCCAGTGGCTCATGTCTGTAATCCTAGCTACTTGGGATGCTGAGGTCCAGAAAACTGTGGATCCAGGGTAGCCCAGGCAAATAGTTCAAGAGATCCCCATGTGCAAAATAACGAGAGCAAAATGGACTGGAGTTGTGGCTCAAGCCATAAAGTGTCTGCTTTGCAAGTATAAGGCCCTGCGTTCAAACCCCAGTCTTACCAGAAAAAAAAAAGCTTCAATATCAGAAATGATTACTAAAACAATATGCATCTTCACTGTGACCCTTTCATTGGTTAGACAAAAATAAAAAAATAATAGAGAAATTTTACTACAAAACATTGTTCTCCACAACACTACTCAGTAACCATTAAGAGATTGCCGGGTTACCCTTCAACAAGGCTGGGAAGAGGCAGCTGACTTCATCTGCTGGCTCAGCAGTAAACCTAGATGAACAATCCTGAAGCCTCATCTTCAGTTCCTCAGGCTATTAAACTTTTCCCATCCCTAGCACAAACTTAATTTTAGTTTGATGGCTTACTAACTATCTGCTTAATGTGTACAAAGCTCTGTTCTAGGAGTTTGGGTTTTTCTGTTGATTGCATTTCACAATTTCCTATTAAGTATCATTAAGCTAAAGACACAGTAAATAACCTTAAAATGTCATTCAACTCACAAAATGTAGATATGCAGGTGTAGCTCAAGTGGTAAGAGTGCCTACCTAACAAGCATGAAGTTCTGAGTTCAAAACCCACTACCACAAAAAGAAAACCCTCAAAGAATGTATTAAACATATTTCCATTAAAAGCATAATAAAGGGTCAAAAGTTCTTTCTTCAGACAGTAAGAAAATATCTAAACTTGTTAAATGAGAATTATAAAATTTCATTTAAAGTGCTGGTAGCCAATTACAAGCAACAAATATTACAAAGCAAACTACAACTTTTCTCTTCAAGTGTTGCATTTATTGCCAGAAAATTTTATGACCATTTTACAAAAGACTCAATGATCCTGAAGGTCCTCTATAGCCCAAGCAACTCAAAGTGTGCTCCACAGACCAACCATGGCGTTCTCACCTGCATTAAAAATGCAGGTTCTCAGGTAGAATCAGAATCTGAACACTAATATGATTTTCAGGTGATTCATTGCACAATTAAATTTAAGAAGCACTGCTCTACAACACGGATTCTTAAGTTAGCTCCTAGGGATAAAAAGAATTTCATGAATCCTTGAATTTTTATGCTGAACTGTTTGCAGGTAAATATATACATATTTTACTGAGAAAAAACTTCAAATATTTTTATGAAATGCTCAAAGTAATATTGGATACCAAACAGATAAAGAGCCACTAACTATTCTATGCCACAGTTATCTGACTCACAGATTAAAACTCACAGGACCCTAAAAACTATGCTGCTCTCAATGAGGTCTGTTGAAGAATGACAAGAATGAAGGTCAGAACGTCACAGTGGGTCACAAAAGCCCTTATCTGAAGAATTTATTCACACCATGCAAGAACTATGCCAAGAAACCAGTTTGGAGACATCTAAATAAATAATTCTCTACATGAGGTTTGAGATTAAGAATGTGCACTTGAAGAAGATTCAAACTGAGAAGTAAACAAATATAAGGTAGGATTTTTTTTTAAGATAAGATGCCATTAGATGACGATGAAGGACCGAATTCTTGTTATAAGAGCTCAATCAGCAAATCTCTACTATGAATTCTGTCTGATTTGGTTTATGGGATCATCCTAAAATATTAACTTCCAAGTACATTTATATAATATTTCCTTTATGAAGAACCCCCAACATATTTCACTAGTCACATTTTCTTTGTCTTCTCTGGACCTCACAGGATAAAGCAAAGAAGCATGGCACACACATGAAAAGGGACTTACTCAGGATCTTCACTTCAGTGAATTAGTGATAAAGAATGGTTCCTACCTAGAATATCCAGGGGTTCAGGCTATGTCTGACTTCTGTTTCTCTAGGTCATAGTGAAAATGCAATTTCCTTGATGGGTACCTAAAAAGTGCAATGTCTTCCTTCAGACTGATGCTGTATGATAGTACTATTGCAACTGGCCATCTAGGATGAGTCTAATACTGACAGTCTGGTCTCCAGGTGGACCTATATCCTAACATACCAGTCACTGCAGGCAAAAAGACGGAATGCTATAAAATATTCAGGGAGATCAAGACTTCTCCTTTCTTCATGGATTATTAGGCAAATGATGGGTTCTTTAAGTATATAGAGCTCAGGATGCAACTTTCTAGCATCATTAACTATTTCCATACCTCACTTATATAACCATCTCCTAGTAAAGTATAAAATTTAACTAACAATGATGAGTAACATCATTCACTTAAATTGCAGGAATGTGTCCCCTCAATGGTTAAAACTATGCAAAAGAATGTGGTATTTTATGTATATTTTCATATGTATATCATAGCATGCCCCTAATACACTCAATCAAACTTAAATGTTAATGTTTTAGACATAAATAATTTGGTTATTTTATTTTCAGCCCACATAGTTTAAATGATGCTGATTTGATTTCTAAAGTCAAGAGGAATAACCTACAGACAAGGCCTACTGACAGTGTTGATAAATAATAAAAGTCAGTAAGGAAAAATTAATGAAAATAAGACAAAAACTGACATTTGCTGACCATGTTTTTATGGAGCAGATGCTTATACAACTCTAGGGGTTAGTTAATACCTTTCTTTACTCTAAAGACAAAGATACTAAGATTCCAAGATACTAATTAAACAGTTGACCTAAGATTACAAAGTTACATACTGTCAAGTTCTTGGGCAGAGTTTTTGGGAAGACAGGACAGCAAGAAGGATAGTAAAGGTATAAAAGGGGACAAAGATGGAAAAGAAATAGTGAAACCAGTTTTATCTGGAGAAATAAAACAAGGAAAAGAAGACAATCTCTTAAGACAAAACAAGCTACTAAGTACAGGAGGAAATGGATCCCCACACATGTCAACAGCCATTTTAAAAGTAGGTGATAAAACTATTAATAATTTTTCAAAGAAAACAATGGCAGAGCCAAGATTTGAATAGTCAGTTTGACTCTAAATCTCATGCTTCTAAACACTGTACTCACAAAGAAATTGATTCAGTTGAGGCAAAGGGTAAGTATTTAGAAAAATGTTTTATTAAGAAATCGCAAGAAATAAAACAATAGTTTTATTTTTAAGAACATATATTTCTAACAATAAATAAGGATATGTAAATTTGTACTAGCTAAGCCATTTAAACTCCAAAAATGTACTCCCAGCTTTGTAGAAGCTTTCATTATTTTAAATCTGGACCATTACTCAAGGTAAAGAATCAGTTTGTTTACTCCTTATCTTTGAAAATCTTTTACTGTTCTAAAGAAACTGTTCCAGTTTTAGCAGAAGTTCCTTAGACCCCCAAGACTCTAGGTCAGGTAAACTCTACTCTTGCCTCAATGTAGTACCCAGTCAGTAAAGAATCAACCCCCCGAATCTTTACAAAAAGTGAAGAGGAGGATGTTTAAAACCTAAATACTAAAAAATCAGAATATAAATTATTTTCATGTATCTTAAGTTTCTTTAAATTTAAAAGAATTAAATAATTCTTTAAATTAAAATTGAATTTTGAGATCAAAATGACATTTAATATCCAGAAGATAATACAGCTATTTTAGAAATGAAGTCACATCTCAAACAGTATATTTAAGTTTAAAAACAGTTGCACTTCCCCAGTTCAAATGTTAAGTTACCTCTTCATCATCTTCTTCATCTTCAACATCTAGAATTCCTGAATCCTGTTCAGACTTGGGACTAGTACTTTCCATTTCTGCATCAAAGATAGTATATGCATCTTTCTTACATTTTCTCTTGCTGCCTAATCTGGGTTGTTGCAAGACAATGTTATCCAGGTTTCTTTGTTGTTGAGCCTAGGACAGAGAGAGAGAGAGAGAGAGAGAGAGAACAAAACTTAGCTAAGCTTTCAATGAACTTCTAATTTTGAAGAAATTAATATCTTAATGAAAATGCTATAACAAAACCTTAATATATAAAATATTAGCCACAGAAATAAAATCAAGTATACTAATGTATACATTTTAATCCTGAAGTTATCCTGCCTTAATTCATTTTCTAAGTTAACACAGAAAAAAAATACAGTCGATATTATCATAAGATTTTTCAAACATATCAGCTAAATCACCACAAAATGAAATCTACTCATTATCTCGTAAGTAGCCAAGAGATTAGTACAAACGTCTAATAGTTATCTCTTATGAGAAAATGTCATACTGAAAACATAAGAGTTGAAGGACATGGTTCGGGAGCTTGGAATTAATTTTGATACATGTAAGCACAGGAGATTCTTTAAAAAGTATTATGTGGATATAAGAGATCACTAAAATACATAATCAGGAAAATGAATTATCTTGAAATATCAGAGTGTTTTGAACTAATTAATCCAACAAGATCTTATGACTGTGACCTATGGAAAAGTTTTCAAGGGTTTCTTCTTCAGAACATATATAGAAAAGGAAATGTAATCCCCTCAGCCTAATGCAAATGACTGAAATTACAGTATAGTTTCAATATGACTATTCCAAGTCAATAACAGAACCATTAAGTTACACAGTATTATAGCTAGAAGTGACCTTAGTTACCACTCAGGAAACTGATGCTAGAAGACAAAAGTTTTGTTCAAGGTCACAAGGCTAGTGAATAGCAAATCAGAAGCTCAGAAGTATGATCTCCTTAATTCCAAATCATTGATCTTTCCATTACACCAACAGTTCCTCAAAGCATGACAAAAATGCTTGCCAAAATAAAGGCTTTATGGCCAAATCCATGAGAAACACTGCATGCCATGTAGCATTAGTGTAGATACACGATGCACATTAACAGAATAAAGGCTGGGTGGAGTACTATTTTCAAGAAACTTGTTTAGGGTAAATCTAACTAAGGTACATTGTAATCATATATGGAAATGTCACAATGAAACCTCCCCATACAACTAATATATGCTAATAAAAATGTTTTTTAAAAAAAACTTGTTCAATTTGCCTAAACACATCATATTCCAAAATCATTCCCAATGGAACCTCTGCTTTAATGTAATACTTAGTACCACACCAAGACACAAAACATGGCCTCTCAGAATATACATTCTTAATCAATATTTCTCCTCAGTGCCAAGTGATCACTTAGAAATTAGTTCAGGAGAAAAGTAAGTGTCTCTAAATCTTCTAAATGAGATTAAGGAATTCAAGACAAATCTTAAGTATAAGAAGTTCAGGTACTGGTCAAATGAACATAGTTATAATAGGACAGAGAAAACTTGAACAATGTGAGCTACTTTCTGCCAAGAAAATGAAAAGAATCTACATTCCAGAGATTTGAATCAATGAATAAACTTGTTTCTCTGCATATTACCCATTAATATTTTGGTTTGACTTACATAAAATACATGACTTGAGTAACAAACTGAGATAAAGCAGGCACCCAAAAACATTTAATTTAGGTTTACATAAGACACATATAACCTGTAAGTACTCAAGATCCAAATTAGGTAGACCATTCTTTCTATTCTTCTCAAAAGTAAGATGTTCTTCTACACTTACATTTGATACAATCCATGCAAACAAGGATCAATGACTCTGAAGAGGCAAAAGGAAGAAAGAACTTCTAAAGTTCTCCTCTTTCGAAAACCAGGCCATCAATGACAGAGTGATCACTATACCCTTCTGGCTACCTTCTTTCAGTATACCAAAACAAAAACCTTTCATAGGTAGGTCTTGTCTTATTAAATCTCAAGTTAATTATTTTCTTTCACACCCAGTAAAACAGTACTAGTATATCAGAAGTAAAAGAGAAGCCACACTGGTTACCATCATTTAAACTGAAATAACACAAATCTGAAAAGTATACCATGGAATTTCAGATTTTCTAGAGTTTCTTGACTTTTAGTTGGCATCTGGTTTTCCTATCAATTTAGAGGAGTGGAAAGTACCAACAAATTGATATAGTGAAGCTTTTGCTAGAAATCAAAGTGTTTCAAGTTGTACTCAAAAGCTTGTCAGAACCAGAGGCAGAAAGAACTATCATGGCTTCTCCAAATCTGTAAAGGAGCAGTCAGTAAGGATGTGTCAAATGGGAATGGCCAAACTGGAAACCAAATTTCAGGTAGAACAATAAAAGTAAATCCTCAGTTATTGCCATTTTGGATACAAATTACCATCTATTCAAAATGTATGTTAAGAGATTGGGAGGAGGTGGTCAATACAAAATACAGATTTAAATATTTAAATATATAAGACAAATTGTAATGAAAATGTAACAGCAAAAAAATTCAATAAAAGACATTTGGAGCACTTTATTCCTAACATGTTAGGCTGTTTCACCAAGACCACATGTAAAAGACAATGCCTATAATAATGTGCCACAGAAGCAGCTGACTCATTTCTGCTAACTGGGATGGATTAGGAGGAAAAGAGTACAAAGCATACAAGTCATAATAAGCCTTAGGAAACACAATGAAAGAACAGAAGCAGGGGAATAACAAGACCAGCCTTACAATTCAGACAAATCCTCTAGGATCAAAGGGATGGTCAACTGGGAGAAAATAAAGCCTGAAAGCAGGAAAATCAATATAGATCACTATTATGGTCCAAATAACAAGTATGAGAACTTGAAGTAAGGTATCAGCCTACATATAAGAAGCAGAAGTAAAATTATTTACTGACTTGCATGTTGTACATGGCAGAGAAGAAGGAAATAATAATACTTCTATTATTCTGGTCTTGATGACTAGGTGGTGGTGCTGTTCCAAGTAATAAGGAACGTGAAAATAATAAGTTGAGTGCAGCACTAAGTAGATGAGTTCACTAAGTAGATGAGTTCAGTAAACTTGCTGGATATTCAGAGGAAAATGACACTAAAGCACTAAACACCTCTTCTCTATTTTCTATTCTAGGAAATCCCCCAAGTCCAGACACAATGAAACACACACATAGTTAATTTAGGTATATTTACTCCATAAAGACAATAGATAACAAAAGGAATCCATTGTAAGAATAAGATCTGGTCCCTAAAAAAGAAAGGAGTATCTGTAAAAGACATCACTTGGGTGGTCTCCTTACCTATCAAAAAGGTAGACAAATGTGGGAGTGGCCATACACATTACCTAATCTTAACTAATAACCTAAAAAGTCACTATTAGCACTTTTAAAACTGTCAAATAATATCTATGAGGCAACCTATATATGCCATTGAATAAAGGTTTGTTGTGGAATACAACTCCCAAGGATATCTGGCAATAAGACTCAAAGACAGTTTTTAAAAAATCAAAAGCCAAAGGCTCCTGTGTTTAATAACCCAATACTGACCTCTAGTGGATTACAGTAGCATAAACAAATGACCTTTAAAATTAGAAACAAGTTCAAAAGAGAAGCTTTGGGCATCTAGGTTGGAGACATAATATAATTACTGTACAGAGGCTTTACTAAGAGTATTATATAACAGAGAAAAAAGCTTTGTGGTATAAGATAGGACTTTAAGCAATTTTCTCATTGCATAAACTTGATCAGGTTACTTTACTTTCCTGTGCAATATTCCCATTTATTGCAAAAACATTAATCCGATCTACCTCAGAGATGTCATAAGGTTTAAAAAAATGCATATGATATATCTTAAATTTAAAAAATAAAAAATATACTCCACCTCCAAATGAGATGGGAATCTTATTTCACTGTCTGCTATGGAAGCATCTGAGACCTAGCAATGTTTAGACACACACTCATCAATGAACTCCAATACTGTCATAATTATCAATCAAGATCTGCATTTGTATACATTTCAAGTTGTATGTATTTGTATAGGACACTACTATAAATCCTCTCAGTTTTACCTCCTATTCTAGCTACCATCAGCAACCAATACTGAACATCCCCTAATGTAAACTAATACCAGCTCAGTAACTAACAGAACAGTTCTACCTTCTGGCCATGGGCTTTTCTTTTTTTTTTTTTTTCTTTTTCTTTTATTATTCATATGTGCATACAAGGTTTGGTTCATTTCTCCCCCCTGCCCCCACCCCCTCCCTTACCACCCACTCCGCCCCCTCCCTCTCCCCTCACCCAATACCCAGCAGAAACTATTTTGCCCTTATTTCTAATTTTGTTGTAGAGAGAGTATAAGCAATAACAGGAAGGGACAAGGGTTTTTGCTGGTTGAGATAAGGATAGCTGTACAGGGCATTGATTCACATTGATTTCCTGTGCGTGGGTGTTACCTTCTAGGTTAATTCTTTTTGATCTAACCTTTTCTCTAGTACCTGTTCCCCTTTTCCTATTGGCCTCAGTTGCTTTTAAGGTATCTGCTTTACTTTTTCTGCGTTAAGGGCAACAAATGCTAGCTAGTTTTTTAGGTGTCTTACCTATCCTCACCCCTCCCTTGTGTGCTCTCGCTTTTATCATGTGCTCATAGTCCAATCCCATTGCTGTGTTTGCCCTTGATCTAATGTCCGCATATGAGGGAGAACATACGATTTTTGGTCTTTTGGGCCAGGCTAACCTCACTCAGAATGATGTTCTCCAATTCCATCCATTTACCAGCGAATGATAACTTTTCGTTCTTCTTCATGGCTGCATAAAATTCCATTGTGTATAGATACCACATTTTCTTAATCCATTCGTCAGTGGTGGGGCATCTTGGCTGTTTCCATAACTTGGCTATTGTGAATAGTGCCACAATAAACATGGGTGTGCAGGTGCCTCTGGAGTAACCTGTGTCACAGTCTTTTGGGTATATCCCCAAGAGTGGTATTGCTGGATCAAATGGTAGATAGACGTCTAGCTTTTTAAGTAGCCTCCAAATTTTTTTCCAGAGTGGTTGTACTAGTCTACATTCTGGCCATGGGCTTTTCTAACACCACAACATATAACTTAGCACTTAAGAAGCACAACTCAGAAGTGAAGCAATCCTAAAATGGAGTTGATATATTAATATGTCCCCTATTTGATCCTCCCATAGTTAGTTCCAGAAGTCTTGTGAGTTAAGAATCCAAACTACCCCAGAATTGTGCCATTGGATTGATTCCCCCACCTTCTCTTTTCACTTCTCCTAACCATTATTTCATCATTTAATAACCATGAAAAAATTGAAAAATCAAGACTTGAAGACTCCAAGTTGCCTCTTCCATTCTCATCAGTCAAAAGACCTGTAAAGGAACTGCAGATTCAAACCAGAGACTTTTTAGCACTATGAGCACTTGACCTGGAAACTAGCTTTTTTGGAAAACTATCTCTAATAAACAAAAAGGGATAGTGATCAAAAATGAGGGGAAAAGAGCATTTCAAGCAGATCAGAAAATGTTATTTGTATATTATTGTCCACAGAAGTGTGTTTATGTATGCATGTGTGTTTGCATTTGGTCTAGTAATTTAAAGGAGGAATAAAGACACAAATAAGCAGTCTTCAGGTCCCAAAGAATTTCCATCAATAGAAAGAGAAATCTAGGATTACAATGTTTTGGGCCCTTTTCTGTATTTAGGTAACCACTACACTTCACCTTTAAAATTACAGTAAGTAAGCTTCAAAGAAAACACTCAATAGAGTAAAAGGGCAACCTAGAGAATAGGAGGGGAAGGGGAAGGAGTGGCGGGGGGAGAAGAAGGAGAAGGAGAACAAGAGAAGGAGGAGAAGGAACATATACAAGGGAGATTGGGAGGAACCAGCAGGAAGGGAGAAGGGGAAAACAGGTAGAGGATATGATCAAAGTACATTATATGTATGTGTGAAAAGGTCATAATGAAACCATACAAAAAACTGTAAGAAAGTTTAAAATGAGGGCTTGAGGAAAGGGGAGGTATAAGAAAGTATAATGAAGAGGATGAGTATGATCAAAGTACATGATATGCATGTATGGAAATGTCAGAATGATATTTCCTTTGTACAACTTTCATAGATGAACAAAAAATCAGCAAAGGATTTAAATAGCTACTTCTCCCAAGAATATATACAAATGGCCAACAAGCATATAAAAAGATGCTCTACATTACTACTCTTGATGACTAATTTGAATGGGTTAAAAGATGCCTAGGAGATTAGTAAATCACACCTCTGTAGTGTTTGTGATGGCATTTCCACAGACAACTAGATCATAAGGGTTGTAACCTAATGAATACATTAATTCCTTGATGGATTCATGTGATGATATTCTTGGAAAGTAGCTAAAAATAGGAAATGGGGCATAGGTGGAGGAAATGGTCACTATGGGCATTATATTAGGTGCTATGTCTTTCCCTGGCCCCTTCTTGTAGTCCCTTTTTTAGCTTCCTGGCTCCAATACTGTGAACTACTCTGTTCCAGCATGCCTTCCCCACCATGAAAGTCTGACACACCTGAAACTGTGAGCCAAAGTAAATAATTCCTATGACACAGCAATGAGAAAAGTAGCTACTAGAGAACATTGGTACCAGAAGTGGGATCATTGCTGTGACTGAACCTGTATACTGCTTATTCCTTTGGAACTTGTATGTGGAAGGAATTTTGAAGAGTTTGGATAAGCAGCTTGAAAAATAGCGTTAAATGCAATAAGTGAACCTTAATGGGCAATTCTAGTAGGAGCACAAAAGACCAGAACACCAAAAGGAATGCAGACAGTGAAGTCCAAGCTCATGAGGTTTCAGATGGGAACAAGGACTCCACTGGGAACTGGACCATTCATGTTACATTCTAATAAAGAATGTGTCTATATGTGGTCCATCCTTTGAGTAAAGTTGAATTTAAAAGTAATGGACTGCCAGGTGCAGTGCCTCCCAAGTAGGAGGTAGAGATCTGGAGTATCATGGTTTGAGGTAAGCTGGTACAAAAAGTTTGTGAGACTCCATTTCAATCAATGAAAGCTGAGTATGGTGCCATGCACCTGTCACCACAGCTAGATGGGAAGCATAAATAGGAAGACTGGAGTCCAGAAGGGCATCAAAAAATATCTAAAGCAAAAAAGCTAGGTTAGGGGCATTGCATTTATACCTGCCTAGTAAGTTAAGTGCAAGAGCCCAGAGTAAAAACCCTAGTGTTGCAAAAATAATAATAATAATAATAATAATAGACTATTTGGCAGCAGAAAGTTCAACATAACATAGCATTCAAAGTGTGGAAGGGTTATTGCTAGCTGCTTTTAGCCAGATTTACAGTGAAAAGGCAGAATAGGATTTGAAAAATGTGCAGCCTGGCCAAAAAAAGGAGTGAGCTGGAAGTTGTTTGCAAGCAGGGTGTGGTTAGTGCTTTAAAAAGATGAGTGCCTTTAAAAAGAAGCTAAGCACTTCCTACTTGGATAACAGGAAAGATGCCTTGAGGGCATCTCAGGAATTTGCTAGGCCCCACACACCTCAGGTTCCAGTATATAAAATTGTAAATTCATTTGAAAGACTTTTCCTGGAGAAGACAGAGCTGCTGGGGCATCCTGCTCACACAGGACTCCCTAAGGAAATATTTTTGGAGGTTCAGCTGCCCAGACACTCAGAGGCCACTGCAGCTGTGGTCTGAGAAGACCCAACTACTGCTCAAGCTGGCTGAAAACCTTGTTATCCATAGGATGCTGATTTTACAAGCATGCAGAATGTAAGAGTTATGGGGTCACAGAGGCTTCCTCTGAGACTTCAAAGTTAGGCCTGTGAGGCCTGGCCAGGTGTAGCAGGGTGGGATTCCCTGCAAGGCACTCCTAAGAGAGTAATATGTGAAACTGTGAGAGTGAAATCTAATGGACACCTGAGGACATCGGGAATGCCAGGAACATGTAATGTCTGCTCAGGTAAGTCATAAGCAATGAGTGGAGCCAGCCCATGAGATAAGCCATGTGGGCTGCAGCTAACAAAACTATAGGGGCAGACCTGGCAAAGCACATTGGAGCTCACCCCATGAGACCATATGCCCCACATGCCAGACACAAAGCTACAGGTTTAATTTTTGTCCTGCAGGATTTCAGTCTTACTTTGGTTCAGTCCTTCCTTGCAATTCTCCCCTTCCTCCCTTTTTGGAATGGGGATGTTTACTCTGTTTGATTGTATATTCAAGTGTAAGATTTGTTTTGCACTTTACTGGGACCCACAGCTCAGAGATTCAGAGAAACTTTAAATTTGGACTCTTGAACAACACTAGAACAGTTAAGACAATGGGAACTCTTGGAGATGAACTAAATCCATTTTGCCTTATGAAGTGGACCTAAGTCTTTTGGAGGTCAGAGGTGGAATGTTTAAGGAGATGTGACCAGTCACAAGTTGATAAGGGCTGGACTTATAATGATTAGTCTGGTCAAGTAGACTGGATTAAGAGATACACGGATGATAAGCAAAGAACACCTCTGGGGAAGGCTTTGGTGGCATTTTCAGAGACAATTAGATAATGAAGGCTCTGACCTAACAAATGGATTAATCTCTTGATGTATTCATAGTAAGATGGCATTCTTAGAAGGTGATGAAAAGTAGGAGGTATGGCCTGCTTGGAGGAAGGAGGTCACTGGTGATGTGCCCTTAGGTACTATGTCTTGCCCTGGCCCCTTCCTGTCTTTCCTTTTTCTCTTCCTGGCTGCTGTTTTGTGAATAACTCTGCTCCCACACATCCTCCCTGCCATGATAGAGTTACAATTGTGAAACTATGAGCCAAAATGAATTTCTCCTTTAAGCTGTTTGTGTCAAGCATTTCATCACAATGAGAAAAGTAATTAATACCATAACATATAAATATATAAATATATTTTATCTAAATAAACATATAAATCAAAGGCACAAAGAAATATCATCTCATACCCAATAAAAAAAGCCACTATCAAAAATAATAAAGATGATAAGTGTTGTCAAGGATGTGAAGAAACTGGAACTATAGTAGGACATTAAAATGTTTTCCACTATAAAAAAAAGAATATGGAGATTCCTCAAAAAATTTAATATAGAATTAAAATGTTACCCAATAGTCCCATTTCTGAGAACATGTCCAAAAGAATTCAAAGCAGGGACACAAAGCCATTTCTACAACAGCTAAGAGGCTAAAACAACCCAAATGTTCATTGAGGAATAAATGGATAAAGAAATGTGGAATATACACACAATAGAAAATTATACAGCTTTTAAAAATAAGGAAATTCTCTCACATGTTACAACTTATATGAACTTTGAGGACATTATACTAAGTGAAATAAACCAGTCACAAAACAACAAAACGTTGTATGGGGCTACTGAATGATACTTTAGATACCATATGAGCCATCTAACGTAGTCAAACTAATAGAAATGGATAGAATGGTGGTTACTCAGGCTAGGAATAAGGGAAAAAATGGGAAGTTAGTGTTCACTGAGTACAGAGTTAAAATTATGCAATATGAAAAAGTTCTAGAGATGGGTTACATAACAATAAGAATGTACTTAACATTACTGAACTGTACAATTAAAACTTGATAAAATAGAAATTTTAATAGTTTAAAAATATGATTAATCAAGATTCCCCTTTTCAAATCTCTAAATCACATTTAAACTTATATTTAAATCATATCATAGGGGCTGGTGAAGTGGCTCAAGTGGTAGAGTACCTGCCTAGCAACCATGAAGCCTTTTGTTCAAACCGTAGTACCATCAAAACAAAAAAACAAACAAACAAACAAAAAAAACTACATATCATAGAGAGGTTTAAAAAAGTCTTTTTTTTAATAGACTACACTGCAAAATGATGGACCACATGTAAGACATTGAATTTGTATGAAGCAATTTTGTATATAGCAAACGTTTATACAACTCTCTTGACAATTAGGACAACTTCTACCTCTTTTTAAATATTACCATAATTTCCACACTCAGACACACACATTGAGCACGTGTTATCTATAGTTAATTGGGAAATAAATTACAAAATAAAGATAACAAAAAAATAAAAACAAAACTCCCTTAAAATGTTCATTCAGTAATAATCAGTTGTTTTCATGAAGAACAACTCAGAATATTTACTATGCATATAAAGATTTCACCATTTGCTTTATCTATACTTTCTCTTTATCTGCAATTAGCATGTACATTGTTATGCCAAAAAATAATCATAACAAAAACTTACATAAAAAGAAACTTTTTAAAGACTTTTTATCAAAAAATATTTCACAAATAGTAATCCCAGCTACTTGAGAGGTAGACTAGAGGATCACAGACCAAAACCAGCCCTAACAAAATTAGCAAGACCATGTCTCAAAAGCAAATCAGGCATGTCCATAAACACTTTTAAATCCAGCTACTTAGGAGGTAGAGGTAGGAGGACTGTAGACCAAGGCTGGCCCAGACAAAAGTGCAAGACCCTATCTGAAAAACAAACTAAAGCATAAGGGTTTGAGGGGGTGTGGCTCAAATGATAGAGCACTTGTCTATAGAACACAAGATCGTCAACCAAACCCTATCCCAAATAGGGCCAGAAGAAAAGAAAAACCCTAGCAAAAAATAGATGACCTTACTCGATATGTCAATTGGACCAATGATTTCAACTATAACTATGGCATCATAAAGATGTTAACCTCTTATTTCTAAGTTTCTATGGTAACAAAGGATAACATTAAAAAAACATGAGATTGTTTTCTGTAGCTTTAAAGTACCATAACTCATTCTGGTAAGATTCTGAATAGCTCCTATAATAATTAATATCAACACAATATCAGCAGAAAAAATAAAACTGCAGTTCAAAGTGAAAAGCAAATTTCCTCCTTCTACCATCTTCAACAGTGTGGCAAACTGCTCTGAGTTTCTTAAGTGCTCTCAGAATGCAAAACAATCAGTAGTATATATTAAATAGTCAAAATACTTAGGTACACATTCTAGAAAGGGAAAACTGTTCTTTGTTAATAGAATAATGTTTTAAGTTTGCTCAAGGAGCAGGATATTCAGTTCTGTGTGGTAATTCTTCTAGCTCCAAGTGATCCACTGTGATGTGTCTACCTGAAAATTAGTTTTTCATTAGCAAAATTAAGGGGACTCTGAAAACAAGTTGCTGCAAGTGTGAGCACTGAATCACTAGAACTACCTCCTCATGTCCACTCATTCTCTTTTCTTCTCATGTGTATGCACCAAAAAATGATGTAACATATCTGACATAATGTACTTGACATGGCATTGACTGAAAAAAATGATGTGTTAGAAAGCCATATTTGGATTTAAACATTCTGTTTTAAATAAAGCCTCTGTAAGTAGTCCAATAGAGAGAAGAAATTCAAAAAACCACATCAAAGTGAAGGGAAATATTCCAAGCTGCCCTCTGAAAAAGGGAGAATGATGAAGAAAACCAATTTTTGGCAGAGGAAACATATACCTTTAGTGTGGTTTACTGAAAAAGCTAGGGCATAATTCTATCCTGTAAATTACCTAGACTATGGGGCATTATCTTAGGATTCCAGTGAAGTTGCTAGATATGTCACTGGTCATGTAGACTGCTAATAAAACCAAGGATGGGGAATTTAAATGTGTATAAGATAGCTTCTGATAGAGAAAAAATTCCATATAGAGAAAATTTTGATTATGGTCCATTCATTCACTGTAACATCCATTGCTTTTGTAACAAAGCAAATCTTAAACATAATATGACTACTGTTATAGTTTATGAATATAAGTAGAAAAGGTATTAAAATGCAAAACTTTTGTCCCCATTCTAACACAAAGAGTGTCTAAAAAAAAAACTATAAAGAGACCCAATCTTATACAGAATAGAAATATTAATGAGAAAACAATATAAACTGCCATACTGTGCTTGATTCACATCTCCTGGAAACTAGAACAAATAACAAAGAAAATACCACAAAAATTAAGCATCCCAAAGCTTAGCTTTGTCCATATTGAAAGTTTCTATCAATGGTTCAAAATTTCTAAGCCAGGCATGGGGGTGCACACCTGTCATCCCAGCACTTGGAATACTGAGGCATGAAAATGGTGAATTCCAGGTAAGCCTGAACTACACTGCAAGAACATGTCAAAACGAAAAGGGAGGATTGAAGGGAGAAGGGGAAAAGAAAAGAAAAGACAAAAAAGTTTAAAAAATTGACTTCACTTTAAGTGAGAATGCCTAGCACTCTTACTGGCACAGAGTAGGCATTTGAAAAGTGATTTCCTTCTTCCTCCCATAAGGAAACATTTCACATACACTAGACAGGTAAGAGAGTATCAGAACAGGGAGATGTGAATATCCACTATGCATTCCTTTAAAAAGTGCCGTAGGAAAAAATAAAAGGACTGGAGCATGTGATTGAGTGCCTGCCTAGCAAGCAAAAAGTGTCACAGGAAATGGAATAGCATAATTGCAATTTAGTCAACCTAAGAAAAACCTAACAGAACAACTGTGATCTAACTTACATAAACGAAGAAAATGGCAACTATATACTATCTGCTCTATAGTAGGTAACTAGAAAGAGTATCAGAGAACAGAGAAAACAGATTTTGACTACCTACACCTAAAAAAGTGAAAAATAAAAAGAGAAGCTTGCAATGTAACCAATCTATGAAAAACTACATATTATAAATAAAATCTAGTTTATGAAAATATACATAAAAAGCTATTACAAAAATGTCATAAAATTGAGGACTAGGCTACAAGGTTTAATTAAAATGAAGTTACTAAAATCTTCAATTTGGACTGCCTCTAAATGTGATTTTTAAGTGGCTTGCCCTTATGCACCAAAGAACCTAGTAAAGTTTGCTTGAAAAGAAAAACAACTAATTAGGTCTTCTGTGATGGTCACTGGAAGCTGATTACTAAACAGAGCTAAAAGACAACTAATGTTCACTCTCTGATCTGACTACTTACTGCCTATTTTGTATTATGTTTTATGAGTCCCTTTAATGAATATACAATTTTAAGACACTTTACAACATCCTCTTGAAAGCTGTCATATTCCTTAAAAATAGTATTACAAAAAGCAGGAAAAGAGAATAAGGTTAATAAAAAATGACAGCAAGAATGGCTCAGGGCCAGAGATCCATTTGAAACTTATAAAATCTTCCTAAAATCAGATGGATGTGTGTTCTCTTATTGCTAGGTGTAAAACTATACACTCACACAAGCTTCTGTTTCCAGTTTTAACTTAAAAGCCAGGTGTTTCATGTGATATTAAAGGTTCCTATTCATCCTCCTAGCAAAATTTTATTTTGTTGTCACAATAGATAACTAGTCCAGCAAGAATGACCAATTACACATTCATAAGTATGTAGAGAGTTTGTAATATACTTCCAAAGTCAATTTTTGCAGAAATTGACAGGCTGATTCAAAAATTTATAGAAACATAAAGTATATAGAACAGATAAAATAGCCTTGCAGAAGAACAAGGTTGGAGAATCTATACAACTTGATTTGAGAACTTACTGTAAAACTGCAATAATAAGACAGCATGGTATGTACTGGTATAAAGACAGACATGTAGATAAATGGAATAAACTATACAAAACAAAGCCAACATATAAGAACAGTAATGCAATATGTAATAAATTACAAAGTAATTTATATTTGAGAACCCTCCCATATATCACATTAATCAAGTGATAAGAATGATAAGAGTGATACCATGTAACCCCTGACAGGATACACTGAAGATATATTACCTCTGGGGTATCAATACTAATAATGCATTAACTTAATCTAATCTTGAGAATATATCAGACAAATCCAAATTGAGAGGCATTCTACAGAATAACTGACTTGCGTCAAGGTTATGAAAGAGTGAAGGATGGACATACATTGGAGGAGACTACAAAGATATGAACACTAAATGCAATGTGTAATCCTAGATTGTACCCTGGAACAACAACAAAAAAATTATATTAGTGGAAAAACTGATGAAATCCAAATAAGCTCTATATATTAGTTAACATAACAGTATCATGGTTAATCTCTGAATTTTCATAAATGTTAATGCTCTATGGCTATGGATGATGGTAACATAAGAGGAAAATGGATGATGGTAACATAAGAGGAAAATGAATGAAGGTATGTTGAGAAATTTCTGTCATTTCTGCAACTCTCATGTGATGTTAAAGTTACCTCAAAAAAAGTTTTGGTGGTACTGGGGTTTGAACTCAGGTCTTCTTGAAAAAATTTAAAGAAAAAATAAACAATGAAAAAGACTATAAATACCAAGAGAAAAACACTCCTGGAACACTCCTAGACTAATGATAGGAATATGAAATGGTAAACAATGAACAACTTAGAAAGTTAACCATATGACCCAATAATTCGACTTTCATTTATTTACAAAAGAAACAAACCAGGGACCCACACAAAGATTCATACATAAAAATTAATGACAGTTTTAGGTGTAATAGCAAAAAGCTAGAAACAACCCAAATGTTCATCAACCAGAGAATGGATACATGGTTATACATGGTATAACTATCCAACGTAATACTACTCACTAATGAAAGAGGACAAACCACTGTTATACATAATAACATGAATGCATTTCTAAGTTGTTCTATTAAATTTAAAAAGCCTGACAGAAAATAAAAACTACATATTATGTGACTGTATTTATGTGGAATTCTCAAAATCCAAATCAGTAAGGATAGAAAGTAGACCAGTGCCACAGCTACATATTATGGTGCTTAAAAGCTTCAGACTTTGGAGTATTCTATATTTAAGATTTTAGCATTCTGGATGCTCAACCCTTCTTCTAAAGAATACATAGTTCAAACAAGAAGTCTCAAGGAGAATCTAAAAAAAACAACTCAACTAAATTTAACTGAAAATACAATTAATCAAAATTTATGGTATTGCAGAAGCAGTGAGTGCTGAATGGGGAAATATCAGTACACATTACTAAAGAAAAAGATATAAAATCAATAATCTAAGTTTACAGCATAGGAAATTATAGAACAGACAGCAATATAAAACTAAAGCAAGCAAAGGAAAAGAAATAACTAAATTAGAGCAGTAATCAATGAAACAAAACAAGAGGCAAGAAATGAAAAGCTGTTTCTTTGAAAATATTGGTGAAACTGATGATTCTCTAGTCGAGCTAACTAGAGATGGGAGGAGGAAGAGGGAGAGAAGACATAAATTACAAATAGCAGAAATATAAGGGAGACCATTAATATTGACCCTATGGACATTAAAAGTCCATAATATGAATTTATGAATATTATTCATAAATGTATACCCACAAATTTGATAACACAGATGAAACAGTGTGATTCCTTAAGAGATAAAATTTATGAAAATTCATTTATGGGAAAAAAGATAATTTGAATATACATATACATAAACACATGCACATACATATATAGAATTAATTGAATCAATAATTAATAACCTTCCAAACTAGAAAGCCCATTGCATTCACTGGTGAATTCTACCAAACATTCAAGGAAGATACAATAGAACTGCCTATAATATCTTCCAGTAAACTTAAAGCACAGAGAATACTTCATAATTCACTAATACCAAAAAGCAGAATAAACAGAAGAATCTGAGTTCAATTCCAAGTACCGCCTCCCAAAAGAAAAAAGGAGAAGAACTTCAAGAATGGAAAACTACAGACCAATATCTCTAATCAACATAGATATAAAAATCTTCAACAACATACAACTCTAAAAATATGTATAAAAATAAACCACAACAAATGAAATTTATTACAGATATGAGAAGCTGGTGTGATATTCAAAACTCGATTAATGTAATCTATCACATTAATAGGTTAAGAAAAAAGCACATGATCATTATCAACAGATGTAAAATAAGCATCTGACAAAATCCAATGCTCGCTCACATAAAAACTTTTAGCAAACTAGGAATACAGGGTGACTTTCTAAATGTGATGACGAACATCCATTAAAACCATATCATACATCACAGTAATCATAAGAAACTAGATGCTTTCATTCTAAGGTCAGGAACAAGGCAAGGTTATCACTTCTCACCACTCTTGGTAAACATCATATTGGAAGTCCTAACTAATGCAATAAGGTAAGAATAAGAAAAAATGTACACAAATTGAAATGTAATTGCTGCTAAACTAATTTTCTATGTAAAAAATTCCAACATATTACACGTAAAAAAAACCTCCTAGAACTAAGTGATATAGTAAGGTTGTGTATAAATACACAAACACTGACTATTAAATATTAGCAATGAACAACTGATAGTATTAAATGGAAACTTAAAACTCAACACTGTTATATTACCTCTCCCAAGAAAGACATACTTAGGTATAAATCTACCAAAATACAAGTAAGATCTGTCTGAGAAAACCTACAAAAAACAGAATCAACCAAAGATATCAATGAAAACATTAGTAAATGGAGAGATACTTCAAGTTCGTTGATGATAGGAAGATTCAAAATTGTTGAGATGTTAGTTTTTCTCAACCTGACACAAAGATTCAACATAATCCCAATAAAAACACCAGCAAGTTATTTTGTGGTATTGACAAGGTGATTCTAAGGTTTCTCTGGAAAGGCAAAAGGAAATAGAATGCTCAACAAAATACTGAAGAGGAAGAAGAAAAACACCAAAGGACAGACATATCCAACTTCAAGACTTATTCTAAAGCTACATAATCAAGTCAGTATGGTATTGGCCAGATAGCTGTAGATAAGAGATAGATGGACAGATCAAAAGAACAGAATCCTCAATCAGATCTACATACCTATAGTCACCTGATCTTTGAGAAGAAAACAAAGGCAATTCAATGGAGAAAGGATAGTTATTTCAACAAATAGTGCTAGAACAACTCACAGACACATGCAATAAAATGAATTTAGACATAGACCTTAAAATTATTAATTTAAAAAGTAACTCAGAATGGATCACAGACATACATAAAACTCATTTTTAGAAGACAACATTAGAGAAAATCTGGGTGACCTTGAGGTCAGTAATTACTTTTTTTTTCTTTTTTCTCACAACCCAGTACTTACTTGTTTGAAATAATATTAGAAGCATTCTCCTTAAAAGAAAAAATTGATAACTTGAAATTCATTAAAATTTTTTTAAGTTTTCTGTAAGTGACACTGTTAAAATTAAACAACCCACATGCTTGCAAAATAAAATTTAAAAAGGAATACTACCATTTAAAAATGTGCAAAAGACCTTACCATACACCCCACCAAAAAAAGACATGCAGACAGCAAGTAAGCACATTAAAAGACACTTGACATCATCTGTTACTAGGAATTGCAAATGAAAACAAGAAGACATCATTATAAACCTGCTATAGCTAAAATCCAAAGGACTGACAATAGTAAATGCTGGTGATAATATGGAGCAACAGGAACTCTCACTGCTGTAACATAGTATGGCCACTTTTGAAGATGGTGTCTTAGTTTTCCACAAAACTAAATGTGGTCTCACCATGATATAACAACCATGCTATGAGTTTTTTATTCAAATACTTTGAAAGTTTAAGCCTACACAAAAATTTCCACACAAATATTTGTAGCAGCTGTATTCATACTTGCTAAAACTATGAAGCAACCAAGGTTTTCTCAATAGATGGATGGACAAACCATAGTATATGACCATATAGTCATATAATAGGATATTATTCAAAAATAAGAAGAAATAACCGTTAAAAAAACCCAGAGGAACCCTAAATGCATACCTGTAAGTATGCATAGTATGTGCATTATGGAAGAAGCAAAATAACACAGAAGTAGTGGGAACTTCTGTGAAATTGTTCTGTATGATGTTGTAATGATGGATAGATGCTGTACAATACCTAAGCTCTAATATAAGCTATGAACTTTAGTTAATAATAATATTGGTTCACCAGTTATAACAAATGTACCCCAGTAATGCAAAATACTAACAATAAGGGTAAGGCAGGGAGTACAGCATCATGATATTACACATGCTTACCATACATCAGATCCAACACAAAAGGTGGGAGAGAGGGGTTATGATTGAAGGATAGAGGAGATATATGGAAACTCTATCTACTCAATTTTTGTATAAACCTACAAATTTCCTCTAAAAATAAAATCTATTATTTTATAAAGCCAAGAAAGCATTTTAATATAAAAAGATCAGAAAAATATACTCTTTTAAAAAAAAATCCTGGGGGGAAATAGCATTTAATGATAATGAACCCTTCTTGATTCTACATGAAGTTAGAAATACAATTAATCTTGAATCAAAATAAAGTACTCATGGTATGGGAAGCTGGCTATGAAAGGATCAGTAGTAAACACCAATTCTGCCAAACACAGTAGAACAGGCATGTAATCCCAACTACTGGAAAGAGGTAGGAGGATCATGGTTTGAGGCCAGCCCAGGCAAAAGTTAGCATGAAACCTCATCTGAAAAACAAACTGATAAAGCAAAAAGACACCAATTCTTTTAAAGCTGAATTAGCTCTAAATAATTTATCACACATTGATAAAACATGAAATTGCTATCATTATTTAAAAGCCTTGTATTACCTAAAATTTGTAAGATATTTTTAAAACTTCATTTTATATAAAAAGAACAAGTAAATTGTAACTCTAACCAGAACTCAATACACTCCCAAAAAAATAAGAGGCAAAAAATGATATATTATAAAGGCATTAATTTCCTTATCCTTCATTGGGAGAGTCAGATATCAGTAAAAAGTAAGAGTAAAAAGGCAAGTCAAGGGCACTCTGTGAATTCCAGAATAGACTCCCACAGCAAAAAGTATTTATCTATATTAAAGCATATTAGTCTGTTCAGACTGCTATAAAAAAATGATAAATCAGGTAGTTTATCAGTAGTCTATTTTCTGAATTCTGTAGGATGGGAAGTCCAAGATCAAAATGATTCACTGTCTGATGAAGGACTGCTTTCTGCTTCATAGAGGGCACCTTCTAGCTGTGTCCTCCAGTGATGGAAAAGGAAAGGGATCTCCCTTGGGCCTCTTTTCTAATGTTACTAATCCTGTTCACAAGTGTTCCACTCCCAAGACCAAATCACCTCCCAAAAGTCCCACTCTCCTAATATGTCACTTTGGGGGTTAGGATTTCAAAATATAAGCTTGAGGGGACACAAACATTCAAGACCAAAACAGCATCTATTACTTGAACTATTCCTTGATCTAATCTTCACCAGACTGAAACATACATAACTGAACACATAGAAGGCCTCAGTAAATACTGAGTTGAACTGGAGAACATCAAAGGTAAAGAACAATAAGGTATTAAAAAAAAAACTATAAAGCTAAAGTTTCATGTAAGAGGAAGTTCAGCAAGAAGAATATTTTTTCGTTTTGCTGTTTTATTATTATTTTAAAGTACAAGACTAAGTTTTGGGAAAAAAGTAAAAGATCCAATTAAGAGACTGAAAAAATAACAGAGAAAATTACTAGTGAACCAGAGTTCTAGGAAATTCTGGATCCAAAAGAGTTTGTAGGTATTAATTTTTTTCTTTTTTTACAAATTTTTATTAGGAAATATTTATTATATGGGGGGATTCACAGTAACAATTCTGATTAAACTTATATTGTACATTATTTACATTGCCCTCACCATCTCTCCTCCCACCCCTTCCATGACCCACTTAAAGCAATTGCAAGAGGTTTCTTAGTTCTGTTTCATATACGTATATGAAGTCCACCTATCATATACCATCATCTTTTTTTTGTAGCTATTAATTTCATTAAAGAATTCAGGTACTTCTGTCTCTGAAATGGAAAGCGAGGGTGATGACCTACACGAAAAAGTAAAGGAAAAAGAAAAAGAAATGAAATTTGAGTTTTTTTAAATGGTCTAGCTCAGTTATAAACCTAGACCTAATGAGATAAAAGAGCATGTGCTGAAACGTAGACTGACGTACAACTGGGGGATTGAGTAACATGAGGAAAGTCTGGGATAGTCACTCCAGAAAAAGTAATTAGGTCTTACGAGATGATTTTAAGTATTCGTAAGTAAATACGAATGTCTTGGTGAGTTCAGGGAGAAAGATTACAGTGAACAAAATCAGGATGATTATATTAATTTTTCCAGAAAGGAGTATAACTTTCAGTAGCAGCAACATTTTTCTTATTATAGATTTTATTGCTTATGTCTCTTGCTTATGCAATAAAATCATCACATTTCATGAAAGAAAGAGACAGAAATAATGAACGTAGTTGTTGCTGGTTAATGTACACAACATTCTCTCACCGACAGAACAGATTGACCATGTTGAAAACTCCATATTCATGTGGCAATCAATTAATTAAAATCTTATCAAATACCTGATTTACTTAAGAACCCATTTGTTATAACAGATTGCTTATACAGTACAGTAATCTGACATGAGCTTAAACTCCCACTACCCCTTTATGAATTCATGTCAAAATCTTCTTCTGATTAAAAATGCTACACATAATTCCTATGGTATACAGCATTGTTTTATCACACTCATTATTTACTTCTAATAACATATCCAAAATACACACAGAGAAACGAGTCAAAAGGATCCATCTATCAAGAATAAACAGCAGCCTGAGACCAAAATTAATCTTTCTTCTCTACTAGATCTGGATTAAATTAATTAGAGCTATCAATGTATAAAATGAAAGGCTTAGGAGATGGACCTAGGGTTCATCTTGTTGAACCAAAGGTCTGACTTTAACCTGCGAGGGAAAGAAAGTAGGAAGGAAGAAGGGGGAGGAAGGAAGGGAGGGAGGGAGGGAGGAAGGGAAGGAGGATGAGGAAAGGAGGATGAGGGAGGAAAGATGAGGGAGGAAGGGAGGAAAGAGGAAGGAGCAGAGAGAAGAGGAGAGGCAGGCAAGGAGAGGGGAGGGGAGGGGAAGGGAGGGGTGAAGAGTGGAAAAGGAGGGGAGAGAAGAGAGAAAAGGAGGGAATATAGTCGGGTCAACTTGCATATGGGGAAGAGAGGAGAGGAGAGAATATAATCAGGGTTAACTTGCATATGGACAGATGGATTTTTTTTTAAGCACTTTCTTTTCCACCAGGGAATATCAATGGCCTTTTAAGCAGTCTCGCATTTAAATGTGTGTTCTGACAGTCATGTCAGAGCCTGGGTAAAAGCCTTTTCATGGAAATCATTAAAACAAAAAGATCCAGACAAGAGATCTGTTTTTTTCCAGGGAGTGAGTGAAATAGAATAATGCAGTTTGAAAAGATGGAAGTACCTTCCATACTGATGGAACAGATGAAAAACCTTCCATCTCCTCCTCACCCTCCCTCCCCGCCCCTGGCCCCCAGCATGGAATTTTTTTTACCTGCAGTGGTCTAGAATACTCTATTACAAATAGTAAGGAACTTTGGGAACAGGAATAGGAGTTAGGAGAAAAAGAAGGAAAAGCATACAACCACACATTCATTTGTAATTCAGAGCAAGAGGGAAAAGAACAATCCCAGAAGATTCCAATTGACCCTCCTGGGTCCTGTGTTCCCCATGTGCAACCCACAAAGTCTCACAGCTCTCAACTTTAAAGTGCTGAATCATTTCAGCAAGTGGTGTGTACCTATCTGCTGGTGAGAAATAACAGTCATTCCTCCCTTCAACCATCATTTCCTTACTTCCCACTGCTAAATGCTCTGCTGCCCACTGTCAAGCACTGAAGCAATGCTAATGGACTCTCCCTAGGAAACTGGAGGTTGAGCCAGCAGCCAGGAAGGTCACTTTATATCTTGGCTCAAACCCTAGGCCCTCTGCAAAAGATGTTTTTTGTTCCTGAAAGACCACAGAGATATTGGTATTTCTCTTATCCAAGTTAACAACTTTTCAAGGACTTCTCCCACCCACCACATTTTTCCCTTATGCCCTACTCCCCTTAATATCAGGACTGGAATCTTGATCTGCTAGAATGGTTTCTTCATTTATATGTTCCATCAAAATCATTTCTGAATGATTATTAACTGTGCCAGAATAAAATATTTTAGATTTATTAGCCCCTGGTCACTTGATGCTGATGGAAGTTTCTGTCATACTGATCCTCTACATTCCCCAAAATGATTTAGTAGCCCTAAACCACCATAAGAAGACATATAATACAAAATCCAAAGTCACTGTTATTTAAATAAATCTCAGAAATCCCTGGAGGTTGCCCCTGAGAGTTGCTGCAATTCATCCACTTAAACCCACAAAAAAAAAAAAAAAAAAACTGCAAATAAATGTGGGCTCAGCTTCCTCAAAGACACTTTGAAAATTTTGCTTTTACTCTTAAAATGAGGGAAATCCTATAATCCTTTGCTCTATGCACCAGGCACTACACTGAGCACGTAATCTGGATTACTTAAACTCAAACATCTCCATAAAGTGGATACTTTTGTTACTCCCACTTTAGAGAAGAGGAGATTAAAGTTTAGAGAGATGCATTACAAATCCCAGAGAGTAGAAAAACCAAGATTGGAAGAAAAACTAATGAGAGTGGCTGCACCCTTAATGTGTACAATTATACTCTCATGTGCATGTTAATTGCATTGCTCTTATAGATCATATCCAGACTACCTTATAATAAAATTATTTAATTCTGAGTCTGGTCCATATATATTCTTTTTTTTTTCTTTTTGTTGTCCAGGCAGATCTCAAAATGCGCTCACGTGATCCTCTCACTTCAACCTCCCAAGTATTGGGACTACAGGTGTATACCACCAAAGCTGGCTTAGACTATATCATATTACCTCATCAAAGAAATGAGGGCACCAGCATTCTTAGGGCACCAGGATTCCTAGTTAATAAATTACCTATAAAGATCAGCTTTTACACCAATTACTTCTTCAGAATCAATTACTCACTTACTCAGTTCCCATTACTAACAAACTCCATTAAAAACAGTGATAGCTCTCTTAATTAGTCAGCAGTATGTATACAAAAATACAAGTATATCACTTTTGCACTTAATAATCTCAGCACATATACTAAAATTGCGATGACACAGAGATGATCACCAGGGCCACTGTACAAGGATAACACACAAATTTGTGAAATATTCCATGTTTTTTTAGGGCTGGCAGTATGGCTCAAGTGGTAGTGCCCAGCAAGCACAAGGCCCTGAGTTCAAACTCCAGTAGGAAAGGGAGAGAGGGAGGGAGGGAGAGAAGGAAGGAAGGAAGGAAGGAAGGAAGGAAGGACGGACGGGAGGGTCTTATAAAATGTAAAAGCAAAACAAAGGTTACAATTAAGAATTCTCCAACTTACAGAAAGGAACACTAAAGTCTCAGAATGAGAAGACAGACTTCTCAACCACAAGGACTTAATCAACTTACATTGTGAAGGGAAACTCCAAAGGTCTTTACAACTGCCAATCCAATCTAATAGTCTCAGCCCGTTCTTATATACAATTAAATAATTGTACACTTAGCCCAAAGGAAAAACATTTTATAAGTTTTTACACTTTCTAATTATATCAACTTATCTCAAAGATAAAAGGAACTAGACAATTCTTTGCCTTAAGTTCAGAAAATAGCTTCAATAAGAAACCTTTGCTTGTCTTTTGTTTGTTCAGTGAGAAGGACACTCTTGTGGTATCCCAAGAAATTTAAGACTATCACACATATACTAAGGACTGTTAACTATCCACTCCAGACAAACAGCTCTCAGGAAGGTTTACGTTATGTCTTCTCAAAGTCCCTCTACACTTTCTCTCTTCCTTTAGTCCTCAAAAAGGAAATAGAGTCAGTTAAAGCAAATGTTATTGTAACAAAAAAATCCAATAGAACTAATTTTAGTTTTATAACTATCTTTTACCTCAACTCAATATTCACAAAAATAACAATTTTGATACTTATGACATATCACTGAATATCTGAATAACTCAGAACCCATTTTACCCTATAAGACTTTAGATGAAATAATTAAATGACTTTAGCTAAAACTTGAAATGACAAAGCTATATTTATTGTACATGTAATGCCCTCTACAGGCTATCAGTGGGATGAATCAGAGAGCTAAATAAAAATTTCTCAGACTTGTTACTATGCATTACTACAATTTATTTTCTAGGTATGCTAATAGTAATTTACTCTCATTTTGAGCCTATACAAATTTCAAACCAAGTACTTTATATTCTCATTCTCCAACTCTTTTTTTTTTTTTTTTTTTTTTTTTTTCCTTTTTTTTCCGGTGCTGGGGACCGAACTCAGGGCCTTACACTTGCCAGGCAAGCGCTCTTCCACTGAGCTAAATCTCCAACCCTTCATTCTCCAACTCTTTAAACGTCTTTCAAAGGCCCCAGTTCAGTTATTACCCAAGCTTGCAATGTACTCATAAGAAAAAAACTAAATAAAATACTCCCACACACATTATTAAACATGTCTAGGAAGTAAACATAACAAGCCTACTCAACATGAGCAAAAACTCATCTATTTCTGTTCCAAAATAATCCAGATATAAATGATGGTTCAAGAAATAATAACTTTCCAAAAATATAAATATATTACATTCACATTCTTTCAACATAATGCTATCATGATTTAATCTAACAAATAATCCAAATGCCAAAGTTAACAATATCACCCTCATGACTAACATAATACAACACAATGAAACAAGAAATGTAGTTCAAAAAAAACCAGGAAACGTAGTTCAGTGACATGGTTTTCTTGGTAAACTCAAGCCATTTTAAACATATTTCCATTCTTATAACAGCAATAATTAAGATTCAAAAGTAGGACAGGTGGAGGATGCAATAAGAAGAGAGAAGTGTTAAAAAAAAAAACTATTTCCCAAATAAAATTAAATCTGAATTAAGTCTAACTCTATACCTAATGTTATTTCCCCAGATTATTAGGATAGTCTGTGACACATAGTCATTGACACTTAGTACATAACTACACCTACCCAGTTTTTTACAATCGTAAATTTTTTAATCTCGCTCTCTTTCTCTCATTAATAATTTCTCTAAAATGCTTAATTCAACTTGTTGGGTGAATGTGAAAAAAAAAATGTACTTTACATCTTTACAGTCTAGGGTAGTCCAAAATAGAGTCAGTCATTCTTTGATCCATACACAGGAAAAATCAGTCCCCTGCTTCAATGGGGTTAAATATGATAACTGGATAATTAATAACAAGGTAATTCTTCTAAGATAAGAAAAAATTATATATAAATAAATTTTATTTTCTATAAAACATATAAATACAAACATTTTATTTTAACCAATGTGACAAATTAAGAAAATGCAGACTAATAGCTGACAAGTCACACACAACACTAACAAGTTTCACAGACACAAAGAACTTTAGTAAGATTTCTAATGGATGGTGAACATTCAGGACTAAATTTTCATGATCATTTGTATGACAGAATGAAAAAAGTAAAGTATGAGAATCATGCTATGATGAAACAAAATGAATCCCAATTCACAGTGAACAAAAGACATTAAGAAAATTATCAGAAATGGTACAAAACAAATGGGATGTTATTTGAAGGTACAATGGTTTGCTATATCAGCAAACATGAAAGAAGACAATCACCGAAAATAACAAGTCTAAATGACTAAGCTGCATGTTTGAATGCACAATGCTGATATACTGAAGACAGAATACAATATGTAAGATTCTAAGAAAGCTCTCCTTGCACTCTTGAGCTCTATCAATTTCAGAATGAAGAATTAATATATAGTTATACACAAAATCTATCACAAAGAAGTTATCAAAGAAAATAAGTTTAAAAAGTAGAAAACAAGAGACAAACAATAAATTTTAGCAAGATTTCCAGACAGGAAAGATAGTTAAATTCTAGAATAGGCTGTGTACAAAGCGGGAAAAATCATTGGTCTTAGAGATTCATAAGTTGTAGTTTAAAAGAACACTGTATTCCTCAGGTTTAATGATTCAAAGTACCCTAATTATTCCTGCTAAAACTCAACTTCATCTCTCAATAATCATATTTGCATACAAACATTACTGAAGCAAAGTTTCTTCACAATTGGCTTCTATTGTTTATACACACATAAAGGTTGAGATTTGGGGCTAATTTCTCTTTATTTTAATGTCTCAGCTAAAACAAATTTTAAAACAATAAATTCAAAGAAGAGAAAGGTTTTCAATTCTAGTTATATATGCTATACACAGGCCAGAAAGATCACTGTTCTCATAACATCAATAATATTAATATAAAAAAGGGGGAAGAACACAGCACAGGGAGCTGTAAAGAACAAAGTACCAGAAAGAGATGAGCCATTCCTAGGTTAGCAGAAACCAAAATTCACTAATATCACTAGGACAAATATCAAGCCTGAGTCACAGGTAGGAAGAACAGAAAATCTACCATAGACAAAGGAACATTGTTGGAACAAGGAGAAACCAGTCAAAATTTTAATGTGATACTTACACTGGTATGGGAATGGAAATGTAGCAAAGTCCCAAACACAAAGGTAGTTATTTTCACCTTCCGATGGCTACTGCACTTCCTTTCTTTTTTTTTTTTTTTAAATCTTTATACTTTATTTCTGTCTGATGCTCCTTTACTCATAACTAAAATATTGGAAGATTTGTAGTCATGCATCTCAGACCACAAATTCTTTTCTTTCTCTAGATAATTTTAGTTGCATATCACAAGTTTATATGTCCAGATAAAATATGCCATGAGAGCCATGGTTTACTATAGCTAATTTTCCACCAAACATCTCTGGTTATAAGTCTTTTCAAGATCCTTAAATTTAACAAAGTGAAATTGTACTTACGAATCTTCCATCATTGAAACATCTTATTTATTTATTTATTTATTTATTTATTTTTCTTTTATTTGTATGTGCATACAATGTTTGGGTTATTTCTCCCCCTCCCCCCTTCCTTTCAATACCAAAGGTTCATAACTGAGTAAGCAAAGTGGGAAGAAAGGAATGGTGTCAGAAACTACAGGGAGATCTAGTGCCTCCCAGTGCTTAGATCACAAAGCCCTGCTGGAAGAGTAAACAACAATAATGAGAAATGGGGGTGAGGGGAGAAACAGAAAAATGTGATCCAAAAATCAGGATAGCAAACAATAATAGAAGTAAACCTACAAGTGATCAAGTTGTTTGGAATAGCACACAAAAACTTTAAAATAACTACCATAAATACATAAAGAATTCAGAGAAAAGAACAGACAAAGAGCAGAAAGTAGACACTTTGAGCAGAGAAGTGAAAATATACCAAAAAGTATAAATAAGCGTGTGTTCTAAAAGGTATTCTTTAAATTTTATTAAAAAATTACTAACCATTTGAAAGAAATACTGTAATAATACAAGGTTTATAAAATGTAGAGGAGTAAAATACAATAATACAAGGTATGAGAGTAGAGTATATGAAATTATAATGCTCTGAAATATGAAAATGGCTTCTTTTTTAATTTAAAAATTCCACATATTTATGGGGTGCCATGTAATATTTTAATATATGTAGACTTTATGTAATAGTCAAATCAGGGTAAACATATCTATCTCAAATACTTATCACTGCTGTGTGACTTAAACATTCAAAGTCTTTTCTTCTAGCTGTTTTGAAAAATATAGTACATTACTAATATTTACAGTCACTTGACTGTGCAACAGAACTTATTTCTCTTGTGTAACTATAACTTTGTACCTGCTGACGAGCCTTTCCCCTTCCTTCCTCATCCCTATTGTCCTTAGCCTCTGGTAACCATTATTTGTAACTGATTTTTAACTGGTATTATATTAATTAAGGGTAGGCTGTCATAAGTGAAGAATAAATAGTTAAATTTCTAGCATTACCAATAAATATAGCTAAAAATTCAGATAAAGTTTTAGCAACTCAGAGGGCCTCAAAGCTACTGATAATGTCTACCTTAAGCTGGGCAATAGTACAAAGATGTTTATTATAATTTCATATTTTATAATTTATAGATACTATACATTTAACTTATTAACTATTTAATAATAAAAATATAAATACTAAACTATATCTAGGTCAATTTATAAATATATGTCTTTTATAAAAAAGAATGGGACCTATTAAAGTGCTAATAATCTCTTGCTGGATGTTACAGGATTAATAATGTATATTTTCTTCTTTGTACCTTTTAGCATTTTCCAAATTCTTTAAAATGAATATACATTATTTATATAATCAGAGGAAAAACTACTTTCAATAAAATTAAAAATAGAAACAACTCCAGGCAAACATTTGGAAAATTTCTGGCCTTACTGTTTGTAACTGATTTTGATTTTAAAAAAACCAAAAAACCTATGGTCGTGATTTAAAAAAATAACAACAATGTTTTACATAAGTACAGTCCCAATAATGTAACCTTTGGGAATCTTTAGACTAACAGTAGGATACTGAAATGGTCACAGTGTTCTCAGGCCAAGAGTCCCATCAAAACCCCAAAGATGTGGGTAATAAACTATTCCAAATATCCACTAGTGAAAATTGTATGTAGAAAAATATGTTCTCAGCTTTTACTTTTGTTGACAATAAAACCAAAAACATATGACCCAAAAAGCATACTGTGTGACGTGATAATCAACTGTCTACAGATGTTACCTAGCATGGGTCATTTTAATGCAAGACAAACAAAAGATCAACAAACAGGTAAGTAACTTGGACTACTAAAGCATTCTCAAGAGATAAAAAGTGAAACAAAGGTTGATATCTTGTCTTCCTTCTCTTTATCCCGTGGGGTATATTGTAATTTCACAATTATGGAGGGGGATGAAATCACAGAAGAAAGCATTTTGTTATCTGGTATTTTAAGAGTAAGGCTGAGAAACAGTAAACTATAAAAAATAAGAAGGAAAAACTGCAAATGCAATTATGAATTCAATTGTGGGTGAAGACTGAGCTTAAAGGTTTATACTCGAATCTGCTGTTAAAAGATGCAAAAGGTTAGTTAATTCCTCATACTTTCAAAGTATTTAACAACTATTTCCAAAACAGCTGATTCTGCTGGCAGTTCTCATATGCTGTCAGGAAACAACCATAGGTGATGGCTGAGAAAACATATCTAAAAAATTAAAATGACTCCACTGAAATTAAAAGACAAGTCAGCTGGAACAATAGTAGAACCTAACACAGAAGCTCCCCTTATCTGTAGTCTCACTTTCTATGGTTTCAGTTATCCAAGGTCAAATGCTGTTCAAAAATATTAAATGAAAAATTCTAGTAATGAACAATTCATAAGTTTCTGAACTATGTGTCATTCTGGATGTAGAAATCGCACGCCATCATCCAGCTGGGACATGAATCAACTATCCCTCTGTGAGCAAGCCCATGCTGTCATATACTACCTGCCTGTTAGTCACTTAGTAGCTCTCTCACTTATCCAATCAGCTGTCAGGGGAATCCC
Organism: Castor canadensis; assembly: GCF_047511655.1. Classification (NCBI taxonomy): domain Eukaryota; kingdom Metazoa; phylum Chordata; class Mammalia; order Rodentia; family Castoridae; genus Castor; species Castor canadensis. The sequence continues at coordinate 62,839,842 of NC_133397.1, forward strand.
AGTGCCTGTGTTCAAGTAAGTCTTATTTTACTTAGTAACAGCCCCAAAGCACAAAAGCAATGCTCTGGCAATTGGGATGTGCCAGAGAGATATCATAAAGTGCTTCCTTTAAGTTGAAAGGTGAAAGTTCTAAAAAGGAAAAAAAAAAAAAAAGCTGTATGTAGAAGTTGCCAAGATTTACACTAAGAATGAGCCTTCTATGAAATTGTGAAAGAAAAATAAATTTGTACTAGTTTTGCTGTTATAACTCAAACTGTAAAAGTTATGGCCAAAAGTGTGTTTTAAGGGCATAGTCGTCTACTTCATCTCATCACATAGGAATTGTATTATCACACATCATATCAAGAAAGGCAAATACAGTACAATATTACAAGATTATAGTACAAGATATTTTGAAAGAGACCACATTCATATAACTTTTATTTGAGAATATTGTTGTAATTGTTCTATTTTATTATGTTATGTTGTCCGTTGTATCTCACTGTGCCTAATTTATAAATTAAACTTTATCACAGGCATATATGTATTGAAAAAAAATAGTATATATAGGGTTCAGTGCTATCCATAGTTTCAGGCATCTACTGTGGCTCTCAGAACATATTCCCTAAGAATAAGGGGTGACTATTACATAGCTAGAACATTCTTCACATCCTAATACTAGAACAAGCTGCTTAGCATTTGTCCATAAACTCTATAATATACTCAAGTATACATGTCAATGTGTTGCACTACAAATAAAAATGGAAATGACAGTGAGCAAAAAATTAATATGGTAAAAATCTCACACTTAGATACTATCACTCAAAAAGGGCATGGTAAGCACAAAATGGAAAACTAAGTACATAGTTTTAAGCAAATTTGACTAATCTCATTTCTTTCATTAACAATCAATGTGAACTACTTGGAACACCATATGCTGACAGCTGTATACAGAATGTATAGGTTAGGGGAGGAGGCCTTTCCTGCCCACAAATACAGAGGCTGAAACAATAAAGTGCATATCCTTCTACCAAATTCAAAAGTTGGAAAACACAGAATTTGGCAGAATGTTACTAGACCATAGGGATGAAAAGTCCTGACATGACACAGACAGGGGAAATTTCCAAAACAACAGATGCAAGAGCAAGAATTACTTCTATTTAGAAAATGGGAAGAATCACCAGAAAACAGGCTAAATGATTCCCAAGAGATCTTCAAACAAAAGAAATCCAGTGATGTGAGCCAATCACCATAAGGTAAAGAGGAGTTCAGGAGAAAACACAAAGTCTAGATCAGGACAAAAGGTAAATATTTATGAAAGCACCAAAATGGGGGCCTATAGAGACTATTACCATTAATTGTCAGAATCTTCAGGTGAGAAACTAAAGTTCAAAGATATATATTACAGTATCACTTAGCGAAGCAAAAGCAAGATGCAAGCCACCACTTCTAATATATCAGGTTTCCAGTGAAATACTATAAAAAGTATTTTTACTTATCTGATAAATTATGAATTCCAGATAGCTAGAAGAATTAATGAAATTATTCAAAGATCAGCTGTTTTAGTAACAAACAGCCCACATGTCCTTCTGTTTAGTGCCATTTCCATTTGCAATGGAAAAATTACATAGCTTCATACCAACAAGTGAACTCACACAGCATGTATTTAAACAGCAAGCAATATATGCCACATACAATAGAAAGTATTAAAATATAAAAATAAATATAACAATTCAGCTCAATCCTACAAACACTAATTTATTAAATCACTGCTGTTTGTCAGACACTTTACAAATGCTATATACAAATATCAATGTGGCATAGCTCCTTTCCCTCAGGGAATCTGAGTGGGAAAAACTGACAAAACAAACCATCACACTACAGACTAAGCACACTGTTAGAAGTATGTGCCCATAGCACTACACTAACCCACAAAGGAAAGAGAGGGGAGGAAAGGATTCAAGGAAGGCTCCGAAGATTAACTGATTCCAGAATTAAATCTTATAAGTCTGTTCTGCAAAAAGAGAAAAACAAACGCATGAAGTACAAGAGAAAACAAAAGAAAAGGAATAGTCGCAAGGAAAAAAAAAAAAAGAGAAATCTTAGGTCACCAAAAATAGAAAATTAAAAAAAAAAAAAAAAAGAGGAGCCCATAAAGGAATTCGGGGGAAAAAATACTCAAACATACCATTTCTAGTGTGAATGACCTCAGAACCACTGAGTTTGGAGTTGCTAGAAAGTAAATTGAGACACACAAGAGGAAACAGAAGGAAAGAAGTCATCATAAACCAAGTAACAAGACAGTTTCTGATAGAGAGATAAGAAGCCTGGACATGAGTTCCAGGTGTTGGGGAGCTACTGCTATTTGAAAAAGAGGAGTTGCTCTGTAGTGGTGTCATTTCTAGTAACTGTGTAGAAAATGGACTTGAAGAAAAAGCAATGGAGGACAGGCAGATTGTTAACCCATACCTAAGATGGAGAGAGTTCAAATTGGAGCGTTCACAGTGAAGATGGATGGGATATGGGAAGATTCAAAAAGTAAGGTGAAAATAACATTGCAAGATTCAAAGGTAAAATTATCATGACTTGGTAACAGCAGAGACTGCCAAACCTGCAAGGCTCCTCTACAAGTCATCTGTATGATCTTGGGCAACTTAACCTCTAAAATTGTCTTCACTTGTAAGAATAGGAAAAATACCAATAACTACCTCAAAAGCATGCTATGAGAATTAAAAGAGCCAATACATGTAAAGAGCTCAGAATACTAGCTACCAAAGTAGATACTGAAACTTGCTAGATGGCGATAGTGATTGTGGCCAGAGCGGGAATGTTGGTGAAAGTTGTAACAATGAAACAGATGTGAAAAGAGTGAAGGAGATGGCTCAATCAAAGATAATTTCTAGGTCCTTAATTTGAAAGACAGTGTAGTTAATGCAGCTACCAACCAAAAAGGAAGGGGAAGAGAAGGTTCAGTTGGGGCTTACACAGTGTATGAACAGAATTTAACATGAATTTTAGACACTTGGGGGTGAGATGCCATTCTGAGTATCATCAAGATGAAGCAGTCTTATGGGTAGCTAAGGAGTGGAATTCAGGTAAAAGGTCAGAATAACACCTTTGGGAGTCAGTGATAATAGGTGGTAGTTGAAGTCCTAAAATTTTTCATGTTTCTTCAGGGGGGAGTTTGGGGAGAAATCACCAAACAAAAAGACCAAGGTGAAGGGGAGGAGAGGAGAAAGAAGAGGAAGGTAAGAAAAGGGAAAGCTGGTGCAGGTGACTCATACCTATAATCCTAGCAATTCTAGGCCAACACAGGCAAAAAGTTTGTAAGACCTTATTTCACCATTAAAGAAACAAACAGACAAACAAACAAACCTGGGCATGATGTCAGCCTGGATAAAAAGTGAGACCCTATCTCCAAAATAACCAGAGTGCAAAGGGCTGAAGGTGTGGTTCAAGGGGTAGAGAGCTTCCTTTGCAAGCTCTAAGGCCTAAGTTCAAACTCCAGTATCACTAAAAAAAAAAAAAAAGAAAAGAAAAGAAAAGAAAATAATACTCTTCATTATAGAGACAAGGTTAATATATAAAGAAATACAATTCAATAGAAATTATATAAAGCCTGGGTCTTGAGGCTCACACCTATAATCCCAGCTGCTTGGGAGGCAGAGATGGGGAGGATGGCAGTTCCAGGCCAACCCAGACAAAAGTTAGCAAGATTGCATCTCAACCAAAAACTCAGGCTTGGAAGTACACGTCTACAGGAGGATTGTGGTCTGAGGTCACCTCAGGCAAAAACACAAGACACTGTTCAAAACATAACTAAAGTAAAAGAAGGCTGGGGTGTGGCTCAAGTGGAATAGTGCCTGCCTAGCAGGCATTAGGTCCTGAGGTCAGACTCAGAAAGAAAAGAAAACCATACTATACAAAGAGAAGAATGCTATAGGTTAGAGTGACTGCAAAGCAAAATTGCCAAAATTGCTGAGTTTCTGATCCTGCTTTTGAATTTCATTTTGACTGACTGAGGCTGTTTTTCAATAATATTCATAGTTATACTAAATAAATTTCTTATAAGGATCAAGTGAGATAACACATATAAAAGATCTTTGCCAACTATAAATTTTTATAGTTTGAAGTCAGGTATCGTGATACCTCTAGCATTGTTCTTTTGACTGAGTATTGCCTTGGCTATTCGTGGCCTCTTATGTTTCCATATAAATTTAACAGTAGATTTTTCAATCTCTTTAATGAATGTCATTGGAATTTTGATGAAAATGAAAACACGACCTACCGGAACCTATGGGACACATAAAGACAGTCCTAAGAGGAAAGTTTATAGCCATGAGTGCATATATCAAAGGACAGCATGGTACTGGCACAAAAACAGACATGAAGACCAGTGGAACAGAATAGAGGACCCAGATATGAATCCACACAACTATACCCACCTCATTTTTGACAAAGGTGCCAAAAATATACGATGGAGAAAAGACAGCCTCTTCAACAAATGCTGCTGGGAAAAGTGGTTACCCATCTACAAGAAACTGAAACTAGGTCCATGTCTATCACCCTGTAGTAGTATCAACTCAAAATGGATCAAGCACCTAAATAACAGACCTGAAACTCTGAAGTTACTACAGGAAGGAGCAGGAAACACTCTGGAACAAATAGGTATAGGCAAAGACTTCCTCAATAGAACACCAGCAGCCCAGCAACTAAAAGAAAGGATGAATAAATGGGACTTCATAAAATTAAAAAGCTTCTGCACAACAAAAGAAATGGTCTCTAAACTGAAAAGACCACCCACAGAGTGGGAGAAAATATTTGCCAGCTATACATCAGACAAGGGACTGATAACCAGAATATACAGGGAACTTAAGAACCTAAACTCTCCTAAAATCAATGAATCAATGAAGAAATGGGCAACTGAACTAAACAGAACTTTCTCAAAAGAAGAAATTCAAATGGCAAAAAAACACATGAAAAAATGCTTACCATCTCTGCCCATAAAGGAAATGCAAATCACAACCACACTAAGATTCTACCTCACCCTGTTAGAATAGCCATAATCCAAAACAGCACCAACAACAAGTGTTGGCAAGGATGTGGAAGAAAAGGAACCCTCATACACTGCTGGTGGGAATGCAAGCTGGTGCAACCACTCTGGAAAAAAATTTGGAGGCTTCTTAAAAATCTAAACATAGACCTACCATATGATTCAGCAATCCCATTCCTGGGGATATACCCAAAGGAATGCAACACAGGTTACTCCAGAGGTACCTGCACACCCATGTTTATTGCAGCACTACTCACAATAGCCAAGTTATGGAAACAACCAAGATCCCCCACTACTGATGAATGGATCAAGAAAATTTATTACTGGTACACAATGGAATTTTACTCAGCCATGAAGAAAAATGAAATCTTATCATTTGCAGGTGAATGGATGGAACTGGAGAACATCATTCTGAGCGAGGTCAGCCAGGCTCAGAAGACCAAAAGTCGTATGTTCTCCCTTATATGCAGACTTTAGATCTAGGGCAAATGCAGCCATGTGGTTGGACTTGGATCACAAGAAAAGGGGAGAGCACATATGGGAGATATAGGAATAGGTAGAAAACCCAAAACACGAAAGCGTTTGATGTCCCCACTCCAGAGGAACTAATACAGAAACCTTAAAATGACAGGTTATCATGAGCAGGGGATCAGGAACCAATGTAAAGATCAGTTAGAGTTGAATCAACATGGGTCGTAACACTTGGGTACATGAAAGCAATAGTAGGAATCATTCTTATAGCTACCCTTAACTCAACTAGCAAAAACGCTTTGTCTTTCTTATTATGCTTATGTCTTTTCTTCAACAAAATCAGATAAGGGCACAACGGGACCTGCGTGAAACTGAGGGGGGAAGAAAGAGGAGGGAGGCAGGGTGGAGAAATGACCCAAACAATGTATGCACATGTGAATAAATGTGCATACATTACTACGCCTAGTAAGCGTGGGCCCTGAGTTCAAACCCCAGAACCATAAATAATAGTAATAATAATAATAATAATATACTGTGGGTATCAGAGTCAGATTAAGATCTTACTCTTTAAACATGGTAAGATATACTAGATATTTAGAAGAGCTGCCATTTCACTTAATTTTTAGATTAGAAATCATTTAAATCCAGTCGTAGAGGAATGGCTCAATAAACCGTGACATATCCAATATGATAACATAACCACTTCAAATGTTCTCAAATATTTAGTAACATGAAGAAATACTCATAATATATTTTAAAGATAAAACCCTATATACAAACTGTGATATCCCAAAGTTATTTCAAAATTGCTATTAAAAGAAAAAAACATTATGAGAAAATATCTCTTCTTACAAAATGGGGAGGGATAGAAGAAGGTGGGAAATGGGAAACTGCTTTTCCTTAAAGATACAAATAAAAAAGTCACTCAGTGAAAGCTAAAAGGGATTTTTGTCAAGTTAATAAATTGAATTTGTCTTTAGAGATTCATTTCATGATTATAACTTTTACCACCTTTGTGTTATTTAGTGTTTATAATATAACTTTCACCATTTTTGTGTTATTTGGTGTTTATATAAACTTCTAAGTTCACAAATATATCTTTTACTCCCAGGGATATGCTAACAAAAAATTTGAAAGCCACTAAGTCAAGTTCTGTCCTTGGATTTACTGAATAGAATTCCTTCTAACCAGAGTAGAACAGAAAAAAATGGTGATAAGACATCATGGGATTTCAACTCCAAGTCAAATAGTGATACCACAAAAATCATGGGCTTGCAATCCAACCATTCATAGTTTTCCTGCGATCTCATTATTGATGAACAACCCTGCTAGCCAATTCCAGTCAGATACCTGTAAGCCAACCTTGAGACTATTCCCACAGTACTTATCCTAACTGTCTCCAGTTATCTTCTATACCAGACAACTTAAAACTAAATCTAAATGGGAATTTTAATCCTGCTTTTAGTTCTCAGAAATGAAACTGAAATGAAAAAAATCAAAATATGAAGAGCAAGTCTAGATTTTCTCCACAGATCAAAATTAGAAAATCCTGCTTAATTGTATTTTATTTTTAAAAGGATTTATACAGTATCTAAGTCACCAGGAACCATTGTCAGTAGTTTAAACATGTACATAAAGTCTTTCAATGCTGTTTAACATTAGTTCACTTATGAAATTCCAAATGACACTCAAACAGTCTTTTCATATTTGCCTATAATTACAAATACATGTCCAGAACCTTAAAGACACCCAGGATAACTGGCTAACTGCTTTCAGTTATCCTTCACACAAAATTTACTGCCAAACTCTAGAGAGGGACTGGCCCCCTCTTCTGCCCATAAGGATGGCAAGGAAACATCAGTTTCTTGTTTTCCCTATTGTCCTCATTCCATAGCTGCTCATGAGAAATTCTCCCATTTAACAAATCTGGAAAGAGAACTTTTTTTTTCAAAATTTGCTAACATATGCCAAGATAGGCTCCAGGCTATACCAATTACCTCCAAATTCCTACACTCTTGTTCAAGATTCCAAATGTCATACATTCCCTTGAGATTGTTAGTTTTTTACTGAATTGTATAAATATCAGAGGATATTTCTATTCTCCTTCCATTGTTACAAGACCACCACGGTAGATCAATTACAAATCTATCTTTGGGGATACTTCACCTCCAGTTCACATTTGGTCACCATTTACACTTACATTGGTTTCCAATTAAAGTTACTGTGGTTTTTACAAATCTGTAACTTTTCCAGTATCAAAAAAGCTAAACTTATATGTTCTGGCTATTCGTCAAAGTTTCTACAACTGTCCCTCCCTTCTGAATTCACCCTAATTCAGAATTTAACAGTAGCCCTTCCTTTCCCAAACCAGGACTACTGCATAAATCAAGTAATTTAAAGCAATGTTTTTCCCCCATCATCTAGAAAACATCACCAAACCTAGACACAAATAATTCTGAAAAATTCCAAAACACATTTTTACATAAAAAATATGAAGAGATGAAATAAAAGACCGTTCTAAATTCATTCCTATAGGTGAACTCACATTTGACAATAGAAATAAAAGGCTCTTTTCAGCACTCTTTCAGCTGGATTTATCAAGAAGAGAATAAATACTAACTGGATAATAAAAATACTAACACCCCTGAAGAATTTAGAATTCATCTAAGGAAAATAAACACTTGACATAAAAGCTCCCAAATCTAACAAGGAATATTTCGTTATTTAGTTTCCTTCAAAGATGTTAAGGTTCTAATTCAGAAGTGTCTCCTGTGGACTAATCAAATCTTAAATGGGTTATTGAATAAAATGATTCTGTAGTCCCTTCAAACTATGGGATGTGTGAATCCTCGTATTTAGCTTTCCTTACCACTCCACCAATAGGGATCACTCCTTGTTCTGGTCATCTGCACTACACACCATCTGTGATGGTTATTTGCTATTTACAACTACTGTGTTAGTTTCATTCTTTGTCAACAGTTTGTGTTCCCAAGTAGGTTAAAATAATGAGAGAATCATGATCTTTTAATATTTTTGGTACCTAAAAGACATACTTTACACATACATTGCCAAGTATGAAAAGAGCTTTTTCCTTCCCCAGAACCCCAAGAGCTACTAAAAAGGAATAAACTTAAAGAAGATGATTTAGGTCTGTGTCTATCAGATAGATGTTAGTATTCAAAGCAACTCTACCTCCTAGTTAATGAAGGTGACAAAGTGTATATTGCAGAGGATAGACTGGATGAAGATCTACAGAAGATAGCGGGACCAGATGATATCATATGGTTTATACTTGAGGAAGGAGCAATTACTTTCTGAGCTATTATGAGGACAGACAACAGGGGCAGAATTCATGCACAGACTTCGCGTAAGCAAAATGTATAAGCACTGTCTTGTCTTTCACTGTTCTGACTGCTATTCTTAGGCAAAATTATTCCTTTCTTCATCTCTACTTCTCAGATTACTGAGAATCAGTGCAAAATACAAACCAAATTCCTTCTCTAATTGAGTCTAAAACCCTTTAAATGCAAGAATTAAAACCACTCTGCACTTCAGCAGTTCTCCCTTTCCTAGTGCCACATCAGAAAGTATTGTCCAACTGTAGAATCACTTGCCATTCATACAGCAGAACATTTGTAATTTAGCCAACTATGTTGTACAGACTTACGCAACCAGTGTTCCATCCACAGAAAGCATTCCTGTGATAGAGGAGCTTTGGGGATGGAATTAGCTCCAAGTAGAAAATATTATATGTTTGGATTTCAAGGAAAAAAATCAGTAAAGTTACTAGTAACCTCTCTTACATGAGTTGTTAATGAAAAGTGGAATGAGCTGCTTCTTCCTATGTTATCAACTGTCATGCCTAATTTGGCCTGGCAGAAGCCTATCTTTTCCATGCAATCTCTCTTTTCTTTTTTTTTTTTTTTTCATTTTTCTTTTATTATTCATATGTGCATACAAGGCTTGGTTCATTTCTCCCCCCTGCCCCCACCCCCTCCCTTACCACCCACTCCACCCCCTCCCGCTCCCCCCCTCAATACCCCGCAGAAACTATTTTGCCCTTATCTCTAATTTTGTTGTAGAGAGAGTATAAGCAATAATAGGAAGGAACAAGGGGTTTTGCTGGTTGAGATAAGGATAGCTATACAGGGCATTGACTCACATTGATTTCCTGTGCGTGGGTGTTACCTTCTAGGTTAATTCTTTTTGATCTAACCTTTTCTCTAGTTCCTGGTCCCCTTTTCCTATTGGCCTCAGTTGCTTTAAGGTATCTGCTTTAGTTTCTCTGCATTAAGGGCAACAAATGCTAGCTAGTTTTTTAGGTGTCTTACCTATCCTCACCCCTCCCTTGTGTGCTCTCGCTTTTATCCTGTGCTCATAGTCCAATCCCATTGTTGTGTTTGCCCTTGATCTAATGTCCACATATGAGGGAGAACATACGATTTTTGGTCTTTTGAGCCAGGCTAACCTCACTCAGAATGATGTTCTCCAATTCCATCCATTTACCAGCGAATGATAACATTTCGTTCTTCTTCATGGCTGCATAAAATTCCATTGTGTATAGATACCACATTTTCTTAATCCATTCGTCAGTGCTGGGGCATCTTGGCTGTTTCCATAACTTGGCCATTGTGAATAGTGCCGCAATAAACATGGATGTGCGCAATCTCTCTTTTCAAAGAGAAGATGATATACTGTGTTCCTGGTATGTTGGGTGCTTGTATTCAGAAAATGCCAAAGTCTGTGCTCGCTTCGGCAGCACATATACTAAAATTGGAACGATACAGAGAAGATTAGCATGGCCCCTGCGCAGAAAATGCCAAAGTCGGAAAATTCAGTCACAAGAAACACTAAGATACAGTATACAGAACATTGAGGTCCTTTATATCTCATTTTGTGTTGTGTTATTTTTGCAGTTAATGAATTCTTGTATATACATTTATTGTTATTAGCCTGCTTTTTAAGAACAGAATGTAGAAACCATTTGAAGTAGATTGACTTTTTTATGCAGATTTACACAAACATGGAATTACCAAAATTTTAAGCATTTTATATTATAAAAAGTTAATATTTTGCAGACAAGTTAATTATTTTAAAAATAATCTTCAGGGGCTGGATGTGGTAGCTCATGCCAGTAATCTCACCTACTTAGGAGGCAGAGAGATGGGAGGATCTCAGTTTAATGCCAGCCCAGACAAAAAGTTAATGAGATCCAGTCTCAACAAGCAAGCCAGATATGGCATGTGCTTGTAATCCCAGCTATGCACAAGGTGTACATAGGAGGATCCAGTCCAAGACCAGCCCCAGCAAAAAGGGCAAGACCATATTTGGAAAAATAACTAGGGGTATAGCTCAAGTGGCAGAGTACTCACCTAGCAAGCATAAGGCTCTGAGTTCAAACTCCAGTACCACCAAAAAAACAAAATCTACAGTAGGTGCTCAAAATATCCCTTTACTTTCTTCCTATATCCTAATATTCCCCCAATGTGGAAGCCTCAATCCACCAATATAATGTTATTCACTTAGTGGCAAAACATTACAATTCTACTCAATTTTCCATGTTTGATTCTTTTAGGTGTTATGTGGATCATATAACAGACAATAAAGATTTGTTTGTTATGGACTGTTTGAATCCACCCAAAGTTCTTACTTGAAATCCTCGCCAGTAATTTGATGGGATTAAGAGAAGTCTCTAGAAGTGCTTAGACTCATGAAGGTAGACTCCTGAAAGAATGAATGCTCTTGTTATAGGAACCTCAGAGAGCTCTCTCTTTCCCTCTTTTGGCCACATGAGGATACAATGAGATGGTAGGTCTGTAAGCCAGAGTCCTCACCAGAACCCAGTCATGTTGGCATCCTGATCCTAGACATCCAGAACTGTGAGAAATACATGTCTGTTGTTACACATTTCTATAATGCTTTGATACAGCCACCAAAAATGACTAGGAAAGAAATAAACATAAAGTATACATATGCCAGGAGAGTATGATGGTATACATCTATAATCCCAGCATTTGGGAGACAGGGATGGGAGGACTGCAAGTTCAAGTTCAGCCTAGGTGACCTAGCAAGCCCCTGTCTCAAAAACATAAACAAAAAGAGAAGTATGCATCTATAGTATATAGTCAAAAGTATCCCTTTACTTTCTTCCTGTATCCTAATATTTCCCCAACCTAGAAACCTCAATCTACCTAATACAATGTTACTCACTTGGTGCCAAAACATGACAATTCTAGTCAATTTTCTGTGTTTGATTCTTTTTTTAAAAAAAAATGAAGCCATTTGATGTCTGTACTTTGTTTTCCACATTAAAACATCTTTAACCTTTCATTTGCAATGGTATCTTGTTAGCTATCTCCCCTGAACATATACTACATCACTTATACATCCTATTAAACTGTGGCAGCCAGGGTTGAATATAACATTCTAGGTATACTCCAAAGAAAACAAACTATCAACTCTCATCCAGATACTAAAACAGTAATAAACTTACTGCAGCCTTGGCTTTTTTAAATGACCACATTGCACCTGCCTTTTCTCTGCCAAATGTATTGCTTGTAAACCTTTCCCATTCTGTACTTGGAAGTACTTATTTGAAATTCAGGATCAGGAATTCACATTAACTCAAGATAAAGTTTAATTCATCAGATGAAGTCAGATTTTAAACTCTATAAAGATCCTTCAGATTATGATTCTGGTATTCACCGTAGTCCTTTGCTACACATATAAACATAGCTAGTAAACACTCAACATCTTTATTCTGATGGGAAAGTAAATACTTAGCACAAACAAAGAATCCTACTACACAATAGCAGCAATCTTCTATTCTTACATATTCATCTATCATTGTATTTCACATTCAACCACTTCTCTACTTATTTGTCTTCTTATTCAATTCGTATTTCTTCATGTTGTATAAAAACTGCCTAGGATGGTAATTTTATAAAAAGTTATGTCAAAAATGAAGAATAGTTGCAAAAAGTGAATTACTTTCCAATTTCTAAATATGCCACCCTCTCTTGCCTCCAGCTTTGTAGGTTTTGCAAGCTTTGTCCTCTACCCACAACAGCCCACACATCCCCAGCATGTTGGTCTACATTAAACCCCTTTGTCTCAGCTAATACACTACTTTTTATGGGAACCCTTTTTTGATCACACAAATCCTGGTTAGACTATCCTATACTTCTTCTATTATAATACTTACTGCACTTTATTATAATTTCTTCTTGTGTTTAACACTCACCAAATTGCAAGCCTTGAGAAGCACCATTAGCCATGGGTAGAATTACATCTGGCTGAGCCTTAAGGAACTAACAAATACAGAAGGAAACATTCAGGACCCCACCACCATTTCTTAGGCTGTGGGGACTAATTCCATCATGGCTCACATCCATCTATCTCAGTGACTGAAGTCTAACCCTCTAATCCTCTATAACCCTCCAGACTATTATCCCCACATGCTCTCTATATCTCCTAAGTGTGATCTGCCAATATTTACAAATTAGAAGGATTCACACAAAAATCTAGTTTTCCAGTATATCTTGGAAAAAATCAGAATCTGGTAATACTAGGTCTATACTACCCCCATGGAAATAATCAACTAAGTCTGAACAGTAGCTAACCCCCTTAAACCTGCATAGTTCTTAGTATACTCATTTACATACCTGCTTAACTCACAGAGTTAACTGAATATGCAACATCCTTCCTATTGTAATCTACTCCTATTCATGTCTGTGACCTCTTCCCCCAACCTTTCCACTATAATCTCTGTTAATTCAAGATCATTATATTTCTAAATACCCTGTACTACAATAATACAGTAAACATGTTTTTTGTGTTATATAGAAAGGAGTTAAAATGAAAAAAAAAGAACAAGAAAAAGGAGGGAAGGAGGCAGAGAGGGTAGAAGGAAGGAAGGAAGGAGGAAGGGAAGGAAGGAAGGAAATGAATTTTACATTTTGGAACCAATAATGCTACAAGAGGTTAGGAAATATAGAATTGCTTTTCAAACTAAATAGTGAAAAGAATCCTGAGGTAGTTAATTAAATAATTACAGTTGGAGAAATGGCCAACCAAAAGCATATTAATTGCATTTTTTGCTCTGGAAAAAAAAACTGTAATGCTCAAGTGCAAATCTCAGCAGGAAGTAGCAATAGGAGTAATAATGTAACACCACAGTAGTCAACCTTAAAGGGAAAATGCTGGCACCATATCAAATTACCAAACTAAATAATCCCAATGTGGCATGCTAAAATAGCAAACTACAAAATAGTGCATTCATCATGACTCTGCATTACCTCCACTGATCAGAGCACTCTACAAAAGCTAACTTAAAAATAATAACAAATGACAGTGTACAAACAAGTAATATAGCATAGTCAGTGCTCCTCGATTGTTCTAAATTATCAAAGTGTGCATGTATGTGTGTGTATATATATACATACATATACATATAGAGAGGGATATCAGTGTGTATAAAACAAGGTAAAATTTAAATGAGTCAAAGATAAATTATCCACAATCATGTCACTGTTATATAGAAGTCTCACCACTCCCCATCCAATCATAATGTACAACTCTGAAATCAAACCTGTCAAAGAAAATGCACAAACATCTGTGCACTGCAAGAGTCACAAATTCATAATAGGATATAAGGATTATCTAACACATGGTAAGGTCAACATGGAAAGCAATTTAGATTTTTATACCACACTATATACCAGTAAATCCCAGATGGATTAGAGTTAAAAGGAAAAAAAATTCAAATCATTTTTTAAATAGCATAAATATTAGTACATAGCATATACTAATATATTAGTATACTAAAAATTGTGCAAATATTTGAACTTAAAAATAATGAGAAATACTGAAGATGAATAAATTATTTACATAGGAGTGGACATAAATCACAATTTAAAAAATCATAAGCACAACTTCCCAATAGAATAAAAGAATGAACAAGGGAAATAAATACACAATTCACAAAAGAGAAATGTATTCATGCAGCGAATAAATATATGTTAAAACATTTAATCTTATTAATGACTATAGAAATGCAGAGAAAAACAACACCTATGAAATTTTAAAGAGCTGAAGAAAATAATAAATGCTGTCAAGGGTACAATGAACAGAAACTCTGACATATCAGTAAAACTGTAAATGAAAAAACAATTTGGAAAACAATTTTAATGTGCAGCAAGAACCTTAAGAATACTTATATTGGTCCAATAATCCTATTTCTCAGAATCTATCCTAAAAAAATTATCTTAAATAAGGCAAAGGTTAAAGTCACATAGTTGATACTTGAATATTTTTTAAGCCTGGAAATAATTTAACTGTCTAACATTTAGTAAAAATAATTAACAAATAACATTCTCTAGATGAATAAAAAATCAATCATGAAACATATTGTTTACAAAGACTACATAATACAAAAAATATTTGAGCAGATGTATAAAACAAGATATATAAATACATATACAATATGATTTAGAATACATTTTTAGAAGCACAGACATAGGAGACAAAAATTCTGAAAAAAACCAAAAAATTTTAACAATAGTAGTCTATTTATTACTTTCTACTGAACTTTCCCTCTACTTCTTAGTCCCCAGTGCTGTGTCTGGTAGGTGACTATACCAACTAGACCCGGAAGTATCCCAGACACCAGCTTCTTCACCTATACCCTGACTTCCCCATAAAAAGAATGGGATGTGGACAAACTTCTTTAAATTGTCCAGCTGGACTGAACTAAACTCTCTTTGGTATACTTAGTGGTATAGGAGTATATCTGATTTACTCATATTTTATATGTATATATATATGTATACACATGTATTTGGTATACTCTTCTCTTTTTATTTTGTATCATTTATGTAGTTTTGCCTCATATTATAGCTCATTGCAAATCGCAAGATATCTGACCAAATATTAAGCCCCATAACAAAAAGTACCTGCTGGCTGCAGCAGGTGGAAGTACAGAGATTCCAAATAGACCAGCAAATTGCTGCCCACCTGTCAAGCCCTCAACCCAGGGAACTGAGGGGAAGAGCCAGGTAGGCTCATCCAGCTTGGACTCAGGTTTTGCTGCTGTTGCTGCTATTGATGTTTTAATGTCATTTCACAATCCTCTATCCACAAAGATTCTAAGTCCCAGTGACAAACTCTGGTATAATTAAAACAAAATGAGGGAGTGGAAGCTTGGCAAAAGCAGTATAGCACCTGCCTGGCAAGGACAAAGCCCTGAGTTCAAACCCCAGAAAGAGTTTGGACTCAAACAACTATCTGAGTCTAGTTCTTTCTAACTCTCTAACCTTAAACAAATTGCTTTAACTCTTAAAACTTCATCATCTTTACCTATAGAAAAAATAACAATATTTGCCTTGCAGGTTTGTACAAATAAACAATTTGTAAATATAATAACATAAATAAACATAAAGAAAACACTTACAGGCTGGCAGAGTGGCTTCAGTGGTAACAGTAGTTGCCTAGTTCACTTGAGGTCCTGAGTTCAAACCCAGTACAGCACAAAAAAAAAAAAAAAAAAAAAAAAAAAAACATGGCAGCAATATAACGGACAGCTGACTCACACGGAGGTTCATTTCCCCTTAACTGCCAGAGTGTGAACTACTGTGCTAAGCACTGAAATGTTGTTCTAGGTCAGTGTAGCTGCTGAGTAAAACAGATGGTCTGTTCTATTAAAGAACTTACTTTTGTGAAAATAAAAAGGAAAATTTAAACAATCACACTAATAATTTTAGAATCTGACACTGGCATGAGAATTATGAAGGAAGAGTTGACAAGGGTATAAAGTAGCACAGAGGATGGAACTTAAGATTGCTGAGGGTCGCACAGCAACTAAGAGATAGCATAGATAAATGGGACCTCATAAAACTAAAAAGCTTCTGTTCATCAAAAGAAATGGTCTCTAAACTGAAGAGAAAACCCACAGAGTGGGAGAAAATATTTGCCAGCTACACATCAGACAAAGGACTGATAACCAGAATACATAGGGAACTTAAAAAACTAAATTCTCCCAAAATTAATGAACCAATAAAGAAATGGGCACGTGAACTAAACAGAACTTTCTCAAAAGAAGAAATTCAAATGGCCAAAAAATACATGAAAAAATGCTCACCATCTCTAGCAATAAAGGAAATGCAAATTAAACCCACACTAATATTCCACCTCACCCCTGTTAGAATAGCCATCATTAGCAACACCACCAACAACAGGTGTTGGCAGGGATGCAAGGGAAAAAAGGAACCCTCTTACACTGTTGGTGGGAATGTAAACTAGTACAACCACTCTGGAAAAAAATTATAAAGCTAAACATTGATCTACCATTTGATCCAGCAATACCACTCTTGGGGATATACCCAAAAGACTGTGACACAGGTTACTCCAGAGGCACCTGCACACCCATGTTTATTGTGGCACTATTCACAACAGCCAAGTTATGGAAACAGCCAAGATGTCCCACTACTGACGAATGGATCACGAAAATGTGGTATCTATACACAATGGAATTTTATGCAGCCATGAAGAAGAACGAAATGTTATCATTCGCTAGTAAATGGATGGAATTGGAGAACATCATTCTGAGTGGGAGGTTAGCCTGGCCCAAAAGACCAAAAATCGTATGTTCTCCCTCATATGCGGACATTAGATCAAGGGCAAACACAACAAGGGGATTGGACTTTGAGCACATGATAAAAGCGAGAGCACACAAGGGAGGAGTGAGGATAGGTAAGACACCTAAAAAATTAGCTAGCATTTGTTGCCCTTAACACAGAAAAAGTAAAGCAGATACCTTAAAAGCAACTGAGGCCAACAGGAAAAGGGGACCAGGAACTAGAGAAAAGAAGATAAAGAAGAATTAACCTAGAAGGTAACACACACGCACAGGAAATCAATGTGAGTCAACTCCCTGTATAGCTATCCTTATCTCAACTAGCAAAAACCCTTGTTCCTTCCTATTATTGCTTATATTCTCTCTTCAACAAAATTAGAGATAAGGGCAAAATAGTTTCTGCCGGGTATTGAGGGGATCGGGGGGAGAGAGAGGGGTTGGAGTGGGTGGTAAGGGAGGGGGTGGGGGCAGGGGGGAGAAATGACCCAAGTGTTGTATGCATATATGAATAATAAAACAACAACAAAAAAAGATTGCTGAGGGTCCAAAAAGGTCCCTCTGAAAAAATAACATTTAGAAATCTAAATTTTAAATAGGGTCTGCTTAGGGGTACAACGGCAATCCAGATTGAGGGAGAAAAACAGTACTGTATGATTTGAAAGCCTGAAGAATTGGTACTTTAAAAAAAATTTTTTTTAATTTTAAAAAGCCAGTGGGTACATATATTGAGCAACCAGGGGACTCAAGATGAACCTAAAAAGATACAGGTAGTTATCAAGGTGGCCAAGTCCAATCTGAACACAAAGCCAATCCATAGCCTTTATTTGTACCATCCTAGGTCTAGGAATACAAATTACCTTTTTCATGCATTATACAAAGAACACCTACTTGGAAAAAAAAAACTTTCATCTCCAGAATGATAGATTGGTTGGGCTTTTCCTCCCATTCCTGCTAAATACAGCTAAAAATTCTGGATAGTAGATTTTAAACAAACATAAGTATGTAGGAGGAAAAGAGGAAGGCAGACCCAACAAACAAAATGGCAGTGAAATTTATTGTGTATTTCATTTTGTCTTATACATATCAAACTCGTTATTAGGGAAGGCAATAAGCTGAAAAACCCAATGAAAGCAGATTCTAAAAGGCACCAAAAAACAATTTCTTCCCTCTAGCCAAAAGGCTAAGTAAGAGGCAGACTACCAAGAGAGAAATAAAACTTATACACAATAACTATTCTATTCCAGCTTACCAAACACCATGGTGGAGAGGGGGGTGGAACAGTACAGGAACTATAGGCCACTATCACCCCCTCCCAAAGACCAAGCAGAGAGCCAAGACTTCCCCTTCAGACAACCTGTCCTTACCTTAAGAGACAGTGTTAGAAAAGTCAGAGTAGGGAGCTCGGTCTTTCTGAGACCACTCCATTACGGGAACTTTTCTTCTCTTTTCCTGTCTGCTTAAAAAAAACCTCTGCTCTTTCCAAAAAAGAAAGAAAAGAGAAGTCAGAATAGGCAGCCAGGACTTTAAAGACTACCAGGCAGTAACAGGAACCCTTACATGGTATCAATGGAGACCATGAGACAAAACAGAAAATAGAAATAGAGAAACCCACAGTTAAAAGTGGAGACCTCAACACCCCTATCTAAATGACTGATACAACTATGAAATCAGCAAGGATACAGAAAAACTCAACAATCCCACAGAGCAAGAATATCTAAATAACATTCATAGAACACACGTCACAACAGCAGCAGAATAATCATTGTTTTCAAATATCCACAGAACTTATACCAAGATAAATCATATTCTAGGCTATAAAACATCTCAACAAAACAAATTAATTGAAATCACAAACTATAATCTCTAAAAATAATGCAACTAATACACACTTGGAACCTAAGAAAATGCTTATAAATAAAAAAGGGTAAAGAAAAAGTCTCAAAGGAAAATTTAAAATACATTAAACTGAATGAAATGAAAATACATCAAAATTTTGGTACATAGCTAATGCAGCGAGGAAATTTCTAGCACTAAATGTATAGATTAGAAAAAAGAAATGTTTCAAATATGATCTAAGTTCCCACTGAAAGGAACTAGAAGAGAATAAAATAAATCTAAAACAGGCAGTAGGAGTAAAATAACAACAAAACACAAAACAACTAAATTGAGAACCAGAAAATAATAGAGAGAATCAATGACACAAAAATGTGGTTCTTTGAAAATATCAACAAAACTTACAAACTTCTAACAACACTGACAATGAAAAACAAGGGGAAAGCATGAATCAGGAAACAAGGACTATCACCACAGACTGTGCAAATATGAAAAGCATAATAAGAAAAAACTACAAACAACTCGACACATATAAATTTGACATTACCGAAAAACTACAAAGTACCACAATTTACCTAATAGCAAACAGATTATGTGAGTCATGCGTGGTGGAGGCACATTAATAATCCCAGCCCTCAGAGCCTGAGGCAGGAAGAGTACAGGTTCAAGGCCAACCTGGGCTACACAGCAAGACCCTATCTCAAAAAACAAACAAACAAAAAAAGCTGGTGGTATGGCTCAAGAGGTAGAGAGCCTGCCTGCCTAGCAAGCACAAAGTTGTAAGTACAAACCCAGCAATAGGAAAAAAAAATTTTTTTGAAAAGTACTATAAAAATCTTCTCAAAAAAGAAACCTTCACTCCCATATGGTTTCAGTAATTTAACCAAACATTTTAACAAAAATTAACACCAATTCTACATAATTTTCTTTTCCAGAAAATAGAGGGGAAAGAATGCCACCAAGTTCATTTTATGAAACCCTGATATTAAAACCTGACAAAGACAGTGCTAAAAAGAGAAAACTACAGACCAATATGCCTCAGGAATATGCTATAGATAGAAATATCTTAGCAAAATATTAGCAAATAAAACCTAGCAGCATATAGAAAAAATTATACACCATGACCAAGTAGGGTTTAATCACAGGGATGGTAGGCTAATTCAAGATTTGAAAAATCAATTAATGTAATCCATCATATTAACAGATTAAAGATCTAATAGAAGAAAAGATCTAAAGAAGAAAAAAATCACATGATTATGTCAATTGATGCAGAAAAAACATTTAACAAAACCTAATATTCATTTTAAAAATAGAAAAAATTTTCCTCAATTTGATAAAGAGTATCTACAAAAAAAAAAAAAAACCTCTATGGTGAACATCATGCTAAGTGATAGAAGGCTGAAAAATTTCCCCTAAGAAAGGCAACAAGACAAAGATATATACTTCTCACTGCTGCCACTCATCATAGGGCTGGAAGTTCTAGCCAGAGAGAAAAAAGGCAAGAAAAGGAAGAGAAAAGCATACAGATCAAAAAGGAAGAAATAAACTGTCCCTGTGGGTGATATGATAACCTATGTAAATAATTCCAAAGAATCTACAAAAAGAAAAAAAAAGGCTACTAGAACTAATAAATGAGTCTAGTAAGGTCACAGGACTCATGATCAATAACAAAAGTCAATTATACACACTACCAAGGAATCCGTGGAAAATGGAATTAAAAATATAAAACCACTTAGAATTGTTAAAACAAAAGGCTATACATAACAATATATGCACAAAATATATGTTCTGAAAACTATAAAATACTAATGAAAGAAGTCAAAGAACAAAATATATGAAACACTATATTAACAATTGGAAGAATTAATGTAGTAAAATGTCAATTCTCCCCAAATTGACTTATAAATTTAATGCAACTTCTTTCAAAATCCCAGCAAGATATTCTATAGATACAAACAAGAATATCCTAAATATTATATGCAAAGGCAAAGAAACTAGAATATCTAAAAACAATTTAGAAAGAAGAAAGTGAGAAGAAGCAGTATGCTCGATTTCGAAACATATACCTACAGTAATCAAGACTGCAAGGGAAAGAAAAACGGGAGCAGAAGCAATCCCAGCAATCGCCATGCAGTTTAGCTAACTGATTTTTCACAAAGGTAAAAATCATTTCAATACAGGAAAAATAGCCTCTTCAACAAACCATGTCAGGACAATTTCATAACTACAGGCAAAAAAATGAACCACAACTACACTTCACACATATACCAAAATTATTTTAAATGAATCACAATATAAATATAACATATAAATGTGTAAATATTTTAGCAGATAACATGGGAGAGAATCATTGGAACCTAAGACCTGGTGAAGAGTTCCTGTGCATGACACCAAAAGCACAATCTATAAAAGAAAAATATCTATAAATTGAACTTCATCGAAATTTAAAACCTTTGACCTTTGAAAGACTCAAAAAAAATCTATAAATTGAACTTCATCAAAATTTAAAACCTTTGACCTTTGAAAGACTCTAAGAAGATAAGAAAAGGAGAAGCTACAGACTGGAAGAAAAATCTTTGCAAGCCATAAATCTAACAAAGCACTCATATTTAGAACTACAAATAAAATCTCAAATTATTCAACAACTATATTTACTCTCTGGCCCTTTACACACACACACACACACACACACACACACACACACACACACACACACACAAATTGCCAACGCCTGATACCAAGTATTTGGAGAATGAATAGGAGGGTGACCAAATTAGAAACAAGGAAATAATTTCGGAGACTATTTCATCTCTTCTGAAAAACCTTACATGGATGCCAATCAGTAAAATCATGAATCCTGAAATTTCAGAATTAAGGTTCCCAAAGACTAATATTACCAAGTATTCATTTAAAAAGTGGATAAATCAATCAACAATTTTAAGAAATGAAAAATAACAATAAATCACCACTAATTCCTTGTATTAGTTTGTGCCAGGAATTATACTAAGTATCATCTACGTATCAGTATACCCATCAACCACTCTTCAAGTTAGGTGTAATACTTTAAAACCATGGATTATGGAAGTTAAATTCCATACTTAAAGTCTTACCTTAGGAAACGGTAGAGCCAAGGCTCAAAATTCAAGCAGTCTAACCACAAAGCCTACAGTCCTAATCCATGATTTAATACTCTCTCTACCTTCATCTGTAAGAGTACAACCAAATAAAATGCAGGAAATTAACACTGAGATGAGGTGAGCTGGTTGAAACTAAAATGATAATAATTTAGTTGACCTTTGAGAGGCACTTGAAAGCAAAACTTCTGAAGATAAAACTGCTCTTAGTATTAAGTAATCATTTTTGATTGGAAGGTCTATACCTGATAAAACTAAAAAGATCTATGCATTTATATAAGTATGACAATGATATATAGATCCAGTAGAAGTTCAGCCTGCCTCTGGTTACAGTATGAATTAAATACCTTTTAAAAATCTTTTCCTAAATAGTGATACAGGATTTCTAGTTTGGAACTCATTAATTTTATAAATTAGTAAATATGTTTTACTTTTCCAAATTTCATACAGCCAGGCAAGAGAATTAACAAATATAATGTATAAAATCTAAATTTTTCCCTCCAAAAAATTTTTTAAACTGAGTGATAAGAAGTAACAAACACAGTAGCAGGAAAGTAAACCTTTAATAGAAAGGTAGGAGGCTACACACACAGACACACACACACACACACACACACACAAATAACCATCTGGCAACCATACAATATTTGAGAAAATGTTAGTGCTCTAATTGAGATCTAATTGAGTTTGATTTTCTTGTCAAGATAATTGCTTCGGTATTAATTAAATATGTCTCCTACAGCTGCACAGAAAGTGAAACCTTACAATCTGCTGATTATATGGGATATACATCGCTCACTCAAGTCAACATTGCTTGGTTCATGTTACACCAAAAATAGTTCTCTGTATATTGATTATTAACATCTCAGATTTTGACATTAGTATTTTGTCCATAGATTAAGAATAACATTTCTTACATCTTGAGAGGAAATTGGTGAGGCTACCTGGAGGTTAGTCAAAAAACAATTCACCATCAACAATATTCAATTCTCAACAGCTCTTTTAGAAAAGTGATTTTAGTTTTAAATCTCCAAAGTGTCTAAGGCACTATAATTATCTGTATTTTATTGCCTGACAAAATGAACATCACAAATCACATTTATTTATTTTCTTTGTAATATTTCCAGACTTACAAGGTGTAAACCATTTTCCCAAAAAAGTTGATACCACCTCCCATGGTAAAACAAAAACTGACACTTCTCATTGCCTCACTTAGCAAATAATTCCAGAATCGTTGGCAGTCATGAAAATTTCCCAAAATATATTAAATATAAATTCTGCTACAGAATTAAGTGAATTCTTTTCCTCATTAAATGGGGAAAAACAGCTGACCAGTATTCTTTGAAAACTAATTATGTGTGCATAGACATAAACTAGTTCTTACATCATCGTGGTCATTTTCAGGTTACTCATGATCTTCTCAATTCTATCATCATAGCCTCTTTGGGTCTACTTTCTAACTCTTTACTCATCAGTATGTCTATTCCAAATTCCTTCCAAGTTTTACTAGGTAGAACAAAGAAGTAGAGGGCCAGAAAAAAAAAAAAAACAGAAAGATAAATTAATTTAGGTTGGGCTAGGGGCATGGCTCAAGTGGTAGAGCACCTACCAAGCAATGCAAGGCCCTGAATTCAACCCTCTTCAGTGCTGGGGGTAAAGAGGGGTAGAAGAAAAAGAAGTAAAGGGAATTCTAGTCTAACCAGAGTAGTTTACATGAGTTATACCTAAGGCCACATATTAATTAATCTCTACATTTCCCATTTATATTTTATTCTTTGTATTCTTCATCTATTTGTTCATTCACTCATCAGCAGTTACTTCAGATGCTCCCACTCTATGCCAGGTACTGATCCCTACTATCTGAGGGTTTATATTACAAGGGATAATACAGATTAGAAGCAACTAAAATGCAATGTGGGTAAAATGCCTATGATAAGAACTCCAGAATGTCATGTGGGTACACAGAAATGGTGCTAAACCTATAATTAGGAAGTGATATTGGGGGCGGGGGGAATATCTTTTCAAAATCTCCCCAAATGAAATGATATTTATGTTGAAGCCATCGGGAGTTAGTCAGGTGAGGCGTGAAAGAAGAAGGAAAACCTAACACAGAATGAAAAGATAGTAAGCTGCAGAACTACAAAAACAGTTTTACTGTTTTCTGATCCTTTCAGTAGCCAGAATAATCTTTGTAAAATTGTCATTTGAAGAACCAAAAGTGATGGGTAAAGTCACTTAATATGTCCTTAGTTCCTGGGATAAAATCTAGAATTGTGCCTCTCTTGCTTATGTTTCACAATTCTTTAATTATCTTCTCCTTTACATTCTTAGCCCTTTTTTTTTTTAACATCTTATTCTCTCCACTGCCCCACTCTCCCACTCCTGGTAACCATAATTCTATTCTTCACTTCCACAAGTTCAACTCTTTTAGATTCCACACATAAAGGAGATGATGCACTACTTGCCTTTTGGTGCCTGGCTTATTTCATTTAGCACAATGTCTTCTAGGCTTCTTCATGTTGTCCCAAATGACAATATATACCTTTCTTTCTTAAGACTGAAAAATATTCCATAAGCATAATAATAAAAAAAGAAAAATATCCCATTGTGTATCTATACCACATTTTCTTTGTCCATTAATGGACACAGGTTGATTCCATATGCTAGATACTGTGGAATAAGCTGCAATGAACATGGACATACAGGGATAACTCTTTCACATACAAACTTCTTCTCCTCTAAATATATACCCAGAAGTGCAACTGCTAGAAAAATGTTTTCAATTTTTGGATGAGCCTCCATACTATTTTCTATAATGGCTATCCTAACTAGTATTTCCACTGAGTGTCAAGGATACTACTCCTCCACATTTTCCTGATATGTTATCTTTCATCAGAATGTTAAGCAGACAACAATTTTCTTGGATTTTAGTCTACATGTACTACCTTAAATATTTTCCAGGACAGAGACGAGAATACCAATTGAAAACAAATAACACCACAATAAGTAGTAACAAAGAATTAACTAATTCTTTTTACTTATATACTTGTATTTTTAAGACTAGTAGCCCATGTAGAACCAAGTCTAAACACTACCTATACAAGTTTCTCACAAATTAACCATACTTCTATAAGTCACATATATACTCAGTGTCCAGATTTACTAGATCAATGAATGATTCAGATAAATAAACAGATTTTAGTAACCACTCTATGCAAATGATAGAAATGGCAATTTATGCAGCAGTAAGTATAACTATAGACATTAACCTCAATAGCTAGAGAATACAGAAATCAATTTTTTAAATTATAAGCACTTATTTTGAATTACTGTGCTATTTTATTTATATTATCAAGTTTAAAAAATTCTTTAAGATTACATATTCATTTTTTAAAGGGCAGAGTAAAAGAAAAGTCAGGCAGACACCAGAATTGCACCACAAATGCAACCTAGCAATGAAGCAAAATATATTCTGAATAGAAAAACAGTATGTGTATCACAAGAACCCCATAGAGTAATGTCAAAAAAGTGGCTATTTATAACAGAAGGGAAAAGGGACTTTTGTCTCATTCTAAAACAACCACACTGTAAGAAAATAAAGAAGAATAACTCTTTAATCTTGGAATATAGAAAGATTTCACAGGAGAAAACAAAGAAAAAGCCCATATAGATATGACTACATAAAACTATTAAAAATCAATGCAAGAAACAATAAAGAGCAATTCACAAGAATAAAATGGTCAAAAAACTGCATGACTAAATAGAAAAACATAAACTTGCCCTTTTTATTTCAGGAAAAGGTTATTTAAAAAAAACAAAAAACAGGCTACCAACAGTGTGGATAAAAGGTCACAGTCACTACTGATTAAAGGGAAAATCTTCATTCAAGAATATTTAGTTGTTAGTACAACAATTAAAAAAAGAGTATTTAATTGTCTAAAAATTAATAAAACTCCACCCAGAAAAGGCTATTATCATATTGGCACATGTCCTTGCAGACATTTTTGTGTGCACACACATTCATATATATACATATATATATGTACACAATATATACAATTATAGAAACATACTATTTTATTATCTACTTGGTTTTGTTTTTTAATTAACAATAGATCACCAATGTCTATAATTACTAACTACTTACTTAGTTATATTACCAGAACTGCTCAACATCAGATGTTTCACCTTTTTGGAGGGAAGGGGAAGACAGAGCTCAACCTTTCTCTTGCTGACTGGAATATGGCTAGGACAACTGCAGTGTGGATAGTTACCTTAGACATATGATACTGAGAGATGGCAAAGCCACAAGTTAGAAAAAGATTGGAACTCCGATAATCTTATAGAATAAAGCTATTGTCTAGACCTGGAGAGTCTGCCATAAGAATTTTATGTTTGAGGAAAATAAATCACTCAATAAATATTAACTACCATCATTATTATGGACAGAAATGTTCACAATATATTACTAGATTCTAAGAGCTGGCATACAAAGAATCACAAGGACGCTCATCAAAACAATGTCAGTGGTTACCTCTGTGATTTAATACAGTTTTTCTCAAGTGTTGTACATTAAATATTACTCTCATAATGTGAAATACATGTTTAATTAAAATTAAATAGACATTAGAAAATGAAACCCAAAGAACATGTTAATATCCATCTAGCTCTTTAGTTCTGTTTTCTCCTTAAAACTGCACTGAAGGTAACAGAAAAACATCTTTAAAAGACCAATTTAGATATGCACTAAACCTTCAAAAGTATCAATCTATTCTGAATTAATTGGAGTAGAGGGAAGAAGTAGAAAAGGGAAAACAAATCAAAGAAAATTTTATGTCATCATAGTAAAAGCAAAACTAGTAAAAGAAAAGGAAGCATAACATACACTTAATAATGTAAAAATCATAATAGCTCAATTTAGAAAACCTAAAAAGAAATTTTTAATGCTAAGTATATTAAATATTTCTATTTCCTAAAATAATTTGTACTTGTTATTAGTTTCATGGCTGAACTCTCATTTTTTTCAAATGTTTAATGTGTCTAGTAAAGAGCAAAGACTTTGTTACAGTTGCAATGTTCCCTCCCTCCAGTTTTCTTTCCCCATCCCCTAATTCCTCTGCCATCACTGGCCTGACACATGATACTGAAATGAACACAGAGCTTCTGCTTGCCCTTTCTACAAAACTGGCCATTTGATTATTAAAATGGCAAGAAACCCAAAAAGAGAAAGATTGAGAAATGCAAAAACGCTTTCTCATAAGTGTACATATTTTATTGAGTTATTTTCTCTGTTGGTTTTTTAAGACAGGTTCTCAAAATGTGGCCCAGACTACCTCAAACTCAGGATTTTCCTGTCTCTGCCTTCTGACTGCCAGAATTGCAAGCACACACTACCATGCCTGGCAATTTTCATTTTGTTCACAAGTTTATTTTTTTAATCACAGTTATTGTGTATCTCTGCTCCATAATCAAGAGTTACCACTAGGTTAAGACAAACAAATAAACAAAACAAAATAAGACCCATCTTTGCTCTTTTTGAAATTCTCAGGGAGGAAAGTCATACTTTTATCAGATAATGATAAAAGTTATGTAATCCAAGGTACAGTTTTTAACCTTGTCCAATAGAAAATCCACAGCAAAGTTATGTACTGAAATGCACTAACTTTCTGGAGTCCATTTCCTTGTATTCATTTCTTTTACTATTTGGTTATATCTCCTAGCTATCATCATTTTAATTATCATATTACTATTCCCTTAACCCTAATATTAGTAATTCTGTCTTTCCCAGAAGGTACCTCAACTTATGTTTAGAAGTAGGTAGAAATATGCAATAAATTAACAAATAAGATGGACTATATATAATATGAAAACAATGCAGTTTTTTTTATTACAGCCTAAGTTCCAAAAACTTAAAATGAGATATTATCCTTCCAGGCAAAAAAGATAAAGTCACAAAAGAAGGAAATGTCTCTCCATGGCATCTTTATTCTTCAATTAAGTGTCTACTAATCTTTCATAACAACAGGCAAAACCCTTTCTTCCTACCCACAATTCACTTGACAATGAATCCCTACAAGTTTTTATTCTACTTCATAATTATGTACCATAAGATAGTTGAAGAACTGTGGTCACAGCTATATTCCCCCAGGCCTTAATAATAAGGGTTCTTTATCTTGTAATTCAAATTCAAACAGACTTCTATGAAGTGTTTTTCTTTTTTTTTTTTTTAATTTCCTCCTCCAAAATTTCACTATTATAATAACCACAAGGCTGGCAAATGGCTCCTGAGCTGGAAGCAAAATAAGATTTCAAATAAATTATAAATAATCATTTCAAGAACACATTTTTTCTTCTTTTATCCTACAAAAGACAGAATTTTGTTCAGGACTCACAAGCTGTCAACTTCTCAACAGTCTGAAAAATCCCACTTAGCTCTCTATTGTAAACAGTGTAGTATTTCGCTACCACATCAATAAATAAAATTCTTAAAAGAATCATTTTTGTGTTTGAGTCACATTTGTTCTGCATATGCCAATGAACCTAAGGTATTTGTAATGTTAAACTCAAAAGCCTTAGCTTACCAAAGGGCCAGACAATCTGAAAACAGCTAAAGATCTATTCTATGTAGAGCAGTCTTAACAAAACCAAAAATAAGGAATCACAGCACAAATTGATAGAATACTCTTTTTCACTAATCCATCCCCCCCCACTGCCTCCCTTTATTAAACCTCATGGGGTTTTTTTAATAGTAAGAGTGAAGGATTGACTACTCAAATGCAGTACTAGTCTCATTTTAAAAAAAACATGACTTACCTAATCAAAAAGCTGAAAGAAATAAAGCCCACAGTAATTTAATTATTTTAAATATAGTGAAAAATAAATTCTTTTCACATGTATTTCCAGCAGCATTTGTAGTCTTGTATTAAGAAAAGACTCTCCTTTTTAGTCTTAAGAAAATTAGCCTTTTTCAGAATAAGGAAGAGTAATGGAGGGGGTCTGACTGACCAAAGTATAATATATTTAAATGTAAAATACCAAGGCAAACCCCCACTAAACAATGAACAGTCTAAAATAATGAAGGACAGGAATGTAATACAGGACATGTTAAGGGCAAGACAATAGCAAAAGGGGGAGGGTAAATGAAGAGAGTGAGGGAGAGTGAATATGGTTGAGGTACTTTCTACATATGTATGAATATAGAACATTGGAACCTGGGAGGGTTTCCAAGAAGGAAAGTGGGAGAAGAGGGAGATTAATGGAGGGGATGAACGAAACTGGAGTACAATATATTTATATATGGAAATGTTACAATAAAACCCCCTGCATAATTATCATATACTAATAAAAACTTTAATCTTTCTCTCTCTCCCTCTCTTTCTCACTCTTTCTCTCTCTCTCTCTCTCTCTCTCTCTCTCTCTCTCTCTCTCTCTCTCTCTCTCTTACACACACACACACACATACAGATAATTAGCCTTTTTCTATTTCTTTTTTTGGGGGGAGTGGGGTATATGGGGTTGAACTGGAGCTTCAAGCGTATTAGGCAGGCAAGTGCTGAACCACTTGAGCCACTGTCAGTCCTTTTTCATGTTGGTTAATTTTGAGATAGGGTTTCACTTTGTGCCCCAGTCAGCCTGGACAGAGATCCTCTTATTTGTGCTTCTCCATGTAGCTGGGATGACTAGCTTGTGTCACCACACCCAGCCATTGGTCTAGTTAAGGGTCTCATGAACTTTTTTTGCCCTTGCTGGTCTTAAACCTCAGTCCTCCTGATCTCTGCTTCCCAAGAGGAAGGAGCCTCTAACTAGGATTACAGGCCTGAGCCACGGTGCCCATCTAGTTCCTTAATTTAAAAAAAAAAAAAAAAAAAAAAAACAGCATTGTAATGAAGCTCTTTCTGATGACACAGATAAAGAAAAATTATCTATTGTGTCCTTGGAATTCCATTAAGGAAGGGGCAGTGTACAAATGCTATCCTGATTCAATGCCTCATAATAAAAACTTCATCTCTACCAAAGCACTTTCTGTGTATCTGCCCTGTCACAAAACATTCTCAACTATAATTATGGTAACATCACAAGCTCATTCACTTTGTGATTAATCTATACACAAAGATGGCAGAGTAGTTCAATGCCTGTAAAATTTCATTAAATGAGCCCAATTTCAGGTAACATGAAGTAACCACATTCAAATTTCTGTCTCCCACTGAATAAAATTATAAAATCTAAACAGAAGACAGGGAGTAGCTCTTTAAGGACTCTGAAAATGTAAATAGTAGAAGGCAGACTGGGGAAGAAGATCAAAATTTGGTATACCACAAAACTTGGCAGAAAATTTACCTTCCCTCCCAATACATACCCCCACTTCTGATATATCACCAAATCTAAATTCAATCTACTGGAAACAAGCAATGAAGAACAAGGACTAGCCCTCTAGTTCTAGCTCAAGGAGTAGAAAAGAGACCATGTACTCTTTAGAGAAAGTACAGAAATGCCCTGTCTTTTTTCTCTTTCTTTTCTCCATCTCACCATAGCCTATAAGTAATTTCCAAGCAATAATGACACTGGTCACAAATAGGAGTTCACAAGAGCTAAAATTCTAAGCGAGAGAGACTTTTCTCTCCACTCAGTGGAGCTAAGGTTCTAAAAGGGTAGGGGCAAAATTCAGTTTTCTTTTCCTCTCCTGGAGCTTGTCTTGGAATGAGAGAGAAATGAGGAAGCCCATATCAAAGTGGAGTAAACAAAACCCCAAATTTCTTGCCAAGGAGGAAAAAAAAAAACAAAAAATGGCCAGGTAAACTGGAAAAAGAAAAAAACCTAGTGAATGCAATAACCCAGAAAAGATAAAGAATATATGCATACACATCAGAAAGAAAAAAATTGGAAGTTATCCATACTCATATATGACATGATTCTCCATATAGAAAACACCATGGACTCTCCAAAAAAAAAAAAAATCCTGCAACAAATAAGTGACTTTGGCAGCTTTACACATATAAAATCAATACATAAATATCAATTACACTTCTATAAATGTACAATAAACAATTTAAAAACAAAAAATTTAAATATTATTTAAAATAGATGAAAAGAAATATGAAACTAGTAAAAACTTAGAAATATATATGGAAGATTTAAACATTGCTAATAAAAATATGCTAAAGAAAAAAATCAAAGAAGACCTAGATAAAAGGAAAGGCACACCATGTTCATGAATTAGAAGCCTCAGTATAATAAAGATGTCAATTCTGCCCAAACTGAGTCATAAATTCAGTGCAATTTCAATTAAATAGAGCTGGGGACATGGCTCAAGTGACAGAGTACCTGCTTAGCCAGTCAGTGCAAGTCTTCATTACTCAAATATGGAAAAATATTTTTAAAACCTGGGAATATTGGTCATCAGCATCTCAAGAACAACAAAGCACCCAGGAATTCTAATCACACAAGTAACCAAGAAATGCTCAAAATGCTCAAGCAATAAGTAGGAAATACACTGGCAAGCTTCCCTTATAAGATATAATTCTGATTGAAAAGGTGGTACCATTTTCATCAATTTGTTTTTTATGTGTGTCACATGACTATATATACAGTTTTTTCTCTGATACACACATATTATAAATCTTATCTGATAAATTTGTCACAATTATTAGCTAACAATAATAACTAATAACAACTATAACAATATACTATGATGAAAGTTGTATAGATGTAGTCTCTCTTTTTTAAAATATTGTATTGTAATGCACTCACTCTGATCTAAAGTCTGTGTGATGAAATGAAGTGAGGTGAATGACACAGGCATTGTGCCATAACGTTAGGGTACGGTTGCCTTTCTGACAACACATTGGAAGGAGGATCATCACACCATGATGATGCCAGTTGACCATGAATAACTGAAACCCTAATAACTGAACTTTCAGAAATGCAATAACCATATGATTTGAGGGAAAACTGCATTTTGTAGTTGGTTCAGAGGTTTACAAATAATTATTCATTGACTCAGACAATTAAGTATCATTGACAATGCTGCTTGTGGTATTTAAGGTACAATGCAACATGCTGGTATGCATCTCCATTTTAGCTGCAAATTTCAAAGTGACTGTTAACAAATACCTGGTAATTTCACTATACCATTAATGCTTCATTATATTTGTGAGTGTTTAGAGATATAAATATATAATACCTTATTATAAATTAATTTCATTTTATTCTCTTTTATACTATAACTATATAGTTATTTTTTAATTGTATAGCTAGATTACATTATCTATGAATTGTAATTCAGGATTATAAAAGTGGCGTTACCAAATATTCCTTATAAAAAAGGAAGGTTAGGCAGGATTGAACCAATGCATTAGATTTAATCATCTCTCTCTCTCTCTTGAAATTCGGTAATAGCTTTGTCCCCCCTTCTTGTTTAATCAGGTCTGCACACTACTTAAGAGTAAGCCTTGCTAAAACACAAACCTGACCATGCCCTTCAGCTGTTTATAAATACTTGATAGGACTAACAGGAAAAACCAACATTCTCAAAATGTTCTGTACTGAATATGTACACACTTTTTTTCTTGTTATCCCCTAAACAATACAGAATAATGATTATTTACATAGCATTTATATTATATTAGGTATTATAATTAATCTAGAGGTGATTTAATATATACAGGAGGATGTGTGCAGGTCATGTGTAAATACTACATAATTTTATATGAGGGACTCGAATATTATAGATTTTGGTGTCCATAGGGGGCTGGAACCAATTCCTTATGGATACCAAGGAACAACTGTGCTCAGTTATTAAATCCTTTAAAGATTAGTTTTTTATTTCTATCAACTTCCAATTATTCAGTAAAACCCACGAGAAAAGAGAGTATATCTATTTTCTTCACAACTGTATCAACAGCATTAATAATACAATGTCTGAGGCACAGCGGATAATGAAATATTAACTGAGTGATCAAATGAGGGTTTTTTTTTAACATTTAAAACTTACCTTCATTTACAAGTAATACCTAGGAGAGATTTTTGCCTTAACAAAAAGGACAGATTGTATGACTTTAAATTTTTCTTTTACCATTTGATTTTATGAGTCTGATTCCTTTATGTGGATCAATTTCACTAGGAAGTCCTAGCTATCTTACTTTCCTATTTCTCCATTTTGACCCTTTCTATGTTAGTCAGTGTTTCATAACTACAACAAAATACTGAGATAACTAACCAATAAAGAGAAAAGGCTTATTTTGGCTAACAGTGTTGGAGGTTGCAGTCCAAGATCAGGTAGACCTATTGCTTTGGGCCTCTGGTGGGAGTACCAGATAGCAATGGTGAAAGCACCTGCAAGAACAAATGTGCTCAATTCATCAGCCAGGAAGCAAAAGAGGAAGAGGAAGGGGCCAGAGTCATTGCACAGTCTTCTTTAAAGACATGCCCCTGTTGACCTAAAACCTCCCCTAAGACCCCTGGTCATAAACAGCTACAGTACTTCTCAATAATGTTGCCCTTGAGACCAGGCATTTCACTTATGGACCTCTGGAAGACACGTAACGTTCAAACCCTAACACCATCCCAGTCAATTAAGCATACTCCCAGGCACCGTTCAATGATCTCACCCCTCTGAGATTTCTCGAGTCTGACTCTACAATTAAGAAGGACCCATCTCCTACAAATGAGTACATTCTCCACCTTCATTAGTCCCTCAAATCCAAAGTCCCAATTCTTATGTAAGTATTACATAAATATCCATTTACTTCAATCATCTATGTCTATCCAATGGTAATGATTCATATACCTTTTAAAAGGTTGTACAACTGACTTAAAACAATATTAAATAAATAATGTTCATCTGTTTTGACTTACAAACTCCTAGAGAGTAGACAGTATCAGTTAAAATATTTAAGTTACCCAATAATAAATGAGTGGAATAGTGACACTTAAGGGTTTCTTAAATATATCCCTTATCTTCTGACTCATATCAAACTCAAATGTATACCTCCTCTCCAAAATTAGATTGACATGTTTCTTCATATATCACTCAAAACAAGCACTAGTAAAATATGCTACTCTACCATGATTTGTTTAGGTGTACATTCAACATAGTACAATCCAGAGGAGCGTTATTGATAAATGCTATGTGATCAGGGCATAACACTAAGTATTTCTTTGAACTTTGTACTGACTTTCATGTTTGGAATTCCATAATGCAAAATTGCCATATGCCAATTTTTTAAACATACATAAAAGGCTAAACAAGATCTCTCCCGTTTAAAGATAACATCTAAATATTCTATAAATATGATGTCACTAAAAGAATCTCCTGAAAAGTCTACCATTAAAACCTTGCATTCCCTATAAATAACTGACTGTGCAAAGTGGGTCAATTAGTTAGTACTTTTCCTGTGGAATCTTTATGGCTCATAGGATCCTGAAGAGATTTCAAGAAGCTAAATATCCTAGACTCAGCATGTCAAACATTAGGATTAGAAAAAATAATGTATGAAACACGATTTTTTCCATGTATACCCTGTGGTTGGCTCAACATACTTACTTGGTGCTTTCCTCTACATTCTACTAACAGATCCCTGGCACTTGAATTAAGTGGTAGCTCTCTCTGTGAACTTTTTAAAAGAATGACAATTAATACGTTTTAAAAGAACACACACAAATAATACCCATATACACACACACCTTCAATAGCTTTTTCCAAAGTTTTCACTGAACAGAGGCTGACTCTAGAAAACAGCCCTTATAAGGGAATATGGCATGAACAGGTAAAATTCTGCACCAATATGTAGATATTTTGTTCTATTTTAAAAAGAAGTAGGTTTTCAATTTTTGAGGGGGGGAAAAAAGAAAGTTTTGCTTATAAGTTGGACCTGGATATTTTCTGCCTCTCAACTCAAAATTTCAACCTTTCAAATGATTTTTTTTAAAGGTTCAAATACTACAAAGCATTTGATTTAGTGAAAAGCACTTTAAATACCTCTACAAGTACTCCCCACTGGATCAAAATGTCATAGAAATGTTGTAAACACTATCGGTCATGTTCCAGAGAACAATTTAAACAAACATTGTTTTGCTCTTTTGTCTGGAAAAGTAATTTCTAAAGTGAAGAGTTCAAAACTTTTAGCCCTACATACTATGCAGTAAGAGAAAAAAAAATACATCTTTTAAGCATCAGAAGCAGAGTACACAATAGGCTTTGTCTTGTTAAACAAAAGAACATGTTTCTCTTTTTAATCATTTCCAGCTGTATGATCTGGCCTTCATGGGACCAGAAATTAACAGCATATGGCATCTGGCTACCTGCACAAACTGCATATAAAATCTGAAGTCTTCAATAAGATTAACGGGCCTAGTGGTTGAAAGTGGAGAGGGAACCAGCAAATACCATACAGAGGCAATACCCTAATTAACGAAGGCAAGAAAAATCAACCCTACCTAATCAGATGTCAACCATATTCTTGTGAAGTGACTTAGATCGGATCTTCCTACCTCCTAGGCAGCTACAGAAGATATCACCACTAACTACATAAGTGGTTTGATTCTCAAATAAGGAAGGAATCCCCTTCCCCCAAAAAAGAACAAAAAACTTCTGTGTTAACTCACCTTATGACACATCAGAATGATGTTTTGGACACAAATGAACCAGAAATAAGAAAAACTCAAATGACAATATCATTCTTATCATAAATTTTACTCAGTATTTGTACCAGAATGTGAAAATACATAGAATACTGGACTACTAGACCTTTTAAGGTCTTCAAGTGGTTTCCAAAATAAAGCAACTCCAGATAAGACTTTAATCTCCTAGGGATCAAACCCATGCCTCACACATACTAGGCAAGTGCTCTATCACTGGGCTACATCCCAGGGCCTAATTTAAGTTTCTAGTGGACCCAGTGGGCACTTGGTGACACACACCTGTAACCCCAGCTGAGAGGCTGAGATCAGGAGGATTGAGGTTTGATACCAGCCTAGGCAAATAGTTCATCAGACCTGTCCCCCCATCTCCAAAAATAACCAGAGTAAAATGGACTGGAGATGTGGCTCAAGCCTGCTTTTCAAGCATGAAGCCCTGAGCTCAAACCCTAGTGTCATCAAAAAAATAAATAAATTCATGGACCAAAAATCTGCTAGTTCAAGGAATACACCCAGTATTTTAGAATCCATTCTGTGTTTGTCTCTAATCTGACTGTCACCTAGACTTCCCTTTCCCATAGTTACACAGGGAAAGTGAAAATGAGTACAAGACAATAAAAAGTGAGTGCCATCAAGCTTACACAAAAGAGCTGCTCAAAACAGTGAAGACTGATCCTTTCAAATCCTTCCGCAACTCTTTTCTCTACACCTTCAGACACCTGGCACCTTCAAGTCTACTCTACACTTTAAGTCTTGTTTAGTACTTTCATCTGGACCCTCTCCAAAATATTCCGCATCGAGTTTCAATGAACCTGAAAGTCAAACAGTGCTATATTCATTGTTAGTTTACTTTATAACTCCCAGAAGAGAGAAAAAATGTAATTTGATAATTAATACTATCAGAGGCAAGCTTAAATTAATTTCATCAATAAAGTTTAAGTCTGTATTTGGATTTTATAAAACAATACTCAACAGTGGAGACAGAGCAGGAAATCAAAATACTGAGAGGTAGAATTGAAATATCTTAAGGACATCCAATTCAGAAAAAAAAAAATGAACAAATAAAAGGATGAACAATCCATAAGCGTTAGCTACTGTAATATTTTTAGCTATACCTAGTCTAATGACAATGAACCACCGAATTCTTAAATCAAAGGCTCTTTATGATTATGGGGTTTGCTAGATTCCAGTGGGACTATCAATATTTTTTAAAAGGAAGAAGAAAAACCTAAAAGAATAACAAACTTGTTTTCATCTCTCAGATTCTTCCTTTCCCTGCAGTTCTCACAGGACCCTGACAGCCTGATGACATCAGCGTATTGCACACCCTGAGGCACTAGGTCAAATGCAGGAATCTATCTACACAGCTGCTAATGTTTTATCTTCACTTGAAACTTCAGAAATGCAAATGTAATGCACCAACAGCTGTTCACACCTTCAATTTTTTCTCAAAAAGCTGGTCATGAAATGTGGCTTGCTGAACATTTTTAACAATTACCAATTTCTGTTTCAATGCCTACAAATGCTGCTGCTGCTAGTGTACAATCTGATTTCACTGCCTAATAGTCAAAGAGTATAGCTGGACTGGCACTGATCCTCTGGAAGAGGTTGCAAAAGGAGTAGATAGGGCCGTTTATTAAGGAAATGGAGCAGACTGAAAGCTAAAATACACTTAACCACAGTCTGTTTAAATTAGGAACATGGATACACTAGCAAGTGGGCATACACACAGTAAATTGGTGTACATTATGAGTTCTCAGCAAATGCATTTTATTAAAATTGGCAAAAACCTACTATTTTGTTGGCTATTAGGATTTCATGAGTCACAGAAAATAGCTCACAATGAAATTTCTCTCCATTAGAAGTAAACACATTAGTAGGGTAACTCTTGAAATTATTCTGGGTTATCAATCACTTTGAAAGATATGACCCCTTACTTTAGAAATATATGCAAGTATACATTACATTGCCTATAACTTCAAAGGGTGAATGGACCTATAGCTCCTGGGAGTTAGATTAAGAACTCCAGTTCTGAAAAATGTATACTTTAAGGTAAACAAAGGAAATGCCAGTCTCTCAATTATAATCTTCTATGTTTTTTCAATGAATGTATTTTCAATGAGAGAAGAAAGAAAAAATGGCAGAAAGAATAACATTTCTAATTTTAAAACTGGTAATTCTATGGGATTTCACTAATGGTATAAAAGTTGTAAAATTAATGGGGAGGAAGTGACAGAAAAAGGCAAGTGTGCATTTATAAATGAAGAAAATATTCTGAAGAGACAAAAAGAAACCATAACACTATTAAATCTTTGAAGCAGACAGAATCAGCAACAGAAGACTAAAAAGAGAAAGGGAATATAATAATGCATGACTGAAAACAATAATTATGGTAATACTAGCAATGGTGACTGGTCCATATGGATTGTAAGAACAGAGATTAAGAGCACAGGTGCTGAACAAGTGATCCTGAATGAACCAAAACAAATTTTGGATCAATACAACTTTTTTCTTTATAAAATTTAAGTAAAGTACACAGACTGGAGAAGAGTACTGTATGAATATTAATTTTCTGATTATGACAATGAGATTATGTATAAGGTTATATTTTTTAAGAAAGGGGTTGTGTGTGTGCAACTAGCTCTAAAACTATTAGGCAAAATAATATGTATTCTTACAGAGACAGTGGAAAGGATCAGACATACATGGTAAAATATTAACATTTCAGGAATCTGAATAAAGTATATATAGACTTTGTGCTATTTCTACAACTTTTCTATAAGGCTGATATTACTTCAAGAAAGTTTTTTTGTTTTAAATATAGACTCTGCATCATGGAAACCTAGATTCAAATCCTAGTTCTGCCATTTACAAGCTATGTAACCAGGGGCAAGTAATTTTTTAACCTGTCTTTTGACTCATTTATAAAAATAGAGATAATAGTAGTTGTAGCTCAAGTTGTTAAGAATAAAATGATAATCAGATAATTCATATCAAGTGTTTAGAATAGTACATGACAAAGAACAAACACTCAAATATCTTTGTCATTTTTGTTACTGATATTCCTTTCCAAATTTAACCGTTATTCCCCCTCATTTTTCTGTCTTGGATCGGGTCAATCTTAGAGGAAAAAAGAGAGACAGAAGCAAACAAACAATAGAAAAAGTCGTTATTCTTCATCTTTAGCTGGGGTTACTAATCCTCAGGCTGGGCTCTTAGCCTCTAGGCTATTCTCCCTTCAACCTCTTCCCATCCCCCATCTTCATGAACACAACTCTTTATACACACAACTCTGATAAGTCAAAGTCTTCCTTAAAACCTTCAAGTTAGTCTTAAGGATGAAACTCCATTCCTTTAATTTAGTTTGCAAGGACCATCAAGATCTAGTTGTAGCATATGTCTTTGTTCTCATCTCTCAACATACTTCACATACCCTTCACTCAAGCCTCAATGGACTACCTGTAGTTCAGTGAACACTAATCTGTAAACCCTGAAACAGACTACTCTCTCTACCTAGAATATGATTTTACCTGTATTCATCAAACCAACTCATTTTGGTAAATGTCATAATGTGCCCCTATAAAACAATAATAAAAATTTTAACAGCCAACCCATATTCATCCTCAAAACATTACTAAGTTGAATGTAAATGCCTCTGTGAACACACCAATACACATTATGTATATACCTGTAGCATGGTAACATACTATAAACACTGATTAGTCTGCCATACTTATAAGACTAAATCTTGAAGACAAGATGTCTTTTAAGTCTTCAAATTGCAACCAGTACTTAGAAGCTGCTTTTGCTAAAAGCAATGACTCCTCATTTGGGCCTATAAATGTTCAAAGAACAACTAAACACAGGATAAAAGCTTGCCATCCCTGCCTCCATTTTGTATTTGTATCTTTTCCTCTAAGCCATTCTCTCCTGCAGCAGCTTTGTAGCCACCCTGGAATCTAGTAAAGATGGGACTGGTGGATAAACATCCTATGACATGAGCCCAAGCTACCCTCCAAGCTACAATGACTTTCTTATTGTAACAAAGTCTGGCCTGACCAATCCTGAGATATTGAGCAACCAGACCACCTCTAGACCACACCACTTTCATAATTATGCATACCTCTTTCCTCCTGCCCCCAATTCGTCCTCTACTTAAACCTAAAGCACACATCTGTACAGCAGAAAATAGGCTAAAGTGCTTCCTTAGCTTCTTTCCATAGCATTCCTGTGGTGCATTAATAAGTCTCTTTTCTCTGCCCTTTACCATTTTTAGTTTCTTTATTTAGCATACTGGGGTGGACCTGACATGTGGAACCCCACACAAAACCTGATACAGTACAGGTATTCAATTACCGTTGAATAAATGAATCTTTTAATAAGAAAGCAATAACAAATACCAGCCCTTATCCATATTAAGACCTACTCCTAAAATTACAATGTGTATACACATAGGATAATTATTGAGTAACAAATTAAAGTATCTATCAAATACAAAGGGTTAATACTTAAAACAACTCTATACTTTTAAGTATATAAAATGTTATCCAGATACATTTAATCATAAAAAACAACAATAACAACAAAAAAAATAGCTTTGTACTTCAACAATTCAGAAAAATAGATGGGAATATAATTGGTAAGAGAATTCCCCCAAATACATATTCATGATTTTCCTAAAAGAAACCAGTCACAATGATTTTATAGTCTTAATTTGTTAAAAACAATATAAACAACTAAAAATACATTTGTTGCCAAAGACATACATCATATAAAATGACAAGTCCTTTTCTCTACCAACCATGAAATAAAAGACCTAATCTCAGTACATAGAGTTATTTCTAGCCAGAGTTTTTAAAAAAAACCCTAATACAATCTGTCTGAGAAGGCTTTTAATCTTGCTAGTCACAATGGCTGGTTAATTCATAGAATCAAAGTCTTGACCAGAGTTCCCTTTCCCACCATGAACTGGGCAAAACACATGGCCAAATAAAAAAGGTGCTACAAAAAGGCCCTTGAGCCATATTAAACACAATGGAAATAACATTTGAAAATAGTATCCTTCCCAGCTGGGTAAGAAATACAATGGTTCCAACCATCTGCTCTTTCTTCCTAAGATTCTTTTTTTTACAAGTGGATAGAAAGACATTATTTATTGGATTCAAGAAACAAAATCCTGTGAGTTGAGAATCATAATTTAAAGCTGATAAAATTAAGACTGTAGTATGCTAAAAAAGGCACAAGCTACTAGAAATATTTTAGATTTTTTAAAATATATTCTCTACTTCCTTATCCTTTTTTTACCTTTTTTAATTGCTATCCCTTCTGCAAGGAAACCCAACAAGAAGCTTCTTAAAAGAAAACATGTTTTAATTAAACATGCTCACGTAGCATAGGATGACCATAACAGATAAGTGCTGGCTTCTTACATGGGCTCACAAATTAACTAAAAGCAGGAGAAAAGTTCAGCATCCCTGCCTCCATTTTTGTATCTGTCTTTGCCCTGAGCCATTCACCGTGCAGCCACCTTAGAATCCAGGAAGAACAGAACTTATTCATAACATGTTTACAAAAAAAGATGGAGAAATCTGCCCACAAGCAAGGGAACAGCAGAGCCTTTGCTGGACAGACCACCTGCCAGACAACAGTGACTTGCTTATTCACAACTATAACTAATTTACTTTTCTTACAATATCAAACTACCAAAATTTGGGGATCTTGCTGCCCAGCTATACAAAGAAAGGACTGACCAACAATAGAGCATACTAAGTATGACAGTTTTTGGACTACCACACGCTCCCTGCATATCGTACAAAGAATACCTACTTCGAAAGCTCTTAGCAACTGATTCAGTTTCACTGGATTATGAGTTCCTAGAAGACATCAGAATGCCTTTTTCATTTTGGATTCTCTACCTTCTTCTACCGGGCCCATCTAAAGCTTGGCACATCATAGGCATTCAAAAGGTGATTGATTTTTAAAAATTAGAAGTAATCCAATGTCTAGTAATAGAGTTACAGTTAAATTCTAATATTTCTATGATAAAAATTTTTAAATGGGTTAGTAGATTCATACTTTGGGATATTAAATATACCTAAAATGTAAATGAAAAGGCTATAATTTGCAGTGGTTCAAGGTTGTTTTTGCAAATATGTATAAACTAATAGGCATGTATATATAAATGAATTTTGTTGGTTCTTCAATAAAAATCTAATACCTTTTCCCAAAAATGTTAAGTGTTTATTACTTTCACCTTTATAAAACATGTGAAAATTTTAAACAACGAATATTAATCCCTCCTATAGATACCAAAACAATATTTTTCATATTGGGGAGGAAATTCTTTATATTGGGGAGGAAAAGTAAACTAAATTTACCTTTCTAAGTCAACCACAATTCTTCAGCCTGACTTCAGCCCTTCTGTTCCTTAGGTAGTTGCTCCTTTGTCACTTGCTTTTACATTCCATCTTTTTGTTTTGCTTTTCTATCTTTTACTTTTTGCTTCACCCCTGTCTCAGTGCAGCAGAAAATTCACTATTTCAGCTACCACAATTTGTTTTTAGGTACCTTCCATCTCTTATTCATTTCCTATACTTATCCAAAAATAAATACTAACCACTACACATTTACCAGAATAATTTGCCAGACACTAGTGGCTCATGACTATAATCCTAGCTACTCAGGAGGCAGAGATCGCGGTTCGAAGCCAGCCTAGGCAAATAGTTCCTCAACACCCTATCTTGGAAAACCCTTCACACAAATAGGGTTGGAGGAGTAGCTCAAGGAGAACACCCTGAATTCAGGTAAAAAAAAAAAAAAAAGAATAACTAAAATTCTGTCAACAAATGGTGTTGACAAAGAGGTAGAGCAACTGAAATTTTCATATATTAATTGAAGAGGCATAAAACGGCACAACTACTTTGAAAAAAGATTTGGCAATATCTCATGGAATTCTGACCAAGCATTCCACTGAAATTACCCAAGAAATAAACAAATGTCCACAAAAAAGACTTGCGTGAGGATGTTCATAGTAGTTTTATTCACAATAGGCAAAATTTGAAATATCCCAGATGTCCATCAATGGGAAAATGAAGAAACTGTTGAATTTATTCAAGGAAATGCTATTGATTAATTTAAAAGAATGGACTATTGAAACATGTAACAACAATGATTATTGTATTGAATAAAAGAGGCCTTATATTAAAAAATATAAACTAAATGACTCCATTTATATGAAGTTCTATAATAGGCAAAACTAATATATGCTGGAAAAAAATCAGAATATTGACTGCCTCTGGGGAAAGGAATTGAGCAGAAAGAAGCAAGAAAAAATTTTTCCCGAGCAATGGTAATGTTCTGTGTTTTAACTTAGGTTTAGGCTAAACAGGTATATACATTTGTCAAAACTCACTTCCTTTTTATACATATTGTGATATTTAAATTTAACTTTAAAAGAAAAAAAATGATCAAACAAATACAAGCTCTGACTAATGTTATGCATGCTGAAGTGTTTAGAGGTGAAGTGTATGGATGTCTCAAATTTACTTTGAAATGCATAAAAAAGATGTGATGGGTTGATAGATGATGGATAGGTATAAAATAAAGCAAGTATTCTAAGAACCTAGGTGGTAAATAAATATAGATGTTGATTGTACAATTCCTCCAATTTTTCCATACATTTAAATTTTTTCAAAATAAAATATTAAGAAGAGTAAACCTTGATCTCCTACTGAAATTACTTCTTGCTCAGTCTTCTGGGATAGTCTCATTTTTAGCAAGCAAAGTACTCCCCTCTATTCTGATCACTAGACTAGCATACTCTGTGTGCTACTTAGCAAGAGAGTCAGAGTGTAAATTAGCAAGCTTGCCAAGAGAGAAGACTGGTTCCAAAGGATAAGTCAAACAGGAAACTCACTGGTGTGAAGCAATCAAAGAGTATCTATACTACTGCTGACTGTAAGAGCACCTTTGGTAACTGCTTTCTTGAGCCAAAAAACCAACAGCACGTCCAACCTGCACTAAATCCCCTTTAGGGGAGTCTGCTACCACTACCCAAATATTCACTAACATTCTTAGGCAGCTTTTCTGCTTTAAGTACAACCAGAAGTACATTCTAACAAAAACACACACAGCTTTGAATTGTAGCATGGGACAGATTTATGGAATATGGAAGACATTAAAGTATTCGCTTTCTCTCTGAAAATAAAGAGTGCAGACTCATAAACAATGCCTGAAAGGCATTTCAGCAGCTTAATCCACGCAGGACATGTTTTGCTTTTTTGAGACAATCAGGAACTGTTGGGTACAGGAAGCCATAAACAACAAGAATTTGGCTTAAGAAGGAGAAGAGAATAAATGTTTTTTATGGAAATCACTTAACATTTTTGAAGGTTTATTTATATATGACAAGACCTACAAGATACAACTTGTATACAATTAGCAGCTCTTA
Source organism: Castor canadensis (assembly GCF_047511655.1). Lineage (NCBI taxonomy): Eukaryota > Metazoa > Chordata > Mammalia > Rodentia > Castoridae > Castor > Castor canadensis. The sequence goes on from NC_133397.1 coordinate 62,884,028, forward strand.
CAATACTTCTAATATTGACTGACTTTTCTCTTGACAGTGGCACTAAGCAGGACCAGTCTGTCAGCATTTCTATCAACAACTGCATTTATGGGGTTTAATAATTCCCTTTTTCCAATTTTCTTCAGACAGAGAAAAACACTTAGCTGGTTCTCAAGCATTCGGGCTCAGCCAAAAGTTTTTCTTCCAAGTTCCATCACAGATGAAGCCCGGAGTTTGAGAAAGTGGATTTCCTTAGGTAGCCTCAGTCTTTTAATTCTGAGGAGTGAGAGAATCATGATAGAAAAACCACTCACAGAATTTCATAATTTAACAAACATGTCATATATAAAATTTATTGAATTAATAAGTTAATAAAATTGATGTCTTAGTATAGTAAGGAGATACCCAGAAAAAAATTACTATTTAATAGATATCTTAGAATGTACAGTTATGATCTAACAATCCTACTGAAGCAAAAAAACTTAGGAAAAAGCTGCAAACTTTTTAAAAATTTTTTTTAACCAAGGGCATAAGCAGTATCTAGAAAAGCCCAGGTTTTACAGACAAAGAACCTACTCTTTGTATTTTGTTTTGAGACTTTGATGTAACCAAAAGCAAGATTCTTTATTTACCCCATCAATAAAATTAACCAAGTTTTCTAAGTTAATTATATTCAAAGACTTGAACTTTTCATATAAGCAATAGTAAGGATTGTAAGTAGAGTCTTATTCCTTCTGGTGACAAAAAAAAGAGGTCCTGCATATATACATATATACAGTACGTATCTCCTAAACAATGCTATTCAGCATAATAGAGAACACATATCCTACATACACTAAAGTCATAAAATCTTAGTTCCTCCCCAACTTTCACTTCTGTGTTCTTCTTACTCAACAGTATTTTATGAATAGTCTGGAAAGAAATAGTTAATTGAAATGTGCTGTTGTTTGCATCTTAAGTGCCCTCAATGGCCCATGTGTTAAAGGCTTGGTCCCCAGCTTAGCATTACTGAGATGTAGAACCTTTAAGTGAGAGGTATAGAAGTCTTTGGGGGGTGTCCTTAAAGGAGACAGTGAGACTCTAGACCTTTCCTCTTTTGCTCTTTTACTTCCCAGACATGGATGAGGAGTTTTGCTCCACTCCATTCCATGCTGTGCTGCTTTGCCATAGGCTCAAAAGCAATGAACCAATCAATTTGGACCAGAACCCCCAAAACTATGAGCCAAAATAATAAATCTTTCCTCTTGATAAGTTGATTACTCAGGAATTTGTTGTAGTGACAGAAAGCTAACACAAAATGTTTTCCCTCAAATGCTCAGAAATTGTTAGCTATTCAATACTGTTGACTCTATAGGCTTACTTTACTATATTTCCTTTGATAAATACTAAGTTCTATGACATTAAGTTAAATATGATAGAATCAACAGATACAATGAGTTGAACTCCTTCCTCAAAACTACTAAAACAAAACTAAACAGTTTCCTTTTTTTTTTCTTTTGTGGTACTGGAGTTTGAACTCAGGGCTTCGAACCTGTAAAGCAGGTACTCTATCTAACTGCTTGAGCTATGCTTCTAGTCCATTTATTCTGGTTATTTTGGAAAGAGTGTCTCGATTTTTTTTGCCTAGGCTGGCCTCAAACTGCAACCCTCCCAATTTCAGCCTCTCATGAAGCTAGTGTTACAGACATAAGCCACTGGCACCCAACAAAACAGCCTTTCTTAAAAAGGCAAAAACTCACAAAATCAAAGAGTCAGAAAAAGAACCAACAACAATAAAATTTTTGAAGTTGGCCAGGTGGTAACAAGAAAAGGCAAGCATTAGAGAAAGTCAAGAGGCAATTGGAGGAACAGCACATTGGGAGCAGTAAGAATCTCTGGAAGGAAAGGCAGAAAATGAAGCTTCAATGGGACTTATCTGACATCTTCTTAAAAAGCAGTGAGACCCTGCAATAACCTTTCTAACTTCATCTAGCCAAGCAATGTCCCTTTCGACACAGCAAAAAAAAAAAAACTGAGGATTTATTTTTTTAAGAAAAGTAAAAATAAAGGTCTCTGGACTATAGGATAGCTGTCACAATAAGGAAAGAAATATTATTCTGAAAATAAGGGGATTAAATATGAAGTTTACATACTGAATTCTGAGATTCTGAATCTTTTCCCCCTTAAGTGGACTCCTTAAAATGCTGGCAGAAAGAACACATCAAGAAATTCTTTCTTGGAGTAATTTGACCAGCCTCCCAAATCACCAAAAGATATTGAGAAAGGAAGACTGCCCCAAAGTAAATTGTCCATCCATTACCAACCTAGAGGTGGAGGAAAGAGGTTAAGTGAATAACTTTCATGGGAGTTAGAAATAAGTGGTAACATAAGTATGCTGTCCTAGATGCACTAGAAACCCAAGTATGCATAGAAACAGGGTCCAGACTAGTCATTGTTATTGAATACTATCTTAAGTTCCAGCAGAGGCAGGTCTGAGACATGGATTTGAGTCCAAGAATTTATTTGGTAAAGGACCCCCAGGAAAGATTAGTAGATATGAGGAAGTGAGGCAGGAAAAAGTCAACATAGCATAGTTATCAAGCAAGTCAGGTAAACTAAAACTTAATTCCATGGGTAACTCAGAAATGATATAGATTACCTGCCTCAAAGGTATTTGAGCTCCTACGTGATGGCCAAGGGAGCTTAGGGATTTAAATACCAATATCTATAATTATTGGTTGTGGACCACTAGAGCAGAGGGTGGGAAAAGAGAAGAGGCAGCATTAATTCCCCACTTCTGGCTTCCAGAGAAAGCTCCTAGCTAAAGAGATGCTAGCAATTGGAGGATTGGTCAGCATGTACTGAAAAGTAAAATTTAAAGAGACATGAACAGGGCACAGCATCCAAATCTGTGAAGTCCACCCTACCTGGTCTAATTTGTGTCACTATTTTATTCAGCATAAAGTTCCTCTCTTACAGGTTCATTCTGGAATCCTTTTCTTCCCAGTCATTGAAAAAGCTAATATCTAGTGGATAAATGATAGGGGTCCCAACATTACCAAGCATTTTAACACAATTATCTAGCTCCAGCTGTACATCATTTTGGTTAGTGGTAAGAACCTTATCACTCTGTATGCAGATAAACATTAATCATGCCTATTTTACCGATGAGAAAATGAGCCCAACTGAGGTAAGTGAAAAGCTAAACTCATGACTCCCATTTTGAACTTTCAAAATATGCTGTTTATTAACTTTCACATTCACATTAATTATTCCATTTCCCAACTCTAACTGAACAGAAACGTATGTGTTATTCTATCTCATGATTAGGTAACCGAAACTAAAAGCTGTAACTAGTTTCAAAGGTACAGTGTAACCCAAATGTCCCTTACGCCCATTAACCTCAACATCCAATAGGTTACTCAAACAATATTATATCTTAAACTTATCGGCTCAAAAACTCCACTTATCAAAGTGACTAAAGCCCAATCTGGGATTTAGAAACCACTCAGATTCACATCTCTGCAGGAATCTCTCTTTGTATTGTATAGAAATGCCTTCCTTTTTACTATATATGTATTTTTTTTATGGTGGTACTGGTATTTTAACTCAGGACCTCACAATTCTTACACAGGCACTCTACCACTTGAGCCACTCCACCACCCCTTTTTTTATTGGGTATTTTTGAGATAGGGTCCTATAAACTATTTGCCAGGCTGGCTTTGAACCGTGATCCTCCTGATCTCTGCCTCCTGAGCAGCTAGGATATTATAAATATTCTAATTTATTATAAATAAATTCATAATTCATGCAATCTTTTTTTATCTTGAAGTTTCAAATAATCCTTTTATTTAAAAAAAAAACAGGATATTTCATGACCTGTTGTAATGAAAAACACCAAAGACAAATATAAAATTTTATGCCATTAGCTTGATAAAGTTACTTATAGTCATACTGGTCTACCTAAGAGGAAGAAGCATGAAGTGCTGCCAACAAAAGGTAGCCTGAATTCTAACAGAATGATGAATTTCAGCTGATGTTAGGGGACCACTTTGGAAATATCAGCACTTCGATTTTTAAATATCAAGCTAAAGAATACTAAAGAACTGATTACCATACCCAAGCCAAACTAAACATTAATCTTTGCCTTTATTTTTCCACAGTAAATACCACCACCTGACATACTGTAACTTGTTTTTAATATACACTCAATAGGCATTTATTGATTAAAATAATATATAAAAGTATAAATCATCAAGATAATCTTGACATTTCTTTCTTTTTTTGGTGGTACTGGGGGTTGAATTCAGGACCTTGTACTTGCTAGACAGATGCTCCACCATTTAAGCCACTCCACCAGCCCTTTTTTCTGTGTGTTGCTTATTTTTGAGAGAGGGTCTTGCTTTATGCCTGGGCTAGCCTTGATCGTGATCCTCCTATTTGTGCTTCCCTGCATAAGTGGGATGACAGGAGTATGCCACCACACCCACTCATTTGGGGTCTCTCACAAACTTTTGTTGCCAGGCTAGCTTAAACCTTGACCCTCCCTGTCTCCACCTCCCAAATAACTAGGATGACAGACTTGAGCAATTGCTCCCAACCTAATCTTGACATTTCTTTAAAAATTGTATTAAAACTCGGAAATATTATAAAGCAAGGATAATCTTTCACACATAAAATAGATTACTGAGGTCAAAGTGTTAAATAAAGAGAATACTATGTGATTACTGACAAGTTCAAAATTCCATTTTTGTTTATCTTTTACAACTTTCAATACACAAAAAAAAGTGCATAGAAATCTTCCTCTTCCTCATCAGTTAAGGTTGCTTCCAAGAATAAGAAGCTTCCATCTAGCAAATGACGCATTTGAAAATCTAAGATGATCCTTAGAAAGAAGTAGCATTCACTGGGATTTAATATCTGACTGTATTCCAGATGCATATTTCTCTCTATGCAAAATATTCTACAAAAGCCCAAGAAAGGAAACTAAGTGGAATCTTGGGTTTCAAACTTCTTCTACAAAAAAAGTCAATAATAACAGCATCAGGGCAAGTCCTATTTGACCAAATCCATACACTAGGAAAGAAAAAAGCTCATTATAACACTCTCAACCCCAACCCAGGCTTTAAAATGTTTAAGTCAAAAATATGCTTTAGAAATAAGTAACTGAGCTGTAATACCAGAGGAAAATGAAAGAGAAACGATGAAACTGAATAAAAGCTCCAAAATAGAATGCAAAGAGCCAGCATTTTCTCTTTCAGTTCCATGCATATTCCTTGTTTCCACTTCAAAAGAACAAAAAGAAAGAATAGAAGGAGGAAGAAAAGATGAAGGACAGCAACCTTAGTTGTCCAAGAAAAATCACAGAAAACTCTTAAAAGCAAATAGAGCTTGATAGTCTGAAATACATCCATATATTTAAGGCTTGCAATTTTTTAAAGAGAGTTTATAAAAGCAAGTTTGTTTTCCCAGGATCTACTATATATATTATAGTGCTTTTCTTTACCTGTGAAGTTGTTTATGTTAAACCTACAACCTTAGCTATAACCTAAAAAGTCATCTTCCAAGTCACTCTGAAAAACAAGACAGTACACAGGATCAAACAATTTCAGTCTCTGGAGATAAGAGATCCTGAAGCAGAGAATGTGATGAAACAGACCAACATTTGGTGGTGTTATTTAAATCCATAAATCAATATAATTGTGGCTATTTGGTACTGATATTTCATATCCACTCTATATTTCATAATTCCAAACCTTTTATCTGCTCCTGCTGGCTCACCTATGAATTGGAAGCCTGTCTTACCACTCCATCCACCTTCTCCTTTCTACCAATTTCTTCAACTTTTTTTTTTTTGTAGGTGAAATGCAGGGCCTCCCACATGTTAGGGAAGTTTCTGCCCACTGAACCATAACCCCATAACCAAGACAATGGATTTTTTTTTTAATGAGACAAGGTCTCTCTGTGTAGCCCAGGCTAGCCTTGACCTCTCTACCTCTCAGTTTCCCAAGAGCTGAACTATAGAAGTATACCACTATGCCCAGCCCACTGATCCTTCTTGCCCCTCTGAATCCCTTACCCTTTTTGTTTTCCTAACAAAATATTTAAAACCTTTAAAGAATTGGTGGTTTCTCTATCTTAACCCTTAACTTCATAAAAGTAGAGCAAGAGGTCTAAAGAAATTTGACCTGAGACAGTAATATTTCCTATGTTGCCTTTGAGGAAGTATTGATCTGTGCCTATAATATAAATGCATACTTCTTTCTAAAAGGACATCCTGAAGAGACCTTGAACCTAAAGCACTGGATGAAAGCTTTGCAAAGAGCTTTCATCCTTCAAGAATAAACTTCACAGATCTCATCTCAATGGCCCACAAATCTAGCCTCTGCATCTTTGAGCCAAGTTACATTTTGAAACAAATGACTAGTGGGAATGGGGAACTAAAAGAGACAGAAATAAAAACTATTATTTATATGTGGGTGTTGTTGCTGTTTGAAGGCAAATGTAGAGAAAAATGCCATAGTAACAAAGGAGCTACTAAAGAATCCTGCATCCACCACAGGCCACATATGTACACATGGCCAGAGTTACCTTTCCTTCTGCAGGCTTGCATATTGCTAAAATAGACAGATTTCAACCCTTCTACTTGTAGCAAGACATTTCTCTGTATGTCATTTGGCAGATGCAGTTGTGGTGCTCAGCCAATTCACCCTGGAGCCCTCCATTTTATTCAGTATCGCATAAAGTTTAACACATGCTTTGAAATATGCCCCAGACCCAAAGTTTTGCCTGGGGACAGGGGTGGGATGCTTGCTGCAAAAACACATACCATCCTAGCCGCTGTTCCCCAAGCAATTATCTTTCACCTTTGGCTGAACCAGAATAACTGTCAACACCAGCACACTACCAACCAAGGGAGAGGTTATGGGGTCAAACAGAAAAGAAGGCTGGATGCTTTGGGGTTCAACTTGACCATCTGTTAAACCTACTGGCTGCGTGAAAGAAGCATTCTCTCCATTCACAGAACACAGGAAAGACATAGCCATAAGAGAAGTAACTGTGAGTACACTAAAATTTAGCAAGGCTTTTCAAGTAGTAAACTTGGTAAAGGCAAAAGTTTCTTGTAATACAGTAGGTCAGCCATGTAGGAAAAGCTCAATAATTCAGGTCAGCAAATTCACACACAACAGGACACTGAAACTGGGAACTGGATTTTGTAGAGAAGTTTAAAGCAAACCTCATATACAGGGAATAAATGTTTGTTTTCCTTTCCCATTATAAGCACAATTTGAAAATATATGGAAATATTCTTAAAGTTATTCCTGAACACAGAGGCAAGGAATTTTGCTGCTTATAATTTTTTTAAAGTAGAAAACTTACTTACAGATAGAAGCCTAGAATCTCCCTCACATAAAACTGCCAACTCCACACCCCTACATACACTCACTACCATAAGACATATATACTTTCCTATAAGGCCTACTCTAACATATATTAATATCCTATCTTTCCATAAGTAAAATTGAATTCACATAACTGGAAAAACAAATGGATTTTATCCCATATGGCATTTATGATCTATTTGTGAAGGCTGGTCTAAGACACTGTGTTGAGAAGGACATTGAGGTTTAGTCCACTTAAAGGAAGCAGGAAGTGTCCTGTTGAATCACATCAGTCAAGGAGGACACTAATGGGCATACCCGTACCATAGACTTGTGGCACTCTTCTGTTCCACATTCAGTTAGACTCCAGTGTGGTCTCGAAGGCAGAATATGTATACCCCCAAGGTTATGTAAAACAACCCACTGGTTCTTATATTTATATATTTTTTCATCTTAAAGATACTAAATTTTACTAACATTTAAGGAAATAGACCAATACCCTTATCCTCTCACTCATGTACCACATATTAAATTCAAGACACACTATACTGAAAAAAGGCCATTAATGTAAAATGTTTGACAATAACTTACATTTGTTGTTTTCCTTCAGTTTACTGTGATGTAAACTCGATGTAGTTAAATAAAATTGAATATTCAGTTTTCATTAACTTGTACAAAATGGACAAATGGCTTTAAAATATTCCTAGTTAGAGGCATGGATCAAGTGGTAGAGCACCTGCCTTGCAAACAGGAGGCCCTGACTTCAAACCTCAGTACTTCCCACCACCCCCCAAGAAAACATTAGCCAATTTTGACCCTCGCTCAAAAAAAAAAAATCTATTCCTAAAGTATTTCTGGGGGTTGAAGATAATACTAATAATGCCAACATATACAAATGGAAAGGCTAGGTTAAAAGTTATCTTCATCCCAGTGTGTGATAATGGTCACCAATTGATAATGCATTCCTATGCCTATGCAATTTGTTGTGTGACACTACTGCTTTTCCTAGCAAGAGACATTCATTTCTCCATTCCATTGAGTCTAGACTGGTTTTATAACTTGCTTTGGCGAAAATAATGTAATGAAAACATCAAATCCTAGAGCACAGGTCTGAAGAACCAACTGGTTTATCTTCTCTCAGTGATGAGACCACTACCTTCTGATAAAGCACACACTAGCGTACTGGGGGATGAGAGGCCATGTGAGAACTAGGACAGCCTACCAAACAGTTAGCACCAACTGCCAGCCTGCAACAGGGGCAATTCTAGCTAAGATCAGCAGACAAACTCTCTAGCTGTGCCCAGCCTGACAAGCTAATCAATGGAATCATAAGAAATAGTAAATCAGTATTTTTTTAACCCATTAAGTTTTGGTGTGGTTTACTGCACAAACCAAGAATAAATGATATGCCTGGTAATTCCCCCTGGTCAAATATATCATATGGTGGATATAATGATCAGATTTGGCAGAAAAGAGCACATAATATTTGAAATTATCAAGATTATTTTTAAACAGGGATTTAAATACATTATTAATACACTTGTCCCCTAAATGTACATCCTGACCTAAGATAGAGATTACCACATATATATATATATATATATACACACATATATGATTACGTACATATGTACTAAACTAAATATATATACTAGCTATAAACAAAATGTTTTACTGAGGGCAGTTCATAATCAAAAAGGTCTATAACCATTCTGCTAATGAAAGCTGTATGTATATGTAACTTATAAATACAAATATTCATACATTGGACTAAATGTTCTACTTTCTTTGAAGAAAATTGAAAAATCAGAAGGAAAATTTGGCAAATTTTTTTTGAAGATTTCTAACTAGCTGCCAAACGTTATGTAGTATAGATGGAAAAAGAGCCTAATTGGGCCTTCCAGATATTATACATCCCTAACTATTCCAGAAAGTAAGAGTCTCCATAGTTCTAATATTTTAGTTGTACTAATACAATGTATTTATACTTTACATATTCTCTTTCACCATCCCACAATATTTTACTTGCAACACTTAGATCAATACAACTAAGATATCAATCTCAACTAACTGATAGGAAGGCCTAAAAAGAATTCCAGAATAAATCCTTTTTTTTTGCTTGAGATAAGATCTTACTGTGCAGCACAGGATAACCTTGAATTTCAGATACTCCAGAGTATCTTGGCCTCCAGAGTACTTGGATTACAGACAAACCACCACGTCTAAATCACAATAAATCTTACTCCCCTTTCCACTCCTAACTTAAAATCTTCTACGGACCTCTACATAGAAATTCCAAATTTCTTAGCATGGCAGATTTCTACCTTGGATCGATGATAAGTTCATTCAGTGGACAGGAAATATAGGGAGAAAAGCATCTGATGGTTGGCTGAGAGAAAGAGGAAGCACAGTGATATGGCCAATACAGAAACTTAGGTTAAGTGCTAAGTGCAAAGGCTTAAGGGAGGTTAAAAATAAAGGGACAGAATGACAGATTAACTCACAGAAAAAGGAAATGAGACTGAGTACAGGTGAAAGCAACAGCCTTAGCCAGGAAGAATAAACAGCCTCTCCCTCTGAAACTGGAATAAAGAATGGTAGACCCATAGACAGTAAAAAGTGCTAAAAACCAGTACTTTCTAGTGTGTAAAAACAGTGGTTAAGAGGTAAGGTCACCCATAAGGAAAACGGGTGTTTTCTCTATGAAGAAGAAATTAAAGTCTCACCAAAGTAAAATGTCTTTTTGTGTTACACCAAATAATATTAAATTTTAATTAGATACCAATCTGAAGGTTACTCATACTTCTATCTCTAGCAATTTCAACTCAAAATTAGAACACTTTTTGTTGGGTCTGGGGGCCTAAAGAATAGGTGAGCGAGTGAGTATCCTATTCCTGATGGACAGCACTATGAGCCCTGTACCCTGAGGAGGAGATACATTATCTCATAAATCTGCCACAGGGCTGATAGATAGGATGCTCTCAGGTTGTTTCCCCCCAGTAAGAGGCAAACAGATCAGCTCATCGAAGAGAGCGCATGCACATGGATCCATTTCCAATGGAAAGAACCCACCTAACCCTTACCCGTACCCAGAGTTAATGTGTCCAAAAAAGCCCCAGCCTTCACTTCAGCAAGGAGCCACTGGTTTCCCAGGATCTGCTGCACTGCTCTAGCTGTAGCCATTTCTTTCTCTAATAAATCTACCTGTATGTGCACTATCTGTGTCTCATGAGCTTATTCCTAAACCAAACACAGACAAGAACCCCTGAAGCATGCTCCCTCTCCCCCAACCCCACATCATTTTCATGGCTATTTTGTCCTCTGTTTTTTGTGAACTACAGTGCAACAGAAATAAAGAGAAAAAGGAATGAGATACAGAAGTACACAAGAGAAGTCACAGCTCAAACAAAGTTTGGAAATACAACTTTGTCAAACTCAACCACTGCACACAGCAAAATATAACATAGGTCAACTTATCTTACACCTATCTATCTACTATACAAACTTGGCTACTCAGAAAAGTTTATCAAAATCTTAAACCTACTTGTCAGTATGTTCATAAAGACAGCCCACTTTCACTAATGGCATAAAATTAAACTATAAGATGGCCATAACTTTATCCAGTCTTCTCACAAATCATCTTAGAAAAGGGGCATCCAGACAGCTTGGTAGGACGTGGACCACAAGGTGAGCTAAGAGGTACGCAGTACTTCCACAGGCAACCCTAGGCCAAATCAGCATAGCCCCTGGACAGGCCGAACCCCACCCAGGGAAAAAAAAAACTGAGTAATAAGCAATAAGAACAATAAAGACATGTGGCAAAGAGGGTGGGGCGCCATGAGTGCCACAGAGGCGGGGAGGGGAATCCCTCCCGGAACTGTAAATGAACAAGCTGGACCTGGCCAGAGAGGGCAAGAGCGGGGTGCGCGCCCAGCAACCAGGAGTGGGAAACCTTCTGAGAGTGGCGGAGGGAGAAAAACTCCACAGGAGAAAGGGGAAGACCCACTTCCCACATAAGCTGTAAACAAACAGGCAAGCCAGAAGGAAGCAGCAGCAAACGCCCAGGAATCAGGAGTGGGAAAGCTTGTAAAAGCGGCAGTGGGAGGAAAACTCCACAGGAGAGGGGGTAAGACCCACTTCCCATGTGAACTGTAAATTAACACGCAGGCCTGAGAAAGCGGGTGCAGTGTCACCTCCCCCAGTGTGCTTGGAAAGGGGAAAGCTTCTAGCAGGGGCATCGTGCACAGGAGAACTCTGAGTAAACAAAGTCTGAGGGGCCAGGTGAATGCTAAGCTCACCCCAGAGATCTGCATAAATAAAGCCTCCAGCAACAACAGGCTACAGCAGTGGGCATGCAATCCACAGCCGCAGATACCCATTCACAGACCTGTCTCCAGACTCTTTTTTTTCTATCTCTCTACCTTTGATGAGAAAACAACTGAACTACACCTGCCTGCTGAAAAACTACCTGAAACTGTATTGCATTTGAACTTGGGACACTTTGTGGGTTTTTGTTTGTTTGTTTTGTGCAGTTTTGTTCTATTTTATGATTCCCCTTTGATGAGACAACTACAGAACAACATCTGAGGCACCATCTCCAGGATTGGAGGCTGAGGGATGAACACCAAAATTATTAAGACTGAAACTTCATTGTATTTGAATGTAAAGGGTTTTTTTGGGGTTTTTTTTATATTTTTTTTCTTTCATTTACTTATTTTTTATTTTTATTCTTATCTTTATTCTTTTTATTTTTTACTTTCAATCCTCTCTCTGTCTCTCTAATGCCTTTTCGGCTTACAGTTGATTAGTACACTGTCTCTCCCTGTTTATATCTTTGGAACTTTTTTTCTTTGTTTCGTTTTTTGTTTTCTTTTCTACTTATTTGTTTTTCCCTTTTCCTTTAACTTCTTTGCTTTCCATCCCCTCTCACCCTACCATTCTAAATATCACTAGTGCTATTATTACAAGCCAGAAAATACTTAATTTCACACAGTACAGGGACAATAACAACACCAAGGACAAGGATGGGAAGACAGAAAAAACAGGGAAACCAGTCTCCCCAGAGCAAAAAATTAGTACAGGAACCAGAGGGAAATGAAGAAAACAGATACTCAGATCAAAACTCCAACAAAATGAAGATAAACTATGCCAAAAACCCAATGAAGGAAACAAGAATAATTTAAAAGAAGACATACTACAGGTACTCAATGAGAATTTTATAGAGATGATACTGGATATGGTCAACCAAAATGTACAGGAGATACTCAAGAAATTCCAAGACAACAAAAATAGAGAATTTGAAAAAGCAAAAGCAGAAATAAAGGAAACCATAGAAGCACTTTATAAACACCAAAGTGAAACACAGAACACGATTCATAAAGAGATAAATGAACTCAGGACAAAAACAGACAACATTAAAGAGGAAACCACCCAGGATATGGAAAACCTCAGAAAAAAGAAGGAAACAGAATTGCAAAACAAAATGGAAGGCCAATCCAGCAGAATAGAACAACCAGAAGACAGAATCTCAGAACCCGAAGATGAAATGTTAATTAAAGGAAAAACCAAAGAACTATTAATTAAACAACTCAAGACCTATGAGAGAAAATGCAAGAACTCACCGACTCCATCAAAAGACCAATCTTGAGAATCATGGGCATCGAAGAAGGAGAAGAGGTGCAAACAAAGGGAATGTGAAATATATTCAACAAAATAATAACACAAAATTTCCCAAATCGAGAGAAAGATATTCCCATACAGATGCAAGAGGCCTCCAGGACACCAAACAGACCAAATCAAAATAGAACTACCCCACAACATATCATCATTTAAACAATAAGTTCAGAAACTAGGGAAAGAATATTGAAAGCTGTAAGAGACAAAAAACAAATAACATACAAAGGTAAACCCATCAAAATCACAGCAGAATTCTCAACAGAAACATTAAAAGCAAGAAGAGCGTGTGGTGAGATCTTCCAGACACTGAGCGAAAATAACTTCAACCCCAGGATACTCTACCCAGCAAAACAATCATTCAAAATAGATGGAACAAGAAAAGTCTTCCATGATAAGCAGAAACTAAAACAATATGTGACCACAAAGCCACCACTACAAAAGATTCTTCAAGGGATCCTGCACACAGAAAGTGAAACCCAATACAACCATGAAAGAACAGGCAGCACCAAACTACAGGAAAAGAAAAAGTAAGAAAGTAGAGAGTAACCTCAACTTAGGGACACACAATCAAACCTTCAAACAACTAAGACAACTAAATGACAGGAATCACCACAAACCTATCAGTACTAATACTTAATGTTAACGGACGTAATTCCCCCATCAAAAGGCACCGTTTGACGAAATGGATTAAAAAGGAAGATCCAACAATTTGTTGCTTACAGAACACCCATCTCACTGACAGAAATAAGAATATGCTTAAGATGAAAGGCTGGAAGAAGATTTACCAAGCCAATGGCCCCTGAAAACAGACAGGAGTAACAATACTTCTCTCTGACAAAGTAGACTTCAAACCTACATCGATCAAACAAGATAAAGAAGGACATTTCCATACTAATAAAAGGGGAAACAGACCAAAAGGAAATAATAATTATCAACCTATATGCACCCAATGTCAATGCACCCAATTTCATCCAACATACCCTGAAGGACCTAAAAGCATATATTAACTCCAACACAGTGGTTGTGGGAGACTTTAAAACCCCATTATCATCAATAGATAGGTCATCCAAACAAAAAATCAATAAAGAAATCCAAGATCTAAAATATAAAACAGATCAAATGGACCTACTTGATGTCTAGAAACATTTCATCCAACTTCTACACAATATACATTCTTCTCAGCAGCCCATGGAACCTTCTCCAAAATAAATCATATCCTAGGACACAAAGCAAGCCTCACCAAATATAAGAAAATAGAAATTATACCGTGTATACTATCTGATCACAATGCAATAAAACTAGAAATCAACAACAAAAGTAAAGACAAAAAACATGCAAACAGTTGGAAACTGAATAACTCATTACTTAATGAAAAATGGGTCACTGATGAAGTAAAAGAGGAAATTAAGAAGTTCCTGGAAGTCAATGAAAATGAAAACACAACCTACCGGAACCTATGGGACACAAGAAAGGCAGTCCTGAGAGGAAAGTTTATAGCCATGAGTGCATATATTAAAAAGACTGAAAGATCCCAAATCAATGACCTAATGATACATCTCAAACTCCTAGAAAAACAAGAACAAGCAAATTGCAAAACAAATAGAAGGAGAGAAATAATAAAAATAAGAGCTGAAATCAACGAAATAGAAACCAAAAAAACCACACAAAGAATTAATGAAACAAAAAGTTGGTTCTTTGAAAAATAAACAAGATCAACAGACCCCTGGCAAACCTGACTAAAATGAGGAGAGAAAAAAACCCAAATTAGTAGAATCAGGAATGCAAAAGGGGAGATAACAACAAACACCATCGAAGCCAGAAAATCATCAGAGACTACTTCGAGAACCTATATTCAAATAAATTTGAAAATCTAAAAGAAATGGACAGATTTCTAGATACATATGATCATCCAAAACTGAACCAAGAGGAAATTAATCATCTGAATAGATCTATAACACAAAATGAAATTGAAGCAGCAATCAAGAGTCTCCCCAAAATGAAATTCAAGGACCTGATGAATTCTCTGCTGAATTCTATCAGACCTTTAAAGAAGAACTGATACCAACCCTCCTTAAACTGTTCCACGAAAAAGAAAGAGAAGGAAAACTGCCTAACACATTTTATGAAGCCAGTATTACACTTATCCCAAAACCAGGCAAAGACACCTCCAAAAAGGAGAACTATAGGCCAATCTCCTTAATGAACATTGATGCAGAAATCCTCAACAAAATAATGGCAAACAGAATTCAACAACACATCAAAAAGATTATTCACCACGACCAAGTAGGCTTCATCCCAGGGATGCAGTGGTGGTTCAACATACAAAAATCAATAAACGTAATAAACCACATTAACAGAAGCAAAGACAAAAACCACTTGATCATCTCAATAGATGCAGAAAAAGCCTTTGATAAGATCCAACACCATTTCATGATAAAAGCTCTAAGAAAACTAGGAATACAAGGAAAGTACGTCAACATTATAAAAGCTGTATATGACAAACCTACATCCAGCATTATACTTAACAGAGAAAAACTGAAACCATTCTCTCTAAAATCAGGAACTAGACAAGGATGCCCACTATCTCCACTCCTACTCAACATAGTACTGGAATTCCTAGCCAGAGAAATTAGGCAAGAAGAAGGAATAAAAGGAGTAATATAGGTAAAGAAATTGTCAAAATATCCCTATTTGCAGACGACATGATCCTATACCTTAAAGACCCAAAAAACTCTACTCAGAAGCTCCCAGACACCATCAAAAGCTACAGCAAGGTAGCAGGATATAAAATCAACATAGAAAAATCATTAGCATTTCTATACACTAATAATGAACAAACTGAAAAAGAATATATGAAAACATTCCATTTACAATAGCCTCAAAAAAAATCAAATACCTAGGATTAAACCTAACAAAAGATGTGAATGACCTCTACAAGGAAAACTATAAACTTCTGAAGAGAGAGATTGAGGAAGACTATAGAAAATGGAGAGATCTCCCATGCTCATGGATTGGTAGAATCAACATAGTAAAAATGTTGATACTCCCAAAAGTAACCCACATGTTTAATGCAATTCCCATCAAAATTCCAACGACATTCATTAAAGAGATTGAAAAATCTATTATGAAATTTATATGGAAACACGAGAGGCCACGAATAGCCAAGGCAATACTCAGTCAAAAGAACAATGCTGGAGGTATCACAATACCTGACTTCAAACTATATTACAAAGCAATAACAATAAAAACAGCATGGTACTGGCACAAAAACAGACATGAAGACCAGTGGAACAGAATAGAGGACCCAGATATGAAGCCACACAACTATAACCAACTTGTCTTTGACAAAGGAGCTAAAAATATACGATGGAGAAAAAGCAGCCTCTTCAACAAAAACTGCTGGGAAAACTGGTTAGCAGTCTGCAAAAAACTTAAACTAGATCCATGTATATCACCCTATACCAAGATTAACTCAAAATGGATCAAGGATCTTAATATCAGACCACAAACTCTGAAGTTGATACAGGAAAGAGTAGGAAATACTCTGGAGTTAGTAGGTATAGGTAAGAACTTTCTCAATGGAACCCCAGCAGCACAGCAACTAAGAGATAGCATAGATAAATGGGACTTCATAAAACTAAAAAGCTTCTGCTCATCAAAAAAATTGGTCTCTAAGCTGAAGAGAACACCCACAGAGTGGGAGAAAATACTTGCCAGCTACACATCAGACAAAGGACTGATAACCAAAATATATAGGGAACATAAAAAACTAAATTCTCCCAAAAGTAATGAACCAATAAAGAAATGGGCAAGTGAACTAAACAGAACTTTCTCAAAAGAAGAAATTCAAATGGCCAAAAAACAAATGAAAAATGCTCACCATCTCTAGCAATAAAGGAAATGCAAATTAAAACCACGCTAAGATTCCACCTCACCCCTGTTAGAATAGCCATCATCAGCAACACCACCACCACCAGGTGTTGGCGAGGATGCGGGGGAAAAAGGAACCCTCTTACCCTATTGGTGGGAATGTAAACTAGTACAACCACTCTGGAAAAAAATTTGGAGGCTACTTAAAAAGCTAAACATTGATCTACCATTTGATCCAGCAATATCACTCTTGGGGATATACCCAAAAGACTGTGACACAGGTTACTCCAGAGGCACCTGCACACCCATGTTTATTGCAGCACTATTCACAATAGCCAAGTTATGGAAACAGCCAAGATGTCCCACTACTGACGAATGGATCAAGAAAATGTGATATCTATACACAATGGAATTTTATGCAGCCATGAAGAAGAACGAAATGTTATCATTCACTGGTAAATGGATGGAATTGGAGAACATCATTCTGAGTGAGGTTAGCCTGGCCCAAAAGACCAAAACTTGCATGTTCTCCCTCATATGCGGACATTAGATCAAGGGCAAACACAACAAGGGGATTGGACTTTCAGCACATGATAAAAGCGAGTGCACACAAGGGAGATATGAGGATAGGTAAGACACCTAAAAAATTAGCTAGCATTTGTTGCCCTCAATGCAGAGAAACAAAAGCAGATACCTTAAAAGCAACTGAGGCCAATAGGAGAAGGGGACCAGGAACTAGAGAAAAGGTGAGATCAAAAAGAATTAACCTAGAAGGTAACACACATGCACAGGAAATCAATGTGAGTCAACTCCCTGTATAGCTATCCTTATCTCAACCAGCAAAAACCCTTGTTCCTTCCTTTTATTGCTTATACTCTTGCTTCAACAAAATTAGAGATAAGGGCAAAATAGTTTCTTCCGTGTATCGAGGGGGTAGGGGGAGAGGGAGGGGCAGAGTGGGTGGTAAGGGAGGGGGTGGGGGCAGGGGAGAGAAATGACCCAAGCATTGTATGCACATATGAATAATAAAAAAATAAAAATTAAAAAAAAAAGAAAGAAAAGGGGCATCCTATAGTATACTACCAAATCTAACAGTGATCCTGTACCTTAATAGTCTGGATAGCTATCACAAGGAGTATACAATTCAATATATTTCAGAAACTGTCTCAACAACCTAATGTTATTAAAAATTTATGTGTACATGGTAATTTTCGTAAAGAGATGGTTCGTGTTCATTAGAGTCTTGAAAGGTTTATGTCCCTAAAGTGTTTGTCAACTATTGCTATTACTCTCCCTTCTGCAATGTTAACAGGCCAAACTTTTTCTTGAAGACCTACCAAGAAAGGCAAAGCAGGCAACAGTCAAGTGCTCAGTTAGGTCACAGCCTTCTTCAATAGAAATTCATATGTTTAACAGATTGAGAATATTGGAATTAGTAACCCCCCCCACCAGTGCTGAAAAAAACACACAAGAGACAGAAAATCTTGACAAGGCAATTTTCTCTTGATCAAGAGGGTGCAAGCACATGCTCACTCCAGCTGAGCAAACACGCAAGCACAAAATGGCTAACAATGGCTCCTCCTTATATCCCTGACACAGTTGTACATGCCCCTCACCTGGATTTGTCCAGGTCAAAGGTTCACAATCTTTCCAGATTAGCTACAAGGCTTGGGGGATGGGTTAGGGCATGCAGTTTTGTGGACAATGGTGTTATACAGGAATCCAGAAGAAGAAGCAAGGACCCTTTAAACACGCAAGTTGCCTAAGATGGTGACCTGAGGAATTTTTAAGTAATTTAAGATGTAATAAATACTTTGATAGAAAAGATCATTTTTCTTACAAGAAGAACTGAAGTCATTCTGTTGAGAAGTAAGCTATACTATTTTCTGGTATTTGCTTATTTTCTCACATGGCTTATTTATTAGCAAGGTAAAGGTACAAATTAGTTACAGATCTTAGCCTAAGTCAAAAAACAATGTTATAACACTGAAAAAGAAATATTTCTTATTCTCAAATTGTATGGCATCCAGGTAAAACTACCATACAAAAGGAAACTACAGCCCTCAAAAATAGACTAAGGCCATCATGGTTTAAACAAGCCTCTAACCTTTAATCTTGAAAGCCTTTACACAAAAATCTAAGCTAAAAATATCTTTCTACATATCACATTAGATACAAAGACCACACACACACACACACACACACACACACACACACACATACACATACACATTATCTCTATCAACCACCAAGACCAACATTGAGAGGAAGGGCTACTCACAATTTTTTATTCCAAACAAATCCTTAAGGAAATCGAACTGAAAAACCTATCTATAAAATTACAGACAATCTTATTTAAAAGCTGTTATGTGAATTCTACTTTTTGCTTTACCTACTTTTCTTCTCTGCAAAGAGATCACAATGAGTTCCTCAACAAACGTATACAAGATTTCATTTATTCAATTAGTGCTGGAACACAAATTATAAGTTAAAAATTCATTGATTACAGAGTTTCAGTTTGAAAAAAATGAAAAAGTTCTGAAGATGAAAGGTGCTTATAGTTGCACAAGAACATCAATGTGCTTAATGATATAGAACTCAAACTTAAAAATAATTAAAATACTAAATTTTATGTTTGGCACATTTTACCACAACAACAACAAAAAAAATCACTGGTATAGAGTAAGGTTCAATGGAGCAGAGTCAAGATAAAATTAAACCTGTGAAAAAATTTCACCCAAGATCTTATAACTGGAGTTCTAGACCAGAGGCTGGACTGCAGAGATTTCAAAATGTCAGGTACAGCCACTTGCCCAGAAAAAGCAAACAGAACTGATGGTGAAAGGGCAAGAAAGGATTTTAATCAACATAGGCATGTTGGGAACACAGAAAGAATGTCAGCCCATCTTTGGGTACTGACCTGAGCTTTAGGCTTAAATAGAGGAAGAATTGTGGCAGAGGGTGAGAGGTACACATAATTAAGCAGTCTTAATTTGAGTATGGTCTGGTTAACCATTATCTCAGTTCTGGCTGGGTAAGAAGTCCTTAATTGTTAGATGGGACAATCCAGTTCTCATGAGATGACCACTTTTGCTTGGGGGATAATCTCATCATGGGGTGATATGTCTGCAAGGGTCTGCTGTTCCTAGAACCCAAGTCAACTACAGGTTTAGGACAATGACTAGAGAATTTCAGGTATCTTTTTGGGTGTCTGGAATAGAACATTGTAAAAGCTGACAGTAAGATGCTTCAATACTCTTATCTTTGTGCCTTGAGCTTTAAACGTAGATGAGATAGGAAAGGTATCACCAGTTTTTTAGAAAGACACTCGAGTAATCAATTAGCACAGCTATGTATAGAGCTAAATAGGAGTCTGACCCAAAGTTTTAAGACAAAGGAAAGAGATGTAAAATGAAGGCAGAGATAATAACAGGCTTTTCTCCTGTTTTTAGTTACTTTATGGCCCAAGTAAGGAGACAGTACTTTTTGATAAAAGCAGTTTCTACACAGCTGTTATAATTTCAAAGATAAATTGCATCTTGAGATATCAAAGTTGAATATTCATAGATTTTACCAGGAAATTAATCACTTAGAAAAACAGGAAAACCCTTAAAATAGCAATGACAATTGCCTGTCCCTAAATTCGTAATTGTTCTGTTCTTCCTCCCCAAAAAATGTGCATAGAAGAAAAACATCCTGGGGATGTACTTCAGTGGCAGAGTACTTGCCTAGCATGTGCAAAGCCCTGAGTTCAATCCCCAACACTGACAAAAAAAAAGAGAGATTTTTCTAGTCCAGCTTGCTAGTACATACCTGTAATCTTAATACAGGAGACAGAGGCAGAAGATCATTTCAAGGACAGCCTGGGATACATAGTAAGATCAAGGCCAGTCTGGACTATGTAGCAACACCCTATCACAAAATAAATTTTAAAAAGAATTCCCTAAATTCCTACCTTGTACAAGGCAATGTGCTAAGTTCTATAGGGACAAAAGATGAAATCAATTCCTGCAGGTTCTCCTCCAAACACCTACCCCACATAACCTTAGTCACCTAGTATTCTGCATGTAGGCCACTTGTGACTTACAGTTCATTTTCTTTATGCCAGTGTACCACAGCACAGAACATATCTTAACCATCAGTACTGCAAGACTTTTAAAAAACAAGGTCTCTTAAATTCCCTACCTCCCTTCTAATCTCTCTAACTTCTCACTGATACAGAAGGTAATCATCTCTCTTGACAGGCCACTCTGATTTTTAAATAATATTTTCCCAATTTTCAAAAAATCTTCAAATACTTAAAAACTAAAATAAAGATCCATTATCACTGTTCTAATGGCTAACCATATTCAGAGACCACAAAAATTTAGCTGACTTCTGAATTTAAGCAAGCATGTACATTCTCTCTCTCCTCTCTCACTCTCTCTCTCACACACTCACGTAGGTATAATCCAACAAAGTGACTAAGTCTGTTCTCTTCCTCCAAACAACTACTCTAACTTGCACAAAACTTTCTGCTCTGCAAGCACATGTACACACACACACACAAAAGTAATAATTGAAAGCTGTTTTAAATTTGATATAAATATGCAATTAGAAAAGTATGTCAGGAAGGTAAAATAGCCTAAATTTGTCAACACAATAACTTTTTTTGCAAGCTTTCAAAACAAATAAAACAAGTCATTAAAAACTTGTAGACCACAGTATAAACTCTTGAAGTTGCCTTCTTTGTTAGCATCTCACAAAAAAATTAAGTTTATGAGTGAAAAACTCAACTCTATTATTTCCCTTTCTTCCCAGTCCCCAGCCATCTTGGTGCAGTCCTTTATCCATTCACCTTCTAATGAAGAAACAGAGTCCACAGAAATGGGTTCAAAGACGATAAAGCCTGTAAACCTTTAAAATCACATTGACCAATAAAAAGAACAATCTGAGTAGCCATCTATCACTTTTCTATTGCAAAATTTTCCCTTTTCTTCTTTGGGGTTAGAAGTTCATTTCTCAGTTGACTTTTTTTTTTTTATGGTACTAGGGTTTGAACTCAGGGCCTCACACTTGCTACGCAGAAACTCCATCACTTCAGCCACTCTGCCAGTCCCTTAGTTGAGATTCTAAACAAGAGGGATTAAGAAAAATGTCACATTACCAATCAATGTGTAGCCTAGGAATAGTTAATTAATTAAAGTTTCTAATAATCTTCATTACCTGGTGAATGTACATCTCAGCCTTTATTTCTGATACACTTCACGATTAATGAATGTCCAAAGAAAAGAATAAACCAAACTCCATTAGGATAGAAGAATAAAATGTATCAGTTATCTAGAAAACATGCTACATCTTTATTGTCTAAACATGGTATTTTAAACAAAATTGGTCAAGTACTTCTTCCCCATATGAATGTATTCCTTCTAGATAATTCCTTGAAAAACTATTGAGTAAGAAATGTATATACACATGATGCTCACAACAAGACAGTTGTAAACAAATCTTTAGAGAAAGAATAACTATTTTCTAGTATGATTTTGTCACATACAGCATTTATTATGTTGAGGTACATTCCTTCTATTCCTAATTCGAGAGGTTTTTTTATGAAAATATGCTAAATTTTGTCATGTAGTTTTTGTCATTTATTCTATTTATGTGCTATATTATGTTTATTTATTAGCATATGTTAAACTATCCTTGTGTCTTTGGAATGAAACCAACTTGATCATGGTATATGATCTTTTTAATGTAAGGGTGAATTCAATTTGCATGTGGACATCCAGTTTTCCCAACACCATTTGTTGAAGAGGTTATATATTCTCCAACATATGTTTTTAGCACCTTTGTTGAGAATCAGGTAGCTTTAGCTATGTGGATTTATTTCAAGGTTTTCTATTCTATTCCATTGGTCTACATGTCTGTTTTCACTACTATGGCTCTGTAGTATAATTTGAGGTCAGGTATTATGATACCTGCACCATTGCTCTTCTTGCTCAGGTTTGCTTTGGCTATCCAGGGTCTTTTGTGCTTCCCTATGAATTTTAGGATTGTTTTCTCTATTTCTGTGAAGAATGTCATTGGAATTTTGATGTTGATTGCATTGAATCTGTAGACCACTTCAGAAATAAAGCCATTTTCATAATACTAATTCTGTAGAAACATGAACATGGAAGGTCTTTCCATCTTCAAGTGTCTTCTTCAATTACTTTCTTCAATATTTCATAGTTTTCATTGTACAGGTCTATTCCTCTGGCAGTTTTTTTGCTTTTTGCTGTTTTCTTGCAAATATTTTATTGAGAATTTTTCCATCCATAGTGACAAACATAGTCTATAGCTTTGTTTTGTTTTGTTTTGTTTTTTCTTTTCTTTTTCGCACTGTGTCCTTATCCAGTTTTTGGTATCAGGGTACTACTGGCTTCACAGAATGAGTTTGGAAGTGTTGCTTCCCTTTCTATTTTATGGAATAGTTTGAGAAGCCCTGTTGTTAGTTCTACTTTTAAGGTCTGGTAGAATTCCACAATGAATCCAACTGGTCCTGGGTTGTTTGTTGTTATTGTTGTTGTTGTTGTTGTTATTGAGAGACTATTACTGCTTTAATCTTATTGCTTGTTATTGATCTGTTTAAGTTGTTTATATCCTCTTAGTTTGAGTCTGATAAGTTGATAAATATATCCATTTCTTCTAGATTTTCCAATTTTTAAAGTATAAGTTTTCAAAATATCCTCTAATGACCCTCTGTATTTTCATCCCCTTTTTCATCTCTAATTTTATTAATTTGGGTATTCTCTTTCTGTTGGTTCATTTAACTAAGAGTTTATCAATGTTGTTTATCTTTCCAAAGAATCAACTGTTTGTTTCATTTATCTTTTCTATTACTCTTTTAGTCTCCAAGTCATTAATTTTCATCCTGATCTTTATTATTTCTTTCTGTCTACTCATTTTGGATTTGGCTTATTTTTGCTTTCTTTCCTAAGATCTTGTGGCTCATTATTAGATTATTTATTTGGAATCTCTCTGATTTTTTTAGATATAAGGACTCATAGTTATAAACTTCCCTCTTATAACTGCCTTTTCTGTATTCCAAAGTTACCTGGTAAAGTTGCATTTTCATTTTCACTTGATCTAAGAATTTTTTTCATTTCTTCCTGATTTCTTACCTACTGATCATCTAAAAGTGTATTGTTGTAGTCAGGCAATGCTGGTACATGCTTGGAATTCCAGCACTCAGTAGGCTGAGGCAGGCAGATTAGAAGTTCAAAGGCAGCCTGGCTATGTCGTAGTGAGACTCTGTTTTAAAAAAACAAAGAACATCAATTTTTCTTAAAGTATACTGTTCATTCACCATGTGTTTGTATACTTTCTCTTGCTATCAATTTCTAATTTTAATTTTAGTTGTTTTTTATTTGTTCAGACTTGCTTTCTGTCCTAAAATGTGATTTATTTTGGAGGTGAGTTCCATTGGCTACAGAGAACAACATGTATGCCACAACTATTTGAAGGTATATTCCATAGATGTCTATAAAGTCTATGGTGCAGATTTTACCCTGAAATTTCTTTTTTGATTTGTTGTCTGGATGATCTATCTATCAAAGAGAGTGGGGTTCAAAGTCACCCACTATTATTGTATCTAGACCTATCTTTCCCTTTATATCCAGTAGTGTTTATGAAATTGAGTGTACTCATGTTTGGTACATACATATTTACAATTGCTACCTTCTTGCTGGTTTGTTACCTTTATTAGTATGTACTGACTATTATCACTTCTAATTTTGGCTTGATATCTGCTTTGTCGGATATGATATGGCTACTCCTGCTTGCTTTTGGATGTCATTCGCTTAGAATATTATTTGCCATTCTTTCAATTTCAGTCTATGTATATCTTTGCCAGTGAGGTGAATTTCTTGTAGCCAGCAAACCATTGGATCCTTTTTTTTTTTTTTAATCCATTCAGCTAGTCTGCATCTTTGAATTGAACAGTTAAGACCATTTACATGTAGGCTTAGTATCAGGAGGTATGTGCTAACCTCTTCCTTTGTCTTAGAGATTTGCTGACTTACTAAATTAATAACACTTGATTTTTTCAAACTTCTCATTTGTTTAACTAACCTCCTGATAAGATTTATTCTTATCCAAGCTCTTGTGCTTGTGTTTATATCTTCGTTTCTCTTCTGTATGTAGTATTCTATTAAGTACCTTCTGTAGCACTGGCTTACTGAACATAAGTATCTTTACAGTATGTTTATCATGGCAAGTCTTTATTTCTCCTTTGTGTTTAAAGTACAACTTTGCTAGACATACTAGTGTTGGTTGGCAGTTATTTTGTTTCAGGGTTTGAGCTACATCAGTCAATGCTTTCCTGGTCTTCAGAGTTTCTGTTGCAAGGTCTGTTGTCACTCTGATAGACTGCCTTTCTAAGTAACTTGTCACTTCTTTCTTGCTGCTTTCTGTGTTCTTAGCATTTTAATGTGATATGACATTCTTTTCTTGTCATGTACATTTGGACTTCTAAATGCCTAATGTACTTGGATATCCATTTCTTTCCCTAGACTTAGGGAAATTTGTGCTATAATTTCATTGAATAGGCTTTTCCTTGCCTTTACCCTGTATCTCAGATTCCTCTCCTATTCCACAAATTCGAAGCTTTACTCTCTGAATCATGTTCCAGGGATCTTGGATGTTATGGTCATGATTGCTTTTTTTTTTTTTTTTCAAGAGAGGGGACAATATTAGGGTTTCAACTCACACTTGCTAGGCAGGCATTCTACTAGTTGAGCCATATGCCCAAACTCTTGATTTTTTTTTTAAATTGCTATCTGAATAAAATAATTCCTCATCCTTGTCTCAAATCCTTGATAGTCTTTTTTTCTGCCTTTTCAAGTCTATTAGCAATGCCTTCCATTGATGTTACTCAGGATGCAGAGATCAGAAGGTCTGCAGTATGAAGCAATCCAGGCAAATGGTTTGTGAGACCCTTTCTCGAAAATACCTAACACAAAACAGAGCTGGTGGAGAGGTTCATATAGTAGAGAATCTGTAGCAAGTGTGAGGCCCTGAGTTCAAATCCCAGTACCATTTAATAAACAAATAAATATAAAAAATAAAAACATAGAAGATTTTTAAAGTAAAAAAACATTTGATCCAGCAATACCACTCTTGGGGATATACCCAAAAGACTGTTACTCCAGAGGCACCTGCACACCCATGTTTATTGCGGCACTATTCACAATAGCCAAGTTATGGAAACAGCCAAGATGCCCCACCACTGACGAATGGATTAAGAAAATGTGGTATCTATACACAATGGAATTTTATGCAGCCATGAAGAAGAATGAAATGTTATCATTCGCTGGTAAATGGATGGAATTGGAGAACATCATTCTGAGTGAGGTTAGCCTGGCCCAAAAGACCAAAAATCGTATGTTGTCCCTCATATGTGGACATTAGATCAAGGGCAAACACAACAAGGGGATTGGACTATGAGCACATGATAAAAGCGAGAGCACACAAGGGAGATATGAGGATAGGTAAGGCACCTAAAAAATTAGCTAGCATTTGTTGCCCTTAACGCAGAGAAACTAAAGCAGATACCTTAAAGCAACTGAGGCCAATAGGAAAAGGGGAACAGGTACTAGAGAAAAGGTTAGATCAAAAAGAATTAACCTAGAAGGTAACACCCACGCACAGGAAATCAATGTGAGTCAATGCCCTGTATAGCTATCCTTATCTCAACCAGCAAAAACCCTTGTTCCTTCCTATTATTGCTTATACTCTCTCTACAACAAAATTAGAGATAAGGGCAAAATAGTTTCTGCTGGGTATTGGGGGGGGAGGGGGTGGAGTGGGTGGTAAGGGAGGGGGTGGGGGCAGGGGGGAGAAATGAACCAAGCCTTGTATGCACATATGAATAATAAAAGAAAAATGAAAAATAAAAAAAACAGCTTGCTATACCTAAATAGAAGCTGGTCTCCGTAGGTGGGGCACTCACTCTTCAGTCCTCCACCCTTACAACTCCTTACTGTCATTCTGAGGAGTGTCACTGTATTTGACATTTGTAAGACATGAGTAACTCCAGGCTTATGGGGCTACCTTGGGGAGTTACTTTCTGGGTGACAGCAATCTCATCAACCAGCAATGGCTTACCTCCTGTTGTTTTTACCTGTGGCCTCCAAGGAGACCCTGGAACATGAGAATCTGAAAAACAAAAAGAAGATGCTCCCAGCTCAACTATCTACATAATTGTTCCACATTTAGAAAGTGGGTTATTTTGGACCTCATTCAAAACTAAACACAGCTAACTTCAGTATTAATGTGCCTTGGGGACCCAGGGCTACAAAATGTGCCCTGCAAGAGATCACAGGTGATGGTGCTAAGAGTCATGTCCTCACAGTAGGTAGTACTGTGGGAGGGGGAAGTTCTTTTTTCCTTGTTTCTTGCCTACCTGGTCTTTCTGGTCCTTTCCTGTCACTTTCTTCTTGGGCCTGCTGTTCCTCAGCTTTTTGACAGCTTCAGCTGTCCTTCCTAGTTGATTAGAATTTTTTAAAGGCCTTGGAGACTGAAAGTATCTTGAAAATTTCAAGGTTTTCATGGAACCAGAGACTTCGAAAACCACTAGCAAGAGAATCCAAGGCAGACACTTCCCTCATGCGCCGTGTTTGTGGAGAATTTCCACTTACTACAGTGCAGGATCCCTCTAACAGGCTTGTTTGTTGAATGTACTTTATGCTTACATAAAAGGCATCTATACTAAATGTCACTTTCAAGGGATGCATAGTATTCCACATGTGGACATGGACAAACACACACACACACACACACACACACACACACACACCCCCAATGTGATATGTAAAAAAAAATCTGATTTTTTCACTCAAGAGTACTACTGAGGCTGAACAGCTCTTCATTCTTTGTCACTTTATGTTTTAAAAAGCTGTCTATTGTGTCATTTGTTGGTTTTCATCAAATTGCTAACTGCTAAAACTTCTCTGTGTACTAGGTATTATAGATATTACACTTTTACATCATATTTACAAAGGTATTTTCATTTTTTGTGCATTACCTTTTAACCTTATTTGGGATCCTTAACAATAAAAACACAGAGAAATAATTGCTTAGAATAAATGTTATCAATGTTTCTCTTACTGTTGGTTTCTACCTTGCATCTAGTATTTTCAAATATTTTCACTATTCTATGAAATAAAATATTTTTCATTTTTTACAGGAAAAAAATAAAAATAAAATAAAAATATAGTAAAAGAAAAAGTTTTAAAAACAAAACGGTTAAGTAGCTCTCTGCTACTTTAAACTTCTTAGCAGATCTGCATCCAACCCACCCCTCTCCATGACTGCCTTTCATGGCCACCTCCCATCCAGAAGCTTTTGCAGCTTGTCCCCAGGCTCTATGACTTATACCTGATCACTATTCTCAGGACACTACAGTAGTGTAGTATCAAACTACACTCTCAAGATGGCACATGGGTATAGCATATGGGAACAGTATAATGGATTTCTTCATCAATGCTGGCCAGGCAGGAAGAGTCACTGTCACACCAAATCCCTCCACTGGATTTAAGGCTTGCAAGATCTGTGGGTTTATCTTACAGCTGAGGCTGCCAGTCTGTTCTCACCAGGGCTGCCTGGCTCACCTTATGGTAGTGGCTTGGCTTCACCTCTCTCAGGATGGAGTTGTGGGCTATTATCTATTTTTCTCTGCATAGCCTTTCTGTTTCTCTATGCTTTTTAGCTGTCCTTTCACCTCTTTCTTGATGCCGAATGCTCTTACTCTCTCTTTTTGTAATATAGTATACCCTTTATTATGCTTACTCTATTCATTCTTAGAGTTGCACAGATGAAGTTTCTAATCCACTATCTTACCCAGTATAAGCTTATGTCCAAAATCTATATTCTTTTATTACTGAAGAAACTATAAAAGTTTTTCTGCAGGAAGATTTGACTAAGAATGGATATGAGCCTTACCCTCTAAAAACTATTAGAAAGACAGTGGATTACTATTCTGTACTATCTCATCACTATAACTATATAGTGATAGGATAAGGCATCACCTCTCATAGTTTGCAATTAGTATAAGAACATATAAAGTAAATGCCTATGATTCTCAAGGGTATCAACAATAATCTCAATCTTTTCTCACAATCCTAGTATATTAAAGGAGCTGTATTCTTAGACTATACTACCTCAAAAAATTATTCTCACCAATATAATCAGACTCCATTGCTTTAAAGTAAAATAGCTTTAGTTGGTGCTAGTTCTTTTTGGCAATATTAGATTACTCAGAATTCTTCTGTAAGTTCAGTAATTAATTTCAGAAACATTCTATTTACTTGGGTATTAATAATCCTTATTATGAAAGCCTTAAAAAAAGACAATTGTAATTTATGAAAACTAGTCTATAGAATTATATATTAAATGCATCAAACTTAGAGTTGATAATAACTGAATATGAAAAAGCACTCATCAAATTTAAGATGGAATTCAAGCAGTATAATCAATTACTGTATGTAAGGTCCAAGGATTAATCTCATTTAAGTAAAGACTGTTTGTGCGAATGCAAGGGAACGTAAGCTAGTAAAACCACTTTGGAAAACAATATGGAGGCTTCTTAAAAAAACTGAACATAGATCTGCCATATGATCCACCAATCCCACTCCTAGGGATATACCCAAAGGAATGTGACTCAGGTTATTACAAAGGTACCTGCACACCCATGTTTATTGCAGCACTATTCACAATAGCCAAGCTATGGAAACAGCCAAGATGCCCCACTACCGTTGAATAGATTAAGAAAATGTGGTATTTGTACACAATGGAATTTTATTCAGCAACAAAAAAGAATGAAATTTTGTCATTCACAAGTAAATGGATGGAACTGGAGAACATCATCTTAAGTGAAATTAGCCAGGCTCAGAAAACCAAAAATTGCATACTCTCCCTCATATGTGGACTATAGAACTAGAACAAATGCAGTAATATATTGGACCTGGGTCATACACTAAGGGCACGGGAGGAATAGAGAAAGGGAAGGAAACCTAAAACTTGAATGTAGTTGTTGTGCACACTATAGAGAAATGAATATAGTAATCTTAAACTGGCAAAGGTCACTACAGGAAGGGGACTAGGAAGTAGTGAAGAGGTCTGGTAGAGATGAACCAATGTGGGTTGCAATACACATGTGCATGGAAGCAATGCTAGAAATCTCTCTGTATAGCTATGTTTATCTCAAACTAGCAAAACGCTGTATCTTTCTTATTATCTCTTATGTTTTTCTTTACAACAAAATTGGAGAACAAGACAGTGGAACAGGTTCTGCCTGGAAAGGGGGGGTGGGGAGGAAGTGGCCCAAATTATGTATACACATGAGAGTAAATGTAAAAACAATAAATAAATAAATAAAGATTCTCAATTGGAACTGCCAATATGGAAGTGTTCTTAGGAAGAAACTAAATCCTTACATCTTGTAGGATTTCTAGAAATAAAAGAGAGGGGAAGGGAATAAGAGAAGTCAGAGAAGCAAAAAAGAAAGAAAAGAGAAAAGAAGATAAAAGGTAAATTTTAAAAAGGGGAAAAAAAAACCTCAGCATGTACGGCCAGGAGCAGTGCTTATCCCTGTAATCACATCTATTAGGGAGCCAGAAATCAGGAGAATCACTGTTCCAGACCAGCCCAGGCAAAAGGAATGAGACCCTATCTTAATCAATAAGCTGGGCATGGGAGCACATGCCTGTCATTCCAACTACCCTAGAGGCCTATGTATGAAGATCAAAATCTAGGCTGGCCAGAGCAAAGATGGAAGACCCTATTCAAAACATAACTAAAGCAAAAAGGGCTGGAATGTGTCTCAAGTGGTGGAGCACCTGCCTAGCAACCATAAGGCCCTGACTTCAAGTCCCAATACTGCCAAAAACAACCATGTAAAGAGGTGGAAAGTAAAAGGGAAGCATTTCTTTTCTAAAATATTTGTATTTCACAATCACAGAGCTATAATATCTGACTTGAAAAAACACCACTTATTAACCAAACAAAGCAAGATAGTACCTTTTATTTTAATTGGTGGGACTGGAGTTTGAACTCAGGGATTTAAATTTGTATATGTAAAGCAGGCACTCTACGACTTGAACCATGCCTCCAGTCAATTTTCCCTTGGTTAGTTTCGAGATGAGGTCTTGTGAACTATTTGCCCAGGGTGGTGCTGAACCAAAATCCTTCTGCTCTCAGCCTCTCAAATAGCTAGGATTATAGCTGTGAGTGACTGGTGCCTCGCAGATAGTAACTTTATAAATACATATAACACAAGAATAGTAATTCTTTCAGATATGCATTAAAAGATCATTACCTAGTAAACATAAGCTTTAACAGTTTATTGCAGTGATATAAAAAATACATTTTTTCCATCCATCCTTTAGAAAGGCAAACCAAGTGTGTCTGTCCAGATCTAGACTTTATCTGACAATGACTGGTACTGTTCTTGGGTACCTAGGCAGTAGTATGTAATGGCACTTACACTGTGGATTTATATACTATGTTTAAGGCAACATTTTAAATAACCTTTTTCAGAGTCTCAAATATTTCAGAGGTTAAACTATATAATAAAATCACAAAAAGGTAGCCTCTAACAAGGTTAGATTAATGAGATTCATTCATTTCAACTTTATAGCTTATATCTAAAGCACTAATCTCAAGGTCAAAGTCAAAAGTAAGTTCTGTACAGAACCTCATTTCCGTATTAGTGTGGTGCATTTATTCACCATACTTGGGGCAGCAGGAAATTCCAGGAGTACTGTGGTACAATGAAATTCAGTTATTGTACAAACCAGCCAAGATAAAACTTCATAATCTGCATCATGTTCCTTTATATTAAACTTAAGAAAAAGTTAAGTTTCCCAATTAAAAAAAAAAATGAGGCCTCAGGCTCTCCCTCCCTCTGAAACGAAGTGAATTACATGAAGGCCAGCCTATCAGCACCAGTTTCCTCAGTTGTTCTAATTTCCTACCCCCTCAAGCCCCCCAACTTTATACAGCAGCACAGGGACCACTCACTCTACCAGAACATGTGTGCCCAGGTTTGTTAGGAGTGTGGGACCCTGCAATGGGTGCACTGGTAGGGCAGCATGACATTTATTTTGCAACCAAAAGAGGGAGGGAGTAAAGAACACACAGGTAAATAGTTATCTTAAGAATTCAAGGCCACATATGTGGACATTAGATCAAGGGCAAACACAACAAGGGGATTGGACTATGAGCACATGATAAAAGCGAGAGCACACAAGGAAGGGGTGAGGATAGGTAAGACACCTAAAAAACTAGCTAGCATTTGTTGCCCTTAATGCAGAGAAACTAAAGCAGATACCTTAAAGCAACTGAGGCCAATAGGAAAAGGAGACCAGGAACTAGAGAAAAGGTTAGATTAAAAAGAATTAACCTAGAAGGTAACACCCACGCACAGGAAATCAATGTGAGTCAACGCCCTGTATAGCTATCCTTATCTCAACCAGCAAAACCCCTTGTTCCTTCCTATTATTGCTTATACTCTCTCTACAACAAAATTAGAGATAAGGGCAAAATAGTTTCTGCGGGGTATTGAGGGGGGGAGCGGGAGGGGGTGGAGTGGGTGGTAAGGGAGGGGGTGGGGGCAGGGGGGAGAAATAAACCAAGCCTTGTATGCACATATGAATAAATAAAAGAAAAATGAAGAAAAAAAAAAAAAAAAAAGAATTCAAGGCCAGAGGAAGAGAGAAATCTGAATACTACAAACTTTTAAGTTTTATCATCACCATCAGGATTTTTATTTTTCAAAAGATAACAAGTTATGTTGTTACCCATTATATCAAGTTTATCAGTTCTCAAATACAAAAACAAATGTTGGTGAGGATGTGGCGAAACAAGAACTCTTATACACTGTTGGTGGGAATGTAAATTAGTACAACCATTACAGAAAGCAGTGTGGCAACTCCTTAAAAAACTAAAAACAGAACTGCCATATGATCCACTGATACCACTTCTGGGCACATACCTGAAGGAATGTAAATTAGGATACAACAGAGACACTTGCACAGCCATGTTTATTGTAGCACTATTCACAATATCCAAGCTATGGAAACCACCCAGATGCCCTACAACTGATGAATGGATTAATAAACTGTGGTATATATACACAATGGAGTTTTACTCAGCAATAAGGAAGAATGACACCATGTGGTTTGAAGGTAAATGGATGGAATTGGAGGACATCATGGTAAGTGAAGTAAGCCAGGTTCAGAAAGACAAAGGCCACATGTTTTCTCTTATATATGGAAGCTAGACCAAAAAGACAAATGTACACATGAAAACAAACATGACCATATACACATTTACATGTAGAACTTGCTTATAATGGTAGAACTACTCTATGGAACTCGGGGAGAGGAGGGAAAGGAAAAGAGAATGATAGAGCATTAACAATATCAAAATACACTACATCTGCACAGACAGAGGACATGACAGTATGTACTGAAAGCTATTGAATAATAGGGAGAGGGGAGAAAAGGGGTAAGGCAGAATAACAGAGGGGGCTGAACTGACCAAAGTAAAGTATACTCACAGCTGGAATACACTGAGAAACCCCTTTGAACACTGACTTTGGAATTAACAATGAAAACAGGACTGTAAAGTAGGTACAGTGGGAGGGGTACTTGTGGGGGGGAGTATGAAAGAGAAAATGAAGGTGAGGGAATATGATTGATGGGCTTCATATACATATATGAAATGGAACAATGAAACCTCTTGCAATTATTTTAAGTGGGGTGGGTAGGGAGCGGCAGGGGGATGATTGGGGTGGTCTAACCAATGTACAATGTATTTGGAATTGTCACAAAGAATCCCCCTGTACGATGAATATATGCAAATAAAAACAGGAAAAAATTTATATGTTCTCTTCTTCAAGAAGCCACATAATAAAATAGAGAACTGACTGGACCTTAATTTAATGTACATCTAACACATAATTCCAATTTCATCTTGTTACAATGATGAATTTGAGAACCAGACTCATTTAATTACTCCACATAATACAGAAAGGAAAATCAGTAATGCCATAGATAAGTATAAGTAGTCCATTAAATAAGAGTAACTCTAATATTCTCAAGGTTGGAATTTTTCCTTTTCATATCCAGTCTACCAACAAATCCTGTCTGTTATGTATATATTCCAAATAAAAACACGTATTTCTTTTCTTTTGTTCAACATATTTTTGTTCAACATGCAAAGCTATGCATAGTCAAATAATTCTATAGGATTTATTATGAGAAGTAACAGTTTCCCCTTCTCCACTTTTCCCCAAATCCTATTCCCAAGAAGCAAACACTCTTGATTTTGTACCTCTTTATCTATATATAAAAGTTTATGTATGCTACTTTTTAAAAACTTTTTTATCGCAGTACAATACATGTAACAAAACATCATTTTCACCATTTTAGGTGTATAGTTCCATGGCATCAAGTACATTCATATTGCTGTACAATCCTCTCCATCGCCCACTTTTGAAACTTTCTCACCTTCTCCAACTGAAATTCTGTACCCATTAAACAAAGACACCACCTTCCCTCCCATAGCTCCTACAAAATATCATTCTATTTTCTCACTCTATGAATTTCACATTCCAGGAACCTCATACAAATGGAATCTACAATATTTGTCTTTTCGTGTCTAACTTATCACTTAGCATGTAATGTCTCCAAGGTTCACTCATGCTGTATTCATGTGTCAAATTTTCCCTCCTTTTCAAGGTTGAGTCATATTCCATTTTATGTATATAGCACAATTTGTTTATCCATCTGTCAACAAATACTTATGCTGCTTCTACCTTTTGGATGAGGAGTTAGCTCTCTTTCACATACTTAACACATCAGCCCCATTATCTACAGAGTATTTACTCACCCTTGAAAAATAGGGATGAATCAATGGATTAAATAATTTCTTAATTTAATTATTGTAACTGTATAATTAAGATTTATGACCACGCCATGTAAGATACTACGACCACTTTTCCTTTCTTACACAACTTTTGCTTTTTTGGAGCTAATATTTTCTTGGATTTTTGTTGGTTTGGTTTGGTTTGGTTTGGTTTTTTGAAGCAAAGTCTTGCAATATAACCCTGCTGGCTTCAAACACTCTGCAGCCCAGTCTGGTCGCAAACTTACTATCCTCCTACCTCAGGTTTCCAAGTGCTGGGATTTCAGTCATGCACCATGTTGCCCAGATAATTTTTTTTTGTTTCTATGTTTTTAGTTTTCTATGTACTTAACATGACTTTGATACCAAACTCTCCCCAACTATCTGAATTTCCTCTCATTATGCACAAACACATGCAGTAGTCTGTGACACCCATCTTCTTAAGAATGTCTCTTTTAAACCTTTTGAAATGCTCCAGGTTGCATTGGGTGCACTTTATGCCCGCTGAGCTACTATCAGCCAAGCACCTCCCTCAACCATCATCTTAGAAACTTCAATTGCCTCTCCTCTATGCCCTAAATCTTCTTTTCCTCTTTGTGTGTACTCATGCATGTAGGAAGTAAATTCTGAAGATCTTTCAATACTGAAAACAAATTTATTCTACCCTCACCCTTCTTGATATTGGGGCTAGATATGAAAACATTGATGAGTATTATTTCCCCTCAGCACTTTAAAGACTGCTCCATTTCAGCCTAGCTTTTAGTATTGCGACTGTGAAATCCAAAACCATCTTACTTCAAAACTTTTTTACGTAAGCTTTCTTTTTCTCTGCAGACATTCAGGACTTTCTCTTTGTCCCCTAGATTCCAATTATCACAATATGCCTTGACCCAAGTCTATTTTCATCCTAGGCAATGAGTGGGTCTTTTTAACTTAGAAATCCATGTATTGGAATTCCAGAAATTTTTCCCACATCATTTCTGTAATGAACTCTTTCCCTTTACTTTCTCTGCCTTCTTTTTCTCCAATGCCTTCTATTAACTGCTGGGTCTCTTGGACTGACCCCCTACTATGTTTACAACTTTTCTATTTCCCATGTTCCATCTTGTCTTTTCATTCTTCTCTCTGGAAGAGTTTCTCAATTTTTTCTCCCAAGCTGTCCTTTAAAAGTGATTTTTTTTGCTTTGATGGTTTTAATTTCTAAACATCCTTCTTTTTTCATGTGTTTTCTTCTTTTATGCAGCATTTAGATATTGGTTTTTACATATAACTGATTCTCTTATCTTGCTGATGCTATTTATAATAGATTGCTTTGCTTTTTCTTTTAGGTTTCTCTCTTTTTGCATAGTTTCTGTTTTCTCCAAATTGCTCCTATATATTGTGTGTTCTAACTTTCATATTAGAGGCTTTTCTCAAATGTCTGGCAATCTTTAACTACCTGCTCATATTTTAAATTAATTCACTAAAAACCTGACTAAAATTCTGTGCATGTAATAAGCTCTGGCCATCTACCATGGACTTCAAAGTGACCTTCAAAATGACTTGACCATCTTATCAGGGAAATACCCAGTGGATATATCTTGAGGACTTCTCTTGAGCTAATATTACTCAGAGTATCCCCCAATGCCATACTTTAAGGGTACTGCCTAGCTGTTAGTGTTCTGGGAGCCAAATCAAGAGAGGGAAGGGACAGACCCGAACACTTACTATGCAGACTTTAAATCATTCTATTTTTGCTATGGTACCCCTCCCCTCAACTTTTATCTACTATCCTCTAGTATTCTGCTATGATAGAAATAGAGAGGTTGAATGGTGGGGTAAAGTTAGTTAAGGAATCAGAATGCCTAACTGCTTTTGAAACCAACTTTCAACTAATCCTATTTGGGCAACAATTTTACCTCCTTTCCCAAAGGAATCTGTATCTTCAATTCCTATGATTTAGGGGTTCTGTGAAACCCTGAAAAGCGGGTTAATCTCAGCTTTCTCTACTGTTCACTCAGGACTGAGTTTTTTTGGATATGACAGGACAATTATCATATATCTTTTTACTTTATAGCTTCCAAAAATTATTGCTATCATCTCCTTTAGGTATGGGAGCTATGCTTTTTAAGACCTTCCCATAGCTGTTGTTTTTACATGAGTTTGCAGAGGAAGAAAACATAAATGTGTATGTTCAATCCACCATCTTTAACAAAGAAGTCAGTAGGAGGATTACTTTTTAGTATCTCTACAGTATTTTCAAAAAGGGTCAAAATCTACTCAAAGGACAATTTTAAATATTTTATATACTTAAATATTTAAGAATATAACTAGAGACTAACAGCATATATCTTAGAGTGTAAAAAGTAGGTTTTCCTAAAATCTGGTAAAGTATAAGTACAGTAAACTTAAATACACACTGACTATAGTCATTAATTATTAGCTGTCTCTCATCACTAATTACTACACTGTTGAGGGAGCTAAAGAAGGAAGGATAAAAAACACACCTCTACAGAGAGACTACGTACTGGTTGGAAAGACAAGATAAGTAAAGCAATAATCAGATTGAAGGAATGCTCCACTAATGTGAGATGTCACTTAAAGGTAACTTTCTTCCCTCCTCATTTTTATAGCTTAGCAATGAGCTAGCTTGGTAAGACCA
This sequence comes from Castor canadensis, assembly GCF_047511655.1. Taxonomy (NCBI): domain Eukaryota; kingdom Metazoa; phylum Chordata; class Mammalia; order Rodentia; family Castoridae; genus Castor; species Castor canadensis. The sequence continues at coordinate 62,921,483 of NC_133397.1, forward strand.
AATCAGCTTCATCTAAAGAATACTAGATCTTTTTAGAGATAAGTAGTACTGACATGAGAACTCCCCCTTAGCCAAATCACTTCTCTGATCGCAGAATATCAACTTAGTACATAGTTAACTAGATGTTCTCTGCCCTTCTCCCAACTTCCTCACAAATGAAACAAGAAAAAGACTCCCTTTCGGAGTACAGCAAAGCTGTACTCATTAGATTCCTCCATAGGTTGACAAGATGACAGTGTTCCCACACACTGTGATGACCTTTCTCTCTACAAGATTTACTAATAGGAAACTCATTTTGTTCCTCTATGGTGTGATGCTAATATGTGTGTCTCTTGCATGACACCACATATACCACTTATTTTATATATATAAACATTTACATATATATGAGACAAGGCGATTATATGAAGTGTTTGAATTCTTCTGCATACTTTGACATATTGGAAGTTATCTTCCTCTTTCCTCTCACATAATGAAAGGAAAAAAGGAAAACATCTTCTTATTTCACGTCTAATTGTGCTGACATACATATATGTCAATTTCTGTTATTTTATTCTGTTCCACTTATCTTTTAGCATATTCTTAGGACATCATATTGTCTTAAGTATAATTGTCCTTTAGTACAAGTCAAGGCCTAGTAAAAACAATAAGACTCTAAAGAATTTCACAGAAACTGAAATTGTGTGTGTGTGTATTTGTGTGTGTGTGTGTATGAGATGGCATAAGTATTGTAATAACTATCCTTCCTCAAAATTCTCAAAGCAATGATTGATTTTAAGATGAGCATACCACAAAGTCATGATCTTAAACTACGCTAAGAGTCATATGACTGATAAAGGACAGTTCTAATAAGCTGGTATATTTTGCCTAGTCAAAACAAATAAATATTACACACACACACACACACACACACACACGCACACACACACACACACACGCACACACACATCCCATATAGTCTCCTTTTTATCCCGAAGAACAGAAAGCTCAAAACCAAACTGCCATCTTGTCCTAAAGTTAGATTTAAGGGATGAATGATTCCTTTTCTCTCACTCCAACTCAATGATAGTAATGAGACACTGATCCGTTAAGCTTAATAACCATCAAATATGTATTTGCTTTCTCGATGCAATCAGGTTTAAAATATTTTAAAAGTATAGATAATAGAAACAATGTTTTAAGACAAAAAAGAAAAATTATTTTTTTTCTTTTATTATTCATATGTGCATACAAGGCTTGGCCCCCACCCCCTCCCTTACCACCCCCTCCCTTACCACCCACTCCGCCCCCTCTCTCTCCCCCCCCACCCCCTCAATACCCAGCAGAAACTATTTTGCCCTTATTTCTAATTTTGTTGTAGAGAGAGTATAAGCAATAATAGGAAGGAACAAGGGTTTTTGCTGGTTGAGATAAGGATAGCAATACAGGGCATTGACTCACATTGATTTCCTGTGCGTGGGTGTTACCTTCTAGGTTAATTCTTTTTGATCTCACCTTTTCTCTAGTTCCTGTTCCCCTTTTCCTATTGGCCTCAGTTGCTTTTAAACTATCTGCTTTAGTTTCTCTGCGTTAAGGGCAACAAATGCTAGCTAGTTTTTTAGGTGTCTTACCTATCCTCACCCCTTCCTTGTGTGCTCTCGCTTTTATCATGTGCTCATAGTCCAATCCCCTTGTTGTGTTTGCCCTTGATCTAATGTCCACATATGAGGGAGAACATACGATTTTTGGTCTTTTGGGCCAGGCTAACCTCACTCAGAATGATGCTCTCCAATTCCATCCATTTACCAGCGAATGATAACATTTCGTTCTTCTTCATGGCTGCATAAAATTCCATTGTGTATAGATACCACATTTTCTTAATCCATTCGTCAGTGGTGGGGCATCTTGGCTGTTTCCATAACTTGGCTATTGTGAATAGTGCCACAATAAACATGGGTGTGCAGGTGCCTCTGGAGTAACCTGTGTCACAGTCTTTTGGGTATATCCCCAAGAGTGGTATTGCTGGATCAAATGGTAGATCGATGTCTAGCTTTTTAAGTAGACTCCAAATTTTTTTCCAGAGTGGTTGTACTAGTCTACATCCCCACCAACAGTGTAAGAGGGTTCCTTTTTCCCCGCATCCTCGCCAACACCTGGTGGTGGTGGTGTTGCTGATGATGGCTATTCTAACAGGGGTGAAGTGGAATCTTAGCGTGGTTTTAATTTGCATTTCCTTTATTGCTAGAGATGGTGAGCATTTTTTCATGTTTTTTGGCCATTTGAATTTCTTCTTTTGAGAAAGTTCTGTTTAGTTCACTTGCCCATTTCTTTATTGGTTCATTAGTTTTGGGAGAATTTAGTTTTTTAAGTTCCCTATATATTCTGGTTATCAGTCCTTTGTCTGATGTAGAGTTGGCAAATATTTTCTCCCACTCTGTGGGTGTTCTCTTCAGCTTAGAGACCATTTCTTTTGATGAACAGAAGCTTTTTAGCTTTATGAGGTCCCATTTATCTATGCTATCTCTTAGTTGCTGTGCTGCTGGGGTTTCATTGAGAAAGTTCTTACCTATACCTACTAACTCCAGAGTATTTCCTACTCTTTCCTTTATCAACTTCAGAGTTTGTGGTCTGATATTAAGATCCTTGATCCATTTTGAGTTAATCTTGGTATAGGGTGATATACATGGATCTAGTTTCAGTTTTTTGCAGACTGCTAACCAGTTTTCCCAGCAGTTTTTGTTGAAGAGGCTGCTATTTCTCCATCGTATATTTTTAGCTCCTTTGTCAAAGATAAGTTGCTTATAGTTGTGTGGCTTCATATCTGGATCCTCTATTCTGTTCCACTGGTCTTCATGTCTGTTTTTGTGCCAGTACCATGCTGTTTTTATTGCTTTGTAATATAGTTTGAAGTCAGGTATTGTGATACCTCCTGCATTGTTCTTTTGACTGAGTATTGCCTTGGCTATTCGTGGCCTCTCGTGTTTCCATATAAATTTAACAGTAGATTTTTCAATCTCTTTAATGAATGTCATTGGAATTTTGATGGGAATTGCATTAAACATGTAGGTTACTTTTGGGAGTATCGACATTTTTACTATGTTGATTCTACCAATCCATGAGCATGGGAGATCTCTCCACTTTCTATAGTCTTCCTCAATCTCTTTCTTCAGAAGTGCATACTTTTCCTCGTAGAGGTCTTTCACATCTTTGTTAGGTTTACACCTAGGTATTTGATTTTTTTTGAGGCTATTGTAAATGGAATTGTTTTCATACATTCTTTTTCAGTTTGCTCATTGTTAGTGTATAGAAATGCTAATGATTAAGAAAAAATTATTTAACAATGAGATCTTGGGCTGCTTGTGTAGAGAATATGTATGAAGCCCTGAGTTCAAATTCCAGTACTGTCAATAAATAAAATTTAAAATGAGATCTAATCCAAGGCTGAAAATTGCCAAGAAAAATTAAATTTTAGGAAAAAAATGTACTTTGTCAAGTTCAGCCTCTTTATCATCTCCTTTTCTAGTCTCAGAGTCTATTCACTTTTACCATTTCACCTGGGATAGTCCTTTAGTTTCTTTTCTTTTGATTTAATATATGACTAGGATTGGGCTAAGTATTTGATTTCCCTAAATCTATTTCCTCATCTATGAAAAAGAAGGCTAAAATTCTCAATTTTATAGAGTTGCTGTGAAGACTGAAAGTAACACATAGCAATTTGTTCCAATGTCACACAGCAAATGTCAAACCTGGGGTTTAAGTCAGGGTCTAAAATCTATTCTATTAACTACCTCATCATTTATCATTAAACTAACATGAAAATCCTACTTCAGATTCTTTAGCAAGCTGTACTATTTGCTATATGCTATTCTGATTCCTATCTACTCCAAGAGTCCCTATAAAACAGCCCTCACTTTATCCCCAGGTCATCCATAAGACAAAAACAGCAAAGATCAAGAAATAGATATAAAATACCAAAATCAAGAAGAGAATATAAAGTAAATTCAGGAACACTGGGCCAATTTCTTTGACTTCAAATGCTGTATTTTGTGAGTGTTTTGCTTAGAGGACAGTACCTAAGATTTCAACAGCAATACTGCTTTTTTTGTGTGTGTGTGACTCCAAAACTCACTTTATTTTATTGCTTCTTACTTTACAAATTAAAAACTATATAATCTCTACATTGTGAACTTAATGTATAGTAAGAATTTATTTCTGCATCTTCAATAAACCAAGTTAAGGCTAATTGTCAGGTTTTGTGCTTTAACTCTCAAAAAAATATAACAAAGGGAAAAATGGAAATTTAAAGTTGTAGAGGACTGAGCATGTAGTGGTAGAATACTTGCCTAGCATGTCTGAGACCCTGGATTTAGTCCCCAGCACCACAAGAAAAACAATAAAGCAAAGTTTCAGTAAGAAGCAATACTGCTTTACATGGCAGTCACCATATGGCCTGTGTGAACTCAGTTGGTAGAACTGTACCAGAACTAAATCAAAAGTTGATCTACACAATAAATAAGAGTATATTTTAATCTAGTCAAGATTTACCCAAAACAGCCAAAGGATGAAAGAATCACAATGACAACTAATCTAACCCAAAGGTCAGTTTCTTAAAAACCAGTTACTAAAGGAAGAATGCCTAGAAGCCTTCAATTTACTTTATAGGCCACCAGTTCCTTTCCTTAGCATCAGTTATATAACCCATATAATTTGGCCTCAGCAAGTTAGAATTTTAAAAGTAAATAAATCCTTCTTTCTGTTATAAAGAGCCTCACAGAAATCAACCTAGCCAAGAATGTTTACATTACAAATGTTAGTTAGCCCTACAAAGCCTAAGGCAAACTAATCAAAATTTAAAATACAGAAATTCCCTCCTACACAAATCAATTTCGTAACAAGTTAATTCCACAAAAAAAATTTTAAATGTTAACTAGGAAACAGTAGACAATTAACAAAGAGTTTTTTAGGCATTTTTTAAAAATCATTTCAAGCTAAAAAAAAAAAGTGATAATTTCAAAATGAAATCCACAGAGTATTTTAGAAGCACACAGAAAGACAACCAACACAGAAAATGGGGTAGGCTACAATGGAGTGGGTTTCTATCTGCTTTAAAGTTGGCTCTACTCCCCAAGGCAAAACCCACATGTGAGCCCACTGAGCTTGCAATTGAACACCATGTTAAAAACAAAAACAACAAATGCAACATGAGAACATGAAAGAATTTTTTAAAATAAAAACATGACTGTTTGAATTAAAATTTAGTACCATGATAAGCAGCAAACAATTTTTAAATTCCTACACAGATTTTACTAAATGAGTCAACTTCTATCCTAGTTTTCACTCTTAAAAATTTTTCTGACTTTTCTACAATTTTCCAGGTACTAGAATACTGATAGAATTCTAGTTGGACATCATTTTAAACCAGTCAAGAGCAAGATGTGATGGTGAATACCTATAATCCCACCACTCAAGAGGTTGAGGCAGGAGGATCACAAATCAGTCAGGGTTAGTAAACTCCTATTTCAAAAAAATAAAAATGAATACAATCCTTATCATTGTTTCCTCGATCCAAAGGCAAAATATAAACACAGAATTTAGTAAAAAGTCTATGAAGCCAAAATAATGGAATGTATTACTTTTCTTTTGCTATGTAACTAGCTTAAAACTACATACACTTACCTCAAAGTTTCCATGGGTCAATAGTTCAGCATGACTGGGTCCTTTGCTCAGGGTCTCACCAGGCTGAAATCATGGTGTCAATCAGGCCAGTGATCTCATCTGGAGCTTAGGACCCTCTTCTAAGCCTTTTCAATTTGTTGCATAGTTGCCTATGGTTGTAAGACTGAGATCCCATTTTCTTGTTGGCTGTCAGCCAAGGGTTGCTCTCAGCAACTCATGACTGCCTACAGTTTCCTGCCACATGGCCCTGTCCAAAACATGGAAGTTTGTTTCTTCAAGAAAAACAACAGAACATATGATTTGTTTCAACTTTGACTCTCTTTTTCTATCTCTTGCCTCTGGACCTTTTAAAGAAACTCACCTGATTATATCAAGCCCACCCACTCAAGGCAAAGAGATTTTACAAAATGTATACACCAGACAGCAGGAACCTTGGGGACCATCTTAGAATTCTGCCTACTACATATATCTTTCAGTTCATCTTCAAATAGTATTTCTTTTATTTTATCATTTGACGAAATTGGACAACAAACAGTTTGAGATTATAATCTCGAATAAATGTATGGAATCTAACTTATTTACTAGTACTTTATTAGGGTAAAGTCCTGGTGATCTGTTTTGGCTGGTATATCACAAGAGAAGCAATCTAGCAACCTGGCTCTGTCAATTCACTCTACTAAGGACAATGTCTCCCATGAATCACTGCAGCAACTCAGGAGACAGTTAAAAAGAAAAAGGGATGTTTACCAAGAAAAGGCAGCCATTTAAAGTCTAAATGCAGCAACAATATTAATACCTTCAAATCTTATTTCCCAAATATTCTAATGAAATGATTTTAAAAGGAAGTTATTATAAGGGCAACAAAAAAGTAAAAACAAATTCTCAAAGTCAAAAAACCATAACTGTTGAAATAAAAATAATAAAGATCTAAACAGCAGCACTGACACTGCTACAGAGTTGGTAAATAAGAAGCAAACACGCAGACAACTACACAGAAAAAAGCAAGAGACATGGAAGATATTTATCTTTCTGGGCTAAATGATAGCAGGTATGTCAGAGACTAGCTAACTGTTCACCAAACTGTTTTCCTCTTCCTCCTGGTCAGACCACTGGAGTCTATATCCAAGCCTCCCTTCAAAGTAAATTTGGCAGAAGTGATATGTGTCATTTAAAAATTTGGCCCATAAAGAATTCATTACATGATTTACTCTCTTTTTCTTCTGCTGCAGCCCTGGAAGCTATAAATTGAAATGGTAGAGTCACAAGTTAGAAGAGTTCTATATCCCCAGATGATCACTTGGAGAGCTATCCCACCAGGAATATCTGTTTTGGCCTTTACAAAGTGAAAATTAAAACTACTACTATAATATTTTGGAATTTAACTATTACAGCAAGCAGAATTAGCTAACAAACTCAGAAACTGGTTATGGAAATGTGGTGTTACACATCAACAATGAAAATAAAATAAATGCTGTTGGTTTAATGGTCAAGCAGTAGGTAAGAAAGAATATATACCAGACAAGCTGAAAAGCTGGAGAGCCCTATAATAATGTGGAAAAAACAACTGGTAAAACTAAGAGCCTATAGTAAGTGAAAACATACACAAAATGCCTACAGGAGCTGGACCAGTAGCTCACACCTATAATCCTAGCTACATGGAAGCTAAGATCAGAAGGACTGTGGTTCAAGGTCATCCCAGGAAAACAGTTAAAGAGAGCCCGTCTCAACTAAATAGCTGGGCACAATAGTGCATACCTATCATACCAAGCTAGTGAGAGGCTGAGATCAAGAAGATCACACACAGTTCCAGGCTAGCCTAGGTTAAAAACAAAAAAGTTTCTAAGACTCCATCTCAGCTCCATTTGGTGGCACATCCTGTTATCCCAGTTACAACAGAAAGTGAAAAATAATAGGATCATAGTCCAGGCTGGCCTAGGCAAAAAATAAGCACCCTATCTCCAAAATAACCAGAGTGAAAACAGGTGGAGGTGTGGCTCAAGCAGTAGTAGAGTACCTACCTACCTAGTAAGTGTAAAGCCCTGAGTTTAAACCTTAGTACTGCCAAAAGAAAATAAATAAGTAGTATACTGGGCCCGGAGTGCTATGAACAAATTAAGAGTCACAGTTATAGAATACACTGGTATTAACCTTCTGCTTTGAGTAAGTTATTAATAAAAAAGATAAACTGAGGACTGGGAGAGTGACTCAAGTGGTAGAGCACCTGCCTAGCAAGAGTGAGGTCCTGAGTTCGACCCCAGTACCACAAAAAAAAAAAAAAAGATAAACTGAAAAAGAATTCATTGATTTGCAGACTGAAGATATAGGGAATAGAATTCAAGAAACCTAGGCCTCTAACCTAAGGGTTAGAAAACTGAACACATCCAAAAAGTAAAAGAAAAGGATAGTAAAGGATTGAGCAATAAAGACCCAGGAAGCTATCTAGCTGAACAAAATGACTCAATCCTGAGGAAGAGATCAGACTCAAGTATGATATTCCACACAATGTTTCATACAGCCACAAAGCAAGGTCATTAAACTAAGAAGCAACCTAATGGGTAAGGGTTATGCTGCCACACTTTACTACTTCCCCAAATAGGCCAGAAGAAAACAAAACCATTTCTGAAAAGAACATTGGTTTCATTGTCCATATAGAACCCATTGGAAAAAAACAGATCACTGACTAAGGGCTGGGAGCATGGCTCATGTGGTAGAGCACCTGCCTAGCAAGCATGAAGGCCCTGAGTTCAAACCCCAATACCAAAACCAAACTTAGTACTTAGGGGGAGAAGGGAGGGAAGGGAAGGAGGAAAGGGGACGGGAGGAGAGGGCAGGGAACGGGAAGTAAACAAAAGAAAATGATTACATGATTTGCTATGGAGCAAGAAATAATATGTCTCTTTTTCTTCTCTTTTCTAAACCAAAGTTTTTATTGTAGTTATTCTACTCTAGCTTCTTCACTGAATATTGGGAGTGGGAGGAGGCACAAGTGCAGATGACTTGTACTTTTATCTACTTGGTCACCAGCCCATGTAGAGCCAAATCTAGATCTGATGAAGAGAACTGAGCATCCCTGGAGGATCTACCCTTTGAGATGGACGTCCAGACAAGTCAGTCCCCTAGGCTCTCTCCTTTAAGGAGGAAGACACTGTGTTCTATGTACGGGAAGGAGTATGAAAAGACAGTTAATAACCAAAGGATGCCAGAGACTATTCCCCAAAGATGTATGTACCTCATTTTAGGGACAGAGTAAGATTACATTTCCCAGCTATCTTCATATGTGGGTATGGCCATGTAACTACCTATGAAATAGGCAACTGAAATTGAATTTGGGCAACTGAAATATAGGTACGAGTAATGTGTGGCATACATGCCTGCCCCTTATAAACTCTCCCACATGCAATACTCCACTTCTACTGCAATCTTCAAAGGCATAAAGATGGCATAACCACACACTGGAAGGATTCTAAGTACCTAAATTGTCATTGTGAAAAAAAAACACTAATCAGAAACATCATTTTAGACTTTGCATAAATGAGAACTAAACTCTTTTCCAACATCTATGAATTAAAATAAGTATTTATTAAACATCTACCATATATAAAGTATGTGGTAATTTCTCTTATCATCCTTACTTTCTAGGTACTACCAAAGATTTTAAAACATGTAAGATATCTTTATTAAAGGATCTTAGGGTAATAATTCATGCAACAGAGTTAGTCCTGAGATGAAAACTTTTAAAGGAGGAATGAAGACTTATCAGTTAACTAAAAGTCCTCAGTTCACAGAATATTCCTTTACAATTTCCTTACATGGCAAGAATATAACAAATAACCAGTAATTTACACAGATTGTGTACTATAGTAGACACATTCATTTCAACTTTAGAGGATCTGACCTTTACAAGTTGTTTGAACTTAAACAAGTCTCTTCCCTTCCCTGGGCATTCATTTCTTCAGCTAATTAAGGAATGAGAACATGTAATCTCAGATTAAATGAGGCAATAATATGCTTATTGGATTCCTCTTTCATCAAAAGGGAAATAGTTAAAGTTTCTCAAATAGAGGCCTAGGAAAGACAACCATAAAAAAAATAAATAAAAAGCAGTTTCCAGCAGACATTGTGGTACACACTTACAATCCCAGCACTCAGAAGGCCAAAGCAAGATGATAGTGAATTTGAAGCCACCCTGGGCTATACAATGAGACCTCATGTCAACCCATCCACCCCCAAAAAAGGTAGTGTCAACAGAAATTCCATACTATCTTCTCTTAGATTTTGAAAGCTTAGTAAAAATTAGTCAAGCATAGTAAACACTTGTCTTACAGATATTACTATACCCAACAAAGGTATGCAATATATACACACATGTATATCTTTTTATAATATCTATATCAAATATATAGTTTAAGATATATATTTGGTGTAAACATATATACATACATGTATATGTTTTATTACATATATATTTGTTTTAAAACAAAAGTTGGGCTAAAGGAGTGGTTCAAGTGGTAGAGTGCCTGCCTAGCAAACATGAGACCCTAAATTCAAGCCCCAATACCACTAAAAAAAACAAAGTTAAGCTTCCTCCAACCTCCCATATCATAATGGGTCAGTATTTATTGAACATCCCAAGCAAAACAATACACTAGTTAATAGTTCAGTACTCTGTTAAGATAATAAAAAAGGATTTTTAAATGATGTGTTCCTATAAAGATGAAGGACTTCCCTAAAGCAATAAGAAACAATTAAGTCACTTGACAAGAAGTCTGCATTTAAATGAATACTTGCAAAGCCACTGGCCAACCTATCATAAACCCAAGACCTACTTGCTTCATGGCAGTCTCTCCAATTTTGTCCGAATGCTTGCGGATGCTCTCCAGAAAGTCTTTGAGATCAGACATAGAAACATCCTTTATTTCTTCTCGAAGCTTGGGGATGTTGTCCAGCATCACCTTGCAGAATCGATAGTGGCTTACTTGAGGCAGATAGGTATGTTCAAGATGTTCCAGAGTTTTCAGTGCTGGATAATGCCTACAAAACAAATTGGTTACCTTTAGCTAAACTCAGTCTTTCTTAGGGCCACAAATATATGCCACAGGAAAAAAATTCTAGCCTCAATTAGTTTTCACTGTACATTAAGACATATTTAGTATTGCTTTTTCATAAAATAATGAATGAAAAATCTCAAATTATTAAAAAGTAATACATGCTTTAAAAGACTAGTAAAATATAATCAAAAGATTTCATACTAAGAATGCTTAAAACTTAGAATACTATCTACCAATGAAATTAACTACCTTAAAAAAAAAAAAAAAAAAAGAATGTCTCAATGTCCAGAAAAAATCATCCTATAAACTGAAGTACCCAAAACTAGACTTCAACAACTGTGGCAGAGGGAAGAGTCTGGAAAATTGTCTTTAAAAGGGGTGTGTGGTGGTGGGGAACAAATTAAAATTGGGCAAAGCTATCCAAAACAACTGTTTCAGGACTCTGGAAACTGACCAAAGGAAAATAACAAAGAAGAAATGTTTATTCATGAAAACTGCTCAACAGTGGGACTATGTAGTATTCTTGCCTACAGCTACTTCCATCACTGCCCCTAGTCGGTGGTCATGGCTAGTCATGAAAATCACCAGTTTCAAAGACATTGGGAAGGACATAATTTGGAGCAGAGAAAAAGGAAGGAAGGGAAAGAGCAAGGGGGCAGGAAACAGGAGGGAGGGAACAAAGGGAGAGAAGGAAGGAGGAGGGAAGGAAGGCAGGAAGGAAGGCCCTATCAAGTGGCATTGTTAGTAAAAGTAGCAAACTCAGTAAAAATAAATAAATAAAAATAAAAATAGCTCTCCACACATCCTTGACTCACTAAAAGACTATGCATACATGTAATGGCCAACAAAAAGGGCCTAAGCACTCTACACAACCTTAACTGACTGTAAGGCCACAGGCATACACAGATGATACTTAAGAAGGTCTGGGAGAAAGGAAAACTTTTTCTTGGTGGCACACACCAAATAATCCCAGACTTCGAAACTACCAGAATTCTTAATGCACAACCTAAGCCCCCTACAAATCCACTGGCAAAAAAGGGGAAACCTTATTGACTCAAGATTGTTTGAGCATAATGTCTGACCAATCAATAGTTAATGACTATCCTTTAAAAATGAAAATTTAGGAAAAATGTGTTCCTGGATAACAAAAACAGAGAATTCCTTGCTAACAGACCTGTCTTACCAAAAACACTAAAGGAAGCCTGAAAGGAAATGGTACCAAACAGAGACTTGAATTAACAGGGAAAAAAATGAGGAGCGTAGGAAATATATATCCTAAATATAAGAGATAAAATTAAAATTTTTCTCTCTCCTTAATTTCTTTGAAAAATGAGATTTTTAAAGCAATTGTCACAATACTGTACTGATGGGTTTTTTAAAAATATGGATATATATGACAATAGTAACAAAAAAGAAGAAGGAAGTTTTGTTTAAACAAAACTACTACTATAAAACCAAATTTGTATCAGCAATGACCTAAAGTAAACTGTGATAAGTGAAGATGCATTGTACAACCCTATAATAACCTCTAAGAAAGTAACTCAAAAAATATACCATAAAAAATCAAGGAAAGAATTAAAAGAGTAAACTACAAAATATTTTTAATTCAAAGGAAGACAGTAAAGGAGGAACAAGAAACACAATACATGGAAAACTAGAGAAAACAAGAGCAAAATCCACCCATACCAATAGTGACACTAAGTGAATAGACTACATACGCTAATTAAAGGTAAACATTCTTAGTCAAGATTTTAAAAAGCATAATCCAATGATATTCTGTTTACAAGATACACACTTTAGATTCAAAGGTACAAACAGGTTCAAAGTAAAAGATAGAAAAAGTAGTTATAAAATAACTAAAATGGCTGTTTAATATGAGATATAAAAATTTTAAAGCCAAGCACAAGTGGCTCACACCTATAATCCTAACTACTCAGAAGGCAGAGATCAGGAGGGTCGTGGTTCAAAGCCAGTCTATCTTGAAAACACCCAACACAAAAAGGGCTGGTGAAGTGGCTGGTAAAGTGCTTGCCTAGCAAGAGTGAGGCCAAGTTCAAATCCCAGTACTGCAAAAAAAAAACAAAAGAATAAAGAGGAAATAACAAATTCATAAACATATGTAATGTATATGTGAAAGATCAATAAACTTATGTTCTTTAAAAAAAAATAAGAAAACACTGGGGCTAGGAATGTAGCTCAGTGGTATAGCACCTGCTGAGGAAGCACAAAGTCCTGGGTTCATTCTTCAGCACAAAAGAAAAAAAAAAAAAAGGGAAGGGAAGGAGGGAGGGAAAAGGGAGGGATAGAAAATGCACATAAAAAAATAAGGCCAACATATGAAAAAAAAAGAAAAAGTTTACTTCATTATGTGAAAAAATGTAAATTAAAAAAAAAGAAACTTTGGGGGGGGTGGGGCCAGGGGGGAAAAATGACCCAAACAACGTTTGCACATATGATAAAAAATAATAAAGTAGAGACAAAAAAAATTTTTATGACTCAAACTGCCAAAGATTTCTTAAAAAATAAGATGAGCTGAAGACAGGGCTCAAGTGGTAGAGTGCCTGCCTCACAAACACTGAGTTCAAACCCCAGTATTGCCAAAAGAAAGAGAAAAGATAACATGTATTACTATCAATAGTTTCAATAAACAGGAATTGCAAACAAGTTTCTAATGAAAAATTTTAGCAAAAGCAACTATTCTAAATAATTTGCATTTCTAAAAAAAGATGTACAAAAATATATATAAGCTTCTTGAATTATATTTATTTTTATTGGCACATAAAACAAACTAACCTGGACGCCTAATAACAAGGACTGGCTAAACACATTATGATGTATCCATGTATAAAAGACTAATGAGCTGGGCATGGTAGTTCACACTTACAATCCCAGCCCTCAAAAAATTAAGACAAGAGGATTGAGAAGGCTACATAACAAGACCCTGTCTCAAAAAACAAATGAAAAACTAATGAAATAGCAAAATGTCTATAATATTTGTTGAATGAAAATAATTTTTAAAATAGGCCTATCACTTCTCAACCTTTTGTCTCAGATCAAGGATAGTATCTGCTCTTACTGGTTTCACATCTGACACATTCTTAACGTAAGGACAATGCATCAAATAGATTCTTGGAGTAGAGAAATGGAATCCTCCATCTACTCCACCCATCAACCCAGTTATCTCCAGGAATGGTGCACCAATTAAAAACAAAATCTTTCAAGTATCATCATAACATTTAACATTTTTAAATTATAAATATATGTATATGTGCATAAATTATGAATATGTATATGATTATCACTGAATACATATATACACTATACACACACAAAAACACAGATGAAATGACTAGAAAAATACATACAAAAGTGTTAAACATGATTTTTTTTCTTTAGCTATTATGAGTGATAATTTTCTTTTTCATGCTTTTAATACTCTCATTTCCACATTTCCCATGATATATCCAGTATAGGAAAAACTCAGTACCGTCCCTGTAAATAAGACAGACTAATAGTCTATTGTGGACTTAAAGAATAATTTTCACAGCAGATACTTAAGGTCTTCTTGCTCCAATACACTTAGTACAACAAACACTGCAGCCTAGAGACCGGTTTGTCATTTCTTTTTATGTCTTCCCTTGTGTGTTCCAAAAATCAAAACCTAAGTCCAAATAAATGGAGAGAAGAATGGTTTATTCCTGAATTTAGAAATAAAAGGAAGAATATAGTTAAATCTAAAATAGATGTTTTTATTAAAATTTTACAGACTCAAAAACAGTATACTTCACATGGTTTAGTGTAAACAGAATGGTGTTTATACTACAATTAGGTATGAAGAGCTATGTGTAATAAAATTCAATTCCTCTGGAGAGAAACTTTAGAATGGATAGAAAGACAGAAATTAAACCAAAAAGATAAACACGTTTTGGGGTTTAGTTATATTTTGGAAGTGTTTATAGAATGAGAAAAATTTAACAATGTTGCCTGCAGACACAGGCACATGCACTGATGAGACACATGGCCTATGCTGAAAACATCTGGTCTGTCAAATAGATCCACATTTTTCAAGGTTAATTAGTATAAAACCCAGTGATTCCTGGCAACAAAGAGTATCACCTTATTTCCCCCATTATCCTTTCTCCCCTGACACATTCATTTTCCAACTATAACAGATCAATAACATTATTCAAAGTTCTAGTGTACTGTGCTATCAATACTTTGCCATCAGTGACAATGACACATCTTCCTAACAGGTACCAAAAGAGAAAAAAAATCTATTCCCAGTAGCCATGGAAATCCCAAACTAGATTTTGACATTACTTTTGGCAACCTCTAAACGTTACTGAAACTGAATCAAAAGCTCAAGTTTCATTTGCATGTATGCTTACTCTCCCTGCTCCATTCTCCCCCTCTGTCAGGCCCCTAAGAAAGTTGTAAGCAGAAATAAAGTCAATGAACTATAAAGCAGGGAATAAAAAGAGAGAAGGCAGAAAAAGATGTCTACATAATACTATACACTGGATAACTACAGCTCTAATAACCTAGATGTGGCTGAATGCTATCATAAGAAGAGGAATTTCCAGGCAAATAAAATTATAGTACTTTCTTGTCATGGCATGGGACTCTTTCACAATGATGATTACTTGAATTCTAGTAAGAAGTCCTTGAAAGCAAATCTCAACTGTCTACACATATTTTTTTAGTTCAGAGTATGATAAAAGTATGAAATATAAGCGTTTACCGTAAGAAAATATTACTTCATTTCCTAATCAAAGAGCATCATTAACAAATACTTAATTCCTCCTATGTGCCAGAGATAAAGATGGTCAGATATCTTTCTTTAGGGCACATAAGACCAAGTAAAACAATTAGTATTTACAGCTTTAAAAAAAACAAAGAAAGTAGTAGGCTTTCAGTCACGAAGGCATACCAAGAAACAGGTATTACTTTCCGCTTTATACACAAGTAGAAAACTGGTTAAAATACATAAAACAACTGTTTTTAGACAACAGAGAAGTGGAGGGGAGAGAGAAAGGAGGAGAGGAGGAAGGAGAAAGGAAAGAGAGAAGAAAACAATATAAGTATAATAATCACTTGCATTATCTACCTGAAGATGATTTCTACATCATGGACACAGTAAGGGAAAACAGAACTCAGTAGATTTGCTGGTGTAAAAAGTCAGACAGCAGTTTAGGAAGGTTACGTCAGCTTGAAGGGAACAATGAAAAAAAGCTGCAAAAATCTTCAAAGAGGTTCCCTTTAGTCTTTGCAGAGAACTAGACCAGGTATGGGAAAGTGAATTTTCACATAGAAAAAAAAGAAGGAAAAAGAAAGCGAGACACTGACATGGATATGTAAGATTAACAATTTATGCAGCTCAGACAAGGTAGAAAAACAACCTAACTCTGCACAACCAAAATAAAGAGTTCTTGAAGACTGCTGAGTTATTGAGAGTGAATAGAGGGATCAAGTCTCATTTAGTAAAATATTTTATTTAGCAAAGCCCCTAGAATGAAGGTGGACCTAGCAGAGCTTAGGTATGGGGGGTCTCAAAGTTTCATGCTCATCTGCAAACAACTATATGCCAAACTAAAGCCCAACACTAACAAAAACAAAGTCCTCAAACTTCAGACACTCATCAGCATAAAATCATAATATCCATTATCCACTCAAAAATCACTAGACATAGAAACAAACAAACAAAAAAACCTGACCTATAGGAAAAACAAAATCAGTTTGCAGAAGGAGATTCAAAAAACAGAAGTGTCATATGCTGCTGTTGGGAAGATAAAAAGATGCCACTGCTGGGAAAAACAATCTGGTAGTACTGCAAAAGAGTGAAACAAAAAATTACCTTATAATCCAGCAATTCCACTCCTAGGTACATTCTCAAGAGAAGTAAAAGCAATATGCCCACATAAAAACTTTTAAATGAGTATTTGTAGCCAAAAAGTGAAAAAAACCCAAATGTTCATCAACTAATGAACAGACAAAATTCACTTTAACCATACAATGGAAGAGTATTCAGACATTAAAAAAAAAAAAAAAAAAGAGTGAAATACTGACACATGCCACAACATGGTAGAATTTTGAAAACTATGCTAAGAGGAAGAAGTCAGACAAAAAAGGTGACATACTGTATTACTTTATTTATATAAGATGTTCAGATCAGGCAGGTCTAGAGATAGAAAGTAGATTAGTGGTTGCCTAGACTGAGGGAAAGAGGAATGGGTGTGTACAAGGTTTCTTCTGGGGGTGACTAAAATGTTCTAGAATTGGTAGTAGTAATGGTGGCATAACCTTGTGAGTGTTCTTAAAAAAAAAAAAAAACACTGCCCCCCAGATGGAGGCTAGAGGTAGGAAGCAGAAAGCGACCCTCCTATAGTGAAATCTTGGAGAGACGCTGGAGACACACTTTGCAGGCATAATCACCGAGAAAAGGCATAACTTTGACTCCTCCACATCTCCAGCCGGCACAGAGAATCTCCACTTCACGTTAAACGGAGAACCGAGGAGGCCCCCGGGGCCGCCAGTGGCCGGCGCCCATACGGCCTGGGAAGACGCGGACCAGGTGAGCTTCGCGGTACCGCGGTTCCCCCACAGACAAGCCTGGGCCAGAGCAGCATAGCCCCCTGGACAGACTGACCTCCACCCGGGAAAAAAAGAGAAACTGAGTACTAAGCAATAAGAACAGTTAAGACACGCTGGAAAGAGGGTGGGGCGCCCTGAGCGCTGAAGATTGGGGGAAGGGACTCCTTCCCGGGACTGTAAATAAACGAGCCGGGCGGGCTGGAGAGGCTCTGGCGGGAGCGGGGCGCGCCAGCAACCAGGAGCGGGGACGCTTGTGAGAGGAGGGAAGACCCACTTCCCACGTGAACTGTAAATAAACACGCAGGCCTGACAACGCGGGGCAGTGTCGCCTTTCCCAGTGCTTGGAAAGGGAAAAGCCTGTAGCAGAGGCCCCCCTCCCCCGCACAGGAGAACTCTGAGCAAACAAAGCCTGTGGGACCAGGTGAGTGCTAAGCTCACCACAGAGATCTGCATAAATAACGCCAGCTACAGGCTGAGAGCAGCAGGCAGGCAAGCCACAGTTGCAGATACCACTCTCAGAACTGCCTCCAGACGCTTTTTTTTTCTTTTTCTCCCTACCTTTGATGAGAGAACAACCGAATTACACCTGCAAGCCGAAAAACTTACTGAAACTGTATTGCATTTGAACTGGGGACACTTGGTGGGGCTTTTTTTTTTTTTTTCTTTCTTCTGTGTGTGTGTGAGTGTAGTTTTGTTCTACTTTATGCATCCCCTTTGATGAGACAACTACAGAACAACATCTGAGGCACCAACTCCAGGACTGGAGATTGAGACGGACATCCAAATTATTAAGACTGAAATTGCATTGCATATAAACTTGGAAGTTTTTTGGTTTTTTGGTTTTTTTTGTTTTTTTTTAATTTTCTATTTTCCATTTTATTTTAATTCATTTTTATAAATAGATATTACTTTCATATGCTTATTTTTTATTTTTTTTATCTTTGATTTTCAATCCTCTCTCTGTCACTCTATTGTCTGTTCAGCTTACTGTCGATTAGTACACTAACACTCCCTGTTTATACCTTTGAAACTCTCTTGTCTGATACCTTGTTCTGCTTTCTCCCTCTTGTCTGTATATTTGTTTTCCCCTTTTCTTTAACTTCTTGCTTTCCATCTCAGCTCACTCTTCCATTCTCAATATTACCATTGTTATTATTACAAGCTAGAAAATACTTAATTACACACAGTACAGGGACAGTAACAACACCAAGGACAATGACAGGAAGACAGAAAAAACAAGGAAACCAGTTTCCCCACAGCAAAAAATTAGTACAGGAACCAGAGGGGAATGAAGAGAACAGAAACTCAGAGCCAGACTCCAACAAAATGAAGATAAACTATGCCAAAGGACCCAATGAAGCCCACAAGAATAATTTAAAAGAAGACATACTACAAGTACTCAATGAGAATTTTATAGAGATGATACTGGATAGGGTCAACCAAAATGTACAGGAGACACTCAAGAAATTCCAAGACAATAAAAATAGAGAATTTGAAAAAGCAAAAGAAGAAATAAAGGAAACCATTGAAGCACTGTATAAACACCAAAATGAAAGAGAGAACACAATGAATAAATGGATAAATGAACTCAGGACAAAAATAGACAACAATAAAGAAGAAAACAGCCAGGATATGGAAAACCTCAGAAAAAAGAACGAAACAGAACTGCAAAACAAAACGGAAGGCCAATCCAGCAGAATAGAACAAACAGAAGACAGAATCTCAGAACTTGAAGATGAAATGGTAATTAAAGGAAAAACTGAAGAACTACTAATTAAACAACTCAAGACCTGTGAAAAGAAAATGCAAGAACTCACCGACTCCATCAAAAGACCAAACTTGAGAATCATGGGCATCGAAGAAGGAGAAGAGGTGCAAGCGAAGGGAATGCGTAATATATTTAACAAAATAATAACGGAAAATTTCCCAAATCTAGAGAAAGATATTCCCATACAAATGCAAGAGGCCTCCAGGACACCAAACAGACCAGATCAAAATAGAACTACTCCACGACATATCATCATTAAAACAACAAGTTCAGAAACTAAGGAAAGAATATTGAAGGCTGCAAGAGAGAAAAAACAAGTAACATACAAAGGTAAACCCATCAAAATCACAGCAGACTTCTCAACAGAAACATTAAAAGCAAGAAGAGCGTGGGGTGAGATCTTCCGGGCACTGAATGAAAATAACTTCAACCCCAGGATACTCTACCCAGCAAAGCTATCATTCAAAAAAATGGAGCAATAAAAGTCTTCCATGATAAGCAGAAACTAAAACAATATGTGACCACAAAGCCACCATTACAAAAGATTCTGCAAGGGATCCTGCACACAGAAAGTGACACCCAACTTAACCATGAAAAGGCAGGCAGCACCAAATCACAGGATAAGAAAAAGCAAGACAGTAGAGAGTAACATCAAGTTAGGTACACACAATCAAACCTTCAAACAACTAAGATAACTAAATGGCAGGAATCACCACATACCTATCAGTACTAACGCTTAATGTTAATGGACTTAATTCACCCATCAAAAGACACCGTTTGACAAAATGGATTAAAAAAGAAGATCCAACAATTTGTTGCTTACAGGAGACTCATCTCACCGACAGAAATAAGCATATGCTTAGGATGAAAGGCTGGAAGAAGATTTACCAAGCCAATGGCCCCCGAAAACAAGCAGGAGTAGCAATACTTATCTCTGACAAAGTAGACTTCAAACCTACATTGATCAAACGAGATAAAGAAGGACATTCCATACTAATAAAAGGGGAAATAGACCAAAAGGAAATAATAATCATCAATCTGTACGCACCCAATGTCAACGCACCCAATTTCATCAAACATACCCTGAAAGACCTAAAAGCATATATAAACGCCAACACAGTGGTTGTGGGAGACTTTAACACTCCATTATCATCAATAGATAGGTCATCCAAACAAAAACTCAATAAAGAAATCCAAGATCTAAAATATGCAATAGATCAAGTGGACCTAGTAGATGTCTACAGAACATTTCATCCAACCTCTACACAATATACATTCTTCTCAGCAGCCCATGGAACCTTCTCCAAAATAGATCATATCCTAGGGCACAAAGCAAGCCTCAGCAAATATAAGAAAATAGAAATAATACCATGCATATTATCTGACCACAATGCAGTAAAAGTAGAACTCAACAACAAAAGCAAAGACAAAAAACATGCAAACAGCTGGAAACTAAATAACTCATTACTTAATGAAGAATGGATCATCGATGCAATAAAAGAGGAAATTAAAAAGTTCCTAGAAGTCAATGAAAATGAAAACACAACCTACCAGAACCTATGGGACACAGCTAAGGCAGTCTTGAGAGGAAAGTTTATAGCCATGAGTGCATATATTAAAAAGATTGAAAGATCCCAAATCAATGACCTAATGATACATCTCAAACTCCTAGAAAAACAAGAACAAGCAAATCCCAAAACAAATAGAAGGAGAGAAATAATAAAAATAAGAGCTGAAATCAATGAAATAGAAACCAAAAAAACCATACAAAGAATTAATGAAACAAAAAGTTGGTTCTTTGAAAAAATAAACAAGATCAATAGACCCCTGGCAAACCTGACTAAAATGAGGAGAGTAAAAACCCAAATTAGTAGAATCAGGAATGCAAAAGGGGAGATAACAACAAACACCATGGAAGTCCAGGAAATCATCAGAGACTACTTTGAGAACCTATATTCAAATAAATTTGAAAATCTAAAAGAAATGGACAGATTTCTAGATACATATGATCATCCAAAACTGAACCAAGAGGAAATTAATCACCTGAATAGACCTATAACACAAAATGAAATTGAAGCAGCAATCAAGAGTCTCCCCAAAAAGAAAAGTCCAGGACCTGATGGATTCTCTGCTGAATTCTATCAGACCTTTAAAGAAGAACTGATACCAACCCTCCTTAAACTGTTCCATGAAATAGAAAGGGAAGGAAAACTGCCAAACACATTTTATGAAGCCACTATTACACTTATCCCAAAACCAGGCAAAGACACCTCCAAAAAGGAGAACTATAGGCCAATCTCCTTAATGAACATTGATGCAAAAATCCTCAACAAAATAATGGCAAATCGAATTCAGCAACACATCAAAAAGATTATTCACCACGACCAGGTAGGCTTCATCCCAGGGATGCAGGGGTGGTTCAACATACGAAAATCAATAAACGTAATAAACCACATTAACAGAAGCAAAGACAAAAACCACTTGATCATCTCAATAGATGCAGAAAAAGCCTTTGATAAGATCCAACATCATTTCATGACAAAAGCTCTAAGAAAACTAGGAATAGAAGGAAAGTTCCTCAACATTATAAAAGCTATATATGACAAACCTACAGCCAGCATTATACTTAACGGAGAAAAATTAAAACCATTCCCTCTAAAATCAGGAACCAGACAAGGATGCCCACTATCTCCACTCCTATTCAACATAGTACTGGAATTCCTAGCCAGAGCAATTAGGCAAGAAGAAGGAATAAAAGGAATACAAATAGCTAAAGAAACTGTCAAAATATCCCTATTTGCAGACGACATGATCCTATACCTTAAAGACCCAAAAAACTCTACTCAGAAGCTTCTAGACATCATCAATAGCTATAGCAAGGTAGCAGGATATAAAATCAACATAGAAAAATCATTAGCATTTCTATACACTAACAATGAGCAAACGGAAAAAGAATGTATGAAAACAATTCCATTTACAATAGCCTCAAAAAAAATCAAATACCTAGGTGTAAACCTAACAAAAGATGTGAAAGACCTCTACAAGGAAAACTATACACTTCTGAAGAAAGAGATTGAGGAAGACTATAGAAAGTGGAGAAAGCTCCCATGCTCATGGATTGGTAGAATCAACATAGTAAAAATGTCTATACTCCCAAAAGTAATCTACATGTTTAATGAAATTCCCATCAAAATTCCAATGACATTCATCAAAGAGATTGAAAAATCTACTGTTAAATTTATATGGAAACACAAGAGGCCACGAATAGCCAAGGCAATACTCAGTCAAAAGAACAATGCAGGAGGTATCACAATACCTGACTTCAAACTATATTACAAAGCAATAATAATAAAAACAGCATGGTACTGGCACAAAAACAGACATGAAGACCAGTGGAACAGAATAGAGGATCCAGATATGAAGCCACACAACTATAAGCAACTTATCTTTGACAAAGGAGCTAAAAATATACGATGGAGAAATAGCAGCCTCTTCAACAAAAACTGCTGGGAAAACTGGTTAGCAGTCTGCAAAAAACTGAAACTAGATCCATGTATATCACCCTATACCAAGATTAACTCAAAATGGATCAAGGATCTTAATATCAGACCCCAAACTCTTAAGTTGATACAAGAAAGAGTAGGAAATACTCTGGAGTTAGTAGGTATAGGTAAGAACTTTCTCAATGAAACCCCAGCAGCACAGCAACTAAGAGATAGCATAGATAAATGGGACCTCATAAAACTAAAAAGCTTCTGTTCATCAAAAGAAATGGTCTCTAAGCTGAAGAGAACACCCACAGAGTGGGAGAAAATATTTGCCAACTATACATCAGACAAAGGACTGATAACCAGAATATACAGGGAACTTAAAAAACTAAATTCTCCCAAAACTAATGAACCAATAAAGAAATGGGCAGGTGAACTAAACAGAACTTTCTCAAAAGAAGAAATTCAAATGGCCAGAAAACACATGAAAAAATGCTCACCATCTCTAGCAATAAAGGAAATGCAAATTAAAACCACACTAAGATTCCACCTCACCCCTGTTAGAATAGCCATCATCAGCAACACCACCAACAACAGGTGTTGGCGAGGATGCGGGGAAAAAGGAACCCTCTTACACTGTTGGTGGGAATGTAGACTAGTACAACCACTCTGGAAAAAAATTTGGAGGCTACTTAAAAAGCTGGACATCGATCTACCATTTGATCCAGCAATACCACTCTTGGGGATATACCCAAAAGACTGTTACTCCAGAGGCACCTGCACATCCATGTTTATTGCGGCACTATTCACAATAGCCAAGTTATGGAAACAGCCAAGATGCCCCAGCGCTGACGAATGGATTAAGAAAATGTGGTATCTATACACAATGGAATTTTATGCAGCCATGAAGAAGAACGAAATGTTATCATTCGCTGGTAAATGGATGGAATTGGAGAACATCATTCTGAGTGAGGTTAGCCTGGCTCAAAAGACCAAAAATCGTATGTTCTCCCTCATATGTGGACATTAGATCAAGGGCAAACACAACAAGGGGATTGGACTATGAGCACATGATAAAAGCGAGAGCACACAAGGGAGGGGTGAGGATAGGTAAGACACCTAAAAAACTAGCTAGCATTTGTTGCCCTTAATGCAGAGAAACTAAAGCAGATACCTTAAAGCAACTGAGGCCAATAGGAAAAGGAGACCAGGAACTAGAGAAAAGGTTAGATTAAAAAGAATTAACCTAGAAGGTAACACACACGCACAGGAAATCAATGTGAGTCAATGCCCTGTATAGCTATCCTTATCTCAACCAGCAAAACCCCTTGTTCCTTCCTATTATTGCTTATACTCTCTCTACAACAAAATTAGAGATAAGGGCAAAATAGTTTCTGCTGGGTATTGAGGGGGGGAGCGGGAGGGGGTGAAGTGGGTGGTAAGGGAGGGGGTGGGGGCAGGGGGGAGAAATAAACCACGCCTTGTATGCACATATGAATAATAAAAGAAAAATGAAAAAAAAAAAAAAAAAAAACACTGAATTGTACACTTAAAAATGATAAAGGTTATTTTATGTGAATAACTCATTTTTTAAGTGAAGGTGAAATAAAGGCTTTTGCAGAAATACTGTATTTCTGAGAGAATTCACAGCCAGTAGACAGATCCAAAAAGAAATGGTAAAGGACATTCTTCAAGTAGAAAAGATAAATAATACAGGATGAAAACTTGGTCCTACATAAAGAAATAAAATATACCCGAAATGGTTAAATAGATGAATAAATACAAAAGACTCTTTATCTTTTAAATTTCTTTAAACGGTAAAAAACAGTTTGCAGAAAAAATGAAAATGTATTATGGGCACTATACCAATATTTTGAAATAAGAAGATCTATGACAACAATAACACAAAGGAGGGGAACATAAAATGGAAGATTTTTAAAAATTTTTTAATTGGCACATAATAATTACACATAATTATGGGATAAGTACAATTCAATGCATATATATATAATATGTAATGATAAAATCACAGTAATTACCATTTCCATTTAAATGGAAGAATATTGTTAGAAAAATCTTGCATCATATGTGATTTGCATAATGTTATTTAAAGGTCCACTGTAAGTTAAAGATACAGAAATAGAAGTAATCATTAAAATATACAAAAAGAGCAGAGAAAATGGAATCCTAAAATATAGTCAATTAAGAAGAAGACAGGAACCTGCACATCCATGTTTATTGCGGCACTATTCACAATAGCCAAGTTATGGAAACAGCCAAGATGCCCCACCACTGACGAAAGGATTGAGAAAATGTGGTATCTATACACAATGGAATTTTATGCAGCCATGAAGAAGAACGAAATGTTATCATTCGCTGGTAAATGGATGGAATTGGAGAACATCATTCTAAGTGAGGTTAGCCTGGCCCAAAAGACCAAAAATCATATGTTCTCCCTCATATGTGGACATTAGATCAAGGGCAAACACAACAAGGGGATTGGACTATGAGCACATGATAAAAGCCAGAGCGCACAAGGAAGGGGTGAGGATAGGTAAGACACCTAAAAAACTAGCTAGCATTTGTTGCCCTTAATGCAGAGAAACCAAACAGATACCTTGGAAGCAACTGAGGCCAATAGGAAAAGGGGAACAGGTACTAGATAAAAGGTTAGATCAAAAAGAATTAACCTAGAAGGTAACACACACGCACAGGAAATCAATGTGAGTCAATGCCCTGTATAGCTATCCTTATCTCAACCAGCAAAAACCCTTGTTCCTTCCTATTATTGCTTATACTCTCTCTACAACAAAATTAGAAATAAGGGCAAAATAGTTTCTGCTGGGTATTGGGGGGGGAGAGGGAGGGGGTAGAGTGGGTGGTAAGGGAGGGGGTGGGGGCAGGGGGGAGATATGAACCAAGCCTTGTATGCACATATGAATAATAAAAGAAAAATGAAAAAAAAAAAAAAGAAGACAGGAATAGAGAAGAAGAACAAAGAACAGATAGGACATATGGAAAATAGGTTTAAACCCATATGCTGAAAACTGCATTAAATGTAAAAGACCTAAATAGTTTAATTTTAAAAAGAGATTGTCACATAGGACCTTTAAAAAAAAAAAAAGCAAGATCAAGCCAAGTATGGTAGTAAATGCCTATAATCTCAGCATTCTGAAGGCTAAAGCAGGAAGGTCTTGAGTTCAGGGCCACCCTAGGCTATATAGGGAGACTGTTTCTCCAAAAGGAAAAATAAGATCATTCTATAAAATAATAGGCCTATAATCTTAAAAAGTGGTAAGATCATAAAAGTCAAGGAAAGACTGAAGATGGTTCCAGCCTCCAGGAGACTAAAAATAAAAAAAAAAAAAAAAGGACAATAAAATACAGCATATAATTTGAACAGAATACTTTGGCTATAAAAACATGATTGAGACAACTGGCAAATATTGAACTGGAAATGAATATTAGATGCTAGTAATATACCAATGTTAATTTCTTTGTTGCATTGTGGTTGAATAGGAGACTGTCTCCCTTTGTAGGAAATCAGACTAAAGTATTTAGAAATGATAATGGATCATGTTGGCATCTCACTTTCAAATCATTCAGAAAAAAGAAACATTTATATTGAACTGAGGAATGTTTAAAACTTTCAAAGCTTACAAAATAAATTAGATTATATCAAAATTTGAAACTGTTAAACAACAAAAAATAGTAACTGTACAAAGTTAACATGTATACATTAGAAGACAGTATTTTTACCATACAACAGAAGATATCGAAAATACATAATGGATTCTATGAATGAAAAAGAAAACAACAAACTAGAAAATGTGCAATGTATATGATAGAAATGTCATGTGATAAGCATTGTGTATGTTCATGGACAAAAAGAAAGAAAAATCTCAATGTTAAAAAACCACTCTCATTAGTAATCTAATCAAAGAAATAAAAAAATCATATGACTGATTACAATCATCAGACTGGAAAAAAAACAAAACGTCTAACAAGGAGGTGATATAACAGGACCTCCCATAAAATGGTGGTGGTAAGGTAAATGGGTAAATCAGTTTGGAGAACAATTACTAGCAAGATCAAAGACTGCATACCCTTTCTTTAATCCAGCTGATCACTTTCTAGATATAAACCCTAGCTGAACAGAATTGTCATTGCTAGGAGCTTGATAGAAAATGCAGAATCTCAGAAACAACTCAAGACCTACTCAATCAGAATCTACATTTAGCAAATCTCCATGTGATCCATACACACAGCAACATTTGAAGAGCACCACTCTTGAGAAACTTTGAATGTGAGTCCAAAGATACATGAACACTTATTGTGTCACTGTCTGCCATAGCAAACAACAGAAAGCAAACCAAATTACCCTCAGAGTATCAGTCAATATATTTATCCTAAAATAACAACCCCCAAAACTCTTAAAACAGGGTTTAAAACTTACTCACATTATACATTCTTAAGAAACAAGTTAGCAGGAAAGCTCTGTTTGTTGAAGGTACTCAAGAACTCAACCATGATTTTGAAAGTTGCCATTTGTACTTACCAAGGGAACATAAAATAACTCTGGAGAAACCTGCACTGGAAATTAAATGCTAAACTCAAAAGTAACACATCACTTCTGTTCACATTTTATCAGCCAGAAATAGTCACATAGTCCAACCTATACAAAGGAAGCCCAGGAAATATAATTCTCTTTATGGCAAAAGAAGGTTGAGCTAAAACTTATGATGAATAGCACTTATGACAACCACTGGAATTAGGAGGAAATGTGGATTATTCAAACAGTGGAGTGACTAAAATTAACATACTAGGTCTATACACATTATAACGCTCCCCCCATAAGGACAGACATTTTTGTCTATTTTGCTCATAGCTGTATCCCCAGCCCTAAGAGTAATGCCTAGCACATAGCAGATAATTCATTTTTGTTTAGTGAATGAACATCTCAAAATAGCAAAGACTGAGAATCATCTATATAAATGTTTTTTTAACACAAAGTGAAACAATATATGATCTATAGATTTTTTTAAAGAACTAGGATACACCAAATTTATGATACTTATTTCCTCAGAAGAGCAGGAAAAGAAATAAGACCAAGAAAGGGGACACAAATTGTATTTGTCTTTTTTAAAAATATGTATCTCTGTCTACATACATTTATATTTACGTTATATATATGTATACCATATGAATCAAAACTGAAAAATTGTTAATATTTCTTAATTAAGAGAAGTTGGTGCATAAGTCTTTTTTATTCTCTTCAGTTTTAGAGCTCTACTTAAAGGTATTAGGGAAATACTACTACTTTCATATCTCACAGAACAGAACTTATGGTGTTCTACCTACACTTATGTGAGCATACCCACATGGGAAAAGGAAGAAATCTGGAAGATAATTTGAAGAAACAAAAAAACTTTGATGCTTCATGCTTTAGCTTCAAAATTCTTGAGAAATTTAGAATTTTTATCCATAATATTCTTAGTCTTTTTTCAATATTAACTACATTTTAACTGCATATTTTGTTCCTCAAAACCTATATAAAATTAACATGCAAGAAAAATATACTCTGTTTACTCTACTGATTCACATACCTACCTCATATTGCAGGATGCCCCCAGGGCAGAAAGAGTGGGAACACTTACTCTACTTTGGGAGTAAAAGCCAAAAAAAAAATCACTCAGTTTCCCCTGTAATAGAACTGGAGAAAATACTACACAAGAGAATGATCCTCAGAATTTAACCTTGACCTTACCCTTTGTGGTAATTAATTTTATGTGACAACTTGGCTAGGCTATGATAACCAGACATCTGGCTAAATGTTTCTGTGAAGATATTTTTGAACAAAACTAACACTTATAATATCAGTAGAGTGTGAATAAAGAAGATTATCCCTTGTAAAGAGGATAATTCTTCTCCAATCACAGCTGAAGACCTTAGTTTTTTGTTTGTTTTTTCAAAAAGGCTGACTTCAACATAGGAAGAGAATTCTGCTAGGAGACTGCTTCTGGATTAAAGTTATAACACTAACTCTTTCCTGGAATGCTAGCTTGCCAGGTTACACTGAAGATTTTAGACTTGGTGACCTCCATAATTCTGTGAGCCAATTCCTTAAAAACAACCAAAAAAATTCCCTAAACAGACAGATAAGTGCACGCACACACACACACACACACACACACACACACACACACACAAAATATCATCTTGGGTTTTTTTTTTTTAAGGGAATCCTGACTAATAAACTCTTACACCAGAGCCAGTGACTATTTTTTTCTATGACAATACTACAATAAATCGTATTTCCTCAAACAACCATCACTAAGACAATTATATGCTTTTCCCCTAAAAGACTGGGGTTTTTATTTGGTCCTTCCTATTATTGCTTATACTCTCTCTTCAACAAAATTAGAGGTAAGGGCAGAATAGTTTCTGCTAGGTAGCAAGGGGTAAGGGGGGATAAGGGAGGGGTGGGGGGTAAGGGAGGGGCAGGGGGAAGGGAGGAAAAATGACCCAAACATTGTATGCACATATGAATAAAATTAAAATTAAAAAAAAAAGACTGGGGTTTTTAAAGATCAAACTATGAGTAATATCTTTTATTAAACATAATACAGTAAGCCCACCTTATTTGCATTTATTGCATGCAGTTTTGACCAAGCACAGTCAAAGAAAATTTTTTTAAATCAGAATAAATTTCAAAAACAAAAATTTTAAACTCCCATGCACATATCATGCCACCCAGATGATGTAAAGAAGCTCTCAGTCAGTCCCACAATCATTGTGTGATCTGCTGAGTGTTTCCCTATCCTTCATTTTGTGAAAATATTCTTCCCAAAAAGCAAGGTCAAAGTTAACGTGCAAATAAGATAGAGGTTTTGGTGAGCAGTTTCAAAAAGCAATTTTTATGACAGTAATGTAGCCTTCAAGTAATAGGTGTTCAGACCTACTGTATATATAGTGTAGGTAAATTTGAGTTTTAGAGTGCTGAACTCTGTGCATCCTGAGCATTTGTGGTTTTTCCTTAACGGCAGCCTCCTTGGAACCATACACCAACAAATACCAAGGGTCTACTGTACAAGACTACTAATACATGCAAATAAATCTAGAATGAATCAGAAGATAACTAAAGGCTAAAGAAGGGTTACAGGCTTAATTGTTTTTGAAAAAGTAATGACAAACATGGGCCTAAAATAACTATTCTAAATAACAGAAATTTCAGATAATAAAAACTGTTCAATTAAAATCTTACCTTTTAGTTTTCATTTGGTCCCTCAGTTTGCTGTACATCTCTAGCACTTAAAAAAGAGAAAAGAGCAACAAGCATTATATAGAGAAAGTGAAAGACTAATTAAAACTAAAGGAAATGCATCAAGAATCCTACTCCATTTCTAGTTCCTCACCTGGAAGACACAGCATTAATTTATCAACAGTGGCAGAAATATTTCTCTGTTGTAGTCGACACTGCTTCAGCTCTTCCATTGCTATTACCAGCTTGGCAAGAGGGAAAAAAACTGAATTATGCCAATAGCTGTAAATAAAAAGCTTTCAGTCACATTTTTCCACACTGTGTTCAATTCATCAAAAAATCCCAGACAGTTTCATAGTAAAACCTGCCAAGTAGACTAAGGAACTGCCTTTACCAATCAGTAAAACATTCCTGCACAGTTTCCTACTTTCTTCCCAAGATACAGACTCTTCTAGGAAGGGCTAGGTAAAATAAAATCCTAAAATACAGGAGCTATCCAGGAGAAAAGAAAACATTTTGCATAGTTTCTCTAAATCCTATTCAGACTCTTCATGATTTATGGTTTCACCAGTCTTCTGTGAAGATCCTGTATTTCCATCATCAGCACTAGACTCCTAGAGAAAAATAGTCCTTCCTATGCAGCTCAAATGAGCATGAAAATGATCTTCTACCAGGTCTCTAATTCAACAAAATAAACCACACACCAGAAGAGGTGGCTTTACTAGGAGATGCAGTTTTGTGAAGGTAATTTACTTTTCTTCCCATAGCTCCCATTTTAAAGGATTCTATCTGAAGTCATCTCACAATATAACTAGTAATAACTGTACTCTCTGAAGAATTTAAAATACGTGACATAAAAAAGCAAAATTTACATATTCTTGTTGCATTTATCCCACAACCAGAACATAAGAATGTTATCTCCTTAGATGTCATGCAAAAAAAAAAAAAAACAAAGAAAGAGAAAGAAGGTACATGATATGGAGAACAATAATTGACTATGAATCAGAAAACTTGGAGTTCAGTCCCAGTCTGTTAATTATCATATAAACTTCAGCAAATAACCTGTTTTAGTTTCCTCATCAATGAAATAATGATAATACCTATCTGACTTGCCATTGGTATGCCATGAGGTTCAAGTAAATAAATGGATATAAAATAAAATTGCAAATTATAAAGGTTTAAATGGTGAGTACATTAATCAATAGAATAAATGATTCATTTTTAAGTAAATATTTACTGAACACCTATTATGTCAGTCATTATTTAGGTAGCTGAAAGGGATACAGTACTGCAAAAAAAACAACAAAACTTCCTGACTGTATGGAGCTTAATTTCTAATGGAGAGAGACAGACAAAAAACAACTACAAAAGTAAAAACATATATCAAGAATATGATAGGTACAGTGGAGAAAAATAAAGTGGGAAAAGGTAAAAATCAGGCAGTAAATGAGGGTGAGACTACAATTTCCAATAAGGTGGTTAGAGAAGGTCATATTAAGAAGGTAACATTTGAGGAAGACTTGAAGTAGGTAAATACTGGAGAACAAGCATTCCAGGCAGACAGAACAGCATTGCCATATTTACTACTCAGTGATTTTAAAAACATAGCTAATGAAGGCTGTATCTTCTCTCATTATACTTTGTAGTGGCTGTGTTCGTTTAATTCAGATAAACATTACAAGAAGCTCAATAACATCCTAGCGCTTCCAACATAATTCTTATAGCCTTGCAAGCCACCAAGTAAAGAACAGTCATCAAAAGAGAATGGCACAAAACAGAAAAGATTTTTTCAAAAGGTAAACTGGTCTTACTTCCTTTCCCTCATGTTGTAGTTTTCTATTAGTATCCGTCACTTGATTCTGTGGAAAGAAGACAATTTAAACTCATAAAAAACAAACATTTAGACAGTAGTTGGATAAACATCAAAATTAAATATGATAAAACTGGAGTTAGGCAGCTAGATACTTTTGGTATTCTACCACATGTCCAATGGCATTCTCTTGAATTTAAACTATTTCAATTTTCTACTAGACATTCAATTAAGAAAAATTTAATTAGAGATATACTTAGTTTGGAACATTCCAAACTAATATACTACAATAACCAAAGTCACATTTTAACTCTGGAGAAAAGGGGGAAAAGAGAAATGTAAAACAGAAAAAGTAATCCACAAAGATCTAGCTCTCTATAATGTCTAGAAGGAACAAGAGACAAATTTTATCATAAACATTTCCTAGCTCCACCAATGTATTACTCAAAGGATAGGTATGAACTCAACTTTTTAACTCAAATCAAATTTTTACTCTTTGTTTATTATCCTAATTTTAGAAACTTATATCTTAATTCTTCTTGGATCTTTAATTCTTAGCAGTTCTCAACCTTTCCATATTACCATTAATCTCTTTTTCAGATAGTCAAAAATATGTCAAAAAGTCTTCAAAAGATCTAAAGCTCATAAGTTAAAGGAACAGGCACACACTTTTACTAGCATCTACTTTTGATATCTCCATTGCTTTAAAAAAAATTAAGTATATAGAATAGTAATTTCTTCATCATTCCAGATGTTATCAAAATATGACCAATATTAACTTCTAAACTTTTTTATAGAGGCTGTCTAGCCTTCAACTAATAACAGCTACTTCTTATACTTTTACTACATTCTCCAGCCTACTATTTCCTATGATATCCCTTAAAGCATCAAGAAATATTGGTTGATGTTATTAATACATGTGTGCACGTGCACACATGTGCATACATACAATATAACATGCACATAAATGCCCAAGAAAATGGTATCACAGTGTTTTCCAAAGTTATTTAACATAACTTGCTTTTATTCAAGATCGTCTCAAGGAACTAGTTTTTCAGAAAACATACTTTTTGAAAATGTTGCTCTAAGCTATATACTATACCCAGACTACATTTTCAGAGTAGATTACCACATGCACCCTGCTTTCAAGCACAAAATGAAATCCAACCTCCTCCAGAAAACCTTTATAAAGTATCAGAGAGGCAAGAAACACTCAAATTACCACTTTATTATTTGCTTAATAGCACCACATGTGAAACACTTTGTTGTTTTATTGGACTATGAGCTCAATATGAATTAAGAGTGTGGTATAGCCGCCCAAAATGCAGGTCTAAGACTTTAATAAAAGCATTATCAAAAACAGAGATCAGCAATCTGTTTCCATAAAGGGTCAGATAGTAAATATTTTAGACTTTGCAGGCCACACAGTTTCTGCTACAGCAAGCAGGAATGCAGTCATGAACAAAATGTAAATGAGTAGGTGTGGATATGTACCAATAAAACTTTATTTATAAAAGGCAGAAGGTAAGCTGGATTTGGCCTGCAAGACAGAGCTTAGGCTCTAATTCTAGCTGTGGCCTAGGATAAGTGAGGTGGTAAGATTACGGTAAAACCAAACTACGAGAATTACATTCAGATGCCATGTTTTACAAAGGCCACTAACAATCTAAAGCATGATTCAATGTGAATAGATCCAAAGGTGGACCAAACGAAAAACAAATGAAAGAATGTTTAGCCTGGGGAGGGGATGGATAGACACACACACACACACACACACACAGAAGACTCAGATGGAGACACTAGGTATTTACTATACCTAGCCGATACAATACACACCACACTTGAACAAAGGCTGTCCTCAAATTTTGAAGAGCTAGCAGAAGATAGCTCTCTAAAAATGGAGCATATTACTCAAGTCAATAAATGGATGTTACTAGAAAAATAGGATTCAGCTCAACATAACAAAAACCTTTCAGGCAACATGAATAAAAAATATGAGTTGCCTAGAATAATAGCACTATCCCCCCTCAAAGTAGTTATTTGATAATAAATTATAATTTTTTTATCCTATACTGGAGATCTCCTAAAATTAAACCCTCCGTAAATACTACTAAATTCAGCACCATTGTTTCTACTAAAGTAGCCTAGTTTATCTTATGAACATACCATTTCTCACTTTTTTCAACTCGAACTCATTGTACAAAATGCACTTTACATTGCAACTCAGTACGTAAGTATAGGAAATACAACACACACACAGACTGAAACAATTTTCAAGAAACAATGTTTATCCTTATTACATGTAATAGACTTTTATTTCCTATTCAATTCTATTCTGTTTAATAAGCCAAGTTGATTTCATGCAAACCATGGTCCAAAACATATGCACTGGAGCCTAATCAATGTTTCTGATAAGAAAGAGTAACTATTTCCATTCTAGTACGTAACTATTCCAATACATCAAATCACATCAAATCACATCACATCACATCAAATTCTAGGAGAGTACTTCTTTTGATTCAGAAAACAAATACAGGTGTGTGTGTGTGTATATATATATATATATATATATATATATATATATATATATA
This sequence comes from Castor canadensis, assembly GCF_047511655.1. Taxonomy (NCBI): domain Eukaryota; kingdom Metazoa; phylum Chordata; class Mammalia; order Rodentia; family Castoridae; genus Castor; species Castor canadensis. The sequence goes on from NC_133397.1 coordinate 62,955,695, forward strand.
TATACACACACTTATATGCATGCTGTGGATAAAAAGAAATAATGGGCATCCTAGAGAATGTAACTTCTTTTCATTGCTATGTTAAAATAGTATTGGAAGTGGTTAACACTTGACCTTTTCCATTTTCCATACTCCTTAGAGTTCAGAAATCTCTACATTTCATAGGTTCTTAACTTCAGTCAAATGGATTCCCCTAGAGCAGAACCCTACCAGGTGCAGCTAGACATTAATCCCCCAGCCCTCTGAGTAACTGAGAAGAACCTGAAGCAACCAAACATCCCAAACTGGTAGCATGCAGTTCAGGTGTTCCTTCAGAGGCATCCTGACCAATTTGAAGAAATTTGCAATTTAAAGTAATCAGAAATAAGGGGAGAAAAGGGAAAAGTAGATGAGTGCCAATCAGCAAATGATACCAGTAATTGGTGAACATTATAGGCAATTTTTAGTGCTATCTAGCCAAGGAGATAATCCTACCACAGGACCACTACAATATCCTGTGGCCCATCATGGACAAGAATCCCAAAGGAATTGTGTATGAAAGAAGTGTGGGATACAGGTGTTCGAACAACATAGAGAGGAACAGGCCAAGATAAGGTTGGGAAGCTGAGCTGATTGGGTGAAGACAAATAGCACAAAAAATCAAAAGACTTGTTAACTCTAGAGTAGAGGAAACAATGAAGAGAGGTACAAAAGATAGATTTAATTTTGTTGGCAATACTCCATTTCTTAAGATAGCTAGATACTGTTGTATAGGTCCATAAATTTCATTTTAAAACCTTAGGACCCAATGTGATTTAGACTTCAGAATTTTGGAGATTTAATAAAGATAATAAGGGATATGCTATATATTATACAACATCCTTCAGTGGGAACTACCATATCACCCCATAATCAAACATACTATTTCTGTAGCAAAACACAAAAATTCACATTGAGTAAACTGAGGATTTGATAGTTTCATGTCCATGTAGGTCATGTTTTACAGTCAAATGATTTTCTTTTCCAGTTCTGTTGTTTGAACTCGGGGCTTCACACTTGCCAGGCAGGCACCCTGCCACTTGAGCCACTCCACTAGCCCTTTATGTGTTGAGTATTTTTGAGATAGGGTTTCACAAACTATTTGCAAGGGCTGGCTTCTAACCACAATCCTTCTGATCTCTGCCTCCTGAACAGCTAGGGTTATAAGTGGAAGTCACTGGTGCCCAGCTCAAATTAATTTTTTAACTATTGTAGCTTTAAAAATATAATTAAACATCTGACAGTCCACTTTGCCCAAAATAAAATTGTTTCTTTGCTTTTCTTACCAATGTTTAGCTTTGGGTTTTGTTTTTTTTTTTTTCCTGATCTTTTTTTTTCTGTACTAGGGTTTGAACTCAGGGCTTTGTGCTTTCTCGGCAGGCATTCTGCCACTCTTACCAAGTATTTTTTTTTAGATAAACTTTATATTTGCATTCCCAAGAAAATCATTTTAGCATTTTAATTCAAATTCCAAAAGAAAAAACTTAAAGCATAAGAACTAGAAAATAAGACAACTTATTACTTACAGATCATATGAGAAGTGCTTACACAGAAAGCTCAAAAAAACCTAAACACAAATTATTTGACATAACTTAAGAGTTTGGTGGAGTTTTTAGAGTTAAGATCAATAAGCAAAGTCAGTTATCCAAGCTAAGTGAATTTGCTGCAGCAGGGACCCAGACCAACATGCCTAGCCTCCTTCCTGAAACTGAATCTGTCACATCAAGAAACAACCTCCATACTTTGATAGAAGACATTCCACAACTACCACAAACCTGTTTTTCCTTGACCTCGGTGACATGCTACAAATAAATCTATAGCAATGCCCTGAAATTCTGTCGTCCTACTGATGTAGTTTCCAGCAAGAAAACAAGTGACATAAAGAGTTTGAAAGAAACAGTTACTGATCAGTGGTTCTCATCCACACAAAGTATCCCAATTAAACTCTAACTCTTTTTACCGAAAGAGCCATAATCTCAGTATAAATTCTTTTTACTACACAAAACTCTTTACTATAAATATGTAGCCTACAATGTAGTTCCTATTCTTCTACTACTGATCAGAACTAGAAGAGCAAAGAGAATAAAGTATCTGGTAGAGCCTCCTTACTTTGAGTTTCTGAGCTTCTCCTCTCACTTTCAGCAGTTCAGTAATAGAGTCCACAAAACCCTGGTAGTGAAAGTTGCACATTTTCTCAATTTCTCGATCATGATTGCGGATGCGAGTCTCAAGCTTCTCCATGAATCGTCCATGTTCCTCACCATCATAGACAGACCTTTAAAAAAAATTGAATGAATATTACACCACACTTACTTCAAAGGAGAAAGAATTACAAACCCAGAAGCAAATTTCTATGGAAATTAGATACTTAGGGCTCATAAACCACAATGTAATCCAATTGTATTAACACTGTCTAAATACTAAAAGAGTATTTTTTAGGGAAGAAGTTTTATTTGTTTTTCTTGTAGTGCTGGTGATTGAACCCATGGCCTTGTATATGCTAGGAAAATGCTGTACCACTGACCTACATCACCAACCCCAGGACAGTATGTTTTATAGAAAATCCAAAATTTTGCTTTGTTATTCACCTAAAAATATTTGACAGTATTCATCACAGAATTCTCATCATAAGATGAAAAGAATGAATCGTACCTCCCTTGTCTGTTGTCTATTTAACTAGTCTAGAAAAACTCAATTTTGGTAAACCCAACTATTCAATCACTCAATGACTATACCCACAAACTTGATCACTGTTGGAAAAAAAAAAATCACATAGCCAGGTTGGCTAGATTCAGAATAGCTAAACAGCTACAAATCTAAATTAGGTACTTACTGCCACTAGAAAGATGTAGTACATGCTGAATATTCCTTATCCAAAATGCTTGACAGCAGAAGTGATGCACATTTGAATTTTTTTCAGATTTTGAAATACTTATATGTACATAATGATATATCTTGGGATGGAACTCAAATCTAAATACAAAATTTATTAATGTTTCATATGCAGCTTATACACAGAGCCCGAAAACAATTTTATATAACATTTTTAGTGCAATCAGTGTTTTAACTGCAATTCATCACAAAACATCCAGTATGGAATTTTCTACTTGTGACATATGTCATACAGCATTCAAAAGTTTTGGATTTTAGGCCATTTCAGACTTTAGAGTTTTGGATGAGTTATGCTCAACTTGCATAACTATTATCTCCTCCAAAAAAAATCGCTTTTTATTTTCCAGAATAACTAAGTGTGGGAACCTTACTCTCTCCTATCTTCAAATATTAATCCCCTCACTCTCAGCTACTAATCTGACTATATACCTTACAGAAAAAACAGACACACTAAACTGTCTCTTCTCCATGAAAATCAGCCAACCTACTTACTTACATCTGCACCTCCTACTCTGTCTGCTGTGCTATAAGTATAGAAGTTTTCCAAACTCTTATTTGTAGTCGTACCCGCTTGTCTCAAGAACTTTACTCCTGCAATTATTCCCTTTTATCCATATATTTCTTCCTCTCTTCTAGACCATTCTTATATGAGATATTTTTTTGGCAGTACTGGGGTTTGAACTCAGGGCCTCATTCTTGCTAGGCAGGCACACTACCACTTGAGCTACTCCATCAGCCCTGTTTTGTTAGGTATTTGTCAAAATAGGGTCACGTAAACTATTTGCCCAGGCTGGTTTTGAATCACAGTCCTCCTGATCTCTGCCTCCTGAGAAGTTAGGAGTACAGTTCTGAGCCACTGGTGCCCAACTATGAGACTTTTTTAAATTAGTTACACATCCCCTCCAGCTACCATCTTGCTTCTCTGTTTTCCTTTCCAACAAAACTCCTTTCTACTTCCTCACCTCCTTATTCCCATACCTTACTAGGGCAAGTATTCATCATATTCTACCTAATAGCAGCATTTGGTAGGATTTGTATTCTCCCATTCATTAAATACTCTCTTCTGCAGATTTCAGTGATAACCATACTAATATGGTTTTTTTAACCTTTTACTGACATGCCGTCTCAATCTCCATTCTTGGTTCTTCTTTCTCTATTGCTTTTCTAAATAGTCCTAAAACCACTTCTCTATGTTGTCTCACCAAAAAATCTCATAACTTTAAAATACTACCCATAGGGGAAAATAAACAGAGAGGGTAAAGAAGGACAAATATGGTAGATGTACTTTGTATATGTATATGAAAATAGAACAATGAAACTCATTGAAATTGTTCTGGGAAAGGGGGTAATGGTGGATGAGAAAGAATAATAGCAGGGGTGAATCCAATTAAGTTATACTATAAACAAATATATAATGTCGCAATGTGTCCCCCATGCAACTAACACTAATAAAAAAATAAAATACCATCCATATAGTGCTGACTTTCTAATCTATACCCACAATTCAGAGTGCTCCCCTGAGTACTAAACTCAAATATCCAGCTATTATTTAACATCTTCAATTGGATTTTTTAAAGCCACCTCAAATTTTATTACCAGTCTATCTTCACCTCACCATACCACCACAGCTAATGGCCCTATACAGTTGCCCAAACTAAATATCCAGGAATCACTTTCCATCCTACCCCCATCCAGTCCACTTATAAGTCCTCCCAACTCAGCCTTGAAAACATGTCTAAAATTAATCACATCCCATCATTTCTATAATCAACATCACCACTCCAGACCAATGCAACAGCCTCCCAATTGTCTTCATTCTGTACTTCCTCATCTCCTTCATCAATACAGATACTCTACAGGTAGTTAAAATGATCTTTTTACAGCTATAATTTATATATTATCACCACTTCCCTCCCCACTTAAGTATCTCCTCTCGCTCTGCTTTGCAAAAAGAATAAAAACTTGAATCTTTACCTTAACCTATAATGTCCTACAGAATCTAGTCATTCTATCTATCTCTACCCTTAACCCTTCTCTATACTCTGTGCTCCATCTACACTTGCTTTTTTTTTTTTTTTTTTTTTTAGGTCTCTTCCTGCCTCAAGGATTTGTTTTTCTGATCTTATGTTAGTAGTGTTTATTCCCTATATTTTTTTTAACAATCTCCCGCTCATTGTCATCCATGGTTTATTATCTATCTCTCCCTACAAACTGCCCCAAGTAGATTATAAACCCAAGGGCAAGAACTTTACCATATTCGCCACTCTACCTCTAGAACAGTGCCAGACAGATAGTGGGCAGTAAGTAAATATCCACTGACTGAAGAATGTCCAACACTATCTCTACTATTTCTTTGATGTCTGACATTTGTTCAACAAATATACATTTGCTCATTGCCAAGATTTTGCAGTTCTATAATCATTTATAGACTCCAGATCACTACCCTAGACCCTGTGATCAGAAAGCACACTATCCTAAGCAAGTGAGTTCCATTGCAGTAACCACAGATTAAAACACATCCATATTTGCTTCCAGTAAAGATTCTGGATGCTTATGTCAGAAAAAGCAGAGCAATCTATATTCACTTCCCTTCCCCTGGAATAAACAGAGATCTTCAAATAAATTATAAATAATTCCCCAAGTGGCTATTCTTGACCTGAAGGATTTAGAATTTACCATTGGCTCTCCAGCAAATCTCAAATAAGCTTAACTTTTCCCCTTTGAAAGTTTTCTACTCCTTATCATTAGAACAGCAGAAGGAATCACTGAAAACTCCTCAATCTAAATGACATAAGACGGCATTATTAAATACTAAACACCATCAGTTTCAAGTTCAGCACATTCTGATTCAACAATACTTCTAAGGGAGGTAACAAGGCTAGTTCCCTCTATTAGGTAAAACTTTTCATTTTTTTCCCTCCAAAGATCTATAATAATATCACAAAGGACAACTTAGAAAGCAGAAAATTCCAAAGTCAAGAAACTCAGAACTTACATTAATAATGTCTCCCTAAATTCCCTGCACTTCCTATTTAAAACAAAACAGAAATCAAAAACCAAAGAAAGGAAATACAAATTTTAGCAATCTGATTGTGTGGCCTTGGTCTTAGCACTGTAATTACCAAGAATCTTTTGCTAATTCAGTTAATCTCTCTGACCCTCAGAGCTTTCTCATTTACAAAATAGGAAGCAATCAATTACAAAGTCTCTGAAGCACTATTTTCCCTTTAAGTCTCTACAGTTCACTTCCACTTTCAAATTCAGTCAATAATGTAAAGATCATATATTTTCAGAATAGTACAGACACAAGTTAATGAATTTTTAATCTCCTCATCACTACTCCCACCTGTTTCTGCTTAGTTCCTTTATGATTTTAATATTCTCTTGAATTATAATGTTGAGTAACTTGAGAGGTTTCAGTGGAGCCCCAGAGTATTTTGAGAATAAAAGTTAGAGTAAAATCTAAAACACATACATTTAAAATAGTGAATATGAACTACATTTAGTAGGCTTATGTACCATGAGTATGCATCAAGAAATCCATGATTCCCAGATTCTATGCGAATCTTTTGTGTACATGGGCAAGTGCACATATATGTATTTTTATGTGAAAAGGATCCATAGTTTCTATCTGGTTATCAAACAGATCAAAAAGCACTGATTTAAATGTTTTATTTCAAATTGCTACAATAGTAATCTGAATGCTTGGACTGACCCCTACCTAATAGTTCACCTTGAATCAGCATTTTAAGCATACCTCAGCATAACTCATTGCTAACCAACAGATCTAACAGATACAAAAGGCAAAAAACAAAAATAAATAAGAAACTCTGGGAAGGTCTCAACTAATCTAATACTGGCGGTCAACATTGTACTTGTATCAATTTTCCCCTTCTGAACAAGTAACTTAAAGTGGAGAAAGACTGCCACCTAGTGATGGCCAATTTCTAACATTTCCTAAAATTTAAAAATGTATCCAAAAAAAAAGGGACTGCTAAAAAAAAAAAAAAAAAATCTAAAAATGATATTCTATGAAACCTGTTGGCCCAGACCTGTAGCCAATTGTTGAATGAAATATGAAGTACTCTGATTTTTAAATTTACATTTCTATTAAAGTCAAGATCTTTAAAACAAGTCATGTGCTTCTGATATGTCCAGGTTAAACAAGACTATGGAACAAACTTACCACTGGCTTAGTTATTTATGATAATCTCAAGAGTATTCTAATATGTTGTAAAAATAAATAAACAAGAAGAAATGCTTAGAAATTAACAATAATTTTAATAGCCTAAATTTCAACTGAAATAAATAAACGCTGGCCTAGCAAGTCTGACTTCCAAAACCCACCAAATAAACTACAGATTTCATCAAAAAGTAAAATATTTATCCTAGTATATATACCTGATGCATACTTCAAAACAACATAATTGTACTATATCCCTCTCCTGCATACTAAAACAGACTTTATCTGGTCATGGTGGCACAAGTAAAACATAAGATGGCAAAAGACTGAGATAGCCTCAAATTCAAAGCTAGCCTGGGTTACATAGTGAGACCCTATCTCAAAAGATGGTCGGGGGGAAGACTTTAACTTACAAAATGGCACTTGAGGAATTTGATTTAACAAATATTTATCTTTCTCCTAAACTGAACCACTAAAGGATTATATAACTTGTTCAGAGCCTGTTATCAGCTCAAATCTGCACAAAAGAAGGGAAAGAAGCCAGGAGTGGTGGTATACACCTGCGATCCCAGCACTTGGTAGACTGAGGCAGGAGGATCAAGAGTTCAGGCCAGTTTAGCATACATAGTGAGACCTTGCCTCAAAAAAATAAATAAATAAAAAGGATAGGAAGGAAAAAATGTTGTGTGCATTATGTTATTCCATTTAAACCCTATGTACCTTATAAATATTAGGCTTTGTTTATATTTTAGAAATAAGGAACCTGAAATCCAAGAAGGTGAAGTAACTTGCCAAGTTCACACAACTAGAAAGTATCCTCTCTAGTGTATCAGTCAGTCTCCTGTTAGAGTAAAAAAAGCAAGTCAACATGTTAGAGTTGAAAGAGGTCTTAAAGTTGGAATACAAAGCTCTCATTGTACACTCTAGGAAACTGAGGCCAAGAAAAGCTAAATGCCTTAATCAAAATTACTTTGCTTGTTACTGATACAGCTGGGCTTGACTCCCAAAGAAAACACAATTAGAAAAAGGTACTGCAATATGAATCCCAACACAAAGCTAAGTGGTTGAAAAGAGAGCAAGAGATACAAACTTCTACTTCAAGATGAGTCAGTACCTATTAATTGTACCTACACAACACAGCTATTGCCTTCTTCCTGTTGGAAGAGTCTCATTTCATTCTGGTACTTCACCTTCCTACTCCAACACTAGTTAAAAACCAGTTAAGTTTGTAAAGCAATCATGGTAATTCCATTCCTCTTGTCGGTTGCCATAAGGGCATGTGACATAACTCTCACCAATGAGAAGTAAAACAAAATTTGTTACTAAGGGTTCCACACAAGGTTTTCTAATCCCTGAAGGACACAGGGAAAGAAACTGCTTTTCCTACTTCTGGACACTCCCCTGTTGAAAGTATAATACTAAAGAATGAATGCAGCAACCACCCTGAGATGAGAGGAGATATTACCCATAATCTGAGGATGGCAACAAGGGAAAAATGGAAACCACCTGGGTGAAGCCAGGATGGTGAACACATCTTCGGCAGATTTCATAGTATATGTCAATAATTTTCCTATTGTTTAATATTTTAATATTGTTTTCCTCAATATTCTGCTATTTGCAAAGGAAAGTATCCTAAATGAAAGAACACTGTCCAATCTTCAAAGGTAGCAGGCAAATCAAAGAAACAACCAACAGTAAATTAGGGTGTACACATTGCTAAGGAATCCTGACTTTGAACATAAATTGCTCTCCCCCATTTTTTCCAGTTTAGTTAATAATCATTCCCATTTGCCCTTTGAATCTCAGCTTGAATCTTACTTCTAGAAATCCCTCTGTAATCACAAAGACTCTGTTATGCTTATCTGCTTTGTGATTATCACCCTCACAGTATATTCTGATTGCCCATTCATTTGTCAATTTCCCTATTCTGGAACGTTAATCTCCTCTTGGACAAGTACTGTGTCTTACCCATTTTAGCTCCAGCTACTAGCACAGGGCCTGGGGACAGAGAAGACTCTCCACATATGCTGAAGACAGACAAAGAGAAGGAAGGGCAGGATACTAACTGATGCGGACTTTCCATTCTTTCAAAGGTGGATGTAACCAGGAATATAGGTAGAAGGATAAAGGAGAATGATGGAGGGGGTGAACTCAACTATGATATATTGTAAGGACTTTTGTAAATTCAATGTACCCCCAGTACAATAATAGTTTTTAAAAGGTGGATGCAGAGTAATGCGTGATATAAAGGATATCTGTTGGGATCTTTTTAGAACTAGGGAAAACTTCAAGATACAAAGTACTGAACATTTTGGTTTCTGGTTTTGATTAATCTAAGAAAAATTCCAGAGTTTATTCTGGTCTTTTCTTTTTCATATATGTTTTTTAACTTGTCATGGTTTTAGTCCTCAAACATTTTCTTTTCATTAAACTCCATAAAAGCATCATTAGTATTTTTGTTTACTCCAAAAGTTAAAAATAAAATGGAAAAACAGATTTCTGCATGATGTTGAAAGAGAAACTAAAGGAGGTCAAAAAGAGTTTAAAGTCCCTTCTCTTTACTTTAGCATGACTATCAATTTCATTCAGATCTTAGTTTATGATTTGGATGCTCTGGGCATATAAAGACAAATTAGATCAATGTATATCATCATCAATAAAGGAGAAGCAGTTAATGAATTCTAGTTAATGAATTCTAAACTGAACACTATATCCAGATGCTTTTGTACTGCCACAGGAGATCAAACACAAACCCTTTTTCCACCCTTGCAGATCTCAAGGTATCCAATTGGCTTTACCAACAAAGCCCATGCATCCAAAAGAATGGTATAAGAGAGAGCTCCCTCAAGGCAGGAAGGGAAACCAAGGATGGCCATTTTCAAATGAGTAAAAATAGGGTGGAAGCCACAGCACTTGGGAGGCTAAGGCAGGACTGCAAGTTCAAGGCCAGCCTGGGCTACATCATGAGACTGGGCTACATAATGTCTGGAAAAGAAAAAAAAAAAAGTGGAAGAGTTTCAACTGGCACTTAGCCAAAAGACCCAGTAAAAACCTGGTTTTGGTTAAATACCACTGGAAACTTCCAGAGAAGGAGAATTTGTCACAAAACATCAGTCAAATAAACAACAACAGAAATAAAACAGGAAATAAACTAATGAAAGCAAGGAAACTCCAAATTAAGGATATAGAAACTACCATAACTACTACTGTAATAATGATACACTTTTGGAACAGCTAAGCATTATCAATAAATGAAGATACAAAGGCCCAAGAGGATATATTAATGGCTGAATTTCGTCCTTTGTACCAATTTGTTGTTAAATGCAAAAAGATTTATTCCACTGTATCTTTCACTGATAGTTGGATCATGAATGTTTCTGGCAATCAAGGTAAAAAATAAAGAGTGCATCTACAGCCTGGTGATACCTACTGAACCTAACCTGGAAGTTGGTAAAAGCAAAGTAGTTGGAGTATACAAGGTTACAATACATCTGTAGACTAGCTATAATTTCACTGCATAGAATTTAATGAGTCTAGTTTGATGCTAGAGCTAAATGAAACTACCAATACATTTAACATCTATCATCACCATAGTGAGTCTGATTCTAGGGGATGTTGGCAAAATTACTCAAAATTCTTTACAAAAGATATTAAGTATTTAGTTAAGTAATTACTCTGAAGAGATATGTAAATATTAAGAAACTGCATATTAATGGCTGAAACACTTCAAAACTTCCACATTTAAAATTATTATCATGGTTCCAATAACAGAGATCATAAAGCTATCAAGAAAGAAAAGCAAATCAATAGTAACAATGATATGGTGGAAACACTGCAATAACTTGTCATGCTCTGTTTATGCATGTAGATTTAATTTGGACCTAACAAAACAGTCCAGCCCAATTTCCCAGGATGACTGAATGAAACTCTAAAAAATTTAAGTGGTATCATTTGTAGATGTGTATATTATGTATACTGTATGTATGTGTATACCTATATGTACACATGCATACATCCATACAAGTATATATTGTAGTACATAGTATATATGGTATATATCACACATACATATATATATATATATATATCTTACAGACACACATTTTTCAAATTTTCTAAGAAAGGCCAGGAATATGGCTCAAGTGATACAGTTCCTGCCTACCAATCATGAAGCCCTGAGTTCAAACCGCAGTACCAAGAGTACCAAAAAATTTCTGAGACAAAACCAGACCTATCAGATCATACTAAACTCCAGGTCCAATTTCACTCTTACATGTTTGTTTACTAACATCTCATGGCTAAAAGAGATTGTAATATAAAACTCTTTAAATTTCTACTCAATGAAAACCATGAAGGAGGATGGATGAGAGGTAGCTGAGTAGTTTCCATCCTAAAATACAATGGAGAAAAAAGTAGCAAAATAAAATGAAGTTCCAGGAAAAAATAAGGAAGACTGGATATACCTAAAAAACCTCTTTCTACTATCAAACTCCTAAAAAAATGCAAAACTGAGTTTCTAGATCTTTAGTGCATGGCTAAGCAAAAAAGAAAATAAGGAAAATCTTCAAAGGCTAAAACAAAACAGAAACAGGAAACCAGTCACCTATATCCTCATGCTTCTGTTTTATAGCCACATACTAAACAATAAACATAGCCTATGGCCCACAAAAGGTAGGGAGTCAAATTAGAAACCTGCACATGAATAAAGCCAAGATAATTGAAGGACTACGTGCTTAATGAAAGACAAAAACACCTTCCCATAGAGGGAGTCTTCAAGGAAACCTGCTTCTTCTGGTGTTGACTCTGGTTGAGGAAGGAGGAAAAATTCCCATAATCATCTGAAATCACAAGAGGGAGGCCCATATTGTGCCATCAATATTATCTGTATAGTATGAAAATATATCTCAAATTAAGAATTTATTTTAAAAGTGGCCCCAGTCCCAAGGCTAACAGATAACTGACTGAAGGCAAATCTTCTCTGGAGAAATATACCCTATCATACCCATATGACTTCCCACAAACAATATTCCTTTATGCTGGAACTGAAATATCAAAATCATAAAAACACACCAAGAATTAAAGCATAAGAACAAAAACCAACTGAAACACAAATAACAAAATAAGATTTTCCAGGATTTAAAAAATTTGTATGTGTAAATTAAAAATAAATATGCAATGTGTATAAAGAAATATTAAACTTTACTACCCAAAAAGTTGGGGGAATTACCAAAAAACTATGAAAAATGACATATGCATTTGATTGTATGCATTAAGGAGGGTGCATACAATCAAAGTACATGATACACGTGTATGAAAATGTCATAATGAAACTCATTAATTTGTGTAACTGGAGGGAGGGAGGAAGGAAAGAATGGAGGAAGGGAGAAAGGAAGGAAGGGGGAGGGGAGGGAGGGAAGAAAAAATAAACAGCAGCACAGAGCGACAAAAGAGGACATTAAAAAAAGGTTAAGACCTCTAGTAAGAAATAATAGGTAATAGAAAAACTGTGAAGCGCCAGTGGCTCATGCCTGTAATCCTAGCGATTTGGGAGGCTGAGATTGAGAATTATAGTTCAACACCAGTCCAGGCAAATAATTTGCAAGAACCCATCTCCAAAATAACCAGAGTAAAATGGATTGGAGGTGTGGCTCAAGCCATAGAGCGCCTGCTTTGAAAGTGTGAAGCCCCTGAGTTCAAACCCCAGTCCCACCAAAAAAAAATCAAAGAAACAGTTGAGAAGTTCCCAGACTTGGTAAGAGATTAAAGGAAATTGTCATCCTCCAAATAAAAATATAAGCCTTACCAAAGCAGACCCCCACCCACAGTTACAGCACTCTTCTTGTTCAGTAACATCTATCAAACATTTAGAACAGATGCGTATTTGTCTCTTCTCTTCATAATTTAACTTCAGTACCATGCAGGGCTGGAGGTGTGGCTCAAGTGGTAGAGTGCCTACCTAGTGAGCACAAAGTCCTGAGTTCAAACTCTAGTACTGCCAAAAAAATTTTTTTCAGTACCATGTAGAACCTCGCTCTAATGGATCCAATACAAACTGTAGTCACTCTGTTTAAGATCTCAACCTCATCCTGCAACTTTCACAACAAATTACTTTGCCACTTAATTCATAAGGAAAAGTCAGGCTTTCCAATACACAAGTCTAGGAATAGTTGTTCCTTCCTCTCTCAGTGGAATAGGTACACCACCCTCAATAAGGTGTTCTAACAAGAGCATCCTGATGCCCTAACAATCTCATTCCTCCTGCATTCCAGGTATGTTATTGCACTGATACTTTTTTGGTGGAGAAGGGGAGTTATTCTGCACTTTGAAATGCCAATCTTGTTAAAAGACTTCCTTCTCTTAGCAAAACAACACAGTCTGTTATTTTAAATGAAAAAAAAAAGAGGTGCTAAATTTAAATCTCTCGAACTAAACAGAACTTTCTCAAAAGAAGAAATTCTAATGGCCAAAAAAACACATGAAAAAATACTCACCATCTCTAGCAATAAAGGAAATGCAAATTAAAACCACACTAAGATTCCACCTCACCCCTGTTAGAATAGCTATCATTAGCAACACCACTAACAGGTGTTGGCAAGGATGCGGGATAAAAGGAACCCTCTTACACTGCTGGTGGGAATGTAAACTAGTACAACCACTCTAGAAAAAAAATTTGGAGCTTCTTAAAAATCTAAACATTGATCTACCATATGATCCAGCAATACCACTCTTGGGGATATACCCAAAAGACTGTGACACAGGTTACTCCAGAGGCACCTGCACAACCATGTTTATTGCAGCACTATTCACAATAGCCAAGTTATGGAAACAGCCAAGATGCCCCACTACTGAAGAATGGATTAAGAAAATGTGGTATTTATACACAATGGAATTTTATGCAGCCATGAAGAAGAATGAAATGTTATCATTTGCAAGTAAATGGATGGAACTGGAGAACATAATTCTGGATGAGGTTAACCTGGCCCAAAAGACCAAAAATCATATGTTCTCCCTCATATGCGGACATTAGATCGAGGGCAAACACAACAAGGGGATTGGACTTTGATCACATGATAAAGCGAGAGCACACTTGGGAGGTATGAGGATAGGTAAGACACACAAAAAAACAGATAGCATTTGTTGCCCTCAAGGCAGAGAAACTAATGCAGATACTTTAAAGTGATAGAGGACAATAGGAGAAGGGAACCAAGAACTAGAGAAAAGGTTAGTTTGAGAAGAATTAATTTAGAGCGTAACACACATGCACAGGAAAGCAATGCAAATCAACTCCTTGTATAGCTATCCTTACCTCAACTAGCAAAAACCCTTGGTCCTTCCTATTATTGCTTATACTCTCTCTTCAACAAAATTAGAGATTAGGGCAAAATAGTTTCTGCCTGGTAGGGAGGGGCTAAGGAGGGGGGGTAAAGGAGGGGATGGGGGGGGAAGGGTGAAGAAATGACCCAAACATTGTATGCACATATAAATAAAAGAAAAAAAATAAAAAACAGCAAAAAAAAATTTAAATCTCTCCTTTGATGAATTTCCTTCTGGCATCCTTTCTTTTTTTTTTTCCCCTCTCCTGTCACAATTAAGATCTTAAATAAGCACTCTTCACTTACTGCCTCCACCATTTCCTCAAATCAGACTTGCACTTCAACCCAGTGTAGCCTGTTTCTTAACTACATAATCCCAATATACCTATTCTTACAAGAAAATAAAAGCCTACTAATTGTGAAATTAAATATTCACTTTCAATCCTTTTGCTCTCTTGTATAGGTGTTGCTGTGCTAACCAGTTCCTCTTCCTTAAGTCTCTCCTACCAATGCTCCAATTTCACTCCTTGGTTCTCCGCCTTCCCAGTCTCCTTCAATAATTCTTCCTTCCAGCTCTCAATATCTACTGGCCTTTGTTTCCTCTTTCTATATACATATATACGTATTGAGGTCTCATTAATACCTCAGCTTTCAGTATTAAACATTTCTGTAGTTTACAAATCAACAGCATCAGGGCATATCTGTGTCAAGTCCTATAAACCTAGATGCCACTTACACTCCAAGACACCTCAAGATGTTCATGTCAACTGAATTATTAGCTTCCTAAACCCAAACTTCCAAACCCACACTTCTTTCCTATACTCTCCATCTGAATTAAATATATTACCAGCCGCCCAGTTACCCAACTAGAAATAGGTAACTTAACCTGACTCCTCATTTCACATCACACCTATTCCAACTAATCAATCACTAAGACCTACCAATTCTAATTCCATAATGTCTCTTCTGTGTTTTTCTCCCTCCCTATCCTTGCCCACTACTGTGTCAGCTCATCCTCACTATCTCACTTCTGAACAACTGTTTTCGCCTCTACCTAACAATCCATCTTCAATACTTCTTTGACAGTAGTCTTTTTTAAAGTGAGACCTTGATCATGAAACACACACACACACACACACACACACACACACACACACACTCCTAAAGGATTAAGTCCTGCCTCAGAATCAAGTTCAAAGTTCCAAACAAACTTTCTAAGACTCCTCCATGCCCAGTTTTATCTCTGAATACTCCCCCACATTTACTCTACAACTCTACTTAAAATTCCTTGAGTATAGTATATATTCCCTCTGCCTGGAATCTCCTTACTATCTCATCATCTGGAAAATTCCTGCATAATCTTCAAGATTCAGCTCAGAACTCAACTCTTCTATGAAATCTTCCTCCATAACACAACCATTATAACCAGGTATTGATGCTCTCCTCCTTATCATCAAGGTAGAACCTAAGAAACTATTCATAAAACTCAAAATGGGATTTACACTATACAAGATGGTGAATCCATCTATTGAAGATTCAAATTGAAGATTATTTTGTTTCTACTTATTCACATGCCAGTATAAGGTGTCATTTCTCAAAAGAAGATAATTTTGTCTACAATCGCTTGAGCATGTAATATTCTAGTTTTATTCTTGTTTTATAAGGCATGTATTTTTAAATCTATACTTTTTTTTGGCAGTACTGGAGTTTGAACTCAGGGTCTTGAGTTTGCTAGGCAAGCACTTTACCACTGAGCCATGTCCCCAATCCTTTAAAACCTACTTTTAAAAAATTAATAAATAAGCTAAGTGTCAGTGAGTCACACTTGTAATTCTAGTTACTTGGGAGGCTGAGATAAGGAAGATCACAGTTTGAGGCCAGCCCAGGCAAATAGAGACCCCATCTCTAAAATAACCAGAGCAAAATGGATCAGAGTTGTGGCTCAAGCAGGAGAATACCTATCCTGTAAGTGTGAAGCCCTGAGTTCAAACCCCAATCCCACCAAAAAAAAGAAAGAAAAAGAATAAACAGAACCTGCTGAAACATCTAGCCCTATCCTTGATAAGGGGTGATAATAGGATAAGGGTATAGAATAAAGTTACTCCTTTACAGTCATGGTACCATCATTTATCACTTGGTCTTCATTTTGACACTGTGCAAATTCGAACTGGCCTTGACCCTATGAAACCAAGTGGAATTTGAGGTAAATTTCACCCAAAGTACTATCATCCTGCCTTACCTTAAAGTTCTTAAGCAAATGCCTAGTATTAGCCTATAATTGCATTAGAATAAAGGGCCTAAAGAATGAATGGACATTGACTGGTGGAGGGTAAATACCCTTTTGCCTTGAAATGTTTATTTGTTCATCTCTTTGACAGTGTACTACACTGAACAGCATGTATACATAGAGTGATGATTTATTTTCATGTCTATGTCTCATAAAGGACCATGAGTTCCTTGAGCATTTACACCTGGAACAATGCCTGTATCCCAAAGAGAAGACATTATAAAGTGACTAAGGGCCTAAAGCAGTGCCCAAAAACGTCTCCACATTCCCCAAAGGCACTAGAGTTAATAATAAACATTCTTATTAAACAGTAAATTCAAGTTCTACCTATGCAAATACTTTTTACTTCAGCTAAAATTCTAAACAGAAAAAGAAGGAATCAGAGGAAGAAATACAAAAAGTTGGAGGGGTCAAGGAGACTTATTATAGGAGAATAGTGTCTGGGAATAATTTCATTTCCCCAGCTTTTCTCTCTCCTTCTCTAGAAGACAGGAGAAGAGAGATGATTAAACTGCAACAAGACCTGGCTCTAAAGGGAAGTAGTATTTCTAGCCATTGTTGCCAATAGAAAGGGAGGGTGACAGCAGTCCCTCAGGGCTTTTAGAAAGAAAAAAAAATTGCTTCCAGGTGGAAATTTTCTATGGTCCGGTGAAGCCTGGAGCCATTTTTTGCTTTCTTTCCTAACTTCTGATGATTAAATCATGGACAATCAAGCTGTAACAATGGAAACAGTGAGATAACTCTTAAACATCATGGTTATAAGCTCCAAATTATCAAATTAACTCTCAAGGGAGAGAAAAAAAATGTTGGCAAAGTGTTCTTTTTTTAAAGGGGAAGGGTGGAGTCTGTTAAAGACTTACATTTGGTAGAATGTAAAAGTAGCCAAGAGCTCTGTATCATAATGATAGAACACCAACCCTGAACAATATGATATAGTTATAGAAAGATGAACACAGGACAATCCTGAATGTCCTTTAGCAATTTTCATTAGTTTATTTTAACCTGGATTAAACACTCAAGTAAACAGTTATTAGAGGAGTGTGTAAGGAAGCCTTACCACATACCATAATCATGGTATATCTGACTTATACCTGATTATGGTCTAAAATCTGATGTGTATGTCTGAGCTTATAATGACAGCTCAAGATCATGAGTGGACAAAGGCACCTACATTGCCACTCATTTGAAAAGTACAATAAGACCAATCAGCTAACTATCCAGAACCTCAATCTAGGCAATCTTACTAAACCTACTGTCAACCAGGCCAAAAAGAATAAAGTAGCTCAAATGTTTTAAATGATAATAAAAGGAAGCATCTTTAAAATCTGTGCCAAGCCCTCATTTTATACATGCTAATCCAGTTATTCCTCAAACAGAATTCCACCGGAATAGTTATTATCATCATTTTGCACATGGAGCAATCTTTCAGATACTGCCAGTACACAGAAACATTTACCTTTCCTAGGTTGCCACAATTATATCAAAGATAATAAAATGAAATAAAAAAGATTAGGGGGAGGATTGGAAGATGGAAAAGAAGAGAAGAAGAAGAGGGGAGGGGAGGTTTAAAAAAACAGTATATAAAACTATACATATATTCAATATGAAGGTAAATATGTCCAGATATTTTAATTTGCATCTCTTTAGGGGAAAAAAGGTAAGTGAGAAAATAATAAAATAATGCAAATGATAAAGGCTGGATGATGTGCATTTCGATTATTTTATATTGTACTTAAATTAACAAAGAAAACGCAAGAAAAAAGTCTAGAATATTACCTGGCTCATAGTAGATGCTCAAAAAATGTTCACTGAAATAAAAATCAAACAAGAACAAACACTTCAGAATCAAGCCAAGGTCTAATTTTGACCAATTATCCAAATAAAATAAATGTAAAAAATATGGAATGAGAATTGCTTCTTATACTACCACAAGGGCTGGTGGAGTGGCCCAAGTGGTAGAGTGCCTGCCTAGCAAGTGTGAGGGACTGAGTTCAAACCCCAGTACCACCAAAAAAAAAAAGAGAGAGAGAAAGGAGTCCCAAAGATTACTCTAATGGACGTCTGACCTATTTCTGAATAACTTGATTTGTGAACTGGAAAAGCAAGCCACTCTCTTGATATGCAAATAACTCCCTATCAAAATCATAAAAATATCTAACAAAAAAAACTTCATGTTTTAGACAAAATAAATCATTTGTACTCCACACGAGTGCCATCTTTCCATTAAAAATCAATTTTGTCCCATTTTGTCTTATTCTGTGACATTTATTTGTGATGTAGAGACCAGCCAATTTTAATGACCTCTTTTTAACACAGAATTGTATAGGAAAAAACAAACCTCATAGATGATCCAGTCCAATTTCACAGACATGACAATTTTTTCCAAATAATTCCATCAAATACTACTCCAGCTTCTGCTGAAACATCTCTTGTAAAAAGTTCACTATAGGGCAATCAATCCCATTTCAACAGCTGTTGCAATGTTCTTAAGCAAAACCAGCATTTGCCTTCTTATAATTTTCACCATTATTATATTTTTGCCCTCAAGGGACCACAAGGAACAAGTCCTTAATCCATTCTCCCACCTCCATTCTCCAGACTAAACGATCTCAAACGATTCAACTGTTTCACATATAAACAGCCTTTCAATTCAAGTTTTACCCCTCGGACATGTTCTTGTAGGCACCATTCTCCTCAAAGTGTAACAAAACAGGCAGTGTAGCATGCTGGTCAAGAACATAGGCTGCAAAGTCAGGCTTCTTGGATTCAAGTCTGCAACCTATTAGTTGAGTGACCTTGGGCAAGTTATTAAATTTTTCTATATTTCAAATTCCACATCAGAAAATGCAGATATTATCAGCAACCATTTCATGCAGTTATTGTGTGAAAATTAAAAGGGATAATATAAGTAAAGCATTCACAACAGTACCAAGCACTCAGAAAGCATTCTATACCTACTAGCAATTTTTAAATCAAGCATGATCAAACTAGAAATATAAGGCCCATTTACTTTATTTTAACCTTGTAACTTAGTTTCCATTATAAGCAACTTAATAATAATCCTTATTTTTTATTTCTTGATTTTGTTTTTCTTTTTTGGGTGGTGATACTGGGGTTTGAACTCAGGGCCCTAGGCTTACTAGGCAAGGGCCTACCACTTAAGCCACACCTCCTGCCTTTTTTTTAAGGATATTTTTCAGAAATGGTCTTGAATCTCAGCCCAGGCCTGCCTTAGACCACAATCTTCCTAACCTATGCCTCCCTCATAGCTGGTATTACAGTTATACACCACTTCACCCAACTTGTTTTGTTGAGATGGGGTCTCACTAACTTTTTGCCTTGAACAATGATCCTCCCAATCTCTGCCTCTCAAAAAACCGGGATTACAGGAGTGCACCACCATGCCTGACCTGCTTACTCATTTTTGACAGTCATATCATGCTATATATTAAGCTTAGAATCACATAAAATCTTTTAATTTGTTTTTATATATCACTATATGCATTAAGTTGATACTATTTACTAGTTATTTCAATTATACTCCATTTCTCCAGTCTTCCGAGTGCTTTTAGGACAATGATTTTGTCATTCAACCTCCATTTCCATATTTCCTTTTATTAAGTGGAAGATTTTCACACAAGAAATTTCACTACTTGGAAGGGCAGAAACCCAAGCAACTCTAGGATCTAAGAAAGGAGAAGAAGCCTGAAAAGCATGAACATATGAAACTGAAATTTTCCGTTTTCCATATTTAAAAATATGGGGGGGTCAGGATTGATGTTAATCACATTGGTCAAATGGAGACTTGAAAAGGTTCATGTTTGGCCTTTTTTTAAAAAGCCCAGAAAATAGAAGAAGTCACCAACCTCACTTCCTTAAGCCAATATTCAGCTCCCCAACTGTTTCCAACTTGGAAAGAACTTACCATGAGCCAAAGCTTTTAATGTCCCTCCCTTTTGAAGGCACAATGGAAACAATTCCCCAGAACAAAGGAGTTGCGTCAGCAAACTCTCTGCTCTTTCAAGTTGGAAGGACAGTTGATTCACACCATGTGTCAGAAAGAAACACCAGTTAGAACCAAGTGAGATAAATTTTATGGCTACAGAGCTGTTTAATATTAAACTGTAATAAATCATATTTACAGCAAATTATAAACAAAATATTTTGTTTACCCTCTCTCTCATATGTTACTTCCCTTCAAAAGAAATTTAAAGAGAATTCATAATTCCAAGGTCACAGATGCTCTAACAAAAAATCACTTTCAAATGTTGCCATCCAGAACCAATGCTCTAGATAATACGCCCAACAGACTGCCCTGGCATATCACTATCAGCCTTGCTATAGAGTGCTGTATGTTGTAAGATAGGATTAGTTCAGTGGTCATGGTCTTAGTTTAAGGTATCACCTTCATACTTAACTACGTCTATGCAAAGTCATCTTCGTGTTCACCCTGTTGTATTATTTTACTTTATAGCTGACCAGGAAATCAAACATATGTTCAGCTATATAAATGATACTAAACTGATTTCATTCCAAAGACTCTGAAAGATATAATAAACCTGGAAAAACTGAGCAAAATGGATTTATTTGAAAAACAAGTCCTAAAACAATTTTAAAATTTTCAACAGGATGAATTATAACAAAACTCTAGCAATAAAATAATGGTTGAGGAGACTACTTCAATAATGTCAATATATTATGATAAAGCTTAACACGTTAAGAGACATCTTTCTGAAAAGGGAGGTTGCAAAAACTTCATGCTTGGTTCAATATAAGAAATTAAGAAACCATAATGGGTATCTGGGGAAAGTAAACTGCACTCCCTTTGGAAATGATCTATGATTAAAATTTGTTAGATATCTACCTTTGGGGTAGTACATATTTTCATTACTCATCGATTACCAACAAACAGATCAATCTGATCTGGGTTATACACCTTCCTTAAGGAATCTGATACCCTATAGCAATCAACTCTAAACTCAAAGAAGTGATAATCTAGTATAGTCCTGATCATCACTGAAGAAACAAATTACTTCCCCAAACAGTCATATTTAGGACAGTTTCCCAAAGCTATGATATATCATGACCACATTCAGTTCTTCAATGTATGGAGTAACTTATTATTTAATGAGGGAAAGTATGAGCAACATTTTTTATAAATATAAACTTTTTAAAAGCAGGAGAAATTTTACTATTAATAAAATGAGTATTCTCAGCAAATGAAATAGAAACTATTTTCTCAAAAAATTAATAATATTGGTTATACTAGATGGTGTGAGCAATTTTCTACCATATGTTCATTTAAAAAGTAGTTAATGAGAACTTACTAAAAAGATAAGGACAAAAATGTTTTCCTTTGAAGGAGTCCATATTGTAATTAGTAAGAAAATACACACCAAAAAAAATTTTTGAGTAAATAAAAACCTGAATGGAAATTAATACAATGTTTAAATAAATACACTTAGGTGATACAATAATGCAACATAAAGGAATACTCCAAGTGAAAATACATTAGTAAGAAACATTTTGTTGGAGTTACCTAAAACCAATAATAAAGAAAAAAAATAAATCTTAAAGGCAAACACAAACATAAGGTGGAAGGACACATATGAAGCAAAGAATGACTGCAGACTTACCATCTAAACTATGTAAGCAAGAAGACAATGGAAAGATAAATTTAAAGTGCGGGAGGAAAGACTGAAAACCTAGAATTCTACATCCAGCAAACATATTCTTCCAAAACCAAAGGACAAATAAAGATTTTTTTTTCATCCAAACAAAATCTTGCAGAATTCATTGATTGAAAACCTGCACTCCATAAGAAATGTTAAAGGAATTTCTTTTAGCAAAAAGAACATAAATCTGCTAAAAATCTGAATCTGCACAAAGAGAACATGAAATGGCAAATATATGGGTAAATATAAAATTTTTACCACTTTAAAAGATAACTGAAACAAAAATAACAACAATGAATTCCAGAATTCATAAACATAGAAGTAAACTGTATATCAGTAATAACTCAAAGACAAATGAGGGAAATGAAAGTATAATGTTATAAGGATCTTATGTCACATGTGAGGAGACATCATATCATTTGAAAGCAGACTGTGATAAGTTAAAGCTGCATATTATAAAACCTAGAACAACCACCAAAAAATAAAAAATAAACCCACACACAAGTAGGTATACCTAATAAGCCAAGAGTAAAATACAACTGAATCCTAAAAAGTCCCCAGTTATCATAATTCAGTTAAGGGAAGCAACAAAAGAGAAACAAATGGATAAAGAACAGGACAAATGAACAAATAGCAAGATAATAATTTTAAACCTTGTCATAGAAGCAATTCTATTAATGTAAATTATTTCTTCTTTCCTACTGTTTTTTAATTAATTTAGTATACTTCCATTTCCCACTTCTATGTTTGGGACTATTGCCACTGTTTTTGAGATAGATTAGAAGGACTCACCTATCCCTGGGGTAGCAAATCAGTCCAATATAAGGTTTCTCTGAGTGGTCTTTTCTTACCTAATTATGACCTTTACCATTAGTAAAGAGGGCTGAGCTGGTAACATGAAAGAGGACAGTGGAAGTGGCAGCCAAGAAACAAAGATAGCAGCAAGGGCAGAGGTGGCAGTGGCAACAGTGGAAGTAGGGAAAAAATATATCTGAAGAGTTCCAGAGAGTGGCTAGAGCAAAAAATAACAGGGAACAGAAGTGGCAGAGACAACAAGGGACAGTGGAAGAAGAGAGAAGGTGAGAAGGGGTAGAGCGTTGAGGCTGAAAACAGACAGAAGTCTGTAAAGAAGAAAAACTGTGGACCCTGCTCACTGGAAGAGTTCCAGAAAGTTGCCAAGACTTAGGGGTCGAGGGTCTGAGACACCCTAGACCCAAGAGCTATAGCACTTGTCACTGTAGGTCTGAGGGTTCCAGCACTCAAGGCTTATAAAACAGTTGTAATCCTAGAAGGTGCCACCTACTGCTTGCTTGCTGCTATCTCCATCCCCACCCACTGCCGCTGGAAGCCAAGGATTACAATAGCTGCCCAGAGAGATAGCCTTCAACCTGAGTACCTGTAGCCATAATTCTCTGGCTTCTAAAGCCTGGAGCAATAGGCCCCTGACTCTCAGGGACCCTATATACCTCTGGGCTTGCCAGTTCATCCCCTAGATCTTGGGCACTCAAGGGTCCGTGATTGCCAGTGCTAGAAGAATTTCTCCTCACCTATCCAGGATTCCTATCTGCGTAGAACAAAAGGATTCCAGGCAGCTGAGTGGCAACACACTGAATAGCACCGTAGTGTGACATCATTGCTTATGTGCATTCTGCTTTGAAGAACTCTAAGCTTCTTCAAATTTTTCAGAGAAAATTACTGAGGACTTTAAAAATATTTATATTTAGCTCTCTAGAGGTAAGCCTGTATCTTTAATTATAGTAATAATATAATTAATATGGCTTATCAATTTTAGATATTGTCTACTTCCTGCTATAATCAATCAAAATGTATCTCAACATACTTTATATCAAATCTTTCTCCCTTTCTCCTCCTCACAATATACTTACACCACTTTTAGTTTTTCTAAAGATTACTTTTATAATTCTGGTAATATACTCACACTTTTATTTCTTGTACATTAAAACAGATGATCGTGCTGGGCACCGGTAACTCAAGCCTGTATTCCTAGCTACTTGGGAGACTGAGGTTGGGAGGATTACAGTTCAAGGCCAGCTAGTCAAATATTTTACTAGACCCCCATCTCCAAAATAACCGGAGCAAACTGGACTGGAAGTGTGGCTCAAGAGGTAGAGCCCCTGCTTTGCAAGAACAAATCCCTGAGTTCAAACCCAAGTCCCACTAAAAAGAAGAAAAAAAAATTAATTAGTTATATTAGTTATTAGCTCTCCCACATTTTCTCTTTGTTTCTTTTCCTGCCTTCCCCAACTATAGAAATGAATTTATACTGACAGGATGACAGAGTATATATACTGTTCTGTAGTCATAATTATTTTTCATGACTGCCCATACTTTGTCTTTGAAAATCAAAAGAACATTTGCATTATTTTAGCTCGTAAATATTTCTTACTCATAAGCCAGGCTGTACGTTAAAATTGCCATTCCTTTCTTGTTGGAATCTCCCTGGCTTGAAGCCAACCTTTCTCCTGCTGCAGTCTAAACTGATACCTCTCCAGGCCTTCTGTCTACCTATTCATGATATTCTTTCTTAACATACAGAGTTGCTCAGGCAACCAGAAACTAAGGGAACAAGACATAGGAAAGGAAGGGAACAATAAAAAGAGATGAGCCAACATTCTTCAGTCACTTTTTTTCTCCCTCAAGGCATTTGGCAAATCTGTGTAGAAGAGACTGAAGTTCCCAGTAAAGAGACCAAGCAGAAGGCCATGACTAAGAGGTAGAAAAATCAGCTTTTGACAGTTTTATGGAACTTAAGTAATTTAAATTAGAGACATAAGAGCTTACAATCCTGGAAAAGAAAAATGGGAAGAAAATAAAACATTCATGATTTTCCCACAACATATTTGCTGAATTCTTAAGCTACAAACTAAGAAGATAAAAAATAAATAAATAAATAACCCCAGAGAAGAAGAACCACTTCAGGGAGTTTTATGTTGAGGAAACAAATAATACAATTCAGGATCTAGTTGATGAAAGGGGTCCTAAACATCGCTTTATGCTCTTTGGAATGCTTGGAAGACCACACCATAAAGCAGGAAAGAACCAGAGACCATCACAGTCTTGCTAAACCCTAGACTTTGCCTGCTTCATCCCTGGATGGATTAAATAAATCATTGCCCTACCACCTGTCTCACCAAAAGAAAAAAAGATATCCAGAAGCTACACAATTGTTCTACATTCATTAAGTTCAAAACTAGCAGGCATGCCAAGAAAGAAGATCATGTAAGTAAAAAAATCAAGATACACAGATGATATAGATACTGAACTTACCAGAAAAGGATTTTTTACATGACTATTATTGACAGGACAAGAAAAAATAGAAAAAGATAGGCAAAATAGAATGAATGAAACAATGGAGAATTTTGTCAGAGCCTTGGAGTTTATGCTTCATAAAAATTTGAGGACTGGAGGTATGGCTCAAGTGGTAGAATGTCTGTTTAGCAAGTTCAAAGCTCTGAGTTTAAACCCCAGCCCCACAAAAAAAATTGTTTTGAGAAACACAAAACTGAAAAATACAGTATTTGGAAAATTTTTGAATTCAGAACTCTGTTAGTTGGTTTACCAGCAAGAGAGAATTAGTGAGGATAAGTCAACAGAAAATACCCAGATTGAAGCATAAAGAAAAGGAGGAAAAGATACAAAATACACAAGTATACAAGAAACATGAAACGTAGGAGACATAGTCATAGACAAAAGACCTAACCAAACAATTCAATTCTGAAAAATTTTTGATCTAACAATACACATATATATGTGTGCATGTATGTATGTACATATATGCATACGGTACTAAAGATTGAATCCAAGGACTTGTACACGCTAGGCAACATTCTACCACTGAGCTACATCCCCAGCTCACAATATTTTTATACTCTTAAAAAATACTGGATTCCCAAGAACTTTTGTATCTACAGTATGATAGTGAATCTTGATTGTCAATTTGATTGGACTAAAAAATGCCTAGATTACTAAAGCACATGTCTCAGAGGGTATTTCCAGAGAGGATTAACTAAGGGAGGGGAGGAGGAAGACCTGTCTATCTGTGGGTGGCACCATCACTGGGAACCCATTGGAATAAAAAAGGAGAAAGGACAAAGCCCACTAGTGCAGGCATCCTCTCTCTAGGCTTCCTGACAACTATGATGTGAGCTGCTCTGTTTCACCATGCCCTCCCTGGCATAATGTATAAAAACCATGTGCCAAAATAAGTTGTTTTCACAGGTATTTTGTGTGAAACTAACATGTTTGGCTATATTTACTGAGAGTTGTCACTTTAGAAATTAAAACTAATAAAAACTAAACTTAGGAACACACAAGCATAAGTTACATTTGCCATTAAAACAATGTCAGGGAAACTCCACTAAATTCTGTGAGAATGCAAGTAAAAACAGCAAATATGATATTATGCAAATACTTTTTAATTTGTGAGTCCTCTGAAAGGGGAAATCTTTTTCTAATGGAGCAGAATTAACACTTAAAGATGCTGTAGCCAAGAATTTCCCAAAACTAATGAAAGGCATCACTCCATAGCTTCAAGCCCTACAAACCCCAAGCAGGACAAATGTAAAGAAAATGATACCTACACACAACATAATAAAATCACTGAGAACTGAAAACAAAGGAAGAATTATTATGAGCTGTCAGAAGAAAAATAATATTAGCGTCAAAGGAATAATAGTAGGACTAAGAGCTGACTTTTTAGCAGACAAGATAAGACAATTGAATGATACTTTCACATTCAGGAAAAAAAAAACTGCCCCCCTGGAATCCAGAAGTTTAAGGCCAGCTTGTGACATAGCAAGACCCTAAATTTTTAATAAAATAAGGCAAAGAATGGTATAACTGCTACTGAAAACGGTATAATAATTCCTCAAAAAAATTAAAAATAGAATTACATAGGACCCAGAAATTCTAATTCTCGGTCTATCATCAAAAAATTAAAACCTGAGATTCACGTTAGCATTTCTATACACTAACAATGAGCAAACTGAAAAAGAATGTATGAAAACAATTCCATTTACAATAGCCTCAAAAAAAATCAAATACCTAGGTGTAAACCTAACAAAGATGTGAAAGACCTCTACGAGGAAAAGTATGCACTTCTGAAGAAAGAGATTGAGGAAGACTATAGAAAGTGGAGAGATCTCCCATGCTCATGGATTGGTAGAATCAACATAGTAAAAATGTCGATACTCCCAAAAGTAATCTACATGTTTAATGCAATTCCCATCAAAATTCCAATGACATTCATTAAAGAGATTGAAAAATCTACTGTTAAATTTATATGGAAACACAGGAAGCCACGAATAGCCAAAGCAATACTCAGTCAAAAGAACAATGCAGGAGGTATCAAAATACCTGACTTCAAACTATATTACAAAGCAATAACAATAAAAACAGCATGGTACTGGCACAAAAACAGACATGAAGACGAGTGGAACAGAATAGAGGACCCAGATATGAAGCCACACAACTATAACCAACTTGTCTTTGACAAAGGAGCTAAAAATATACGATGGAGAAATAGCAGCCTCTTCAACAAAAACTGCTGGGAAAACTGGTTAGCAGTCTGCAAAAAACTGAAACTAGATCCATGTATATCACCCTATACCAATATTAACTCAAAATGGATCAAGGATCTTAATATCAGACCACAAACTCTTAAGTTGATACAGGAAAGAGTAGGAAATACTCTGGAGTTAGTAGGTATAGGTAAGAACTTTCTCAATGAAACCCCAGCAGCACAGCAACTAAGAGATAGCATAGATAAATGGGACCTCATAAAGCTAAAAAGCTTCTGTTCATCAAAAGAAATTGTCTCTAAACTGAAGAGAGCACCCACAGAGTGGGAGAAAATATTTGCCAACTATACATCAAAGGACTGATAACCAGAATATATAGGGAACTTAAAAAACTAAATTCTCCCAAAACTAATGAACCAATAAAGAAATGGGCAAGTGAACTAAACAGAACTTTCTCAAAAGAAGAAATTCCAATGGCCAAAAAACACATGAAAAAATGCTCACCATCTCTAGCAATAAAGGAAATGCAAATTAAAACCACGCTAAGATTCCACCTCACCCCTGTTAGAATAGCCATCATCAGCAATACCACCAACAATAGCTGTTGGCGAGCGGGAGGGGGCGGAGTGGGTGGTAAGGGAGGGGGTGGGGGCAGGAGGGAGAAATGAACCAAGCCTTGTATGCACATATGAATAATAAAAGAAAAAGAAAAAAAAGAATAGCTGTTGGCGAAGATGCGGGGATAAAGGAACCCTCTTACGCTGTTGGTGGGAATGTAAACTAGTACAACCACTCTGGAAAAAATTTTGGAGGCTACTTAAAAAGCTAAACATCGATCTACCATTTGATCCAGCAATAACACTCTTGGGGATATACCCAAAAGACTGTGACACAGGTTACTCCAGAGGCACCTGCACACCCATGTTTATTGCGGCACTATTCACAATAGCCAAGTTATGGAAACAGCCAAGATGCCCCACCACTGACGAATGGATTAAGAAAATGTGGTATCTATACACAATGGAATTTTATGCAGCCATGAAGAAGAACGAAATGTTATCATTCGCTGGTAAATGGATGGAATTGGAGAACATCATTCTGAGTGAGGTTAGCCTGGCCCAAAAGACCAAAACTCGTATGTTCTCCCTCATATGTGGACATTAGATCAAGGGCAAACACAACAATGGGATTGGATTTTGAGCGCATGATAAAAGCTAGAGCACACAAGGGAGGGGTGAGGATAGGTAAGACACCTAAAAAATTAGCTAGCATTTGTTGCCCTTAACGCAGAGAAACTAAAGCAGATACCTTAAAAGCAACTGAGGCCAATAGGAAAAGGGGACCAGGAACTAGAGAAAAGGTGAGATCAAAAAGAATTAACCTAGAAGGTAACACCCACACACAGGAAATCAATGTGAGTCAACTCCCTGTATAGCTATCCTTATCTCAACCAGCAAAAACCCTTGTTCCTTCCTATTATAGCTTACACTCTCTCTACAACAAAATTAGAAATAAGGGCAAAATAGTTTCTGCTGGGTATTGAGGGGGTGGGGGGAGAGGGAGGGGGTGGAGTGGGTGGTAAGGGAGGGGGTGGGGGCAGGGGGGAGAAATGACCCAAGCCTTGTATGCACATATGAATAATAAAAGAAAAAAAAAAAAGAAAGAAGGGCAAAATAGTTTCTGCTGGGTTTGAGGTGGTGGGGGAGAGAGGGAGGGAGCGGAGTGGGTGGTAAGGGAGGGGGTGGGGGCAGGGGGGAGAAATGACCCAAGCCTTGTATGCACATATGAATAATAAGAGAAAAAAAAACTGGGATTCATAGAGATATTTATACATCTATCATATGACTGCATTATACACAAGAGCTAAAAAGGAGGAGCATCCTATGTGTCTGTTGTAAGATCAATGGATAACCAAAATATATATGCATTATTCAGCCTTTAAAAAGGGATTTTTGACTCATGCTACAACATGTTTATACCTTGAAGACATAAGTTTAGCAAAATCAGTCAGTCACAAAGGATACATACTCTATGATTCCATTTAATTCTTTTTTTTTTTTGCAGTGCAGGGGATCTAACCTCAGGCCTTGGCATGCTAGGCAAGCAGCTCTCCCACAGTGGTACATCTCCAACCCTTTGATTCCACTTTTATTCTTTTATTATATTATTGTTGTACTTGGGGGTACATTGTGATATTTACAAACGTTCTAACAATATATCATAGTTGAATTCACCCCCTCCTCCATTTAAATGAGTTATCTAAGGTACTCAAATTCATCAAAGACAGAAAATAGAATGGTACTTGTCAGTGGCTGGGCAAGGGAGAACGAGGAGTTGGGCAGGGTAGGGGTAAAGAGTTTCTACTTGGGAAGATTAGAAACATTCTGGTGATAAATGGTGGTGATTAGTATATAAAGATATGAATATACCTAATGTCACTGAACTGTACACTTAAAATGGCAAATCAATGTTATGTTTATTTTAGCATAATTTTAAAATAACTAATACAGACATTTGTGAAAGATAGACATCTTTCATACAAAAAATAAATAAATTAGAGAATCTTCCAGCAGTAGGCTTGCACTAAAAGAAATACTGGAGGGAGTCCTTCAAATAAATGTAAAATTATCTCAGAACAAGGAATGGAGATGATAGACAAAATTTTTTTAAAAATCAGCCAACAGGGTAAATAAGAGTGAATGCTGACTTTACAATAAAATAAGGGTAATGTCTTGTGGAAAGTAAATTACATGTAAAATTAAAATTCATGACAGCAATAGCTTAAGAGGTAGGAGAAGGTAAACGAAAAGGTGTTTCAGTATGTGGTCTTGGCTATGTTAAAGTGATAAATATATTAATTTACATCACTCTACTGAGTCAAAGATTTATACTGAAATTCTTAAGAGTAATTCCTCATGGTTAAAAAAAAGCACTTAGCTGTAGGGGGGGGTGGTCTTAGCAGGCATTAGACTTCACTACAGCAACACTGAACACCAGAAGAAGAAAAGATACACAAGACAAAAATTTTTTTTCAATCAAGCCATCCTTTGAGTATGAAGTCTACAGAGAAACATTCTGACTATGCAATAACTCAAGATTATTATTTACCTAAGTCTTTCTCAAGGTAACTACTAAAGGAGGTACTCAGGCCAAACTAAACAACAGGACAAACTGCAGCATAAAAGACTGGCAATAGAAAATGAAAATATTTAACCGTGACTCTCAAACAAAATCAAGATCAGATTAAGGGTGAAAAAACAATATATAGAAATGCTATGTAAAATTATACAACTACAAAAATAAGAGAGAAACTAGAAAGCTGGTTGATTGCCTCATACCTAATAACTGGAGTCAAAGCTATTCAAATCAAATACGGTATAAAATCTCTTATCCAAAATCCTTGGAGCAGAAATCATTCATAATACCAAATTCTGCATATTGGAAAAAACAATGTATTTGTGCATATTGTTATACATTGTATAATATCACCTGTGAGATGTTAAGCATTTCATAATCAAGTACATTAGTATTTTTGGAACACAGGTAGGAGTATTCACATGAGTGGTAGATATAACAACTATCAATATTTCATGTCAACTCATGTCACATCTGCTTGTCAAATAAATTCAATCAGGTTTTGACCAAAAAGATAGTTTTCAGAGTCTTTGGGATTTGAGGATTGCAAAAGAGAGGTTATGGGTCAAGTCAAGTAGGCTTGACTACAAAATGAAACACTAAGATAATACTATTAATTAATATCTAGTGGTAAGGAAAATGAAAAAGGGAAGAGTACACATACACAAGTAAGCTTTATTTTTCCTCTTGGGTGAGAAATCAATAAATACTATGTTTTTAAAAGGAGACTGACAAGCTGAGGCTGTAGTTCAATGGTAGAGAGTGTGCTTAGCATGCATAGGCCCTAGGTTCAATCTCTAACACCAGAAAAGAGAGAGGGAAAGGGAGAGACAGAGAAACTTACAAGAAAAAAAAGAGGCCATGAGGCACAGCTTCATGGTGGTATCTGCTCCCAATCATTGCCACTGGCAAAAGTTGTTTTACTTGATACTAAATTATGTTTAAATGATGATTACCGTGCTCTAAATTCCCAAGTTACAGCACTTGCAGAATAAATTACTCATGAGCATAAAAGTCACTAGAGGGCAGCAGAGACAAGGAATTTCCTCTGAAAAGCTACAGCTACAAGGTTCTTATTTTTTTTTTAATTTATTTATTTATTTTTTTTCTTTTATTATTCATATGTGCATACAAGGCTTGGTTCATTTCTCCCCCCTGCCCCCACCCCCTCCCTTACCACCCACTCCACATCCTCCCGCTCCCCCCCCCAATACCCAGCAGAAACTATTTTCCCCTTATCTCTAATTTTGTTGTAGAGAGAGTATAAGCATTAATAGGAAGGAACAAGGGGTTTTGCTGGTTGAGATAAGGATAGCTATACAGGGCATTGACTCACATTGATTTCCTGTGCATGGGTGTTACCTTCTAGGTTAATTCTTTTTGATCTAACCTTTTCTCTAGTACCTGTTCCCCTTTTCCTATTGGCCTCAGTTGCTTTTAAGGTATCTGCTTTAGTTTCTCTGCGTTAAGGGCAACAAATGCTAGCTAATTTTTTAGGTGTCTTACCTATCCTCACCCCTCCCTTGTGTGCTCTCGCGTTTATCATGTGCTCATAGTCCAATCCCCTTGTTGTGTTTGCCCTTGATCTTACAAGGTTCTTAAATAGCTAGTGTGCTCAAAACATCTCAGTCATCCACAAACACAATAAAACAACAACTGATCTATAAAAACTGCTTCTAAGACATTCATTATATTGCTTTATAATCTTTTACTTTTTAATTTCACAATACACAGAGAACCTGCATAGGCTTTAAGCAGAATTCAATTTATAACATTTTTGGCACAAGCTTTGTCATTCTCTTTCTTAATATATTTGTATGTGTATATTTATTTTTCTAAACAATTTGTAAGCAGGTTTCACACTTAAAGTGTCTTTAAAACAACAATGTGTGCTTCTTCTCTTACATAATTATGGCATCATTACCAAATTCAAATATTTGCATTAATACAACTATAATTTAACCTGCAGTCCATATTTCAATTTTGTCAATTGTCCCAATAATGTTCTTTAAAGAGTTTTTATTTCCTCCTGGACAGTATCCAGTCCAGAATCACATGTTGCATTTTGTTATCGTGTCTCTTTGCTCTCCTTTCTTCTAAACTAGCAGTTCTCTAATGTTTTGACATAGGACCACTTTACACTACTCCAATTTACTGAGAACCCAAAAGAACTTTTGTTTATATGAATTATGTATGTCAATATGTACTGTATTAGAAATTAAAACAAGAATGACATCAGCAAGATCACAGAATAGAAGTTTCCAACACTCATTCTTTTAACAGAACACCAATCAGAACAACCATTTATTCAAAAATACCGTCACTAGAGCTAAGGAATCAAGTGACAGCTTATAGTCCCTAAAGGGTACACAGAAATAGGAAAAGACACATTGAAGA
Source organism: Castor canadensis (assembly GCF_047511655.1). Taxonomy (NCBI): domain Eukaryota; kingdom Metazoa; phylum Chordata; class Mammalia; order Rodentia; family Castoridae; genus Castor; species Castor canadensis. The sequence goes on from NC_133397.1 coordinate 62,989,135, forward strand.
GCATAAAAAGGACAGTTTCATGTGACCCATGATTCCCTTCCCCAAAGTATGTACAGTATAGCTTGAGAGATTCTATGTAGAGAAAAGAGAATAAGGTGAACACCTGAATTCCTTAAGGACCCCAGCACCAGGCCTGCCCCAGACCTCAGTCCCAGATTAGCTGTTGGGTGCCCAGGCTGCAAGCCCATCCCTGCAACAGGCCAACAAGGTTATATGCTTGTCCCTATTGATCCAAGCTCTAGGACCTGACAGGTCCCAGTGCCAGGCTAGCTGTCATGGCCAAAGGCTCCTGGCCTACCCCAGTAGACTGGTACCAGCATGGCTCCCTCAGAAACAGGCATAAGACCTGCTCTCATAGACCCAGACAACCCCCAGACTCAGGCACCAGATCCTGCCCACTGCAGCAGATGCAGTCACTACCCATCAGCATGAGGCTGGTCCTCCACAAACCCAGAATCTAGACTCATAACCAAGGACCCAGGCCCAGGCCTGATCTTGTGAACCCAAATGCTGACCCAGTAACTAGGCCACCCACCTAAAGACTCCAGCAGCAAGCTTGCCCGTATACCCCACCAGCCAACCTGTCCAGAACCTCTTGACAGGCCAGCTAGTGACTAGCTTTCCCTGCCAAAGTCAGTCTGTAAAGACTAAAAGTGTCTTCTTCAAATGCACAGCCACCAAGACATGGCCTCAAGGATCATAAACAAACAGGAAATCCATGATACCATCAAAGGAACAAAATTAAGCAGCAGTAAGCAACCCTGAAGAAATAGAGATCTATGAACTGCCTGACAAAGACTTCAAAATAATCACACTAAAGAAACTCAACTACAAAAAAACATATATATCATAACTGGTCTGTAATATATATATGATACACTAATAAACTGTGATGTATATTTAATAATATTGTAATGTACATTTGAAATTTGTTAAAAAAGCAAATCTTAAGTGTTCTCACCACCAAGAAAAAATAACTGAGGTATGGACATGTTAATTAGCTTGATTATAGTAAACATATAGCATCCATATAGCAAAACAACACATTATAGATATAATTTGTCAACTATACCGCAATAAAGCTGGAAAAAAATAAGATAAAGCAGCTTCTTTCTAAAGAAAAGATGGCAGCCTCAGTAGTGAGAAGTGCTATGGCGTTATGACAAGTGTTAGTTGACCAATGGCTTTTGTCAGAAAAATTCCTTGGACTGCAGCATCAAGTGAGCTGAGAGAACTCTTTGCTCAGTTGAGCCATATACAAAAGTGTACTATACATTTTGACAAAGAGAATGGCTTTCACAGAGGTCTGGGTTGGATTCAGTTTTCTTCAGAAGTTCAAAATGAAATAGAACAGGAAAATCACATTATTGATGGAGTAAAGCTCCATGTTCAAGCTCAAAGACCAAAACATTTGCTAAGAGATCAAATATCTGATGAAGAGAAAGATTTCTGAGATGATTACTGCTTGTGAAATATAGTAAACATAGCTGAAAAAAATAAGCTAAAGTACAAATTTAAAAATATTAACCCATTTAAACATACTGAACCCATTATACATTAAAGAACATATTTTATGAAGAATAAACATGTATCATAAAACAAAAAAGTTGAAGAGTCTGTTTTACATTTGTATAAGCCTCTTTAATATCTGATTTAACAGAAGATATCTGGATCCAACCTATGGTACTGTGTGGTTTTGGCTGACGTATATGAAGAAAATCCATCTTTACAATTTTTAAAACTTCTTTGATACAATCTCAAAACTTTACAAGTGGTACTTTCTTCCCAGTACTAGGGCCTGAACTCAGGGCCTCATGTTTGCTAGGCAAGCACTTTACCACTTCAGCCATGCCCCCAGTCCTTTTACTTTTAGTTTATTTTTCACATACAGTATCACACTAACTTTTCCAAGTCTAGCATTGAACTGCAGTCCTCTTATTTTCACCTCCTAAGTAGCTGGGTTTACAGGGATGTTCTACCACATTCAGCTTGTTTTTGAGATGGCATCTTACTAACTTTTGCTTGGGCTAACCTTGAACAGGTATCCTTCCTGTCTCTAACTCCTAAGTTGTCAGGATCACAGGTGTACACAGCTACACTCAGCCTCCAAATGGTTCTCTCTCTCTCTCATTTTTTTTTTTTTTAAGTATTTTGGGTTGAATTCTGGTCCTCATGCTTACCAGGTTCTACCATTTGAGCCCAAACCTCCAGCCCCTTTTCTTTCTTTCTTTCTTTCTTTTTTTTTAATTGGTGGAACTGGGGTTTGAACTCAGGGATTCACACTTGCCAAGCAGGTACTCTCTTGTTTCAACCACACCTCCAGTCCATTTTGCTTTGGTTACTTTGGAGATGGGGCTCTCACAAAGTATTACGCCAGGCTACCCTTGAACTGTGATCCTCCCAATCTCAGCCTCACAAGTAGCTAGGATTACAGGTGTAAATCACTGGAGCACAGTTTCCTTTTTGCTATTTTTTTTTCTCACTAATAGGGTCATGTATTTTTGCCTAGGCCAATCTGGACCTCAATTCTGTTATTTACTCCTCCAGTGTAGATGGAATGACATATGTGCACCATCATGCCCAACTATGGATTTGAATGGAGTCCAGTTAAATTTTTGCCCAAGCAATCCTCCCAATCTCTGCCTCCTGAGAAGCTGGGATTACAGATGTGAGCAACTATGCCCAGCAAGAAAAGTTTTTTGTTTTGTTTTGTTTTATGATACTGGAGATTGAACTCAAGGCCTCACGCTTGCTAGGCAGGCTCTGTATCACTTGAGCTACTCCATCAAAAAGAAAAGTTTTTAAGTCTTGGCAATCTATGGGAGGGCAAAAGGCCACATCAGTAAAAATATATCAGCAAAAAAATATCAGGTAGCAACAGTAAATCTGACATATGTAGTCCAAATAATAAACTAGTTACTCTACATAATAACTATAATAAAGTAAAAAACAGACTTAAACCAAAACATAATAAACAATACTAAAAATAAAAATAATGGCAACACCAAACACTGGACGCAGAGAAACTGAATCACTAATACATTACTGATGGAAACACAAAGTAGTACAGCCACTTGGGAAAATAACTAAGTAATTATTTTAATAAAATAACTGTTTCTTTAAAAAATTAAGCATACATACTGGGGTATAGCTCAGTGGCAGAGTACATGCCTATCATGTAAGGCCTTGGGTTCAGTGCCCAGCACCACATACACACACACACCCTTCCTATACAATCTGGCAACAGTATTCCTAGGAATTTATCCTGGAGAGAAATCATAGCTTATATGGAAAAAGATACAAAAACCTGCATATGAATGTTCATAGCAGCTTTATTCATAGTAACCAATAAAAGGTTATTTGTTCTCCTGACACCAAATACATGGTACCTTTTCCAACAATAATCCTCTGGTATTCTACAATTAAATTCAATTATGACACTATTTCCTGGGGTTAATATCAAATTCTACAGGTTAAGTGCTAAGTTCCACAGACTGCCCCCACCTTGGACACTAGTCACAAATGGGGTGCCCAGGTGTCCCATTTCTGCCCAGCTAACTGCAAACTGAGGTGTTCCCATAACCCCCCACTCCAGATTCAGTAATTCTCAAAACTCAGGAAAGTACTTTATTTACTATTGCTGATTTATCATCAAGTATACATTTCAGAAACAAGTAAATGGAAGAGATGCATAGGGCAAAGGTAAGACAGGGAGGAAGGATAGAGCACAAAGCATCCATATGCTCTCCAGACTCGATCGATACCCTCCCAGCAACTCCATGTGTGCACCAACCTAGAAGCTCTCTGCACTCTATCTTTTAGGGGTTTTCATGCAGGTTTCATTACATAGGAATAATTCATTAAATCATTGGTTAGTAGTAATTAAATTTAGTCTCTAGCCCCTCTCCCCTGCTCAGAGTTTGGGGAACACAGTTGAAAGCCAGAACCTTCTTATCAAGGCTTGGTCTCCCTGACTCTGAAGCAATCCAGGAACCCACAAGAATCATCTCATTAGAATAAACTCAGATATGGCTGAATGGGGCTTGTTATGAATAATAAAAGATACTTCTATCACTTAGGAAAGTTCAAGGATTTTAGGAGTCCTAGTTCAGACAGGGACAAAAAACAAACACAACTTCTTATACCATAGCCAAAAACTAGAAGAACAACTAGAATGTCCTTCAACAGGTGAATGGTTTAAAAAAGAACCTATGATACATCATACCATGAAATACTGATCAGAAATAAAAAGAAATGAACTATTGCTACTACAACAACTTAGCTGAATCTCCAAAGAAGCTTGCTAAGTGAAAAAAAAATAATCCCAAAAGGTTACACAGAATGACTTCAACTACGTAACAATTTTGTTATAACAAAATTTCAAAAATGGAGGCAGATTAATGGTTGCCGGGGTGAAGGTAGGGAAACAGGGAGTTGGATATGATTACAAGAGCAATACAAGGGACCCTTATAATAATGAAACTGCTTGTATATTGACTATGGTAATGAATACAAAATCCTATGTGAGATAAAATATATAGGACTAAGTATATACACACAAATGACTACAGTAAAACTGTAGAAATCCGAAGAGCACTGGTAGATTATATCTATGCCAGTACCCTGGTTATACTATTATACTACTGTTTTCCAGCATGTTACCTGAGAAGAACTAGGTAAACTGTGCATGGGATCTTTCTATTATTTCTCATATCTGTTATACAATTATATAAATAAATTTTTAAATTAATAAATCGGTATTACCTATCTAAAGAAAATTCAGAGTATTTTTTACAGTTTCAAGATAAGAAAGGCTCTGTTAAGCAAGAGATAAAATTCAGCCAGGCTCCAGAGGCTCAGTACTAGAATCCTAGCTACTCAGGAGGCAGAGATCAGGAGGTTCCTGGTTCAAAGCCAGCCCAGGCAAATAGCTCTTGAGACCCTATCTCAAAAATACCCAACACAGGGCTCGTGGAGTGGCTCAGGCAGTTAGAGTGCCTGACTAGCAAGTAAGAGACCCTGAGTTCAAACCCCAGTACTGCCCAAAAAGAAAAGAAAAAAAAATAAAAGTTAAACTTCTATATAAGAACTTAGCAATGTGTTAGGTCAAAAAACGAGAGACCACATAGGAAAACGTATATAAGAATTCCTACAGATCAGTAAGTAAAAAACAACCCAAAAAGGAAAAATTGAAGCTGGGCATGGTAGCACATGACCACAAAATCCAGCACTCAGGAGGCTTAGGCAGGAAGAGAGCTCCAGGTCACACTAGGCTACATAACTGGACCCTGTCTTTAAAACAATGTGAACAAAGTTTGAGTTTCTAATTGAAAGAAGAAGAAGTAAAACTGATCCACGTAAATAAGGAATTTTGGAGAAAAACAAAAGTCATATGACATAAAGTGCTCACAGGCATCAACTTGACTTCAGGTTTTGCCAGGAAGTTAGTATTTTGAATGCTACATGTGTACAAACTCACAGCAGTGCCTAGAACATAGCAGGAACTCGATAGTAGTCAATGAATACTCAACAGTAGCTCAATGAGTCATAGTAGGAACTCAGATTAGAGATGAATGAGTACTTGTAGTTTCTCCAAAGACAGTAGCAAAAAGAGCAAAAAAGTCCATTCCTCCAAGAAACTAATAAAGATGGAGAAATTAGGGTATTCCCAGATTTAAAAAAAAAAAAAAAAACTAACAGAATTCACCACTAGTGAACCTGTCCTGAAAGAAACAATAAAGGTTGCCCCTCAGGCTGGAATAGGAAAAACACTCAATTATTTAACTAACATCCAAATAGGGAAATAAAACATTGGTAAATGTTAACTATATAGGTAAAGATAAAAGCCAATACTAATGTATTTTTGGTTTGTAACTCTTCTTGTTCCAATATAAAACAACTGCACAAAACAATACATATCTATAGTGATTGAGACACAATGTATATACATGTAATTTTAAGACAAAAGCAACAGAATGGGAGACTGGGGCTATGTAGAAGAAAAGACTTTCTATATCACAAGTTAATTTGGTATTAACAGGTAATAGACTGTCATAAATTAAGAGGTTAATTAAAATCCTCAAAGCAACCACTAAGAAAATAAGTTTTAAAATATATAGTAAAAGAAAAAGGGAAGGCCAGGTGCCAGTGGCTCATGCCTGTAATCCTAACTACTCGGGAGGCAAAGATGATCAGGAGGATCATTATTTGAAGCCAGCCCAGGCAAATAGTTCATGAGACACTAGCTCAAAAAAACCCAACACAAGAAAAGGCAGAGTTCAAACTCCAGTACCACAAAAAAAGAAAGAAAGAAAAGTGAAGAAAAAAAGCAGGGAATATAACACAAAAGAAGGCTGTAATGTAGAAACCAAAGAACAACAACAACAAAAAGATATGACATATAAAACAAATAGCAAAAGGACAAAATTAAGCCCTTCTTTATCAGTACTTACAATAAAGGAAAATGGACAAACATCTCCAATTCAAAGGCAAAGATGAATAGAATGAATTTTAAAAATAATAACATGATCCAATTACATACTGAATGTAAGAGTCTCATTTAAAATCCAAAGATACAAATAGGTTGAAAGTAAGAAGATGGAAAAAGGTATTCTTTACAAACAGTCACCAAAAGATTAAATGTACCAACCAAAAAGAGTTAAAATTGGACAAAATAAGATTTAAGACAAAAACAGTTTTTAAGAGAAAATGGATAATTTATAATGCTAAATGGGCAATCCATCAAGAAGATTATGACCATTAGGAAAGACAAACAGCATAATAATAGTATTATCTTTGTCACCTCTATTTTAAAGATTTGGGGAAAAAAATCAATCCTTAAATCCTAGTCTACGTTTTTTTTCCTTCTAGAAAAATGCACTAGATGTAGAGGAAACAGAATCAACTCACTGGTGCCTTAACAGGGAGGAACTAACATGTCTTGTGCTAGTTGGCAAAAAACTGCTACGTTATATACTGTAAAGGAGGCCCTGGTTGATCTTCAGACTGTTGATCTAAAACAGCCATCCCTTCAGTTCAGGAAAGGAATATGTGATTCTCACCAACCAACACTTTCAAGACAATAACCATAAATCATGACTAATTGTTGCTATTAATCATCTCCCATTCCTTCGGAACACAACACATCTTTGTGTTAAAAGCTATCGTACCCAAGGTTTTTCCCAAAAAGCCATGTTTCAGAGAAAAGTTAAGAGCACCAATGAGTTTCAAAATTTATTGACTTTATTTTTAGTTTCCTAAAAATGTTGATGCTCAAAAATATAATACAGTAAATAGGTTAGTTTTTTTAAAAGCAAGATACAAAATGTGTATGGTATATACCTGTCTAAATAATAATACAAGATCAAAACATACAGTGAGTATATACACAAACACATGGTATAATATAAGCATTACAGTATTTATAATAATACTACTAGTAACTCCATGCTTACCAGTTATATAGCACTGTTTTCTATATGATATTGCTTAACCTTAAACCACCCCTTTGATACAGAGTAATAGTACTATCTTCTTTTCACATACAAAGAAACTAAGAGATATGATTACTTATTTGCCCATCACAAAGCTAGTAAGTAAAGTCATGATTAAGATGTAAGTATACAGGTTGAGTGGCTCCAAGTGGTAAAGGGCCTACCTAGCAAGCATAAGGCCCTGAGTTCAAACCCTAGTCTCACCAAAAAAAAAAAAAAGACGTATGTATACAAACCAAAACCCCATACTCAACCATTTTCCTATTTGGAATTATATTTAAAATGTCTCTATACTATAGATCATACAAATGCATAAAATTTACTGCACCTATACAAATTTGTAACATTATAAGTACAAAAGACTTACATATACACAAAATTTATATATATGCATGTGTTATTTAATTACATAGAAAAAATAATGCATTTTTATATATTAAAAAAGATAGTGGGTGTGCCTCAAATGGTGGAGCACCTGTCCAGCAAGTGCATGGCCCAGAGTTCAAATCCTAGTACCAGACTATGGTGCAAAACTGTAATTCCAGCACTCAGGAGATGGTGGAGGCAAGAGGATTAAAAGTTGGATGTCAGCTGGCTACATGGTGAAAACCTGTTTCAAAAATATATATAATTTTTAAATGCCAAGCAAATATAATAAAATATAAGTAACTATAATGAGTTACACTTCAAATATTTCTCTTTTCACCAATAAGTCATTATGCTGGCAATTACTTGAATCACACCCTGAGGCCTCTGCCAACTCTTTCTGGCAAAAGACCACACACACACAGCCACAAAAGCAAGCCTGGGTACCACAAAACAAAAAAAAAAAAAAGAAAGAAAGAAAGAAAGAAATAGGAAGAGTGAAGATAAATACATAATTTTTTAAAGTTACCTCCTTATATTTTTAACAAAATTATGGCAGACATTTTATGTTTTTTTCAAATTAAATCAAATGATAAATCACACTAAAATTTGTAAAATTACTTAAAAGTTGCTTTTAATCAGTGAAAATTCACTTAAATTCACTTAATTTAAATAGCGTACAGCTGGGCATAGTAGTGCACCTCTATAAACCCAGAAGTAGGAAAGCAGGAGGATTAAGAATTGAGGTCAGCCTGGGCTACATAGCAAGACCCTATCTAAAAATAAAAAAGAATTCAATTCTTATCCAAGGCATAGGAAATCAGATCCTTTTCCTAAGATTTTAATAACCAACAATCACAAAAGAACCCTTTCTTTGGTTGGTCTCAGATTTTATAATGGAAGTCTAGAATGGACAGTGTTATCTGTGTCCCCTGCAACATAGATGAAACTGTCTATTGTAGCACAGGATGAAGACGACACAGGAAGAGAAGACACAAGAAGTGTGAGGAGGGAGAAAGATATGAGAAAGAGAAGAGACCTTCTGGGAGATATGAAAAAACCTTGTTGTAGTCCTAACACCAGCTTCGCCCTGTGCTTGCTGCAAACTAAAAAATCAAACTTTACTTTTAAGCTAATTCATGTTAACATTGTATCACTTGCAATCAGAGTGCCAATCACTCCAACCTGTATTATTTTCATAATTAGAAAAAAAGACAAAAAAAACCCGAAACTATTTGTATACTGTTTATATCTTTTAAGAATAATCTCTATGTAAAATTATCATTAAAATATAAACTCAAGAAAAACCAATAAGTAGCTTAATAAATAATAAAAATGTGTCCATAATACAATGAATTTTCCAAATTTCCAAATGCCCCTATGCCAGTAAAATCAGAATCAGTAATGAAATCATTTCTTTCACTAAATAGCACAGGATTAGAAGACTAAGCTCTTCTGCCACCTTACAAAATAATCTAAACAGCATTTTTTGTTTCTGCTATTGTTTTATTTTGTTCTTTCTATGCATCTTCAGAAGAGCAAAGGTAGGATGAAACTGCTTTAGAAAACATAAAGGATTCTGTCCTCTAAAATATGGTATCTTTACTTTAAAGAGCTAACACATGTATGTACACATATTACCTGTATTCATGTAAACTTGGCAAGCTGAACGTTTCCTTCAATAGGTAACAGGATTAAGTAACAGGATCTAACGTTAAACATAATCTAAATGGACTGTTTTTCACTTTAAAATGCAACCATAGCACATATGACACCAAGTTTCATTGAGTTGATGGCAGTTTTTGATGTATTTGCTGTAACTAAAAAAGTGGGAAAGAAAGAATTGGGTTCCAGCTATCACAACTCTGTACAATGCCATTTCCTCACCTGTGTAACAGCTCAAATTACACAAAATCTGAGGTTGCCAATAAGCATTACACAGGACAAAGAACTAAGTAATTTGAACTTTTTACATTAAAACTAACAGCAAAAAGGAAAAAAAAAAACATAAAATCAGATGGGTTAGCTGGGTTTTCAGGAATTTCTGTTTTGTTTTGCTTAAGTGATCAAATTCCTGACTCAATTACTACTACAATCTATTCTATAACTACTGAGAGATTAAACTTTATATCAAAGCTCTAGCCATACCATAGAAGTAACTCAAAGACACAGCACTTGCCTAGCGTATGTGAGCCCCTAGGTTCCATCTCCAGCACACAGACACAAAAAAGTCCTGAATCCATATTGAAGATTCTAAGTAAGATCTAAATTCCTGAGTTTAACAGCCAAGTACTTTTACCACATTACTTTAATAATTCTATCATCTTATTATATTCACCATAATGTTCAAGAGGATGGGCTAAATTACTGTAACAAAAAAGAGAAGTAAAGAAAAAACACTTCTGTGGAGCAAATGAAAAGAGATTTGTTTCTTACTGATGGTATATGTCTGCTATGGTTTGGATGAGAACTTACCAAAGTTCCAGTGTTAAAGGCTTAATCTTGGTGCTGCTGTTCAGAGCTGCTGTTACCTTAGGAGGTAGGGCTGAGGGACAAGTCATGAATTCACTGGGGGTATGCCCTTGAAGGGGATTGTGGAACCTCAGTTCCTTCCAGTCTCTCTTTGCTTCCTTGCTCATGATATAAGCAGTATGTTCCCCATATGCTCCTGCCATGATATGCTGTCCTTACCAGAGGCCCAAAGATGATCCAAATGGGGCCAATTTTGGACTGGACTTTCCCAAACTATGAACCAAAATAAATTTTTTCTTCTATAAGTTAATAGCCTCAGGTATTCTATTATAGTAAAATAATGCTAACTGGTACATGTCCACTGCAGGTCAGCAAGAGGCTTTGCTCTATAATGTTTTCAATCTAATAAGCAACTAATTATCTAAGAAGCAACAAAGTGTAAGAATCAGCTAATTTTTTCTGTAAATGGCCAGACAGTAAATATTTTCAGCTTTGTGGGACATATAGTTTCTGTCACAACTACTTAACTTTGCCTTAATAGTACAAAAGCAACTACAGACAATATATAAATAAATAAGTATGGCTGTGTTCCTTTATTTATAAAAACAATGACCATACATATTTGGCCATAATTTGCCATAACTGCCAACTGAGAACTGTAGGTCACTGTGGCAGTGGAAAAACAAGCACGGTAAGTGCGAAGAACTTCACACTTGTACTTGGAAGTGACTCACATCACTTCAGCTCTTATCATTGGCCAAAGCAACTCACATGACTATACCTAACTTCCCAGGGGAAAGAACATGCAATTGTCACATGTGCTGGAAGGAGAAAAGAAATATTGAGTGTCTTATCTTAATACCACAAGGTGTATTTTCTTGACCACTTGTTTCCTCCTACTGGAATGCTAATCTCTGCTTCCTCTGCAAGTCCAAATACCAGCCCATCCCTCAAGGTTCAGTTCAAACCTCTCATCAACTCCCAAAGGACTCTTACCTAACCTTTCTTATACCAAGTGTTTCCTACATTCAATCTCCTTAGAACAGATACAATGTTATTTATTTCTGTATATTCCATAGGATTTAGCATTGCTACTTTAAGAAGGGGTTCAATAAATACTTACTAGAAGCCAGGAGTGGTGGTGTCTAGCTATAATCCCAGCACTTGTGAGGCACTCAGATTTAGAGTCCCAGGAGCCAGGGTTATAAAGCAGTACCCTGTCTCAAAAAGCCAAATAAATAAATAATAAATACTTACTGGATAAATGACAGTACCATTGATTTCTCTGTTTTATCTGTTTAACAGTTTGAAGTGGCTTATAAAGATACAAACTATACAACATTAAATAAAATTCTAAATAGGAGAAAAATCAATGCAATGGACTGCAACCTCAAAGTCAGAATTTGAAGATGATATACAAGGTACATAATAAGAAATCTTACGTGATTTTTGAAAGTGAACCACAATTTATCTCTAGACATCCAGCAGCCAAACAGAAAAAGGAAGCAAAATCCATCTTATTAGTCACAAAATCAGTAAGATTTATAGTTGTCTAGGATAGGCATGAAATTGAAGGACTTATGTCAACTGTTGGATTTTTTTAAATGAAGGCATTTGACAAAGCAAAAAAGACCAAAAACTGCTTTAAAATGCAGAAGATAAAAAAGAATAACAATAATCACTAAGTATTTATTGAAGGTCCTATACACCAATTTGGCTGTCAAAAGGAATACAAAGACATTAAATGATAGTTTGTTACTTAGTAGTTAGAGAGCCTAGACCTATACACATGAAATGATAGTGAATACTAACAATATACCATCATTCAAACATTTATTGAGCACTTAAATTCCAGATACTATACTCTATGCCAAGGATAAACAATAATAAAATACTACCCCTGCTTTCAAGAAACTCCCCAACTACCAGAGGTGACTAATATGAGAACTATAATAAAACATAATTAATTTATGACAAAGACTTTTACAAAAGTGCTGTGGGAACCAGGATTAAGAAAACAATTATTTCTGCCTCTATGAAGAGATTAAGATGGCTTCCCTGGAGAACTTAAGTAAACTGTCAAGGATGCCAGATCTGACACTGAAGGGCCTACTCAGTAGAGAAGAGAACCAGCAAAGATCTCATCTGGACTTGGTAAAGAACCCTGGCAATGATATGGAAAATGGCATGACCAGTGGACTGTGCACTCCACACAGACCATGTCATGTCAGTCTTGTTTGCTGAAACACTCAACAACGAGTTCAGCATCTCACCGTAGCAAAGTTGGTTAAGTATGTGTTTATCTAAAAAAAAATTAGGGCTGGCAGAGGGGCTCAAGTGGTAGAGTGCCTGCCTAGCAAGCATGAGACCCTGGTTCAAACTCCACTACTGCCAAAAAGAAAGTTGAAAGGAATGATGCAGACACCAGTAAGGATGTTATTGTACAAGTAAAAGGTAAAAGCCTGAATCAGGGCAATGATAGAGGGAACTGGAGATGACATCAACACTGAGGTTAGTATTTAAATGCTAATTGTACAGTTTATACACTATAGGAATTTAGGAAAAATCACCATAGAGACCGAGGCAACGTGTTCACAAGGAAACTTCAGTGTGTACAATAATTGCTAAACACCTGAAATGTATTACACAGTGTAAGAAAGTAAGTCTCTCAACTAGTACTATGAATTCATGTCAGAAAATCTTAAAAAGCTACCTCAACCCAAATGTGATGTGCATGCCTGTACTCCCAACACAGGAGGCTGCAGCAGGAGGATCAAGTGTGGGGCCAGCCTGGACTACATACCAAGACCCAGTCTTAAAAAACCATAAAGAAAGAAAAAAAACTACTTCAATCTCCACAGTTTTTCTTTTTTGTCTTTCAGCGTTTTTTTTTTTCATAAGCAATTGCTTTAAAGGGAGTTTAAGATTATAATATGCTTTTAATTTTAGCACATATTTCAAGAAGAGTCTAGTTAATACCCATAAAGAGATTACTGGTCTAATAACATTACATACACATTAGACTAAAGAAAAACCCATTGGAGCTACATAAGAGAGACATGGGTAAAATAATGTTTTAATACTGATTATTCAAATTTTCACTTTTCAAGTATGGCTTAAAAAAATAATTTATAAAAGGGATAAAATAATACCTCATGGTGTGCTTATCTGGTATAGCACAATGATTTTGACACAGTAAAAAGTAATGTTCAAATCACAATCCTTTGCCTAGACTCATCTCTACCTTATTAACCCCTTCTATCTTGTTTTCTCACCTATCCTTTCAGTATTGTTGCATAAAAGGTGGTAATGTGTAAAACTGCACAGGACTAGTTGGGCGCCCATGCCTCACACCTATAATCCAGAGGCAGAGATCCGGAGTATCGAAGTTCGAAACCAGCCCAGGCAAATAGTTCCGTGAGACCCTATCATGAATAAACTCTTCACAAAAAAGGGGCTGGTGGAGTAGCTCAAGGTGTAGGTGCTGAGTTCAAACTCCAGCACTGCAAAAAATATATATATATATTACAAAGACTAGAGCCTAGCACAAGTAATACTCAATAAACGTCAATTGTTATCATTATTAAAAACACCTAGCATAGACAATCAAGGTGGTATACACCTGTAATTCCAGCACTCAGGAAGTAGAAATAGGAGGATTAAAAACGTCAAGCTCAAGGCCAGACCTTGTCTCAAAGAGAGAGAGAGAAAATGCATAGTACAAAAATAAGTATGATGCTGAATGTGAAAGAATCCATTTAGCCTGAATATGAGCCTGGCAAACTACCTAGCATCAACATTTCAATATCCATGTTCTAGAATTGGGGTTATTAACAAAACACAACTTTCAAGAATATTAAGAATCTCCTGTCAAGTGCTGTGGTATACATCTGTAATCACAGCACTTGGGAAGCAGAGGTAAGAGGATCATGACTTTTAGGTCAGCCTGGGCTACACAGAAAGACCCTGCGTCAAAAAAAAAAAAAAAAAGACAAAAAAACCCAAAAAACCTTCCTAGAACTAAAAGTGGTGGTGCATACCTGTAATACCAACACGCCAGAGCCAAAACCGGATGATTGAAAGTTCAAGCTCAACAACACCCACCCTGGGCTACAGAGCGAGATTCTGTCTCAAAAAAAAAAAAAACACCTCCTACATTCCTAGTGCTACCACTGGCAGAACCCTGAGCAAGCTATGACCCCATTCTTTGCTTTGGTTTTCTCCTTAGATCCTCCTTGTCATCTTTTTCTCCAGGATCCTGGAATGAGTCACAACCTCCCCCACTGCATTCTTGATTGACATTCTTTTATGGGCTGAGCCTAGTTGATTCTGGGTGTGGTGCCATCTTTGGCACTATCTCTTCTGAGAATGCTGATGTAGTAGAATTCAGCTGTATTTAGGCTAGTTTTCCCTGTAATTTTCCACTGTTTCATTATTAGACTGAGCAAAAGCACTAAACATCACTCCATGTTCTGCACTTAGAACTAAGGAACTAAGACCTATGTCAATCACCTTCTAAGAAGCAGTGTTGATAAGTCTCAACCAGACTGTCTTATCATGTGACACTGAAATAACTCATCCAATTATACAATTATTTCACCTAAGACTTCTAATTCAAATGTACTATCATCACACTCAACTCAAAAATTTTTCTCAGTAAAAAAAACTGGGACATAGCTGGGCACTGGTGGATCATGCCTGTAATTCTAGCTACTCTGGAGGCAGAGATCAGGAGGGTCATGATTCAAAGCCAGCCTGGCCAAATAGTTCACGTGACCCTATCTTGAAAAAACCCATCACAAAAAAAATGAGTTGGTGGAGTGCTCAAGGCATAGGCCCTGAGTTGAAACCCTAGTTATACCCCCACCAAAAAAAAGGGCACATATGCAGGTATAGAAATATCACAACAATCCCCCCACATTGTACAATTAATATGCACTAACAAAAAATGTGGGAAAAAACTGGAGCAGCAGAGAACATGGGATATAACTTGACAGACTCAAATACTAACATTCCCAACATTCAGAAAAATAAACTCACTGCTTACACCATATAATTAATAGAAAACAAAGCCTCCCTGATTTTTCCTTCTCTTCATAAACTTTATCAAGTTTTATGTAATCTACCTAGACAATCCTAGACCCTGCCCCATAAGGTTGCCACATACAGAGGAATGGCACAGGACTGTAGGAAAAGGAATTCCTGACTGGCAGCCATAAAGTCATCAGCTTCTGACACTTTTTAAATGGATTGCTCTGGTGAGAGTTTTCCCAGCCTCCAGCCCAAAAAGTACCTCCACCCTAAGGAAGCAGTAGAAACCTTTATGGAGATAATTTAACTTTCTTAAATCCAAAAAGGTAAAATATTAAAGACAGTCAACAAAAATAAAACAGTAAGGCAGAAGCAGTAAGTGGAAAATTTCTACATCCTAAGAGGCCCAGGGTTTTGTTTTTTTTTTTTTTCACCTAAATAGAAATAAGAAAGTAATTCTATATTTACCATCCCATCAATATTTCAACTGCAGGGGGATCTAATTCCCAATATGTCTTTATAAGGAGTAAAATTAAAATACATAAAGAAGACTTTTTCAAAAAAGCTCAATAATTTGCTTATTAAAAGGACTTTCAACTAGCTTCAGGAACATAAAGCAGCTTCACAAAAGCTATGCTTTCAGATTATTCTGAACTGTTAAAATTTTAAAACTAAATATAGTGGACAAAATGTTCATACTTCCTTTCTTAAGTAATATAGGAGGCGAAACAAAAGTTATCCACTTTAATACAAAACTGCTCATGGAAAACAAAACAAGAGTTTAGAAAATGAGGGTAGGGAATTGCTATCAGCATAGTCAGTTAGTCAGGAATAAAACTGTGATATCACTACAACCTCTCTAGGTGGTATTTGTTTTTGTATGTTTTTTGAAAGAAGCTGTCACTGTATAGCTTAGGCTGTCTTGAAAAACTATGTAGTACAGCTTGTGATCCTCTGCCTCAGTCTCCTGAATGCTGCAATTACAAGAACACAACCCCAGGCTCTTCTAAGAGGTTTTTAACAAGGCAATTTAGCATATGCATACTCTAAAATTGAAATAATACTAACCAAATGTTCTGAATTGAAAATAGGGCAATTAAAAATAAACTTAAGCCCGGCAACGGGGCTCATGCCTGTAATCCTAGTTTCTTGGGAGGCTGAGATCAAAAGGATCATGGTTCAAGGCCAGCAAGGGCAAAGAGTTTGCTAGATCCACCTTCAAAATAAACAGACTAAAATGGACTGGAGGTGTGGCTAAAGCAGTAGTGCACCTGCTTTGCAAGCGCAAAGCCCTACTAGTTCGAGCCCCATCCAACGAAAACATAAAAAATTAAAAATAAACAAATTTTAAATCATAGGCTACAAGTAGTAATGCTATGGGAACAAATAAAACTGGGAGGGAACCACTGCAAAAAGGATACATATATTGAATACCCAAATGATAAGCAATTCTTGATGAAGTCATCACCTTAATCCTTTGAGTATACAGTAAATCTAAATGTAAACTGTCAAATCTAGTCTCACCACAATAAATATCAAAGGCAGTTAACAATAAAACTAACATGAGATGCAATTCAGCAGCCAACCCTGTCCTTGTTTGTCTGTAATCTTGATTTCGCTGAAATTTAGATTCCAAATAATTACCCAAAATGCAAGCCTTAGCATTTCAGTCTGGACTCTATTGAATTAGAATCAATCTCAAAGGCCTGGAATAAACTGAATTAGTTTAACCAGATTCTGTTGCATAGCCATAGAAGATGGAAACTTAATATTCTTTATTAGAACATTCTCAGAGACTGTTCCAATTAAATATTTCTGAGAGCACGTGAAGACACATTGAACGTAGACTAACAGTTATTTTCTGGCAACTTTCAAATCAAACTAAACCATTAATAACAGCACAGAGAAAAAAATCTTTGTCCAAATCTCAGCTCTACCACTTCTTAGCTGAAGAATCCTGGGAAAGTTACCCACCAATCTGATGTAAAATAGTGGTAATAATGCCAAAACATATGGATGTTGTAACTCTGGCCATTATAACTGAATATGATCTCAGATTTATTTTGAAGATTAAATAGGGGTGAGCACTTCACTAGAGTGGTAGAGCGCCTACCTAGCAAGTGTGAGGCCCTGAGTTCAAATCCATTCCACCCAAGAGAGGAAGAAAAGATAATATGCCCAACCAGCATGACATATCAGTAGCATCCAAATGCAGTTTTCTTGTCCTTATCATTATTTCTACTTTTTTTCTTATTTCAATTTCATCCGCTTTTACTGAACTTTATCCTCCCTACCAAAAGCCTGTAGCATCTGTTTTAAGTCATGGTGAGACCGGACAAAATAAGGAAACTATTACAAATAATGTTTATTATGAGCCAGACACTAGGCTAAGTGCTTTATGAGCTATATCACAATCCTTACAATTATCATAAAGCAGTTATATTATTCCAGCTTACAGTCAAAGAAACTGAGGGTAAAGCGTTAGATAATTTGCCCAAAGTCACTTGGCTATTAGAATTAATTTTGGTTTGCTATGCCAAGTATTCCTCCCTAATTCCTACCTCATTTCTTCCTGCACAGGTAACTACTACCCTGAGTTTTGTGGTAGTTATTTCCTTGCTCCTCTTTATATCTTAACACATATATGTACATTTATAAACAACACTGGTTAGTTTTGCCTTTTCTTCAACATTATATAAAGGAAATCACAAGATTATGTTCTTTCATATCAATACTATGAAAATAAGGAGCTCAAGCCATGTTGTTTTAGCTTACCTATAAACTCATCCATTTTTCATTGCTATATATAATATTATACTATATGAAACATACCATAATTTGTCAATCCTATTGTTTTCAGACATCTGAACTGTTTTTATGTTTTAACTACTATGTACATTGGCCTGGTAAATATTTCTTTTATATACAACCTGACATAAATGCACAAGAATTTCTTTAGGGCAGTGGCCTTCAGACACAGACCTACACAAACAGTACAAAAAGAATGCAGACTTTTCAAATGTTAAGTGGATATACAGTTTTTCAAGAATCCAACTCTAAACCTACAACTTCTACATATACTCTTTCCTAAATGGAAACTTTATTATGTAGAAAACATCAGAATCAATTTTAATATATTTTATGTATTAAAAAGGAAAAGAAAACATGCTTAATTATAAATAATGTTATTTCTATATTGGCTTTTAATATTTTATTTTCCCACCTCAATATTCATTTAATGTAGAACTAAATACTACTTCTATTGAGCCAAATGTTAATCACAAAGTATAAATGTACCACATATTGAACATATATACTTTCTGTAGAAATAGCAAACTGTATCAAAGCGTTTGCCAAAATATTTCATTTAATTAAAGTCTAAAGTAACTGATTCTCCTACCATGTACTTATGATTCAGCTTCAGTAATTATCACCATGTGAAGAATTCTGTCTCATCCCTACCCCCTCCCCCAATAGAAAAAAACTAGCCACTTACAAAAAAGATGATACAAGTAATTTCACTTCCTATATTTCTAGTATTTCATGAACAGTTCTTTTCCTGTATTTCTGACAGTAGGCAAAATTACTTAAACATGACTTTTCAATTTAAGAATTTGAGTGTACTGCCAAGATACTCCCAATAAACTATGCTCTACTAATTTTGTCTTTATAGTCATTGGGGCTAGCACAATAATTGACATAGTAGATATTTAAGAAATGTTTATAAATCAAAGAAATAAATGAAAAGGAACACCTATAAGGATAGTAAAAGTAAACACAGCCATTTTATATCCCCAAAGTTTACCAATTAGGTAAGACAAATAAATATAATGAGAATTCATTTTGTATAATTGCATAGAGAAAAAAATAATTACATCTAATTTTTACAATTCTTAAGCTTTATCACAAACTTATATTCACCTTATCCAAATTCAAATTGATAATAGCACAATATATAAAATTTGAATAATTTTTTTAAAAATTTAAACTCTGATCTGTAGTATATTGGCAATGCACTAGACATTTTAATCACTGATCAAATTAAACTATTTGAAGACACAAACTTCTAACTACCACATGTGTGAGACACTAAAGTAGATTCTAAGACTCGTAGAAAAAAGAAGTATAAACAAAGTGATCATAGCTTAGATTTTTTTTCACTTTGCCACTTCAAATACTTGTGCCTTGGGTTCCCGTAAGCCATAAAAAATTCCATTATTTCAACAAATAATATCTACAGTACTTCACATCATATATTTATTTATTTTCAGTTTTACAGACTAAGTCACAAAAGATAAAGACCACAGGCAAAGCAACACAGTGATTAGTCATGAAAACATGTTCATGACAGTATATATCATAAATAGGGCTGTAAACTTCACCAACAGCCTGAGTCACATAAATGCTCATGCAGCTGGGTAGCATCATTTGACAACAATGGATTTATTTCCAGGTATTATTATATGTGGTCACTTGGTCTAAAGTTCAATATTGTTTGAAATACATACTAAATTAATAAATTTTATATTAAAATTATGCATTTAATTATGTATTATATTGTTACGTATTTAATTTATAAATAATATAAATTTAATTTATAAATAAATTCATACTACTACTATGTCTACCTCCCCAGGGCTGGGATTACAGCCATGTAATATACCACATTAGCTATATTATGTACCACACTTGGCTATATTAAATGTATTTTAACATCAGAATGTATGCAAAAGAAACTTTTTTTGATGCCCTGGGATTTGATTGAACTCAGGGCCTCATGCTTGTTAAGCAGGCACTCTTACTGCTTGAGCCACTCCACCAGCACTTTTTTGTGATGGGTTTTTTGAGATAGGGTCTTGGGAACTATTTGCATAGGGCTGGCTTCCAACAATGATCCTCTTGATCTCTGCCTCCTGAGTAGCTAGGATTACAGGCATTAGCCACTGGTGCCCAGTTAGTAGTAGAAACCGTATATTTTAAAGACTTATTAAAAGAATAACCTTTCTTTTTAAACAAATGGGAAAATAAAAACAAAACACTTTATTTATAACACAGAAGTGAGATAATGCCTTAAAGTTCAAAGCACCTAAAAATAAAATAGTATGCAGACATTAAAAAATTATAAATTAGGCAGGTATAGTAGCTCACATCTGTAATCCCAGGTACTTACAGGCAAAGACAGGAGGCTGGAGAGTTCAAGACTAGTCAGACAAAGGCAGAGGCAAGACTTGTCTCACAAACAAAATAAAAACAAAAATGACTAGGGTGTGGCTCAAGTGATAAAGTGCTTGCCTAGCATGTGAAAGGTCCTGGGTTCAATCCCTAACACCGAAAAAAACAAAATAAAATAAATACATATGAACACATTATATGTAACCAAATAATAGCATGTAAAGAATGTATATAGTAACTTAGTTTAAAAATTAAAATTATAATACACATTTATTTTTAAATAGATGTGTATTTTCAAGTGTCTGTGAAGAATAAACATAGCATGTGGGGGCTGCTAATACAGGTCAATAGTATAGGCCCTCAACACATGCAATGCCCGGGTTTGAGCCCCAGCACCAAAAAAAAAAATGTGTGCATTTTATTTTAATATGCCTACACATTCTTCCAAGCTCTATGCCTGTAAAAATTCATTTGATTTTTATAACAATGTTATGAGATAAGCATTATCATCATCAATTGAAGTGACGAGCAACCAGGGGCAAAGTGACATAGCTAACAAGTAATGAAGCCAGGATTCAACCCAAGCAAAAGGACTCCAGAGATTTATGCCACTCTGCCTCTTAAAATGCAAAAGTACCTGGTAGTAGATTTATTCATTATTTTTGTTTCTGGTTTTTTTTGTTTGTTTTTCAGTGCTGAGAATCAAAACTGATTCAGTGCTAAGCATGCTAGGCAAACATTCTACCACTGGACTTCATCCCCAGCCCTTACAGGTGATTTTTTAAATGTTTCCATTTTTTAATTATTCATAAGTTAATTCAGTAACATTAACTAATAATAATAGCAAACATTTAGTAAACCAATGTCTACAGGATAGACATCATTCCTCATAATAGCCTCCTAAGGTAAATGCTTTTATTAGCTCCATTTTACAGATGGAGAAAGTGAGGCACAGAAAAGTAAACTAACTTACCCAAAAAATCACGGTGATAAGTAACAGAGCCAGAAATAGAATCCAACTAATCTAACCCCAGAGTCTGCTTGGGCTCTTACTCACTATACTATACTAAAATCTAAGGAATAAAGAGAGATGAGACAAGATGATTTTTCCCTTGTGCTAGGGACAGAACCCATGGCCTTACACATGCTAGGGAAGTACTGGGCCACTGAGCTACAACTCCAATATGACTTTTTAATTCCTTTTATAAACTCTACAGCTCTAAATAGAACTAGATCTAAACTCTATCAAAGATAATAAATAACAGAATTTCTCTATCTACCTAAATGGATGGATACTGCCTTCTTCCTTCTTCTACACTGTGGTGATTACAAGTTAACTTTATTTTTTCAGAAGTTGCTAAAGAAAGGAAATGGCAAATATAGCAGGCATTTGGCCTTGGTAGGGCTGGCTTATAAGAGGTACAAAAGTTTCCCTTCAGATGCATGTCTCAGATCAGGCCCTTTGTCCTCTAGAAAGTGATGCTTAAGAAATAGCCCCTACATAGAAGAGCAATTTCTACTGAAGTAAACAATACATTAGCACCTCTACCAATATCTTAATCTCATCCTTTTAAATTTCTATTTTTCTGTGTGTGTTTGATAATATAAATATTTTAGTACTTGCATTTAACTTATAAATAAACATACTTAAAGAGGGTCAGTGTAGGGCCTGGTACAGCGGCACAGGCCTGTAAATCCCAGCTACTATAATCTGAGGCCAGCAGGAAAAAGTTAGCCAGAGACCCTAACTTTAAAATAAACTAAAAGCTAAAGAACTGGGGGTGTGGGTTAAGTGATACACAGAGAAGCAGGAAACCCCAAGGCCCTAAATTCAATCCCAGCACCATCACCAACAACAAAATTATGTTCATGGTTAATCAATGGGAATACATGATCAAAAAATTTATAGACAATGGGCATGGTGGAACACACCTGTAATCCCAGCAAGAGGATTATAAAACCCTGTCTCAAAAAAAATTTTTTTTTAATTTTTTGGAGAAAACTAGCTTCAAAAAGCTTTGCTCCTCACCCTCCACCTCTTCCCACCAGTACTGGTAATTGAACCCAGGGCCTCTCATCATGCACTCTACTACTGAGCTACATATACTCTCAGACTTTAAAGATTTTATTTTATACCCTAAAGTTTCTTTATTTTTAGTTAATTGGTCACCAGATGATTCCTAAAGCGCTATCTTGACTATCTGTACCCTGCAATAAAGGCTTTTGTCAGAAACTTTCAAGGAGGGGCAAACAATGCAGTTGCATGAGCCTGGCAATGCACACGTCTCAGGCTCAGGCTCCACCCAAGACAGAGTTAGGAACTCTAGTGACAGACCAGCCATTTGTATTGATGAGCCTTCCAAATGATGCTGAAACAATCAACTCTGAAATAGTTAGGGGTTGGGGGCTTTTTGAGGTTGGGTTTTTTTGGTGGTACTGGGGTTTAAACTTAGGGTGTCACAATGGCTAGGCAGGTGCACTACTGAGGCAGGCTCGAGTTAGGGAAAGGTTTGGACTGATAGAAAATACATGACTTAATATTGTATTTCAGATTGACCATACCCTGGCTTAGGGACTGCCCTCACCTGGCCCAGGGAACACCCATGTCCCTCCCCACTCATTGCTTATTGGTTGGGAATCACCTGGTTCCTTCTTTACCATAGGTTAGCATAAGTTTTTAAAGCACCTGAAAAAGAGAACCATGCTCTGTCTGCTTCCAGAGGCTACCTGGACCCACCATGCTCCCTTTTTTATTTCCCTCCCCTAACTTTTAATAAATTCTCTTTACACTCAGATGCCCTGCCATGGATTCTTCCATGCAGGACACAAAGAATTAGGAAGTTTTCTGATCACAGACTGCACCACTACCATTAACACTACCAGCCCTTTTTTGCTTTAGTTATTTTTTGGAGGTCTTGCATGTTTTTGCCTATAGCCTACCTATGATCACATTCTCCCACCTGTGCCTCCAGAGTACCTGGGTTTACAAGCACACACCATCACATCCAGCTTGTTGATAGAGATGGGTTCTCACTATTTGCCCTGGCTGGCTTCCAGTCTCCATCTTCACCAATCTCTGCCTCCCAGACAGATGGGATTATAGATGTGACACCATGCCCAGCCCTGAAAAACACTTTTTAAAATAAACTCAAAACTTGGTGACCCAACTGGAAATGTGGATCAGTGGTAGAGTGTAGTCAAGCACACAACGGAGCTTGATACCCAGCACCACAGGAGAAAAAATAAAAAGCAACCTGGTAATCTGAAAGGCCCATTTAAACTCCTTTTTGATATTGTTAATGATGCATAAATGAATGCCAAACAAATGTAGGTAGTGTCCCCACCAGATATCCTGCTTGCTGATAACCTTTAAAGGATAAAGACCTCAAAAATATTCAAACTATTGAGACAGAAGGGTCCCTGGAAACCTTCATTTTGACCTCCCTGTGACCTTAAAAGGTGGAAAAAATGAAAGAATAAGGTCGTTATGAGGATGAGTGCATGACCAATCAGAACATTGCAGGCACAGCCAACCAAAATGCTGCTTTCTGCACACCTAATAAGCATAGTGATTGAGCAACACCCTGAAGAAAATGGATAAAAACCTCAGACCACAGTCACTTCTCTGGCAATCCATTCAGGACCCCTCCCTTTATAAACTTTACTACCCTTCTTGTCCACAAAGTTCATTTTTCAGCTCTGTGAGACAAGAACCCAGAATGCCAACCCTCCCTCTGGTTAAACACCTAAACCAGCAAAGTTGAGTGGAGACTTTCGGTCCTACACAAATCTCCCATAACAATATCACAAATAAAATAATAACCCCACCTACACAGTTATAAGAAAAGAAAACATAAAATTCCCAAACCCTATTATAGAAACATCTCCAGATAGTAAATGATATCAAAAGCCTAGTGCTACACAGGCCAACATTCCAGAAACTCTGAGCAATAACAAACAAACTTGGAATTCCAGCTGACCACACAATGACAGAATCACAACTGAGTAATACTCTAATCTTTGTACAAAAAAATGTGAGGTTTATTCATCACACAATGGGGCTATTAACTGGATCCCAGCATTGTCATCTCAACATGGCAAATGTCCTTATTAAGGCTTCAGAGTTGCTAAACTGTGAACAGTCTAAATACATCAAACAGGAAAGTCCAAAACACTTTTCACAGCAAATTCACTTAAGAGCTCATTTCCCCAAGTGGGAAAAAATGCTATATTAAAATAAGGAAATGTAGGAGAATTTTTTTTAAAAAACAAGGAAAAAAGGGTAAATAAATACAGTGCATTTAAACTCATTACATCTGTAAACACAACATTGAAAAGAGTTCTCAGGGCTGGGGATGTAACTTGGTAATAAGAGTCCCTGCCTGCCCAAGCATCCAACACCACATACATATGCACACATAAAAACTATTTAAGCTGGGCCCTTTGCAAGATACTTCACTGTAATGTGTTAGATAAATATATAAATCTACATTGTCTAAGCTATAAATGGTGTCACCTTAGATACAGGGCAGCTGTGAACTACATAACCTGCACAAATATACAAAGCAGCCATACATAAGGGAGTATAGCTCAGTGGTAGAGCCCTTGCCCAGCATACTCGAGGCCCAGGTTTAGGCATGGCAGAGTGGCTACAGTGGCTGGAAGCCTGGGTTCAATCTCTAGAACAAGAAAAACAAAAGGATTAACCTAATTTTGATGAACCACAAACTTCTATATTGAATTAAAAATCTTTAAGACATTTGACCAGAGTTCACCAAAGTCAGGCTGACAGGAGTCTCCCAATATGTGCACAACCAAGAACCTCAGCATACTTTACAGGTAACTAGTGATAAAGAGATACAGCTCTGGGTCCCAGCTGTAAGCTGATAAAGAACAACATGCTATTCTCTCACCCTTGGCTATCCATCAATATGGATTTTAGAATACAGGAAAGCAGGGGGTGGGGGCAGGGGGGAGAAATGTACCAAGCCTTGTATGCACATATGAATAATAAAAGAAAAATGAAAAAAAAAATAGAATACAGGAAAGCAAAACTAATTCAAGAATTTCCCTGCAGACTCATTCAAATGTTTCAAATGTTTCTGAGTGAACTTGATTTTTATTTACTGGCTCATTTAATAAGTCTAGTTACATATTCTTTTTTTTGGGGTGGGGGGAGTGGAACTGGAGGTTTGAACTCAGGGCTTCGCACTGGCAAAGCAAACACTGTACTGCTTGAGCCACACCTCCAGTCCATTTTGCTCTGGTTATTCTGAAGATGGGGTCTTTTGAACCATATGCCTGGCCTGGCCTGGAACCTCGATCCTCCCAATCTCAGTCTCTCAAGTAACTATGATTACAGGGATGAGCTACCAGTGCCAGCTGGCTGACTATTCTTATATCTCTGAAAACAAGAACACTACACTGATGCAGGAAGATTGTGCATACCAACTTGTGATACAGAGCAAGACAAACAAACCCCAAATTCCAAAAAACCCACATAAAATGAATGAATGATATGGTAAATGAATTGTATCTTAATAGTCACCAAAAGCAAAAAAAAAAAAAAAAGCCTACAAAAACCAAGAGTTTAATGCAGCTCTTCCTAGAGCTGGGGAAATAAAACTAATTTTAACCAAAATGGGTGCTGACCAAAAACAAATGTTGGCGAGGATGTGGGGAAAAAGGAACCCTCATACATTGCTGGTAGGAATGAATGTAAGCTAGTACAACCACTTTGGAAAACAATATGCAGGCTTTTTAAAAAACTAAACATAGATCTGCCATATGATCCAGCAATCCCACTCCTAGGGATATACCCAAAGGAATGCAACTCAAGTTATTACAAAGGCACCTGCACACCTATGTTTATTGGAGCACTATTCACAATAGCCAAGTATGGAAACACCCAAGATGCTCCACTACTGACGAATGGATTAAGAAAATGTGGTATTTATACACAATGGAATTTTACTCAGCCATGAAGAAGAATGAAATCTTGTCATTCACAAGTAAGTGGATGGAACTGGAGAACATCATCTTAAGTGAAGTTAGCCAGGCACAGAAGGCCAAAACTCGTATGTTCTCCCTCATATGAGGACTTTAGACCTAAAACAAATACATTAATATTATTGGACGTGGGTCACAAGCTAATAGAATACATACAAGAGGAATGGGAAAAGGTAGGAAACCCAAAACTTGAAAGTGTTTGATGTGCCCACTGAAGAGGAGCTAATACATTAACCTTAAACTGACAGAGGTCACTATGGGAAGGTGACCAGGAAATAGTGAGGAGGTCTGGTAGAGATGAACCAATTCAGGTTATAATACACATGTGCATGGAAGCAATGCTAGGAATTCCTCTGTATAACTATCCTTATCTCAAACTAGCAAAAACACTGTCTTTCTTATTATTGCTTGTCTTCTCTTCAACAAAATTGAAGAGGGCAGAACAGGTTCTGCCTGGAAGCGATGAGGGGGAGGGAGGGGGCGGGGAGTAGGAGGGAGAGATGGCCCAAACAATGCATGCACATACAAATAAATAAATAAACAAACAAACAAACAAAAAGATGCTGACCTCCCAGGTTTGTCAAAAATTGCCAAGTAGCAAAAATAAAACTCCTGAGCAAGTTTATGTAATAACAGGAAACAAAAATGCAAAGATGACACCTGGGAATTTTTTTTATTTTTTAGCATGAATTTATAATAAATTTCTTTATATATATTTAAAGAAAAAAATTTGACTTACTTTTTAGCAAGCCTGATAATAAGAGCTGATTCTGGGTAATGTTGTCCAAAGCATGAATTCAATCATTGAAACACTGGCAGTTTAAATCTGGTAGACTTTAGAGGCTTCAATTTCCTACTGTGGTAATCTGCTAGAACTACAAACCACTGAAGAAAGAGATTGAAGAAAGAGCTCCCATGCTCATGGATTGGTAGATCAACATAGTAAAAATGGTTATATTACCAAAAGTAACCTACATGTTCAATGCATGCAATTCCCATCAAAATCCCAATGACATTCATCACAGAGATTGAAAAATCTACCTAGAAGTTCATTTGGAAACCTTGAATAGCCAAGGCAATACTGAGCAAAAAGAGCAATGCTGGAGGTATCACAATACCTGACTTCAAACTATACTACAGAGCCATAGGAATAAAAACAGCATGGTGCTAGCACAAAAAGAAATATGAAGACCAGTGGAACAGAATAGAGGATCTAAATATGAACCCACACAGCTATGCCCACCTTATTTTTGACAAAGGCACCAAAAACATACAATGGAGGAAAGACAGCCTCTTCAACAAATGTTGCTGGGAAAAGTGGTTATCTGCCTGCAGAAAACTGAAACTAGATCCATGCCTATCACCCTATACTAGTATCAACTCAAAGTGGATTAATAACCTTAACATCAAACCCAAAACCTTGCAGTTAGTACTGGAAAGAGCAAGGAATACTCTGGAAGCAGTAGGTATATGCAAGGACTTCCTCAGTAGAACTCTAACAGCCCAGCAACCAAGAGAAAGGATGGACAAACAGGACTACATGAAATTAAAAAGCTTCTGCACAACAAAAGAAATGGTCTCTAAACTGAAGAGACCACCCACAGAGTGGGAGAAAAACTTTGCTAGCTATACATCAAACAGAGGTCAATCAAAAGAAGTTAAAAGGCATTATCTCAAAGAATAAGCCAGGTGTGGTGATACATGCCTGAAATCCCCACTACACAGGAGGTGTAAGTAGGAGGATAGAGGTCTGAGGCTGAGGAGGCAAAAAACAAAAAACAAAAAAAAAAACTATTTGAAAAAGATTCTGTATGAAAAATAACTAAGCAAAAAGGTCTGGAGGCATGACTCAACTGCTAAAACACTTGTCTATCAAGTTCAAGGCCCTGAATTCAAACCCCAGTACTATAAAAAAAAAATAAAAAAAAAAAAGCATCACTTGTGCTCCTAGTGATGAAAGGTTCTGCATCTTGACTGTCAAGTTACAATGTCAGTATCTTGCTCTTAATATTGTACTTTGTTGCACAATGTTGCACATAGGGAGAAAGTGGGGAAGAGTACAAGGGTATCTCTGTATATTAAGTCTTATAACTGCATGTAAATTTATAATTATCTCAAATACAAAAAGGCTTTTTTAACCAAAACAAATATATTCAGTCGGATCCATATTCATCATTTATAATTCTTTTAATAGCCTATTTTTCTTTGGATTTCCAGTGCTCTTCTCATTTCACTTTCCTCTTACTTTTAAAGCTCCAATGCCAAAGATCTTCATAATAAAGCTCTTCCCTACAAATGTCAAGGAACTCCTTTAGTTCCATTACTATTTTCCTTCTTTTTAAATGAGCTCCATAAATATACCTTTCCTTAAATCAAACTGCATACCAAAACTGTTTGATAGCATATATTCAAGCTCAAGGTCTATTCTTTTTATTCGTTCATATGGCTTAATAACCATATTTTGTACCAGTACCTTGGAGAATTTTATTATTTCTCAGCACCAGAGCTTCCCCAGGAAATGGAAATTGGTTGCACTGTGATTATTATGCTTGCTTGGATGTTTCACTGAACAATGCTTAAAGTTCTAAATGACAGGAAGGGAGATACAAAGGCAAGCACAAATATAAGGAAACAAGCAAAGAAACAATTTGCAAAGGAGAAAAACAAAGAAGTAAGTTTTAAAAATAGAGATATAGAGAATGATAGAACAATAGGAGATTGGCCGGGATATGGAACAAGAAGTCAGTGTTCCACTATTCAACAGCACAGAGCCAATGGTGTACTTGAGTCACAGAGCTTGTCCTGCTCCAGGTCTACAAAACCAAGGTCAAAACTGAGAACCTGAGGTCTTCCACAGCTTTTTATTCAAAACTAATGAAGCAAGAATCTCTATATACATAGACATACACAGACACACACTGCACACAGATATATCTGTGTATATATACAGATATATATATATATATATTTCTGTGTGTGTGTGTGTGTGTGTGGTACTGGGGTTTGAACTCAGGGCCTACACCTTGAGCCACTCCATCAGTCCTTTTTTGTGATTTTTTTTTTTTTTTTTCAAGACAGGGTGTCCCAAACTATTTGTCTGGGCTGGGGATTACAGGTTTGAGCCACCCACTGGCAAGAGAGCCTACACTTTAATTCAAGTCATCACCTTTGGCAAATGGCCTTCATTACTTATCTAACATACAATACAACAATTATCTAGAGTTCTAAACAATGGAAACATCTAAATACTCAAATGACAGAACTGTTGTAAAAGAAATTTGTTATTGTTTTTACTTGTGTTTATCTGGTGATTAATCTGATTATGAAACCACAGTAGAAAATGAAGGAAGTCAAATTCACTACAGCCAAGATGCATGTTAATGGAGTGACCCTCACCACTGTCAACAGCAGGGAGGCATTTTAAAAGAGTCCTGGTAACATATTTGGTTGCAGTTGAGATGGTTTTTGCTCACTTAGATGTTTCACTGAGTAACATGCATTTTAAATCTATAAATTAGAGTTATGCAAATATCTATTACATGCTTAAATTTATTGATTACTTCACTCTTAAGAGTTAACATATATCTCAATTTTTTTTTAAATTATAAGCCCAAAACAGGGTAGGTTCCAGATACTCTAGGTAAACAACCTACTTAATAAGGCATACATTTTCCAGCCAGTGCATCTTTGACATTATACAGCTTAAAGTAAAACATCTAGGATTACTTGTTAGTTGTGTTGGAATTGATAGCCCTCCGGTGCCAAAAACAGACACACAAGACACAGAAAATTTTGACAAGGCAATTTTCTCTTGATCAAGAGAGTGCAGGCACGTGCTCACTCCCGCTAAGCAACATGCAAGCACAAAATGGCTGACAGTGGCTCCTCCTTATATCCCTAATGCAGTTGTACCTGCCCCTCTCCTGGGATTTGTCCAGGTCAAAGGTTCACATCTTTCCCAATTGCCTAAAAGGCTTGGGGGATGGGTTAGGGAATGCAGTTTGATGAGCAATGGAGTTGTACAGGAATCCAGAAGAAGCAAGGACCCTTTAAACATGCAAGTCACCTAAGATGGTGACCTGAGGAATTATTAAGTAATCTAAGAGAGTAACAAATACTTTGATAGAAAAGATCATTCTTCTTACAGTTGCTTGCCATATTTCAAATGGTAAAGGTGAGTCAGCTATTTTAAACACCATATTTAAGCTTGTTCCAAAAATTATTATGGCATTAATTGCATTTTTTTTTTCTAGAATACACCACAAATCATATCTCAGAAAGAATCTTGGCCCTGTCCTTGGTACTCTCCTTCCTCCACTTACGTTGGAGATATACCGTAGCTTATTCAGGTGATTCAACTTCCATTAAAAAAATACACTAATCGTACCCACATGTGGTTGACTTTTAAAGCATGTATTGCTCTGTACTTAACCAAGAACATAAGTTAAGTAACACATTCAGAAAAAAAAAAAAACAGAAAAAATACTTAGTAAAAAGTTTAACTACTAAACGTTATACTTAGGAAGAATTAACTAATGTATATGCAGTGGATATATTCTTCCAGATTATAAGTCACGGAGACTGGACACATATGCATTTCACTAAGGAAACCAATTATTGTTTTCATAAGACTCTCAAAGCTATCAGTGATGCTAAAAGGGGGTTGGAGGGATAACACACTTCCAGCTTCCACTCTACATATTATAAAATCTATACCTTCATTAAGCTAAGAACAGCAAAGAACTGTATTCTAATACCACTTTATTTTGGCTCCCTGCAGAGCTGCTTGTACTAAATTGTACATTGGTTATGCCATATGCTTTCACTAAAGCAGACTCTAATAACAGTTCATCACATATTGCTACATTTTCCATATGGTGATAAAGCGACATACAAGGCCTTTGTTGTCAGCGCACATGGGAAAAACAATTCTGATCTTAAATTCAAAACCAGGAATAATTGGTGCCTCTCCTAAGTAACTTCTTTTTAATTTCATAACACCACAGGTCAAATGATAGCCAAGCATATCTCATTTTGCACTAGCTACTGGAAAGCCTAGCGTCAAATAGGTTCTCAGCTATGAATCCCCTAAGTGCTCTCACACTTGACTTCATACTCTTCTTCCTACCCTTCTTTGCCCCTTTCCTCACCATTTTTAATGCAATTATTTATGTGTATTTTTAATCATGCAGATGTTTAAAAACTATCTAGTTCCTTTTAAGGATAAGGCAAAAGAAAGGGAAAAATCAGAAGCAAAAAGAAAGAACAACTGTCAACCAAAAATAGAAGAAGCATAACTCAAAAGCAAAGCTAAGACAAAACTAATCCTCTACCAAAATAGACAAAAGTGGCATAAAATTGTAATGTTAAGTTACATTCAATTTAAGGAAAAATGTTTTTCATTCTGTAAAATCTAGAAATCTAAAATTTAATTTACAATATACAATTTTTTTTTCAGCACTTGAACCTGAGTTCAGGCTTGAACTCAGGGCTTCATGCTTGCTAGGCAGGTACTCTTATTGCTTGAGCCACTCCACCAGCCCTGCATTTTTTTTTTTTTTTTTTTTTTGGTGGCACTGTGTTAGAACTCAGGACCTCAAGGTTGCTAGGCAGGTGCTTTATCACTTAAGCCACCCTGCCAGCCCTTTTTTGGTTTGGTTATTTTCAACATAGGGTCTCACGAACTATTTGCCCAGGCTGGCTTTGAACTGCAACCCTCCTGACCTCTGCCTCCTGAGCAACTACGATTACAGGCATGAGCCTCTGGCGCCTGGCTAAAAAACTGCATTTTTAAAACAACCAAAACATTAAAGGACTCCATTATTGTTGTCTGTTTCTTAGCTAAACTTGCCTTAATTCAAATATTGGAATGAAGTCCATGCAGCACTGTTTTGTCTTTTAGCAAATCGACTTCCTTCCTAACTACTCCAACAGGCACTACTACATCACAAAAATGGCTTTCCTCTTCTTTCCCACAGCCATGGTAGGTAGGGCTCTGTACCATCACCTCAGGTGGGAAGTGTTGAAGTTCGGCTCTGTATGTAACTACATCTTTCCTAACTTCTCCCCCCTCAGTATTTTTGGTATTTTACCTGAGCAAACTTCAAATGTCATCATTGCTCAGCACCTCACCTCAGACATTTCACTGGCAAGTGACTCACTACTTTCTTTCATTCTGTAACAAATTTACATATGACTCACTAATTTTATTCATTCAAGCTGCTTAAAGATACAGGCTTAACTTTGATATGATTAAATTAATTAATATCATTAGCAAATACTAAAAACTTCAGAGATATAAAGAATCAAAGTATTTTTATTTTCCTCAATGACCTAATTAATATTCATAAATATCATCTTCCAAATGAAAGCTGTGATACCACCCAAAATTCTAAACTGTTTCTAAGATCATATTAAATAAATGTCCTTATCAATAATTTATACAACTAATTCATACACTATGTTGATGCTAGAAATGATATAAACATATGGATAGATGCCATTATATTTTAAAATAAAGAATTTAGCCTAGAGCCAGTGGCTCATGTCTATAAACCTAACTACTTGGGAGGCTGAGATTGGGAGGATCACAGTTCAAGGCCAACCCAGGCAAATAGTTCACAAGACCCCCACCACCAAAATAACCAGAGCAAAACAGACTCAAGGCATGATTCAAGCAGTAGAGTGCCTGCTTTGCAAACATGAACCCTGAGTTCAAACCCCGGGCCCACCGAAAAAACAATAAGAATTTAATAAAATGTTGGTATCACTTGACTTGCTAAGAATTTTACTTATATATGAAGCAGCATTATCCAAATGACATTTCCACATTCACCAACAAAATCTCCTGATTGCAAATTATCACAGCATCAAGGTATAAAAAAAATTGGGGGGGTGGATTTTCTTTTTTGTGGTACTGAGGTTTGAACTTAGAGGTTCATGCTTGCTAGGCAGGCACTCTACCACTTGAATCATTTCATCAACCCTTTTTGGTGTTGGGTATTTTTGAGATAGGGTCTCAAAAACTATTTGCCTCGGCTGCCTTCAAACTGCGATCCTCCTGATGTCTACCTCCTGGGTAGCTAGGGTTATAGAAATGAGCTGCCAATGCCGCAAAAAAAAAAAATTATTTTTGAGACAGGGTCTCACAACCTCACAATCCTCCTGTCTCAGCCTCTCATGTGCTGGGATTAGAGGTGCCCAGCTGGTATAAGACTTTTTAGTAACCGTTCTTTAAATGTCTATTTATGTACATTCCTTTCTGACTAAAATAATGAAGAGGCAAGTTTGAAGCTTTCATCACTTAAAAAACAATGGTTTTTTGTTTAGCAATCATAACTAACTTCAAGCTGTGTACTCATGATGCACTTAGGTAAAACAACCATCAGGCTGGTAGAGTGGTGCCTGCCTAGCAAGCATGAGCCCTGAGTTCAAATTCGAGTAACACCAAAAAAAAAAAATAAGCATCAAAGGTTCTTTATTTATGCTACATACACACACACACACACACACACACACACACACAAGCCCTTATTACTAGTGATAAGTTGACATCAAAAGCTACATTGAAATACCATTTATCACTTATCATATTGGCCAAAACCCAAAAATCTTTGCATTGTTGAAGAAGCTGACAAAATGAGCAATCTACAGACCACTAAAGAAAGAACAACCTCTATATAAACCTCCATATAGGACATTACCTACCAAATTACAGACACATTCATCTCTTTACCCAGAGATCCCATGTCTGGGTATCTACCCTATATCCTACTATAGGCACACATCTATAATCCCAGTACTCAGGAGTCTGTGACAGGGTGTATCACAAGTTCCGAGCCCACCTGGGCTACACAGGGAGACCCTGTCTCAAAAAATATCTATATATATAATTTAAAAATTTTTTAATGACAAATATTTCCAAGCACCAGTGGCTCACACCTATAATCCTAGGTACTTAGGAGGCAGATATCAGGAGGATCGTGGTTTGAAGCCAGACAGGGCAAACAGTTTGTGAGATCCTATCTTGAAAATACCCAACACAAAACAAGGTTGGTAGGGTGACTCAAGAGGTAGAGCACCTGCCTAGCAAGCATGAGGCCCTGAGTTCAAATCCCAGTACCACCCAAAAAAAAAAAAAAGAAATGGCCAATATGCAAGGCTATTTATTACTGCTTTGCTTTGCACCACAAAAGACTGGAAATACTCCAAGGATCCAGAAATGGGAACCCGTTGAATGAACCATGGTATGTTTGCACAAAGAATGCTATGTAGTTATAAAAAAAAATAAGGAAAATATTCACAATGATATAGACAAATCTCCACAGTACATTGATGAGTGAAAAACAACGCTGAGGAGCTATGTATATTGGACACTATTGATTTAGGGAAGAAAATAAGATCACATACGCCTGTCTTTGCATTGAAAAATCAATGGAAAAGTAAACAACAAACTAATAAAATGAAGAAATAGGGAGAATGAGACAAATCCTTTTCTTTCCATCTTTTAAATAAATCCAGGCAAATAAAGATAATTTGTTTATATCATTTTTATTATCAAAGCTATATCAGGTATGATTTCCAGGAGATCAGTCTCATCAGCATTATATATTTGAGCTGATGATAACTAATAAACTCTTGCAATTCAATATGGAATTACCACATGTCCACTTCCATTTAATTTCTCTCTGTGGTACTAATTTTTCTGTGATTTGTACCTAGTCAATCAATAAAACGCCAGAAAAACCTTCCATTAGAAGAGATTCAAGGAAAATATTTGTTTATTTACTCAACTAATATATAATCAGACACAGAGCCCATGTCTGATAGAGGCAAATCAGCGGGTTCTTTAGCTACTCTTGGCAGCTCCTGAGAAAAAAAATTTATCATTTTTCAAATTTGCTTAACAACTCAATGAAGACATTTTTTAAATGAATTCCCTTTATCAAACCACAAAATTATTCTATTTCATATGGTAATGAAACACTTAGTACTACCCATCCCTTTTTCCCAAATGAACAATTTCAACCTTCTGCTAAATGCTGCGCCTTATACAATGTACACTTGGACTATAACATTGTAGTATTACACTTATACTTAAATCTATAAACTCACAAAACACTAAAAAATGGCAGACTTTAGGGACCAATTATCTTATATTACACTTTTTTTTAATCTGTATAGAAACTGTGATGGTTTATTCTCATATCACATCAACCATGGTATCTTGTCTTTATGCTTCTTTATATCACATCAAAAGTTTAACTGCAAAACTGGAGCTTTGTTCTTGTCCAGTAAATCTATGTCACAGGATTTAGAAATATGTAACTTTTAAACATTTCAAATTATAAGGAATACTTGAAATTTACTGCTGTAGTCTCAACTGTGCTTATCATAAAAGTGGCCAAAACTGGAACACATTTTTTTAAAAAGCCTCAAAGTCATTCATACTCGCTAGTTTTCTCTTTGCAACAAAAGGAAAGAATTCAAAAATATTACTACCTAAGCACCTGTTTCAAATTAAACCTCATCATTCCATTTGCAAAACAGCTTCTTTATAATTAACGAAACTGCAACAGAAGACCCAGGTCAGTTGCTTTTTTTTTTTTTTTTTTTTTCCTTCCTAGAGAATTCAGCAGGACAACTGCATCCTAAGGGCTTTTCTGTGTTGAATCTGAGAGGTGAACAAAAGAAAAGCAGTCTTTTCAAACCATTTAGGTAATGTATAGAAAGATACCCATATTTCAATAGGGAAAGTGACTGGATAAAAGAAGCAGGACTACCCGCTCGAGAAGACAGCAGAGAAATTCTTGCCAGGTCCTGAGTTCAGAATGTTGTTTTGAGATGAAATTAAAAGCACCTGTTGTCAGGAAACTGTTCTTCCTGTGTGATAAAGTTCCTCGCGCAGTCCAGCAGAGGCACTCGGCCGCCGGCAGCGGCGATCCAGCCCACAGGCCAGCTGGCCGCCCGGCGCCTCACTCCGCCATCTTCGCTCCTTCTCCTATATTGTACTTTTGAGTGAAGAGAAAGGACTACAATTACATGTAATTCCAAAAAAAATATGTATCTGATACACTGAGGCTTTCCAGATTTTTAGGACTTTTGTTTTTCCTAAGTTAATGAAATGGTTAAAGACAGTTGATCAAGTCAATTAACTCCCAAATAATTAACAGTTGGTGATACAATTTTTTATTATTTTATTCATTCAACAAATATTTACTGAGTAACTATATGCCGGGCGCTCTTTTATTAAAGTTTCCAAAACACAGCAGCAAATAAAAGATAGAAAATCCATTCCCTCCTGGAATATATATTCTAGTGGGGGAAATGAACAAAAAAAAAAAAACCAGATATGCCAATCGATAATAAGTGCTGTAAAGAAAAACAAAGTTCCTCCCCACAGGTTCCCCATCTCAAGAAATGGCCACCATTCATCTTGATTACTTAGGTCCAAGTCTTGGAAATATCCTTGATTCCTCTCTTTCTTTAACACCCAGAACTACTCATCATTTTGGTTCTACCTTCAAAACATTTTAAATCCAAGTACTACTCATCACCTCCTCTCTAACACCTTATTACATGGCACAGTCATCGCTTTCCTCTTATTACATCTACTTTATTTCCTCTTACTCTGTCTTGACAAAGCAGCCCGAATGTTCCTTGCTTGACCTAAGTGATAGCATGTCAACTGCCCATAACATTTAGATTAAAATCAAAATCTCTTCCTTAGTATACGTGGCCTAGACCCTAACTATTCTTCAACCATCACCATTCTTCCCCTGAGGACTTTGGCACTTACTCTGCTCTTTGTATGGAAGATACTTCTCCCCAAAAAAACCAATACAGCCTGCTGTTTCTCGCTACTCAAACCTTTGGCAGAATGGCCTTTCCTAACCACCTAATCTGAAAGCAACATCCCTCTCATTGTATAACAGTAATCACTAAACAGCATTACCTTACATGTATGTTTGTTCATTTCTGAAAATGCCAAACTAAAGGCTGAGGCTGTGGCTCAAGTGGTAAAGCACCTGCCTAGCAAGCACAAGGCCCTGAGTTCAAACCCCAGCACCACAAAAAAAGAAAAATTGAAAATGCCATACTAAAATAACTCCATAAGGATAACCATGTGTTTATTTTGTTCTCTCCTTTACCCCAGTGCCTGGAAGAAGAGCACATAGATGTTGCTCAATAAATACCTGATATATGAATGAATTAGTCCATGAATAAAGCCACTAAA
Organism: Castor canadensis; assembly: GCF_047511655.1. Lineage (NCBI taxonomy): Eukaryota > Metazoa > Chordata > Mammalia > Rodentia > Castoridae > Castor > Castor canadensis. The sequence continues at coordinate 63,026,914 of NC_133397.1, forward strand.
GTGACATAGCTATATAACAGAACGATGTATAAAACTGTACATAGCACGCTAAGTGAAAAAGCAAGACACACATAATATTCATCTAATACTTAATGTAACAAAATACATATGGAAAAAAGGAAATATACAAATATAAGAATTGTCATATGCCAATTGCCCTGATCTGCTTATTGTACACTATCCACATGTGTTGAAACGTCACACTATTCCTAATAAATATGTACAATTACTATGTGGGAACTAAAAATAAAAATGAAATTACACAGTGAGAAAAGAAAAGAGTTGTGACAAGCTCTTTTGGTTTTGGTTTTGTTTGGTGCTGTAGATTAAACCCAGGATTTCATGCATGCATGCTAAGCACATCTCTACCACAGAGCTCCCAGCCATGGTCTAAATTTTTTATATTATCTGTCTTTTCTACCTTTTTAAAAATAATTGGGCTGGCGTAGTGGTTCAAAGGATAGAGCACCTGCTTGACAAGCATGAGACCCTGAGTTCAAACTCCAATAACACAAAAATAAATTTTATATATTTATAAGAAAATGCAAAAAAAATGTATGTTACATTTAAAAAATAAGCAACAACAAAGGAAGATAATCAACAATGCCAAGAATACAATGTATAAGAATCACCTGAAAGGCCTTATAAATTTGTTTCCTATCTCCTTTCCCATCACCACTCCATCCCACAATAAGCATTCTTATGGTTATTGATGAGTATTATAGCCTTTAGATATGGAGAAGCAGAAAACAAATAGATTAAAAATCACTAAACTAACAAAACTCCAAAAGCAAAAATAACCTAAGTCCACATAACAAACCCAAGAGTAAAAGGTAGAAGATGACTCACATTATACGGGTGACTAGTACCGTAATGGATGTTTTATCTTTTTTTTTTTTTTTTTTCCGGTACTGGGGTTTGAACTTGGGGCCTACACCTTGAGCCACTCCACCAGCCATATTTTTGTATCAGGTTTTTTTGAGATAGGGTCTTCTGAACTATTTACTCAGGCTGGCTTCAAATCTCAGTCCTCCTGATCTCTGCCTCCTAAGTAGCTAGGATTACAGGTGTGAGCCACAGGCATAACATAAATATTTTAACACTGAAAAAAATCAAATACATAAGATTCTACCATTAATATACCTTATGTTACTCTTCAGAGTGTGCAGTATGATACAAAATAATTCCTTAAGATAAGAATCAGATCCCAAAGTTCTTTACCAGGATCAACCACAGCAATCATATCATTCCTCCAATACAAGAACCTCAGAAACTGGAGGAAGCAACTCACCTACAAAGAGAAAACCTTCAGCCAAAACGTTAAATTCTACCCTAAGTGAGAACACTAAACAAGGGAGTCAGGCTGAATAGCAGAGTCAAGTAAACTCAATGACAGGGTCTTATATGTTACATTTCTGCCACCAATAAGAAATATTGATTCATGGTAGGAAGACAGAAATAAATCAAGCAGAAATACTCTGATTTAAAAAGATGGCATTTAGCTAATGGTGCCGGAACAACTGGATATCCATATGCCAAAGAAGGAAACTAGAAGTGAAGGTGGGGGTGTAGCTCAGTACTTGAGCACTTGCCTAGCATGCATGAGGCCCTGGTTTAGATCCCTGGCACCACAACAACTAACAATAATTAGAAAACACACAAATAAAAAAAAACACAATGAGATTCAACTTCATACCCACTTGAATGGCTAAAATAAAAAAGATAATAACAAATGTTGACAAGGATATGGAGAAACTAGAACCCTCATAAACATTTCTATAGGAATGTAAAGTGGTACAAACTCTTTGGAAAAAAAGTCAGGCAGTTCCTTAATATGTCAAACACAGAATTACCTACCATGTGACCTAGAAATTCCATTCAAGTATACACCCAATAAAAATTAAACCATATATTCACATAAAACAAGTAGACATAAAAGGTCATGCCAGCATTATTCATAGCAGCCCCAAAATGGAAATACTCGACTTACCCATCAACTGATGAGCAAAGAAAATGTGGTACATGTATATCCACAGAAGAGACTATTATTCAGCAAAAAGAATACTAAAATAATAAAAAGAATGCACTGATACATGCTACTAAATGGATGATCCTTGAAAACATACAACCTACCAGAAAAAAATGTATGATTCCATTTATACAAGATGTTCAGATGTCTAGAACAGGCAACTCCATAAAGAAAGAAAATCCTAACAGCCTGATTAGGTGGGAGGTAAAACAGAATGAAGAATGACTTTCAAAGGGTTTGGGTTTCTTTTGAGGATGATGAAAGTGTCTTAAAATTAGATTGTAGTGAGTGTTAGACAACTCTCTGAATATACTAAAAAGTCATTTAATTATACATGCTAAATGGGTAGACTGTATGATAGATGAATTATGTATCTCAATAAAGCTATTTTAATGGCAATGTACTTCACTATTAAATTTAATCCTAGCTACTCAGGAGGCAGCAACCAGGAGGATTGCAGTTGGAAGCAAGCCCAGGCAAACAGTTTGAGAGAACCTATCTCGAAAAAACCAATCACAAAAAAGGACTAGTAGATTGGCTCAAGGTGTAGGCCCTGAGTTCAAGCCCCAGTATCACAAAAAAATAAAATAAGTTTAAAAACTAAGTCTTAAATACCAATCAGACCAAATGCTAACTGAAATTACCCAGAAACCAAAATGAGCAAATGACTTCTACAAGTAAATAATATAAAACAAGAGTGGAGATACAGAGCTGGGATTTGAAAAATGAAAACATGAGCCAGGTGTAGTGGTGCACACCTGTAATACCACCACTCAGGAAATGAAGGCAGGGGGATCTCAAGCTCCTTAGCTACACAGTGAGTTCCAGACCAGCGTGAGTTACATAGTGAGACCCTGTCTCTCAAATTAAGAAAAACAGAAAGAAAGAGAGAGGGATAGAAAAGAGAAAGTATGAAGTTATTATTCATGAGTGATTTACAATCAAAATTGTAGTATTTGGACTACAAAACAGGAATCAATTCTACTTTAAAAACAGAACAGTGCTGGTGGAGTGGCTCAAGTGATAGATAGCCTGCCTAGCAAGCATGTGGCCCTGAGTTCAAACTCCAATACCAAGAAAAAAACACAGTACAGATCCTAAAATCTTACAGGCCTCTTTCCAAAATTAGGATTTGCTGAGCTGAGCAAGAGGCACAACTGGTAAGAACATTTGCCCAGCATGTTTGAAGCCCTGGGGTTCAATCCCCAGTACTAAAAGAGAAAAAAAAAAAAAAAATGGAAGAAAATTAGTACTTGCAGCTAACAAAATAATTTTTCAGATGAAAATAGAAGAGATGGCTGTTTTTCCAAAAGAATTTGCTAAGTAACAGCCTCCATATGTATGGATATGCTTAGGCCTTTCAGAACTACAACGAAAAAGAGAAGCATTCCTTTATGATATATAGGGATAGACCAACACTGCATGTGTGGTCCAAGAAAAAAATGAGAATAGCTATTTAATGAAAAGTCAAGCTACAGTGACTCCTCAAATGAAAAGATCTAAGACTGAAAGAATAATTTGGTATCACAGGAAGGAAGAAAGCAAGTAATGATACATAAATAATAGTTGACAAAGGAAATAGGTTAGGCAATGTAGCCAAATGGATTTTTTCAAAGAGTTGGACTTTTAGGGATGGATATGCTAATCTGCTCTCTGCTATCAACTTGTGTTATTCTCTGTTCTTTAGTTTCTTGATTAGAAAGTCTATCTCAGAACAGCTAAGAATCTGTTAACCCTAAAAATTCTATCTTGAGCGAGGCATCATTAGCTCACACCTGTAACCCTAGCTACTTGGAAAGATGAGATCAGGATCACGGTTTGAAGCCAGCCCAGGCAAATAGTTCTTGAGACCCTATTTTGAAAATATTCAACACACACACACACACACACACACAAAGGGCTGGCAGAGTAGCTCAAGTGGTAGAGCACCTGCCCAGCAAGCATAAGGCCCTAAGTTCAAACCCTAGTACCACCACAAAAAAAAAAAAAAAAAAAAAATCCTACCAGGAAAAATAGAAGAAACAGGAAAGTCATATTATAAGGAGAGGTAAAGGAGTTTGTGATTTACAGTTGAGGGTGATAGTGGAAGAAGGCCTACTGCCTTAATCAAACCTATTTAATGACTATGATGGAAAAACAGGAGATAATAATAATGGAGGTTCATGCAGGGTAAAGCTTGGGCTCTGAAGCATCAAGCCTGTGCATGCAGCTGCCTCTGAATGGGAGAAGGAAAAAAAGTGAGATCATCCTCCATGACTATTAGCAGGGTTGAGCTAGACTAAATACACACAATGCGTACTTCTTGTGTTATAGGATATGCAAGGGATTAAACTTTGAGAGTAAGATTTAGGATTATCTCACAAAGAAAAGAAAAAGCCAGATATTAAAGTCCTCTAATAATGATACAGAGAGTCAAGAAAAACAACTAAAACTGGAAGGGTCATGCAGTGATGCTCCAACTTTTTTTTTACAGGGTCCCCTTAGGGCAAAAGACCCTAAAAATCCCACGTTCCAGTCATATTGATGAAGAAAACTTTAAGGTAATATTAGAAAATTTTACTCAAGATACTAGAAAATTAAAGTCCAAAATTCAGTTGGCATAAATAAATATTACTATTTGGTTGAGGGTGAACATAATAATAATAATAATAATAAACCACAGTAAACTAAATTGATAGCACTAAAGTCATTTATCATATAAAACAAAAACAATAGTAACTCAAGACAACATTGATGGTACTTCTGATACGGAATCCTTTCCAAAAACTCTGATAATCCCAACTGCTCCAGTGGGAGCTCTGCTAAATTGCCAGTACAGCTCAGCAGCCAATTTTCTTAATAGAACACAGCATCCTCAGTAACTCTAATAACATTTTATTTTATGAAAACCAAATTATTAATAGCCACTAATAATGCACTTAGAATACTAGTAAGTAACTCTAAGTTTTTATAAAAGTAAAGACTATAAAATGAGAATCATTGGCCATTAACAACTTAAGAAAACAGGAAGAGAGAGGACCATGATGGTTATGTTCTAACGCAATAGAGAGCAGGAAGCAACTGTGTGGAAGAACTGGCCTAAAAAGGGAGCCCAAAGGTGATACTGGGGTTTGAACTCAGGACCTTGCACTTGCTAGGCAAGCCCTTTACCACTTAAGTCATAGTCCCAGCCCAGAGCCAAAAGGCACTTTAAAAGGACATGGGGCCCAGCACTAGTGGCTCAAACCTATAATGACACCTACTCAAGAGGCAGAGATTAGGAGGATGATGGTTCCAAGTCAATCCAGGCAAATAGTTTGAGACACCTTATCTCAAAAATACCCAACACAAAAAAGGGCTGACTCAAGTGGTAGAGTGCCTGCCTAGCAAGCGTGCAGCCCTGAATTCTAACTTCAGAACCACCAAAAAAAAAAAAAAAGAAAAGAAAGGACAGAGCCTGGGGATGTAGCTCAGTGGTAAAACACTTGCCTAACACTTGACAGGCCTTGGGTTCAGCCCCAGCTCCACAGAAAAAGAAAGGTGGGTGGGAGGCAAAGGACAAAAGGCAAATTCCTAAGGACAGTTATTCCCAGGGATGGCACTGAGAAAACTGTGCGAACAATGTGCTGTGCTAACAATGTGCCTGAAAGAAGGAAGACGCTGCAGGTGGAGATGCTGAGTAAAGTCTCCAGCCTGCTCTTCCCTAAGTCACTCTTTCCTGAGGCAGCTCTCCCTGTGAAAAGTTCGCGGCGAGGAGTAACACTTTTTTTGAAGGTTAGCTCAGTGGCCCAAGATTGTACTAGGAGGGTTAAGTAATTATCTACGTTTTGGCTGCATGGGAGATCAGAATGTACCTCAGGAAAAGTGAGGATGGAATAATTCTAGGCACCAGGAAACTGAGGGGAAAGTAGCTCAAAACTGGGCTTGGTGACCAAGTATCAACAGGAAGTAGAGTAGCTGATAATCCCCAACTGAGATAGAACAACAGCAGCTGGAGACATTGCTGGTAGTGGAATGGCTGCCTTAGCATGCTGCAAGACATTGGGGTTGGAGCTCCAACAGAGAGACAGACAACTGGATTCAGGCTGCCTGAGTAGGAATCAAGACACTTAACTTTCTCTGTGACCACAGGTAAAGCCACTTAACCTCTCTGTGACTCATCTGAAAAACGACAGTGATAATAATACCTACCTAGTAGAATTGTTTTATGGTTTAAGTTATATTTGTAAATCACTTAACACAATGTCTTGATAACAAGTGCTACTTAAGTCTTGTTGACAAAGGTCGTAGTTTGACATCTCCAAATAAAATGGAAATGTACGTGCAAAGTAATGGTAAATGGGGGGCGGGATAAATTTTCCTCTGTGATGAGAATGTCTTGAAGCTGCATCTTGGGGAGAGGTCGTCCTCCTAACAGAGTTCAAGGAGCACCAGCGCTTAGGAGACAGGCACCGGCTGAAGGAAACTTCCTTCCAGGGCCTAGGATTTTCAGGGAGTCGGTTTCTGGGCAGTAGTCGTGATACGGAAGCAAGAGTTTAATTTGGAGCAACAGATCGTGGAGTGCAATTCTGCTCCGTCTGTCTGAACAGCAGGACGCACAGCTAGGGCAGAATGGGGTTTGAGTCGGAGAAAGAAGGGTGACGTCCCCAAGGGCAAGATCTGCCACCATCTGTCGGGCGATCCCTTGCTCCCCGACGCTGGGCTAGCCTCGTAGAGAGAGCAGAGCCTGCCCCGCCCCTAGCTGGCCGGGGAGTCCCCTAAGTAACCGGCTGTGAGGCGCGGTCGGTCGGTAAAGGACCCCACGTCGGGGCTGCGCAGGGAGTCCCGCCTCACCCAGATGCAGGTCACTAGTGGGTCTCTCCAGAGGGAGGAGCAGGCGCCGGTCGGGTGATGGCCAGCCATCACAGATCCAAAGGAGCCTGCCGGGGTCCCGCCCGTGCCCTCCTGGGCCCTCCTGCCCATGGCCCGGTACCCAGGATACCTGAGCGTGGGCCCGATGCAGGCCGTGTCGGTGCTCTCGATTTCTCGCAGGATCCGCTCGTGTTCTGCCGCCGTCTCCAGGCTCTCCGCCTCCGCCATCTTACCCCGCTCCATAGACTGGGGGCGCCCGGCAGCCTGTCCCTTCCTTCAGCTCCGCTCACCTTTCGCTCCCTCACGCTCCCTTCTCCCACCCCAGGCTCCACAGTCGCCCCAGCCTCCAGCAACCCGCAGGATGACCCCTCCCTCTGAATCGACACGCCCCCTTACGTCATCTCGTCCGCGGCGTTCCACGCAATGTTCGCTGGGACTTGTAGTTCTCTGTGCAATGCTGGGCTGGGTTCCGTTCATTTATTCACTGAATCCACGAAAACATGTTGAAAGTCCACTATAAGCGAGCAGCACTTAATGACACTGATCAAGTCAATCAATGACGCTAACCATATAAATCCTTCTTAGCACCTTTACCACGAAGTGCAAAAGGCTCCATATGCACGAAAAACGACTAACTAGATGTGCCTGCACTGTAGTGGAGGAGGGCGGCAAGCTGGAGAACCTCGAACTATGACATGAGGCAGAATGTGGCTAAAATCTGGTTCAGGGGATCGAATCCATGGATTGCTGCTGACTGGGAAGGAAAAGATGTGACTACAAATAAGAAATTAATTTCACTAACATGTAAAGAAGTAGTAATAAGAAATTAAGCTGAAAAGATACCTTGGAGAGTAGTTGCGAAGAGTCTTAAATACCAGGCAAATAGATTTGTACTTTATTCTGATGATTCCACTGATCCAAAAACTAGCTGCATCAGAAGCACCTGGAAGCTTTAAAAAAAAAAAAAACAGGCCAAAGGCCCTACATCTGGAGGTTCTGATCCAGTCGTCTGCATGTGGTAAACACCCCTGGAATGCAATTTAAAAATCAGTGCGTACTGTTTTACTAACACAATGAGTGGGAACTCATTGAAGATGTTTTAGAAGAGGAGAATGACATAATCAGATTCTCAGCCTTAGGAAATTTGATCAATGTTAAGTGCACAAGATGTACTGAGATAGAGAATCTGGAGACAGACACTATGGAAGAAGTTAAAGCCTGAACACAGAAAGCATCAATGAGAATGAAAAAAAAAATGGACAAATAGGAAAAGAATTCTAAAAGGGGAATTGTCAGGATTTACTGGATACAGGATGAGTAAATTGGGTTATTACTTCAAGGTTAGCAGCCAGAGCGAGTAGGAGAATAGTGTTGCATCAACCAAAAAAGACGTGAGAAGAATCAAACTGGATGTTGAGACCCATACTATGGATTATTATACAGTCATTAAAAAGAAAGTGAAAACTCTATACTCAGATATAAAATTGTCTCTAAATTGTAGTGTAGTGGTGAGTGGAAAAACCAAGTCATGAAACAATATATAGATTAAGTTCTCATTGTTTTTTAAGAATAAATATTCAGCCTGGGCAGGGTGGTACAGATCTGTAATCCCAGCATTTAGGAAGCTGAGGCAGGAGGAATAAGAGTTCAAGTCCAGTCTGGGTTATATAGTGAGAACCTGTCTCTCAATAAATAAATAGTAGATAGGTAGATAGATAGATAGATAGATATAGATATAGATATATAGATATATAGATATACTTACATAGACATAAAATATTACAGAGAGAGAATGTTTCTGAAAGGATATCCAAAAACTTATTAATAGTCATGGTAGTCAGGAGAAGAGTTGGAAGGAAAAGGCTTAAAGTAGAAAAAAGGCAATTTAGTTTGGCTTGTGCATGTATTGCTTTTTTGATCAAAATACTAATGGTTAACTAAAAATACATTTTAAAAATAAACAAACCAGTAGTGAGGAGAATGGTTACAAGCCCAGGTTTGCAGGAACAGAGCAAGTTGCTAAACCTGTCTGTTTCTAGGTAATCCCTGCCTGTCCTTATTTCCATTTCCATTACTCATGCTTAAACAATTTCAGACAAAGATAGGAGTGGAGGGAAAGTATTGAACCTTTCATATTTCTAAAGATCTCTTGAAATATATGCAGAGAAAGAGAGGGAAAGTAGTGAGGGACTGGTATAGGAAAGATCCAGTGAAGATGGACTGCCTACTCTTATATCAAGTCAGTGTGGAGCAGCCAGAAAAGCACTGGACTAAGAAAGCAGCACTGGGGTTTGAACTCAGGCCTCACACTTGCTAGGCAGGTGCTCTTATCACATGAGCCACTCTGCCAGTCCATTTTTGCAATGGGTTTTTTCGAGGTGTGGTCTTACTAATTATCTGCTGAGGACTGGCTTCCAACCATGATCCTCTAGATCTCTGCCTCCTGAGTAGCTAGGATAATAGGTTTGAGCCACTGGCACCAGATAAATCCCTTTGATTCAGTTCCAGCCTCAGTAGTTCACAGATGCCTGTATCAGAATATCCAGACATACTACGTTGAATCTTTGTGTGTGTGTGTATATATATATATATATATGCATATACATATGTATTTTTTTAAGAAAAACAATTAGGGGTGTGGTTCAGTGGTAAAGAACTTGCCTAGCATGCAAGAGGCCCTGAGTCTTATCCCTAGCACTGCAAAAATGGAAGCCAGGCAGGGTGGCACACACCTGTAGTCTCATCATTTGGTAGGCTGAGACAGGAAGATGGCAAGTGCGAGGCCAGTATGGGCTAAATAGCGAGACCTTGTCTAAAAAAAAAGAAAGAAAATTTTGCCCTTTGGCTCAGTTTTCTTCCTCATCCCATTCCCTGCTGTCATTCTCTCCCAACAATCTGACCTCAGGGATCTTACTGTCCTAAGTTGTCCACATAAGCAATGTGTTCATGGTGTCACCCTTTACTTTATTAGTCCATAAACAACTCAGCACTGCAAAAAAATATATTCCAGAAACATTGCTCCAGCCCCAAAACTATAAAACTGTGAAATTCCTCTCTCTGACTTTTGCAATTCATCTCTAACTCTGTCTAAATTTTATGGAATCTGCACTTTAATCCTGATCTTCATTCCTGGTTTCTATGTATATTAGCATTTTCCCCTTCTAGCCTGGATTTTCTTCTTTCCAACATTCCAATGCAAAGAGATTTGATTCCAAGGTTCTCCATTAATCATCAAGTGAATTTGGGTGAATTACAGGGCTTCCTTGAGCTGCAGTTTCTTAATATGTAAAAAGAGGTTTATAATCTATACCTCAGACAATTGTAAGAATCAGAAATAATTGGCTGGGGTTATATCTCAGTGGTAGACTGCACACTTAGCACACCAAGGCCGTGGGTTCAATACCCAAAACAAAAAGAAAAGAAGAAAGAATGTAAAGGGTTCCCACCAGTTTAGCAGAAAATTAGTTAGCTGCTACCTGCATGTATTCCCATGAGCCTCCAATTTGACCAAACCTTTTTTAATTCTGTAGCTTCTTTAACATCTTGATCTTTCACTATACCACATTACCATTCTCTCCTTTTTCTACTGTAGTTGGGGAGGGGGTGTTTAACCATGACAACTAGCACCATAACACATTTCTGCTGCACTATATCATTTGGGCCCTCAGGAATATCATTCATCCTTTGACTTGTATTCCTGCTCACAGCATCCATTTATAACCCTTTCTTCTTACTTAAGACCTTAGCTCTGCTTCTCCTCCTCTCCCTCCTTCTTCTTCTTCTTGGTGCAAATGTGGATTGAAGTTAGGGCCCTCACTGGGCAGGTGCTCTGTCACTTGAGCCATATCTCCAGCCCCTTTAACTAGTTATTTTTCCAATAGGATCTCAAATTTTTTCCTGGGCTGACAGGGACCACAATCTTCTTCCCATGTTAACTGAAAGAATAGGCATGCACCACAATCCCCAGTTTGTTGGCTGAGATGAGAGTCTTGCTAAATTTCTGCCCTGACTGCCCTGGAATTGCAGTCTTCCTGACCTCAGCCTCCCAAGGAGTTGGGAATATAGAAATGAGCCACTGCTCCCAGCCCCCATCCTTCTCACACCTTTGTGTCCCATTTCATCGATAGGACCACCACCCATCATTAAATTCTCATCTTCCCTTCCCTTTACCATCTTCACATGCAACTTCTTCTCATCTTCTGTGTAAGAGGAGATCCCAATCCTTCCCAAAAGCAAATTCCCTTCTGGGAGAAGCTCTTTTCCATCTCTCTGTGACAGTTTTTGCAATTGTCTCCCTTCCCTCTTACAGCTCCAGACTTCCCTTGTTTTATTGTTTGTTTATTTGTTTGTTTTTTGCAGCACTGGGGTTTGAACTCGGGTCCTCGTGCTTTATAGGCAGACACTCTTACCACTTGAGTCACTCTGCCAGCCTCTTTTTTGTGGTGGGTTTTTTCAAGATAGGGTCTTGTGAACTATTTGCCTGGGCTGGCTTTGAACCATGATCCTCCTGATCTCTGCCTTCTGAGTAGCTAGGATTACGGGCATGAGCCATCAGCACCTGGCTCCTTGTTTGCTTTACTTAGTAAACACATGCTTGAGCCTTTCCAACTAAAAATTACCCTGTCAGCCTTGCTTCCCTGAGCTATGCCAGTCAGTTCCTCCATTCCCTTCACTGCTTGGTAATAGATTTCACCAACTCCTTTAGACTACCCACCTGCTCTTTAATGTCTTAACTCAAGTCACTACTGGGAAACAACTTGGCAAAGGTGATTCTGAAGTTTCTTTTTTTTCTTTTTGATGATTTTTTTGGGGGGGGGCTGAACTCAGGACCTCATGATTGCTAAGCAGGAGCTCTACCACTTAGCCACTCCACCAGTCCTTTCTTATGTTGGGTATTTTCGAGATAAGGTCTCAAGACCCATTTGCCTGGGGCTGGCTTCAAATCTCAATCCTCCTGATCTCTGCCTCCTGAGTAGGTAGGATTACAGGCGTGAGATGCCAGGTGTGGTGGAAGTACACCTCTGACTCAGGAGGAAGAGATAGGAGAATCACAGTTCAAGTCCAGCCCAAGCAAAAGCATGAGACCCTATCTGCAAAACAAACTGAAAGCAAAAGGGCTGGGGTATGGCTCAAGTGATAGAGCATTTGCCAGACCCTACCAATCCCCAATACTAAAGGGAAAAAATGAATGAATGAATGAAAGACATGCTGAACAGAGCTGTACAGCCTACATAGAAATTGCATAGCCACCTCAACTGATCAAACTCATAAGTGAGAAACAACTGCTTTTGGTTGTGTGCCACTGCCTTTGGGTTAGTTGGTTGCAAAGTCTTACTGTGGTAATAGCTATCTGATATACCCTTCCTTCAAAAAAGTTTCTCCTCCCTTAGCTTCTGGAGCACTTAAGTCTTCTGATTCTGTTCCTACTATGCTTGCATCTTTTCTTCTTCACCATGTTCTCAATCTGTCTTAGTTCTCTGCCACATTAAACCTTGTTGTGAGTGATCTCATATAATCCCAGATGACCAAAAGTAATCTCTCCTTTTGAGTCTAAAGCTCTCCTTTAAACTTCAACCCCAAATTTCTGGCTGCCTTCTGGACATTTTTTTCTTACCATCCTGTTATCACTTCAAATTTAATATTTTAAACAAATTTTGTGCAAAAATCAGCACTTACCCCTTCCCATCTTTCTCCTGGCAGAAAACCCCCACCACCTATTATCATGTATTCAATAGTGATAAATCTGTGGAGTTCCATCCCAGTCCTACACAAAGCCAAAAATATCTAAGATGAATAGCCAAGTAGACTGGTTGACCTTTAGACTGACTGCTGGGTGCCAGCGTGGTTGGGGTAGATGTCAGTGTGGATGTTTGCCCTCTGAGCTTCATTCAAAGCCCTGTTTGGAAGGCAAAGTCAAAAAAATTTTCATCTTTGTTTCTCATTTTACTCACCCTAATTGCTATCCAAAGTGCAAAGCCCTCAGGCTCTTACTGTTCCCCTTACTGTACTCTTACTTCCTCTATAATTCCTCCCCACTGCTGACTTGACTTTAAGCCGGACTTCTTTAACAGTTTCCCAGAATAATCTTGCCATCTCCTGCCTTAAATGAGCTTTGGCCTTCCTTTGAGGGCACACTGTGTTCCTTATACCTTCCTGAGACAAGTTTGATGGTTCTATTCTTCCATCATCACCACCTCCATGCCTGGCCCTAGTTCTTCCTCTTCATGTCTGTATAAATCCCAACTGTGAATCAATCATCCTACTAATCTCTGCAAGGCTATATATTCTCCCACTCCCTCTGCCCTGTACCTGCCTTTAGAAAATTCCTACTCCAGTACACACACACACACACCCCATGCATACACACAGGGTTTGCCTCACTCTTCATTTATAATAGACTTTGGATAAGAACAGCCAGTACTCTTGCTGTGCTACAAGTTACTCAAACTTAACAGCAAAAAAAGCAACCATTTTATTATTCTCACACATCCTGTGATTAGGTGTTTTTGATATATTCAAAGAATTGCACAGCAATCACTACAATCAATTTTAGAGCACTTTCATCACCCTGAAGAGAAATCTCATACCCATAAACAAACAATTCCCATTTCACTCCAACCTCCCCATTTGTAGGCAACTACAACTACTGTCTGGCTCCACAGCTTCACTCATTCTAAATATCTCGTATAAATGGAATGATGGAATATGTGACCTTTTGTGTCTGTTTTTTTCACTTAGCATAATGTTTTCAAGGTTTACCTATATTGTAGCACATGTCGGGACTTCATTTCTTTTTTTTTTTTTTTTTTTTTTTGGTGGTACTGGGGTAGGACTTCATTTCTTTTGAGGGCCAAATAATATTCTTTTGTATAACTATATCACATTTTGTTTTTCCACTCATCATTTGATAGACATTTTTCACTACTTTTTAGCTGTTAGAAATAATGCTCTGATGAATATTTGTGTATACATTTTATATGGGCATGTGTTTCCAGTTCTCTTGGGTAGACACACAGGAGTAAAACTGTTGGGTAATATGGTAACTGTTTAACATTTTAAGGAACTGTCAGGCCATTTCCCAGTGTCTACATTGGTACATTCCTACCAGCAATATATGAGGCTTTTAATAGCAATGAAGTCCAATTTATCTGCTTCTTTTTAAAATTTATACCTTTTGTGTCATATCTAACAAACCATGGCTTAACTCAAGATAATGAATATTTATCCTATGTTTCACCTATAAGTTTTAATGTACTAACTCAGGGTTGAGGTCATGTTCAGTTAACTTTTGTAATGGTATGAAGTAGAACTTCAATTTCATTCTTTGGCGTATCCAGTTGTCCCCAAATCACTTTTTGAAAATATTATTCTTTCTCCATTGAAATTTTTGTGTGTGGATTTGGGGTTTCAACTCAGGGCTTCACGTTTGCAAAGCAGGTGCTCTGCCTCTTGGGCCACACCTCCAGTCCAATTGCTCTGGTTATTTTGAAGATGGGTTTTGCAAACTATTTTCTCAGCTGGCCTCAATCCGCCTCTCAATCTCAGCCTCCCAAATAGCTAGGGTGACAGGCGCGAGCCACCAGTGCCCAGCTTCTTATTGAATTCTTGGCACTCGAATTGAAAATTAATTGACCATAAGTGTATGGGCTCACTTCTAGACTCTCAATTATTGTCCATTGTTCATTATGTCAAACTTTATATCAGTGTAACACTGTCTTGATCATTATGGGCACAGAAGTTCACACCTATAATCCTACCTGCTCCAGAGTCAGAGATAAGAAGGATCACAGTTTGAGGCCAGCCCAAGCAAAAAGTTAGTGACACCCTCATCTCAACCAATAAAGCTGGACATTTTGGTGCACACTTGTCATCTCAGCTACTCAGGAGGTATAAATAGTATAGACTGGAAGTCTAGGCCAGACTGAACAAAAACATGAGAGCCTTTTTGGAATGTAACTAAAGCAAAATGGACTGAAGCATGACTCAAGTAGAAGGGCACTTGCCTAGCAAGGGCAAGGCTCTGAGTTCAAATTCCAGTATTACAAAAAAAAAAGGTTGAATCCATTCCAACTCTCTTCTTTTCCAAGATTGTATGGCTACTCTGGTTCTGTCAAATGAATTTTAAGATAAGCTTGTCAATATCCACAACAACAAAAATGAGCTAGTAAGATTTTGATAGGAAATTTGTAAGTCAGTTGTTGTTTGTGGAATATTGCCAACTTAGCAATCATAAGTTTTCTAATCAATGAACATAGGATAAGCATCTATGGATTTAGGTTCTTTGTAAATTTCTTTCAATAACATCTTGCAAATTTCAGTGTTGAGTCTTGAGCTTCTTTATTAAATGTACAAGTACCTTCTCTTTTTTTTGGCAGTAGTGGGGTTTGAATTGAGGGCTTCATGCTTGCTAGGCAGGTGCTCTACCACTTGAGCCACCCTGCCAGCACTTTCTTGTGTTTGGTATTTTCAAGATTGGATCTCACAAAATTTTTGCCCAGGGCTGGCTTCAAACCATGATCCTCCTGATCTCTGCCTCCTGAGTAGCTGGGATTACAGGCATCAGACACTGGCACCCAGATACTTTCTTCTTTTTTTTTAAATGTAGGCATTTTATAGCTATAAATTTCCCTCTTGGAACTACTCTCCCTGTGTCTCGTAGGTTTCAGTATGTTATGTTATCATTTCCACTCACCTCAAAGTATTTTTTAATTTCCCTTACAATTTTGTTTTCAACCCACAGTTATTAGGAATGTGTTTTGAATTCATATATTTATGACTTCCCAAATTTCCTTCTGTTCCTGATTTCTAATTTAATTTTATTGTTGTACAGAAAACATACTTTGTATTATTTCAATCCTTCCAAATTTATTGGTTAGTATATCATGGAAAGAGTCCCATGCGGCCTTGAGAAAAAGGTGTATTCTGCTGTTGTTCACATCTTCTATTTTGTTCCTAGTTCCTAGTTCTATCCATTATCAAAAATGGGAGACTGAAGCCTCTGTTTTGTTGAATGGATATCAGCTCTTAAATCTCCCAGGTGCTTAAGTTGATTTTATGCTCTCTCACTGTTCAACCCCATCTAATTAATGACACCCAAGTGCTCTCACTAGAAACTTGGGAGTCCTTCTAGATCTCTTGTCTCACCTCCTACTTCTAGTACACAACCAAGTCCTGCTAATTTTACTCATCTATTCGCTCTTTTTAAATCTCATCTACCCCTGCCCTGCCTAGTCCAGGACCTTGTATCTCACATCAGATCTATTACAACCAGTCTACTTGCCTCCATTCTCTCTCTCTTTTTTTTTTTTTTAGCAGCACTGGGCTTCACACTTGCTTGGCAAGCACTCTACCACTTAAGCCATTCCACCAGCCCTTTTTAATGTTGGGTATTTTCAAGATAGGTGGCTTTGAACCACGACCCTCCTGATCTCTGCCTCCTGAGTAGCTAGGATTATAGGCATAAGCCACCAGCACCTGGCCTTACTTATATTTCTTGACATTGTTTTCTTAACAATGTTCTTTCTACCTGGAATAACATACTCATTCTGGAAGACTTATCTCCAGAGTCACACTCTCCTCTGGGAAGTCTTCCCTATATGATCTCATTCTCATTCTTCGCTCCGGGCTCTCTGCCCTCTTGTGTATACCTCTATCCCAGAAGGTACCGCACGATTTTAACCACTGCCTTTCTCTCAGGGCAGCTCTTCCTCTTACAGAAGAACAGGTAAGAGCACAGACTCTGGAATCAGAAAGCGTAGATTAAAATTGATTCTACTAGTTTCCAGTTGTATGATTGGACAAATCATTAATCTCTATGCTAATTTCCTCACCCACCATGTAGCGATAATATTGCCTACCTCATAGTGTTAAATTCAGTCAGCAGAAGTAAGGTACTTCAGTGTCAGTCTCAGTACCATCACTTGCCTCAGTGGCCCAGCATTTTAGAAAAGGGCCTAGAAGATAACTTCATCTAACTTGCATTGAGATGAATTGAATTGGACGACGTGCCTTTCTTTCTCTTTTCTTTCTTTCCTTTGGTCTTTACATACATTCTTCTGTTCCTTCTGTATGAAATCCTCTTCCCTTTCCTCTTCTTGCTTACTTGGTAAACTCATTCTACAGATGCAGCTTGTACGACCTCCCTCTGTGAAGAGAAGCCTTCCCTTCCTATCAAAGGCAGCCAGTCACTCTACGTTGTCCCTGTCACACTGTGTGAATTTAAGTAGTGGCAATAATAGCAGCTGTTGTTTATTAAGTACCTGCTGGGTTTTAGGAACATAATAGGATTTTTCTTATTTAATCTTCATAATCATCCTGTTATAAGACAAGAATTATTGTCTCCATTTTATTGATTTAAAAAATGGTTGTTTCCAGTGTGGTTTTTATGACTTGCCCAAGGTCAGATAGCTAGTAGTTAAGTGACAGCCTAAGGTTAGTAGCCTAACCTCAAAGCTCATACACTTTCTTTTATCGCTTTTATTAGTTTGCAAGTCAGTCTCGCCACCTATAAGCTGCCTGGGAGGCAGGGGTCTATCCCAGCAGATGGCCCTCTTAGGGGAAGAAATATGTCTCCTAATAAGGCCTAAAGTTTCCTGGGACAAGATGGATACTGCTTCCTTCTGGCTCTCTCCAACAGTACTGGGTAGGATCCTGTGTTGGCAGGAGGGTAAAGGCAAAGAACACTTACTGAACAGAGATGAAAGCAACTCAGCCCCCAGGGCTCTCTTGGCTATGTTTGCTGCTTCAGCAGCATCACTGGGGGCTGTGAAGAGGCCCCTCTGGAGTCTGAGCTCCCTGGGTCCCCTGGGTGGTGATGTCAGCCTCCTACTCTGCTAGGCCCCTGAGTCCACAATCACACTGACATCATCCTTATTTCCATGGGCTTAGTCCACAGGTCCCTGCCTGAAACAACTTATTTGATCATGATTTGAGGGTCCATTCCTTTGCTCAGAGGTCTCTTTCCATGTGTGGGCAGCTTTCCTCCCTGTGTCTCACCCTAACTTATCTGTCCCCTAAAATCATAAGCTTCACTCAGTACTTTGCTCCACTCAAACTGCCTGGAATCTCTGACACACCAATCTAAATTGGGAAACACAAGGGATTAAAAAAAAATAATAATGCTCCCCAGTGATTTTTGTCAGACTGTAAAAGGAAAAGCTGAGCAAGAGAAAATTAGGACAACTTGTCAGCTTTTCCAGAATCTGACCTTCATGGAACTGCTCCACTTTAGAATAGTTGGAAACTTAGGGTAGGGGTTGTGGCTCAAGTGGTAGAGCGCCTGCCTAGCCAAGTATAAGGCCCTGAGAAGTTGGAAACTTGACAGGACTTTGTGATATTGTGAAATACATATTTGATCTTTATCCCCCTTTCCTGGTTTACAACTCCTGAAGTATTTGAAATCTTCTGTGATGTGGCTTTTGGTATGGTAATGAGTTGAGTGATGGCTTTCAGCCCCTGTGTAGCCTCAGGAAGGGGGTTGGTCACAGCAGGATTAGAGAGTTGGACATTTAAGCCCAATCCCTGGGGAAAGGACAGGGGCCCAAAGGTTAAATTGGTCATCAGTGGCCAATGATGTAATCAATCATGCCTATGTAATGAAGCCTCTGTAAAAACCCAAAAGTGTTCAGATAGCAGAACACATGGAGATTCCTGGAGGTTGGTGTGCCCAGAGATGGCACCCCTTCATCATACCTCACCTTAGGCATCTCTTCATCAGTAGCCTTTATAATAAGCTAGTAGAAGTGTTTTCCTGAGTTCTGTGAGCTAATCAAGCAAATTAATCAAACTTGAGGAGAAGGGTGTTGAAGGGACCTGGTTTATAGCCAGTGGGTCTGAAGCACAGGTGAAACAACGTGGGGCTTCTGATGGCATCTAAAGGAGGGGAGGTGGCCTTGAGGACTAAGTCCTCACTGGTGGACCATGCACTGCCTCTGTCAGGATGGAATTGAATGGGAGGATGCCTGGCTGGGGCCTGCTACTACACTGCTTGCTTGGTGGGTGGAACAACCCCCACACACTTGCGGTTGTTCCAAGAACGTCATGAGAATACAGTGGAAGAAATGGAGTTTGAGTTTGCCTTTTTTTGTGTATAGCCTAAGAGGCTTCAGCCCGGAACCTTAGGATTTTTAACTTGCCAATCTTGTTAGCCACCAGGAAGACATCTCCACAGAAGGACTGTCTCCCTTCATCCACCAACCCCTGTTTAATTCAGCTCAACAAGTAATCAAGAGGCTGGCAGAGTGGCTCAAGTGATAAGAGTGCCTGCCTAGCAAGCATGAGGCTCTGAGTTCAAATCCCAGTGCTGCCAAATAAATAAGTAAATAATCAGGGGCTAGATGGAGGTGTGACTGAAGAGGTAGGGTGCCTGCCTCACAAGCACAAAGCCCTGAGTTCAAACTCCAGTACCGCCAAAAAAGTAATCATTAAGCAACCAAATAGACTCATTCACTCTAATACCTGGCACCCTGGGATGTGTTTTTTAAAACAAAAATTAAATAAATACACCCTTGCTTAAAATCCTTGCATGGCTCTGTTGCACTTAGAATAAACCCCAAACTCTACATGTCCAGGCACCTGGACCACTCCCACTTACCCTGGCACCACTTTTCCTGTGGTCACTCCTCTCTAGCCACATCAGCCACTTTTCAGTCCCTCAAATACACCATGATCATAACCTACTCAGGCTTTTGCTACAAGTAGGAGTGAATCGGTCTTAGGCTACCTACCTCCTTGGAGACAGCAATAAACAGAATGTGACTGACAATTTTAACAAGGTGTTTGAAACACTAAAAGACAAAATTGAAAAGATGTTGGGATCTGATTCTTCCAGAGAGCAGCACTGAGCCTAGCACCAAGACAGAGATGCTGCTCCACTAGGGTCTAGACTTGGGCTACCTTAGCATACCTAGTGGCTCTCACTGTGGCAGAGCCAACTTAGAGGCTGTCTCCCTAGACTCAGATGAATACCCCATTCTTTTCCTTTATATCACTCATCCCAATTTGAAATTATATATTTGTTTGCTTCTTTGTCTTCTTTCTCCTTCACAGGCTGTAAATTCAAGATGGAGGAAAGTCCATGTCTGATTTGTTTAGAGCATACCTATTATTTAAATCAATGCTTCATTGTAGGTGCTTAATAAATATTTGTTGAACAAATAAATGATAAACAGGTCTCCATATTCAGAGAACATCTCATCTACCTGGACAAGCTAGACAGCACGCATGAAACAGTGGTGAATTTTGCTTTATGAATTGGGCATGCAAGAAACAGTGCATTGCTTTAATTTCCATTAGTCAAATCTACCTCCAAACCCTTGTCCTGCTGGCTTATTAGTCTCAACTCAGAGTTAGGAAAAGACCTAAGTTGCTTTCTTGGAGAAGAACATTCAGGGACCTCCCCCTCAAAAGAAATGCTCTTCTTTCCAATGCTGGTGGTCCTGTGAAGTAGCTCCCCAGCTCCTAGACCTTTCTTCCCCTTAGGATGCATGGTAGGATTAGGACCTCTGGCATCTGGAGTACCCTGGGTCGCTATTTTTTCTACTATCTCACCACCAATCCAGGGTGCCTCAAGGCACCCTGTCTGGAATGTTGGAAGACGGATCCTTCCCCACTTCAGCCTCAGTCCTTCAGATCCTAACAGGTTTCCTCTCCCCCAGCCTAACATCAATCCACCAAGAAATTTAGCCTTCCTTCTGACTTTCCTAACTGCCTGCTATGAAAATGGCTCTGTCAACAGAATAAATCCAAAGCCTGACTACCGCTTAGAAATGGGAAAAGGAAGTCAGGAGAATGAAAGACAAACTTAAAACTCAAAAACAAGGCACATGGCGGTGCATGCCTATAGTTCCAGGAGGATTTCTTGTTCAAGATGAGCCTGAGCAGCATCGTGAGACTTTGTCCCAAAAAAAAAAGTTTTAAAAAGGAGCTGGGTGTGGAGTGCATGCTTGTAATTCCATATACTTGGGAGGCAAAGTAGGAGGATTGCAGTCCAAGGCTGGCCTGGGCATAAAATCATGAGACGTTACCTGAAAAATACTAAGAAATAAGAGGACAGTGGGGCTTGATCGTAAATATGAGGTCCTGAATTCAAGCTTCAGCACCAAAAAAAAAGTTAAAAATAAATTAAAACTCCATACATTATCCTACTGTATACCAAATAGGAAACTTTGAGAAGGCAGCACACAGTAATGTATGGTGTAATCAGGAGTGTTCTGAGTTACTGTTTTCCTCACTTCCCAAATGCAAGTTCTCTATGTGCCCATCCTACTAATCGAATTTTTCTTGCATACACAGTAACAGCATGAAATCTTGTCAATGATTCTATTTCCACACGGGCTTGGGTCCCCATAGTCCTGATCACCACTGCTACTACCAGAAGTCAGTGGGCAATGTGTTTATTATTATTATTATTTTATTATTATTTTGGTGGTGCTGGGGTTTGAACTCAGAGCCTCACACTTGCTAAGCAGGCACTCTACCGATCCAGCCACTCCATCAGCCTTGTTTTGTGTTGGGTATTTTCAAGATACCCAGGGCTGCCCTCAAACCACAATCCTCTTGATCTCTACCTCCCAAGTAGGTAATATTACTGGCATGAGCCACTGGTGGCTGGCCCAAAAATATTTTTCAAGCAACAACTGTGTACACTAACTGTGTAGCCTTGGGCAAATTGCTCACATTACCTGTGCTGCAATCTTCTTATCTGTAAGTCAGGATAGTGATTATGATGATAACTGTGACACTTCTGCTAGGGAATTATCACATCATTATAAATAGAGTATCTAGTACATAAGAAGTACTGGGTGAATGTTAGTTATTGTATTTTTTGGTAGTGAAAGTGATAGTGAAGCTAATTAGGAGAGTAATACACTTTTTCTTCTTTTTGTCGTACTGAGGTTTGAACTCCAGGGCTTCACCCTTGCAAGGCAGGCACTCTACCACTTGAGCCACAGCCTGAGCCCAGAATATACTGGGCCCAGAATTTACAGAAAGCAGGTTGTCTCTAGAGTGAGACCCAAAACAACCTTGGCTATTGTTTTTGATATAACTATTATTATCACTGTTGTTCCTGATAATACTTGCCAGGAACTCTCAGATGCAAGAAATACAATGGTAAACAAGAGTGACAAGATCTTTGTTTTTCTGGAGCTTGTGATATGGTTGGGGGTGGGGGGAGAAGACATGTATATGCTTACATATGTGTTTATGTGTGTGTGTAAAGTTTCTGATAGTTATAGTAGCTATTTAGAGAATTCAAATGAAGTGTATTGTGAGCAAGCTATGTCAGAAACACAAACAGACATGCTTGGGTCTTCCCACAATATCAGAATTTATTGAATAACAACAAATCCACATGCTCCATCAATTTTGTTGGCATTAATTCTCTAAGTACTACTGATGTCATTTGATAGCCCTGAGCCATTGGCAGCACAGATTCTTTTATTCCAATTTTAACTAGTAATATTCACTTGCAGATAACACGTTACACTTCACACAATAACAATATGTACGTAACCCTTTCTTAGGTTTAAAGTGGCTACAGAGTTCCGAGTGTTGTGCTGGAAGAACAGACAGCTGATACAGACACAGGAAAAAGTCTTTGTAGTGACCAGATAAGAAGTTCTACAAACCCAGACACAGAACTGATCAAGGCACACAGTTGTTAAATGCAGGTCTGGGTGGCAGGCCATTTCCAATGTCAGTTTGAAGTGGGCAATGTGTCACTGGCAGGAGAAACTGCACTTGAGTTGGAGTCTGGGGACAGAAGCAGAGCTCCTTTCCTTTGGCAGTATTCCTGGATAAAACTCGTGATGAGTGATCTGATGATGGGGTCAGTATGCCTGCCACATGTCAGTCTTTTTTTGGGGGGTGCTGGGATTTAAACTCAGGGTCTCATGCTTGCTAGGCAGGAACTGTACCTCTTGAACCATGCCTCCAGCCCACCACCTGTCAGTCTTGGGGTGCTCTTTCTTTTATAGATGTAACCCCCTGTTGTGATTGAGAAGTGTATGTGTTGAGCTGGTGGTTTAACATCTATAATCCTAAATACTTGAGAGGCAGAGATCAGGAGGATCATGCTTCAAAGCCAGCCACAGCAAATAATTTGGGAGATCAGTACCACCACCACCAAAAAAAGAAAAGTGCATTTGTCTGTGGTTTATGATATGGTTTGTTATACTTGCAGATATAACTATTTATTGACACTAATAAATTGTGTTATCAATTGGTGCCTCATGGTGTACTGAAAGATGGTAGCTGTTTTAGTGTGATATAACTAAAAACAAAAACAATTCTAGCCAAATGCCAGTGGCTCACACCTGTAATCCTAGCTACTCAGGAGGCAGAGATCAGGAGGATCACAGTTCGAAGCCAGCCTGGGCAAATAGTTTGAAAAACCCCATATCGAAAAAAACCCATCATAAAAAAGGGCTGTGGAGTAACTCATGGTGTAGGCCCTGAGTTCAACCCCAGTTCTGTAAATAAATAAATAAATAAATAAATAAATAAATAAATAAATAAATAAGTAAAATTGACCTGAATGTAGAATAGTGATTAATATAGCTTAGGAAGGAAGGGTGGATAAAGGGAGAGTGGATTTGATCCATACACACTATATATGGAAATATCACACTGAACCCCATTAATATGTACATTAATTGGACGTAAGTGTTAATCAAAAGTTAAAAACTTTTAGAATATGTATAAAACATTTAGAATGCAGAATGGAGGAATTTGCATGAGGGATAGGCTATTTTATTTTCTTATAAGGTGCAAGCCAGGTGTGGTGACACACAGCTGTAATACCAGCACTTGGGAGGTGGATGCAGGAGGATTGAGAGTTTGAGGCCAGTGTGGGCTACATAGTAAGACCCTGTCTCAAAAAAAAATGCTATAAATAAATTGTTTAGATGAAAAAAGTTTTTTTCTGTAAAGGTAAACAAATGGGCAGGTGTAAAAGGGACCAATAGAAAGATTTTTACTTTATTTTTTTAAGATAAAAATGATCAGTAAAGAGGGAGAAATGGTAGAAGCAAAGTCATAGGACTAAAGTCTTTAAGTAGAGAGATGGAATCCAGACTACTACTGGAGCTGGCAGAGTGGCTCAAGTGGTAGAGTAAGCGTGAGGTCCTAAGTTCAAATCCCAGTACTGCCAAATATAAAATAAAATGACTTGTTCACAAGACTTGATTCATCTAACTGTGCCATCAGTCCAAAATTATTTTAAACTGTCCAATCCTAGCCAGTTCTTCAACCTATACGACCCACTTTAAAATCATCCAGCCGAGGCCCTAAAACCCTGTCCTAATTTGCCTAATTTAAAATGTTAGCAGGGTGGTGCTCTTGTTATTTCAGTGAGTCTAACAAGGTAATTTTAAACTGATGAACATATTTTTCTACTGATACTTTGGAAGTTGACAGTTAACAGTAGCTTTTGATAGGGGCAGGAATATTCATCCATTGTAACAGGGGTAGAGTATAGCTGGAAGTGTTTTGAGGTTTAAGTTGTGACAATGTAATAGAGTTACTGTCCTAAAATATAAAAATTACAGCAAACTTAACGTGTATTCATTTTGTACTGCTGCTGTAAAAAATCATGCAAACTTAATGACTTGAAGCAGCACAAATATCTTATAGTTCTGTAGGTGAGAAGTCTGACATGAGTGTCACTGGACTAAAATTGAGATGTCTGCAAGGTTGCATTGCTTCTGGAGGCTCACAGGGAGACTGCATCTCCTTGACCTTTTCAGCCTCCAAGGGCTGACTCCTTTCCTTGATTTGTGGTCCCCTCTAATCCTCAAAGCCAGCAATCATATTGTTGCAGGAAGGCTCAGACAGAGACTGAGAGGGCACCAAAGCTTTTGGGAAGCAAGTTTATTAAGCAAGCCGGCAGCAACTCAGTGGACTCAAGTCCAAAGGCTGAGCCCCGAGAACCTGCACTTATACACCATTTAGTGCAGGTTACAGAACGGAGGCAGGAGGTACAGCTTTTCCCATACAGAATCACATGTCATTTCATTGGCTGCTTTAACCTCTAGGGTGAGGTGACCCTCCTCTGGTCTCTGGGTAACATTCCCTAACTCACTCATTAATCTCTCTTCCCCCTCCCTGCCTGCCTGCCACAGTATCATTCTGACCTCTGCTTTCTTTTTTATTTATTTTTTTTTATTGTTTTATTATTCATATGTGCATACAATGCTTGGGTCATTTCTCCCTCCTGCCCCCACCCCCTCCCTTACCACCCACTCTGCTCTCTTCCTCTCCCCCCCACTCCCTCGATACCCAGCAGAAACTATTTTGCCCTTATTTCTAATTTTGTTGAAGAGAGAGTATAAGCCATAATAGGAAGGAACAAGGGGTTTTGCTGGTTGAGATAAGGATAGCTATACAGGGAGTTGACTCATATTGATTTCCTGTGCATGTGTGTTAACTTCTAGGTTAATTCTTCTTGATCTAACTTTTTCTCTAGTTCCTGGTCCCCTTCTCCTATTGGCCTCAGTTGCTTTTAAGGTGTCTGCTTTAGTTTCTCTGCATTGAAGGCAACAAATGCTAACTAATTTTTTAGGTGTCTTACCTATCCTCACCCCTCCCTTGTGTGCTCTCGCTTTTATCATGTGCTCAAGGTCCAATCCCCTTGTTGTGTTTGCCCTTGATCTAATGTCTTCATATGAGGGAAAACATACAATTTTTGGTCTTTTGGGCCAGGCTAACCTCACTCAGAATGATGTTCTCCAATTCCATCCATTTACTGGTGAATGATAACATTTCGTTCTTCTTCATGGCTGCATAAAATTCCATTGTGTATAGATACCACATTTTCTTGATCCATTCGTCAGTAGTGGGACATCTTGGCTGTTTCCATAACTTGGCTATTGTGAATAGTGCTGCAATAAACATGGGTGTGCAGATGCCTCTGGAGTAACCTGTGTCACAGTCTTTTGGGTATATCCCCAAGAGTGGTATTGCTGAATCAAATGGTAGATCAATGTTTAGCTTTTTAAGTAGCCTCCAAATTTTTTTCCAGAGTTGACCTCTGCTTTCATCATTATGTCTCTTTCTCTGGCTGTCTGAGTTTTTGTTTTTTGGTTTTTTTTTTTTTTGGCAGTACTGGGGTCTGAACTCTGGGCCTCATGCTTGCTATGCAGGTGCTCTACTGCTGAGCCCAGCACTTCTCTGGCTTTCTGCATCCCTCTTCACTTATAAGGACTTTACAATTTGGTTGGGCCCACCCGAATCATCCTGGATAATCTCACCTCTCAAGATCCTTTATTCCATCTGCAAAATTCCTTCTGCCACGTAAGGTAACATATTCACAGGTTCTACAGTTTTGATTGTAGACATCTTTGGCAGACACTGTTCTACCTACCACACACTATTATAAACTCTTAATTATTTGCCAGCAAAATAGAAATTAGACCTTTAGTATGGCTTTAAAATGCAGCCTCACCCTAACCTTTCTAATCCCACCCATCAATACACTCCTTATCCAACTCTATTCATTCATTTCCTTAAATATATTGAACACTATATGCCAGGCACTACATTAGGTACTAGGTATCAGAGAAGAGGAAGAGATGATAACAAATAAAGATATTTAAATCTGGCTATGGTGGTGCAAACCTGTAATCCCAGTGCTTGGGAGGCAGAAGCAGGATTTGCAAATTTGAAGCCAGTTTGATCTATGTTATGAGTTCCAGTCTAGCCTTGGCTACATAGCGAGACCCTGTCTCAAAAAATTTTTTACATAAGATGACAATAAGCATGGTAAAAAGGATGGGGGAACAAAAGAGAAGGTGATGATAGTTTATGGAGGTGGCTGTTAGGCAACCTGTCTAAAAGGGCAAGACAACAAGAGAGCCAATGTGAGTATCTGGGGGTAACAGAATAGACTGTGGACCAGCAACTGCAAAGACTTTTTTATGTGTGATAGCAGGGTTTGCACTCAGGGCCTCACACTTGTAAAACTAGCACTATCCACTTGAGCCATTCTGACAGCCCTGTTTTGTATAGGGTATTTTTCAAGATAAAGTTTCTCTCTCTGTCTCTCTCTCTCTCCCTTTTTGTAGTACCTGGGTTTGAATTCAGGGCCTACACATTGAGCAACTCCACCAGCCCTATTTTTGTGATTGTTTTTTTCTAGATAGAGTCTTGAGTGAAGTAAGTAAGAAGGAGAGCAGTAAGAGAAGTAACCAGTGACTGCTGGGAGACTGGAGTTCTTTTGAGCAGAGGAGTGACAGGATGTGACTTATGTGTCAAAAGGCTATTCTGACCTCTTTGTAAAGAACAGAAGTGGGGCAGATATATGAAGGAGGCTGATGGTTTGGACCACAGTAATAGTCTCACCTCAGAGGTGCTGGGAAATGTTTAGATTTTGAATGCACTTTGAAAGTAGAAATGGATAGTTTTGGTGATGGATTAGACAAAGAGTAGAAGAGAAAGAGAGGAGTCAAGGATGATTCTAAGATTTTTGGCCCAAGTAACTGGAGGAAGGGAGTTTCTGTCTTGTAAGTTACAGAAGCCTAGGTGAGTGCTGAAATTAGGGATTTGATATTGGACATGTTAGATTTGATGTGTCCATTTTATAATCTAAGTACAATAAAATATGCGAGTCTAGAGTTCACATAAGATTAGGGTTGAAGACGAAAATTTGGGAATCATAAAAGTGCAAGTAGGGCCAGACACCGTGGCTCACATCCTAGCTACTTGGGAGGCAGATATCGAAAGGATTAAGGTTCAAAGCCAACCCAGGAAAAGAGTCGTAAGACCCCATTTCAACCAATAAAAAAGCTGGATGTAGTGGCACACTATGGTCATCCCAGTTAGGTGAGAAGCATAAGTAGGCGAATTGTAGTCAAGACCAGTTCAGACATAAATGTGAGACCCCCATCTTGAAAACAACCAAAGTAAAAAGAACTGAGGGCATGACTCAAGTGGTAGACAATCAGCCTAGCAAGTGCAAGGTCCTGAGTTCAACCCCCAGTGCTGAAGAAACATTTCTTTAAAAATTGCAAGTAGTATTAAATACATGCAACTGAATGGAATTCCTGAAAGAGTGAGCATAGAAGAAACCCAGGGATGGAGGCCCAGAGACCCCAATATGTACAGGCTTTTCTATTTTTTTATTATTAGTGTAAATTAATTGTATATGTCCATACTTGCATAGAATACACTTTGATCAAATTCAGCTCTCTACTCTTACTCTTTGTTAGTCTCCCCGCTTTTAACAGTGTTTAGTGGATCTCATTGTACTATTTTTGATCATATTCACCTCGATCACCTTTTTTTTCCTCTTCCCCCTCTTACTGGTTCCTCACCTGCAAACAGCCCCCCTTTTACAATCATGTCATGTGATAGTTTTTAGGTATAGATTCTAAGCTTGCATTACCTTGCTGAGTACGATAATCTCCAGTTCCATCCATCTTCCTGCAAACAACATAATTTCATTCTTTTTGTTTGTTTTTTTTTGGCAGTACTGGGGTTTGAACTCTTGCTATGCAGGTGCTTTACCACTTGAGCCACTTTGCCAGCCCTTCGTGTGTGTTAGTGTGTATGTTGGGTATTTTTGAGGTAGGCTCTTGTGAACTATTTGCCTGAACTGACTTTGAACCATGATTCTCCCGATCTCTGCCTCCTGAGGAGCTAGGATAACAGGTATGAGCCACCAGCACCCATCCATAATTTCATTTTTTATTTCTGAATAGTACTCAATTGTGTACATGTACCACACTTTCTTTAACCATTCAAAGATTGTTTGGCACCTACTCTAATTCCATATTTTGGCTATTATAAATAGTGCTGCAATAAACATGGCTGTGAAGATATCTCTATTATATGTTGACTTGTACTCCTTTGGATATATGTCAAAAAGTGGTATAGCAGGATATTTTTAGTTGCTTGAGGAACCTTCATATTTATTTTCATAATAGTTGCACTTTCAAACCCAAAATGTGTTCCCTGGCTCTTTGCTCTACTAGTCCTGCAGCTGGGAATATCTTTCTCCAACTCACAATTATCTTCCAAAAATGTGTTTAAAGAAGAAGAAAGGGACACTTGAAGGAGGCATTTCACTCTGTAGCCCTGTTCTGAGACAGAGGCCAAAGTACTGGCCTGGCTTATGTTTCACAGACATCAGCCATTCTTCTTCTTTTGTGCTAAAAAAAAAACAAACTAGAGTTTAGTTCAAGGCAGAATGTTATACCCTAAACAATAAATTCTAGTTATCTACACATTCTCAGTCCTTAACTGTATCCTAATCACTTGAGGACGTTTTGGGGTTTTAAGGGATTGTTTTTGTTTTGTTTTGTTTTTGTTTTTAACTTGGTTTGGTGTTTGGTTTTGAAGTTTTTTTTTTTTTAAACTGGAGACTGAACTCAGGGACTCCCACTTGCTGTGCAAGTGCTCTACCTCTTGAGCAATGCCTAATCCAAATAAGGGTCCTTTGAGGCTTACAGCTGCTTTAATTCTTTCTTAGTCATTCTGTGACATACAAGTGTATACATGCACACACACACATCTATCTATATCTATCTTTCTCTTTCTATAGATATCATTGTGGGAAGTGTAATGTGTGATCTGAGAGTTAATATTGTTAATTAAAACTGGAATAAAAGAACCTGTGACTGCCAGTGGTCATGGCTACCAAATGAAACCAGTAGTACTTGGCAAATTAAAGCCAAAGAAATTGACACAGCTTGTGAATATGCTGTTATTCAATAAATTCTGACATTGTAGAAACACATAAGTGTGTTCATCTATGTTTCTGACATAGCTTGCTCATGACACTGTGGAAAACCTGGGCCAGAAGGACGATGGGAAGCCTCTTAGGAAGCCAAGAGACATGGGAGCAAGGGGCCTACCTTAGCAGCCAAGAATCACTGCCTAAGATCTGAAACTGCTGAATTCATTACTACCCTCTCCTTTCTAATTCATGAAGTTCTGGGAGCTTTTAATATCTAAAGCCTTTGGAGACATCTATTTGCTATTTTTTTGCACAAACACAGCCTCTTAAAAAAGAGTACAGTAAAGGGGCAAAAATCTTAGCTATGTATAACAAGATGCTCAACCTTATTCATAATAAGAAAAGTCAAAATTAAGACTTTTTTTCACCAAAATTAAGTTGAGAGACTGTGGAGAAAGAGGCATTTCTTACATTACTGGTAGAAATTTTCCACCAGAGATAAAATAAACTTGATTGAGAAGAAAGAAAATTACACCTATTTGGGGCCAATTGGATAGCAGTTTAAGAACCAACCTTGAAAATGTTCTACAAAGTTTTAGACCACAAGCAAGGGATCAGAAATAACATCACTCATTAGTCAGGAATTATTATTGGTGCTGGCAAAAATTAAGCTGTTATCCAGGGCATGGTGATGCACACCTGTAATCCCAACAATTAGAAGGCTGAGGCAGGAGGATTGTAAGTTCAAGGCCAGCCTGGACTATAAAGTGAAACCCTGTCTCAAAAGGAAAAAGAGTCAAGCTATTTATAAGAAAGGGATAGGGCATGGTCTCAGCCTTCGAGCAATTTAGGAGAAGGGGGTCAGTTGTACAAAGGCCAGTAGACATTAACAATGTTTCAAAGGTTAACTAGCATGGTAGGAGGGGGGATAGGTGTGCCTGCAGCTAAGTTCAAAGGTTAATCTGTGCCCTGTCTGAGATCTGATTAACAATAGCCTCCCAACCGCATTTTAAGTGTCCCAAAACAATGCTACTGCATTTCAGTTTTTTCCTTGACATGATATAAATTGGTTCAACATCTTGGGAAGGCAATTTGGTAGTATGGATCAAAATGACAAGTACCAGCCAGGCATTGGTGGTTCACACCTATAATCCGAGCACTTGGAAGGCAGAGATCAGGAGAATCAAGGTTTAAAACCAGCCCAGGCAAATAGTTTGCAAAATCCTATCTCAAAAATAACCAACACAAGACAGGGATGGCAGAGTAGCTCAAGTGGTAGACAGCTTGCCTGACAAGTGGAAGTCCTTGAGTTCAAACCCCAGTTCCAACCAAAAAAAAAAAGAAGAAGAAGAAAAATGACAAGTACTAATGTTTTCTAAGCCAACAATTACAGTTTTAGGGATTTATCCTCCAGATACCCTCATACACAAAAGTGACATACCATTTGTGTACCATTGTTCTTTTTTTTCCCCACATGTGCAAAGCAGGTACTCTACCACTTGAGCCACACCTCCAGTCTATTTTGCTGTGGTTATTTTGGAGACAGGATCTCTCAAAGTATTTTCCAGGGCTGGCCTTGAACCTTGATCCTCCTGATCTTGGTCTCCCAAGTCACTAGGGTGAGTCAGCTGCTCCTAGCTGTATCATCTTTCTTAATAGAAAAAAGATTGAGAAAAATCTAAGTTCTCACCAGTGGAGACTTGGTTAAGTTAATTACACTAAATCCACACAGAGGAGTAGTATGTGATAGACTAATAATGTCGCCATTTTGTGAATCAGCCAAAATGGCAGCCCTGCCCCTTAACAGAAATCCCCACGCTCTAAGACATCCCCACCCCTACCAGAGACTACCGCGCATGCACTAACTTCCTTAACCTCCCCCTTCTCTAAAAGCCATGCCTCACCCAGAGTCTGGGCTGCTCTATCTTTCCCCAGCCAGCCTTGTGGTTCGAGCCTGCCATTAAACTTTGCTCTTGGATGTGAGACTTTTCTCATGAGCTCTCTTTGTGAGTGGTGTTTTCCTAACATTTTGGTACTGTAACTCAGATTGGGTGCGCTCCCAGCACTGACCTTGCTCTTCCAGCCTCCCCCCACCCCATCCCGCTCCCTCTCTCTCTCTCTCTCTCAACTCCCACTCCCTTCCTCCAGGATCTGAGCTGCTTTGCCAGAACCCCCAATCCTAGAAAACACCACTCTCTCACAGCTCACAGGGAATATCCTCCGCCCCAGCGTGCCTCCAATTGCCATCTGCCACCGGCCAATCTTCCCTCAAGGTCCACTCTTGGTGAGTCCTTCTCACACGCAGAGCCGTGATCTCTCTCTCATTTCCTCGAAATCCTAGTGCTAGGTCTCAACTCACTCCCGTCCCTGGGAACTAGGTTCCCACTAGGACTGTGGACCCCCATGGTGAAGACATTCCCTCTGGGTACTCCACATCTCTCTCTCCTGAGGACCTGATATTTCGGGGATGCCTGCCATATCTCTGCTCAGGTCAGACCTCAACATGGAGATTGGACTGTCCCAAATTCCTTCAGACTCCCCATTGGGATGTCTTATGGCCAATCTTGGGCCCCTATGCCTCATGCCTGATCTTAAACCACGAAAGCTCATTTTTCTCTGTAATCAGGCATGGCCTCAATACCCATCAGACAACGCCTCCAAATGACCACTTAATCGCACTTTTGATCCCAATATTTTAAGGGATTTATACAATTTCTGTGAGTGTGCTGGTAAATGGAAGGAAATACCCTATGCCCAATCCTTTTCCTATCTCTGCACCAAACCCTCCCTCTGTACTTCCTGTTCCCTTGCACAGGTTCTATTAGCCTCTAAACAAGCTTCTAAATGAACCAAATCCTCTTCTGAACCTCCTCCTTCTCCATGTAAGCAGATTTCTTTTTTTTATTGCTTTATTATTCATATGTGCATACAATGCTTGGGTCATTTCTCCCTCCTGCCCCCACCCCCTCCCTTACCACCCACTCTGCCCCCTCCCTCTCCCCCCCACTCCCTCGATACCCAGCAGAAACTATTTTGCCCTTATTTCTAATTTTGTTGAAGAGAGAGTATAAGCAATAATAGGAAGGAACAAGGGGTTTTGCTAGTTGAGATAAGGATAGCTATACAGGGAGTTGACTCACATTGATTTCCTGTGCATGTGTGTTACCTTCTAGGTTAATTCTTCTTGATCTAATTTTTTCTCTAGTTCCTGGTCCCTTTCTCCTATTGGCCTCAGTTGCTTTTAAGGTATCTGTTTTAGTTTCTCTTTTTTTTTTTTTTTTTTTTTACAGAGCTTAGAACTCAAACCTTTATTTGTCCTGTAAAGGAGAAGAAAAATTAGTATTACATACAAGATGCAGCAGGCCAGTTCTTGCCTTACAGAGCAACAAATGGGTACTCTGACCACCTGCCTTCAGCTTCAATTCTGCACCAGCACACCGCAAAGTATTTATTTTCCCATAAAAGCACAACTACACCTAAAGTACACTTTAAGTTCCACTGGCAGTAATTGTATCATTCCCAAGTTACTGGGTAAGAATTAAGTACCACACCAACATACTTTGGCATTTAAAAGGAACCTAGAAGACAGAAAAATCCCAAGGATAAAGAGTACTGGGGGATTAATTTTTTTTACATGCAATTTAAAGGGAAGAGACATAATAAAAAGCCACTGGTATTACTTAACCAACCCAAGAGATGCAGCCCAGAAACCGGCAGGTTCAGACTCAGTATTTACAGAACACACAGTAATGGAGCCCCCCTCTCTCCAGTTTTGCTCTTATTTCCCAAACTGATTGAAGGACAGTTTTCCTCTAGTTATTTAAAAAGCACAACCATTCAAATTAAAAATACAATGGATTACTCAGTCTCACTTTAGCAAATGTACAAAGATTCTGTTTGCAATCAAATTTCACAATCACCACAAAAGGCTATTTGATTCTCTTTGTTACAATGACTGATTTGAAAGATTAGTATACCAGCCAAACTTCTGCAGTTATAATTACCAATCACAGAAAAGGCAGCTGCGTTTATAAGGCAGGATTTACACAGGAAATTTCTTTAGAAATCATAGCATTGCCACTTTGCTCAGAATTTTCAATCACAAAATATCTCAGTGACAGAATATGAATCACAAACCCAGAAAAGTCCATCTAATCTCAAGTGCACACTTAAACGCTGAAAGCCCATGATTTAGGCATTTAGAAGTCTTTCCCACAGCTTACTGTTCTTGAAAAATCACACCTTCCTAAGCAAAGCAGCTAAGGACTCACATCAGTTGTTAAATCATGTGGATTCGAGTTTGACACCATCTTTCCAATGAGTAATATTTAGATTTTCAGTTTACAATCTTCTCACTTTACAACAAAGCAAAACAATTTTGCTTTTTCCCTTAAATTTAAGGTCCTAAGCATTTTTACAAAGTTTAGAAGCCACTTTCATCTCTTCCAGGCAACAATTTAACCAGAGTTAACAATTTTCTATTATTACTTCTATTATTTTCTTCATTCATGAGTTCTGCAGTGTTTTCCCCTCCAGTGCATTCCCTTTAACCCACATCCGTGGTACCCCCAACCCTTTTGAGCTGCACCCCTCGCCCACCTTCTTTACCTCCATCCCTCCCAACAGCAGTGAGGAGCTGAGCCCTCCCCCGCCCACAACTCCCGTACTGAATGCCAAGAGCACTCTGACCCAGTAAAATTTAAGTTTAAATTTTAAATTTGTTGCGTTGAGTGCAACAAATGCTAAGTAATTTTTTAGGTGTCTTACCTATCCTCACACCTCCCTTGTGTGCTCTCGTTTTTATCATGTGCTCAAAGTCCAATTCCCTTGTTGTGTTTGTCCTTGATCTAATGTCCACGTATGAGGGAAAACATACAATTTTTGGTCTTTTGGGCCAGGCTAACCTCACTCAGAATGATGTTCTCCAATTCCATCCATTTACCAGCGAATGATAACATTTCGTTCTTCATGGCTGCATAAAATTCCATTGTGTATAGAAAATACACAAGTGCAGACTTCTTGCACTTGTCTCTTCCTATCTTCCTGAAGGACTTTCCTATCATAATGTCAAGCCACTCCTTGCCAACTCTGGTCTCCAGGCGATTCCAGCTCATGTTCCCTACCTGTGGGCTGAGACCAAGCCTGGGGTTTATTTAGGTATGCCTCATGCTACATTGGGGGAGTCCTATTTGATTATGGCATCTGACAACTGCTTCTCTTTCCCCCCACCCCATCTTTCCCCAATGCCCCTTTTTCCTGAGACAGAGACCAGAGAGTGGAGGTTTCGTGTTGCTGAAAGTGTTCCAGTACCAGTCAGTGGGAGCGATTTAGAGGCACAGGTGATAGCTAATCCCTCAGGCATGTGTCATGCCTCCAGGCTCTGCCTTCCCCTCCCTTACCTAAGATGTCAGGACCCCTTTTCTGCTTCCTCCATGGTCTTACCATGTGTCCTTTGTCTCTGTCTGCCTTCCCCTCCCTGGGCTTACTAGGACCCTGCCTCCCATGAAAAACTTGTAGCATGGTACCTTATGACTTAAGTTATTCCAACTAGTTTGCCAGGCCTCTCAGTCTAAAGTAACTTTAAATCACCTGCTACGCAAAAGTGCTTACAAAAAACTACAGCTGCCACGCTAATGCCCTAACTCCACCCCCACAAGGGAGGAGGGAAAGCAAATAGGCACACTCGTACACAGCGGGAATGCCTGCCATAGCTCAGAGAATCCATAGGCCAACCCAACACACATCCTAGGCCACCAGCTGCACGTGGCGGTGGCTGCAGCCTGCCACCACTTCCCCTAGAATAAACGCACAGAGTACACAGGAAGGGGGTAGGGGCGACAGGCTGCAGGATCAGGCCTAGGCAGTCATGCTTGCTTGTACCAGGTGTGTGTGGGGGGGGTCGTTGCCTTGCACATGCCCTGCTCCTAGCCCCACCTCACACCTCGGGGCACTGGACCCAGCCCTTGTAAGCCAATTGTTAGCTCAAGGTTATAGTCCCAGAAATCACAAAAGGGACAGTATGGTACTGTTATTGGCCTGGGATGTCCTCTAAATGCCCTTCTCTAACTTTACAGATGATTTATTCCTTTGTTAAAAAGATAGCCTTTATTAAAATTATTATTAAATTTATTAAATTTAAAATTCTTATAAAAGTTAATTTTAAAATACAAGTTACAAAGTAAACAACTGGAAAGGATATAGACAGGTAATGAATGTATTTTTTGAGAAGTTGAAAGAAAAAGGAATGGTTTTTTGGATGAACAAGGATTTTGTAGAGAAGGGTCTGTCCTAAAGATTCTTTCAAATAGGAGAGATAAGAACAAGCCATCAAAGGGTTTAGTATGTTATATAAAGGTCTGAGTAAGTTTTAAAAGTGTATAACAAAAAGCTTCAGTGTGTGATAAAGTTAAAGATGACTATAATCTAAGAGTTGCCTAAAAGATTTTTAGGGTCATGTCAAACTAAAATCAAATTCTCTATGTCTATAAAATAACAAGGTTATCTTAATATTGTTCTGCTCTGAGTAACATCTACAAAAAACCATTACAGAGAAAGATTTTATCAATATTATTTGTGTTTTCTGCTGATCTTATCAAGCTTTAAGTACTACTAAATCAGAGTTCATTTACATATTTGCTCATGTCTTAAATGACCACCTTGTAACAGTGTTGTGTCTATACTTTATCTAAATATGGTACCAACATTTACAAAGTAATATAAAAATAACCTAGAGCTCTCTTTTATCCAAGAGTGTTACATTTAAATCCTGACAGCCCCTGCCTCCGACAGGTCACCTACCTAAGTAGTGGCCTTAAAGGGACAGACTCACTCCCTGAGTCATGAGTTCATCAACCCAATCTTCCATTCCCCTCCCCCCATACCATAAAGCAGCTTACAGCTTTCTTGGGAGTTACAGGACTTTGCAGAATCTGTATCCCTAGGTATGCAGTCCCTTAGCAGACACCTTTTTATGCTCCTCCTAATATTCCTATTTGGGTCTTAAATAATGTATGGCTGCCCATTTCTCTTAGAAAACTTACCTCCAACAGACTCTGCTCCTCTTCTCGACTACCTACCTTATCTTAATCTTCTCAGGGAACTTCTCACAGAGCATGCAGACCAGATCCTGCCCCACCCTATAACAATTTATGTTAAATCAGGGGATCTTATTCTCCTAAAGGATCTTCTACCTTCTTCATTGGGACTTCGGTGGACCAGCTCTCATCTGGCCATTCTCATGACACCCACTGCTGTCAAGCTCAAAGGAATCCCCCAGTGGCTGCACCTCTCAAGGAACAGTCAGAAAAATGGAGAAGGGAGTTGGAAGACTCTTGGAATCCTCTAGGGAATAACATTTCACAGTGGTTCTCCTGGCTAATGCCCATTGTAATGCTTATATTTCTTGTTCTCATATTCTTAAGCTTCCTCCCTTGTATCATAAAAACAGTACAAAGATTTCTTTTAGAAATCTTTAGACCACATGTCTGCTATTGCTAATCAAAAGTTTAACCAGTTGTACCTCCAGGGATATCAACCTCTCCAAAACCATCCAGAAAACTGCTATGAGGGCCCCGACCAGGACTCAGGAGTCTGAGGATCTCACCCCATACAATGCCCCCTGCCAGCAGGGAGCAGCTGAGAGGCCAATGCTTCGTCCCAATTCCCAATCCTCAGCCCCTACCCTCATTATCATTAAAGAAAAAATGGGGGAATATAGAGTAATAATGTCACCATTTTGTGAATCAGCCAAAATGGCAGCCCTGCCCCTTAACAGAAATTCCCACTAAGACAGCCCCACCCCTACCAGAGACTACCACTCATGCTAACTTTCTTAGCCTTCCCCTTCTATAAAAGCCACGCCTGGTCCAGAGTCTGTGCTGCGCCATCTTTCCCCGGCCAGCCTGGCGGTTCAAGCTTGCCATTAAACTTTGCTCTTGGATGTGAGACTTTTCTCGTGAGTTTTCTTTGTGAGCGGCTCTTTTCCTAACAGTATGCAATAGTAAAAACAAGAAAGGAAGCTTTCTGTGTACTGATTGAATAATCTCCTAGATACCTTTCTTGTTTTTTTGAAACAGAGTCTTGCTATATATCCTAGCCAGACTGCAAACATGAGATCCTCTTGACTCTACTTCCTGAGTGCTAGGATTACAAGTATGTGCCACAATACCTGGGGCCATATTTTTTTTAAGATTTTAGAATAATTTTAACTTTAGAGAAAATCTGTGAAAATGGTACACATAGTTCCTCAATACCCCTTGCCCAATTTCAAACCGTGATCCTCCTAATCTCTGCCTCCTGAGTAACTAGAATTACAGGTGTGAGCCACCAGCACCCAGCAAAAGTATAGCCCAGGCTGGCCTCAAACTCATAATCCTCCTGGCTCATCCTCTTCTCCTCATTGATTACTGGCATGCTCCACCACTACCGGCCCAAATGGGAACATTTCACTGGGTTTTTCCATCAGTGGCCTCTTCTGCTCCAGGATCCCACATTGCATGTGTCATGGCTCTTGGTCTCCTTAAACTGTGACTGTTTTTCAGGCTGTCCATGTTTTTCACAACTTTGATGGTCTGGGGTAGTACTCTTCAGGTACATTTTAGGATATCCTTCAATTTAGGTTTGGCTGACCTTTTTCTCATGACTCCACTAGTTGATGGTTTTCTCAAGACTAGACTGGGGTTACGAGTTTTTGGAAAGAAAACCACAGAGGTGAGGTGACTTCTCACACATTGTAGCCAGAACTACATAAATGCACATGACATCACAGATGGTATTTACACGACATCACGTGGTGAGGGCAGTGTTTGCCAGGCTTCTCCACCATAATGTCACCAATTTTCCCTTTCCAAACTCTGTTCTTTGGAACTGTCAAAAGACAAAATTACAACAAATTTATTTAAAGATCTTAATCAGCTTTATTTGCTATTCTAGAATGAGGTAACACTTCATTCCAAAAACTAAATAAGCATTTCAATGAGCTGAGAATAAGTTGGTTTTATAGACAGAGAAGGGCTGAAGAAAGCACAAAGAAAGAACAAAGAGCAGTGGGTTATTTCCAAGTTACTTTCTTTATAAGGCAGGCATAGGGAAATAGAAGAATAGGAAACTGATTGGTTAACATTGGGTTACTTCAGATTTTTTTTTTTTAGGAGAGAGTAAGGATTAAAGCAGAGGGAACTTCATTATCATGCTGAATTGAAATTGGCTTTTTTAAGAAATTTGGCTATTTCTCTCTCTTGATTTCTTGGAAGCTCAGATAACAACTTAGTTTCTGTTTGGTGACATGGAACTTTAGTATAAGTGACTCCATTTCTATTTTTAGTCTGGCCTACTGGGGTCTACTACAGGAGCTTAGCCCAAAATAATGGCCTTCTATAACTTTTTATTTAACAGAAGCCAGTCACTACGAAGGCAAGTTCAACCTCATGGGTAGAAGGAGAGCTAAGTTCTCCTTATCTACAAAGGTTAATGAAATTCTTGCAGTGAGAAAGATGTCCCCTTCTTTTTAGCACTAGGGACACATGTATATTTTCTTCATACTTGGGGTCATAATCCAATACTATATTTTTATTTTATTATTCAAATCATACCAGTTTGGGCCATTGAGAGCAACTTCAGGTTGGTTTTTCTATCCTTTCAACAAGCCCCATCCTGTTGTTTTTTGTCACTTCCTACTTTTGATTGTTGCCTGAAGGCTAGGGCCTCCCCTCTCTCTTTCTCTGCACCTGGCTCCTTCCTCAGTGACCTCTGGCATTTCCTCCCCTTTGGACTTCCCCTATGGCTGGCTGTGATCTGTCTTTTGTGGAGCGCTTAAGTCAGAAAACGCCACAGCTCAGCTGTGTCTGTCGCCAAGACAACTAAACAGCCATGCAGAAAGCCCAGGAGTCCTGCTCCCAAACCTCCTTCCACTGTGGTTTGCTGGGTCCTCAGGGCGTGGAGGGGCCTCTATTACCATGGTACTCTGGTGCAGCTTCTCCAGGGAGCAGGACCCAGGGAGCTAGGACTGCAGGGGAACGACTGGCCAGCTTTTCTCTTTGGCTCTCCAGGGAGGACCTGGCCAGCTAAAGACATAAATTTATTGAGCTAGAGTCGCTGTCACTCTTCTCATCTCAACTATGGTGTGTTTATCTCCTACCTAAGGCAAGTCAGCCCTGAATTTCCCCTCCAAGGACTGACAGAGAAAGAGCAGCGGGGATGTGGGCAATGTTAGCTTCCATGAATTTGAGTGAGTTGCAAAGGCTGAGTGCCCAGGGAAAGGGCATGAAAGTGTCAGTGAAGGTGCGAGTAGGTGTGTGGGGTGAGTGTGGTCACAGGAAAACTGCCCCATCCTTTTACATCTTCCATCCCTCACCCCAGATTCTTTTTTTTTCTTCACCCCAGATTCTGAACAGGTCTCTCTCCAGCTGCACAGCCACCACTATCCTGCCATTGAGGCAGGCTAGAGTTAGGGAAAGTTTGGGACTCATAGAAAAATATTACATTTCAGATTGACCATACTCTGGCTCAGGGACCACCCTCACTTGGTCCAGGAACTACCCT
Organism: Castor canadensis; assembly: GCF_047511655.1. Classification (NCBI taxonomy): domain Eukaryota; kingdom Metazoa; phylum Chordata; class Mammalia; order Rodentia; family Castoridae; genus Castor; species Castor canadensis. Next base: position 63,066,987 of record NC_133397.1, read on the forward strand.
TGCCCCTCCCCACACATTGATTATTGGATAGGAATCACCTGGGTCCTGCCTAGGTTAGCATAGGTTTTAAAAGCAGCTGGAGAAGAGAAGCACACTGTCTCAGCCTCCAGATTCCAGCTGGGCCCCACCATCCTCCTTTTTTGTATTTCCTTTCCCTAACTTTTAATAAGCTCCATTTACACCCACCGTGTCCTGCCGTGGATTCTTTCCTGTGGGACACTAAGAATTTGGAAGTCTTCTGATCACAGACTCCACTCCACCACCAACACCACCATCTCTTACTCAGACCATAATTTTATTCTCCTAACACGCTTAGCTCCCTCCAAATCATCTTACAGATTATTTTTAAAAGCACACACCAAATTAGGTCACTAAACTACTTCACACCTTTGAACGATCCTCCTTCGCTATCATGATATAGACTGAAATTTCTCATCCTGCATGCTCTTGCCTTATCTTCACCACTCCTGCCTCATTATCCAACTTCCAGCCACCTCAGCTGCCTCAGGGGCCTCCACCTCAGGCCCCTTATATAGGGTGCTCCCACCTGCGCTGCTCCCAACCCCTTCACCTCCATTTCCCTTCATCCTACAGACCTTATTGCAAACATCATTTCCTTAGGGAAGCCTGCCTTGATCGAATCTAAATTAGGCTGTGAGGTATATTTTCTCCTGTACACACTCCACAATTCACAATTATATAGTTTCCTGATTATTTTATAATTATCTGTTTACCTCACTACATTGTAAACTCCTTGAAGGCAAACATGATATTTATTTCGCTCAGCATTTTATCTCCAGTGTTCTGCGCGGTAATTGGCAAGTACTTGGTGCTCAACAAACATGTGGAAGAAATAATGAGGTCTACTTCTCTTCTTGCCTTGTTTTTATCAAACAATGGTATCACCGTCAATCCTCTACTCAGGCCACACACCAGGGAGCCTGCCTTGCCTCCTTTCTCCCCTCATTACCCATGTTCCCTGTTCACATCTATGATGGATTTATCCTCCAAAATGTCTCAAACCCATCCTTCCTCTCGATTGACAGCACCATCATTCTAGTTTCTGACTTATTGCCCTACCTGACCTCCTTGTCTCTAGCATCATCCTATCCAAGAAATTTTCCACATAGGCTGCAGAAGGAAGTAATATCTAAGATAGAAATCTGACCCAGTCATAAACATCCAAAGAGAGATCCTTTGGAGGCCTGTTGTGGTCCCTGCCTCATGCCCAGCTCAGAGGTATCCGTTCAGAGTCTGCACTCAACCATTTGTGGAGGAAACCACACCATCTCTTCTGGGCTTCTGTGCCTTTTCAGGTCACTCTCCCTTCCACATGTAACTAACCACTGCACATCCTTGGAGGTACTTCTGGGAGGGTTTCCTGATCCTTCCCACAACAGCGTCAGACCTCATCTCACATGCCAAGCTATATCACATGAAACACACTGATGGGCCATGGCTTGTCTGCCCATCTGTCTCCTCTATTTTTGAACTCTTGAGAACAAGAGTCCTGTCATGCTCATCCACTGGAATATTTTCCCAGTATTCAGTAGTGTGTCCAAATAGTCTTCTGCCACTTTCAGAACATATTTACTTACTTTATCTGGTTCAAACCTCTCAGCAACTCTACCAAGTTAATAAGATAGTCATTTTTATCCCAAATATCAGACTCATTCCACTCTGAGCCCATGACAGGAAGTGCCCCAGGATTCCATGTGCTTCACTTCCAGTAAGCACTTCCTATTTGAGTTGCAGCGTAGCTTCAGGGGTGCTGTGCCAGAATCACCTGTTCATGCTGCTGAATAGAGTGTCATCCCTGGCCCAGGAGAACCTAGCAAGGCCTGGGAAAGACGACTCAGAGGTTGATATTTGGGCTCCCTGATGAAACAATGGGCTCCTCCCCAACCACTCATTCACTTGACCATAAAGTCGATTGTTCAGTGAGTGCTCCCCCCACACACGTACAACTCCCAATCAGCTCTCTAATGCTTCTTATTACACCTGGACATCCAGGTACCACCAGACACTTGAGAAAAGCCTCCAACATGAAAGACAGACTAACATACATGAACAGAAAAAAGAAGAAAGAAATTAATGAAAACAGATACATTGAATAGAGGAACAAAACTAAAGACCTAAGTTTAGTGCAGGCAGGAATGAGGAAATGACATCAGCTACAAGATAACATTCTAGCTCAGTGACAGTAGCTCTTGTAATCCTAGCTACTCAGGAGGCAGAGATCAGGACGATTATGGGTTCAAAGCCAGCTCCAAAAAAATAGTTTCCGAGACCCTATCTCAAAATTACCCAACGTAGACAAGGGCGGTCAGAATGGCTCAAATGGTAGAACATCTGCCTAGCAAGAGTGAGGCCCTGAGTTCAAACACCAGTACCACCAAAAAGAAAAAGAAAACTTCAGATGGCCCACACCCTGGACCAATGACTAAGATAGTGGTCCTGTATCCTTATGGACACCCCTTCCTAATATCAAGGTCATGCATGCACTGGGAAGGTAGCTTCAATGCATCATCAAACCATTTGGGGAGGTCCAAAAAGGGAGAGCCCTGATTTCATGCCACTAATAACCCTACCCTATTGTATAAAACCCCAAGCCCCAACAGCTTCTATGCAGTTGGTCCTTACCTGAATGGCCCACCTAACCCCTCAGGTGTAATTTTGCTTTGCTAATAAATCTCTCTTTACTATTTTCTTTCCCTGTTTCTCGGGCCATGTCCCAATTTGAGACATTGTACCCAAGAACTAAGGAACATCTGCAACACCTCAAACACTGGTAATAGACCCACCACTAATAATAACATGCTTAGAGAAACAGGTGAAGGGGAATGTATATTACCCATGATGCAACATGAGAGTTGGTTTTATTTCTGTAACAGCTTTATTGAGCTGTTATATTTAAAGCACATAAATGGACTTTTGTATATTCAAAAAAGTTGTTAGTTTTAGAACATTTTTGTCACCTTAAAAAGAATCCCACCATTTAGCTGTTACTCCCTAACCCCCATCCCCTCTTCAGGCCTAGGCAATCACTTTCTGTCTCTTTAGACTTCCCTATTCTGGACAATTCATTTTCGGGATCATATAATACATGATCTTTGGTGTCTGACTTCTGTCACTTAACTTTTCTAGGTTCATTTGTATTGTAGAATTCATCAGTACTTCATTCTTTTTTAAGGATATATAGATACACTACAATTTATTCTACTTTTGTGTTATTTCCACTTTTGGTTATTATGAATAATGCTGCTAGGAATATTTACATATATGTTTTTCTGTTGACATGTTTTGATTTATCTTAGGTATATACTTAGAAGTAGAATTTCTGGGTCAAATTTTTGGTAACTCTACATGTAACATTTTGAGGAATTGCTAGACTCTTTTTCCAAAGAAGCCATTTCTGCCATTTTACAATCCTTACGAGCAGAGTATGAAGGTTCCAAGTTTTCTACATCTTCACCAACACTTGTTATTATTTGACTTTTTCATTTTATCTCACTGGTGTAAATCATTTTATTATGTTTTGTATGTGTGTGCGTTTGTGTGCGTTTGTGTGTGTGTACCTAGGGATTGAACTCAGGGCCTTACACTTATTAGGCAAGTGCTCTACCACTTGAGCCACTGCCCAGACCTCATTATGGTTTTGATTTGCAATTCTCTGGTGATTAATGACATGAAGCATATTTTCATATGCTTATTGGCCATTTGTAAATCTTCTTTGAAGAAATGTTAATTTTTTTAAAATATTGAGTTGTCAAAGTTCTCAGGGCTAGTGAAGTGGCTCAAGAGGTAAAGTGCTTATGTAGCAAGCTTGAGGCCCTGAGTTTAAACACCAGTACTGCCCCCTCATATATATCTAGATAGATAGATAGAGAGAAAGACATATACATAAATTCCCGATATATTCTAGATATAAGTAAGTTCATTCTCAGGTAATGATTTGAAAATATTTTCTCTCATTTATATGTTATTATTTTCACTTTTTTTTCATTTTTACTTTCTTGATAGTATAAGTTGAAGAACAACAGTTTTTTTTTTAATTTAATGATGTACTAAATTATCTGTTTTCTATTGTTGCTTGTGTTTTGTGTCACATCTAAGAATCCAGAAACAACTAGTAAATACCTCTTAATCATAACCCTAAATGTAAACAGACTTAATTCTCCAATAAAAAGACACAGATTGCCTGATTGGATTAAAAAGCAAGATCCAACAATCTGTTGTCTACAGGAAACACACCTCACAATCAAAGACATACACAAACTAAAAGTGAAAGGTTGCTAGTGCCAGTGGCTCATGCTTGAAATCTTAGCTACTCAGGAGGCAGAGATCAGTAGGATTGTGGTTCAAACCCAGTCCGGGGGAAATAGTTTGCAAAACCCTATCTTGAAAAATTCTGTCACAAAAAAGGGCTGGTAGGGTGGCTCAAGGTGTTGGTAGGACCCAAGTTCAAGCTCCAGAACCACGAAAAAATAAAAATGAATATTAGTGAAAGGTTGGAAAAAATTTATCAGGCATGCAGAAACCAAAAGCAAGCAGGAGTAGCTATTCTCATATCAGACTTTATACAAAAAATCAGTGAGACGAGATGAAGAAGGTCACTAATAAAGGGGACAATCCAGCAAGAATATATAACAGTTCTAAATATATATGGACTGAACATCAGTGACCCCAAGTTCATGAAGCAAACACTTCTAAGCTTAAAGGAAGAAATAGGTGTAGCTACAATAATAGTGTGAGATCTCAGCATCCCACTCTCATTAATAGACAGAACATCCAGACAAAAAATTAACCAAGATATCCTAGAATCCAATGGCACAAAGAATTACTACTGTGTTTTCTATTTTTTCGGTACTGGGGCTTAAACTCAGGGCCCATACCTGAAGCCACTCCACCACCCCTTTTTTTATGATGGGTTGTTTCAAGATAGGGTCTTACAAACTATTTGCCCAGACTGGCTTCGAACCACAATCCTTTAATCTCTCCTCCTTAGTAGCTAGGATTACAGGATGAGCCCCCAGCACCTGGCTCCTCTGTTCTTTAAGAGTTCTTAGTTTTGGTTGTTCTCTTTCTTACCCTAGAGACAATCCACTTTTAGTCTATTGAAAATATATCTCTGAACCAGGTGCCAGTGGCTCACAACTGAGTCAGCAGATCAGCACCTCCTGCATAACTGAGTCAGCAGTTCCTGCAAGGGATCCTTTTCTTTTGTGAGACAGAATCTTGCTGGGTAGCCCAGGTTGACTTCCAACTCCAACTTGTGCTGGTCCTGATTCTGCTTCCTAGTACTGGAGTAACAGGCACACACCACTACAGTGGTATAAGAGATCTCTTTTTCATTATTAATATAAAATTTTTATTGGAATATATTCATTACACAGGAGGGAGATTCATATTGACAATTCCAAATAGGCTTATATTATACACTGGTTAGATCACCCCCATTGTCTCTTCCCCTCAACCCTCTTCCCACCCCGCTTAAAGCAATTGCAAAAGGCTTCTTTGATCTCTTTCGTATAATTATACAAAGTCCATCAATCATATATCCTTAACTTAATTTCTTTCATTCACCCTCCCCCCTCCCACTAGTACCCTCTAGACACTCTATACCTATTTTAAGGCCCTGTTTTTTGTTATTAATATTTAAGTCAATGTTCAAAGGGGATTCTCAATGTATCCCTTCTGTGAGTATACTTTACTATGGTCCTTTCAATCCCTTCCATTGCTCTACCTTGCCCTTTTACTGCCCACCCCTCCCCCCCACCATTTTTCAACAGCTTGAATTGCACATCCTTATATCCTCTACATTCACAGATGTTTTGTTCTATGATGTTACTGATGTTCTAGCATTCTCTTTTCCTTTCCCTCGTTTACAAGGGATCTCAAGTGAGCCGAGATATGCTGGGTTCCTGTAAGCTGTTAAATGAATGTGACATTTTGAGATCATTTTTCTCGGCTGCCAAACACAGAGAAGGAGAAGAGGCTTCTAGAGGTTTGTCAAGGGCTGGAGCAACTGGTTCTAGGAGATGATGGTGATGGGAGGGGCTGCCACAATGGTGGTCCTCAACCTTCAGGGTGGAATCTCCAGGTGCTGAGGGAGGTCACACCCTCTTTGATTGGCCCATACTGTAAGAAGTTCCCAGAAGTTATCTCAGGAGAGGGAGGTTGCAGGGACAGCAGGAACCTTTGGGAGTGGGGGCTTTGTGGTCTCTGGTCATGTGGTAGAGAGACGGCCACACAAAGAGAATCCCACAACTGAGGTCCCCTCAGCTGTGACCGAACATATGGGAAGGGGCAGAATTGTTTTTGTGCCAGTGTAGGTGACACCTCTTTCCTCCTGAGAGACTTCCCCAGTGCCACAGACACTCCATCCAGGCTGACCTCCTTTGCCTTCCTGAAGATGGTGAGCAGTATTTATGGGAGGGGAAGAGGCGAAGATGCCCCTACCTGGTGCCACCTCCAGGATCTTTCATATTCAATGTGTGGAGGTTCTCCAGGGCTGTCAATCATCCAGTTAGCTGTGTTTTGAAAGGGTGTTCTGGCTAGCCATGCTCAATGCAGCCTCTGGTAACTTCCCTATGAAGCACCATGAAGACAGATCAAAGAAAGCATGAACCACAGCAAATCATGCCAGATCTTAAAGGAGCTGATGATACTTGTAGGCAGATAGAGCCAGTCTACTCAGCAACACTAAGGCAGTTGTAAGATTTTGTCTCCTCACTCTTGGGGCGAGGGTTTCTCCTCAGAGTCAGCTAGTTCTAGGGAGTCCTTGGATTTCACCAAAATTTGAGGAAGTGATGAAGTTGCAAGCCAGGAAAACTTAATATTATTCATAACTCAAAACAAACACTTTGTGAATTAAAATTATAACAACATCCAGTGTATAGAGTAATTGCTTTATGTGATTTGTATCTGGGAAAGAACTCAAGTACAGAGTTCACTGTGTGCTAGCAACAGCAGTGGCTTAATGCAAGCTAGTGCCATGTTGTTCATTTTCTGGGAGATGGAAAAGTGAATGATGAAACGCAGACTCCAAAGCTGGACAAGAAACCAAAGGATTTTGAGAACAAGTGCAGATTCAGGAAGGCAAGAAGGGGTCTGGACTTTGTATCAGATTCTGCTGCCTCCTTGTGGCAGTTCTACCACAACGCAGTGTTCTGTGATCTGGTTTTGCTGGGGATCCTTCTTCAGGTCATGCCTTGTAGGGCCAAAAAAAGACCAAGGTAGTCACACATATTGCTTTTTAATATACATACAACAGGAATGGAGACAAAATAATTTTTAAAGCAGAGGAGAAGCCAGGTGGCGGTGGCTCACACCTGTAATCCCAGCTAATCAGGAGGCAAAGATGAGGAGGATCACGATTTGAAGCCAGCCAAGGGCAAATAGTTCGGGAGACCCTATCTCGAAAAACCCTTCACAAAAATAGGGCTGTGGAGTGGCTCAAGGTTAAGGCCCTGAGTTCAAGCCCCAGTACCGCAAAAAAGAGGTTAAATGAGATAATAATTATTTAACACTGAGTTCTGATAATATGGTGCTCAATGATTGATGTATGTGAACAAGGAAATCAGGTAAGTACATTCCTAGAAGTCTTTTTTCTTTTTTGTTACACAATTTGCAATTACTCAAAATCTTTTTTTTTTTTCATAGTATGGGGTATTGAATCCAGGGCCTTGGGCATGCTAGACAAGTCCTAGTACCTCTGAGCTACACTCTCAGTCCATTTTATTTTATTTTATTTCCAGACAAGGTCTTGCTAAATTGCTGAGGTTGACCTCAAACTTGTGATCCTCCTGCCTCAACCTCGTGAGTATCTGGGATTTCAGGCATGCACTATCACCCGTGGCTCCTGATTTATATTACATGTTCATTATGGTAGTGGGGCATACAGGAATTGCACCTTTGTGAAGGGACTTGATATCAGAAAACATCTGGATTCAATAATTTAGCATAATTCCAGGATTGAAAGAACATAACAACCATCCCAAACTTATGTATACACACACACAAAGGTGCAAATTCTTTCCAATTGGTTCTAGTCACTCATTTCATTCTTTTGCTAGGTTGTCATCAAGAAAGACTATTCCAACCAGGTGAGCATAGTGGTGCACACTTGTAATGCCAGCACTTAGGAGGCTGAGGCAGGAGAATCAATAATTTGAGACTGGCCTGGGCTACATTATGGAACCCTGTGTCGAAAAAACAAAAAACTAAAAAATAAAGCAAACAAACAAAACCAAAGAACTGCTCTCTGGCTCATCTGGGCAATGCTAGTGTGGAATTGCCAGGGTTGAAATGTTACTGCTCAAGCTAGTGGGAATGAGCTCAAACCTGGAAGGAAGTGTAAATTGTGACTCTCCTGGAAGGGGCGAATTTGAGGAAGGAAAGGCCTTCTGCAGAGATGGGTGGCTGGGGCTTTCTGAAAGATAAAAGAGGTTTATATTTTGCATTTTCTCTTAGTGAAATTTGTTTTTTAAATAACTTTTTTTCTAATTAACTCATTTCCATAGTGATATGTTTGCTCTTTTTTTTTTTTTTTTTTTTTGATGGCGGTACTGGGGATAGAACTCAGGGCTTCATGTTTGCTGGGAGGTTCTGTACCATTTGAACCACTCTGCCAGCCACTTTACTTTTTTTTTTTTATTTATTGTTAGCATATTATAGTTGTTCAGGAGGTTCACTGTAACATTTACATAAGTGTTTACAATATGTCTTAATTAGATTCAGCCCCTTTATCTTTCTGCTTTACCCCTTCTCCCCACTTCTTAAAGCAATTTCAACAGGTTTCATTGTTCTATTTTCATACATGAGTACAACACACTTCCACCTTCTCCACCTTCCTTCACCCTTTCCTCATGCCCTCCCCCCTTCCACTGATACCCACCCAGACAGGACCTGCTTTACCTTTCTGCCCTTCATTTTTGTTAGCTTATGATAGTTATACAGGGGTTTCATTGTGACATTTCCATCTATACATGTATTGTACCACAAACTGATTCATCCCCTCCATTATTCTCCTTCCTACCCCATTCCTCTTCTCATGGTGACTTCAACAGGTTTCATTGTTCCATATTCATACTTGTACAGAAATTCCATCAACCATATTCACCCTCTTTACTTTCTTCATTTATCCTTCTCCTCCCAGTAAGGCCCTCCCCTTAATATGTCTTGTTTTACATTCCTGCTCTTCATTGTTTAGGTGTCTGTTTTTTGTTTAATGTGAATTTTGCCTCGGTATTTTACTTATAAATATATTGTGCTAAAATTAGTCTAGCCCCCCTCCATTATTCTTCCTTACCTTTTCACCCTTGTGTTGTTCAACAATTTTTAGTAGTATTTTGTTACGTCTTGCTCTTACACAGTTGGGATGTAGTTCACTATTATTCACTTTCTATCATTCTGTCCTTCTTTTCCTTCTCCCTTAGTCTCTTCTAACAGTCCCACTTTTGGAATAATGTTGTGTGTATACTTAAATATATATGCTAATACATATATTTGTATTGGGCCTATATTCCACATATGAGAGAAAACATGCTGCCTTTGGCTTTCTGAACCTGGCTAACTTCACTTAATATGATGTTTTCCAGTTCCATCCATTTACCTGCAGACAACAAAATTTCATTCTTCTTTGTAGATGAATAAAATTCCATTGTGTATAAATACCACATTTTCTTAATCCACTCATCCGTTGTTGGGCTCTTGGCTGTTTCCATAGCTTGGCTATTGTGAATAGTGCTGCAATAAACATGGGTGTGCAGGTGTCTTTACTGCAATCTTACACTCCTTTGAGTATATTCCTAGGAGTGGTATTTCTGGATCATATGATAGCTCTGTTTTTAGCTTTTTGAGGAGCCCCCATACTCTTTTTCATAGGGCTTGTACTAATTTACATTCCCACTAACAATGTATGAGTTCCTTTTCCCCACATTGGTGTTGTTTTTTATGGTCTTCATGATAGCCATTCTTACAGGAGTGAGATGGAATCTTTATGTGGTTTTGATTTGTATTTCCTTTATGACCAGGGATGTTGAGCATTTCTTGGACTGAGGTGTGGCTCAAGTGGTATAGTGCCTTGTTAGCAAGCACGAAGCCCTTGGTTCAAACCCCAGTACTACCAAAAAAGGAAAGAAAGAAAGAAAGAAAAGAGTATTTCTTAATGTATTTTTTTTACTGGGTCATTGATTTTTGGGGGGGCATTTAGGTTTTGTTTTTTGTTTTGTTGTTTGCTGTACTTGGGTTTGAACTCAGGGCCTACACCTTGAGCTATTCCATCAGCCCTTCTTTGTGATTTTTTTTTTTTTTAAGATAGGATCTTATGAACTATTTTCCCAGGGCTGGCTTCACACTGCAATCCTCCTAATCTCTATCTCCTAACTAGCTAGTGTTACAGGCATGAGCCACTGGCACTGGTGGGGAGTTTAGTGTTTTAAGCTCCCTGTATATTCTGGTTATAAATCCCTTGTCAGATGTACAGCTGGCAAAGATTTTCTCCCATTCTGTGGGCTGCCTCTTCAATCTGGTGACCATTTCCTTTGCTGTGCACAGGCTTTTCAGTTTCATGTAGTCCCATTTGTCAATCCTTTCTCTTAGCTGCTGAGCCATTGGAGTTCTATTTAGGAAGTCATTGCCTCTGCCTATAAGTTCCAGTGTATTCCCTACTTTTTCTTTCTCTAGCTTCAAAAACTAGTTTTTTTTTTCATATGCACATATGAATAACAAAAAAAAAACTAGTTTTAAAAACTTTTTTTGTTTTTCTAAAATTCTAAGTGTGAGCCAAAATAAAACTTTGCTCCTTATAAAAACATTAAAAAGATAAAACAAGACAAAATCATTTAAACCTACAAATTTATATCTTTAAACACAGATTTGTCCACATATCTTTTTTTTTTTTCAGAACTAGGGTTTGAATTCAGTTCCTACACCTTGAGCCACCCACCAGTCCTTTTTGTGAAGAGCCTTTTTGAGATAGGGTCTCATGAATTATTTGCCTAGGGCTGGCTTCAAACCATGATCCTCCTGATCTCTGCCTCCTGAGTAGCTAGGATTACAGGTGTGAGCCACCAGCACCCAGCTGTCCATGTATCTTAAACTTATGTGTTGTGTTTTCTTACTTATTCTTTCTATAAATAATCTGATACGGTAATCTTGATTTCTCTCTAGTGTTGTTGGATTATCTTCCCTCTTTTTAAAATTTTCTAAAGTCTGTGTTTTCTTTAACATACTCATTGGCTTTAATGTGGCTAGAGAATTCCATCTATATAATTTGTGCTTTGTAAAATTTTCTTATATGCAATCAATTTTTATGAATATTTGTAGCTGATATGCATTTCACAGGCAGAAGATTCAGGTTTGATAAGAAAATATAACTTTACATTCTACTACACACTTTTTCTTCATCTTGAACATTCACTTGGGTATCCCAATGTCAGTTGAAACACACACACACACACACACATATATAATATTTGTCACTTCCAGGTAAACTCAGTCACTTCTTTCTTTCTTTTTTTTTTTTTTAAAGATTTTTCTAGCCAGGTACCAGTTGTTCACATCTGTAATCTGTATTCCTATCTACTCAGGAGGCAGAGATCAGGAGGATTAAGGGCTCAAAGACAGTCCCAGGCAAATAGAACCTATCTGGAAAAAAAATCCATCACGAGTGGCTCAAGTGGTAATGTTCCTGCCTATAAGTGTGAGGCCTTGAGTTCAAACCCCAGTGCTACCAAAAAAAAGAAGGAAAGAAAAAGATCCAAGTAGTGTTTTTCCCTTCCCACCTTCTCCCAGGGGGCTGCACCTAAGACATGAGCACATTTGCAGCATTGGGTCAGGGTCTTCTGAATGTTCTTTCCTCATCACCTGTCCATGCTGGCATCCATTGAGATGCATATGGTATCATCATCCAGGCCTTTGTCGGATTTTTAGAGGCCTGTTTTTCATGCTTCCCAGGTTTTGGCACATGCACTTCTGGATCAGACCCCAAGGCCACTTTCACTATCCCAGACACCTTGCACCCCTCTTTGTATACTCTCCTGAGAAGCTCTGGAATCTGAGGGAAAGTGGTGCTGTCTCAACTCCACTAATCCTTGGACAACCTCATTCCCTCTCCAGGCTGCTCAGGACTGACTTCTTCAAGATTTAGTGTCTCCCTGTTTTCCCTGGAAAATGTCCACTTAGGAGCTCATCTCCCTAACTGGAGAGTTTTCATGCCCTCTTGAGGGCAATTTCAATCCTTGGGAAGGGGTAAGTGGACAGAGGCCATGACCCCTTCCCAGAGAAAGCAAGCATCTGATACCACTAGTCTGAGGCTGTGTCATCTGAATCCACCAGACCTGGAATGTGCTTTGGCTCCACTGGTGGTGGCTTGATGGCTCCTGCGTAAACCTGGCTTGGGATGCCCGTGGTGCAGTTGGAAGGGGTCCTCTGTCTGTCTGTCTGGTACTCCCAACAGAGTGATGATATCCTCCAGGTTAGATGACACATGCTTTGTTGGGGGATCTGGAGAAACCGAGCAGGAAAATACTGAGGACAAATGGTCTGGGTTTTTCCTCTTGGCCCTCCCACCATGCCTGCCATATCAACAAGAGATGATCACTTTGTGCTCATCAGTTTGCCATCACTGTGATAAAATACCTAGAATAAACAATAAACAACCTAAAAAAAAATAAACAACTTAAAAGGTGAAGGTATTTATTGTGGTTCACAGTATCAGTGGTTCCAGTGCATGGTCAGTTGACTTTGTTGTTTTGGATCTGTAGCCAGGCAGAACATAATGGCCGGATATGTGCTGAAGCAAAGCAGCTTAACTCATGGCAGTCAATAAACAGAGAAGTAGGGGCAGAGTCTCAATATCTCCTCCAAGGCACATCCTCAATGATCTAACTTTCTTCCAGTGGGTCCCATCTTCTAAAGATGCTTCGACCTCACAATAGTGCCACAGGCTGGAGACCAAGCCTTTGGCATTTGAGCCTTTGGAAGACATTTAAGATCCAAACAATAACCAACTTTACTCCGCAGCCCTTTCAGATTAGAAAGCTATCACTAGTTTACTCTAGATTAGAATTCACAAAGTGGTACGGGCATGTTATCATTGGGTTATACGCATTATCCTTCCATGCGTGCTATGGAAAAATGCACGATCCCTCTTCATAGACAAGTGAGAGTCCAGAGTGAGGTGAGCTGGGGTCCGGCAGGGCAGGAACCAAGGAGGCAGGACAGAAGAGCAAGCCAACTCCCATCCAGTTCACCTAGTCAACCCAGATACCAGACAAAGTGAAACAAGGAGCTGGGAATGGGAATGAGAAATGGGGATGTAAGAGACCCCAACAAGAGCTAATCATTCAAAGCAGTCAATAGTATACACTGTTGGATCCCTACATAACAGAGGCTGACTTTATCATGGAGAATTGTCTATGAGAAGATAGGCCCACTGAATTTTTTTGCCCACATTTTATCTTGTCTGATATTAAATTTGCTAACCTTCTATATGCTCAACTTTTAGAACAATGTATCTTTATCATATAAAAATACGGAAAATTAGCCAGTGCCAATGGTTCAGATCTGTGATCCTAGCTATTTGGGAGACTGAGATCAGGAGAATTGAGGTTTGAGACCAGCCCGGAGGAATAGTTCTAAAGACCCTCATCTCTAAAATAACCAGAGCAAAATGGACTGGAGATGTGACTCAGATGGTAGAGCACCTGCTTTGCAAGTGTGAAGTACTGTGTTCAAACTCCAGCCCCACCAAAAAAAAAAAAGAGGAAAATTTGTGAAAGTACATATTATATAAATTGTATAGATAGACTATCGTCTGTGTATATGTATGTACGTATACACTAAATATATATTAGTTTCCTAGAAATTAATGATAAATAATAATAAATTATCACAAAATGCTTGACCACACAATTTTATTCTCTACCACCTCTGGAAGACAAAAGTTTAAGGTCAAGGTATTAGCCGTGTTGGTCTCCCTCCAAAGACTCCAGAGGAGAATTAATTCTTCCCTCTTCAGCTACTGTTGACTCTAGGAGTTCCTTGACTTGTGGCTGCATTACTCCAATCCACACCTCCATCTTCATGTGATTGTAGCCTTCTTGGTGTCTGTGTCTTCTCTTCTGTTTCTTCTAAGAATCATTAAATTTAGGTTCTATCCAGATAATCTAGAATGAGCTTATTTTTAGATAATTCAATTACATTTTTCCTAAATAAGTTCATATTCAGGGTTCAGATGTCAGGATGTGTATATATCTTTTTAGAGGTCACGATCTAACCCACTGCTATTTATCCATCATCTATTTATCTACATATATATACATAATGAGGAGAGAGAAAGAGAGCACTACTATTCACATTTGGTGCATTTCCTTTAAGTGTTGACTATATATGTCTTTTTGAGACACGGTTTCTCTATATAGTGCAGGCTGGCCTTGAACTCTCAATCCTCCTGCCTTAGACTCCTGAGTGCCAGGATTACAGTCATGTGCCACGACGTACCACTTAACCATTTCACTAATACAGAAGACTCATAACTTTTTGGAACTATAAATAAATTATGTAGTGAACATCTTAGCCAAATCTTGCTCTAAAGGACAATTTGTTGTTTTTGTCACCTCACATTCATTGCCCCTTCTTCTGATAACAATAACCCAGTTTTTCTTGGGGAACTATTATTTCCCTATTGAATAATGTTTGGTAAAACTACCAATTAAGATGCTCTGAACATTCCTAGATTGAAAAATACACATGAAACCTGATCTAGGCTAATTGGTTGCTCTCTCCATGGTAACTGAATCTTAACCAAAATGGTAAGACCCGAAACAGCTGTGGCTTACTCATCTGGTAGCTGATTCATCCTGAAATTCGTTGCTTTCTATTACCTGGTTCCCCAGAGCCACCCTGGCTCCTCCCCTTTGGGGAATTAATTTTTCATCTTTCTCTTTCAGTTCTATGAGTTGAGTCAAGCATTCATTTTATCTACCTTATTTTTCTGAGTTGATTTCTGTTTTTGCAAACAAAACAGCTGAACTTCTACAGGGTGAATTTGTTTTTGGTCTTTTTTGTTGTTTTCTAATAAAAATATTTATTAATATTAATTTTCCTCTGAGGATAGTTTTACTGGCACAGTGTTCTCACTGTTAATATTTCTGAATAGACTTAGATTTCTTTGACTTTGGTTATTTGGAAAAGTGGTTTTAGAATTCCAAGTGGTATTTTTGACAATCATTTCATTTTTTTCCCATTTTGCCACATTGGTTTAAAAGAATTTGGGGAATTTATAGAAATCTTTGTGTATATAATGAATTTTTGTAAATAGTCTTTGGGAAACTTGAAACGAATAGATTTTCTCTTTTTGTAGATATGAAATTGTACATATATATATATACACACATATATGCACAAGGCATATATCTTTTAAGTCCAAATTTGTAACTGTGTTGTTGGAACTTATCTTTGACAAAGGAGCTAAAAATATACGATGGAGAAATAGCAGCCTCTTCAACAAAAACTGCTGGGAAAACTGGTTAGCAGTCTGCAAAAAACTGAAACTAGATCCATGTATATCACCCTATACCAAGATTAACTCAAAATGGATCAAATGGTAGATCGATGTCTAGCTTTTTAAGTAGCCTCCAAATTTTTGGTTGTACTAGTCTACATTCCCACCAACAGTGTAAGAGGGTTCCTTTTTCCCGCATCCTCGCCAACACCTGTTGTTGGCGGTGTTGCTGATGATGGCTATTCTAACAGGGGTGAGGTGGCTTCATCTCTGGATCCTCTATTCTGTTCCACTGGTCTTCATGTCTGTTTTTGTGCCAGTACCATGCTGTTTTTATTGTTATTGCTTTGTAATATAGTTTGAAGTCAGGTATTGTGATACCTCCTGCATTGTTCTTTTGACTGAGTATTGCCTTGGCTATTTGTGGCCTCTTGTGTTTCCATATAAATTTCACAGTAGATTTTTCAATCTCTTTAATGAATGTCATTGGAATTTTGATGGGAATTGCATTAAACATGTAGATTACTTTGGGGAGTATCGACATTTTTACTATGTTGATTCTACCAATCCATGAGCATGGGAGATCTCTCCACTTTCTATAGTCTTCCTCAGTCTCTTTCTTCAGAAGTGTATAGTTTTCCTTGTAGAGGTCTTTCACATCTTTTGTTAGGTTTACACCTAGGTATTTGATTTTTTTGAGGCTATTGTAAATGGAATTGTTTTCATACATTCTTTTTCCGTTTGCTCATTGTTAGTGTATAGAAATGCTAATGATTTTTCTATGTTGATTTTATATCCTGCTACCTTGCTATAGCTATTGATGATGTCTAGAAGCTTCTGAGTAGAGTTTTTTGGGTCTTTAAGGTATAGGATCACGTTGTCTGCAAATAGGGATATTTTGACAGTTTCTTTACCTATTTGTATTCCTTTTATTCCTTCTTCTTGCCTAATTGCTCTGGCTAGGAATTCCAGTACTATGTTGAATAGGAGTGGAGATAGTGGGCATCCTTGTCTGGTTCCTGATTTTAGAGGGAATGGTTTTAATTTTTCTCCGTTAAGTATAATGCTCCACCAGCCTTTTTTTGGAAGGGTTTTTCCAAGATAGGGTCTCTCTAACTATTTCCCTTGGGGCTGGTTTTGAACCCTGATTCTCCTGATCTCTGCCTTCTGAGTAGTTAGGATTACAGGTGTGAGCCACCAGTACCCAGCTTAGATACTCATTTTCAACTGAGGTCAGTAAAAGAGCAAAATACTTTTTGGCTTGCTCTGCTATTCAGACCCTGCTGGTGGTAATGTTGCCACCTTGTTATTGTGACTTTCTTTCTTTTAAAAGTATCTGATCAAGGGAAGACATTTTCTTCTCAGCTATTTGATTAAAGAGTTAATTGAGAGTGACAGTATATTTTTGTTATGGCAATTTTACAAACTGAAGTTTTGTGTACTGTGAAAAGAAAATTCTTTCTTAATATTTTCTTTTTGTGATACTGGGGTTTGAACTCACAGCCTCCTGATTTCAAGGCAGGCACTTTTATCACTTGAGCCATACACTAGCCCTCTGAATATTTTCAAAATGAGAGTTAAGATAATTATCCTCATGGATAATTTTGTTTATAATATTTTCATGCATTTGCTGCTTTACATATCCACTTGAGTCTGGAAATAGGGCACAATGGACCAGTATGACTCCCATTCTGCGTTTACATCTGTTTCAGGCAGTCCCAAAGCATCTGTATTTCCTAGTTTGCTTGGGTTGAAGCAAAGGTATATATGGAAAGTTATACCCTCCTTCTGTTTATTGCCAGTGACCCACAGTGCTATATTATTGTTTTAAAAAAAGGCTTCTGGTTGTTTCTGCATGTCCAAGTGTCTGGTGGGAAGAGTATGAAAGTTACACATATCATGATACCATTACCCTTTATTCTCAGTCAACTTTAATACTAGAAACTGTTTTTAGTAATATGTTTTACAGAAAGAACTTAGTGTCTTCATCAAATGCCAAAAATCCTTTGTCTTCTATGATAAAAAATAGTTGGCAGTTTATAGCAATACTTTTGTTAAGCTTCTGTTTAAATTTTTTATACACTCAAAAGTCAGAGAACCCCTCTTCTTGAAACACTTTTATAAAGTTCATTGTGTTGAAATTTGACTAGTAAGAACAGACACTTCATTTTTCTCTGAAACTTTCTTCTTTTATGTCTAGTTTATATTCCTTGTCCTCACCCCTCTGCTGGGGATTGAACCCAGGGTCATGTGCATAGTAAGCAGGTGCTCTACTTCTGAGCTATGCCCATATATGTCTGTGTTACATCCAGGTCACAGTGGTCCCAGAAAAGGTGCTGTTCTACTTAATTTTAGGGTTTCCCTCCTCATAAACTTCGCAGGCAGAAAGTCGACATTCTCCTTTTTAAGCCATCTTCACAAGATGTGAAAATTCACCAGACAGACACCAATAGCTCAGGCCTGTAGTCTTAGCTACTCAGGAGGCAGAGATAAGGATTGCAGTTCAAAGCCAGCCCAGGCAAATAGCTCTTGAGACACTATCTCGAAAAAAGCCTATCATAAAAAAAGGGCTGGTGGAGTGACTCAAGGTGTAGTCCCTGAGTTCAAACCCGAATACTGCAAAAAAAAAAATGATAATAGTAATAATACAGAAAGTATATTCACTTTCACCCCAAGTCCCCTTCCTTTACTCTGTAGTTAACTTATTTAATAATTTATTGGGGATCTTTCCAATATTTAGTATCTGAGTGTAAGAAAGCCTAAATATGTATTTTGTCCCCCCATTGTTACATAAAAGGTAATACGATATACACTATTATCTGTTCTTCACTTTGCCTTCAGTGGTGGTAAATTTTGATTGTCAACTTGACTGGATTGAGGAAGCCTGCCGAGGAGGTGTGGCTCAAGTGGTTGATTGCCTGCCTAGGAAGGCTGAGTTCAAAGCCTAGTACCACTAAAGTAAATAAGTAAATAAGTACTATGAAAAACACTGTGGAGATCAACGTCTATGACGGTGCTCCCAGAGATGACTAGATCCCGAGGACTCTGACCTGGTGAATGGGTTAATCCCTTGAAGGATTCATAATACGATGATATTATTGGGAGATGGTAAAAGGTAGAATGTGGGCTGACTTGGAGGGCGTATGTTTCTGGGAGAGTGTTCTTAGGGGCTGTATCTTGCCCCGACCCCTGTTTGGATACCCCTTTCTCTTCTTGGCAGTCATGACATGAACTGCTCTGCTCTGCCACACCCTTCCCATCATGAAACCATGAGCCGAAATAACTGATTCCTCCCTTTAAGTTCTTCTCCAGTATTTTGGTCACAGCAATGTAAAAGTAACAAATACACCTTTTTCATTTAATTCAGTCTGGAGATCCTCTCACATCAACATCTGAAGAAATTTTCATTCATTTTTACATCTGCCTATGGTTCTATTATGTAGGATGTACCAGAAGGTATTTAACTAGGCTCCTGTGTATAATATCTGGAGCTTTCCATATCTTTTGTCATTATAAACACAGAAGGTTATGCTCTTTATAACTTTAAACAAGTTATTTCAATATGTGATATATATTTGAGGTAAAATTTTTGAAGTAGAGTATTGGTGAGAACATAAAAGCTTTTTATAATTTTGAAGGATATTTCCAATTGTCTTCCATGGGATTGTAATATTTTAGGCCCCAGTCAACAATACATCCAAGCTGCACACATGGAGCAGCTGAAAAGAATTCATTTTGCAAAGTGCCAAACATGGCTTCCACACAGAGCTCCATTGGCATACCTTACAGCCACCTGGTGTACCATATTCAACAAGAGAAACCTATGGAGTTAATGTCTTACAGATTGATGCTACAGTGACTTAAAAGACTGATTCAAGAAATAATTATGAGATTCTCATGAAAATGATAAGGAGATGAATATGGTGCTAAGTGAAAAATGCAAAAGAGTTAGAAATATATCCAGGGGATTCAACAAACTAATTGTGATCCTTCAAGACTTTATAATAAGAGAAATTATAGAAAGATTCCCTTTAATTGAAGAAAATTTGAGTTTTCTTAATAAAAGGGTCTACTAAGTTACCAAGAAAACAGGGTAGATGTTCAGAAAATGTTTGTGTAATCAATTAATAAATGATTAAAAATGAGACCTATGCTTAGACACATCAAGTAGACTTTTTAAAGTTTTCATTATAAATTAAAAATCCTATATGGACTCAGGCAGAAACAAACGGGTTATTTACAAATAAGAAAAAGAAGGAGGAACACCAGACTTCTTTTTGGTTAACACTAAATACCAGCAAGGGAATGGATCATCATTTCAGAGTATCAGACTAAGCATTACCAGTCATGTTGGGTGTGGGTGCCCACATAATCCCAGCACTCACAGGCTGAGGCAGGAGAACTGCACATTCAAAGCCAGCCTGGCTACACAGTGAGACCTTGCTTCGAAAAAATTATAGTCAATAATTCTATGATATTTAAGGTCCTTAAAAGAGAGGGCATCAGAAAGACTCGCTTATATGTTAA
Source organism: Castor canadensis (assembly GCF_047511655.1). Taxonomy (NCBI): domain Eukaryota; kingdom Metazoa; phylum Chordata; class Mammalia; order Rodentia; family Castoridae; genus Castor; species Castor canadensis. Next base: position 63,087,025 of record NC_133397.1, read on the forward strand.
ATTTCTTGAAAGAAAAATATAGCTCATCTAATCTACTCTGGGAGAAAATAAACCTCAAAGTATTCTAGCTGACCAAGAAAGAAATAAAAGAACTTAAGTACATGGAAGATGAGGTATGAAAAAATGTAGCTAACCAGTGAGACCTCAAAACATAACATTTACATTTTTTTAAATTTTCAAGCTATTGAAACAATGAAAATGTCAAAAATAATATGTAAAGGAGAAGACATAATGTGTAAAAGTAAAACACCAGTAAGCTGAATGTAAAGGTCTAGTTTGGATCTGAAGTGTCCCCCAAAGGCTCATATGCTAAATCCTTGGCTGTCAGCCTGTGGCACTGTTAAATACTGAAACCTTTTAGAGGTGAGACTTACTGGAAGGAAGTTAGGTCATCGGGACCCAAACCCTTTCCTCTCCCTCTCTTTGCTTCTCAGCCATCACGAGGTGGATAGGTTTCCTCTGCTACTCTTCTCTCACCATGCTGTACTGCCTCACCATAGGCCCAAAGGCAATAAGACCAAGCAGCCATGAATCAAAATCAGTCTTTCATTCTTTTAAGTTGATTTTGTCATGGCAATGGAAAATTGATTAACACAGGTAACATACATTTTTTAAACTGATACCTGGGAAGTATGGAGGAAGGAATTAAATGTGCTAAATCTCATAATATATAAGGTATTAATCACAATCATAATCTCTACTGCTCGTTGAATTATAAACAAAGCACTAAGTGCTTTCTATTTAGCTACTTTATTCTACCCTCTGCGGATACAGGGATTATCTGAGTTACTCACCACTGTAACTCCAGAGCTTAGTTCATTTCCTGGTTCATGGCAGGCGCTCACCAAATATTTGTGATATGTAAATAAACAAGCCTACAAAGTGACCCAGGCCTAAAGATATTGCACAACCTGGCTAAGATTACACAAGAAAGAGGTTGGACTCCAACCAGGCCTGTTTGGCTCCAAAATGCAAAGTCATACTGTTTGCCCCAAAACATCTTTTTGTTTTTTCAATACTGGGGTTTGAACTCAGGAGCTACACGTTGAGCCACGTTTTTTTGTGTGTGTGTGTGAAGGGTTTTCTCAAGATAGGGTCTTGCAAACTACTTGCCTGGCTGGCTTTGAACTGTGACTCCTGATGTCTGCCTCCTGAGAAGCTTGGATTACAGGCGTGAGCCTCCTGCACCTGGCTTGTTTTTGTTTTTTTGACAAGAGTCCCACTATGTAGCTCAACCTGTCCTTGAACTCCAAGTCCTCCAGCCTCGGTTTTCCAAATGCTGGCATCATAGTTGTGTGCCACTATGCCTGATTATTTTTCCCAAAATGTAACATTTTTATTTTAATATAGATGGAGAAGAGAAAAATTCATGCATTTGTAATTTTATTTTGTGTGTGTGTGTGTGTGTGTGTGTGTGTGTGTGTGTGTGGCACTGGGGCTTAAACTCAGGGCCTTCACCTTGAGCCACTCTGCCAGCCCTATTTTTATGAAGGGTTTTTTCAAGATAGGGTCTTGTGAACTATTTGCCCAGGCTGGCTTCGAACCACGATTCTCCTGTTGTCAGCCTGCTAAGTAGCTAGGATTACAGGCGTGAGTCACCAGCCCCCAGGCGTAATTTTATTTTTAAAGTAACCATCAGAAGACTTAGAGAAGGATGTGAAACTTCCAAATTGATGAGATAAAGTTGAACAAAGGAAATTTAAGGAAAAGAAACCTCAAACATGCCTGGAAATAGGAAGCCTCATAGAAAAAATAAACAAAGAACATGAGTGGCCAGGTGCTGGTGGCTCACGCCTGTAATCCTATCTACTCAGGAGACAGGGATCAGGAGGATCACAGTTTGGAAGACCTTATCTCAAAAAAAAAAAAAAAAAACACAACAACAACAACCCAATTACAAAAAAGTGCTGGAGGTGTGACTCAAGCAGTAAGAACACCTGCCTAGCAAGCATGGGACCCTGAGTTCAAGCCCCAGTACCATCAAAAAACAAAACAAGACAGCATGAACAAACAGCTCACATCATAAGAAATAAAAATGTACAACCTGAACAAGAAAAAAAAGTACAACCCAGGGCCGAAGTTACAGCTAAGGGATACAGTATTTACCTAAAATGTACGAGTCCCAGGATCCCAGCACCACAAAAGAAAAGCACACCTTACTTAAATGTAAAGAAATGAAAGAAAATTAATATAATGAAATGGATATGCTTATATAGGTTGACTATGAAAGTGTCTTAAACTTTGTAAAGGTCTTCTGTTAAAATGATAGTGTTCCAGTCCTTTTATAAGTTTCTAGGACTTTAAATTTTATTTTCTATTATAAAAAGTATTCAAACATACACATAAGAAATGTAATAATATAACTGACCTCGATAGACTAGACCCATAAGCCAGAATCAATACTTCAATAATTACCAGGGTTTTGCTTCCCCTTGCTTTATTCCTTCTTCCTGTGTGTACAACTAAAATATTTTAAAGCAAATCCCAGACTTCATGTCACTTTATGCCTAAAAAATTTCATTTCATTACATAACCATGTGCTATTTATTATCACATGCTAAAATTAACATTAATCACTGACATCATTAATTATCCAGTCCATATTGAAATTTCTCCCTCTCAAAAATGGGGATGTAGCTCAGTAGTAGAGAGCTTGCCTAACAGGCATAAGTCCCTGGGTTCAAAACATAATGCAGTGGGGAAAAAAAAGTATTTTTGCATTGGTTTTCTTGAAGCAAGACCAAATAAGATTCATATTTTGAATTTAGCTCTATGTCCCTAATATAAAGTGGTCCTCCAACCTTTTTGCATGCCATTGACTCAAAGAAACTGACCACATGTCTTGCAGAAAGTCTCACATCCTGGATTTTTTTCTGCTTTCTGATATTTATTTTCCAATTCAACCCTCCCCCACCCCAAATACACTGTAGGTGCTACAATGCATCACATCAGAAGGCATATAATACAGGACCTTAAACCACCTGAGTGGTTTTCCCATTCTTCTAGATACTCAAATGAATCAATGAGTTCTGCTTGTGAAAGTCTGTCCTTTTGTTCTAAGTTTCTCCACTAACTTTCATCTAATGGTTTCACTCACCAGTTATCCTTGCCTGAATCAGTTATTTTATTAGAGTTTGAAAAATGGTGGTATTTTCCACTCTGTCATTTCTTCTACATTTGTTAGCCAAAACTTCTATGAACTATTCCTCAAGTAAAACAAACTGATAATTTTATGAGGGTCCCAATTTCTCCACATCCTTGTCAACACTTGTTACAATCTTTTTATCCTTAGTTGTCCAAATGAGTGTGAAGTGGTATTTTAGGTTTAACTTGCCTTTCCCTGACAGCTAATGATATTGCAATGGTTGGTCTTTATTGTCAACTTGATTGGATTGAGAGATGCCTAGCAGATTAGAAAGCCGTAGTTCTGAATGTGTCTGTGAGAGTGTTTCCAGAGATACTGACATGAGAGGGAAAGACATGTCATGAATGTGGGCAGCACTACCCAATGGGCTAGGGACCCAGATGGAATAAAATAGAAAAAGGAGAAAGCCAGCTAGCCTATGCAAGCTCCACTCTTCCTGAGCGAGTTCATCAATTACTGCTGTCATTTTTCATCCTTTCATCATGGACTCACACCCATGACTCTCCAGGGAGGTTCCAGCCTTCAGCCTGGGACTGGGGCTGCACCATCGATCCTTTTTGCTCTGAGGCTTCCAGATTCTTGGACTGAGCAGCTACCAGGTTCTCTGGCTCTCCAGTGTGCACTCACTGATAGACTGACTACCCAGGTCCAGTCATGTAAGCCAATCCAATAAATCCCCTCTCTCTACCTCTACAGAGCCCTGACTAGTACAGATGTGTTTATGGATCATTTGTCTATGCACTTTGGAGAAATGTCTATTCAGATCCTTTTTTCATTTTTAAATTTAGGTTATTTGTCTATTATTGACCTGTAACTACAGTTCACTTTTAAAACTTTGTTATTTAGAAATAATTTTGAACTTTCAAAAGCTGAAAGAATAAAGAACTCAAATTTCTTAAATGTCTACATTTTACCACATTTGCTTTATTCAGTCCATTTTCTCTAAGGATTTGAAAGTATGTTGCCAGTATGATGTTCCTTTGCCTCTGAATATATCAATGTATTTCCCCAAACAAGGACATAATTTTACAGAACAAATTCACTGGTCAAAATTAGGAAAAGGTAGAGTGCTGTAACTAACCTAACGTTCAGTTTTTTGTTTTTCTTTTTCTGGTGCTGGGGATCAAAGCCAGGGCCTTAGGCAAGGGCACTTGAACTACATCCCCAACCCTTGGTTTTTTGAGACGGGGTCTCACTGTGTGGTCCATCCTGGCCTGGAACCCTCCTGCCTCTGCCTCTGCCTCACAAGCACTGGGATCACAGGTGTGCTTAATCTTCAGATCTTATTCAAATTTTGGCAATTCCTCTGCCAATGCCCTTTCTCAGACCTAGGCCTGTAACACCATTTTTACATATTTCAGGCATTTGTACCTTTAAAAACATGTTACTGCCAATTGCTATATATTGGTTCCCAGACTTGTCTGCATATGAGAACTGCCTGAAGATCATTTCAAAATGCCTAAGTCCAGACCTGTGAGACAGTGTTTTTTGAAATTCCTCAGTGACTCCAATGTGAAGATGATGTTTTAAAAGTAATTTAACAAGCTATGTTGCTCCTACTTGTAAGACTGGCAGTGTGGGGGACTCGGGGACAGATAAGTTCTTCCTCAGAAGGGAAGAACTTTCCAAGCTCTCTCTCAGGCTAGGCAAAACATTGTGCATGGAGGTCATTCCCAAGAGGCTCCTCCTAGAAGAAGGTAGGTTCAGAAGAGGTGAGGTCTGGTTTCCAGCCATCCCTTCCTGGTTCCCTCCTTTGCTTCAAAGTCTGGCACAAGGTAGAAATTCGAAACTGTCCAATGAATCAATGTATGGCACTGTGCTTTCACCATCCTATCTTCTAAGGCCTGGGGAGTGGGGAGAAGCTGTGGGTGAACTAGAAGAATGGCTCAAGCAGTAGAGTGCCTGCCTAGCAAGGGTGAGGCACTGAGTTCAAACCCCAGAATTGCAAACAAACAAAATCCACTAGGTGCAGAACCCCAGGAACACGGCATTGAGGGAAAGGAGGAAAATCAGAAACCTCCAAGAGGCAGGGAGACTAGACGCCCAGTAAGGGAAAACTGGTTTTGCATCACTTGGAGGAGAGACTGTGGTTCTCCCAGAGGAGTCTCCCATCACTCACAGGAGGACAGGGAGTTCTCCAAGCTCAGCAGAGACCCCAGGCCCTTACATAGGCATGGGCTTGCTTCAGGGCTGTCATTGGTCACATCCAGGCAATGCCCAGCACAGAGCTACACAGCCTGCCTGGGGCAGGTCAGCACCGGAAGGAAGTTGGATCTGGAACTCGAAGGAAATTCCGAGCACGTGTCCCAGCACGGGTTGAGCATGCGGGAGTGACGCGGCACTAAACAGGCGGCGCTGGGAGACTCAGGATTTCGCTTGGGGCCGCGCCATCCACCCCTCCCCCCCATCCCTCCCCCCCACCCCTCGGTCTCGTCACGCTGATTCCGGCAGAGCCACCCAAGGCCAAGGTCTGGGCCCCCCCCCCCCCCCCGTCCCCGCAGCCTTGGACTCCGGCTCCTCCCACCGCGCCCGCCCCGCCCCGCCCCACCCCACGCCGCCCAGCCCCGCGCGGGTTCAGGTTCCAGCACCCGCCCGCAGTCGGCAGCATGGAAGCTCGCAGCAGCAAGGAAGGCGGCCTGGGCCGCGCCGTGTGCGTGCTGACCGGGGCGTCCCGCGGCTTCGGCCGCGTGCTGGCTCAGCTCCTGGCCGGGCTGCTGTCGCCAGGCTCCGTGTTGCTCCTAAGTGCCCGCAATGACGAGGCGCTGCGACAGCTGGAGGCCGAGCTGGGCGCCGAGCGGCCCGGCCTGCGCGTGGCGCGGGTGCCCGCCGATCTGGGCTCGGAGGCCGATTTGCAAAAGCTGCTCCGGTCCCTGCGCGAGCTCCCCAGGCCCGAGGGGCTGCAGCGACTGCTGCTCATCAACAACGCGGGTGAGACCCGGGCCCGACGCTTCCGTGGGAGCGCCCACTCCTTGAGAGGCAGAAAGTACAAAGTCCTAACTGTTCCAGCTTGAGTGGCAAGCGGAGGCGGGGTGTCCGGGAGGAAGGCCCAGTGGCGTCGGGGCGGCCATTCCCGGCCAGGGTTTGCTCAACCAGGTTTTCGAAAGCCCCCTTTTTAAAAAAAAAAAAAATTATTTTTTTTCTTTTATTTATATGTGCATACAATGTTTGGGTCATTTTTCCCCCTGCCCCTTCCCTTACCCCCCCTGCCCCCTCCCTCTCCCCCCCACCCCCTCACTACTCGAAAGCCCCTTTATTAACTTTGCCCACCACCTTACGCAGCGCCCTCTGGCGGGGTCGTGAGTCAGGAAATGGAGTCTCCAAACAATTCCCTTCTCTAAAGGTCTCTAGAACTCACCCTACCCCCCAAGTCTTAGTCTGCAACTTGGATGGGTGGGTCATCCCCCAACCCCATAAGCCTGTCTGCAGAGCTGAGGAAAAGGGAAAGTATTAGGAAGTCTCGAGAAGCTCTCGCCAGGCCTGGATGGGAGTGGGTGTCTGGAGGAATTTGTGGAGGCCGAGGGAGGAGAAAGTCCTGCCTACTCTGCATTATTTCTGTGGTTTGATTTTTCAGCCACTCTTGGAGATGTTTCTAAAGGCTTCCTGAACTTGAGTGACCCAACCGAAGTCAACAACTATTGGGCTTTGAACTTGACCTCCACGCTCTGCCTGACCTCTGGCATCCTGAAGGCCTTTCCTGACAGTCCTGGCTTCAGCAGGACAGTGGTTAATGTCTCATCTGTCTGTGCCCTGAAACCCTACAAGGGCTGGGCATTGTACTGTGCAGGGAAGGCTGCTCGTGACATGATGTTCCAGGTCCTGGCCTCTGAAGAACCTAGTGTGAGAGTGCTGAGTTATGCCCCAGGTAGGTAGGAAGTACTGCCATCTCTTCCCCTAGATGTGGCTGGTCCCTCTCTGGGGGCTAAGCAAAGGGCCCAGTGTCCTCTCGAAAAGACCCACAGATACACTGTTCCTGAATATCCCTCACCTCTCAGGAGAAATACAGACTACATGGAAGTTAGAGTAGTAGCCCAGACTATTGGGGATCTCCTGAGGGGTTTTGAGAAGAGGAGTCTTGTGATCCCAGTGAAGTTTTAGCAAAATGAGTTTAGTAGAGGGCTAGAGAAGGGATTGAAGTAAAGCGAGAAACCAGGGTTGTGAAAAGGAACTGGTTGTTGGGGTATGTAGGTGCAGAAGGTCCTACCTGATGCTTGGTTGGCTGTGAGGTAGAGGGAAGCAGGAAGAGGGCATGGAGGTTTTGAGTTCTTCAGTTAATAGAAGTGGGAAAGTCAAGAGAAGGTGCTACTTGGACAGGAGATGATAAGCTTGTTTTTAGACATAGTGGAAGGGCTGGGTTGTAGCTCACTGTAGAGTGCTTGATTGGCATGTACAAGGCCCTGGGTTCAATTTCCAACTTTCCAGCAACACACACACACAAATACACAAATTAGATACAGTGGTTTTGGGAGGCTTTGGACTTTGAGTGTGGAACTCAGTAGTAACAAAGTAAGTGGTACATGGTGATTATACTCCTTTAATCCCAGTATGTGGGAGGTTGAGGCAGGAGGGTCACAAGTTTGAGGTCAGCCTGGACTATACAGACTTCCTTAAAAAGAAAAAAAAGTGACGAAGTGGAGCTTTTCACCACCCTGACCATTCATTTCAACCAAGATGAGGTAGCCCTGATTCAGCTCTGTTCTCCATACAAAGTGGGAACCTGTGACCTTCTGTTTCTGTCTTCTGCTTTTTATTTCCTAGGTCCCTTGGACACAGACATGCAGCAGTTGGCCCGGGAGACCTCCGTGGACCCAGACTTGCGCAAAAGTCTGCAGGAGCTAAAGGCAAAGGGGAAGCTGGTAGATTGCAGGATGTCAGCCCAGAAACTGCTGAACTTGTTGCAAGCGGACCTGTTCCAGTCTGGAGCTCATATAGACTTCTATGACAAATAAGCCCATGTCCTTGGCTTCCTGGCCTTTCTCCCCTGTTTTTGGGCATTCCTCAGGAATTCCGTGGCTGTCCATGTCCTGCCACAGTGACCCTATCAACACTACCTTCCTGGGAGTGGCTGATATTACCAGTTGTCAGAAGTCTGTTGTGCAGTCTGGTAATGAGGACACTGTACAGGTTTGGGAGGGAGGTTGTAGGTATTGGAGCTCTCTATCCCCAGGAATAGAATTTTAGGAAGAGCAGGATGAGAAGCTAACACTGAAGAGAAGAGTTTGGGTCTCTTACCCTTGGTCAGTCCGTGGGGAGAGGGAAGGTGATCTAGTGTGAACTATGAGGGGAGGGAGGACAGTGTGAGTTTGATAACCCTTGCTTAGTATAATGGGACCTTCTGTTGAACTTTGTGTCCTCATTCTGATACCTGCTTCCTCCAGAACCCACTGTCCTCTCTCAGCTCAAGTCTGTGCACATGGCAAAGGCAGATACAAATAAAATGTGGATTGTCCTTCATTAGCACTTGCTTTCTCGTCTTCTAGAAGGCCCAGGACTAACTCCTGGTTTGCTAAGCCAGAGGGTGTTTGTGGGGCAATTAACCCAAACTTCTGGTGCTGCTCTAATTTCCTCGGGAGTTGGCACGGGGCTGGTCTGCCTCCTCTCACTGAGGCCCACTCAGTGGCAAGCCCAGATCCAAAGTTGTCCAGGGTGGATATGCCAAGATGCCTGTTCCTTCATGCTTTTGCCTACACTGACCCATCTTTACTTCCCTTTCCTCCCCCCTGGAGCTATTCAAGGAAACCCATCCTTCAGGACCCAGCACAGAACTTGCCCTCCCACAGCCTACACAGATGGGTCCTTTCTCCGGTTCTCCTTTGGATTCTCAGTTCTACTCTTTGCCCACATGGCAGTGTCTGAATGGATCCCATCCCTTGTGAGCCCTCTTGGCCTTGTCCATGTGGCCAATGGTCCTGATCCTCCATGGGATGGGATTAGGACCAGCATGCCTTCCAGGAAGATAGGCAAGATTCCAAGAAGAGGGAAGCCCTGAGAAATCCAGTCCTTCTGCCAGTTGATAAATAGGAGTTGGACTGGACTGGGAGTTATGTAGTGGTGGTGGTCTGCCACTGGCCCCTGGCCTATATTTGCAAGGAGGAAACATAGTTCCCTATCAGCTCATGCCAGAACTCAGTTCCTTGTGATTGTGAAGGCAACTCTCTTTGATCCTCCATGTTCCCAGCAGAGGGCGCACTGAGGCCATGCCTCCTGGAGAAGTAGCAGCCACTCTTGCTGGATGGCCAGCCCTGCACAGAAACTGCAGCAACGTTCAGGATCCCCATGTTGTGAGCAAGCATCTTCTACTCTCACCTTGCTTAGCAGAGACCTCACCCTTACTGGAGTTCAAATAGCTGGGCTCAGATCCTTGCTCTGTCACTTACCAGGTGGTAACAGAGCAAGTTGCTTCTCTTGGTTGAAATGAGTAGTCAAGGTGGCAAAAAACACCTTGTCTCCTACCTCAAAAGGTCACCATGAGTATTAAGTGGCCAGTCATTTGTGTTGCTGTAATGGCCCATTAAACATTATGTATTGCATTTAAACATCAGTTCCTAGAGTTCCGCCTCCTTTAAGGGCTCAGACACCTTGCCCTGGCTGACCTGTGGCTAGACCTCCTGCTTCCCTTCCCCTGTTGTAGACCTCTTCAGCAGGGATGGGGTTCTGTCTGGACAGATTGTCTTGGATTCACCTTTGGTGGAGGTCTTGGACAGGGCCCAGCTCCCTTGATGGACTTCAGTTTCTTTAGGGCAAATGAGCTCCAAGGTTCCTTTCTGCAACCCTTCCCTTAAGGTGTCTTAAGCTTAGTCAGACTGCATCTTATGATATCAGGGGTTTGGCCTCTGCAGATGGGAATGCATGAGCCTGAGATGCCCAGAATTCTGTCTGGTGGGAGATCTAGGCAGGCAGACCAGGGGCTTAGTCAGGAGTACCACATGTCCCCACAAGATGGCGAGGCCTTCATGTCTGACATTTGTCTCTGAGTACAGAGGTTTAAGGAGCCTTGGAAGCATTCCCTAGGCCTGTGTCCTTGCACTCCAGAATTCTAGACTTCTAGGGGCTCTAGGAGAACTGGGGAGGTCATAAAGGGATGGAGTCACTTCCTGACAGGCCCCAAGACCTCTTCCATGACCCATGATCTCTGCCCACAGGGATTTCCCAGACCTCAATCCCAGTCATGGACTCATTGTCTCCAGGACACCCCACCACTGGTGCAGTGAGGCTTTTGGGCAGGCCTCCAGGGGCTAGCCATCTGTATTCCCAGAGTTCATGGCCTGGCCTTGGCCACCCCATACATGAGCACATGCAAGGACACACATAAATGCATGCCTGCACATGCTCAGAGCCCAGCTGCTGCAGTGAGCAGGGCCACAGATTAGCCAAAAGACAAACAAGGTTTCTCTTTGTCTTTGGTGTAAAGGAGCTGGGCAGTGTTTTGTTTTTTGTGTTTAATAATCCTGAGCTGAGGGGACAGAGGGTACCAGCTGGCCTGTGAGGAACAAGGGAGTGAGGAGAATATTCCAGGCTCATCCCAGGGAACTCTGGCACCTCTGTCCTTGAGGGTGACCACCTGGGACCAGGCTGGTCAGGAGGTTCCCCATACCTCCCGATTCCTGTGTCACATGCATGACCCACACTCAGGCTGTTGTGAGTCCTTTGCTAGCCAAGCCTGGAGGTGCCAGGTACTTCTACCTCCCTACCTACCTGCCCCTGAGACATGCTCCAGGTTAGTATCTCCCAAGTTGCTCTGGGGAGCCAGGCCCTGGGATACTGCCTTCTGGCCTACACCCACATCCTTTCCCACAAAACATGGCCTCATATGCTAACATGTGAATACAGTAATTCTGACTCATTCAGCAAATGTGTATACCCTGTGTGAACACACCCAAGAAGGCCCAGCTGTGCTCTCTCTCCTATTACTCCCATGGGGTAAGGGAGGTGGGCAAAGCATTTCCAGTTGCCCTGAGTGGAGACACCATGTGGTTACGACTCTCTAGCCCCTGTCCTATCTCTCGGTGACCTGGGGTACAGGAGAGTTGGGGAGTGGACTAGAAGCCACCAGATAGCATGCTGAGAAGTTAGCTGAAGAGTCACTCAGAGCTTCTGAGGTCAGCTCAAGGAGACCCTCAGGGAGGGTGTAGCTCAGGGAGAGACTAGCTAACAGATGGGGATGCTGAGGAAAGAGGGAGCAAGCCATCCTGGCCCTCTACTCCCTAATCCTGAGGTCTCTGCCTAAAAGCAAGGAAGAGTACTGGTGTCCTCCTCCCTTCCCCCAGGATCTCTGTTATTTCTGCAGGACTGTCCTCCCTCACCCTTTATCTCATTTCATCCTGTAGAAAATGGCACCCTCAGGCCTAACTGGCCCTAGTGTGAGCTAGGAGAGCGTAGGCGTTTTTAATGAGGAGATTGGGAAAATGAAGAAGAAAAGAAGGAGGAAATTCCTTTTTTGGGGGGGCTCCACCTCTTGGGCCTTCCCCCCCCCCTTTCCCCCCTCCCCCAGCTCCAGGGCAAGGGAAGAAAGGACCCTGGCTCCTACTCCCTCCCAGGCCTGGGGCGTTCTCTTGGAGCCACAGGAGTCTGTGTGGCTCACACTCTAGTTCAGGCCTTAGTTCAACTGCTGCCCAAGTCTTCTGCTCAGGCTGCAGTGGTTGCTGGAGTCTGGCCTTTTTCAAGAAGCGAAGGCCTCAGTCTTGAGGCTGTGTTATTCCAGCCTTTAACCAGACACAGCACAGGCCTATTGAATGTTTGCCAAATGATGAATGAGTGAATGCAAGAGTGAGCAAGTGAATGAGGCTATGGTCTACTGCCAGGTGTATGAAGAAGCATGTGAGAGAACTGGGTATGACAAATGGTGCCTCTGCAGACAAGCCCCAATGGAATGGGTCCCACCCAGCCCCCAACCCCCAAATTGGTTATTCCTAGAAGAAAGCCCTCAAGTGTTTATCCTGGGAGTGGGTGGGGCCAGGATGTGTCAGAATCACCTGGGAGTAAAAACTGTCACTGCTCTTACTCCTCCTTTACATCAGATTCTTTTTCCTACCCCAGATTCTAATTCAGTGGATCTGGGTGTGTCCCCACTTGCTCCAGAGCAACAGTGAGCTGTGATCCTTGGGTACCCAAGGGGTAATGGCAGAAACAGAGCCTCAAAGCAGTCCTTCCTCAAGGGGAAGTTCATGGGACAGAGCCACGGTTAGGACTGGGGTCCATCTAAGGTCAGAATTAAGAACCAATATACGGCCAGGATCAGGGTTACAGTGAGGCCATATTTTGGGGTCAGCACAGGGCCATAGTTAGGTTCAGTGTGTAGTGTGATGAGGAATATGGAAATGGAGACAGAAAACTTTGGGAAGCCTGCCTTTAAAATGCTGATCTCCCCGTGAATGATGAAAGCCATAGTAAACTGGCCCAGTAAAAGGAGAAGGCCAGACCTGAAGGGCAGTGACCAAGGCTGCCCTAGGATACCCATATGCCTCCTCTTGCTGCCCTCCCCCGACACATACACACTCACACTCACACACACACTCACACACACTCTCACACACGCACTCCACGTAGGAGCTTTGTGCAAAGGCATGAAAAGCAGCTTTATTATCTGGAACAAAATGGACTTTCTCTAAAGTCTGCCTCTGTGGCCTCCCTGGGTGAGACAGGAAAGGGACCAGGGGAAAAATGGGGAGTTAAGACAAGGCAGGCCCATCTCCTGAGCATCCAGACATAGACACGGTGAGAATCAATGAATGAGACAGGGTGAGCAGGACCGTGATGCAGAAACAGGAAACCAAGGGAGGAAAACAGAATCAGGATGATCCAGAATGATGGTGGAAGACACCACACACACTCATTCTCTCTCTCTCTCTCTTTCTCTCTCTCTCTCTCTTTCTCACACACACACACACACACACACACACACACACAACACAACCAAGCTTGTGCTCACGCAGCCGCCCTGAGCCTTGCTGGAAATAATCCCGTTCGCGACGCTGGGGCCTCAGCTGCACAGGCGGTACTGAGTTGTTACCTTGCACATCTGTCAACTCCAAATGTGGAAGCTGTCATAGGGAGTGTGTGTGTGTGTGTGTGTGTGTGTGTGTGAGAGAGAGAGTGTGTATGTGCTTGTATGTGGGCCTGTTCCTCCCAGAGAATTCTGAGGCCTTAAATTGGCCAAGGGAGATCCCTGAGGGCCTGGAGGCTCTCTAGGAAGTCCACACCCTGGGAAGCAGATCTGCTTCTTCCCTTCCTTGCCTCCCCACCCCCACCCACCATAGGTCCAAGGGCCACCCAGGGTTAGGAGATAGCCCACTAGACTTGGATTCTGCATCCTGGCTAGGTCACTTTCAGCAGCCTCGCCTTTGAGGGGATGTCAGGGAGTATGACTCCATGGGCCCCCGCCCGAGAGAAAGGATGATGAGTACCTGGCCTGGTACATATCAGTCACTCCTGGGATGTCAGGATTCTTTTCATTCTGCCTATTATTATAGCTAGGAGGACCTTCTTCTATCTCAGTCTGACTGCTAGGGTGCACCCATGTCCTTCTGGAGCACTGACGACATTGCCTTCCTCTAGTCCGTCCTTCTCTAAGCTGATGTCTTGGCTCCACCTGAGGATGGACCTTGGGCACTGACTCCAGGCTGCAGAAGGTCTGCAGAAGCTCAGCCTCTGTGCATCCAGGAACACAAAGTGTTGGTGTAAAACCTAGGGGTGCAAATGCTTAGCCCTTTCTTGAAGAATCCTTGAACACAGCCCTGTGCTCTTCTCTCTGGTGACCCTTTCCAGGTTTTCATACCCCCAACCTACAGATGTCAGGATATTTTTCTTCTTTTTCTTCTTCTTCTTCTTTTTTTGCCTTTGCCCTCCCTTCTACTTTGATCTAAGCTCATCATAGAGGAATTTTACAGCAATGCAGAGGAGGCCCCAGAAACTAGCCAGTAAGGAGGACACCCTTCCTAGCCCCTATGTCAGCATTCTTCCCACAATGCCATGCCCACCCAGTTTAAACCTTCCCTGACCCATGGAACTGACTCTTTCAGGACATGAGCACAAAGACCTGCCACCCATCCCACTGCTGGTACTCTCAGCCCAACCTGACCTCAGCAGAGCCCATCTTAACCCCCACAGCATTTCTGGCATTGTCTTTGGAGTCACCGTCCTTTCTGCTCAAACGTTAGAACATTCTAGGCAGGCTGTGGATGCTCATGGTTCTCAGTCAGCAGCTTCTGAGGGAGGAGATGAAGTCAAAGACCTTGGATCCACGCTTCACATCCTATACTTTCAGGGAAGCCAGAGGCCCCCACCCCAGTGTGCACACTATGGATAAATATGCGCCTGTACGGGCCGCCTGCACCCCCGTGTGTGTGTGTGTGTGTGTGTGTGTGTGTGTGTGTGCCACTTTAGTGTTGTAAGAGGCCTTGAACATTTAGCTTTGCTTAAGCATGGAGGAGTGTCACTGTGTGTGTACCTGTGTAGACGTGTTCTGATCTAAAATTGAAAGGTAAGTGTGTGCATGCCATGCGTGTTTAAGTGTATAACTGAGTGCACAAACCCATGAGCCTATTGTGCGAATGTGAGTGTAACTTTGAAAACTACTATGAGTGCCACCAGCATTTGTATTTGAGTCATAAAATACCACATACTGCATGCAACAGTGTGACCCATGTGATTATGAGTGATTGTGTCCTAACCGCATGTCATATCCCTGGGTGCCTCTCAGTTCAGTTCTACCTGGATGTGCATGTGTGCACATACAACAGGGTGGAACTTTCCAAACAGGAGCCTGTGCAAAGCTGTGCATGAAATTTAAGCTCTGTGTATGTGTGTGATTTTTACCTGGGGCAGGAATCCCTGGAGAAATGAGTATGTTCAGGCCCATGACTAGGAGACAACAATTGTGTGTTGACAAACTCCTGCCACCCCTTAAGCCATGTCCAGCAAGAAGAAAATGTGTAAATGTGTTTGTTAAACACCAAACAGAACAGTGACAAAATGCCAGACCCTGCAATGGCAGCAGCAAGTCAAGGACGCTTTTTTCTCTGTCTCCATGTCTTCATCTCTCTCTCTCTCCAGCATTTCGGGCCCCTCTCTGGCGTCGTTCCCTCACACCTAAGCCCAATGGTGTTTTGCAGTCTTTCAGCTGTTACCTCAGTCCCTCCTCGCCTCATTCCCGATTCACTCCGTTGCTATAGGTATGTTTGAAACCCCAGCGTGGTAGATTTTAATTAGTCTTCCTACAGATGGCCAATTAACATTCATTACTTTTGCCTTGAGCGATTAATTATGAGTTTGGATAGAAAAGGAGAGAAGAGGAGAGGAAGATGGGCAGGTGAATGAAAGGAGAAAAGAGAAGGGGGTTTGATTGGGAGTTTGGAATTTTTACACTGAGCAGGCTGGTGGGGGAGAGGGTGGGAAAGAGCCGTTTGAATCCACTCACTCCCAGTGGCCTCCCTCGGCCCACAGCTGCTCGGGGCCCCTAATCGGCTTGGCTGGCCCAGCCCTCCAGGAAAATAGAGCTCACACCCTCGTTTGGGGGTCTTTAAGCCTTTGGTGTGCCCTGACCCCAACCCTTTTATATTACCGGCCTCTTGTTTCTTGTGCCAGAGCTGGATGGGAACTGTGTCAGGAATCATCCAAAATGCAGCAGATAACTCAGAAATGAATCTCTATGGACATTCATCCCTTCTAGAATTGTAGGCAGCTCTATATATAGATGAGAAAACTGAGGCCCAGACAGGAAGTGACTCCCCCCCACCCCTTGGGCATCTCAGGAAGAGAGTACAGTTTTGTTGACCCCTGGGCCCACTTCTCTTTCTGCAGTAGCTGATGTGGTTTGTAAAGATGTTGTGCAACATTTAACATTAACAATCTGGTTTTGCACACAATTCACATCCTTCAGTGTGTATCTTAATGTCAAACGCTCTTGTGATTTCCGGTTCATTGAAAGCCTCCCTAGGAGATGTTGCCCAGTTCAGGAACTGCATCTATCCAGCGATGGACCAGCAATGCCTAAAACAACAGTGGTCCTTTGGGTGGCAGGATTTTTGTTTCCCTCTCTAAAATCATCTGTTTTGTTTTTTACTTTCTCTAGCACAAACATATTACTTAAACAATACAAAGTATATAAAGTATGACAACATATTACTTGAAATTCTTTCAAAACATATTTTGTAAAAAGAACCAGAAGAGGAGTTCATGTTAGTTCATGATCTTTTTTAAAAGACCACAAATATGTACATCAAAATGTTAATGCTTGAGTCAGCTTACCAGGATTCAAGCCCCAGTTTTGCCCCCTACTTAAATAATGTCCTCGTCTGTTATATTGAGTTAAAAAGAGTACTTGTCTCATAGGATCACGAGGATTTGATAAAACAATGCATGGGAAGCCTTAGAACAATTTCTTTATCTAGAAAGGACTCAATAAATGTTGACTGTTATTAATATTAGTAACAGTGGAATTTTTAAAATAATGATATCTGGGTGGGAGGATTCGAAAGAATTTTTACTGAGCTCTTTTTGCATTTCTGTATCTTGAAAATTTTTTCCATAGTGAATATGCATTACCTTGGTAATAAGAAGATAGTGTAATTAGGAAGAGGAGTGAAAGGGAGAGGAAGGGACAGAAAGAAAGGGAGGAACGGAGGGAGGAGGGAGGGAGGGAGGAAGTGAAGAAGGAAGGAAAGATGGACAGATATATTTATCCTGCTCAAAGCAATGTACTTATCCCACTGTTTTAAATTTCAATTCCTACCATTTTATTCAGAGTGGTGATAGTTGTGGTTATAGCAATTGTATGGCCTGTGTCCCTCTCCAGAAAACTCCCTTCTCCTCCCCTGGTGGCTGAATCTTCCTCTTCCTTCACACCCCCAGCCCCTTTCTTGGCTTACTCCCCTCCCAGTTCACATGGGCCTATGTATGGGCCTCTTCTTGGAGGGCTTCTTTTAAGGTGGGCTGTGGGCTCACTACTGGAAGCCAGGTGAGCAGGAGCTGGTGCCCGAGCCTTTGCTCTCAGGGACTCATGGCCCTGTTCTCTCCCAGCATTTCATCTGTTCCTACTTCAGCTCTGTTCCCAGAGTGCTTAGTATGCATATAGCCCTGTTCAGGAGGGCTTAGGCCCACATTTAACAGCAATTCCCCCATCTAACATCTCTTAGTTCTAGTTACTGAGAGTAAAAACTGACTGACCCAGGGTCTTCTGGCCCCCTTTGTGGATAACTGGCCAGGGCATGGATTGGTCTGATCAACTGGGGAGAGATGGGGTGAGAGATACCTGGTTCACATGGTATAGAATATGTCTGTTTGGGCCAGAGTTTCCTCTGATGGGTATCTGGGTTGGACAAGAAATGGTTACCATTTTTGATATTGTGCTTCTACCATGTATCCCCAAACATCTCCTGCTCCCATTCACTGTGTACCATTCACACTGTATTGTCGATGTCTGTGGCTTCTTCTAGTCCAACCAACATGCTCCATACTAACCTCCTTGGAAGAGCAACCATGGTCTGTTTTGCTCATGGTTCTGTCCTCAGCACAATGTCTGCCACAAAGTAAGTGCTTGATGAATGTCTGTTGAATGTTGGGAGTGCATCACTCTATATGTTTAGCAAGGTCTCATAGACATGCTTAAGGCAAACGCATGTGATAGAGTCATTTGGGAGCTGCAGGCTTCTTTTACAAGAACTGAGTGATCTGGGTGAATTAGACCTAGCATAGCCAGGGAAGGTTTCCTAAAGGAAGTGCAAATAGAACTGAAGGAAGAGAGGTAAGACTTCCATGGCAGCAAGAGAAAGCTCAATTCCACACCTCCTAGCCTGTTTTGTGTTTCCTGCCTGAACAACCTTAGTGTCAGGACAGAGGATATGAGGCAGGTTAGTTCCCAGAAGCAAGATTGAGGCCAGAGCTGCAGGTGGCAGCAGGTGGAAAGGGCAGGGCAGAGCCAGTGATGCAGAGAAAGGGACAAAATCTGTGATCCATCCCTGGAGAAGAGGAAGGTTGCCAGTGGTTGCATTAGGATAACAAGAGCCCCCCTTCCTGAGATTCCTGTGCTCTTTTCTGAGTACTGATGTGCTCATTTAAGGATGGTTGGCACAAGGTTCTGGAGCTGGAAGCCTGGGTTAATGTTGCAGGAGAGGAAAGAAATAGGGTGTCCCAGGGCTGGGAGGGGTGAGTGAGTAGGCTGCCATTGAGGGAGCCTCCCTGTGCCTCATGGAGTCTAAAGGCAAGAGAATGGCTGAAACCAGAGGGTCCCTGGACACGGAGAGGAGGAAGGTACTGGAACTTAGACATCAATTTGACTCTCCTTCTCTGGAGAGGGGTCATGGAGTGGAGCAAAAAGGAGGCAAGGAGGGTCTGAGTTGCTGGTGTGAGACCAAGGACAGTGGCTGCCTTTTGCTTTTCATGTCACGGTCCCAGGAGTCCTGGGTCTCTACAGCATGCCTTCCGCAAGTTACATAAATGCAGATGCAAGTGATGGCTCTCCCTGGTTTCTGACCTTCTCTCTGACCTTCTGCCTATTACCAAATGTCACTTCCCTCTGGGTCACTTGATTCAAATGCCCAAGAAGGAACTTCATGACTTGAGCCCTGCCCCAAATCAAGTTCACAGGTAGGTCCCATAAGGACCACTCTGATGCAATCAGCTGTGGCCAAAAGAAAGGCTGTGGGGTTCACCTGTGTGGGCATAGTACACATGGATACTGAAAATTTTTGCACATATCTAGCTTTTTTTTTTCATTTAATATACTGTCGTATTGTTCCCAAGACTTCTTTCATTTTGCTGTTTACTAGGTTTTAAAAAACACAAGTTTAGTAATTATGGCTACTATTTATTGGAAATAAACATTAATACTAAATTGATTTTTCTGATATAGTAAAGGGAAATGTATTACCTGAATTACCATGAACACTTCCCTCCACGAAAAAATTTTTTCCCACTTTGAAACCTTTGGGAATTACTTATTGGCATGATTTCTCTGTTCTGTCCCAA
The DNA here is from genome assembly GCF_047511655.1 of Castor canadensis. Classification (NCBI taxonomy): domain Eukaryota; kingdom Metazoa; phylum Chordata; class Mammalia; order Rodentia; family Castoridae; genus Castor; species Castor canadensis. Next base: position 63,106,130 of record NC_133397.1, read on the forward strand.
ATGGTTTTGAAATAGTTATCGCTTCTCTCAGATAACAAACCATGAGATTTTGCTTCAACGTTTGACAGCAAAGAGAAAAATGTCTATAGCTTCAATTAGAAGCTCTTTAGGAAAAAATAATTCCTGTAACACTTAGTCCATTGTTTAAAATTTGTTAACGTTTGTAAACAAAAGGTGAAATCACATTTGGAAACCAAAGTCAGCCAAAGCCTCTCTGCACCAGCCACCTGTGCATTTCAAGAATAACTTGATACAACTCCCATGTTTGAATAATCTGCAGAAGCCCCTCAGTCACAACCAATGATCCAGCATGTTTTCAACAACCCCAGAGCTCCCTGTGTGCTATGCCTTCACTTCGCTTACAAATGTTTTGAAAATTTGCCAGTTTTTCAGAGATGCATGGATAGTGTCATACAAAGAATTGACAGTACTGAGATCACTTTGGAGTTCTTTCATATCCCGACAAACCTCAACACCATTAAATCCCCAAGACGTGCATGACAATGTGTGTACACAGCTCTTGGCTCATCCTCCATAAACGTTGTAACAACACTATGAAATCTTCCATTTGTGTAAGCAGCTCCAGTGTAGACAGAGCTGTGCAATTTATTAAAATTAGCTTCCAGAATAATCAGGCGGAAGAGCCTCCTAGTGATCTTATCCAGACCCATGGCACCCATGAATACTGAATTAAAGCAGCCGGAGATATTTTCTGCAGGGACCTTGCACAGGTTGAGAGCCAGGCATCATTATACCACCAGTTGTCTCATTGTATCTCATGAGTCATTTGTGGAAACAATACTCGTCTTTATTATTTCATTAATAATTCTAAGTGCTTGTAATATGCCAGGCAGTATTTTAAGTGCTTTACACATATCTACTCATCAAATCCTACCAACCAAGTATGAGACAGGTTCCTTCCATGATTTATTCCCATTTTTTAGATAAGGAAATTGGCACTGATAGGTTAAGTAATGTGCCCAAGTTTCACAGTAAGTTAGCACAATTTGCAGAAACCAACTTAAATTACTTTTTAGTTCTCTGTTTCTTTTTGATTTCTAGCTCAAAACATTTGTCTTTAATCGCAAATTAGATTCTCTATGCTCATGATAGAGACAGCTTTTCCAACAATAAAGTATTTCAAATCAAATTCATCCTGTCTTTACTAGGTTTCAATGAATCAGAAAATAGCTTACAAAAGACAATGCTACCAAAAAGTATATGATTACAAAACTATACCAATGATAAATGCATTTTTTTCTGGTATTCTAAAAATTTCCAGGAATTTTTCCAAGTTATGATTGCCCTTTCATTCCTAAATTGTTTTAGCAGAACAACTACAATGGGTGACAAACTTGCATATATATCCTTTATAATGCTTTGTTCCACCCGTGAAAAATCCAATTATTAAGATTTAGCTGGACACCAATGGCTCACACCGGTAATCCTATTGGGAGGCTGAGATTGGGAGGATCAAGGTTTGAGGCCAGCCCTGGAAAGTAGTTCACAAGACCTTATCTCCAAAATAACCAGAGCAAAATGGCCTGGGGTGTGGCTCAAGTGGTAGAGTGCCTGCTTTGCAAGCAACAAGCTCTGAATTTAAACCCCAGTCCCACCCCCCCAAAAAAAGATTTAATGTTTTTCCTTGACCTTTTGTACTAGGTACAAAGGTAGTTTGGGATTGGTAAGGGGCCATTGCTTCCTTTCAAATTTTAAACCTTATGCAAGTCTTGTTTTGAGATGGGTTATGCTCCATATCCACCTTCGTGTCAACCCTGATTTACAAATCAGGGTGAGCGACTTGGTTATTCCTTGCTGCTACCACTGGCATCATAATTTGATGATAAACTCTTGGAAATTTTTGTGAAAAATAGAAACTCAAACTTTTGTTTTGACATCAGTTTTTAGATTCCTGTGACTTAAGTGTTTATTTAGAATTGCTCAGCGATTGTGTTCCATCTACAAGAAGAGAATGCCAGTGACAGATTCTCTAACACTTCTTGTTAAGATGCTTTCCATGTTTTCTCAGTTATTTTCTAACCAGATTAATGTCCCAAAGCAGGGCTCTTTCAGCCTACTGACATACTCCTGCTGTGGCCTAGAAACCTTGGATTGAAGGTTTTTCTGCTGACCAGTTTTTTAGTAGGAAATTGTCTTTATTGCTATTTAATGATCTTTCACCCTAGCGTTTTTTTAATTCTGTTTTTTCCCTCTTTCACTAATTTGGAAGGAATACCCCATTCCTATACCTTTTTATCAAGCATATTTAACTTCACAAAATCTAAACTGAATCGTTATCTTTACCCTCTTCAGGAAAATGTACAATGTGCTTTAACTTTGATCACCACTCCATCCTACTTATGTGCTATTGTGGTTCAATATTTAGCTGTATGTAGTATTAATCCTAAAAATTATACAAGAACATTATGGTTATTTCTATTATTTTCCCCCACCATTCATCCTTTTATCTCAGACTTTTCTTCTGCAACAATTTTCCTTCTGCCTGAAATTCCTTTAGTGAGATGGGTAGAATTTTTTATTTTGAGGTGCTGGGGTTTGAACCCAGGGTCTATATCCTGAGTCACTCCACCAGCCCCCCCCCCCCCGCCCTTCTTTTTAATGTTTTTTTTTTCTGAGATAGGGTCTCACGAACTATTTCCCCGGGCTGGCTTCGAACTACTTTCTTCCTAATCTCTGCCTCCTGAGTATCTAGGGTTACAGGCATGAGCCACCAGTGCCCAGCTGATGTGAGTTTTAAAAAGTAATCTGTAAAATGATTTGAAGGGGGCTAGGCATGTTAGGACAATAAAGTTATGAGGACTGAGTAAGAAAGGGTGGTAGCCGTGCAGCTGGAGAGGCGGCCAGAAATTTTCATTTTTGATATGTCTGAAATATTTTTATTTCTCTATTATTCTTGAAAGTTTTTGCTAAAAATACAATTCTAGTTTGTAAGTTGTTTTCTCTCAGTGCTTTGAAGATATATCCTACTCTGTCCTGGCATCCACAGTTGACAGTCAGAGCTCAGTCTGACTGTCACCACTTTTTAAGAATCCATTTTTCTCTCTACTACTTTTAAGATCTCTTTTCCTTTGGTGTTCTGCAATTACATGGGTGTGTGTGTGTGTGTGTGTATTTATTTATTTTGTTGGAATCCAGTGGGCTTTCCTATTCCAAGCATTGATGTCATTCATCAAGTTTGAAAAATTCTTAACTGTTAGCTTCAAATGAAGCCAACTTTAGGGATCTCTACTTCTAGAACACTGATTAGATATTTAACAATTTTTCAGATACAACCTTCCATATCTCTTAATCTCTAAATGTATTTTACAGCTTTGCCTGTCTCTGTGCTGCATTTCTTCAGCTCTTCTGATTTATTTTTTACTTTTATTGTTTTGGTGCTAGGGTTTGAACTCAAAGCTTCACACTTGCTAAGCTCTTCTGATTTCTAGTTCATTAATTCTCTCTTCTGCTATGTCTAATCTGCTAATTTCTTATATTGCATTTCTAATTTCAGTGACTATGACTTTTCTCATTGGTACTTTTCTAAATCATCAGGGTCTTTAAAAAATTTTTACACTAATGTATCATTCAAATATTGTAAAATGCATGAGTCTTAAGTGTATTTCTTTTTTATTAGCATATATTAATAGTACAAGGCATTTTATTGTAATAATTCCATTAATGTGTACAGTGTACTTTGAACAAGTTCACTCTCTGTATTATACTCCATAATCCCACTCTTTCCTCCACTTTTCAAACAGTATTTGGTGGGTTTCAATATGCTATTTTCATGTGTGTGTGTGTAACATACTTTGATCCTCTTCACTCCCAAGTATGCTCTCCTTTTCCCCCTCCCCCTTCTGCTGATACCCCCTTTTACACTGACATTTTATCATCATTTCATCATCATTGGCATCATTATCATTTTAGGTCTAGGGACCCCATATGAGCAAAACATGCAGTATTTGACTTTTTGAGCTTGGTTTGTCTCAACATAATGGTCTCCGTTTTCCTGCAAACTGTATAATTTTATTCCTCTTTATGTCTGAATAATGCTGCATTGTGTATATATACTACATTTACTTTATCCATTCATTTTTGTTGGGCACTAGGTTGATTCCACAGCTTGGTTCTTGTGAATAGTGCTACAATAAACATGGGTATATAGTTATCTCTCTTATATGTTGATTTATGCTCCTTTGGATATATGCCCAAGAGTGGTATGGCGGTGTCATAAGGTAGGTCTATTTTTAGTTTTTGATATCCTCCATACTGATTTCCATAGAGGTTCACTAGTTTATATTCCCACCAACAATGTATGAGGGTTCCTTTTTCTCCCCTGCATCCTTGTCAGTATTTCTTGTTTTCTTTTTGTTTTTGTTTGTAAGGTTGGGATTTGAACTCAGGGCTTCATGCTTATAAGGCAAGTGCTTTTCAGCTTGAGTCATGCCTCCAGCTGTTGTTTGTTTTGTTTTCTTGATGCAAGTCATTGTGACTGGGGCAAGATAAGATCTCAGTGTCGTTTTGATCTGCATTTCCTTTATGGGTAAGGATGTTGAACATGTCTTCATATTGTTTATTAGCCATCTGTACTTGTCTGAGAACTGTCTGTTCAATTCATTTACCCATTTATTAATTGGATTATTCATTCTTTTGTTGTTTTATTTTTCTTGAGCTCTTTGTATATTCTGGATATTAATCCTTTATCTATTAAATAGCTGAGAAATTAAGTGTATGTCTTGATAAATTTTCACTGTATGTGCATCCATGTAAACACCACCCAGATTAAACACACAATATTTCCAGGACCTTGGACGAATCCATTTTGCCACTTTATAGTCAGTAATTCCTCAGAAGTAAGCACTAATCACACACATACACACACACACACACACACACACACACACACACACACATTTCCTTCTAGCTACTTAGGAGGTTGAGATTAGGAGGATCTCAGTTCAAAACCAAATACATTAGGTTTGAACTCAGGGCTTCGTGCTTAGTAAGCAGGTGCTCTACCACTTGGGCCCCTCCACGAGCCCTTAACCTATATTAATATAAATTAACTTTGCCTGTTCTCCAGTACCATTTACATGGGAATCTTACAGCATGTACTTTTTCCTATGTAGTTCTTTTACCTAATAGTACATTTGTTTCATTGATGTTGCATGTATCAATAGTTCATTTCTGGGCTGGCAGAATGGCTCAAGCAGTAAGAGTGCCTGTCTAGCAAGCATGAGTCCCTGAGTTCAATCCCCAGTGCCACCGAAAAACAAAAACAAAAACAAAAAAAACTCATCTTTTCTACAAATTCCATTGTATGACTCTAATAACTTCTTCATTCTACTGCTTATGTGCATGTGAACAATTTCAAGTTTTTGGTAATTATGAATTAAGTCTTTCTATTGAGATATGCATTATTTCCTCTTGGGTTGATATCTAGAAGTAAAAAATAATTTTCTAGTTACACTAATTTGTACTCCTATGGTAGGTGTTTTTTAGTTTCTTCATAATACCCTCTCTTATTTCTTAACATATTAAATATGATTATCTTAAATTCTATACAGGATGTGTGTGTGTGTGTGTGTGTGTGTGCACGCACATGTGCATGTAATGTTGGGAATGGAACCCAGGTCCTCTCACATGCTAGGCAAGCACTCTGCCACTGACTTAAACCACCCCCCTGTTTTTGGTGACACTGGTCTTGAACTCAGAGCTTCACACTTGCTAGGCAGAGGCTCTACCACTTGCGCCACTCCACCCTTTTTTGTGTTGTATATTTTCAAGATAGGGCTTCCCAAACTATTTTCCCAGGCTGGCTTTGAACCGAGACCCTCCTGATCTCTGCCTCCTAAGCAGCTAGGACTACAGGTGTGAACCACTGGCACATGTCTTTTTTTTTTAAATGAGGGTGGAACTTGAACTCAGGGCTTCACACTTGCAAAGCAGGCATTCTACTTCTTAAGCCACACCTCCAGTCCATTTCGGTCTGATTATTTTGATGATAGGATATTGCAAACTATTTGCCGGGGCTCGCCTTGAACTATATGGAGTCTTTCTGCAAATCTGATTCCAGTTTACAGTTTTTGCTAATTATCATTATAGTTTCTTTCTCTATCAATTTGATAATTTTGCTGTTGTTGAACTGGGGTCTGGACTCAGGGTTTCATGTTACTAAAGCAGGCATTCCACTGCTTCAACTACACCTCCAGTCCATTTCGCTCTGGTTATTTTGGAGATGGGGTCTCACGCACTATTTGCCTAGGCTGGTGTTGGAACTGAGACCCTCTCAGTCTCAGTCTCAGCTTCCCAAGTAGTTAGGAATGTAGGCATAGCCACTGGCTCCCAACTATTTTGTAATTTTTGATTATGAGTTTGTCTTTCTTAGAAGTTTATCTGTGGAAATTATTTGAAGGTTGGCTTTCAAATGTATTCCTCTATATTGTTTGTTCTGCTGGAGGATACTATAGTTTCAATGTGGAGTCTTTTAGAGATTTTGGTTCCAACTTCAAGTAAGAATGGGGTTGAGGTTAGGAAATCAGATTTTCTTTTATTTTCCCTTTTACATGGAGTCAAAGATAGGCTAGTGCATATGCCCACTGCCTGCCTTTGTTGGGGTGGATTTTCTTCGTTCACTCAGTTAAGGTGTCACCTTTCAGGCAGCTCTGATCTGACTTCCTGCCTTAGGTGGGTCCCAAGTTTTGTCCCTTGTTCCTCTCACTTATAGCCTTTTAAGGCAGAAGCTCTGGCCCACCAAGGAATTGACCTTTATCTCACCGTAACCCTTTGTTTCAGAACCTACTTCTGTGTTTCAATCCAAACTTTCTATAATCTCTGGACAACTGAGGATTTTTCATATTTTTGTGCTAGTGCAGTCATCATTTAAAGGGATGTTTTTTAAGACTGACAAAAGGTTGATAATTGAAGTTGGATAGTAAACATGTAGGAGCTCATTGTATCTTTCTCATACAAAGTGTGTTTAAATTTCACATAAGAAAGGGTTTGTTTTCTTTTTTAATTCCCCTAAGTGACATTCATAGTGAGGTACTTAAGGATAAAATGTCATGATGGGAGCAATTTTCTTAAAATATTTCATAGAAAAAGGGATGAAGCAGAATGGAAAAATGTTAATAATTGTAAAATCCAGGTGACAGGGTATATGTATGTTCATTGTACTATTTTGTCTACTTTTATGTATGTTTGGAAATGTTTGGAACAAAAAGCCAAATAGAATGAAACAAATTCTGAGACGTCTTGTCCTGGTAAGGATCTCTGAACATCTACTCTACCATACTTTTAGAAACAAAATTGACATCATGTTCAATGACCGTGCTTACAAAGAGCGAATCTTCAACAACTGAAGAGTAAGAAATGTGTGCAATGTAAGCAATTCTCAGCTGTTTAGATCCACATAAGAACAAATTTGTGTGAATGGGCACTGAGGAGGTGAGCAAGTCAGAAAAAACTGCCAAATCAGGTAGGGTTGGGCCACTGAAGTACCTTGTCATTGAGCTCTCCCAAAGGGCTCAGTTTTTCATTATATAACCCAAATGTCTGTTGGCTGGTAACACCATCCATGTAATGGCAAGATTTTACTTCCCTCCTTTCATGATTCAGTTTCTCTGGTTTTAAGAAGGGGGAATTGTCTCCCAGCTGTAGCCCCAATCTCACCTGCTAAGTGAGCAGCTCCTTCTGCCCATCACAGTATGTCCATTCCAGAACTCCCAAGGGCTGGCCTTGCCTGCAGCTGTGCTGGGTCAATCCACCACCACAAAATCATCTGTCCTGAGAACATTTCCCAAAGTCTGGGAATTCCTTCTAGACTGAAATTCTGAAACACATACACACTCCCAAGAGGGAGTCCTAATTTTCAGGGTCAGAGCAGTCTAGAAGAAACATATATAGAAAAGAGACATTTCTCTAAATTAATTAAAGCTGAAAAGATATCCTGTTACAAAGAAAACATTTAAGGGCTGGCAGGGTGGCTCAAGTGGTAGAGGCCTGCTTAACAGTTACTGTTACTTATTGAGAGAGAGAGAGAGAGAGAGAAACAGAGAGAGAGAGAGAGAGAGTGCTCTTTTCCTTTTGCATGCCACCGAAGATCCTGGTGTCGCTATGGGTCGCTGCCCCACTAAGTGTTACTGATATTGTAAGAACAAACCTTACCCCAAATCTCGCTTTTGCTGAGGTGTGCCTGATGCCAAGATCCACATTTTTGACCTGGGGCAGAAGAAGGCAAAAGTGGACGAATTCCCACTTTGTGGCCACATGGTATCTGATGAATAAGAGCAGCTCTCTTCCTAGGCCCTGGAGGCTGCCCATGTATTTGTGTTAACAAGTAGATGGTAAAAAGTTGTGGCAAAGATGGCTTTCATATTCGAGTTCAGCTCCACCCTTTCCACGTCATTGGTATCAACAAGATGTTGCCCTATGTTGGGGCTGACAGGCTCCAGACAGGTATGCGGGGTGCCTTTGGGAAGCCCCAGGGTTCACATTGGCCAGGTAATCATATCCATCCGCACTAAGCTGCAGAATAAGGAACATGTGATTGAGGCCCTGGGCAGGGCCAAGTTCAAGTTCCCTGGCCGCCAAAAGATCCACATCTCAAAGAAGTGGAACTTTACCAAGTTTAATGCAGATGAATTTGAAGACATGGTAGCTGAGAAGCGGCTCATCCCTGATGGCTGTGGAGTCAAATATATCTCTAATCGTGGTCCCCTGGATACATGGTGAGCCCTGCATTCCTGAGGGCTCCCACTGTGCTGTAACCTCCTTAATCATCTCAATCATGCACAACAATAAATCATCCTGACCACTTAAGAAAGAAAGAAAGAGGGAAGGGAGAGAGAGAGAGAGAGAGAGAGAGAGAGAGAGAGAGAGAGAGAGAGAGAGAGAGAGAGAGAGAGAGAGAGAGAGAGAGAGAGAGAGAGAGAGAGAGAGGAAGAGGTCTTCCAAGAAAAAGGGATATTTGCTCTAAATTCATACCTCTTACAATATAGAGATACACTGGAAGCTTTGAATTTATATTCCTTCCCACCCAAGACTTTGGCCCATTACAGGGTAGGCTCCAAGTTCAAAGTTTCTGAGTTTCCTTTCTCAGCAGCCAGAGGCTCTTCAGGAGGAATCTTCTTCCAAGATGAGGCCTAGAATCAGAAGTGCACACTGAGGGTCAGGCAAGAATCACAACTCTTCTTTCACTGCAAACCTCATAGGGCATGGATATTTGTCTCTTCTTTATGTTCTATTGTGATGAAAATTTGCATTTTCACACTGTCTCGAACAAATGTAACCTTCCTTAAAGTATGTTTACAAATTCATATGTTCAGTCAACAGATCTTTAATGGGTATCTATTATATGGCAGACAATTATAGGCTGAGTGTTGGAAATAGCAGTTGACAAAACAGATGAAGTTCTCATGAAGCTGGCATTCTAAATACTTGACTGCATGCACTTTTTACAATTTTCCTCTTCTCTGAACTTGGACTGACACATGCTGTAGTGTGATGTTTTGAACAGGATTGGAGGGGAAATACACTGGACATGTACAGAAGGAGAGAGAACAAGAAGTCCCCTGGATGAATACCCTGGCTGGTGGCAGTATTGTCACAATGCAGGTTGCTCATAGGGGAGCAGAGGCTATGAGGTTAGAAAGGTAGGGACTTGCTCATGGAGGGTCTGAATGCCAAGTTATGGAGTTTGGACTTTACTGGAAATAGTGACACTAGGAGATACTGTGTTAACAGCTCTACATAAATTGCCTCATGCTAATTCTCTCAGCGACTCTCCAGAGTAGGTATTATTACTAACTCCATATAGCAGATGAAAAACCAAGTCACGGTTTATTTATGAAACTGCCCTGAGTTGTGTGAAAAAATGTTTAACAGCATAGAGTTGTGATGCAGAAATCTGGTGGTCATGTGGAAAATGAATTGTAGAAAGGAAAAGTTACAAATGCTTATTATAAGAGAATCATCAGGGAAAGGAAACAAGGGCCCAAATTAAACCAGTGTCATGGAATAGAAAGAAAGGAGTGGATGTGCAAGCCATAACTGAGAGATGCCTCTGAGCTGCTGATCCCAAGTATCCTCCAGAAAGAGGAACAACAGATAGGCATGGATTTGGCTCAGCTTTAGGGTACAGTGAGTGTCTAATAAGACTGTGGGTCCCCAAGAAGACATCTCACAAGCATTTACAACTTAGTGACTTGATCTGGGGAAACTACAAACCCATGAGGAGTCTGTATTAAGTATGAGTGGAGATATCTATCTGTGGGGATAGATAGATAGATGATAGACAGACAGACAGACAGATAGATAGGATGATTAAGTGGAATGAGGGCAGGTCTGAAGACAAGGACGCCTTGGTAGATACCCACTTAAGAGAAGAAAGTGGAGCTTATGAAGAAGTAACTCCAAGAGGGAGCCGACTCAGGCAATTACCTTGTTTGGAAAATGAGTTTCCAAAAGAAAAGGGAGTTGAAGGTACTTGGCTGAAGAGTCCATGTGTAATTATAAATAATAAATGACTTGAGGGCTGAAGATGTGGCTCAAGTGGTAAAGTGCTTGCCTAGCAAACTTGAGGCCCTGAGTTCAAACCTCAATAATGGAAAAAAAATTTTTTTTAGTTTTCCTGAGGAGCTAGTGGAGTGTCTCAAGTGCTAGAGTGCCTGCCTAGCAAGTGTGAGGCCCTGAGTTCAAACGCCAGAAATTGACAATATGATCAAAAGAATTAATATATAATATTTTATATATTTGGAAAATGCACTTCTAGAAATTTACTCTTTTTGGTTTTGGCAGTACTGGGGGTTTGAACTCAAGGCCTGTGCTTCCTAGGCAGGCACTCACCACTTGAGCCATGCTCTAGAAATTTATATAGAAAAGAAATATGGACATTCAGTAAGTTACAGTTATAGGCTTATTTGTCAAAATTATGTTCAAAAGGTTGATGGGTATGGAGATAGAGCCCTTGCCTAGCATGACCAAGGCTCTCGGTTCCATCCCCAGCGCTGAAAAAAAATTATTCAAAACAGTAAAAATTTGTAAACACATAAATGTCCAACAGTGGAGAATATTTAATGAGAGGTAAAAACGTTTGTGGTTGCTTGTAATGATAAATAGGTTACACGAGTTACATTCTAAAAATATATAAATTCATAATAAAACCCTCCTGTACAACTCACATATGCTAATGAAATGTTTAAAAAGAAAGGTTACAAAACTATCTGCAGTATGATTTGTTAAAAGGAAGACACATAGATCCTTGTAACTGCAAGGATCTGCTGCCAGAATTTCATGAAAAAGCCAACAGACTGGGGGAAAGATGAGGGCAGTAAACCTTTTGAAGATGGGGAAGATGAAGGTAGGCAGAAGAAAAAAGGAGGGAGATGAAGGTAAAAAGGGATATGGCAGAGGATGTTGTTGGACCAAGACCTCCACAAGAGCAGAGCATTGATGGAGAAATTGCCTGGCCTGTACTGAGGGCCATGATGTACACCATGGCTTTTCAGTTGAAGGAAAGACTGAAGGATGATACATACCTTAGTTTCTTGAATGAGCAAAGGCAGCAACTGTTTTACCCAGTGCATCTTTGGAGTCAGGCACTGCTCCTTAGTACTACATGTTATCTCATTTAATCCTTGCAGGGTTCCCCTATAATACCTGCCATTTCACAAGCTGAGGCAAGATAATTGGCCCCAAGTGTCATCACTAGTAAATGGAAGAGTCAGGAGTTGAGCCTGGTTTATCCCAGAGATGGGGGAGGAAGGAGAAATGTTAATGTGGACCAGTGCAGGTGGTCCAGGTCATATCAGCACCATAGGCAGAAAGGAGGCATGGGGGAGAAGGTCCAGACAGATGTGGAGTGAAAAGTAAATGGCCAGATGTGTGAGATACTTCAGTGTGCATGATCAACCTTCATCTTAGGCAGAGCTCAGCTGCTTGGGTGAAAGGAAGGAATGAAAAGAAGGATTGAAGAATTGAAGGTGGGGAGGGAAACAACAGGTTTTGGTTAAAGTGGGCAGTTGTCCAGAGATAAGAGAGGAGGTATTTGTGTATAATATCAGCTAAGGAGGACGCTGGTAGAGTAAGAAATGTGCAAGTTTGGGAAAGGTGAAGGAGGTGGGAGCATTGGTGCTGAATCCAGAATGCAGTGGCAAATGTAGAGACCCCTGAATGGTGACAAATTCTTTTTTTAACATGCTGCAGGGAATTTGCCAAAGGGAAGAGGTCCTAAATGGAGCAGAAATAGAGGAAAACAGGCAAGGGATAAATATGTGCAGAATGAAGGAAGGAAATTAGGGAAAAGTGAGAGAAAGAGCATGGAAAGTGCGCTCCAGCACCACCCCATGATATGGGTTTGGGGATGGTGGCCTGCAGCAACCCCAAACAGGAGTGGAAAGGGGTGGAATCTGGGTCAGGTCAGGACCACTGGGAGGACCAGCTCTACTCAGACTATGATCACACTTAAGTCAGGCTCACCTGTACTCTGTTTCATCTGTAAAATGGAGTTAAGGACAGACCGCTGGATTTCCAATTATTTGGAAAGCACTACGACAGGGGAAGGTGCTCTTGTTAGAAAAGTGTGTCGATTTAGATAGGAACAGGTATGAACGAAAGTAGACGTGACCAGTGTGGATGCATATCTAGGAATGGTCGGGTAAATTACGAGATTCTCTACCTACCACCTTAAGGAGTTCTTGGCCGCTGCCCAGCCTCACGGCGAGGGTTAAGCGGCAGGAAACTGCGACTGGGCCGGTGGGATTCACTTGAGGTAGAGGAGCAAGGCCCTAGGTCCAGTTCAACTTAGCTGCAGTTCCTGTCTTCTCTGTCGCAGACCCCAAAACTTGGTCTGACACCCGCAGAACCCAGGCCCAGGCAGGGTTTAGCCAACGCATTTCTGCGGGGACCTTGCTTCAACAAAATCCCCCGTCATCTCATTCCACAGGAAACGAAAATCTCTTCCATCTGTGCGCCTGCCCAGCTCCACACCCCCGCCCCCTTAGTGATATGACTGGGTCGGGTCTTTTCCCCCATGCGCTTCCCCTTTTCCTAGACCAAGGGAGTAGAAATGAGTTGGTTAGGGACAGGAAAGCAGGACTGGGGAAAAATGGCCTGAGACAAAAAAAAAAAAAAAAAAAAAAAAGGAGAGAGGAAGAGATGGTCACAGAGAGCCAAAAAGATCCGGAGAGGCCAGAATGAGACGCGGGCGCTCAGCGCGAATTTTGTAATAATTCCTTCTCTAAGCGCGTTTCGGGGACTTGGCCGCAGTGCCCAGAGCTGGGTCTCCCAGGACGCAAAAGGCTTCCTAGGTGAGGTCCCCTAGACTTCTCCTCCTCTCGCTGCTGCCCCCTCCCCACCTCGCCCAAGGGGGCCGGAACAGCGTCGGCGTGCAGGGGCTTTTCGGAGCAGTCAAGTGGAAAATAGACTTTAACCCGCTTTGTAGCTGCAGGGGCGCCGGGAGCGCTCTCCTGGACCAATGCTCTCGGCGTTCATGCGGGCCACTGCCAAGACCTGGCCTGGAGTCCCCGCAGAGTTGCGCAGCGCGCAAGGCCCCTGGCCACCCTGCGCCCTGATGCCCAACCAGGATATACGCACTCAGGCTGCGCTTGGGCTACTTCGCCTGACCCCTGCATGGACGAGAAAGCCGAACTCGCTTCAGTCCTCTTTCGCGGTGTGCGGGCAAGGGCCGAGTCCAACCTCCCCACCACAGCCCAGACCCCTGGAGGCCTCGGCACGGTGTTTTCTTGCGACCTGGAGGGCCCAGGTGGAAAAGTTTGCCGAGTACTAATTTTCATTGCCAATCGCCCTCTGACCCTCGCGATTGGTGCATGAAGAGAAAACTGGCCAGACCAGACTTGTCCGCAGTTCCACGGAGGTAAAAGGGAGAGAGAAGGGCGAAAGGAAAGAGGATGCTGCCACTGCCTTTCCAAGACGGCCGGTGTGTCCTCTGGGAAACCAACTCGAGGTGCTCGGTCAGCTCCAATTTAGGGCACAATGTCCCCGAGGTCCTGGCCTAGCCTGACCAGCGAACACTTAAAACACCAACCAGAGAAGGCAAGGAAAGCAGATCGCATTACGCCTGAGGCCCACCGTGCGGGTCGAAGCCACACGCCGCGCCAAAGCTGGGTAAACGGCAGCTTCTCGAGCGCCACGAAGTGCTGCTTGGGAGCTGCGGGATGACGGATCCTGCGGCTTCTCCCCACGCTGCACCGGCCTGGTCCCTGGTGGAAAAGAATGAATGTCCCATTTCCAGAGCTGTCCCCCCAAGACATCCAGAAAACATGAAACCTCAAGAACAAGGCCGCTGCTTCAGATAGCGGCTCCGGAAATGTATGGTGGGTAAATGGGAGGTCTTGCAGGTCAGGGAAACAGGGAGATGGTTCTCTGGAGAACCTATTTGTTGGACCCTAAACACCCACCCTACGTTCGGATCCAAGTTCTCTAAGAACTGAAATGACATCCTAGGACGATGGGAGAGGGTTCTACTGAGTTATGCACGAAGAAAGGGGTTGGAGTTTCTTCTCAAGCCCCACTCTCTTAGTAATCTCACTTCGGCCCCAGCGTGGGTGCAGATCGCTATGGTAGCCACTAGACTCAGCTAAAGGGCGGAGTAGCGAGCAGAAGCCAGTGTTGGGGCGAAGGACTGGGAGGAGTAGAGGGGTGGGTGGGGGAGGGAGTAGATTATCCGCAAAGGTTCCAGTCCGGTTTTTGCCTCCGACTGCGGACTCCATCCCCACCCGCCGTCCCTCGCCCCGCCCTGCCCCGCCCCCCACCTTGGGGCAGGTGAGCGGTGGCCAATGGGCGAGCGCGGGGCAGGTGCCCGCTAACTCGCGCCTAGCAGCGCTGCGGCCCCGGCTTGGCGGGGCAGTGCTGGGAAGGACACTGGCGGGGGTCGGTCGTGGCGTGACTTGGAAGGAAGAGCGGCGAGCACAGCCCCTTGGGTGGTAGAGGCAGCTCGCAGCGTCGCACACAGCCCGCGCCAGCGCCGGCGCCGGTGCCGGTGCCGGGAGCAGCCCGCTCGGCCGCAGGGGCCGACGCTCCTGGCTGTGTGCGGTGGCCCGACTCCTAGCTAGCTCGCTCGCACACCCCTCACCTCTCCGCGCCTGGCTTGCAGGCGAGGGCCCAGAGCAGGCGGGCGGGCGGGCGGGCGGGCGGGGGAGGTGAGGGGTGCGGGTGTGTGTGCATGTGCTTGACTGGGTGCACACCCCGCAAGGCGGCAGCGCCAGGACGCGGAGCGCTCTCCGGAGCCCCGCTGCCTCGCACGACTGCGGCGGCCGCAAGCATGTTCCAGCCTGCGGCCAAGCGCGGCTTCACCATAGAGTCCTTGGTGGCCAAGGATGGTGGCACCGGCGGGGGCACTGGCAGCGGTAGCGCAGGCTCCCATCCCTTGGCGGCAGCCGCCTCAGAGGAACCTCTCCGGCCCACGGCGCTCAACTACCCTCACCCCAGCGCGGCTGAAGCGGCCTTCGTTAGTGGCTTCCCCGCAGCAGCCGCCGCGGGTGCCGGCCGCTCCCTCTACGGAGGACCGGAGCTCGTGTTCCCCGAGGCCATGAACCACCCAGCGCTGACGGTGCACCCGGCGCACCAGCTGGGCGCCTCCCCGCTGCAACCCCCGCACTCCTTCTTCGGCACCCAGCACCGGGACCCACTCCACTTCTACCCCTGGGTGCTACGGAACCGCTTCTTCGGCCACCGCTTCCAGGGTGAGTGCCCTCGCTGTGCCCGACTGGCCAGCGTCCGTGCCGCAACGATGCTAGGGAGGCAAGGGGGACGTGCGGGGCTGTGCTGTTTAGAAGTTGTTGCGGAGAAGGCTGGATTCCCAAGCCGGGTAAAGTCCTACGGGATCTATTTGCGTTCTGCTGCGATGGTATCCCACCCCGAGAGTGAGGTTGGGACCCACCAGGCTTTCCCAGGAATGAGGCCGGTTCGGATGCCTAGCCCAGGCGCATCCGTGGAGCCTCTCCTGACCCTCCCTCTGCCTGCCTTACTCTTTCCCAACAAAGCCAGTACCATTCCGGAAAGCGCTGGGCTCTCAGCCCTCCATCCGTCCCAGCTTGAACCGGGACCATACTTTGCTCTCACGCTCGCCACCAACTCCCAGGAAGCCTTTGCTCTCGCGTCCCGGCAGGGAAAAGTTCACCTGGCTCCGTGGGAAGGAACATGGGGAGGGCGAACTGCTGAACTGCAGAGTTAATGTTCAGTGTGAAGTGCTCCGCTGTCTTGAGATGTTTCTCACAACCTTGGCCCGGCTTCTCCAAATCACACATAATCTCTTGGACCCAGGGTGGCAAAGGTTTGCAATAAGCAAACTGGCTTCCTCCGTCGCTGACCTCCTCGGGGAACCCACCCGGCTGCTGGGGGCCCACAACAGTCCTCCCGATTAGAGGACAAGGTAGGAGGGCTTTTAAGGTCATAGTAAGTCCTACCTCTCTGTTCTGCATTGGGCAGTCAGTTTGCTAATTAAGATCCCCTACAAGCTTCACACACACACTTCAATTATCTGACTTTCCCAAAGAGAGTTGTATTTGTTTTCTTGAATTTGTTGAAGTTTCTTTTTCTTTTTTTTTTTAAAGACTAGGTTTGATTTGTGCAGTAATTGCTTTAGTTCCCAGTTCTATTTTGTTAGTTTAGACTGGATCCCAGCCTTATGAGGTTCCATTGCTTAGAGGGAACTAGGTAATTCGGTTTTTAGTGCAACAACGAAAAGACAAGGCTGAATCTTCGACTTCAGGAGCTACTCTGATAGTAAGCCAGGAGGTCTATACAGTCCAAGTAAATTAGATGTTTGGTACAATTACTTAGATAATAAAAGCAAAATGGTCTCTTGAAGCTTTGAGTATAGCTACTTGACTGTCTCAGAGAAAGTCGCTAGTCAGGGTCTTGATTTGTCAGTCAATTATCTCAGTCACACCAGGCCAATAGTTACTTATCAGGCAGCTCCCAGGGATCCAGAGAATGTAATTACTTCAACAAGAATTTTTGTGGGCAGACTTGTCTCTTCTGAGGATTTCAAAGATTTGCCCAAATCCAAATCCGTGTGGCAGGGGGAGCTACGATGCTTTGGGTAAGAATTCCTGTCACTTAAAAATCAGTATTTACTAATAAAATGAGGTTTTATTCAAATTTAGCAAACTACCCGGGTTCCTGGTGGGCTCTATCCGGCGGCTGCAGGGTAGGGAGTTGGGTAAAGCGACAGGGGCTAGGAGGACAAGGCGCGGCGGTTATTAAGCCCTGTCCAGGGGCTCAGGTGATCCGGCGATGACCTCCGGAGGGGCGCCTTCCACTTCAGATCCCACTCCTGCCTTTCACACCTCGGGCCCCACCCGCGCTGACCCGTGGCACCGAGGGCCGGAGGCGCCTTGTGAGAGATTCAGCTCCGGTTCTGAGGATCCCCAGCCAGACGAGGCCAGAGTAAATTCTCAGCAAAACCCTCCCGGAAATTGCCGCTGCTTCCCGAGCCACGGGTCCCAGCGGGTACGTTGTTGTGTTGCACAAACGGTTAGATTTTGTTCTCAAGAACCGTGTAGGACACGGAGATGGAGCCAAGTGTGGTCGCATTTTCAAACTCAGAAATCCTATGGGTACTGAAGGACTTTTCGAACCCGGAGATTCTGTGGCCGTGGAGTCCATCGTTGTAACGGATGGCCGATGGGAGGTCCCGGTGTCTGTGCGTCCTCCAGCCCCAGCAGAGCCTTGTGCCTGGGAGCCCAACCGTCCCTGGTCCTCCGGCGCCGTGTTTTCTAGAGAACCGGGTCTCTGCGATGCTCATTTTAGTCCCGTTTTAAGGCAAGAAACGAAACCCTACAGGAACGAAAAGGAAACATGTCTGCGCCCTGCGCGCAGCGCTCTGGGCAGCGTGGTCCCGGCGTGCGGGGAAGCGGCCTCTGCGTTTAGACTGCGGAAGAGGAAAAGCCAGAGTGAATGGTCAGGAAGCCTGGGGCGGGTCGCGAGGCTCGAAGGGGAGGAACCCGGGAAGACGGAGGTTGGCTGCATTTCGTTGCCATTTCTCGACGATTCGGAAGTTTCCGTACAGGGGAGCAGCACCGGGAAGGGACTGTGGAAGACCAAGGCCTCCCGGACAGGCGATGGTGCTTCAAAGAGCGCCTTTGTTCGGATTAGGAGGAGGCGGAGGAATTAAGTCTCCGCTGCTTGGTCTGCCTTTTCCATGTCCTACCCCCAGGCCACTCCGCTAAGTCCACCGGCCCTGAGCCCCAGTCGGCCGCAGCTTCTCCAGCGAGGACTGCAGCTTGATCCCTAGCTCTCGCTTCGGGCAGCCTCATTCCTGGCAATCTCTATTGCTAGTTCCCAGCCATTGCCTTGAAGAGGCCCGCAGGAAGAGGCTGTAGGAAAACAGGAGGAGGGGGGGGATGTTCACTTCCTAACTCCAAGGAAGGCAGTGCCAGTCCTTTCCACTTTTCCACCTGTCCTAATCTGAAACCGACAGCCTATTTTCACAGCCTGGAATTACTGCAGCCAAACAGGCCGCACCCAGGATCGAGCTTGTTTTCCCTTGGCAGTCCAGTCAAGAGAAATTTCATGAAGCCGTGTAGGAATGGCTCGAGGTGGTAGGAAGGGATGAACCCCTTTCCAGAGGTCAGGGTGAGAGGGACCCAGGTACATCGACACCCCTGTCCTTACAGAAGTATTTAACAATTGATGTGCGCCTGGGGATGGCTAGTTCTGTGCTAAGCATCCATTTTTCCCCCACTGGGAAAAGCCCTGCTACTTTTGGAGTCAAATAACCTATCATCGTTTTTCTGCATCTTGAATAATTTTCCAGCCTCCTGCTTCTTCATGGTTGGGTTAGAAGAAGCCCTATATTTATGCACATGCATAAACATGGACACAGACAGGGGCACATGTTATCCACCGCAACAGGACATCATAATGCACTGGGACCTTTTTTTTTTTTTTTCTGTGAGTAGACCCCAAGCAACCTAGCTTTCCCTAACACTAGCCAGATTGAAGGCAAAGAAGCTTGTAGGTCAGAAAGACCGTACTTCTTGTTGCCATCCTCTACTCTGAGTTTAAAAAGTCAAACACAGAACACTCCACTCCACCATACAGGTGACTGACACACACCACAGAATTACCAACAGCCATTAAGGTAAACACACTGCAACAAAGCACAATCTTCCTTTCTCGCTTCCAACTTCCCTGCACACCTCTGCACCCCACTCACACCGATACATGCTGCAACCTCACTTCTAGCCAGCCTAGGCCAGCCTATGGCAGCCGGCAGCTGAGACCAAACTCTTTGAATACTGGGATGAGCCAGGCTTTTTCTCTCCCTCTCTGGCTCATTTGTCCAGAGGAAACCCCTGTTGAGACTTCTGAGTGCAGGATGATGTTATTATTTTGAAGCACTTCATTTTAACATCATTAAAAAGTTTCCCATGCACCTCTCCCGCCTTACCCTATATTAAATATTGGTTCTCACTCCAGAGACTTTAATCCTCCCTATTCCCCCTGGAGCAGATTCCTCATTTTTCTCCTTTTACCCCTCTGTGGCAGGCCACCTCCTCTGATTATCTGTTTCTCTATCCTCAAACTTCTCTGCCTTCAGCCAGGCATGATGACCCTAGGTCTGATATCACCTTGAATGGGTTGGTGGGCAGGTGTCCCTCCTTTAACTCCCTGTGATGTGGTCATATTCCTTTTTGTAGTAGCACAGACCCAGCCGGTTGAAATGGACAAGGTGACTGGAAGTTAGTGAGTTTGTCTCCTCCCCAGGCACTGGCAACCCAATCCAGGGCAACTGTATTCCATAGAAAACCCCAATAGTAAGGTTGACCTGTGTAGGTCTCCAAACCCAGGGTCTTGGAGAAAGTAAGTTCAAGCAGTTGCCACCAACAGAAAATACCAACAGTTAGTTACCTGGAGAGTTTTCACAAGGGCATCTCAATGATGTGCCTCCACTTCACTTACAGAGGTGTTTCCAGAGATGGGAGATCTCACTTTAATTGTCCAGCATTGTCTTAAGAGCAAAACAGCAGGTCAAATTGAGTCAAGCCAATAGCCATTGCTGAAGAAATTAATTGGATCAGTCAATCTCAATAGCTAACTGTCAAAACATTCCATCTAGTGCTCTGTGTTGATGGTGGGTTGAGGGACTGTTACATGCCACTGTGTGAGGAGCCGTGGGTAATATTGTCAGGGCTTGTTTCAAGTTTGTGAGCCTGTGCAACTAAGACAGAGATTGTGTGAGGGACTAGTGGAGCACAGGCTGTAGGTAGATGCCTGTTTTGAATTTTGTGTTCCTGACCCTGCCCCAGCCTCATCCAGTCCTGAGTGTAGGGGCTGAGTCCAACATTTGTCAAGGGCCAGTCACATTCTGAA
Source organism: Castor canadensis (assembly GCF_047511655.1). Lineage (NCBI taxonomy): Eukaryota > Metazoa > Chordata > Mammalia > Rodentia > Castoridae > Castor > Castor canadensis. The sequence goes on from NC_133397.1 coordinate 63,126,470, forward strand.
AAATGCTGTACAGTAAACAGAAGGAAAAGACAGTTGGGAGGCTGAAGCATATATTTACACTATGCCCATGCAAAAACCAATATATCTATATCTATATATATTAGAAAGATGACATCTAGATATTTATTCCGATGTTTCTACAGCACAGTACTATTCAAGGAGGAAGCAGCATCTTTTCCCACCAGGGATCAGTAAATTTGCTGTGAGGATGGCTTTTACCCTGGAGGCTAGCCTCCACATAGTCTAAGACTTGGGGACAGAGAGGTAGAGTAAGGGGAATCAGAAGCCCAATTTTAGATCTCCAAAGTTTTCCTATATGGTTGACCTTGCTTCCCGTGGCCTCCTTTTACAAGAGGCAAAATATAGCCTGGTCCTCGTTGCCAGGAGTTTTCAATGGGGCTAGCAGCCCCAGCATTTAGCTGCAAGAGTAGTTTGAACAGGTGTGAGGAGAGCTTTCTAGTTCCTGAATCTGCTTGATATGGGCGTGTCTAACGGACTTGCTGCTCTCCTTATCACCTTCCTAGCAGTCAGGCCTACTTTCATCCTGGAGGGAGATGATTCTAGACCAGTTCATTAAAAGCAAATCGTTGGGGTCGGGGTGGAGGCAGTGCCTCTGGGAAAGGCGAGAGAGCCAAAGGACTTTGCCTATGCGTTGGCTTTTTCCGGCTGCTCCATGCAACGTGGGTTTGGGCCAGTCTGTCCTTCATCAGGCCTGGGCTCGCCTCTTGGCCCAAAAGAATGGTCAGCAGTGATGTGATCACGCGCGTCCCGGGCGGGAATAGCTCTGGAGTGTGGAGGGGTATTGGGAAGCGGGGTGGACCTCGGCAGCAAAAGGAAAAGGAGGCGGGTGTCAAAGACTTGCAGAGCTAGCAGAACGCTCAAGGGCGCGAGAGCTGGGAGGGAGGCCGGGCTTGGCCGCCAGGCTGCGGCTCACCCCCCCTTCTCTCTGTCTATACCTGCGTGTGCTGCTGTCGCCACGGGGCCCCCCAGCCAGCGACGTACCCCAGGACGGGCTGCTTCTGCACGGGCCCTTCGCGCGCAAGCCCAAGCGGATCCGCACGGCCTTCTCGCCCTCGCAGCTGCTGCGGCTGGAGCGCGCCTTCGAGAAGAACCACTACGTGGTGGGCGCTGAGCGGAAGCAGTTGGCCGGCAGCCTCAGCCTCTCCGAGACTCAGGTAAGAACCACCCTGTGCCAGGTGCGGCGCCCCGAGGACGAGGGGCGGAAGGGTGCGAGGGTCTCTCCCGCCGGGTTCCAAAAGCCACCCCGAGGCTCACGTCCTAGAGCCCCCTCCCTCGGGTTGTCCTAGCTACCGAGACCGGGACTTTCATCAAGCGCTAAGACCCAGCAGGAGGCACAGTTGATACCAGCCCTATTTGGGTGTCCAGCTCAAAAAGCCCCATAGGAAGGCCAGGTTACCTCTCTAGCAGCAGCGCTGGCAGCACGGATTTCAGCCCCGAGACTGCCAGATCTTAGCCTCTCTCCCGCCACTGTGGTGGGGCGCTCCCGAGCTGCGGGATGACCCGGCCTTCCCAGCACTGGCTGCGCTGCTGTTCGCGGGCAAAGCTGGTGAGACCTCGGCTGCCCGCCAACACGTGTGGCGTGGGGCGACGGCTCAGGAGGGGGCCAGCTTCTTCCTAGGATCCCAGGGTGGTTCAGATCCCTGCGCAGGCTGGCAAATAGGGCCCCAGGAACCGCGGTGTGCGCGCCGGGTAACTTCTGCGTGACCTGAGGTGGGTCGGTAGTCTAAGCACTCAGGCGCTGCTCCATCACTGCAAGGGCTGCCGAATGGGAGAGGGAGGAAGCTCTCTATTCGTGGTGACGGGGCTTAAACTGGGTGAAGTTACAATTGCCATGCAGTGTTTTGAAATTGATAGTTAAAAAAAAATCAAAGGAGATGGGAGTTTTCAGGGAGGCAGATGGGCGGATTATAAGTACTTTGCTACCAATATTGTCTGGAAGCACCATTCTGAGCGCTTCCTCCACCCGGGTCGGATTGCTGGAGCAACCCTCAACCCAGCTACTGCCCCGGAGGCGGGTTTTAGTGTCTGGGGAGGAATTTGGGCCCTGCCCCATCTCCTAGATTTGTGAACGAGAGAGGTGAGCTCCCACTGCCCAAGCAGCTTTCGACCTGCTGGCATCTCAGCTTCTGCTGTTCTTTCCTCCCCATTTTGGCCCCTGTTACACAACCACCCCCTCTCCAGCAGCCTTCGGGCTCCCCATTACCAGCAAGGGTAGGAAAGGGTAGGGAGACGGAGACCCTATCTGCATCCCCAGCGCCCTGCTTGGAACTCGGTCTCTGTTCCTGGCATTTTTGTTGCAGTGTCTGTCTGATGCCCCACTTAAGAATCAATGCATCGTTCCCAGCTTCACCATGCGCTTTCAGATTCGCTAGTTGCTGTGCTAACTGCAGAGAAAAAGCTTACAAGGCAACAGTTAATTTAAAAAAAATGTTTTAAAGAAACCTATGTTTTAAAAAATAAGCTAATAATATAACACCTCTTTTCCCTCCTGGCAAATTGTTGTTTAAAACAAGGTGTCAACTTAAGAATGGTGTTTATAATTCTAAAAGTAATGTTTATTAAATTTTAATTGCAGATATGTAAGAAAACAAAGCAGTTTATAATCTCACCACCCACAGATTAGTGCTTGTTGAAATAATGTCATTGTTTTCAACTTTCAATATTTTAGCTCAGTGATAGTATTTTTAATTAACTTTCTTTCAAACTGAATCTAGCTGCATGTCAGTATTTGCTCCTAACAATGTCAGTTAGTAATTGGACTGATTGTTTCTTTCATTTTTATTATGAGACATCTCAAACATATATTTAGAACAAAACCAAATATAATAATGTAACATATCCAGCTTCACTAACTATCAGAACTCATGGCTAATCTTGTTCCTTCCATAAATGAGCTGCTTTTTTTGCATATAGAATGAAACAACAAAAAACGACAGAACTATATGGGTGGTTTGAGCCTGCAGAACCTCCTGTGTCTACCTGTTTAAGTGAAAATACTGAGATGAGAAGTGGGCCAGAAAGATGTGACTTCCTGCTTCCTGAATGACCTTGGGCAAATTAATTGCTCAACCTTTCTCAGCTCTGGTTGCTTCATCCAGAAAATAGTTTGTTCCAGGAGTAAAGGCCCCTAATATAAACCCAAATAATATCCATTCCTATTCCCAGTCCCTTTCTTTCCCTTCGTTTAGAGTTATATGTCAAATTATTGGCATAATAAAGTCCAAACCTGGGTGTCCCTTGTGCCAGTGTTCTTCCTGTCACATCCATCAGAGCTGTCTTCTGTTGCCCTCATAACTTAAAATTGGGTCTAGTCAGTATAATTAACTAATTATCTATCTACCTCTCAGAACTTATCAGAAAAACTTACCTGTGATTTTCAGGTATCAGCTATTGGACAAGCACTGGTTACTTCCATCAGCTCCCTGCCATGTATTCCTACTATCAGTACTCACATTTGTCATTCAGGGCTCTCTAATCTGTCCCTTGGATATAGCTGTTTTGTATCTAGCCACCTACATCTATCTGCTCTTATTAAATTCCATCCCACAAACGAGTTAATTTATATTTTCTATTAATTACTTACAATAATTCCTATTGACCCATCTATTGATTGTCTCCTTATCATCTGTTTTGTTTCATCTTCTATGTGAACACCATCCATCTCAAACTTCCATCTCTGTAGAGCTATTAGTAATTGACAGTCTATTTATATGCTTGCTAATAGTTATCTCATCAGATCTGTCTTTCTCTTCTCTGTGGGTCTCATTGCTGTGTCTGTGAGATTGAATGAAATGAACTGTTGTATTCTTTCTAATCCTGAGTTTCTCAGGCTCATCTATAATCTACTCTTCTGTGTTTCTATATAATCCCTCTTCCACATTCTCAGAGCTTACAGTATATCCATTACTTATTCTAATAAGCATCAAACTTTGCTGTTTTTACTTGTTTAATTATCTGTCATATCTAAATGTCAATCTGTAGAACAGCTACAGTCACCCAGTCACCTCTCAGGGAGGTTTTGTTTTTTTTTTTTTTTTTTGTGGTACTAGGGTTTGAACTCAGGGTCTACACTGTGGGCCACTCCAGATGGGATCTCATGAACTATTTGCCCTGATTGGCTTCAAACTGTGATCCTCCTGATCTCTGCCTCCTGAGTAGCTAGGATTACAGGTGTGAGCCACTGGCATCCAGCTTTCAGGGGAATCTTAAAATACAGATTTCCAGGCCCCATCCAGGAGATTCTCTTGGGAGGTCCAGGATGGGGGTTCAGCAAAAAATTTTTAAAGCAACTCTCTGGATGATTCTGATGAAAAATAGGTCTGAGCGTCTTAGTTGTGGGAAGCAAGAGTCCAAACCTATTTTGGTCAGCTCAGTGGTCAGCCTGTACTGGATGAATGGGCAAGTTTCTTTTGATTCCTCACATACGTGAACATATAATTTATCAGTCATTGCCCTTGCTGTCTGCTGTCAGTGGTCCCCTCCTCTCCTCTGTCTATCTTTCTATCTTTCCCATGCACTTTCAATGATGTAAACATCAGTCTATGGATAAAACTTCCAGAAGGGTTAAGCAGATCAGTGTGTATGTGAACTCAGCACTCACAGAACCTCAGCACAATGATGTGGGCAACCCGTACCACTACATTGGTGTAGTGCTGTATAGTTTAGCTGGGAGTGGGGTATTTGTGCTGGGATAGCCAGTGGGTCAACCCAGGAGCTGGAAGGAAGAACCCTGGGAAAGAGCCATCTCTCCCTTCTGGTTCTAATTCTTTGCTACTCACAGCTGTAATACAACTGGCGTATGACCACCAAGGCACCCATCTAAGCTTTAGTCCAGGTGACTGGTTAGGCAGACTTGGGTTTGGGCCTGGTCAGGGCCTTGAGCACTATGAGTATACTCTGTGTGTGTGTGTGTGTGTGTGTGTGTGTGTGTGTGTCCACAATGTGGGGGCACATGTGAGTTTACTGTGATTGATGCCCAAAGGTGATATCACAGGTATTAATCAGATGCTAGTAGGTAGTCACATACATGAGTGCCGCTTGAATGCTTCTGTATATGTGTGTTCAGGGAGGGCACACGTTAGTTTTCGGGGGAGTGAAAGCACCTGGTTGCTCCTGGATGATCAGCTGGTCAGTGTTCCAGCTCCCTATCTTGCTCTGAATAGATCAGCATATGTCTCTTAACCTTGCCTGGCTTTGACTTTGGCTGAGCTATGAGAGAAAAGGGTACAGAAATGTGGTCCTTGGCCTTGAATGGACCTCATTTAGTGGTTGAGGTAAAATTCAACATGTGGACATTTGCAGGAAATGCACAGGATGAATAGCTGGGGCACCCATGAGGTCTCAGTTGTGGAATGAAGGGGACTCAGGGGAGATAAGAAAGGACAGAAGACTCCCAGGAGGCCTCTGACCTGGAAGGCTTGAGTGTGTAAACTTATAGGTTGGAGGGAAGGAAGGGGGAGGGTTTGAGGTGGGCTGGTTAAAATGGAGAAGGAGTTGTCAAGTCCAGCTGCCATCTTGGAGCCTGAGAGCAAGGAGAGAGGTTTTGAGAGGCAGGAATGTATAGTCACCTACCTATGTGGTTTCCCCACAGATGCATGGAAAGGAGGTTTTTAGGGGTCCCTCCTGCTCTGCCCTTTGGGGAATGGATGAGAGAGAAATCCGAATGACTTGAATTTTAGAGAGCTTTGCTGCTAGCTGTCAGTGATTCTGGGATTATACATCCTTTCTTCTAAGTCTTGGCTCTTCTCTGAGAATTTCTGCATCTCTGACATTCTAGGAGTCCTGTGTGGAGGGGGTGAAGAGAAAATAAGGGAGAATGAAGTGGTTCTATGGGACAGGGGACATGGTCTTGAGGAGGGAGACAAATTTTTGTGATATCTCCCTGAGACTGAGGGTAAAGGTCCAGGATGGGAAAAAGGAAGAGGACTCAAGAAGTCTTAGGAAAAGTTAGGGTTATGGATGGTAGAGAGTTGGAAGTGACCTCAGCTTGGTTGGGTGAATGTTGAGCTTAGTACAGGATTGACTTGACTCTGAGAGTGGGAACACTGACATAATCAAGTGATAGGAAGTGGAGCCCCAGGGGAGAGGGCAGGGAGGACAGCAGGCTGAGAGGTAACTTGATTGGTGTCTCCAAGTTGCTATCTATTCTGAGGACTTTCTTTGTGTCTGAAGATGACAGAAAAGACAAGCTTAAATTAAAGCACAACAGATAACAGTCAAACATAAGGAGGAACTTCCTATGTCAGAGTTACAAGATCTTATAAGTATGTTTGGACTCCTTGAGGACAAGGCAGGTATTCTCTGGAATGGATGCAGGCACCTGAAGCCACAGACCCTCCCGTTTTCAATAAGCAAAGGTTGGGGGAGTGATGGAAACAAAGGAGTCAGACCTCCTTCATTCAAAACAGCAGATTATCCTAAAGAAAAATATGATTAGCTCTGAAATATTGGTTGGAGCTGTGGTTTGCTTTTTATTTCATTGACCCATTAATTCATTCATGTATTAATACATGCATGTCTTCATTCATAATGCAGACACTGACCAAACCTCTAATGAACTGATGTGTTCATTCATCCAGAGCAGATTCACATCTTTATCCTTCTTGACTCAAACTGAGCCTTGTTCCTCTCAATAATGGTTCTCTCTCCCCCAGCTTTCTCCCAGAGATCATTAATCCACTCTACTGTACTTACCTGGTACTTTTTCCTGATCTCAGTAACAGTGACTCCCAGCTATGTACTAATCTATTTGTATGTCTCCATCTTCTCAAGAGACTATGGGAGTGTTGGTGGAGTTGCTCAAGTCATAGAGCACCTGCCTAGAAAGTATGAGGCACAGAGTTCGAACTCCAATACCAAGAGAGAGAGAAAGACTGACAGATGATGAGAATCTGGAGAGCCAAAGCAGTAGATTACTTGGCTTCTACAATGCCAACTAAAGGAGAAAGTATCCACTAAACAGCCCTCCCCCCAAAAAGGATGCCACCTCTCCAGCATGTCTGTTGATCATCTCCTATTTTCCATAGCTGGCCATGGTACCTCTTGCTTAGAGTGCAGTGCTAGGTCATTTCACCTCTGTCCAGATAGATGACCATATTTGGAACAGGTTTTCTTGGCCCTGGAACTCTAAAGCCAACTAACTTACAGCTTTGGTTCTCCAGAGTCCCATAGTCTGGTGAGAAGATGGAGATGTGCAAGTAGATTCATACACAGCTGGGGCGTCATTGTTACTGAGACCAGGAAAAAGTACTAAGGAAGTACAGACTGGTGATGGGGCAGGTTCTGTCTGTGAACACCTGAGCAGGATCTTAAAGGCCAATTGAGAATTCTGGGTTGGGTAACTCAGGCCAGAATGAAGAGTCTTGGGAGAGTCTGGCTTCACTAAGAAACAGGGACACTCACTGAGAGTGGGAGAACATAAGTCACCTCTCCTCAAACTCGGAGGGGCCAAATTGAGCAAGAGGGTCCTCTAATTAACATTATACTGATGGTCTTGGGGCTAGAGAGGTGGGTAGTTTGTTTGCATTGGGGTGGGGAGACACATACAGAATAGATACAGCCGCCTAAGACCAGCTCCTATGGAGCTGGCAGCCACACTGTGACCTGCTTTCCTTCTAGGTCCTCTGACCTTCCTCCGATCTCTAGGGAAAGAGATCTGGGTTTACCCTACATTTGCCTGCCTGGGTTAGTAAGGTCATGAGGTGTCACTATCATCTATCTCTTATTACAATTGACAGCCCAGTTCCTTTTTCTACCCAGGTAAAAAATAACTATTGTTATCAGCAATGCATTAGAGAAAATTTGGAAAAGTGAAGGAATAAAGAGAAGTCATCCACAATTTGGGTACATTCTCTTCTAGTATTTCTTCTCCATGCATAGATTTTGTTTTCACCATTGTGACCACACTGTGCCAATGCTGTGCATCTTGGCTTTTGCTCTAATATCATGAAGTCATAAGCACCCCTGTTATTACAGGCTCTGTAAATAGCATCTGGACACTTAGCCTAAGGCTGCTCTGCAGAAGATACAGGCTGCCTAGGAAGAAGGTGGTTTCCTTGTTTCTAGAGAGCTGCCTCCTTGTCCCCAGTATTTTTTTGGAGAAAATAGTCAGGATCTCCTTTCTCTTGCTGTGCCAGAACCAGCCCTAGCCTGGGAGTAGATCCTGTGCTGCAGTCGCAGACTGTGCTTTCCTTCTGTGGGGCAGTGCTGTTGGGCAATGGTAGCATGCTGGGTCTGTCCTGCTAGAGCCAATGTGATTGTCAGTGTCCCCTTCCTGAAAGGAGACTTGGGAGTGTAGGAGGAGGGAGAAAAAGAGCTACTATCCCTGGTGTTGTCCACCATCACCTAGAGATTACCCGCTGCCAGCCCACTTGGGCTTCTCAGAAATGACACCCTACGCCCAGCCCTGAGTCACACACAGGAGGCAGGGTGAGCTCATCCACCCACTGGCTGGCATTGTTAGTAGGCTCTGGGGTGGAGGGCAGGGGCTGGGCTGGCTGCCAATGGTTGTGCTGAGAACCATACAGGGCCTGGCAGCTCTGTGCCCAAGGACAGGTGGGCATAGAATCCAGAGTCCTGTGCCCAGAGCATTTGCCATCCTCCCCTGTCCACACAAGGAGAAATACATATGCTGTGGATTTGAACCCTGCCTGAAATAAAGAAGCCCTTTGTCCTCACTCCATCCATCAAGGCCAGGTACCTGACTCTTCCCGGGCCAGTTTTCCTGTCCTGGGCTAGCTGGTCTATAAGCACTGAGCCCCACAGCTGTCCCACCTCTACCTTAGTGGCCAGGCAGATGGCATAGTGAAACCCCTGGCAAGTGGGGACTGTTAGAGAGAACCAAGGAGGGGGTTCTGTCTTCTCCATGGAGGGGAAGAGAGGAAAGGTGTATGAGGCCCACACATCTTGGACCTGAAACTATCCCCAGGGTCAGGATGTCAGGCCTTCTCCTGCCTGGCTTTGCAGCTCAGGCCTATGCTTGGTCCAGGGGCTGGACTGAGGACTCTTTCTGAGGGCTACCCTCAGCCATGCCCTGGGTTTCAGTCCACTCCTCAGCATTCACCGCTGCTGTCAAAACTGAGGTGCTCACCACCATTCCACACACAAACTTACTAATGCCATCTGCACAGCTGCTTTTAAATGTGCTACCATTTCCTGAAAACCATCAGCCTTGCAATCGGCCCTCCCTTCAGGGACCATCTAGAACAGGGATATGGGAAGTGCCCTGGAGCTGCCAGGGTTCCACAACACATTTCTCCTGTAGATGAGAGACTTAAACACAAAGAGGGGAAAAACTTAGCTGAGGTATGTGTCCAGGCTCCTCCTGTCAACTTTGAGGAGGGTTTGCATCTGGCCTGGTTCTACAAGGCCAAGTGAAGCAAAGTGCCATTGAGTCAGGCAGAGTGGATGGACCAAGGCTTTCTCTGTGGTGTGTGGTGACACAGTATAGCTCCCAGGTCATACAGGTGAGGATGTCTGACATGTATCCTGGACACTGTAAACACTGGAGGAAGGGGAGGGAGAGGATGATTAGAGATATGACTCAGTTGGGGGCTTCCTGGAGAAGATTGCTTAAAATCACAGGCCTGCCTCTCCCCATCACAGAGTATGTTATTCAGTTTGTTTAGACCCTACCCCTACCCTGGTCGGGGCTCTAACTGCCTGACACAGAAAAGAGGAACTCATCATATTCCAATAGGAGCCTGATCTGTCCTCCAGAATTGCTCCTGCGTATTCCTGTGTAACCTGTTCCCCATGTATGGATGGGCACAGGGACCAGTGCTGTGGGGGTAGGAGGTGCAGAGCAGTCCCTGGAGGGCAAAACAGTACCCTGAGGTGGTGCCTCAGACACACCTCCTTGTTGTCCTTGTCTGTTCAAGGAGGACAAAAAGGGGTCATTGGTGGCTTTCAGATTACCCTGAGAAGCTAGCACCTGAGGGACTAGGGCTCTCCACCACCTGCTCTGTTTCACCTCTGATGTGGGGAAGGGGAATTCCACACAATGCTGCTATGAAAGGGTCCTGTGATACAGGAGACCTATAGGTAGCATGTGGGTTAGAGCCTCCGGTGGCAACTCCATGACCCTAGGAGTGGTCTGGCTGCCACAGGTCCTGCTCTTGGTGTGGATGCCACTTTTTAGTTATGAAGCCATGTCTACTCTGCCTCCTTGCAAAGCAAAGACTGTAGCGTCAGCCCTGGGGAACTCATTGGGGCCCAGGTGGTGGCTTGTCATAGTTTCTCACATTTACTGTTCACTTACCCTATGCAGAAGTGATGATTACCTCTTATCTGTAAATCAGTAGCGACCAGGACTGCTGGGCTCCTTCACCTCTGCTTGCTGGGGCTGCAGAAACCAGGATGCTCAGCAGCTCCACAACTCCTTCCCTTGTCTTTGTTTGAGAAACCAGAAAACTGTCCCTCCTTCTGGCCCAGTGTCTTCCTTTTGCCCCACCTCACTTGCACTGGAAGAGCAGTCCTCCAGACCCATCAGGTGGCAGCTGGCTAGGACAGAGGACCCTGGCTTGGGAGCCCTGACCCTCAGTTTCCCCAATCTGGCTCCTGGCTCGGCCTCAAGTGCTGAGTCCCCGTGGTACTTGGGAGCCTCTTGGGTGTTTCTCATCTGTGCCCCTCCCTCCCTGGCCCAGGTAAAGGTGTGGTTCCAGAACCGGAGGACAAAGTACAAACGGCAGAAGCTGGAAGAAGAAGGGCCTGAATCTGAGCAAAAGAAGAAGGGCTCCCACCATATCAACCGGTGGCGTATCGCCACGAAGCAGGCCAACGGGGAAGACATCGATGTCACCTCTAATGACTAGGGGAGCAACCATGAACCCATGAGGGCAGAGCACTGCTTGCTGCTGGCCAGGCCCCTGGGGGGCACCCAAGCTGGACTGTGGCCACTCCCTGGCCAGGCTGCAGGGAGACCTCGAGTCACAGCCCCACAGGGCTTGGAGCCTGGGGCCATCACTGGCAGAGGGACAAGAAATGGGCTGGTTGAGGCCTGGGACTGCTCGGCCTTCTCGATGGAGAGCCTGCCTGCCTGGGTGGGCCACCTGTCACTGCAGCCTCCCAGCTGCTCTTCATTTCTCTTATCTCCTTTTTGTTTTGATGCGTTTCTGTTTTAATTTATTTTCCAGGCACCTGCTGTAGTTCTTAGTGATCCCCTTGTGTCTCCCTTCCCTATGGGAATAATAAAAGTCTCTCTCTTAATGGCACAGGCATTCAGTTCCAACCCTAGAGCCTGCGGTGACAGATTACAGCTTTGGCCCTTGTGGGGGCTGATAGAGCAAGTGTGTTCAGGCTCATGGGGTCTGAGGCACTGGATGGGGCAAAGACAACTAACTGATCATCTCCTTTGGTGGTGGTCAGCTCTGGTCTCTTCACTCCAGCTCCACAGCAGGAGAAAATGAGGCTAGACGTAGGGCAGGACCACCCTGTGTTTGGAGAGAGGCTAGGTCCAGGTCTTTCCAAACTCATTGAGGGGTGGGAATATCAGGCCCAGGGAATATCCATGGAGGAGGGAGAAAGTGATATAAGGAGAGGGAATCTTTACACTTAGACACTTTGGTAGCTTCTCCAGCAAAGGAAAAGGTTGAAGGGGCACAATACACAGGAGATGAAAGTCTCAGCCCTAACTCCTGGCCCAACATGGATGCTTACATCCTTGGAGAACCCCTAGGCAGGTTACAACTCCAGAGACAGGGCTTGAGGCTGAGGCTGCACCAGTCCCTGAGGACTAGGGTCTCCCCAAACCAAGAAAGAATGACAAGGCAAGGCCCACTGAGCTCTTTTGTCCAATTGACCATCAATTTGTCGATTTGTCCTTAGTACTTGTCATGTATTAAGGTCTCTTTCATCTTGGAAAAGTATAGCCTGTATTCCTAACAGTCTTTCTCTGCCAACATCTGGACCTGCTTCTACTTCATCACCTCCCATGTGCTCCCCAGTCATCTGCTTTCTCCGCTGATGCTAATGACAGTCACCAACTACAGTCACCAGCCTCTCCCCTACTTGTGGCCAAACTCAACTGCCTCCCATCTGGGTTCACCTGCTCCCTGATCTGCTGGCCATGCCTCTGTGAGTCCCCCACCCTCTCTCATCATTTTGGTACTTCTGACACCTTCTCTAATGGTCTCTCTGAGTTCTCCCCAGCTACACCCATGCCTCGTGGCCTCTGTCCACCTTAGGTCAGTCCTTCTTCCTCCTGCCTCCCCTCTCTCTCTTCCTGGGGGTTCACATTCACTTCCAGGACTTCTCTGGCTCCCTGATTGGTGTCTCTAGCCAACCTCTGTTGAGGCGTGGACCACTGAGCCAGCCGTCTGCTGCACCCCATGACTCTCAGCATGGTCACAGCTAGATTCTCTCCCTACTGGTTCTCCTCCAGCATGGCCCACCTTGGCAAACAGCATAGCCATAAGCACCATTTCCCAGGGCAGAGGAAACCTGGGAATCTCCTTCAAGCTTCCTCCCCTGCTCCCCAGCCCCATTCATTCCCTCCTAGGCTATGGAGTCCAGACTGACTTCCCAGTCACACCCCTCCGTGCAGTATCCTTCAGCTGTCCCTGCCACCAGCCACGCTCCCTCTTCTTGCAGGGAGTGTGGGCACCATGTCAAGGCTAAGGCCCGCTCAAAGGGGCCCCGTGTGGTGGTTAGGATTCTCTTCCTCCCACCCAGATAGGAGCATGTCACTTCCTTCCTCAGTCCTGCATTCTGTCTGCACTTCTTTCCCACCCTGGGTCTCTCCTACCTTGCTCCAGGTGCACTCTGCTTCAGTCTCACTGGCCCCTGTCCCTGAGTAAGCCTCAGCTTTTTGCTGGGCTGTACTTTGTTTATGCTGTTCTTCCCTCCTGGGCTGTTGCTGAGTATCCTGTGGGTGCCTGATCAATGTTGATTGCACTGGGAAGATGTCAAAGGCCTAGAAGCCTTGTTGCCCAGGCCATGTGCAACTGCTAAGAACACAGACCCAGATCCCACTGGGCCTCTCTACTCTTTCCCCACCTCACTGGACTCACTTGTTGAGTCAAGTACTAGAAACCAAAGGGCTTTATCTCATCCCCACACCTCTGTCCCTTCCTCCACTATCCAGGAATGTGTCCCTGACATCTTAAAAGGGTAAGTCCAGGTTAAACCCACAGCAGTTCTCCCTACCAAGCAGGGGAGGTAACCTCTGAGGTGCATGTACACACAAGTAGGGGTGAGAGGGAGAAGAGGCATCCTTTGGGCCCCAGCGAATGGCAAGGGAGATGGGTAATCCTTTCCTCTTATGATCCTGTCTTGCTTGATGGGGGAGGGGTCCAGGAAGATCACAGCAGAGTACCCCATCATGCAGATAAAGGGCTGGAAAGGACCAAGGAAACCTGCCAATCTTCCCAGCCAGGCCTGTGAAGCGGGGTGGGGAGTCCCATCCATCCCCCATGTTGTGCCTCTCCCGCAGACGGTAAATATTGGTGTTGTGACTTCATTAATAAAGGCTTCTGTGAGCCTGAAAAACATGGAATCAGGATGAACTATTTTCTGAGCTGTGGGCTTGCCAGGTTTGCTAATTTGGGAGTTTTTGGGCCCTCTCCAGGGAACAAACCAAAGTCTCTCTCAAAGAGACGCAGATGCAGCCGAGAAGGGAGAAGACAGGACTGCTGCTCCCTCCCCTCTCCTCGATGGCTCCTCCTGTCTGAAAAGCAGGGCCTGCAGAGGGCCAGGACAAATGGACATTGGCCTGTTGGCCTCCTTGGTGTGTGTGTGGGAGCTGATGGGCCAGGCAACCCCTGAGTGAGCTTGCTCACCATCTCCCCTCTGCTGCACTGGCCTCCTAAGGCTCTACAGAATGATGGGTTGACTGTTCTGTACACCTGTAAGAGCAATCAGTTGCATGAGGCTTGAGTGGTGCATGTGCAGGGAGTTCTTAACTCTTGTGGCCAAATCCACATATCTCACTTCCAGGGTACAATGTTTATACATCCTCTTATCTGTGGAACTTTCTGGAATTGGTCCCCATGGCCTTCATAGCAGCATGGCACGTGCTCTTAGCATCTCTCCATCTCTACACAGACTCCTCCTCACAGGTGCTTCCCATGTGAGGCGTCAAGCAGCCCTCACCAAGTGAGCTAAGCTCTGTCCAGGAGGGAGCCATGTTCTGTCCAGTAAGGAGCCAGGCCTCTCTTGGACCCTTGCTCCAGGGAAGCCGTGGTGGGGAGGGGAGGAGGGCCAGCAGGCTGAGTGGTGCAGACCCAGCCAGCTTTCCTGTCAGACTGCGCTGCCAAGGCGGAGCCAGACATCGGGAACAGGTTTAACCAATTACCCGAGCGCCCCATCTGCTGTCTGGGGTTCGTGTGAGGGTGAGTGCATGTGAGGGTGTTTGGAGTGTCTGAGAAGGCTGTAGGCGTGTGTGAGAGTGTGACTGTGTGGGTGAGTGTGGGCGTGCGGCTATGCCTGCATGTGCTGTGCACGTGTGCAGTGTGTGGCTGCATGTCCTGGTCACACCTCCTCCTTTGTTCAAGACCATGGCTAGCAGCCTTTGGTCTTCCTAACCCCACAAAGACCTTGGAGTCTACATGGAGAACCCACCCAACACTCCACCCCTCACCCCCTACTTTCATCACTGCCCATTCTCAGGGCTTATCAGAGCTCCGAATTGGGCCTTCTCTCAAATCACACATCCAGAGTCCTTTCCTATCAGGCAACAAGTTGTTCACACTGGCCCATTCACTTTCCTCTCCACACCAATGGGAGACCCACACCCTCTGTTCTCCTTCCAACATGCCCTTGTTCCACTTTTCTCAGTTGCACCCACCTGGCAAAGTCACAAGTCTGCTTGGACTCACTTCTTGGCTTGCCCTTGCAGTGAGCTCATGAGAACACCAGGTGACTGCATAGGTAGTGCCCCTCTGTGTCTGGGTACCAGTCTCTGAAGCCTCATCCCTGTATGAAAAAGTCCGCTCCTACATTCCACAGGAGAGGTCTCAGACTGTCACCTTTTTCCCTAAACCTCTTCCTCCCTGCTCTTAGCAGAGGACTTCACTCCATCTTCAGAGGAAAAAAAAGACAACCCTGGTGAAGGGAACACCCTTGTGTCAGTCAGACAAGGTACCTTTGAACAGGATATTTGAGGGAGAGGAGGGGTTAATAAAGGAACAATTAACAAATTTGGAAAATCCATGAAGAGTGTTGCAGCACCCCAGAGCAAGTAACAATGAGGAACCCATATGTCCCTTAGGCCTGAAGGGATAGGAGCTGTGGCCAGAACTGGAGAGGACAGTTGGTTAGGGAAGTCCCCAGACAGAAGCTGTGACCTGTGGTAGACAGAAGGCCACAGAAAGCAAGAGGGAGGAGAGGGGTAAATTCTCCAGTCTCACTACTTCAATCCTCCACTTTCCTGCTGGTGGCTCCCACTGGGGGAAGCAAGACAGCAAGTCCAGACAAGCCTGCCTCCCATATGAGTCCACCTCCCAGGAAGATGTCATGGGCAGAAAGGCGCAGATGGATCTGAAGGGGTCTCACACTTGACTCCTCACTCTCACCCCATTATTCAGCCCATCTTCTGTTACCACCTGCAGCCTTGCTTTCCTTCTGGAGAATCCATGAGATCGCTGACTTGGGCTCCAGAGTCTACTTGTCTACTCCTGGATCACTGGAGTAGAGCCCACCCTACTGATCTCGTTTAAACCTAATTACTTCTTTAAGATCTTATCTTTGAATGCAATCATATTTCAAGATACTGGGACTTGGGACTTTATCATATAAAATTTGAGAGGACATGATTCAGCTTTCTTGGCTGAGCTTCCTTGGCAGCCTCCTGCCTCTGCCCAGGCCACAGAGGTGGGGGTTCTGCAGGACTCCTTCCCAGATCTCCTCTCTTTGCCCATGTGCCCCCTTGGGTGTTCTCTGTCCATGTTCAATGTGTGTCTGTATATTTAACTTGTCTGTCTCCTGACATCTCCACTTGATTAGTTATTGTACAGGAACCACTAAGAACTTGCAAAACAGAAGGTATCACCTCCCCTGCAGATTTTTTCTTTCTTCTTCTCTTCCTAGGCTCTGGGACACGGCACCTCCTTCTCCTCAGCAGCCCAAGAAGGACCTTGGGTCATCTGGCTCCTCTCTGCCATCCTCCCCATTTGTGAATCTCTTTCCTTGTCTCCATCCCTCTCCCCATCATGAGCGTTTAGGCCCCACCTTCCACATCATGACTTCAAAGTGGTCCCTACCGGTCTCCCGGCAGCCTCACCTGTGTCCACTCTCCCCACCATGCTACAGTCAGTGAAGCTACTCCCTACTTATGGTGTTGGTGGCTTGCATGCAGGCCACAACTTTCTAGGCCCTTGCCTCTATCCTCTAAGCACCCTGAACTTGCAGCTCACCCCTGGAGTGGGGAGGACCCTCTGCACTGTCCCTGCCTCTGCCAGCCTCACACAGGAAGAGGAGAACAAACATCAGACTGCCTGGGGCTGATGGAGCCCCCCTTTCTCACTGGATTTGCATGGAGTCTCCAAGGAGGAGGTTTGATTTGTCACCTCCTCTTTCTCCTTTCTGTTCTTTTCTTTCTACCCCTTGATAAGGTCCCAGGGAATTGTGGTGGGCCCCAGATTCTTGCTTTGGCTGAGGAGATGTCCTTGTCAGGAAGGACACAGGCTCTGGCCACAGACAAGAGTGCTAGCAGCTACCTCCACGTCAGGATGGAGAAGAAATACTTCTTAACCACACCTGGTACTACAGGGAAGGGAGGGTGTGTGGGGGTTAGGACTTGTGGGGGCAGTGGATGAGACATTCCTGTTTGGGGGTCCTATCTAGTGGCCTGGGTGAGATGACTGGACCAGCAGTAGTCCTTGGGGATGGAGGGAGGCTCCATTCTGAAAATGAGGCCAGGACCCCAGGGCCTCAGGAAAGGGTCACTCATCACTGCTCTTACCCCCCTGCATTCTGACTCTCCTTCTGGCCTTTGCCTAAGTGGGAGGAGGGAGGCCTATCTTCTAGGCCATGCAGGTGGGGATGGTGGGCAAGAGAGGCTGCATTCCTGGAGTGTTAATGATCCCCGGGTTGGGCAGGAGCTGAGCCCCCAAACCAGCTAAAAACAACAAACAGCTCCTAGGAGGGATTTGTGTCTGTCCTGAGAGTCAAGGATTTCCGACCGGATAGAGGCTGTGGCCTGTGCGGCTTTTAGCAAAGAAATTCCCCAGAAACCAGAAGCCCCCTGACCTCGAGGTATCAGTTAGAGAAAGACCTCCCTCTCTTTCGCTTCCTCCCTCCCCTCTAGGGAGGCCCAGAGCCCAGGAGGGAAGGCAACACCCTATATACACACACTCGAGGCATGAGAGAATATCTGGGTTCCCCATCCTTCCAACAGGCCAGTGAGTAAACCTGTTCTTGTCATTTTGTAGATAAGGACACCAAGGTTCAGTTACAGAAGTATCCACATTAGGCACTGACCACATTGGAACTGAACCAGTATCTGCCTGACCCCAACCATGTTTTTTTCTGTACTACATGCTTCCTAATTCTCATCAGTTTCTCTCTACAGGACTGGAAGATGCTTGGGGATCACAAGAGGCCAGGCTTCCCTCATTGGGGACTTCTAGTGGCTGCCTAGAAGAGAGAAGCCAGGGCTATCAGGAGGTGGTCTCAAGGGACTGTGGAAGAGTTAGAAAGGGCAGAATTCCCAGAGCAGGGACCATATGCAACCAACATCAGCACCTTTGCACTTGACTGAGACCTTCCCCGTCCAAAACGTCTCAAGGCTATAGGCAGTCCAGGATGGCCCCTCTCCTTCTTCCTCCAGCTTCATGGATAAAAACAGCACCAAAATCTACTGAAATCCTATGTACTCAAGTCCCTTGGGGTAGGTCCCTTAGTGAGCACTCAGTATCCCCTCTGCAAAGGGATTCTTCTGCTGTTTTAACCCACCCTCTTTGTCTAGCTTCCTGTCCTCGCTTGGTCTTTGACCTTTCCTCTCCTCTTCCCTCTGGACCTCCCCTCTGGTTTAAGCCATTCTGGATCTGCACCTTCCCTAGGTGTCTTCCTACAAAGTTCTCAGCAGCCCTTTGCTTGCTCCTCTGTTTTCAGACTCCAACCTCCCCACCATAATTCACAAAGCCACACCCTGATGCTTTAAATCCATGTTTATTGCCCACAACTCATTAGTATTACATAAATCACATAGATTGAGAAATTTTCTGAGAAGGTTAAAAAGACACTGTAAAGTCCCCTGGATGTGCTGGGCATGTATGTTGGGGCCTCACTCACACCCACCAAGGCTGAAAGACCATCTTGGATCTTCCACTGACTCTTCTCCTCCTCAGGACTCCACCTTCTCCTAGGCCAGAGGCTCAGAAAAGGAAACAAGCCAGCTCACAGTCAGGAAATGAAAAGGGGTTCTTCTTCCATCTTGACATCTTGGGATTTTAGCTCCTGTACTCTCAAATTGCTTTCTAGAAATGGGAGAAGAGAATCCTCAAGCCTAAGGGAATGTTTAAAGTGACCAGAGGAGAGTTGGACAAGGACACTAGGGCTGGATATATGCCCTGTATTCTGGCAAAGCTGGCCAGCCTCACTCTGACTATGGGTCCAGGCTTGGCCCCCTCCTCAAGCACAAACCAATCTGCCCCCACAAATCTCTGTCCTCTGGCCTTGGCAGAGCTGGCTGTGGACATTAGCACAAAGTTTTCCTTTATGCAGACCAGGACACAGCAGCGTGACTCACTGTCCTTCTCTTAGCATCACCCTGAGCTATACAGATCTTTTGCCACTGCACCACCATGGGAGCAGACCCCTAAGCACACCTGGCATTGCATTTGGGAGCACGATAGAAATCATCAGAGATAAAGCAGATAGATGATGACATGCTGAGACCACTGGGGTGGGCAGAGGTGAGGCTGGACCAGGTCAGCCACCGCACAGGGGTAGCTAGGAAGGCACCATCTCTGCCAGGCCTCTGGAGGGGGTAGAGCTGGGGAAGCAGTTTTGGTCCCAAGATAAAGTGCAAAAGAACAAGGCCCTATAACAAGTGGGAGCAGGGTGAGCTTTTCAAAAGAGAACCCAGGTATTCCCAGCTCCTAGACAGGCCTAGAGATCAGCATAGCCCAGCAGTCATTGGCACATTCACATTATGGTGGGACTGGCTCAAAAATACCTGCTCCTCCAACCCTGGGGTCCCTCTATCCCCTGCTGTTTAGTCCTCCATGTTTGTCTGTGTGTTCTCCCCTTGCTAATGAGCAGTGGGTGGGCTGCTCCTCAGGGGAATGTCCTGCAGAACCACTGCTGGGCACCAGGGGCTGGCTGAGAGGTGAAAGCACCATAGCTTCTGGGAGGGTGCACAGTATCAAAGCCCATGAAGACCCACCTCATCATAGCTACACCTGCCCTAAGACACTGGAAGGCCACCTGTGGCCTCACGCCCTTGCTGCACCATTTCCTGCACTCACACATGTTCACCTCCAGTGAGATCTCTTTCAAGGTAGAGTCACTAGGGGAGGGAGGCTCAGGGCTTCAAACCAGGGGCTTCCCTCCTAGTGGGGGTCAGGTAAGGAGCACTTGAGGCTAGCACTTCCCCTTCCTTTGGGCTTTTCAGAGGAGTCACCCTGCTCACCCCTGCTTCCCTCTGAAGAGCTCCTCCTCCTTAAGCCTGCAAGCCTGCAAATGAGATAGAGGTGAAACCAGCAGCAAGAGGCCCCTGAGCTTGCAGGGCTGAGCGCCAACATGCAGTGTGGCCCCATGCTCAGATCTAGGCCTCCAGCTTCCTCTTCCTCCAGAACTGTAAAGTGTTTTGCAAAGGTCAAATACTCTTGGGATTGGGGGTCACATACAGAAGGATAAGGTCCAGTTTCTAAGGCCAACTGTTGGCTGTTCCCCTCTTCCTCTCCCAGTCCAGTGTCCATTTTGGGAATATGCCTAGGATGAGCAGCATCTGAGCTGGACAGGAAAAGGTGAGCTGAAAGAGGGGTGGGAACCCCTTGATCCAGTCTTCTGCTTCAGGATGCTCAGAGAAGGGAGTGGAGCAGCTCTGCTAGTGCCAGAGCTGAGGACCACTGTTCTTGGCTTGATTCTCATCTCAGGTAGGTGCTTAGGGATCTGGCTTTGTCATGATCCTCTAGTACTCAGGAGGTGGGTAAAATCCTCAGGCAGCTTTGGTAGCTGGTGACTTCCTGGACAGCAGTCAGCCCAGCTCCAGCCACCTCTCAGCCCCAGTGCCTGGCCTCCAACTCGCGCTTGAGAAAAGATCTTCTGACAGAGGCCAGTTCAGGCTCATGGCTCCTGCCAAGCATCATTCATTCTTGGGGCTCCGTGCCCACAGCTGGGGTCCTCTGAGGAACCTGGAATCAGAGAGAGCTCCACAAAGGGTAGCCCCAGATCCAGGATCACTTGATTTTGCTCAGTTCTGCAGCTGTGGCATATATGAGGGCTGGCCACATTCACAGCCCACTGCCCATGGAATATTCCAGAGGCTTCCAGTGCTCCTTGATTCCCTGGGTCAATTCCTGAGGGCCTCAGCCATGGCCACTTTGTCCTGGGTGTGACAACCACTTCTCCTCCCTCTCCACTCCAGACCAAGGAGTCATCTGGCCTGGGCATTCTCTTTTCTAACTAACGCCCAGGCCTGCTCTGGCTCCCACCACCTGTCTACCTGCCACTTCTGGTCAGCTGCAACCAAGGCTCAGACTTGATTCTTATTAAAAAAGAAAGAAAGAAAGAAAGCAAAGTATAAAAGGATCCTAATTCTATCCCATGGGCACGCCACAGTTTTTCAGTTTCACACATAATTGTGCTGAATGGAGTTTT
Organism: Castor canadensis; assembly: GCF_047511655.1. Classification (NCBI taxonomy): domain Eukaryota; kingdom Metazoa; phylum Chordata; class Mammalia; order Rodentia; family Castoridae; genus Castor; species Castor canadensis. The sequence continues at coordinate 63,147,251 of NC_133397.1, forward strand.
GACAACTCCACATAAGGCCCAGAAATGCACTTGATTCTTTTGTATAGGAAATGTGTCAGAATTCCTCTCCCCTATGTTGAAATGTGAATGGTTAGTCTTCCTACATTGACTGCTCCCAGGTGGCCCAGGGCCGGAGGGCTCAGCCTGCCCCTTCCTGTAGGTGCAGCCCATGAGACTCCTTCCCTGCCCCCAACTCCCGGCCTAGATGATGCTGCAGCCCCAGGCCAGCCGGCCACCACCACTCACAGCCCCTTGTTGTATACCACTGTCCGACTGCTTGTGGCCTGGGCAATCTCAGGCTCTAATTGGGAGGTTTCAATCTGAGGAGAGAGAACAGAGAGAAGAAAAGTAGAGAGTGGGGAAGGGTAGAAGGGGAGCCTGCAGTACCAGTTAGGACCACCCTGGGGTCCACAGTTCTGCTGCTCCGCACATCCCATCTCCCCAGCCAGGGTCCACATATTCTGGCTAGTGACATATCTTTCTTCTCTACTGCCCAGCCACCTTGGGTTCACATATCCCTTCCAGCCCAGGTCTGACTCTTTCTTCTCGTAGTGTCCATGTGAATGAGCACACTATACTCTGCAGAGTCTCCGAATTCAGGGTCTTCCCATCTCCCAAGGTCCTTGTCTCCACATTGCAGATACCTCCTCAGGGCAACCTGGGCTTGCTCACCACTCTGGGCTGCCTAACCCTGATAGACTCCTTAAATCCAAACCCCACTCTCTTGACTCCCACAGTTCCCTACCCTGGCTGTACCCCACTCATTGCTGCTCATCTGTTTTTAGACCACTGAAACCACAGGCTTCAGACCCCCCTCACCCCTCAGTCTTCACATCCTCCCCTCCAACCTGGACACCTGGGGCCATCACTTCAGCTACTCTGGTCTGGCCCTTCCAGCCTTGGCCTGATTTTGAGGTCCCTAACCGTACACTCGCCATCTCTTCACATGACCACCTAATGGAGACCACTCAAAACTCACTGCCCCCTGACTTTGGCTGAACCCTCCCAGCATCTGATAACAACATCTCTGCCCTACCACTGCCCGATCAACTCTGTCTCTCATTCTTCACAGAGGCCACCTTCTCTGCTCTTTTAGCCACTCCACCCTCAGCTCCTGACTCCTGAGCTAGCTGCTGGAGAAAAATCAGAAGGCATCAGAAGGAACTGCTTGGCTTCCCACCATCAAACCCACAGCCCACCTGTGTCTGCACCTGGCTCTACACCTCCCACATGCACCCCTCAGCAGCTGTCCCTTCTGGATGTCCTTCCCCTTTTTCATCTTTGCTGCCCAATGACTCCTGCCCCTCAGTCTCCACACAAGACGACAACCTTCAGTTTGTCGTCTCGTGCCAGGTTTCATTACTGTCTGGTGTCTCTCCTCCCAGGCAGCCACATTTCTTTAAATTGTTTACCCTGGTTATGTTTACCTCCTTAACTCTCACTGACTGTTCAACCTAAAGCAAATTTGGCTTTTATTTCCACTGCCACCCCTTATTTTTCAACATCCTCTGAGTGCTTCCAGGGTCTTTGGGGCTCTGTCTGGCTGGGCCCCTGGGTGACGGCCATGACTGAGGTGTCTACAGCCACAGTTCTTCTCCGAGCCTCAGGCCCCCAGCCAACTCCTGTCTCATGGGCACAAGAACTCAACCCTGCTAAAACGGAACTGAGTTCACCATCTCCCCTGCTCCCAGCCTAGCTCCCCATCTTAGGGAATGAGACTACTATCCAATGGCTTTCTGTTCAAAGACCTTGGGCTTTCTCGCCTCTTCTTTCCTTCCCTCCCCATGAGGTCTCATCTGCTTCAGCCCATCCTCCCATCACAGCCAGGGCTGGCTTCCTAAACCTCGGGTTTGATGGTTACTTTCCTTACCATAAAATGACTCAGTAGCACCCACTGCCCTCAGGTATCAAATCTTCGGCACTTCCAGGCCCTGCCTATCCCGTGCCTCCTTTTCCTTGTACTGAATACACAGGACACATGTACTTATTTGGGTTCCTTGGACACAGTGAGATATTCTCCCCTTCTGCCCAAGTCTTTGTCTGAGCTGTCCCCTCTGCTAGAGATGCCTTCCCACCTCCACTCCTGCCCCACTCTCTTTTTCCATCTTCAGTCAGCTTTCACGGCTCAGTTACAGACCTTTCCTCATCCAAGCTGGGGATGGCCACCTCTCTGGCCCCAAGACCCCTGAACTTCTAACCAAGTTTTGGGGCTGACCACTCACTCATCCCCCACCTTTTCACATCAGCTCACAAGCTCCCTGAGGCAGTGGACCTGTGGGTCTTGTTCACCCCTGTGTCCTCAAGGCCTAGCACAGTGCTGGTGTTCTTAAGTGTTCAATTAATGGGTAGAAAGAAAAGAAGTGGCAGACACTGGGAGGATGGGGTCCCTCTGGCTACCACAGCAGCCCAGATGTTGGTCTTCAGCTCCAGGGACTGAACCTGAGGGAATGCCTGAGCCCCCAAGTCTGTGGAGGGCCAGAGAGAGACGTGCTCCCTCAGTGAGGAGGCTCCAGCCTGACATCTGCCCTGGACAGGGTTATAGGAGCAACTTAGCTCAGCTGAACTTGGTCCTAGGCATTTGCTGTATGTCAAGACATGGCAACCATAGGAAGTAGGCAGAAGATGGCACAGACTAGGATGGCATTCAGAGAGTTCAGAAAGCCCAGGCTGTGCAGGTCAGGGTCCAGACAAGAGGGAGTTTGGTGAGGAATGGAGTTGGTGGACATGGTGAGGATCCTGGAGAGGGAGGGCTCTTGCCCTATAGACCCTGATACCCCAATACCCAGACTCTGGCTACTTGAGATGGCCAATCAGATATGAGCTAGGCTCAGGTCCCAGGCCTCATCCCCACGCCTTTCCTCAAACCACCATCTCCCTCCCCACCCCTGCCACCCTCCACCCTGAGTCCCCTCCAGCTCTCTGGCTCCCCTCGTCCCCACATTGCCACTGACACAATGCACAGCGCCCACGCTTAAAAATCTAAATGCTTTTGAAAATGTTTAACCTAGTTAGACAAATTAGCAAAAATTTGTGCAAAACAATTTAGGTATTTAAAATATTCAATGTTTTTAAAAAACTGGAAAACTGTTCTTAGCTTTCAGCTGCAAAAACCAACAAAATATAACATCCCAGCAATCTTACCATGAGGTGTAACATAACCCTTCGGGAAAGCTGTTAAACAGCTACCGAGGCATCCTGGGAAATAGCACTTCATTTATTCAAATGCACATATGTCAGGCTTTTGCACCATATGTCATTCCAAGCTATTTACAGTAATAATTAAATCTTAATCAACGTTTAACCTCTGTAAAATGTTTGAAGAATCCTAATCACCCTTCAGACTGCACTAATGAAGGAGAAATATATAAACATAAAAGGAAAATGATGCATAGATATCACACTGGAAAGAACAGTAATTGCAAAATTGTATTTCTTTTAAATATAATCAGTAAATGATGTAAAGTAAGCCAAGGAGTATTTTAAGTTAAGACATCTTGGATGTCAGAGGTGTGAGCAGCTAATTTTGTTCTGCTACCCATAACAGATGTAGCATATTTTATTTTAGTGCCATTATTAGCAACTTCCCATGCCGGCTTTCACTGAAGCACTGAGGCCCGCATTAAAATCAGAGTGGCTGCTCACCGCGTGGCAGAGGACCACAGCCCAGGGCTGCGGCCCACAGTGCCCACTGCCCAGAGTGTGGACCTGGGGAGACTGAGGCCTCCTCCTCCTGGCATCTAGGCTCCCATGGGCCCCCACTGAGTTGAGGGTAGCAGGTAGGAGGGGAGATGCAGGCAGTGGGGCGCTTCCTGGGGGAGGTGGCTGAGGCACTTAAAGCAAGCAGGGGCTTGGGGATGAGCTGCCTAGGCCCCCTCTCATTTCAATTTAGTCTACCCTCAAGTCTGAAAACGTTGATGGCTGCCAACTTCATGCACTTGGGTGGGGCAAAGACAGACAAGACAGACAAGACCAGCCCGTTGCCCTTGAGAAATCCAAAGTCTCGGGGAGGAGTCAGATAGTGGGAGCAGATGGATTTCAGAGAGTCAAGAAAAATGCCACAGAACCTGGGGAGGGGCTTGGGGGTTACAACTAACTGATGAAGGAACAAGAAAGGAAGACTTCTCAGAAGAGGTGAGCCAGGAAGAATGAAGGATTTGGATGAGAGAGGGAGGGTAGATAAAGCTTGCCATGTGAAGGGAAAAGCATTAGCTTGCAAGCATGTGCTGTTTGGTGGTGGTGGGATAATGGTGGGCATGTTGGAAATGTGGCACTAGATACAGACTAGATGAAGATGTCAGCCTTTTATCTGAAGACATTAGGAGCCATGGAAGGATTCTGAGCAGGGATGGGTTTCGGGAAGGCCTCTTTGGTGGTGGTATGGAAGACAGACTATAGGGCAAGTGAGGGGCAGGAAAGCCTCAGGCAGCAATTGTTGGAACCCAGAGATGCTAGGTCCTTTGGATGCTGCCAGTGGGGGTGGACAGAAGGGTGCACTGAGGATCCTTTCTGAAGACAACATCCACGGGATGACCAATTCCATGTGGGGGTGAGAGGGAGGTGTCGAGGATGACTGTATGTCGGATGACTCCTAATTCTAGCTCAGGAGCTGGGGTGGCTGGTGATGCCATTCTCAGAAGCAGGGAATATGGGAGGGGGATGGACAAGGGTGGGCTCAGGGGTGGCCAGCCTGAGTCTCCCCAGGTGGAGAGTCCTGGGAAGCAGATGGGCCCATGGTTCCAGGCTCTGGGCAGGAGGGAGCCCGGATGTGTGTGCACAGCCAGTGCCTCCAGAGCTGAGGAGCTTGCCCAGGAGAGCAGATGGAGGGGCGGGTGCCAGGGCCTGGGGAACAGGCACATTCGAAGGGTGGTGAAGGGAACAAGCCCATGACAGCGGCCTCAGGGAACCAGCCTGAGAATCGGAAGCAGTGACAGAGTGTGCCCAGACACCAAACAGCCATGGACACCAGGCCAACAGTTTTCGGACAGCAGTCCTGCTGAGGGCTTTGCTCTTGGATGCTGGACAGTGCTGACCTCCTGGAGTCCAGATTTCCCAGTCCCACACTTGGTGTTGACCCTGGGCACAGCCTTGTACTTCTATCCTGGGCCAACTCAGCAGGCCATCTGTGAGGACTCCTCCTAGCTTTCTGGCCATGGCTGGGTCAATGACCTGCCATCTTCAGGTCTCCCGAGTGTGGGGTCATTGAGAACCCTCACTAGGCTCAGCTGGAGGAAGCCTGGGTAGGGACCCCTGTGCTGCCTGTATGATTAGCCCTGCTATTTTCTCCCCTGTTACCAGTAATTAAGTATCTCTCTTGAAGAGCACCTCTCTGAGGCATGTGTGGGGCCCAGTATCCTCTAAGGGAATCACACTTGGAGCCTCCCTGGCAGTGGCCTTTGGACCTGTGGTGGTGAGTGCGCTTGGGATTGTAGCTCCTTCAGCTCCAGGCCCCCAGAGGCAGGAACTAAAGGTGAGTGCTGGGTTCTGATCTCTCTGGTGTTGCCTGCTACTGGGAGAGGCTGAAGGATAAGAAGCAAGAGTAGGCTTTATATGCTCTGCTGGAAATGGTGTGTTGGTCACAATAGTTCACAGGTAGCATTGTAGAGGGACAGAGGGAGGTACCAAGGTTCAGAGAGGAGTGGGCACACCAATGAGGGACCACCAGTGCCAGCCATGTGAAGGCCAGAGCCCCCAGGGATTGAACTGAGAAGGCGGGGTCTTGGTTGTGACAATAAAAGGAGCTCTGAGGGGCTTTCTTTGGGGAGAAGGTGATGAGGAAGGAAGCTGAGCAAGGACTGCTGGCTGGGGGCAGGCAGGATGCTGTGTGTCTCTCAGTGTCTGGTGGGCTCCTCCAAGGCACCTGACAGCCAGTGGGCAGGGAATCTGATGGAGGGAGTGTCTGGGACAAGGAACCAGAGCCCCAGAACACAGAGAATGGTGGCTACAGGAACCATGGAGGAAACTGAAGTGTTGCTCAATACTGGCTGATGGCACCCTGCCCTCCAGCCTTAGAACTGGAGATGCCAGCAACGTGCCCAGCCTGCAATGAAATAAGCAGTGTTGCCCTACTCAACTCAGGCAAAACCTGTACCCTGGCTCTCAGATGGGCTCAGTGGGCTACCTCCCTGGCTCAGGGCCCCACCTCCATCCTTCCACCCAGCTCAGATCCTCCAAGCCTTTCCAAGAGACATCCTCAGATGCACAGCAACAGATCCAGTGCCTCCCCTAAGAAACCTAAGGTCCAGCTGGCTCCAAGGCCCCTAGAATAGCCTCACAGCCTTCCTCTGTAGCCTGGGAAGGGTTAACCTTGAGCTATTTACCTCTGTAGCCAGACTCATTGCTGGTGGGGGCCAGAGCCAGAGTCAGGAATGCATTTGGGGCCACCTCTGCCTTCCAGCCTTGGAGCACACACACCTGCAGCCATGGCCAGTGGATAGTTTACATATTTGAACCTGGAGCTAAGGTGCAGAGACATAAACAGGAAACTGGATCCCCCAGCCGTGCCCCATTCTCAGAGGCTTTTACCTCCTACAAAGCCCTCCCTCCTCCTGCCTTTCTGCTGCTGGCTTTTTGGACTCCTTTTCAAAGAAAAGGGCTGGGGAGGTGGGGCGTTCAGCCTGACCCTGTGACATAGCTTGAAGCCACTTCCTGCTGCTGGCCAGAGGGCTGAACCTCTGAGGTTGGCAGGTAGTGTAGCACCAACACAGGGTCCTAAAGCCCATGTGGGCATCTGGCTGACCCTGTGTGCCTGGGGCCTCTGCTAGGCTTGGGCCTGGCTTGCCTACTGGGCAGCCCACTTCCTTACTAGGGTTGGGCAGGCCTTAGGTTCTGCTCACACACACACACACACCTAGGCCCATCTTTGAGGAAGTTATCCTGAGTGTTCTTGAAGGACTGGGGTATTAGGCTAGGGCTAAGGAACAACTGAGTTCTGAGCCTGAAACTGTGGACTCCTACGTCAGGCTTCTGGTACCAGTGCTGGGCTCCCACTGTCTTCTCAGTGAAGATCATACTCTGTCCTGGCATGGTAGAACACACCTGTAATCCTAGCACTTGGGAGGCAGAGAAAGGAGAACTGTGAGTTCATGGCCAGCCTGGCTACATAGTGTGACCCTATCGCAAAAAGCAAACAAATCAGACTCCTTGGCCGGACACTCAAGGCCGTCTGAGACTTTCTCTAATTCCTCACCCACCAGCTGCTTTGCATTACTTGTACATTTGAGGCCTAGCTCTAGGCTATATCGTATTCCTCTTCTAAGGCTACTACCTCCGGGAAGCCCCTTTCATCTTCTCAGACCATATCCACTCTTGCTGCTTCTGGTGCCCCCCTCACTTGTTGAAGACAGTGGCACTCCACTGGGAGCCACTCAAGGTGGCTCAATATCCCTGTACCTATACAGACAGTCCCCAAAGCAGCAGTCAAATTGAGCTGAAGTGCCCCAAGTGCTGGGCTCCTGCCTTATACTTTTCCATCTTCCCTGAGCTTTGTAGACCCAGCAAATGCTCAGAGCCCCCTCCCCATTTTGAAGTTTTACATTGCTCCTTAGTGCCCTCTGGTGGAACAATCTCAGAATCATTCTCAGCCTTGAGGCCTCAGTTTCCCCATGTACAGTGGGAAGCATTTCCGCCTCCTGGAGCTAGGATGAGGATAATATCTAGAAATGGGTGAGAAGGCCCTTTGGGGATCTAGAATCCCCCATGATGCTATGTAAAAGAGACAGGACCTGTGATCACCCCAGTGTCCAGGCCCCATCCTGCTCGCTCCTGGCCTGCTCACTCAACTCACAGGCTGAGCTCTCACTGTGGGCCAGACATACTTGAAACTCTTAGCACTTATCAATGCTTTTCATCTATGGAAGCTGTGCACACCAAGCCTCCACCCTGTCCTGAATTCAGTGAGATGTTCTAGAAGGTCCTGAGAGGGAGAAATGGGAGGGACAGGCTGAGAGGTGGCCTAGGCCTGTCATTGGGAGTGTGTGCACATTGGTGGGTGTGCACATGTGTGGGCCTGTGTGCACGCTTGGGTTTGGGATGGGGGTGTGGAGAACAGGCAACATGACAGGTGGCGTTGGCGTTCCTGGGCTCCAAGTGGCGGCTCTGCCATCCCCATTTGTCCCTCCTGGGGGGTCCTGTGGGCAAATTCCAAGAAAGCAGCGGGCGAAGAGGCAGCAGATTTCTGATGGCAAAAATAGCCTGCTTCAGAGTTCAGTAGGGACTGATTAAACCAGTAAATGAGAAAAACCCCAAACAAACATCCCCAGGCAAAGTAGGAGCTGTATTTGAGACTGGAGGGGAAGAGGCCCCTGCCCGAGGGATGGTGAAAGCCACTGTGGACTAAGGAGGGACTCAATGCCTCCTATGTCTCTGGCTTTTTATCAGCTCTGGAAGAGAAGGAGAAGCAAGAAGCCAACGAAGTCAAGGTGAACGCAGATGAGCCACACTCTCTATCAGGCACTGATTGATAAGGAGCAGCAGTTCTCAGCCTTAGGGACATCCCACATGTTAAGGGAGAGAGAGGACTATTGTCCTGAGGCAGGAGAAAGGACCAGAGTCTGCTTGTGAAAGATGGGACAGATCCTGGTACGTCCAGGAGGACTTCTTGGGGGAGGGACATTTCTGGAATAGCCTGAACCTGAGCCAGTAAACTCTTTGCTGTTCTTGCTTGGAAGTTCAAATACTTTCTCAGAGAAAGAGAGACAAGCTGGGGAGGACGTTGGCTTCTGGTGGGTCACAGCTGCCTAGCCAAGTTGGTTCATGGAAACCACCATTTTCCTCAGGACTGGTGAAGGGGTGGAGAGAATGGAACGGGGTACCCAGGTTCCTCCCTATGCAGAGTTTCTTAATTCTGAAACTACAAGTGGGGGGTCAGGAAGGAATAGGGAGTAGGGAATAAGGATGACCCCCAGGTTTTTTCATCCATAGCATGGGTGTGGTGGCCTCTAGGAGCCACCTTCTGGGGACAGGGCAAGGCATGGCACACGGTGGTGCTAAGGATCTAGGCAGGCATTAACCTTCCTTCCAGCATACCTCTTGGCCTCTGGACCTTCTAGAGCTGAACTGGGGACAGGGAGGGACCTGGGTGTTGGCAGGACTGATGGAAGGTTCAGAGCAGGAAGCCCTGGGGGTTCTTAGGCATTTTCTTCCAGTCAAGGTGTTCAGCAGAAGCTGGAGGGGCAGGGAGGGGGGAGGGGTCCTCTGCTAAGGTGTCAGGGAAGGCCAAAGGCCAGGGGCCAACAAAGGCCAGACAACAGACAGAGCAAACAGGCAAAACAGGAAACCCTCCTGGCTTGTGAACCTGACTCCTTGCCCCTTGAGGCCTCTACAAGAGTGGACAGGAAAGAGACACACTCAGGACCTCCAGCCCCGCCTGCCTACAGCCCCACTCACAGGCGGAAGACCCACGCCTCCTCTCCCAGCCCCTACAGAGGCTGGGAGGACAGGAATCAGTACTCTGAGGCAGACTAAGGCCCTGCCCATTCACCCCTTGGCACTGTTCACTGTGGCTCAGAGGGCACACCCATGCCCCAGGATAGGCAGGCATCTGAGGATCAGCATCACACTTCAGGTCATGTAACTGCCATCACTCTTCTGACTCTAGTACCAGGGCCCTGTCTCGTGTTTTTACTTCCAGAATCCTACCATGCAGAGCCACGAAGAAATTTAGCTCCAACACCTCATCTTACAGCTGGAGACTAAGGCCTCTGAGGTCAAGACTCAGGCCATACAGAGGACTGAGGCTGAGGAATACCAGTTAGAGGGGCAGAAGGCAGGCTTGGGGGCCACAGGACAGTCCCTGCCTACCTCTACCACCTAGGGACAGGGCCAAGCCCCTGGTTTCCCCCCACCTCCCATGCCTCACTTGTCCCCACACAAGCCCCACCTTCTTCTGTGGACACATTTCAACCTCACCAAATCAGCTAATTATTGACAGTTGGTGAAGAGGAGATTTCACTTATTCCTCCTGTTAAACTGCTCCTAATTAGTTCCCTGTCACCATGCTGGCTCGCCCGCCCGCCGCCGCCCGTTCACAGTGCCTCATTAACCTTTTGCTCCTCTCCTGCCGCCTGCCAACAAGATGAGGACAAAAACAGATTGTTGAACAATGGCTCCGACTTGTATGTGCAGCCCTGTTCCCCAGCCCCCTAGCTCCCAGGGGAGCAGTCGGGGAGCGAAGGGGACTGGGGTTGGGGGACAGCCCCAGAGGACTCAAGGAAGAGAAAAAGAGTCACAAAGAAAGGCAGAAGCAGGGGTGATGGGATGGGGCCTTGGCCAAGGTACTGCTTCTTGCTCTCGGGAGACATGAGGTTCATTAAATGGGGTTGGATGCACTCCCAGGTAGAGAACACCGGCTGTCAGAGTTGGAGGAACATTTGCCATCATCCAGTCCAGCTTCTTGTGGCAGCCAAGCCCATAAGCCAGAGACTGGACCCTAGACATCTCCCAAGAGGGACCCGAGGCACCAAGTGTCTGTTGGGGAGTGGGGAGGAGGGACAGAGGTGAACACATTTGCCTGGAACTCAGAGTCCCAGTCTCTGGAGAGGGTAAGGCCAGAAAAGTCACCACGATTCAGGCACTCCACCACCACCTAGGGAGGCCTCCACAACCTACCTGACCTAAAGTGGCTTTGGGTGGCAAGCCTTAGCATAGCCCTCTGCTTTATTTGCTTCACCTGATATTTATTTATTGAGTTTGTGTTTTCACAACCAGAATGGAGACCAGGACCTATTATTTGACCGTTCCAGTTACAAGAAGAAGAGAAAGCACTCCAGTCAATATGGAAACAAATGTGAGGTGATGATGGGCCCATCCATGCCTGGGGACAGCCTGGCTAACTGGGCCTCAGCAATGCTCCATTGTGGCTTCCAGGTTACAGGGCATGACCCCATGTTCTCTGCATGGGCAATAGGACTAGGGCCCAACAGGAAGACCAAATCCTGATCCCTCATTCTCACACCCAAGTTCTAAGGAGGTTCCTGGTCCCACCTGTTATTCCTCTTGACTCTCCCACCTTGTTGGCTCTGAGTTAGAAAATAAAGACCAAACCTGCAGAAGGTCTCTCTGAGAAAATGGATACCACTTCTAAGGAGGCTTAAGGTGGTGACAGTGGAATGTTCTTACTGATAAATTAGCAGCGAACAGTCACATGGGCCTTCTCTTTTCATAGTGAGGTGTTGGCAGGTTAGGGAGGGTTATAAAATCCTTCTGCCTATGTACAAAGCTGGCTCCATCATTACTAACATGTATTTTGAACAAGGTACTTAATCTTAATGTGCCTCAGTTTCTCAATTTAAAAACAGTGAAAATCTAGGAACCCATTCTTAAACTTGATCTCCAAGTCTTCTAACCCTATAAGATATGATTTTCATGTTCTAGACTCCCTAGTTCCCAATCACAGCTGAGTAGGCCCTCTACTCACTGAACCCATGTCTTCCCACCTCAGGCTTATAGGCATTCCTTCCCCATACTGCCCTTTCTCCAAATCCCCAACCTCCATCTCACCAGATATGGTGGGACTGAAACTTTCTATGCTATTCTCCCATAGTTGTACATCCCTGAGCTCACTTCTCTGAACAGAGAAAAATGACTACCATTTTCCTTCTTAGAATGCCATGTCTAGCTATATCACCTTTACAGCCTCTTATATTAGCCACTTGTCACCGTTCCTGACTTTCCTCCAGCTCATCAGATCCTTCTAGTTCCCTCTGCCGTAGCTCACTCTACAGAGCCCCCTCCCCCTTGAAACATCCCCATCTTTGGCTTGCCTGGATCTATTCCTTCTACATTCTTTCCCTGCCTCTGGTTACTCCTGCTTTTTCTTGATGGTGGCCTTCCTCCCACAGTGACCTCACCTCCTCCTCCCTTTAATTCCCCCTGTTCATAGAAGGTCTCCACCCAAATCTCTTCTTAGAGCTATAGAGCACAGGTCTGTCTAGGTAATATCCCTTGCTATTCATTAATACTTTGGACTTGAAAGTAGTAGGATTTAATATATAAGGTAGGAAGAGTTCCCAGCATGCTACCTGGTCTGTCTAGTAATTGCTCAGTAAAGGTAGCTATTACTATTATTTGCAATTTGATGCTCAGTGCCATTTTAATAGGCAGAAATACTAATTTGAATAGCAGACAAAACTCCCAGAAATTGAAGGGGAGACTGAAGTTCTTCCCAGGACTTCTGGATTAGTGAGTGAGACACTATACCAATCACTGCAGGCCAGCCATTCTAGGTACCCATTCCTAAACTTGATCTCCAAGTCTCCTAATTAATTAATTAGTATTTCAGTGATTACTTCTATTGACAGCTTTGGTGGCTTTTGGCAAAGTTGGGTCAGCCCAAGCAAGTCCAGACTTATTGTGGCAAATCCCACTGGCTTCTGGGATGTGAGACGTGATCCCTGTACAGCAGAAGAAGCACCTCGTTAGAATTAATTGGGAGGACAAATGGGAGAATTAGGTCCTCTCAGCCAATTGGATTATGGTCTTGGTGCCATGGGTCACAGACGGGCCACAGAACACTCCAGGTCGGCCTTTACCCTACTGGGGTCAATGCAGCTGAACAGGGAACTGAAAATCATACTCCAGCACTCCCTTCCCAAAGGCTTAAGATCTGCTATGCAGTGACTATATTCTTCCCAATACAGAGGAAGAGGCTTGGGTCGTGATAAGAAGACTTTGGTTAGACACCCAGAAGAACTAAAATCTGTGCTTATCTGAGCAAGTATGGGAGACAGAGGAGGCTGAGCTTGGACCTGGAGCCTTAATGAGGTTGACTTTGGACCACAGGTCTACACTTGGGAATGTGACCTCCAGGGTTTCCTCTCACATCAGCACCTGGCTTCTCTGACCTTGGGCTGGTTCCTTGGCTGCTCTGGGCCTTCGTTTCCCAGTACAGTCAAGGAGGGTAGCGAACTGGGTGACCTTTAAGTTCTTCCAGCTGGGATGGTATCTGGTTTGGCGTCATGGGGTTTCTCTGCCCTGGTCCTTCCCTGTGCAAGCAGGCAGAGCTTCTAGCACATGGTGTTACATGCACACATGGAGGACACAGACCCTGGCCTTGGTGCCTCAGGCTCAGGCTGACTGCAGAGAGAGAGAGATGTTGTGACTTCAGGGAGGGCCAGGCTGAATCCCTTAGAGATTCAAATGCCTGGGACATGGAGGATACCCTCCACCCTGTCTTCAGAACTTCTAGTGTAGCCCTGACTCCACTGGGCGTTCCCAGGCTCAGCTTTCCTGGGGATAGGAGAGTGTTCCTGTCCTCACAGCAAAACTGAGTACTGTGGGTACAAGGTAACTGGCTCATATCACACATCAGGATCCCCATTAGTGTGCCTTGGACAGTGTCCCCAAGATACCCCCAACACAGTCTCCCGAACTCCAAGGCTCAGTGGAGAGCAGTGACTCCAGCTCTCACCCTCCAGCAACCTCCCGGTTGGAGGCTTAGAATCCACCTTCTGCTCTACAGCCTGTGCCTCCAGTTCTCATATGCAGTCTAGCCTCTTACTGTCACTTCCACTGACTTTCCTCCAGGCACCCTGGCCCTCTCTTTACCTCTCTTGGGGTCTCCTTGAAGCAAGATCAGTCCTGAAATAACACACTCAGAAGTGCCCCTCTCTGGCCACAGTAGTGGTTTCTCCTGAGCTCAGTTACTTCAAACACCACACCAATTCTTTGCTCCCTTGGGCCTGCCCCTACCCTATCCCTTAGCTTCATGCCAGTCTGCATTCCCTGTCCCCAACTACATCTGCTATCCACCCCTCTCCCGCCTGCCACAGGGGAGAGCCCCCCACAGGGGAGAGGGGGCTCTCCCCTGCCAAGTCTAGTTCCTTCTGAGCCTCTGGGCTCCTCCCTTTGCTCTCCCAGCCTCCTCCTCTCAATGTCCTCAGCTTTCTTCCTGATGCTTCCCTTTTGCATTTACACAAGCTCCCCTCCCTAACCATTTCATAAAGGGAAAAACAAATGAATAAAAGCTATCTAGCTCTCCCACAGCTGGAACTGGTGTTGGCCTGAACCTCTTTTTCCCCTCTGTGCCAAGCCTCACTTCTCACCTAGACCCCAGCTCTGGGGGACAAGGTTTGCTTTCATGGCAAGAACAATGGACACTCTACAACAACCTCATGGAGCCCATGAGGTCCATCTACCCCTGCTCCCGTTTGGTCCAGCTCTGCCCTTACCAGGACTACTTTAGCCTTGTGGCCTCTACTCCTGGCCCTGCAACCCAGGCCTTTCTCCTGGATTCCAGACTGAGAGCCAACTTCCCACAAGACAGCTACCTTCCGGAGGCTCCTCACACCCATGGGTGTCCATCCAACTCAACTCTCTGTCCTCCTTCAACCTGCTCCTCCTTGTGTCGCCATCTTGTTAGGCAGTATCTACATCTGCCTTCTGCTTTCAAAACCAGAAAGCTGGGTGCACATCCTGCCACATGCAGTTTTTCAGAAATCCTCATGAAGTAGCTGCCCAACTGTCTCTGAAAGGCCCCATTTCTCCATGCCCACTGCCAACAGCCTGGTCCAAGCCGCCGTCATCTCTCGCTGGACGTCCGCCACAGCTTCCTGATGGTTCCTTCTCCTCCAGAGTTCCAACCCAGCTTCCCGACACAGTCCTGGGGACTGTTCAAAATCAGGAATCTGTGCTTCTGTTTTGGACAGCCCTTAAGATGACATTTACCCTTCTCTGCTTTGGCTTCCAAGTTCCCAGCACTACCTGGCCCAGCCTGCTTTATCTGCATTTTGCAATGTAGACTTTGGTCAGCCCTTAGGATATGCCCTGTCCTGCCTCACCTCAGAACCTTCACACCAACTTCATACCAGCCCATGTGTCTTCTTATCCCCTTTGCACCTAGCCAACTCAAGCCCAGCTTCTAGGCCCCAGGGACATGTCACTCCCCCCGCACCCACCAAGCTCCATTTGGTCTGCTGTTTCCTCCCAGATCCAGCTGAACATCCATCCTAACTCCTCTTGAACTTCATTTGCTATTCCCTATTTCATCATTGTGTTTATTGCTTGACTCAACTCTGAGAGACCAGAGCCTGAGCCAGTCTCAGTCACCGTTCTGATCACAGTGCCTAGCGCAGTGCTAAGGAGTCAGCATTCAGTAAGTCTTTGTTAATAAACAACCCCTCCCTGCCTGCCCTCAAGCCCCCACTGACCTCTGACATCTGTGGGAAGAGGCTGATGGCCAGTGGCAGGGCCAGGCCGAAGGCTGCCAGGCACACAAGGCTTTGCACAGGTAGGAGCAGTCGGGGGCGCGCCTGCAGGAGAGCCGTCCTGTTGAGGAGAGGGAGGAGTCCCATGAGGCCCAAAGACAGGGTGGACTGGCTACTAGCCACCACACTGGGTCCCACTCCATCTCAGGGCCAGGACAGCCTGGTTCTGCAGTCAGTGTCAGCCTCTAGCTAAATAGACATAATGGAATTCCATCTTTGGGGCCTTCTCTGATTGTCACTGCTCTCCCCAGGCCTGGCTGTGAAGAAAATTGCTGCGCTCTTAGCTACTCAAATCATAAATGAACACTGGTGGACACCTACCCACTGTGTACATAGTTTTATGCCAAGGCCACACATTAGGGAGACAACAAAAGAGGCTGTCAGCCAGGACAGAATGGGGCCACACCAGCTAGCCAGTACACCTTCACCATGCTCACCAGAGCTCTCCATCTCACATAATCCAAGAGGCCCTTTTGTGGAGACCATGGCATTCTACTTGGAGAGGCCTGGGGGGGCACCAACAGAATGGATAACTGGACTATTTGCCAGGGGATGTTTAGACAGGCACTAAGTCTAACCTTAGTGTTTGTTTCGGCCTCCACATGAAGAGGACATATAGGAACTCTGTCCCTCCCCCAATGGAGAGGACCTGGACTTGAGCACAGGTGAGAGATCCCTGCTATAGTTTGGACCTTAAGTGTCCCCCAAAGGCCCACGTGTTAAAGGCTTAGTCTCTAGCGTGGTGCTATTTAGAGCTGGTAGAAACCTTAAAAGGTAGGGCCTAGTAGGGATAATGGGACCCCAGCCCCCTTTTCTTTTCACTTCCTAGCAATAAAGGGATTCAGTTTGCTCTGCCACTTGGTTCTGCCATGATGAGCTGCCCATAGGCCCAAAGCAACAAAATGGATCATGTACTGAAACCTCTAAAAACCCTGAGCCAAAATAACCCTTTCTCTTTATAAGTTGATTATCTCAGGTATTTGTTACAACAATAGCTGACTAACACAGCCCCTTCCCTCTGGGGAACAAGGCCCCAATGGTGGGGCAGGCAAACCCTGTATCACCTTCTTCTTCTGGAACAAGAATCCCAGGAGCCCCTGGCTCTGAGTAGACAGCAAAATTGGGAGCAGCAGCTGTTCTCAGACTTTCATGTGCTTTGAAATGGTCTGGGCAGCTGGTTAAAAATGCAAACTCTGAAGGGCCCCTTATGCCATGAGATCCTAGGAATTAGACATAGGAATTGGCATTCTAAACAACCCCACGAGTATAAAATTGGTGATTCCCGCAGTCACTTCTGAGAAAACCTGCCCCTGGATGTTCCTGCTTAGGAATTAATAAAGATTCAGTTATCTGTTCTATATAAGTAAAAGGGTCAGCCTCGCTGGGCTCTAAGAAAGTGCTCATGACTGTGAATCATAGTTGCTGTGGTTATTGCCCATTACCTGTGGGAAAGAGGTAAGATCCTGGTGGCTGAGCTGTCCTCTAACTCTTTCCACTGGTCCAAACTCCATGATTTGTCCAGCTGCTAGATTAAGCCTGAGGCGCTATTGTGGTGGGGTGGGAAGATGGAGAGTGGTAGTAGTGGTAGTGGGGTAGTAGTGGAAGGTGGAGGTTCCAAGGATTAAGAGCAGCAGGACAAAATCAAGCTCAGACACCTGGGGGCAGTACCTGCTCCTCTCCTTCTGGTCCATGCTAGCTCCCATCCTCCCTGGATTAGCCCAAGGCCTCCTGGGCTTCCTTAGCACTCATGAAGGGCTGGAGTGAGCTGAGACCAGCCCTGAGACAGCTGCTCAACTTAATCTTAAACTGCCAGTTTAGATCAACTTCTCAAGCAGAACCAGGAGGGCAGAACACATGGCTTGCTCTCCAAATTGTCACTGGGCTAAGGTAGGGCTTCCCTCTAGCCCTAGTGGCAGTGCCAGGAGGGTGTGAAGTTTCTGGAGGCACAGCCATAAGGGTCATGGAGGGCAGGGAAGGGTGACAGGGAGAAAGAGTAAAGCTCCCTCCCTGGGAGGTGAGGGACAGACTAAGGATTCAGTCCTCAGCACTTCACTGGGGGAAACCAAACAAACCCCTTTTCAAGTGGGTTGTGATCCTGACTACTCCTTCAGGGCTAACTGGCTGAACTCCCCTTCTGGGCAGGGAGTGCAGGAAGAAGGCCTAAGGCTGCAGACAAAGCTGAGCCTGAGGAGTCTCAGCCCAGAGCAGGCAGACAGCAAACACAGCAGGACGGGGGAGGGGAAGAGGAGAGGGAAATGGCAGGGAGGGATTGGAAAGGCAGCTGGGGGAGTTAAAATATGCAGATGGAGAGATGTGCGAATGCCTGGAGAAATGAAAGACCCGGATCCCAGGAACTGGAGGAAGCTGAGGGAGTGGACTCAGGGACCTACCATGGGTGTGGCCTGGACCCCCACCCAGCTTAGACCCAGCGTGATGCCTTGTTTCAGGTGTATCCCAGGATCAGGGCTGCAGGGCTGGAGGAGTGGCCTCCCAACCTGGCACAGGCACCTGCCTCTGAGCTGTTGGGGCTACGTGTGGAGGGCATCCCAGCCCTAGATCTGAACCCAACTTCCTGCTCAATCTGGCTAGTGGATGCTGTAGGAAAGGTGTAGAGTGGGAACTCTGAACCCACCCTGGTGGGGAGCAAGGGGTACTCCCTCAGAGGCACTGGCTGAAGTGGAGGTTCCTCCCCTTCCCACCTGAGAGTCAAGGACAACTGAGCTTAATTCCACAGGCTCCCACCTCTGTCTTATCCTAGTAAGAGGCCTGGGCTTCTTGGTTCTGAGTGCTCCTCCCAGAAAAGATAAACTGAGGCCAGAGGCTAGCAAGTCAGGTCCCAGCCCCAGGCCTCCACACAACAGCTGGTCTCCCCATTGCTATGCATTCCTTCAGCACTTGGAGTGCAGTTTTAGTTTGCGCTCCATTAATTTGCAAGTAGGCTGCTTTGTAAGTGTTCTTTTGTCTTTTCTCCCAGTCTGTCCCGGACCCCCTCACCCAACCCAGGCTCGCCAAGGTAGGCTGCCCCTCCCATCAGACTCCTCAGCAGAAGATAGACTATGGGATGCTTGGCAATGCCCCCAACCCCCAGCACAGAGACAAAGAGGTTCTGGCTGGTGCTCATTTTCCAGGTGGGAAACTGAGGCTGGGGAAAGTTCTATGACCACAGCAGACTGGCAGATATATTTCAGCTCATTCTGCTACATTGCCCCACCTCTCCTACCACGCAGGCCTGTACTTCCAGAGTATGTGTGAGATTAGTAAAATCTTGGAGGGCACACACTGGGTCTTATTCACTTTGATATTCCTTGAGAACTCTGGGCTGGACTCTTTCTTCTCACCAGAGACCCTCCCAGGAGCTCCAGGGAAGGACCAACCACTTACAAGGCTGTCAGGATCTCCAAATAGCTAATCTCTTTCTACTCCCTACCCAAGGGCCTCCTTAGAGCCTGAGCTGAGCCAGACACTACTGCACTCCAGACACTAGGCTGGAAAGGTTCAGAACCAGAACAATTCCATGTCACTTTCCATGACTCCCAAAGCCAAGTTTAAGTCCGAAAGCAATGGGACACTAACCATCATTCCACTTTCTGCAAACTCAGCTCAGACGCAGACTGGGAAGGCATCACAGACCATGTTTCTCTCCAGCAAATTCTTGCTGAAGGATCGATCCCTGGCAGGCCTGGTAGAGCCACTTTCCTACCTCTTCCTGCTTCCAGTTATCAGAGTACCTGTACGCTGGACTGGGAATGCAATATCCTGACATAAGAAGAGGCTACCGGTCGGGCTCTGTTCCTGTCCTCCTAGTACAGGATGTCCAGCAAAGCTTTAGTCCAGCAAGCCAAGTTCACTCAGAGCATAAAACCAAGGGCAGAGTACTGCCAGGCTCCCTCAGCTATGGTGTGACACTGGCCATGGGCACATAAGAGTTCATCCTCCCTGGGCAGCTTTCCTGAGCTTTGGGGGACCGGCTTGCTACAAATCCTAGGCTTCCCTGTCCTTTGATGCCTACCTGCAAGTAAGGAAGTTTCTTTGCTTAACCTGTCCTATGAGTGTTCTGCACCTCACTGTGCAGGCGACAAGTAACCAGTACACAGTGAACCTGCTTCACAGTTCCAAGGTTCTGGATTTGGCAGTCTCAAAGACGGAGCCATACTTGGCTCATCTGTCTCCTTCTCTGTACTTGCAGTCACTGGTATTTGAAGACAACCTCAGTTCATGAGGGGCTATGTACACAAGGGCCAGAGGCATAAAAGAGACCTAGAGGGGCTGAGTGAGGATGTAGCTCAGTGGTGGAGTGCTTGCCTAGCAGGTGCAAGACTCTGAATTCCATCCCTAGTTCTGTAATAATAATAGTTGTTATAATTAGTATTGCAAGAATAAGCAGTCCCTGATCCAGGGACCTTTGAACACACCTTACATGAAGTACCCCAATCTCAACCACCATCTGAAGTGCCCCTCAGGGCAGAACCCCCAGGAGGAAGGGGGCCTGTGCAAGCCAGGACCCCTTGCCATTCTCTTGGGTATCTTAAGCCTCAGGGTCTGTCCGAAGCACCAGCAGGTGAGCCACAGTTCCTCACCCCTCTCAGCTCAGCCTCTTCTTCCAACAGCATTTTAGTATTCACCATTCAATTTTACTCATTAATTAGTAGAACCACTCTATTACTGGTATTAAGATGTTCCCTTCCTTCTTTTCTGTCATAACAAATATACATCCTTAGACCATCCCTCTGAGGGAAGCAGGGAGGTTGTTATTATTCCTGTTCTGTACGTGGCAAAACTGAGGCCCAGTGAGGTGGTGACTTGCCTTGAGGTGGTGACTTGCCTCATGTTGGATGCCTACAAGGGGTGGCACTGGCCCCAAATCTAGTCTTCCTACAAGAGCCCTCAAACTATGCCTTTCAGTGGTCCTACACTGTTCACTAAGAGCATATGCACACACACACACACACACACACACACACACTCCCTGAGGACTGCCAGCCCCTTAGGGTGGGGCCAGCCTTGTCCGCAGATTATCCTTCACAGTACCTACCATAGGGTCTGCCTAGTTAAAGTCCACAAATTTGCATGGACTGATTCCAGCCCCACTGTCTTAAGAGTCTGAAAATGGAGCAGGACATTTTCCACACCCAGGATAAAATGGGCAGGCTGCCAGTGGCTCCCTTGTCCCCTGTCCTGGGCTTGCCAGTTCCCCTTCCCCACCTTCCTTCCCAGGGACCCCCCTCTGTCCTGGCTGCCCAACTTACTTCTCCAGCATGGACATGACGATGGGGGGAAGCACCAGGATGGGCATGGGCAGGACCACTCGTGTCAGTGCCGTCTCCAGCAGGGCCTGAGGGGCAAGACAGGCTATGGTGAGGCGGGGGGTTGGGGGGACGACAGCCACCTGGTAGCAAACCTCACCCCAGAGCTCTAGGTGTATGTGCTGCTGCTAAGCACATCTGGCACATGGAATTATTCATGGCATTGCTCACAAGCCTTATTCCAGACAACAGAAAAAAGCCTTTCCATCTTACCACATATATTTGGAAAGAGCAGATTCCTGTCACCTGCCACATGTGGGGGAGGGGTGGTGACAGAAGCAGCCCCAGAAAGAAGCCAGTGCTTAGGAAGACACAGGCTCAGGTGGCAGAGGTGACATGCATGGGTTAGGAAGCAGCCCATGGAGGACCTGAGATGTTCTCAAGAGTACTGGAAAGGCTGGGACAAATAGCTAGGGCCTGCTGAATCACTGAGGCATCAGGTGCTGAGGGGGGACAGAGATTCTGAGTTTACTTTTTTTTTTTTTTTCTTTACTTTAACATCCTGCAAAGCCAACGATCAGAAGACCTTGCATCTCCTGACTCTGGATGAGTCTTTCTTAGTGATAAGAGGTTCATTTTGTAAGGACAGGTTTTGCTGAGCACCTCCAGTGTTTCCATGGTACGTGTGTATAGGGTCTCCCTGGGGCCTTCCTCTCAGGGATCCCACAGGATTCCTGGTATAGTCTGGGGCCCAGCTCAGTGGCAATTCTGTGTTTGGATGACCATGTGGGAAGTCCCTTTAACCCCGTGGATTCCCATGCTCAGAGGAGACCCCAGGAATGGCTCCCAGCCCACAGATTCCCTGGAGTCTCTCCCCAGGCAGTGAGGAGCAGGCCAAGCCAGACTGAAGGAAGCCCAAAGCTACAGAAGAACTTGGATTTCCTTGCTGGTTTACCTGTGAGGAGGAGTTATAATGGTTGCTCTCCATCACAGGGGTTGGGGAAAAAGATTTGGCTGGGAAAGGAGGTTGGAATCATGTAGGTTAAATGCCCTCTGATGATGGGCTAAGGGTTGAACGTTTCTCCCAGGAACTTGAGCCATTCATGATCAGCCTCCAGAAGGACAGAGAGGATCCCTCCAGGCTCCTGAACAGGTATGGGAAGAACAGAAGGGCCTAGAATGGGGCACTGAGGAGAGGATGCACTGCTGTCATGGTACCCCAGCCCCTATCCTCTCACAAGCCCTGGAAGGGCCCTGACTTTCCCTGACAATGGTGGGCAGGGGAAGGTTCTAAAGCTTATCAAGAAGGCCTCATGGATAGGAGTGAGGCTTGGGCCCTGGGAGGCAGTTGCTGAAGCAAGGTAAATGCTCGTCCCCCTCATGACTGACTACTCGCCCCATTCCCAGCACATACAGGCCAGAGCCCAGTGCAGCAGGGATGAGCCACCAGCCACCACTAGGATGAAGACAGGAAAAACACAGGACATGTACACATGCACCGAGAGGGTTTTAAACTCACGAGCACTACAGTGAGTGGGGCTGGTGAAACCAGAGGTGAAAAGAGGTCTTGTAAGGAAACATAATTCTACAAACTATGCAGTGGCCTCAGCAAGCACTGGGTGCTGGCCCTCAGTAAGGTGGCTGCAGAAACACCTATTAGCCAAACCACACCCGCTGCTTCCAGCTTCTTGTTAGTACTCAAGGATGTGGAGGCCCCAGGGTGGCAGGACTCTGGGCCTGGAGAAAGTTCTAGGGGAATCTCCTCTGCCCTCACCAATTAACACCTCGGCCGAGGAGCTGGGTCCCCAGGGGCTGAGATGTTTGGAGAGAAGTCCAGGGGTACAGTCTTGGCTGGGAACAGGCTCTGAGGTCCAGAGCTCATACAGATGGGAGATGGGGGTTGGGGTAAGGGGAAGACATCAAGAGAGTACTGTGGTGAGAAGCCTTGAAGGAATGAACATGTTATGGGAAAACTGATCCCCTCCCAAGGCCCCTGAGCCCACGGCCGACCCACGTGTCTGGCTGCGATCTTGGAGGAGCCCACGAGGTTGCCGTCAGCATCCAGGACATCAATCCCTTCCTCCAGCTCCCCATACCGCATCAGGACCACGTTGCAGATATTGGCACTGGCTGGAGAGAGAGAGAGGGGTACAGGGAGCAGGGGTGAGGCAGAGGATGGCTTTCCACTTGGCTCCTCCCCTAGCCAGGCCTCCCTGCCCAGGCCCTAAGGGTTTTGAACAAATGCTTAGGCTGCAAAGATTGGGGATGGGGGAGGACTGGTTCTGTTATCCTGCTAGCTGGTAAGCAAAGGGGAACACAATCAGGAGGGAAACTGTTCAGGGCCATCAGAGCTGCCACCTAAGGAGGGTGCTGTTCTCCTTTCCTCTGGGGCAGGTGAAGTAGATGTCCCTTTGAGAGGGCTCTCTGGACTCAAGATGCACTCCTAGGGGCCTGGTGACTCGGCCCACTGTGGCCACTCCATGCCCTAGAAGTGCCAGTCCCCATATTCAGCCCCTGGTGGCTCACTCAGAGGGAATCAAGTTCCCAGAGACTTGCATCCCTGACAGCAGGTGCCAGAGCAGGCAGGAACCTCAGTGCTCACCCAGCACCACCCCCTCATCATATGGATGGAAGACTGAGGCTCAGAGAGGGGGGTAGCTTATCTGAGGTCACACAGCAAAGTGGAACAGAGCAGAAACGCTACAGTGACTAAACCTCTAGGTACCCAGGGGCGAGAGGGCTGGGAGCCAGGCAGAGTTCTTCCAAAGATTGAGTTCCTTCTTTTGGCCATGACTCTCCTGTCTCAGCTGAGATCTTGGGCACCTGGGCTGAGGGAAGGTTCCTGGCTCCTTAGTTACGCACTGGATTTGGAGTCTGTGGGCCACGCATCAGATGGTGACTAGTACAGGGTGCCTCTGCCTGTTCCCCTTGACTGGGATTCACTGGATTGTGGTGGGGTAAAAATGTGGTCCTGGCCTGAACTCTTCCAGCCCTGCTTCAGGATGGAACTGTGGAGACTTGGGGGTGGTGGGTGGGTGGGAAGTGGGGGGCAACAAATGCAGAGCCCGCCTGCTCCACTCCTCCCCCCAAAGCGCCTTTCTGTGTTTAAAGTTTTAATTTTTGCTAATTAATGTCAATTAATTTTGTATAATGAGTGTTTAATTTTGGGGAGTGTGTGAGCCTGGGAGCGACTGCAGTTCTGGGCTGTGAACACTGATTAGCATCAACACCTGCTGCTTCCCCCCCTCCAGTAGGGGGGGCACCCGGGTTTGGGGAGCTGGAGGGCGGCAGGGCCCAGTGGGCAGGTGGAGTGGGAGGGAGCCCACAGATGCTATTGGGGTCCAAGCCAATGGCTGCGGAGACCAACAGTCCAGGGTGCTCACAGCTGGGGGACAGGGCTCTGTAGGTGAGAGTGGCTTGAGAACCTGGGAGCCTCTGAGCCTCACTCTCCTATTTTAATAACATAGGGAGGTGGAATAAACCCAGATGAAGACCGAGAAGCTCTGTAATCTTTGGAGAGGAAAAGCAGGAGAGCAAATACAGTTCTAAAATGTATTTAGAGCACATATGCCATCTTTGAGCATCTCTACTGTTTCCTTCTGTGGCTGGGACTTGAGCCTCACTCCCTCCTGGCGCCACAGCAGACATGCTTACCTCAACAGTGGCTCTTAACCAGGGGCAATTTTGGGAGACATTTGGCCAAGACTGGAGACATTTTTGATTACCATGACCTGGGGGTGGAGGTGGAGGAGTTACTGCTATGTGGGAGGTAGACACATGTGGGAGGAATGCTGCTAATCAGCCTGCAATGCATAGGACAGTCCCACAACAAAAGACTGCCCAGTCTCAAATGTCAGTGGTGCTGGTATTTAGAAACCCTTATCTTAACCACAGCAGGAGATAGAATTAGGAAGGTGAATTTGAGGTAAAGGAGATTTAGGGTAGCAGGAAATAACCTAGAGGGGCTGGGAGGCTGGGTTTGGGGCCATCTGGGTGTGGGTTCCAGTCCTGTCTGGTATCTCTCCCTGCTCACCCCCAGAGGTGAGCTCCTGCCAGTTGCGGGACACTCAGGGCTTGGGACCCAAAAAAGCCCCCCTATGGTGGCCTTGGGAAGCCAGCACCTGGCCGCATGTTAGTGACACACCCTCTAGTGGCAGTAGACATGCTCTGCATCTCCATTGCCCCTGGGGCTGCCCAGTCCTCCAGTTCCCAGAAGACCCAAGAAAATCATTAGAGGGGAGCGGGGTTTTCTGCCCAGAGAGGTATCAGTCTCTTCCCTCTGAGAACGCCACCCACCACTACCACCATTCCAGGAAAGGCAAGTTGATAGGAATCATGGTCCCAGGAATAAGCACCCTCTTAAGGTAAGGGGCTGCCAGCTCACTCCACCCTTACTGGGCTTTCCTGAGTGTAAAAGGAGGCAGCTTTTAGGGTTTCCATGGGATCTCTGGGCACAGGCTGCACTCATGAAGAATGCCAGCCTCTGCGTTCTCACCCACACCAAGTGAGGGCAAACTGGAGACAACCGAATTGTCTCTAGCCCCCATTTTGTGTGTGTATGTGTGGGAAAGACAGACAGATACAGAAAAAAGAGAATGTGGACTTGGAGATGGTGGTAAACAACCCTAAGCTCATGGTGGCATCTTGTTTACTCCCCACAATTTCCAAATGGGGAATGTAGGGACAGCAGGACAGAGTGGGACTTTGCTTCAAACACAAAACCATGTGAGACAAAAGATGAAGCACAAAACAAAGTGAAAGTCAGCCGCCTTTCTTCCCCTCAGACAGCCTGTCTAGGCCACAACTGAGGGTGACAATGTCTCCCTCTCATCTAAGCTGCCTAGACGGAAAAAATAAAGAGAAAACCCTAAAGCCTGCCTCAGAATGATGGCAACTCCCTGTCTCCTCCTGGACCAGTGGCCTAGGCAGCACTGCTTTTTTTTTTTTTTCATTTTTCTTTTATTATTCATATGTGCATACAAGGCTTGGTTTATTTCTCCCCCCTGCCCCCACCCCCTCCCTTACCACCCACTCCACCCCCTCCCGCTCCCCCCCTCAATACCCAGCAGAAACTATTTTGCCCTTATCTCTAATTTTGTTGTAGAGAGAGTATAAGCAATAATAGGAAGGAACAAGGGGTTTTGCTGGTTGAGATAAGGATAGCTATACAGGGCATTGACTCACATTGATTTCCTGTGCGTGGGTGTTACCTTCTAGGTTAATTCTTTTTGATCTAACCTTTTCTCTAGTTCCTGGTCCCCTTTTCCTATTGGCCTCAGTTGCTTTAAGGTATCTGCTTTAGTTTCTCTGCATTAAGGGCAACAAATGCTAGCTAGTTTTTTAGGTGTCTTACCTATCCTCACCCCTCCCTTGTGTGCTCTCGCTTTTATCATGGCAGCACTGCTTTTGTGAATGGCACATACCCTACAATCTCTTCTGTCAACTGTGTATGCTGGATATCCACTTAGTGAGAGCTTCTGCATGTGCAAGCTAATGGCCATCCCTACATCCCTAGTAATGAACAATTGAGCAATGAGAACACTGACCTGAGAGACAGAGAGAGAGAGAGAGAGAGAGAGAGAGAGAGACTGACTACAGGTCTCTTTCTGACACATAGGCAAGATCTATTGACAGTATCAGCAGGTTAATTAAGCAGTCTGTTAGTGATAATGTTAGGAAAGCTGGCACATTTTCAACTCAGATTGACACCATTCAAGACTCAAGCATAACTGATGTTGGAGCAGCAATGCTGGGAGATGTCATGGAATGAGAGAGAGGCGAGAGAGAGAAAGACAGAGAGAGAGAGAGAGAGAGAGAGAGAGGTTGCTTCACGCTGATGGCAAGCTCAGTATCAAGTCCTGAGGAAAACATGCTCTTGACTGCTGCAGACTTCTCACATCCGACCCACTGAGATGCAAAATCATGCAGATTGTGAACAGCTAATGAAGCACCCGGTGTAAGAGGGATAGACAAAAGCACGGGGAAGTTCTCAGAAGAAAGGCCACAGGGGAGGGAGCCTGCCCCTGAACCAGCACAGAACAGACAAGTAGGTCAATTCAGTGCAGCCAGCAACACATACACCTGGGTCAGAAAGTGATTGGTAGGAAAGCAGTTGTATCAACTCACAGGGGAAAAGACCATTCAAACACGCAGTTGGAGCCATGGGCTACTGATTCAGGGAAATTTTTTTTTTCTTTTTCTTTTTTTTTTGGTGGCACTGGGGTTTGAACTCATGGGCTCATACTTGCTAGGCAGGTGCTCTTACTGCTTGAGCCACTCCATCAGCCCTGATTTGGAAAAATTTAGATACCATAACTCCTCAATTCTAAGATGCATTTTTCCATATTTAATTTTTTAAAAATTATGATGTAGCCAGATGCCAGTGGCTCACATCTATAATCCTAGCTATTTGGGAGGCTAAGATCAGGAGGATTAAGGTTCGAGACCAGCACAGGCAAATAGTTTGTGAGACCCCCATCTCCGAAATAACCAGAGCAAAATGGACTGTGAGTATGGTTCAAGTGTAGAACGCCTGCTTTGCAAGTGTGAATCCCTGAGTTCAAACCCTAGACCCATCAAAAAAAAAAAAAAGAAGAAACAAATAAATAAAAAAATACAATGTGCCTTACAATGGATGTTGGGGGTGTGTGTGGGAGGAAGATTTTCCTCCTACTCAATTGCCTGTACCTGTGTGAACTTAGTCACTTGTAGAGGAATCTCTTCATTCAAGTGTCACCTCAGTCGACCACAGTAATCCACACAGAATTTGAACTTAAACTTAGATTCCTAATTGTTGCCTAAAACATCTTTTTAAAACTTACACTATAATGGTGCACGGACATGAAAAGTTATTGTACATGCAGAAGATCGTCTGCCAGATACAGGCAATGCAATTAAAGTCAGTAGAAATTGCCAAACCATAGATAGCTACCCTAAAGAAATGCTTGCCCATATGCACAAAGAGACATTTACAAGGATGTTAATTATAGCACTGTTTGTAAGAGCAAATAATTAGAAACAACCTAAATGTCCACCATTAGGGAACTCACATGGGAAGATCTCCAAAACAAATTGTTATGTGAAGAAAGCTACTGAGTATGCACATGCTGATTTACTGAATGTAAAACCCTGTAATTGCAATACCCATGTACATGTGTGCGCAAATCCACAGGTAGTATTTGCTTTTCTTTCTTCTTCTTTTTTTTTTTTTTGGCAGTACTGGGGTTTGAACTCAGAGCTTTGTACTTACTAGGCAGGTGCTCTACCACTTGAGCCATGCCTCCTGCTCTACAGATAGTGTTTTGAAACCTCATGCCTACAGAGTGCTGCCCTTGGGGAAGGGAACTCAATTTGAGACTTAACGTCTGTTATTGAGAGACTTGCACATTTTTATACTAAATGTTCCATATTATTTCAAGTTTTACAATGTGAATGTAATCATGCTATACTTACCATATCTGAGAAATATGGCAGTCAGGATCTATTTTTAATCTACAAGGTAAGAAATGGGAAACTGGGAAAAATATTAATATAGATGATGAACAAAGGGCCACTAAAATCAAGCTGTGGAGAGTAATGGTGACTGATCCCAACAGCTAGTCTACCCCCAAAAGATTAGCTGAAATGAGTAGTGATAATCCTCCCTTTGCCAGTGACTGGACTAGGAAAG
The DNA here is from genome assembly GCF_047511655.1 of Castor canadensis. Lineage (NCBI taxonomy): Eukaryota > Metazoa > Chordata > Mammalia > Rodentia > Castoridae > Castor > Castor canadensis. Next base: position 63,175,363 of record NC_133397.1, read on the forward strand.
GATGTGACCCAACCCTTCCAATGAGGGATGTCCCATAGAGATCCCAGGATAGCAGCCAGGAGACAGAGCCTTTTGTCCTCAGGACACAGTTGGGTCCGAATGTGATGCTTGAATTGCTGCTAGCTTGATGATAAATCCCACTGGACCACTGGCAGAGCACAGTCGAAAGGAAGAGAAGGTCTGGGTATCTCACCTGAGACTTGCTCTTTGTAAAGTAATAAACTTCTTTATTATTTAAGGCAGTTTGAGTCAAGAGTTTCTGTTCATTTCAGCCCAAAACCTCCTATAATGAAGAGGGAGCTTTAAAATTATTAAGAAAAAGATTCGGTGAAAGTCAGAGATGGTGTTGCATGACTGTAATCCCAGTACTCGGGAGGCTGAGGCAGGAAGATCTCAAATTCAAGGCCAGCCTGGGCTACATAGTAAGCTCCAGTCCGGACTGGCATACATAGTGAGACCCTGTCTCAGAAAACAACAACAACCAAAAAAATTCAACGATCAATATGAGAATAGGAAATTTGTAAAATAGAAACATAAAAGTAAATGAACTCAGGCTGGTGGAGTGACTCAAGCGGCAAGAGTACCTGCCTAGCAAGCTTGAAGCCCTGAGTTCAAACCCCAGTGCCGCAAAAATAAAATAAAGTCAATGTAGAAAATACACTAGTTTTTTTAAAAGTAAATCAGCTTAATCTTATGAATAATCAAAGGCAGTTTTCTGAATCTAAAAAAAAAAGCCAATTTTCAAGAGTTCTTTTTGTTCAGAAACTAATTCTCATGATTAAATGGTTTACAAATGGATATTCCCAGCATATGACTTGTTTTCCTCACTTTGTTGATTGTCTTCTGTCATGTACTTTAATATAGGTCAAATAAACAATTCTTTCCTGCCTGGTATATACTTTTTGTGTCATTAAGGAAGTCTACTGGTACTCCAATGTTCATCTCTATTTTCTTCAAAAGTTTTAAAATTTTAATTTTCACATTAAGGTTTTTAATCTATTCAAAAAAATTTTTTTTGGAATATGAAATAGGGTTCTCCTCCATCATCTACCAAATACCCAATAAAGTTAAGAAAAGCTTCTCAAACACACTGGGAATTGGAAAATGCAAGTTAAAATAAGAAATGAACCATTTCACATGGACAAAAAGTGTTTGTTTGTTTGTTTGTTTTTTATGAAACAAGGTCTCACTACATAGCCCAGGATGGCTTGGAACTCAAGATTCTCCTGCCTTAGCCTTCCCAGAGCTGAGATTACAAGCGTGCACCACTACGCCCAGCACAGATGGACAAAAATTTTAAAAGACTGATAATACCAAATGTTGAAGAGGACATAGGGAAACAGAAATTCAGACTTAGGACTGGGGTGTGGCTCAAGTGGCAGAGTGCTTTTCTAGGAAGCAAAAGGCCCTGAATACCATCAAATTCCCAGTACCACCAAAAAAAAAAAAAAAAAGCAGCAGAAGAAGAAATTTGGAAGTACAGTAAAAGCCAGTATCCAATTCAGCAGTATCCGGTAAGGACAGAAACGGGCATACCTTCTAACACACTCATTCCATTTCTAGGTACATATTCTAGATTCTCGACACCAGCCACACAACTGAAACTAAATCCAAGCCAGGCCCAAGATCTGTTTCTTTCTGTTTTTAAGCAACCCAGCTGGTTATGATACAGATGAAGGTTTGAAAACATTGCTCATTCTTTGCATACAAGGTAGTCTGAGCAGGACTGGGTAGATGAGAAAGAAAATAACCTAAATGTGTCCAATTAGTCAACTGTGGATAGTGACACCGTAGAACGCCTAAAGCAGCTGAAATGTGTATATATATTAATACAGATAAATCTCAAAACTAGAGTGAAAAGCACACAATTCAAAGGGATATGTACAGTCTGATACAATTAATGTAAAATTTTAAAATGCATAAACAATATAATTGGTGGTCTATGGCAAAATGCACCTATGATAAAATATAAAAACCTAAATGGTGCTGGGTTCTGGTGGCTCACACCTGTAATTCTAGCTGCTTGGGAGGCTGAGGTCAGGAGGATCATGATTTGAGGCCAACCCAAGAAAGTAGTTCTTGGGATCCCATCTCCAAAATAACCAGAGCAAAATGGACCAAAGGTGTGACTCAAGCTGTACAGCAGCTGCTTTGCAAGTGGGAAGCTCTGAGATCAAATCTCAATCCCACAAAAAAAAAAAAAACCTAAATGGGGAGGAGATACTGACTGGAGATCAGCAGCTTCCTTGGGGAAAGGAGACCAGAATCAAGCAGGTGGAGGGCACAAGGGCTTCCATTGTATCTAACATTTTATTTCTCCATTTCTTCAATTTTTATCATATTTAAAATATATCATAATTTAAAAGTCATGGAATGAATTATTGGTAGGAAGGTTAAGTTACAATTTTTGGAGTGTGGTTCATCACTGTGTGCATACCTGTCATCCCAAGCTACAAGAAAGGCTGAGATGAGGAGGATCAAGGATCCAGGTCAGCTCAGGAAAAAAAGTTCACGAGACCCCACCTCAACAGAAAAACAGATATGGGCATTGTGGCACACACCTGTCATTCCAGCTATGGTGGGAAGTGTAAAATAGGAGAATCACAGTACAGGCCAGCATGGGCAAAAAGTGAGACCCTATCTTTAAAATAATCAGAGCAAAAAAGACTAGTGTATGGCTCAAGTGGTAGAGCATCTGACTAGCAAGCACAAAATCCTGAGATCAAACTCCAGTACTTCCAAAAAATATTTTTTAATGAGTGCAATGGAAATCCATCAACACTTTATTGTGAGGATAAAAAGCAGCTTACAGAATGGTGTAATTATTTGATTCCCTTGAACTCAATTACATTTATATACAATAAATAAGCAGATTCATACACTCTTAGATGTTTACTTGAATTTGAAGGGATATACTAAGCTTGTCTCTGGAGAGAATAGTAAGATTAACTTTACACAACAATTACATACTATCGGAAAAAATATTACCATTTTTTATTAAACAAACCAAGCACTCTAGTAGCAACCAGAAGACTTGCTTCCTGTTTTAGCTCAGACTGATGCTGGAGCAAAGTACTTACAGACTCCACTCTCTCATCTGCAAGGATGGACAGGCATTACCCTCCTCCCTTCCCTTCTCTCTCTCCCCTTCCTCTCTCCTTCCCTTTCATGATTTTGCAGGTAACACATACACATGGCACGCAGTTCAAATTGCATAAAAGTGAATAACCAAATGCAAGTGTCCCTCCAACCCTGACCTCTAGCTTCATCTCATCTGGTTCTCACATCCTGCCACAGAGATCTGTGCATTTCCAAGTGCAATGCATGCACACTACCACCTTCACACACTCACACATGCACACCCTCGCACAAACTGCAGAATACAACCCCTTTGCTTTGATAAGCACCACTCCAATGAGGGCGTATACCTCTGATTTACTTAATTCCACAATATTCCCTTTTATTTCAGCTGAGAGGCTGAAATAAATGGCACATATTTTCTTTTAAATAGCTTGACACTCTGGGGGGAGTTTCACAACCCACACTGAAGAGTCACCAACTCAGGACCAGGAATTTCTGTACTGAAAAATCAGCTAGGGGTAGGCTGACTCTGAAGTTAGGGCTCTATTCACGTTAGATTCCCATTAATTCATTCCTCTGAAAAGCCCCCTCTTGTCATGGTGGTCCCTTGCTTGACACTCTGCAGTGATTCCCCATTAGCCATGAGATAAAACTCAAACCCTAAGCTTATCTCAAGGCCTCTCTCCCGACAGACCTCCTTCCCAGCCTGTGCCTTCTCTGCCTTCTGGACTTTAGGAATGGTAAAATCTCTGAATTGGAAGGTCATTCATTCAATAAATATTTGTTGAACACTTACTATATGCCAGGTCCTGAGCAAGCTGTCGAGAAACAGGTGACTTGGTCACCTGTCAGTGTCCTGGACAGCTTTTTGGGCCAGCTTACTGGCCCAGACACTTCCCTAAAACCCAGGGATCATACAGCTCATTCCAATAACAGACTGTCATTTTTTTTTTTTAGGAGATCCTGCAACCCTTGCTGATAGATATACTCTGGATACAGCCTCCTTTGTTCTAGGCATTTTGTCTTTAGTGATGCAGCTGAAGTCTGAGTGAGCCTCAAAGAAACATACCACATGGTGGACCCATTCCAAGCATATAGCTCATGAAGCCCCCTTACTCCCCAGGATCTTCATCCTCAGTCCTTTGGCCAAGCCAGGTCTTGGTGTCCTAACATGTCTGCAGCTACAGTTTTGATCAGCATGCCTTCCATCAAACCTTGTGTGATTACATCAGCCCAGAGATCTTTTTAGATCTTGTACTCTTGTCCATGAATTCACAACCCTGCCAGATTGGTGTCTTTGTTCCTTGAATGTGAGTCACTGAACTCCTCTATCCATGGTAGTCATAAAATTACTGAAGGGGATGAGATTAAAGACAAAACCCTAGGCCACACCATTAGAGACTTCTTTTAGCTAATTTGGTCCCACTCTCCATGTCCTCTTGGGGCCTGACACATGCTGGGAGCCCCAGCTTGTTTTGAGGCTGCATCAATTCTGGCCCTCCACCTATCCTTCCAGGAATCTCTGACACAAGCACCCTTCTATAACTCTTCAAAATCCATGCCACCTGCCCAGATATTTCTTTGATGGTGGAATTTAACATGTCTCTCTCTCTCTCTCTCTTTCTCTCTCTTTTTCAAAACAAACATCCTCCCCCTAAATAATTTAGGTCACATTAGATTCCTACAATCTAGGAAGTATTATAAAATGATTTAGAAATAATGACTAATGGATTTTATCCTCTATGAAACTTTATAGCACTTGTTACTGGAACATTTGCCTTCTGTGCCATTTTGAGCATCCCACCACTCCTTGTCCCCAAATAACAATTTCCCTGATGTCAGGAATGTGTTTTCACCACTCTGGTTGGGGCAGGTGGAGGGCAACAGAGCTGGGGGAGGACTAACATTTATCAAGAGCTCATTATGTGCTGAGAGATTGGCATATTTAATAAAAACAATGGTTAGAGATACCAGGATCATCATTTTATGGTTGGATAACATACCCAGGACGAGCTGGTGAGTTGTGAGCCTCCTGATCATCCACCCAAGGCCTACTGGCTAAAAAAGTGGACAGTGTGATGGTGAAAACTTATACAAAAAACCAGAGCACTCAAAAACAATTATTTTAAAATGAAAAAAATTCAGAATAAACATTTAGGGGCAGTGTGCTCCAGTGGCTCACACCTGTAATCCTAGCTACTCAGGAGGCAGAGACTGGGAAGATGGCGGGTCAAAGCTGGCCCCAGGCAAATAGTTCTCAAGACCCTATCTCAAAAAATCCCAACATAGAAAAGGGCTGGTGGAGTGGCTCAAGCAGTACAGCACCTACCTAACAAGCATGAGGCCCTGTATCCAGTACTGCAAATCCTAGTACCACAAAAAAAAAAAAAAAAAAAAACTAGGGGGCAATAGAATCTACTTACCAATGTCATTAGGGTGGGATTCTACTCTGAATGCCTAATCTCAAACCTTTTGTGCCAAAGCACTTGTTTGATCATTTAATAAACCCACATCAGGTGTAGTGGTGCACGCCTGTAATGCCAGCACTTGAGAGGCCGAGGCAGAAGGATTTCAAATTTGAGTCAAGCCTGGGATACATACATAGTGAGACCCTGTCTCAAAAAACCAAAACAATAAAACAAACAAACAAATAAAACCCCATGTTAAGCCCTATGTGCTGGGCTGGGGGGTCTGAGGAGTGACTATCAATGAAGAGAGTACTTGTCCCAGGGTTCGGGACACACCTTCCCAGGTACACCCTGCTACCCCTGCTTACAGGGGACGAGGGATGGAGAAGCCATAGATGAGGGAGCTGTGCTTTGACCTAGGGGTGGATCCTTGGGTCTCAGGCAGTACTGCCTGGCCACCTCCTGGATGAGGGAAGCAGGGTGACCTGAGCATGAGGGAGGAGCAGTGGAATGAAGGGGCATCAAGGACACAAAGATCTATGTTGCCTTGGAGTGGAGGGGGCATGGAGGAGCAGGCATGGGAACACTGCGTGTGAACAGACCCTCTCCCAAAGACCTCTCAGATTCCCTGAGCAATGGCTCCCCAGTGAGCACAGAGATTTTTTCCATGGTCATGAGACACATTTCGACATTTAACAAAATGGACTGATGGGGGCAACACCAGAAGTCATTTTCCAACAGATGCTGAAGCTTGCATTTCTGGTCCATGCAAGAACCTTCCCTTGGAAGGAGTCAGGGGGCTGACGCTAAGGCTCAGACCTCTTCAATGGGGAGCTCAGGGCCCAGATGGGGTCTTTCTTAGCCTAGGCACTCACTGCTGTTCCCTTCTCCATGGACACAGCCAGACAGGCTGGGGGTGACCTTCAGGGCCTCCTGCCTACACTCACATACACAGCCTGGGGCACCAGCTTTGGAGATGTGTTGAGGTGACCTTTGGGGTCTCCTCTTGAAAGCCTCCACCAACCCATTCTTGACACCAAGCTTGTCTATTCCTCTGACCAGTGTCCCTCCCCTTGCTGGTGTACATTCCCCACCCCCCCACACACTTCCCAAGTCCTCACAAAAAGGCTGTTTGTGGGAACTGTTTCCCCTACAATGGTGTCTGCTTAAGAAGGCTGGTGGCTGGACCTGAGGGTGTGTATTTTTCCAGTGCCTCTTCTATCGACCTTTAATTACACTGTTTGCCCAGCTTCCCAAACCATTAACTTCCACCTCACAGAAACTACACGTCAATTAATGGAGGGCCTGCTCTGAGCTCAAGCTCCTGAACACAATTAAGCGTGACAGTCCACAAATAAGAAAGAACTGGAGAATTAATTAAGGTCTAAACAAATTAATTACCAGTCCCCAATCGATTCTGATGCCAGCACACATGCTCCTGGGCTCACCGTCTTTCCTACCATCTCCATATATAAATAGAAACCGAGATTTCCCACATGATTGCTGCTCCAGACCAGGGGCATGGCATGGCTCTGAAATCCTGTGAGGGCGAGAGATGGCAAGGAACATCCAGGGCTTCCCACGTGCTCAGCACATGCACACGCATGCACACACACACACACACACACACACACAAACACGCACACGCGCACGCGCACACGCACACGCACACGCACAACCCCAGGTGAAAAGTCAGGGGTGAGCATGCTCCCGGCAGAACACCGAGCAGCCCGGCTGCCCCTGGACACATCCTTCAGTTTCTCAGCCACAGAGGACAGGGGGCCTGGGAGGCCCAGGCTTTGTCCAGGTCAGTGTGACTTTCAGAAGTCTGAATTCTCTTATTCTTCTGTAAAACGAGCGTGGCACACTCTGCCTTGGGGTCTTCCCAGCACAGAATGAGGAGCACGGAGAGGGAGGACAGCTATGTGGCCCCTGGGAGTCCTGGGCTCTGCAATCCCAGGCCTGCAGAGACTGCACAGGTGGTCTCAAGTGGGGTCTGAAAAGGGGGGGGAGCAGCTAAGTTAGACACAGATACTAGGCAGGTGTCCTGAGCCTGGGATCTCAGGCTCTCTCTCAATAGTGTAGAGCTCTGAGGAGATGTCTCCTCCCATATTCTAGGCTTTGGGCTGGGCAAGCACCCCCTGGGAAAGCTAAAAAAACAATGGATTCCTTGTTCCCAGCTTGCCTAGGAGAGTGGGGTGGGGTATGACCTCTGAGCATGGGGCACATGGGCATTTTCAGGAGCCGCATCACCCAAAGGACCCCTCTGTACACAAAGAGGGCTTCATTGCATCACTTCCTCTTGCCTCTACCTACTTCCCAGGGACACCCTGCGCTCAATTCCTGTCCCCCAGTCATGCCAGCACCCAAAGGGGCAAACAACATCCTGAGCAAGCTTCTCAGTAGCCTCTAACAGTGGCCCAGCCCTGGGCTGCCCAGCCTCATGTAGCCCAGCTTGTCCTGAAAGCAGGGGTGAATATCCTGGGGCAGACAGAAGCCTGGCAGCCTACAGAGTGTCCAGGACACTCTGTCCTGGCCAGAGCACCTGGAGATAGGTGCAGGCACAGTGATGGCTTTTGAACCCTGTTGGGGAGGAGCATCCTTTTCACCTTCGGTAGCACTGTGGCAGCACTGACTAGGGGAGTTGGCAAGTACCCATTTGCAGATGGGTCTGGCTGCTTCTCTCAGGATCCTGGTAGACTAAGACTGTCAGGGTTGAAAACCACGCTGTGGACAATTTGTGCAACTGGTTAGGGGTGCAGAAGTCTCAAGCCGCCCAGCAGAAGCTGTACTTGGGTGAGGGGTTGAAGGCTCTGTCTCAAGGAAAAGATGGGAAAGGAATCAGGCTGGAGCTGAAGAGAAGCAGGTCAGAAAGACTCAGAAGGAAAGAAGGGTCCCTTTTCCTAAAAGAGTGTCACAGAAGTTAAGACCACCTCAAGGTCACACAGCAAGATGGAAGCAGAACAAGGCTGGAACAGGCCCCTGGCAAAGTTCTTATCTGAAGCTTGGCTCAAGGACAGATTACATCTGGTTAGTCCCAGATCCAGTCCAAGGCAGCTGCCCTTTTCAGGCTGCCTCTGACCCTCCAGCCCCAGTGGCCACGAACATCAGTTGGGCAACCACGTTTACTCAATTAGGTCCTGTTACAAAGTCTGATCTACAGAGTTATTCTACTAATGGCCCATGACAGAACTAGTTGAGTTCATTAAAAGTGTGGAGTTGCTATAGCAATTATCTGGGTCTGCTGAGGCTCTGCTGGGTGGTTGGTCCTGGGAGTTCATTAGCCTCTGGGCCATGGAGGAGGTGGGACTGCCCAGTACCAATCTCCTATCTTCTTATGGGGACTTTGTAGATGCTCCAAAGCACTTTCTTATCAATGGAGTCTGGCCTATGGCCTCATTTGCAGTTTCCAGAATTCTGGGCTGTTGGAGGTAGGTACTGGTACCTGCATTTTACCCATGGGGAAGCTGAATTTGAAGGTGAAGGTTATTGGTTCAGGGCCACGAGTGAGGTCTGACTCTTGGCTCTGCTGACTAATTTGTGGCACGAGGGAGGACATGGGGCCCCAGGCCCTGTGCTGGGCCCACTCCCACCTTTTTCCTCTGGCACCAGACGGGGGGTTAGGGTTTTAGTACTTACTTATATGTCTCTTTTGACAACTAAATGTGTATTTACACAGTTTTGTGTTGCTCTTAATATTGTTCATTTTTTTTAAAAACACTTTTTACTATGGTGATACTCTTCCCAAACACGACACACTTCTTAAGAGCCAGGTTGGGCTTTGTGACATCCCAAAGGCCTGGCAGAAGCTTTAAAGCTTTTTTGTGCCAGGACACCTCTGATGGTCAGGTGAGGCCTACATATACCTCTTAGAATAATGTTTCTAAATGCATAAAACCAAATCCAAAGGATTATAAAGGGATTATATTAGAACGAGTTATCAAAACGTTTTAAAATTATGATTTAGTAACAAATAGGCCTTTTTATTAGAGTATACTAATTATAAATGTGCCTTTTAACTAACAAATTGAAAAATAAGATCTAGAAGTTGATATATTAAATATCACTTTAGGTTAGTGTTGAGCATAAGGGATATTTTAAGGTCTCTGAGTAACAACCATAATGTGACATGAAAGTAGATGTGATAAATCTGCAGATCCTGTTTCTTACTGTGGTTTGTTAGGTACATCCCTGATAGAAAAAATGTTTTTCCAAGCTCACAGGACCCATTGGTCCTTGGAGACCTGGGGACTCCAGGTTAGGAATCCCTATCCTAAAAGCTGACTCTCAGGCAAGGAGCTGGCCAGCAATGCCCTGGCATTCTTTCTCCCATTCACACATATTTTTCTCCAGTCCAAAGGCATCAGGAGAGGTGTGGAAGAGCCATCTGTCCAGCTGCCCCCCCAACCCCCAAGTACAGCATACACGTCTGTGTGCTGTGCAGTTCTTACCTACAGCAGGGAATGGCACAAATCTCTGGACGAGAAGGCGTGTGGCTGGGGTGAACTTGTTGGCTTTCTGAACCAGGACATTAAGGCCCACCTTCAAAAGAAAGAAAGAAAAAGAAAACAGTAAAAGTACATGGTGCTGCAATGACTCATGGGAAGAAGGGGGCAGAAGTGGAGGAAGAGCAGTGAGGCATCATTGTTCCTTTCCCATGACCTGCATGAGAAGGTACAAGCCCTGCCCTGCCTCACTCCCCATTCCCCAGCAATCAGGCGCAGTCCTGAGAGGCCAGCTTGCGTTAGTCATACGCTGGTGAGTCTTCTGGCCTCAGTCCTTTGCCAGCGCTGGCCCCTCTACCTGGAATGCCCCACCCAACTTAGGCCATACCTGTTCTCTCAGGCCCACCTCTGAGTTCTCCTACTAGCGTCACCACTTACTGACAGTGGGGCCTTGGGCAGGTAAGTCATTAACCTTTCTCTGCCGAGTTTCCTTGTTGTAAAACAGGATAGTAATTTCTACCACATCCCAGGGTTGTGATAATGGTGTATGTAAAGTGGTGAACATGAACTTGGTATGTAAGAGGCCTCTGTAAATACAACCATAATAGACACCTCTCCCAGGCTGTCCATTGCTCCCCTCCCACATCACCAGAACTTTCCCAGCATTTGGTCTAATGCTAATGGGTCTGATGGCCCCGCCAGACTGGGAGGGAAGGGCCCTGTGCCTTTTCCATTTTTGTACACCCAGCACTTAGGTCTGCGTGTAGTAGCCTGTAGTACATGCTCAATAGCTGGTGGTTGAGTGATTGCATGGGTCAACAAGCAAAGGACTCAGCACAAACAGGAAGAAGCTTTCTTGGAGACGGGGGTGCTTAGGCCATCAGGACTTCCAAAGGGAAAAAGCACATGAGTGCAGGTGTAGAGAGAAAACAGATTAAGATGCAAGTGGCCAGAGCCAGCCCTGCCTCAATGATCTGTCCTGAGAAGAGGGGGTAGTAGGAGCAGTGGAAAGACCTGGCCTGACAGGTCTGGGGCATCCTTCTCTTAGCCCTGCACACCTAATGGCTTGGTAGGCCACATGTGCCCTTGACCTGGCTCTGGTTTTATCCTTTTGGGCTGTTGGAGAGATACAGCCTTGGGAAGTGTTGGGGAGGCTGGGTGCCTGCAGGGCAGCAGGAATGGCCTGGCCTACACTGCAACTGTGGGACCAACACTGTTGCTGTGGGAGTGCCAACCCAGCAACACCTGGGCAGCCAGCACCCCACAGAGCCAGAGAGCTGAAAGGCACATCCAGCCTGGGCTCTCAGTGTCTGGCCTCCATTCTGATGCTCAAAGTCCAACCCTTGTCCTTGTTGATTGCTCAAGGGCAGGCTTGGAGGTAAGAGATGCTAGCTGCTTGGGCATACTTCACTGCTATAGCGGGCAGAGCTGGGTGCTGCCCTACCAAATAGATGGAGCACCCCAAGTCCAGGTTTCCCCTAGCTTTCAGCAGTGACTCAGAAATGGCCTCCTGCACCCTCAAAGAAAGGACAGAGAGGAAAGCATGAGGGAGCCAGAGCACACAACATAGAAGGGCACTAGTGATGATAAAGATTGGATGAAGGCAGTTGGGAAGAAGACCTACTGTGTACTAAGCACACTTTCACATTCAATGCCTTATTTTTTTTAGTGCTGGGGATCCAACCAAGGACCTTGTATATGCTGGATAACTTATATCAGCAACCCCCACATGTAATATCTTAATGAAAGCCCCATTACTGGCTTTTGGATAGTCCATGTCACACCTTTTCACAGACAAGAGGCAGGTTCAGAGAGGTTAAGTAATTTTGCCAAGGACAGCGAGCTATTACGAGGCAGGGGAAGCTAGAATTTGAACCCAGGGCCTGCTAGTTCCATAGCTTCACTCTTAATCACTGTGCTATTTTCTGTCCTTCTTAAGGAGTGATGATGTGGTGTCTGCCATTTAAAACTGGCTGTATGAGCTAGGTGTGGTGGTACATGCCTGTAATCCCAGCACTCAGGAGACAGGAGGATTGTAGTTCAAAGCCAGCCTGGGCTACATGTGAGAACCTGTCTTCAAAAACAAAAACAAAACAAAAAACTGGCTTCCTCCATAGTAAGAAACCCCCTTACAAAGGCCTACTTAGGACTAGGGTCCAGATAAGTAGAAAACAGAAGCAAAGACCTTTGAACCAAACTGACCCTGGAAGCTAGAAGTCGGAAGGCCTGAGTTCAAAGCCCTGCATATTCACTTGGAAAGATGAGGAAGTACTGAGGAGCAAGGAGAAGGGCCACTCAGGAAGCGAGCAAGGAAGCTCAGAGTTTTCTGGGCCCTTCACAATGAAAGCCTTTTGGGGTTTGGCAGGACTAAAGTGCAACCAGAGGGTGAAGAGGAACAGAGTTCATTGCTTATAGTTAACACTCAGACTTGCCCCACCACCCTGAAGCCATCTCCCCCCACCCCATTCTTACCTCTGGCCAGGAATGCTAGTCCAGAGGGGTGACCTACCCTGTTTTCCCCACCCCATATGGGTAGGGAGGAAGAAAGAAAAGAGAAAACAAGGCCCTGGTCTTAGGTCTCTTCTGATCTCCCTTTCCTTGAAGTTGTCAGGAAGCTGGCCTTCCCTTTCCTCTGGCCTCTAGCAGTCAGAGCTTAGAGAAAAGTGGTCAGAGAAGGCTCCTTGACTCTTTTAGGCCACTGCTGATGTCCCATGGGTCCTGGGCTTGTGCTTGGCCACACGAAGAATTCTTGTGCAAGTCTGTACCTTGTTTGCTTTCCCCCTCTGCCCAAATAGAGCCCCTGTTTGGTTAATTTCTATTATGTAGCTTATTTGGAGGCTGCTAAAACAGACCCTGGGGGACCCTCGGCGGTGACTGTTCCATATCTTATTATCTTTCCCGAACCTGATTATCAGCTCTGATTTTTCTGATCGCTAGCTGCTGTTCATGATGAGTTGTGTGCCATTAATGCCAGCTGGTTCCCTTAAACAGGACCCATCATGCCAGGGAAAACGAGCTGGCATTCTAAGCCCCCAGCCACTTGGCTTTTTAATTTTAATGGGCTCAACCAAATGTTCTAGGCCAAAGGGCCTTGAGGAACCAGAACAGACGGGCTCCCAGGCTCCGATCTGCAGCCCACCCTGGGTTCCTTCCAGGCTGTGGCTGTCTGAGTGCTGGGGCAGTAAGGCCTATGCTATGGGCCAGGGAAGAAGCCTCCTCTGTGCCTGTGCCATTGCTGCTCATGGGCCCATCACTATTGGGTGAGCAGTGTGACCTCACTGCCTTCAAGCAAACTCCCAGCTATGCACAGGTCCTCTTCCCACTCTGTGGTCCCAGCTAAGGCCCTGAGATTGGGAATGTTGGCCTGATCTCAGGTACAGCCATGTGTCTCACTAAATCTTACCACATCCACAAAGGGGCTAGTTCTAGAGCTTTACTTTTAGCTATATGCTATGCACTTCCCAATTGTGCTCTTCCTTAAGTGTGTCAGTTTAACACTGGCAGTCTGCATGGCAAGAGCAGTTTCCCACAAGACAAGAAAAGGGCTGACCAGCACCAAGAACCACAGGTGGCTGAGAGCTCTGTGATGTGAAATCTCAAGTATCATGAGCTCCTGGGCCAGTAGCTGTATCCTTGGGTACCTGCATCCTTCAGGGTCAACAGCAGCCTAGTTTCTTCAAGGTCAGCAAGGAGACACTGAGCGGCTCTGGAGTGATACATGCACCCCTGTCTCACAAAGCTGCATCCTCCACTCCAGTCACACATGCCTCCACCTGGGGGATCACCTCTGTTTTGATGTCTTCCACTTCACCTTCACACACCTCCCTCCTCAAACAAAGGGTGTCCAGCTCTGCTTTACCCATACCCTGTATTCCTCACCTGCTCCTAGCTCAGCTTATCCTTCCAGAAACCTTGGGATCTTCCTGGGCAGGAGCTTTACCAGGACCTCATCAAACCCATAGCTACCTGCTCTATTTTCTGGGCATCTTCAATGCAGCTTCTTTCTCTCTGCTTCTGCTTAGCGCCTGTCACTTCTGCCCATATGACTGCACACTTCTAGCCAGGCTCCTGCTTCCACTCCTGAACACTCCACCTCCTCCCCACGGAAGCCTAAGTGGTCTTCTGAAAATGGATATGGACTTGCTTAACAGCTTTCAATGGCTTCTCAGTGCACATAGGGGCCACACAGCCCTGTGAGACCACTCAGCCATGCTGGCTGACAGGGCTTCAGCCACCTGGTCATGGCCATCTCCCTGCTCCTCCCATGAGCCAATTCTCCCCAGCCTCACCCAGGGCATTCCAGCACTGTCCCTTCTTCACCTCCTTACTTTCAGCATGAATGTCAGACTTCCTCTTGCCTCAGGGTACCCATTGACAGTCTCTGGAAGAGCTTGGAATTTTTTCTGCAATGTACTTATCACGGTCTTTGAGTACATATTTATTTACCTTCTTAAAAATTTCTGAATCAAAATAATGTATGCATTTGGTTAAAAACTGAATAGTACAAATATATATATATATATATTTTAACTTATGGACTCTTCGCTAAAGATCACTTTCTCTCAATAGACCCTAAGAACTGGGTCTTTCATCCCTCACTGAATTCCCAGTGGGTGGTTGAATGACTAAGGGATTAATAAATGTTTCTAGAATAAATAAAGTGTATGGTTTCTGAGGTAGGAAAAGAAGGCACAAAGAGGCCTGCCTTGTGAGCCATTGCTGTCCTCCTTAGCAAACATCGACCACTATACCTGCATACCCAGATCTATGACCCCACTGAAAGGATCATTTCACTGCCTCTGCCAAGAAAGGCTTCAGAGAAAAGGGCTACCTGACTGAGCTCTGAAGGGTGAGTGAGAGGCAGTCATGTAGGCAGTTAGGGAAGTTCAGCAGAGGTTCAGAGCCAGGAGGTAGGCAGAGCAGGTAGTCTGCAGGGTGCTCAGTCGGCTGCTGGCTCTGAGAGCTCTACTGCACCTGCTGTGGGTCTGAGAAGCCCTGAAGAACAGGGTAGGAGGAGGTATGCTGATGGGAGGGATGGTACAAGGTCAGAATTGAGATCCACTTTTTGGTGGTGGGTAATAATATCTCAAATGGTCAGGGATTTATGGGTCCTGAGGGTGCTGGGGCAGGTCAAGGAGCCTCTGAAGTACCAAAAATACCCACTAGAGGGCACCCTATTTAGAATAAACTTGGTTATCCAGTGGACCCATGACTGTCCATGAAGGCAACTGTCCTAGAGCCTGCCAGCCGGTGGCTCAGAAATGCATTAGGGAGCAAAGAGGCACAGGTGACAGGACAGAGTTATACACAGGCTAAAGTGCTAGTCAGCTCCAGCGGTGGCTGAGAAGAC
Organism: Castor canadensis; assembly: GCF_047511655.1. NCBI lineage: Eukaryota > Metazoa > Chordata > Mammalia > Rodentia > Castoridae > Castor > Castor canadensis. Next base: position 63,190,647 of record NC_133397.1, read on the forward strand.
TGTTTGTGTTGCTGGTGACCAATCCTTACCTCTAAACAGTACCTCACAGGGCCCAGTGTGCCACCTAGGAGGAAACCAATTACATCAGACCCTTCCATGTAGGTGGGGACATCAACTTGTCCTCTCCAGAACAGATGTGGAGCTGCTTTTCATGTCTGACTTGCCACTGCCAGCGTCACCATCTGCAGGCTTCTGGAATACTTCTATTCTCTCGTGCAGTCCTTGCAATGCCCCCTGCAGCCCAAAAACCCCTCACAGTGAAAGCAGCAAGATAATAGTCTGGTCCAGGATTTGTAGGCGCTGCCAACTCTCAATCCCTTTGGGCCGCAGGAAGAACAGAAGGGCTGGGTACACAGCCCACCACAGAGCCAGCAGAGGCAGAGCATGCTCTAGACCAGGGACAAATACATGCTGTGAACTTGACTCTGGCCAGAAGACCAAGGCCCAGGAGCCAAGTGTAAAGGTGGATGGAAGGTCTGCAGAGCCTCTCAGAAGTTTTCCTCTAGTCTCCACTGCTCTTGGGTAACCTGGGGAAGGACCTCCCTATCAGAGTCATGGCAATAGTTCTCCCCATCCGGAAGCTAACATATTATCTGGCTTTTCTCATCCTTTTATGTCACAGGGGTAGCAGGAAAGAAAAAAAAAAGGGTCTTTGTGTAAGAAAAGTATATGAGGAAGCCTGGGTGGGCTCTATCACTGACATCACCCTGTGCCTCAGTTTCCTCGTCTATAAGCCAGAGACAAACACCTAAATGGTGCCTGGCTCAGTGTAGGCACTACACAAATGTTACCCATTGTTACTATCATGATGATAATTGGCCAGTCTGACCTCAAGGGAACATAGAGTTGTCAGCAAGCAATGAGAACTAGAAGGTGCCAGGGTTCATACAACGATCCCTTGGTTACTCACCAAACTCCAGGGTCCAGTGGTAAAGGTAAAAAGACAACCACTGCATCCTACACAGAAGGGAACCCCCAAGGCCCAGAACCTTTGGGAATGGAGGTCTGCATTGCTGCAGCTGGGAAAGGCCTCAGCCAGCTAAGGCCTAGCTGAAGATCAAGGCTTCAAGGAAGGGATATGAAGTGTCTATCATTAGGCAACACCAACCAGCTCCAGATCACTCATGGGAGACTTTAGCCATGAGTCTCCCTCCCCTGTCCCAGGTCCACCCACATTCAAGAGCTGTGTCCATAGTGGTCTGTGTGCTGGGCCTGCCAAATCCCTCACCAATTCTCCAGTCCACTCCTCCCTGAGCCCCTGCAATGCCCAGGTTCCTAAACCTGGATCGGAATTCCTGGGACAGTCTCCCAGGAACCAGTCTCCCTTGCTGTGAGCAAGGAACGCACAGCATGACATGACAGCCCCTGCTACTGCTCTGCTTTTTCTCCATCGCTATCACCTCCTCACCTTCACTCCCTCCATGGCAGAAAAACTTATTTTCTGACAGTGTCCGCATCTGTTTCTATCCTTTTGTGTGCCTCTGTGTGTGCTGTTCCCCTTCCCTGGGGCACCCAGCCCTGCTACCCCCTGTCTTTCTCCATCTGTCCTATAAGTTAGCCTGTGACAGTGAATTAGGCACCTGAGGATCAGCATCACCATGATTCTGACTGCCACAGAGTTCTCGCCACTTCCCCTCTGAGCATCCTGAAGGCCACACCAGTCTGCAGCGTCTGTGAAGTACTTGGCCTACAACACCCTATGGGGAGTCGGCTCCCTCACTTTGAAAAGCCAGTGAGGGTGGACTGCAGAAGCATTCCATAAACTCCAGAACGAAAACACAATGAGGACTGAGAGAGGCTTCCTTTGTTAAAAGACAGCAAACTGTTAGATTTCAAAAATAACTTAAGACGGAATTTCTTTTTTATTCCCAAGCAAGAAGGCAGACACTGCCAAATCTATTTAGGAGGTTCACTGAGAGGCTCCTAACCCTGGCAGTCCTAGATGCGGCATGAGGCATTACTGAGAACATGCAAACTGGGGGTGCCTTTTGGGAGGCTGCTGGCCAAGGCCAGGGGCTTTTCTGCAAGGGGGAGAGGGCACTCTGGGGTCCAGAGAGGAGGCTAGCCTCCACCCCAGCTCACCTTCAGTCCCTGGGTCCCACTCTCAGCCTGTCAGCCCCCATCCAGGCCAGCTGCTTGTAGGGACTCGTTTTAATTAATGTCAGAGCTGGGCCAACCACTGGGGCCGTGACACTTGTTTGCAGGTCATCTTCTTCTAACAGGCTCACCCTGGGAGGGGATTTGTCACTAATTGAAGCAGAGATCATTAATGAGGCCGCAGGGCCTGGGGTTCCAGAGAACAAGAGAAAAGAAAATAAAATAAAGCCTCTTTCTTTTGAGGTTTTGTGATTTACCACACAAAAGAAAAGCAAGCAAGCTGCAGATTTTCCAAGTCAGAAACTCTGCTCCATCTGCCGAAGTGAGTCCTCACTGTGTGAAGACGTCAGGCAGAGGGGCGCCACCACCATTAAGGCTCATGGATGGGAGAGGAGGGGGCCTCCTGAGGCCTGCAATCAATCAGCAGTCTAATTAATAGATATTTATGGAGTGGTGCTCTGTGCTCCCCTCTGTGGGGGAGGAGACAGGTGCCTGTCCCTGGTTAACTTGTAATCCAGCTGGATGACAAGGCATAGGCTGAGGAACAATGAGAGGACAGGGGAATGGGCGTAAATGAGTGCAGGAAGGACAGAAGATCCTAGGATTCAGATGGGGGAGAGCAGCACAGGCCAGGGAAAGCCTCCAGAAGGCTTTGAGACTAGGTAGGAAGAAGAAGGGAAAAGGAATCCCCCCACCACCCCTGCACCAGTACAACCCAGCATGAGGCCATAAGTCCCCTCTGGGAGGAGACTCCACCTTTGGGAGGCCTCAAGTCCCAGGTAACTCTATTAGGTCTGTTTTTCAGAATTCTCGTCCCCCCAACCTGGGCAAGGTTTGGCTCTGGGAAGAGGTGCGATCGAATGACTGGGATCCTTTGAGGGGGACAATGAGGACTGGGACACAGAGAAGCCAGAGCTCTCAGAATAAGCTGAATTCCTGTTTCTGGAGCCCCAGGCTCACAGGGAAAGAAGTCCCACCAGGGTAATGATAAACCTTCCCTGCAGGGCCACTCAGGTTCTTTCCCTATGTGGCCTCCCCCTCCTCACAACTCCTCCTACCTCACCTGAACAGCTCCAGGAAGGAACAGGGACATTCAAAGCTGCTGTGCTAGGCAGAATCTCTGCTCCTTTCATCTTAAGGAATAAGGAAGGGGTAAACGAGCCCTATTCCTATCTCAGGAGAGCCCACAGCCTCAGCCCAGCAAGCCCCCAGAACAAGGAACCCCCAAACAAAGTTCCAAGCTGGGTTGCAGGGCCACAGGGTAGGGTTGGAAGAATCTTGGCAAGTCATCTAAATAGGTTTGGCTACACAAGACTTCTCACTGGTGATAAAACATGAGGATTTAGGGGAGGAAAGAGATCTTGGACATGAGACAGGACACCTTAAGCCACTTGGAGATGACTCGATGTAAGTGGAAGAAACATAAATGAGGCCATTTCAGGACATCCCCAAATCTGTATTTTAACAGAACAGCAATATTAATTACAGTGTAGGGTACAAAGGATTATTATATAGTCATGAACAATTATGTTTATATAATGACATGGGAAAGGAAGTTTTACCGAAAGATTAGTATGTGAATTCTTCCATAATATGTAAATGTGTTTTGCTTTGTATTTTCTGATTATTTTTCTAACCAATTACATATATATGTGTTATTAATGAATGGAATGACAAAGTCATGAAGGGACACTTTGGAGTTGGCTCTAGGAGGCCAGCCCTATGGGGATCTAGAGGGTGCCAGGTATAGAAACAGGGCTGGGATCAGGGTGGGACAAGAGCAGGCAATGTTCGGGTGACTTGATTTTTCACTCTGGCTCTGGCCCAGCTCCCTAGCTCTGTGGTCTGCCCTCTGCCTTCATCTGGGAACGGGGACCCACCATCCACTTTATGCTCGTTCAATCTATAAACTTCCCTAATGCATAGCTGTTCCATTCTCAAAGGCCTGTGGAGATTCAAAGGGGGGCCTAATGCCCTGTCTTGAAGAGCTCACAGGCCTTCAGGAGAGGCTGGTCATGTAGTCACATAATCAAGGCCACAGAGAGGGATTGACAGTGTCTGGGGACCTCAGGCAAAGAGCAAAGGGGAGATGGCCTGTGAGCCACCTTCCTTTGCAGCTGCTCTGGGAAGAGTGCTGAGTGCTCACAGGCCCCTGTAAGAACAGACATCCTGCCTTTGGTGCTCCCTGGAGCACTGTTTGTGCTCTCACAAGCAGAGCTTCTTCCCTGCCCAGAAAGCCTTCTCTGGAGCCCCCCACTCACTCATGCCCTTGTCCACCTGGCCCTCAGACAGAGGTCCATCTGCACCATCTGCAGTGCTGAGTGGGGTGCCAGAGAGCAGCAGATCTGGGGAAAGGGGACAGGGAGTTACTCACAGCAATGGAGACAGCACTGATGACAGCCCCCAGGTAGCCCTGGATGAACTTGGATGCAGGCGAAGGCTAGAAGACAGAGGAAGAAAGATAAACCCACTGGGTACCCAAAGTTCTCATACTTTATCTTGCAAACAGCACCAGCCAGCAAGAAGCCTTCCTGTATACCAGCCTGGACCATTGGGAGAGATGAAAGAGGTCTCTCAGGAAGTCAAAGGGACTCAGGCATCCCACCTCACTTCCAAACATGGAGATATAAGGCAGCAATATCGTGGAAGGTACCAAAGGTCCCGCTTCGCTTTTGCCCTGCTCTAGAAAGATCATGGGCTGGGAGGTATGGACCAGCAAGAGCCCACAGAGATCCTTTATGGCTGGGCAAACAGGCTCCAGTTTAGGAAGGCTTTGGGCACCCGGAGTGCTGTCTAGGTGGGATGGAAGTGTCACGGCCCCTCAAAGTTCCTACTGTCCAGGCTAACTCCTATGTTGTCCCCTCCCAAGTTTAGAAAAGACCAAGATGCTACCCTACCTAAACTGACAGTCCCTCAAAGGAAATCTGGAGTCCTCCTGTCATCTCTCTGCCTTTGGACTGAGGTGGAGAATCGACCAGAAGGAAGAATCCTTGCCCAGTGAAGCAGGGGCCCCGCAGCCCTTCCTGGACAACAAAGCTTGATCCGACCTCTACAACAGGCTTGTCCCAGGAGTGCAGGGGACTTTGGGGAGGAGGTGCCAATTCTCTCAGACCCCACTCCTCAGAGCAGCTCTTCAGCTGTGTGGTCAGCAGCCACAGAGCTGGGGACACTGAGGCAGCTTCCAGATAAGCTTGAAGGACACTTTAGAGGCATTCTGCTCCCAAGGGGCTGATACTGTCCAGATCCAAGATCTGGGTATACAAGGTGACCAAGAAGAATTCTGAGGCTAGCAGAAATCATCTGTTGCATGGTCCCCACTACACCCCCCTTTCACAGCTCCTTCCCACGGGCCCCACCTTGGGACTCTTGCTTGCCCTGGCCAAGTAAGAGCTGGAAGTGTAAATAAGGTGCCTAAGTAGGGCAATGTTTGGTACTAATGATGGCCATATGTCACAATGTAAGGAGAATGACTGGGTCACCACACTCGAACCCATCACAGGTAAAGGGCTGTGACACTCACCTTGGTAGCATTGCGGTTTGCATAGTTGACACAGGCATTGTGGCTCTGGTTCAGCCACTGAAAGACAACAGGGAAAGAGGTCAGGAAAGGCAGGGTCACCTTCCTGGAAGGCCACCCCCCCACACACACCTCCAGAAAGACATAGGACACTGTCGCCATCCTGATAGCATGACTAACTGTTCAGTGCTTTTTTTCACTGGGCTGATTCTAGCACCAAAAGTCATGAGTCTCAGAAAACCCACCCATTCCTGACACATCAGGATGTGATCCTGCCCATGCCAACAGTCCTACCCCAAAGCAGAGATAATCCCCTCAACTGGAATTATGGTATTCACTACCACCAACAGGCCCATTGCCTTTGCCACATCATTCTTATTACAGTCTTGATGGACAGAAGATGACTGACAGTCCTGCACATCTTTCAAAAACCTCCCAGCCCAGTGCTCAGCACCACCTCCAGCACCAGGCACAGAAGCCCTTAGCAGCTCTGTTCTGGGAAGACTCTGGGGCAGAAGACACACAGGTGTTCCTTCCTGCCCCCTTTCCTCTGCACAGACAAGTACAAAAACTTCCTCAGCTGTTTTCAAGGAGCCACAGTCCCCACGGGCAGAGCCTGGGGTCAGCGATTTTTACAATGCAATCTTGGGGTTGGGTGGCTTAACCTTCCCCGACAGATTTGGGTAAGGCTGATGTTAAGAGGAGGCTGTGAGTTTTGGGTCACTGGTTATGGAATGAGCAGCCAAGGGACAGATTGGGCAGCTACCAATAAGCTATCTTGTTCCAGTCTAAGGTACCCCACCCCTTCTGTCTGAAGGTTACAGTGACAAATCATGGCAGCACTTGGGCTAGGCTGCTGGGAGCCTGCTCGGTAGGGTCAAAGGCTCAGTTTTTTCACCAGCAGTCTCTGGGCTGGGGCAGTGGGATGGGGTGACACTAACCCAAGAGCCTGAATGGGCAGGAGACATCTGCAGGGAGTTTCTAACCAGCACTTTCCAGCCTTTCTTCAGGGGCTCTCTGCTTGTAGAGACTTACCTGCCAGAAGACAGTGGATGCCAGCGTCTGGTTGGGCAAGAGAAGACCTACCACCTGAGACCGAGAGAGAGGGGCAAGGCTGAGGAAGGCAAAGAGACATCCCATGCTTTTGCAAAGAAAAAGTGCGCAGCCACAGATCAGTGTGAGCCAAATCTGTACAAACTGATGTGGTTTGATGTGTATATATAAACTGATGCCCACAATGAGATGGTAGACAATGGGAAAAAAAGCAAACTGCAGAATTATATTATAGCACAATCCCATTTATGTAAAGAAAAAAAATTCATCTTATATATAGCTGTATACACAACACAACACACACACACACACACACACACACACACACATCTCCAAGCATGAAAAATATCTGTAGCCAGCACTATGAACTGTGGATTTCCTTGGAGGTCAGCCGCAGACTACTTTTTTACATTCTTTAAAAATATTTCTGTATTCTTTCAAACAATGGACATGCACTGTTTCCATATCTGGAGAGAGGAGTAAGAGCAAACAAAAGGAACACATGCGCTTCTACTCAGGGAACCTGAACTCCTTCATATCCTAGCCATTCAGGAAAATTTCTATGAGGATTAAATAAAAGTCATTTCAAAGGACTTTAAGTGAATTACAAAAAGCATTTGAAGGAATTTGTATCTGTTATCTCTGAATCTCCAGGAAGCAGAAATTCATACTATGTTTAACCTTCTGAATGGAAATAGGTACCTAGTAACCGGGTGCTTAGTGAATGAATTAAGGAGACAATGAACATACACATGAAGCTAAGTAATGTTACATAGATGTGGATCTGTTATTCTCAAAAGCTAAACAGACCTAAGACCTAGCCTCACTAACTGCTTTTTTATTTTTTTTTGGTTTATGTCAAGATTAACTCTGATCTTAACACTGGCCACACCTTGGACTTCAGAGACCCATGTGTCCATCTCAAGTTTACCTTTTGAGTGTTTGTGTGCAAAATAATATCTACCAAGTACTGCTGCATATGGAAAAATGTGCACAACCATCCACATATTGACTTATTTATTATTCCTGTACATAAAATGGCTCTTTGGCAAGAATTTCCGTAAGAAACAAGTATAAACATTCAATACTATGCAGTAAATCAAATTCTAGACATCCTCAGCAGCATTAGTAAATCATGTTTTAAACATTAAAATGTTTTAAAACAGCGAACACAAATGCAGATTTATATTCATTGGCCCATACCAGCATGAATAAAATTACATAATATAAAGTCATTCCATAGCTCCAATGGGGAATTATCTTACAAGATTTTTCTCCCAGAATAAGATCTCTATTTGATTCTTCGGTTCAGTGGCATCTTATGAACTTGTACTGAAAGTGAGGGGAATTTGAGTCAGCCTGTGCTCCATTCCTATAGTCTCCAATAGAAAATAACTCCTTTTGGGGTTCGAGCTTTCTATACTATAAAGAGAAGGGGTTGAACTTTGAGGTCCTAGCACAGTTTAAAATTCTGTTCTCAGGTTCCAAATAGAAAGTGTGAAGTCAGCAGAAGTAGCTTTGTTGTCTCTGATAGGGTCCCACGTGCTGGGAAGTCTCCCAGTAGACCCAGGCACTCCTCTTAGTCCATCCCTAGTAAGGAATTAGAACATAGACAGGAAGTTGAGCCTAGAGAGGCAGAGGAAGATGGGGGTGAGTGTGAACACAGGTGTACATGTGTGCATCTCTGACTATCTCTGAAAGCCTGGGGAAATCCACGCTGTCCACTCTTGGGAGCTCAGCACATCATTCCCCTGATCTGAGGTTTATGCACCATGATGTTACCATGGACTATGGGCTACACGTTTTCTTTCCCATGGAATCACCACTGCCCCCCTCAACTATAATCAGGCCACCAAGACATCATAAGATACACCCCAAAGGGACTCACTGTGTTTGCCAGATTACTGTTATCCAGAACACTGCTCATTATATCACAAGGTCCCCTTTATGAGCCCTCTTAGGAGAACTTCTGGTCTCAGTGTCAGACATGTACTTCTGAGAAACTGGATTGCATCTGTTTTGCAGACACTGGGACATTTACCTGTGCCTGATCATTAAGAAGCACGGGCCAGCTCTCCATGCCCATGTCTGCCAAGGGTACAGATGCACACTACATATGTTCTGTGCCCAAGGCTCACTACTGGCCTCATCTTCCTTTCCCTTCCCTTCCCTAACTTTCTTTGAGTCTCACTTTCATCTTCACTTGTTTTATCCTATGGCATGCAATTTTTTTTTTTTGGTGGGACTGAGATATTTTAAACTTAGGACTTCATGCTTGCAAATCAGGCACTCTACTGTTTGAGACACATTTCCAATCCATTTTGCTCTGATTACTTTTTAGAGATGGGGTCTTGCCCAGGCTGGCCTCAAACCAAGATCCTCCCTCTCTCAGCCTCCCAAGTAGCTAGGATTACAGGCATGAGCCACCAGCACCTGGCTTGGCATGTATTTTTTAAAGTGGCAGAGGTATCCAGGTGGTGGTGGGTCACGCCTATAATCCTAGCTACTTAGGAGGCTGAAATAGGGAAGATTGAGGTTTGAGGCCAGCCTGGGCAAATACTTCATGAGACCCCACCTCCAAAATAACCAGAACAAAATGAACTGGAGGTGTGGCTCAAACAGTAGAGTGCCTGCTTTGCAAGCACATAGCCCTGTGTTCAAACCCCAGTGCCACTACTGGAGTTTAAAAAAAAAAAAAAGTGGCATTAAGTCTTTTCCAGAAGAATCCAGAGCCCTAAAGTAAACTACTATATAGCCTATGTAATACAAACACACACACACAGGGTGCACTTATGACCACTGAGTGTTCCACCTTGCCAGACAACTCCCACCTTCTGTCCTAACACAGGCCTAGTGCCCTTGCTGGCACCTCAGACCATTAAAGCGAACTTCCTTGTACTTTCTTAGAATTGATTAATTGGTTGATCAATTGATTTTGCCAAAGCTTTTCCCTATGTCACTTAGGATAATTCTCATAATAAGTCTGAGGATCAGACAAAGTAGAGATTATCTTCCATATTTTGCAAATGGGGAAACTGAGGCTTAGAGAAATTAAGTGATTTGCCAGAAACTTGAAATCAAAGTAGAGAAAAAAAGTCAGGTCTCCTGACCCCTAGCTTGGGTGCCCTGACTGATTTTAGGGTGCTCCTTCTCCAGCAGTTCAGTCACCATTCCGTATCATTTATGGAGCACTGTCTGTGTACTGTGTCCTATGCTGCTCCTAATGGGAACACTGGGGGAGAATGTAAAGCACAATAAACACAAAGACCCAGCAAGCAAGTGTATGAGAACGTCCTTTATAATACCTAGGTGGGAAAATGGCAAGATGGTTTAATAAGGCAAGTGGGTATGTGCAAAGTTGATCAATTTTAACATCTAATCAGGAGTTCAGTCAGTGTGCCCTGACTGTTTGCTGAAGGAAGAGGCAGAATTGAGTTGAGGGGTGTGTGTGTGTGTGTGTGTTTGTGACAAAGGAGCAGGGACAGTCTGGCCAGACTGAGGAAGAAGTCTTGGAAGTTAGCAGAAGGCAGTCTAGAGAGGGTGAGGTTAGGAGGCAGGGAGCACCATGCTACATTGGCCACATGGGGGCCATCTGGGGCTGAGGCGGGCAGCAGGGATCCTACCCTCTAGGTCCTTACAGCCAGGCAGAGACCAGCAGCGGGCAATGCCAGCCCCATTCCCTATTAGGCAAAATGCAGCACCATCTGCACAATCCCAGGAGCAAGAGCAGATATTTTATAACTTCCTTTTTCTTTTTAAGTCTACATTAAAAATAAATGTTCCCTTCAGCTCTCAGATGTATATCTCTGGTGCAACCTGCCCACATTCCCTCCCGCTGCCCTTTCCAGAACATGGCAGGGGAAAGGAAGAAAGAGATGGATAGAGAGAGGGAGCCAGTCCACCCAGCTCCAATGCCAGTGGATCGCACCTCTTCCAAGAGGGAAGCGCTGCAGGCGTGGCCGCGCAGACGGTGGAGAGCGCCCAGAATGCGCTGGTATCAGAGAAAGTGGAAGGAGAGGGAAACAGGAGCCAGCAGCTAGGATTTCTACCCAGCCTCCACCCTATCTTGCTGCAGGACCTTGGCCAAATCGCACATCCTATGTTTGCTCCCATTTATAGTTCATACTGTGGTTGGAGTCCCCTGTGCAGCTCCAGCCCCCTGGCAGCTGTCCTCTTTTGCATAGCTGTCTGTCTATATCTCTGTGGTCCCTGTCCCCTCTCAATCAGCTGTGGACCCTAGGGATTAACACTCAGACTCTAGTCGTCAATGGTGGTGTCAGTATTGACTCACAGCAAGTTCCCTGAGCTCCCTTTGTACCTCTGTTTTTTCATCTGTTAAATGGGGGACAGTCCTGGCACTCTAGGGATGGTCAGGAGAAGTCAGTCGTGTGGTACATGCTTCTGGATGTCAATTGCTGGTGTCACTCCTCAACCCATCTGGTTCTTTTCCAGCCTTTTGCTGGTCCCTCTTCCTCTGAGTTCCACAGCCTTCATGATATAATGAGGTGACTTTTGAACCCAGCTTTTAGCCATCACAGGATGGTGGCACCTGTACATAGAATCAGGGCTGATGCTGCCTGAAGCATATGGCACAGGGTTGGACTCATGCTCCCAGCTGGAAGAACACTAAAAATTCATTGTTTAGAACGTTAAATACTTGGTGAACAGGGAAAAGAACCCTGCTGGACTGTGACAATGACATATCACCCATCTCTTCCTTCTTTCTATCATCCTGGGGTGCTGGCCTTTGGGGAGGGGGGCAGATTGAGTGTGTGGTGCTGACTCCTGCTTGCTCCCTACATCTTACCTTGCCACCACTCCCCATGGGAGGAGTCCATTCCCTGCTAGTGGCTCTGCCTGGCCATCTGACTTGCTTTGGCAAGTGGTATATGGGAAGGAGAGGTGGTGTGCCAGTTCCGTGCTGTGGTCACGTGGTTCTGATGCCTTTCTCATCTAACTCTGTCATGAGGAGATGTCCTTGGCTGGTCTCTGGTCCAAGGAGGTCAAGAGACAGAAGGAACAGAGGCCAGCAAGATCTGCTGGCTCCAACTGACCTACAGATGGGCAGTGAGCAGAACTGACTCTGTTGAACCTCTTCTAGAGCAGGCTGACCCCAACCAACCATGGGCCCCTAAGAATGAATGCTTACAGGCGCTCCTGCCATGATGGGGGTGTTTGTTACACAGCACCATAGCACTGACCCAGGGGTACCACATGTGAAGAGTGACTCTGCTGACCTTGGTCCAAAATTCTGTATAAATGCCCCTTGCACTCATGCTGTTGGTTCCTGGGCAGCCTTGCTCATCACCCTACCCATCTGGAGCCAATAGCCCAGCTCTGGGGCTGCTCAACACACCAGGAACAGGGACAGTTTTTGTCAGAGCCTAGACTCAGGATAGAATAGGGAAGAGGGCACCAATGGCTCTCATCTGTAAATTGTTCACAAAGAAAATCACATCTCCCCTCCGGCTTCCTCCTTTAGTGTTCTAACTACTGCAGACAGATGAGAATGGCACCCCCACCCTAAACATCCATTGGCTGACCAGGTGTGAGATATGAAAAGCTGAAGGCAAGGACAGAGTGTGTATGTGTTGGGGTGGGGGGGCCACTGGTCACAATTCTGTGTACCATGATATTTGGCCTCAGAGAGAACTGAGCAGCCCCTACCTCTGGACTGCCTCTCATACAAAACTGACTCATGACAGAAAGTTGCTTGTTTTTTTAAATTTTTATTTATTTTTAATTTTCTTGGCAGTACCAGGTGTTTGAACTCAGGGCTTTGAGCTTGCTAGGCAAGTGCTCTATTGTTTGAGTCAAACCACCAGTCCTTTTTACTCTGGTTATTTTGGAGATAGAATCTCACTTTTTGTCCAAGGCCGGCCTGTACCAAGATCCTCCTATTTTACATTTCCCACTGGCACTGGGATGATAGCTTTTTTCCAAACCCACCTTTTTTACCCAGGCTGGCCTAAAACCTCAGCCTCCCAAGTAGCTGGGATTATAGGCATGAGCCACTGGTGTCCAACTAGAAAGATTTTTTAGTGTGGTAAATGTGGAGAGGAAACAGGGTGTGTGTAACAATTGGGTGTTGGAACTTCCACGAGGGGAAGACCATAGGGTACAGAATTATTTTGCTTCCCAAGAAAATGGCAGAAATGACTGTCCCTCTCATCTTCCACCTCACTTCTCTCTCTCCCTCCTTTCTTTCTTCCTTTTTTTTTGAGGGGGTACTGGAGATTGAATCCAGGGCCTCCAGCTTGCTAGGCAGGGGCTATACCACTTGAGTCACACTGCTAGCCCAATCCTTGGGGTTTCTACACCCAGGGGATCGTCTATAGTGTTATAGTGAAAGGGCTCTGAGTACAGAATCCAAGTTCTTCATGTCCCAAGAAAGGCAGAATCTGACTTGGCCTTACTCAAGCCCCAGATTCACTGGCCAGGGCTCCACACCGTCTCTGCAGCACCCACCTCAGTTGTCTCTATCTATTTGCAGTCTGTCTTCCTTGAGAGCTGCCATCTGCTTTAGAAGGGGAGACCCCATGACATTCACAGACCTAGGTCCTCACTGGTACAGCACCAGTCCTTTGACACTGTCCCCTTCCACCTCACACACTTCCTAAACATTCCTCTTTGACAGACCTCCCAAGAGCCCTGGTACCCAACAATTGTCAGTTTTTTCCTTCTACTTTGTCTCCATCTTCTGATTTATGTGGCTAATGGTCTGAAAAAAGCACTTCTGCGTATTAGGGGTATTGCTATTTACAGGATGCCAGTTAGTTCAAATGAATACCTGTCCCTGACGGGTTGGTATACTTTACTGGACCAGCACCTTTTGAACTGGGCCAAAATGGTTGGTGTCTAGTCACAACAGAGACAGGCCAGGGAAGAGACTGGGATTAGAACAAGGGAAAAAGCAGAGTCTGGGATGAGGAGGGTTGGGGGAATGTTAGAAAGGTGCTGAGACACTGTCATGTCCTGATATAAAGTGGTCCCTTGTGGTTCACCTCCAGTGCCCCCAACCTGGAGGTGCAGTGACCCTCACCAGTACTTTCTGACACTTGGGGCTTCTTCCTTCCCTTCTCCCTCCCTCTCTCCCTCCTTTCTTCCTTCCTTTTTTTTGAGGGGGTACTGGAGATTGAACCCGGGGCCTCCAGCTTGCTAGGCAGGGGCTATACCACTTGAGCCACGCTGCTAGCCCAATCCTTGGGGTTTCTATACCCAGGGGATCATCTATAGTGTTATAGTGAAAGGGCTCTGAGTACAGAATCCAAGCTCTTCATGTCCCAAGAAAGGCAGAATCTGACTTGGCTTTACTCAAGCCCCAGATTCACTGACCAGGCATTCATGGTTTGCCTTTTTTAACCCCCAGCTGGATTCAGGCATCTGGTCCCTGATGGGGAGGGCAGCAGTGCATGGTGGGGAACTCAGGGCTAAGGCCTTGGGCTGGGAAGAAAGACACATTTCCCTACACCTGAGGTGTTCCAGTGGTCAGGGCACAGGCAGTAAGGGGGAATAGTCCCCAGGGGCCAAGGGAGCCCTGCCTCTGCCCAGGATACAAAAAGACAGCACGGTACACCCCTCAGTGGAAAACTGGGAACAGAGATGCTGGTTATAAAAAGCGACCCTGCTCTTGGGGCCCTCATGGGAGAATCCCCAAGAAAGGGAGTGCTGAACCACAGCAGCCTGAGTAGCCTCAGTGTGCTGGCTCAGCCGCTGTACTTATGTATAAATTGGGATCTTTTTGCCACACACCAAAGGGGGAAAAGTTCCCATCTTTAAATGTTAAGCTTAAAATAAGACTCTACACGGGTGCCAGTGGATCTGTGAAATCTGCTGACTAAACTGGCACCAGCCCTTGGGAATGAGAGAACCAGCTCAGTCTTCCTGGGCCTGGGGGAGCAGTGGGGCAGGGTTACTCTTGGCCATGCAGGGTGGCAGGGCTAGCCAAGATGTCTCTTGGGCAGAAGGCAGCTTGGATATTGCTTCCAGAAGCTTCTCCATGGAGGCACCTGCCAGCCTTACTCGCCCCTTCCCTTCAACACTCGGAGGCCCAGTTCCTAGCACATTTGCTGGCACCCTCGTTTCTATTTCGGTAAGCATTTTTAGTGACTTCTGCATGCATGTATTTCTTACCCACTCGTCTGACCAGGGCCTCTCTAAGGTGTGGACTGGAACCTTCACTCCCGTGTGGACCAGGCAACAGCAGAGCCTTAGAGGGACTGTTGTGGCTGGTAGGTACCAGGCCTTGGGTGGAAATGTGGGTGTAGCCATTGTGCTCCTTCCACACAAGGCCAGGTGGTGGTATGGCACTGGCGGGAGTGGGACCAGTGAGTTGCCATGTTGTTTGTCCATGTACAGGTGCCAAGATGGAAAGCCACAGGTTCTACACGCCCCATGGCTCCTCTGGGACCAGCCTCTGGTTCGGCTGTTCTGAATTTTGGGACATGAATATTTGAAGCTGGGAAGCAGGGGTAGATTGGCACTGACATTTTGGTGGCCATGGAGGCTGACTGGGAGGTATCCCAGCCCACACTGACTGTTTTACTTCAAGAGGTCTCACAGGTTCGATGAGGCCAGGACATCCTGTTCCCAAACAGCACACATTGACTCACGGAGTTGTGTGTGCTCCAGACTGAGAGGACTAGTCCACACATGCCATGCACAGTGTCTGCTTCAGCGCTGCACCCTGACCCCTGACTTGGGTCAGCATCCAAGTCCCTGTATGCCACAGTGATCCTAAGATGATGGGTTTGTCTTGGGTACATGAGGTGAACCTCAGTGACATCATGGGAATAAAGACAGAGCTGTACCTCTTGGTTAACCGGCTCATCTTGGTGGATGGTAGCCATTAATTTTGCAAGAGTCCACTGCTCCTCTTAGGAAGAAATGAATCCCATATTCACTCTTGCCAGCTCAATTGCCCAGGTCTTTGGTTTGGCAAAGAGATGATACCGCCAAATGATACATCTTTTTTCTTTAATGTGTTGATGAGGTATTAATAAAAATTATTATGGCAGACTCTTTTTGGCCTACCTGTTAACCATATCTTCTTTCTCACTAATAAAATCTATATAATTGGGGGTCAATTATATACCAACTAAATTCTAAATGAAGCATAGGCACAACTTGTTGTAGGGATTTCCAAGAAGACTCCTTAAAGAAAGCTCACTCAGTTGGGAGACATGTCCTTCTACTCTTCTCTTCTTTATCCTCTGGGGAATGTGAATGTGATGGCTGGGATTCCAGCAGCAATAATGGGCTAGGAGATGCCTTTTACAATAGAAACTAGCACTGAGAATGGGTGATGTAGAAAAATGGAAGATTGGGTTTCTGATACCATTGTGGGGTTCTCTCTACCTCCAAACTTCTTTGACATGAGAGAGAGATAAACAACTTTGTTTATGCTACTGTTACTTTGGACTTTCTGTTACATGGAACTGATATAAACACATACTGTGCTACAAAGGAAATTACCATAAATCCCAAATGGCAGAAATAGAGAGGTCACACTCTCTAAAACTAAGATACTCTACAAAATAATAACAAAAGAATACATTTTTTAAAACCCAACTACTGTTAAAGGTATGACCCAAGTGGCTGAGTGCTTGCCAAGCAAGCAGAAGGCCCTGAGTTCAAACTCCAGTGCTATCAAAAAAAATTTAAATTAAATTAAAAAACTCAACCACTTAAATGTGTTCTGACTAACTGAATAAGAGGATTCAAAACTATAATTTCTAACTTATTTAGAAAATAACAACAAAAGATCACACTATGTGTATGAAAACATAATAGATATAGTCACATATTAAATGTATTCTGAGGCAAATCACAGCCCTAAACACTTTCATTAGCAGGAAAGAATGAGAATAAGCAAACTAAGCATTCAAGGCAAAAAGTAAAAAACCAATCTCAAATAAACCGGAAAGGGATATTATAAAGCAAAAACAGGAATGAAAAAATTAGAAGATAAAATAGAAGAACTGATAAACACACCCTAGAGCTAATTCCTAGACACAGCTCTTACAAATCCAGTTATTTTAACAAAGGAGCAAATACAAAATCAGTAAGTGCAAAATCAATCAACAGAAAGGCCATTATATTTTAAAACATCATTTCAAACTTTTCTATAACAAGGACACTGTAGAGTAAAAGAAAAATAGAACCGGGCACCAGTGGCTCACACCTCTGATCCTAGTTACTCAGGAAGCAGAGATCAGGAGGATCACACTTTGAAGCTAGCCCTGGGCAAATAGTTGGCAAGACCCTATCTCAAAAATACCCAACACAAAAAAGGGCTAGTGGAGTGACTCAAGTGGTAGAGCGCCTCCTAGCAAGCATGAAGCCCTAAGTTCAAACGTCAGTACTGCCAAAATAA
The DNA here is from genome assembly GCF_047511655.1 of Castor canadensis. Taxonomy (NCBI): domain Eukaryota; kingdom Metazoa; phylum Chordata; class Mammalia; order Rodentia; family Castoridae; genus Castor; species Castor canadensis. Next base: position 63,207,689 of record NC_133397.1, read on the forward strand.
GAAAAAAAGAACAGTCAGAGAGATGTGTAATATATATAATTCAAAGGACTAATATCCAAAATGTGAAAAGATCTACAACTAAATTAGAACAACATAGCCCATGGAAGAATGTACAAAAGGTATGAACAGGTGATTAATTCACAGAAGAAATGCCCAAAAAGTAGATGGGGAAAAAAGCACAATCTTTTTTTGGTGTTCAGGGAACTAAAAATTAAAATCATGAGAAGTCACCCCCTGTCCCATCAGACTGACAAATTATTGAAAAGACGAATACCAGTGCCACAAAGGTATGGGGAAATAAAACCTTTAAAAAAGAAATTCAGCACTATTAAAAATGTAAATGTGCCAAGCATGGTGGCTCACACCTGCAATCCAAGCTGCTCAGGAGGGGGTATATGGAGGATCACAGTTTGAGGCCATCCCAGACAAAAAGTTAGTGAGGCCCCATCTCAATCAATAAGCCAGGGGTGGTAGCTCTGAGAGTCTAGGCAGGAGGCCTAGGTAGGAGAATCACGGTCTAGGCCAGCCCCAGGCAAAAAAATTTGAGATCCTACCTCAAAAATTACTAAAACAAAAAAAAGCTATGAGTGTGGCTCAAGTAGTAGAACGTCTGCCTAGCAAGAGTGAAGCCATGAGTTCAAACCTCAGTACTACCAAAAAAAAAAAAAGTGAATGTGCTAGCCTTTTATGTAATAAGCTCACTTTCCTGGAGAAGACCTTATACTTGGCAAAAAGAGCTTCAGGAGAATTTGTCACATTTGTTTTTAACAGCAAATTACCAGAAGTAATTCTGGTCCCCTAAACCCATTACTAGGGGACAGAATACTACACAGCAGAAAAAACAAACAAATGAACAAATGAATGAAGCTGATTTCTATATAACTACTAATTGTAGGTAATTGTTACATTTTTAATGAAAAAACCCACAAAACAAAATATTTTGGGGGTGCTGGGACCTTGTGCATGCTAATTAGCATGTGCTTTACCAGTGAGCCACACCCCAGCCCCATGTTTTTTGTTTTATTTTGTTTCTGAGATAGGAGAGTCTTGCTGTATTACCCAGGCTGGTTTTGAACTTCCAGGTTCAAGCAATCCTTCAAAACCTCCAGGTGCAGGCTAGGTGCCTAGCTCCAAAAACCAACTTCAGTGATAACGTATACCTACACATGTTCCTAGAAAAAAAGCTGGAAGCTCACACAAACTTCCAAGAGAGGTTACTTCTGGGCAAAGCTTTGGAGTTAAGGGTTAGCAGAAGGATTTTCACTTTAGTCTGTACTGTTTGAATTCTGAGCAAAGAGGACATACATGCATTACTTCTATAACTTTTAAAATATTCTTTATAAAAAAAATTCTTGGTGGTATTTTTGAATCTCAAAGAACATATTCATGTATTACTTGTAAAATTTTACAAAATATACAGAAATTTTTTTAATCCTAGAGATATTTTTGAACTCCAAGGATAAGAGGAAAAAAATATCAAATGATTCCAGGGGAAGGGGAGAAGTTTACTTACAAAGGAAAAGAGAATCAAGCCAACCATTGTTCATGTATGAAAGAGAAAAAAGAAAAAAGACATTTCCAGATATGCAAGATTCAGAATTGGATTGCCACATACTCTGAATGTTATTTAAAGAAATATTCTAGCCAAACACAAAATACACAAAGCCTAAATAACTGTGAAGTCTAATGCAGCTGTTAATAAGAGCTTCACAAATCTGATGAGATTCCAGATTATATCAAAAAACTTGGCAGGCATATGATAAAGATTAGAGTAAGTGCCAGGTGTGGTGGCACATGCCTGTTCTCAGCATTCAGGAAGATCTTGAGTTTGGTGTCAGCCTGGCTACATAATGAGACTTTGCCCATCCCCACAAAAAAAATCCTAGAGTAAAAAAAATGGTTGCTAATAGTCTCTTTCTATGTGGGTAGGATTGAGGAAATCTTATTACTTGATTCCTGGTATTTATAAGGTATATATAGAAAATGCAACCTCTCTGTCTTATAAAATAATTCAGATGAATGGTAATTAGACAGAATTAGGATGTTCCCCCTTCCAAATTACTTAAGGAATTAAAAGAACCAATGAAAACTATCATTGTAGTACAAATTAGGAATAGAAATGGAAATAACATCAAAGGTCAATAAACAAATCAGCAAAAAATAATTTGATGGCTGGCAGAAGTTGTCACAGCAATCAGTGGCAGGTAAGTATTAATGGGCTCCATTTAGTACTAAAATTAAAGGTGATAATTCTCAAATTGAGTTAAAAAAGTAAAACTCAGCTACATTTTGTCTAAAGGAGACCTATCATACAAAATGACACAGAAATTAAATGACTGACATAAAAATATAGGCAATGATATATGAGGCAAATATATTAAGCAAAACTGGAACAGAAATATCGATATGACATAAACAGAACTCAAGGCGAGAATATTCAATAAAACAAAGATCTTTCAAGTGTGTGGGAGAGAAAGGAAAACATCAAGCAAATAAAACTGCCAGTAACATACCAAGTGCCATCACACTGAAACGTGAAAGTTAGTATAGAGTTCTAGGTTTCACCCCTAGCACCACACACAAGGAGAGAGCTGGAGGAGAGGCACAGCACAAGTGTCTGCTGAAGTGCTTGCCTAGCAAGGTGAGGCCATGGGTTCAGTCCCCAAGACCACGAAAAGAAAAAAAGAAGAAGAAAGAAAAAAAAAAGTGTTCTTTATTTCTCTTGATTACTGATTAGTTTTTTTCTTTTCTTTTTTTTTTTTTCCCGTGGTGCCAGGGGCTGAACTTAGGGCCTTGCACTTGCTAGGCAGACACTATCACTTTAGCCATGCATCTAGCCAGCCCTTTTTGCTTTTGTTATTTTTGAGATATTTTTGATTGCTTTATGCCTGGGGTGGCCTGGACCACAATCCTCCTAGTTGTACTTCTCTGCCTAGCTGGGATGACAGGTGTGAGCTTCCATACTCAGCCATTAATTGAGATGGGGTCTTGTGAATTTTTTGTCCAGGCTGGCCTTGAATGATGATTTTCTCCATTTTTGCCTCCCAGGTAAGTAGGATTATAGGCTTGAGCTACCTCACCCAGCTCAACAATTTTTTTTTTTATTATTCATATGTGCATACAAGGCTTGGGTCATTTCTCCCCCCTGCCCCCACCCCCTCCCTTACCACCCACTCCGCCCCCTCCCTCTTCCCCCCCACCCCCTCAATACCCAGCAGAAACTATTTTGCCCTTATTTCTAATTTTGTTGTAGAGAGAGTATAAGCTATAACAGGAAGGAACAAGGGTTTTTGCTGGTTGAGATAAGGATAGCTATACAGGGCATTGACTCGCATTGATTTCCTGTGCGTGGGTGTTACCTTCTAGGTTAATTCTTTTTGATCTCACTTTTTCTCTAGTTCCTGGTCCCCTTCTCCTATTGGCCTCAGTTGCTTTAAGGTATCTGCTTTAGTTTCTCTGCGTTAAGGGCAACAAATGCTAGCTAGTTTTTTAGGTGTCTTACCTATCCTCACCCCTCCCTTGTGTGCTCTCGCTTTTATCATGTGCTCAAAGTCCAACCCCTTGTTGTGTTTGCCCTTGATCTAATGTCCACATATGAGGGAGAACATACGATTTTTGGTCTTTTGGGCCAGGCTAACCTCACTCAGAATGATGTTCTCCAATTCCATCCATTTACCAGCAAATGATAACATTTCGTTCTTCTTCATGGCTGCATAGAATTCCATTGTGGATAGATACCACATTTTTTAAATCCATTCGTCAGTGGTGGGGCATCTTGGCTGTTTCCATAACTTGGCTATTGTGAATAGTGCCGCAATAAACATGGGTGTGCAGGTGCCTCTGGAGTAATCTGTGTCACAGTCTTTTGGGTATATCTCAACAATTTTTAAAACTAAAAAATACGTAAGTATAAAATGAAATTTTTCAAGCATTCAGGACAATCTAGAAGTTAATATAATGAGCATTCATATGTTATTACATCTTATCATTTCCTCAAATTTTTGTGAAAATTTTGTCGTTTTTTTTTGAGGGGGATGATACTGAGGTTTAAACTCAAGGCTTTGTGCAAGGCAAGCTTGAGCTATACCTCCAACCCTTTTTGTTCTGGTTATTTTGAAAATATGGTATTACTTTTTGCCCAAGTTGGCCTGGACTGTGATCCTCCTATTTTTGGCTTCCTGCCACATCTGGAATGGCAGGCCCTTACCACCATGCCCAGCTTTTTCCTACTGAGATGGGGTCTTGAGAATTTTTTTTTTTTTGCTTAGAGTTGCCTAGAATAGTGATCCTTCTGATTTCAGCTTTCCAGGTAGCTAGGATCGGAGGCACAAGCCACTGGTGCCCAGCAAATTTTGTCTTTTGTAAAAGATGAAATGGCACAAACACAAAGAAAGAACCCCATTTTCCCAGTAGGTTGTATCAACTTCTCTCCCCCAGGGTGAACAGTACAGTGAATTTGTTGCTCACTGCTGTCACGAATGCTTTTACAGACACACAGAAACTATACCCATAAACTATACATAGAAGCACTTTGCCTATTTTTACACATGATAGAAATGACATCAGAGAGCATCACTACTCCACTACCATTTTTTTACTGAGTACTGTTTTTGAGATTTATCCATATTCATAAAGTGGAATAGGTAACACAAGAAAATAATGAAAAGAGCTAAACCTGATTCCAAAACTGAACAAAAAGACACCAAAAGCCCCTTTTGAATTCTTTCTTCAGAAGGGGCCCTTATATTCCCACTTCTCCAATTCCTTTGGAAACCTTGCCTGTTTTCCCTGACAGTTCTGGGGTGGGAAATGTGCAGGGACGAAGGCACTTTCTGGCTCCACACTGGTGTAAGTCAGCAGACCTTCATCTAAAGGGACTTGACGACAAGGCTCAGCAAGTGAAGCAAGTGAAAAAAGATAGACGCCATTTTATTCAATAGTTCTCTTCTAGGAAGTTATGCTAACTCAGTATCTCAGTCAAGTATTCATGAATGATGATGTCAAATTATACATTCAAATTATTTGTTTTAGAGAATAAAATCTTTTGGAGGTAACACTTACAATTGGCGTTCCGAAAGGAATGTAACCTGTGAATGGAGAGAGAAAAGAATCAGGTATTATGACCTATCTGTCTCTCAACTGAGATACCCAGGAATCTCCTGGCTTGGTCTGTTTCATGACTGTGGCAAAAAGGCTCAGGACAGTTAGGCAGGAGGCACCTCCAGCCCCAGGCAACTTTCCCCTACAGCAAGGGTCTCCCCTGTGACCCCAGCTTCCCTCTCTCCATTCCTCTTTAGCCAGGCAGCTCTTCCCATCCAGAATCAGAGGCCCACTGTCCCTGCAGGCAGGGCTGCCCAGGCCCAGGTCCACCAGCAGTGCTCTGGCCTTCATCTCCGTAGAGTACAACGCCTCTGCACCCATTCATTACATTCCCAGACCCCAGAATGTCTCATTTCTTGCTCAGCTGTCTTTCTGTACTTCCCTGACACCATGACCATCCTGGAAAGAGAATTCCCTACCCACCTGAGGCACACACCTAAGTCTCTAGTGCCCTGATTGCATAGCCTCCGTAGAGCAGAAGAAGGCTGGGGTGAAGCATAGCCAGGCCCTAGCTCAGTCTCCTCACTACTTGTGGCCCCCAGCAAGGCTCCTACTCCTGTCAGTGGGCAGATCTCCTGTCCCCAGCCTCTGACTTGGAGCAGCAGTCAGCTGGCACTGGGCATCAGGGAGCATGCTCATCCTAGTTGCACCTAAAACATAGTTCTCATCCCCTGCGTGTGCATAACTGTGTATACAGGAGATGTGGCTCTATTGCCCCCCCAACTCTGGGGAGAGGTCCCAAGTTTGGTCAGGGCCTCTGAGGAATGCATGACTGAAAAAGGTTCAGAATTACAAGAGAAACTAGGCTTGGGTGAGAGCTTGCCAGGCCTGGGGCAGGGACTGGGAGCAAGACAGTCACAGCTCTAAGATGCTAGGAGCCTTGGCTGCCTCACAATTCACAAAGCCAGGGGCCATGGGACACTAACTGCCCCAGTTTGCAAGATGGCATCATGTGACCTTCCATACCCTGGTTGTTTAATCTCTAGCCTCCATGAGGTCAGGTTCTCAAGAGTGGGGACCCTGACTGACTCATCCAGCCATGTATGGTCTTCCCAAAGCAGCATGCAGCAGCCCTCCATGTCACTTTTGTGACTCATGGTGGACATACTTCACTGCACTGAGAAATGGCAAGGAAGTGATGGCATATTGGTATGAGTGTGACCTTCTGCAGGGTGACCCTGGGCAAGACCTATAACCTGTCAGAACCACAGACAGGATAACCACGCCAGCCCCAGCCAGTATTTGTGCAAGTAATTTCTGAGCCATAAGGCCCAGATGTACAGAAATAGTCCTCTAGAGACCACTGGGTGGGGACTTCCTGGGGCAGGGATCTTGTAACCCCCTCTGCCCAAGGTCTCCACAGAATAGGAATCCTGCCTTCTCCATGTGTGTAGTAGTGCAAAATCAACACAACCATTCAAAACAGAGGGTATACAGCAGATCAGAGTATAGGGAGCTAATCTGGAGACCAATAGCCTGGAACAGGGAGCAGTGAGTGACCTAGAAGGAAAGAGTACATGGCACTCAAGTCTAAGAGGAGTGGCTTGTAGAAGTTAGGTCTTGCCCATAGCAGAAGTATGAAGCAGCCCTAATGGGCGGTAGGGGTACGACCTAGGCAGGGGACCAGATTTGCCCTGGAGACCACCGTTCTACCCAACTGCTCAGGCAGAAAAGGCAAGTAAGTACCAAAGGGGATTCTGAGCCTGACCAGAATCTTGCATGGTAGAGCTAAGATGAACATGCAGGTGTGATTGTGGCTGTTCGTGTGACAGGCTGTTCCCTCTTAGGCCAGCACATAGGGCCATTCCTAGAACTGTGACTACAGTCAGCATCACAGGCTGAGCAGAGGCAGAAGGGTCCCAGCTTACCTGACATTCTAAAAGGCATGAAGATCTTTTCATTGGTGTCCGGGTGTAGAATAGCCTGGCAAGAGCCGGGAACAGAGCATAGGGTAACAGTGGGGAGAGGAGGAAGAAGGGGAGGAGGGGACAAACAGAGGCATTAGGACAGGAAGGAGGTTAAGGACAGGTTTCCCAGATGACTCACATGCCAGAGGCTGTATGTTACCTTCTGGCTGGTCAGTTCTTTCTACCATTCAGGGCAAGAGAAAATGCAAATTGGGCCATGAACAGCACCTTTTCCTGACTAGTCCTCAAAGCTGAGTGCAGCAGGGACCCTCTCCTTCTGCCTGGCACACAGCAGAATCAGAATTTTGTGGATGGAGCCCGTCTTTTCCTGAAGAAAGCACCCAGGGCAAGGTCAGCCTGGCCTAAGCTCCAGACTGCAGAAGCCCAGGCCCTCAGGTACTTGAGTCGAAGGAAGAGGTGAGGTGACCAGGGACAAGGGAAGGGGAGAGGTTGGGTACCAAATAGCCATGGGAGGAGGGGCTTCCACTAGATCTCTGGGACAGGGAAGGGAGAGATTTGGGAAGGTATGGGAAAGGAAAGAAAAAGAATCCCAAATTGGATTACCTGCTTGATTTTCTGTGCACTCCAGAGCTAGAAGAGAGAAAAGAATAAAAATTAAAAGCACCTATCAGTTCAAGGTCTCAGAGCTATGATTTCTAACCAAGTGATCCAGCCATAAAAGCATAAGAGGCTCGTACTACTTGGCAGCCACCCAGAAGGTGTGACATCAAAGGGCAGGCCCATCCCAAGTGGCACACAAACCAGGGCTCTACACTCTGGCTGCATGTTAGAGTGGCATGGAGAATTCTTTCCACATTTTCCAAAAGCAACCTGGTTGATTCTAAGGTGTAATGAAGTAAGTAAGATTCTTGAGATGCCTCCCAGAACCACTAGCATGACTTTTTCAGAGAGAGACTGCCTGGCTTCCTGGCTTTGCCACTGCTACCTCTAAAGAGTGCTACCTCTTCATCTGTGAACCAGGGACAGCAGTCATGCCTCTGACATAGGAGTGTTGATAGGTATCTGAAAGGTGATTGGAGCAGCAGCAGCACATAGTTATGTGTTTTGTAAGTGCTTGCTTTAGTTGATATTATTATTCCCGTTATTGTTATTATAAGATGGTTATAGGGAGAAAAAAGTGGCTTTCAAACAAGTGAGGATATTGTCACTCCAGCACAGCTGGGGTGGGGACAGACCGGTGAAATAGAACAATCTGCCAATCCCTTTAAGTTATATAAATACTGTATTTCATTAACTCTAAGACCATTGATCCTAAGACACCTTACCATGTGTGGCCTAAGAAAGAAAACTGGCAGAATCTGACCACAAAGCAATGCTGGGCAAGCTGACCAGGGTGTCAAGGTTACCTCCCCCTGGTGGGAGTGGGGGAGGGGGAGACTACACAGGATGAAAACTTGTGACCTAATGCCAAAAACCTCCATCAATTAAAAGACTCATTTTATTCTAAAGATGTTAAAATGTGAAGACATAGGCCTTTTCGAATCAAGGAAACGTGGTATTTAAAAATCGACATTGTGGGCAAACCAAAGGCCAGTGCATGTTTTCATAGAGAAAGAAAGGTATGGGGCTGGAAGGCAGAGGCTACCAGCAACTTATGTTGAAGGTTTTACAGTAAATTATTTGCTATGCTTCATTTATATGGCAACATTGGTCATCAGGAATAGAAATTAAACTGCAGCAGCTAAGAAGGCTACTGGGCAGTAAAAATAGAAGTTATGAAATTGATACATTAAAGTTGTTACATTTTACAGCTGAGTCCTTCAAACCTTAATTCACAGTTTAATTAATGTTTATTTTAGATACATTTCAAACATACTTGATTGTCTGCTATATCAGATTAGGAAGATTAGAAGCCATAGATTTTCAAAAAATAATAATAGGAAAAGAGGGGACTGAGGAGAGAAAAAACAAATGCAGAATCACTGTTTTCACAAAGGTAAGTGAGAACATTACAGCAAAGGGAGGGAAAATGATGAAAAACTTGTCTTTTTCTCTACTCAGAAAGTGCTTTTCTGGCTAGCCTGGTGGCTCACTGCTAGATTCCAGCTACTTGGGAAGGATTGTAGTGCAAGGCCAGCCTGGGCAAAAAAGTTCTCAAGACCCCATTTCAATCCGAGGTTGGGTGCAGTGGCACATGTCTGTCATCCCAGTTATGCAGGAAAGCACAAATAGAAGGAATGTAGTCCAGGTTGGCCGGGCATAAAGTGAGACCCTATCTCAAAAATAACCAAAGCATAAAGGGCTGGAGGCGAGACTCAAGTCCCTGAGATCAACCCCCAGTGCTGCCAAAAGGAAAAAAAGACTGCCTTCCTGAAGTACATCTGCAAGGCCAGGCTCTGTCCCAGGTGCAACCCCAGGTCCTGGCACAGCCTCCTGACATCACACCTCCACTTCATTCTTTCATTTCTGGGTCTTCTCACCTCTGGATCTGGATTCATAGTCCCACCTCAGGGAGGCAGGAACTTGCCTTTCAGCACCCTCTCTGGCTACCTCCCACAGCACCTGGCACAGAGTAGGTGGTCAGTAAGTGTTTGGTAAATGAATAGCATCTAAGATAATTATATTCCCAAGACTCAATTGACTTCTGGCCAATCATGGTGGAGCGATGTGTTTCTCTCCTCTTCCCCCAAACTCTCAGTAAAAGTTCAGCAAAGGAATAAACCAGCTGAACCCCCTACTTCCCAGGGAAGAGGAACCTGGCAGCAGGGAGAGACTTCGTGCAATTTGGGAGGTAGAAAGCTGATGAGGAATGGCCAGCAGTGGTGCAGAAGTAGCAGAGTGCATCTCGTGCCCCCATGGAGAGGGGGCCCACTCTTGCACATGGGTCTCCACAGGAGTCCCCCCAAGACACAGAAGACAGGAAGATGGAGACTCCCTCCTCTGGGAAAACAGAAAGTCTCCCAGAGGAATGACCACAAAGAGGATCACAAGGGCAAACCACCAATGTTGCTGAAAAGGAGGCCCTGTTACAATTACTGTCATTTGTTTGTTTTGCAGTGCTTGAGATGAAACCCTGGGTCTTGTGCATGGTAGGCAAGGGCTTTACCACTGAGCTGCATCCCAGGCCATGTGACTGCTATCTCGACTTTCTTTGAATTCATGTTGTGTATAAGTGAAGACCAGTGGACAGTGGTGCACATGCTAAGGGCCTAGAGCCCCTTCTCAAATAATCCTATAAACCACCGTCTCATTGACTACCCTCCATTCCCAGCAGAGGGCTGGATGCAGGGAGGATAGAGTAGGACAAGCAGAGCTCTGGGTCTGCACTTGACCCACAAGGGTCCCCTTGGCCAAGGAAGTAGAATATTAAATATTGAATTAAAAAAAAAAAACACCTTGGGCCAGACATGGCATTGCACACCCATAATCCAAGCTACTAGGAAGGCAGAGGTGGGAGGATCACAGTTCACAGCCAGCCCAGGCAAAAAGTTAACAAGACACTATGGTACATAACTGTAGTCCCAGTACTTGGGAGGCTGAGGTAGGAGGATCATGAGTTAAAGGCCAGCCTGGGATATATAGTGAGACTCTATCTCAAGAAAATAGAACCAAAACAAACAAACAAACAAACAAATCCTTGCTCAATGAGCATACATGCACATACATAGAAAAAAAAATTCCAAGGAAATGAGACAATGCAGGAACTAAAGAGAACTTTAAAACAGTACAGTACCTTCAGAGAGTAAGACATGAAAGAGAAATAGGATGTACTGAAAAAGACAAACCCCACCTCTACCTCTTACTGCATGCACAGCCCTGGGAAAACTACCTTGCCTCTGTGCCTTGGTTTTTCCATCAGTGCAATGGATTGCTGTAGGGGCTGGGAAAATACAGAGATTTGTGTTCCCCTGCAGCACACCAGTGGGCTCCTGGACTGGGTGCTAGCTAGTAGACTATGGGTGGAAATGGTGATCATCATTTTGCCTGACTCCAAACTCTGCCACTGAAGACCCAGCAGAAGACATGGAAGCTCAAGAGTCATGAAGTGAAAAGAACCTGATCCCCTAACAATAGCTTGTGCCAAGTTCCCAAGATGCACTGGAGTCAGACATGATCGAGAAATAACCCTTACTTCCATGAGTCTCTGAAATCTGGGGCTTGTTTGTTACAGCACTTGGCTTAATCTGACTCCTACAGAGGGTTAAATGAGATATGCCTACGTAAAGAGATGGACTCAGAAAGCATACTCAGTATGGTTGCCTAAAATAGAGGGAAAACAATTCAAATGAACATATTTTCTAAAGGATGTAATCATCTTCCACGGCAACTTCATCCCTATTGTATTACCGCCAGCATTCCTGTGAAGAGGGCAGACTGTCACAGGATAACTCATCTCAGAGATATTAGGTGGCTCAGTCAGGGCCCCAAGTATCTGGTGGCAGGATGGAGGTAGAGCCCCAGTTCTTGTGGCTGCTAGACGGGGTCCTTCCAGGAGTGGACCAATGTCTGAAATCAGTCAAGGTGACTGCCAGGCCTGAGGCTCAAGAGAAGGGACTGACTGGCATCTCCAGGGGTCCCAGAGCATCTGGCAGCATATGCTCCCAGTCAATGCCTTGAGTCTCCCCTCCCACCAGTGACAGGCCAAACAGCACCACACTGGGAAGCCAGGGCTGCACTATGCCCCTCAGAGGCAAGGACAGCCTCCTCTACATGTACCCGGGGCAGTGGTGGGGTATAGGGCAGATCAGTCACAAAGGCAGGAGAGCAGAAGCGGAAGTGGCAGGAAGGCCTTCAGGAGGCTGGGGGCCCAGAGTCCATAGACAGGTTTCCCTGCCCACAAGTGACACTGCCCTCAGGAGGCTGGGGGCCCAGAGCCCATAGACAGGTTTCCCTGCCCACAAGTGACACTGCCCAGATCCACACAGTGCCACTGCCACAGATAAAAGCAGTAATAAAGCCTTCCATGACAACTCCATGCTGTTCTATTTGGCCGAGCACTATCCCCCTCATGAAACTACCTGATTCTCACACTTGGAAGCTTGTTCCTCGGGACAAATGAGAAAATCAATGCTAAGAGCCCTGTCCAAGCTCTCAGAGGTAGGGCCTAAGCTATAGTTCATGACCCCTGACTCCTCCATTCTTTCTCATTCATTCATTCCCATTTTCGCTGATGGAGTGGCTCAAGCAGTAAGACAGCCTGCCTAGCAAGCATGAGGACCTGAGTTCAAACTTCAGTGCTGCCAAAAAAAAAAAAAAAAAAGTTAACCTATTTAATGAACACATGCTCTGAATTAGACACTCTTCTAAAAAGGCCTTATAACTCTTATTTAGTCTCCTGGACACCCTAGGAGGTTGGGACTACTGTATCTTCCATTTCACAGGTGCGGAAACTAAGGCACAGAAAGGTTAAATGACTTGTCCAAAGTCCCAGAGCAAGGATTTGAGCCCAAGGAGTCTGGTTGCATGTCCACTCTTAACTACGACATACACTTTTCTCTAAATGCTGTAACGCACTACACGCTGTTCTGCAACTTGGGCATGTCATATATTTGGTATTTTTCCATATTAGCATTATAGAGAGCTAGTGGCCTGTCCTTAATGGAAACCTTGAGTGTGAATATTATAAACTGTGTTGGGCTGAGGATGTCGCTTAGTGATACCTGCCTAACATGCACAAAGCCATGGGTTCAATCCCCAGCACTGCAAAACAAGTTAATAAAAATAAAACAACCCTCCCCTATTGGACTTTTGACTATTTCCCATCTTTTTTTTTATCATGGTAAAATATACATAACAAAAAAATAAAATTTACCATGTTTAAATGTACAGCTTGGTGGAATTAAGTACACACACACTGTTATGCAACCATCACTACCACCATCCTTCTCCACTTTTTCATCTTCCCCAAAAGAAACACCATACCCACTAAACACAAGTCCTCAGTCCTCCCAGCAAGCACTGCTCTACTTTGGGCCTCTATAAATTTGACTATACTAGCTAGCTCATAGGAGTGGAGTTATATAATATTTGTGTGGTTTTTTGTGGTGACTGTCATATCTTTTATCAGAGTGGTTATAAACTGTACTCCAGTGAATTTGACTGGAGTTATCACTATTATATCATGAGCATTTAAAGAAAAAAGGAAAATGATGCAGACATATTTAGCACAATACAGAAGAAATGATGGTCTCTCTAGGGAGGAAAAGTGGGCAATTGGGGGGGTCAGGAAAGGAGACTTCTTTTTCTATTCTCTGGGGTTTTTTTATACCTCTAGAATTCTGCATCTTGTTATTTATTGCCTTCTAAAAATGTTAAAAATTATAGGTAGGGCTAGGGGTGTATCTCAGTGATAGAGTACTTGCCCTGGGCTCATGTACTATAAATAAATTAAAGAAATAAAATAGAGGTAATCACTATAAAAATAGAGTGCATGACATTTAAGTCCTTTATTGACCCCTGTGGCACAGAACATTAACTGCCCAACAAAATCTATATACTCTATGGTAGCTGAAAGGTAGTTGACCCATAGTTTACATTTCCCAGGCTAGCTGACTGAGCCCCCAGTGACCTTAGAGAGGAAGTGAGATGTGCCTTTCAATTCCAGTACCTCCCCTCCAGGCTTTGTGTTCTCTCCTGCCAGCCAGCTTAAGGATGTGGTTACAGCCCAGCCTCAGTCATGCAGAAAGGAGATGGTAGAGAAGCAAGATGGACGGGGACTGGATACCTGAAGGATCCTGTGGAGTAGTCACTTGCCCACCTGGAATTCACACTGCTGACAAGAGAAACTTCTGTGTTTTGGGCGGGGGTTCTTTTTGTTACAGCAACTAGGATAACTCTAATTAACCCCTTTGGGGTGACATAAAACTGCCTCCCATAATATTGGAAAAACTTTCCTGGGAAGAGAAAGGGATGGGGACAAGATGAGGCTCTGTTTACGGCACCTGGCAGTGTGTCAGACTCAGGAGGGTTGGAGGGATGTGGGAGGGATATCTCCATTTTCCACAAATATTCTCAGTATGATCTGATTTTATTTGGACTTATCCCATCTCCAAGACTGCAGTAACAACAGTCAGGGTCACACACTTTGGCCCTGGTTCAGTCACTAAATTGCCTGATTAAATTGCCTGATCTTCCTGCACAAGTTCCCTCACACCTTAGACATGCATAGCTTTAAAAACTGATTAGGCAGGAGGAGGGGAAGGAGAACTCTCCAGGGCCCCTTCCTGTCCAATAGTCCACTATACCAGGCCCAGTTTATAGGGAGACCAGCTAAAGGAGTCAGGTCTAACTCTCTGGATCTGGGCTTTTCCTGTGACCTGCTAGACCCACAAGTTAAATAAATGCTGGGTGCAGAAGTGGCAGCAGGTACTGCCCATAAACTCAAAGTTGTTTGCTAGTTTGAAGTCCAGCCTGCTATCAGGTCACAGGGGAGGCCCATCCTGGGGTGTAATGCCTTGCATTGGAAGATAACTCAGATGCAGTGACTGGACCATCCCGAGGCCAGGGAGCCCTCCACATCCTGCTGGCAGCCCATTGAAGCATCTTGACTTCAAACTGTAGTTCCTAGTAGTGACCTTATTCATCTGGTCTCAGCCTCACTCTCTCTGTTCCAGGCTGAACATGAAAATGTGTAACCTGACCCCTTTGGAGTTTCTGGCAATAAACCAGCATGGATAAGACACTTTGGACTCTGCTTGATTTCCCATCTTAGAAAATGGAGACAAAGGGCAGTGTGGGAAAGCCAGCTAGGTGACTGAAATAATACAGTTCACTGATTTGAGAAGTGGCCAGCATCTCAGCTGAGTTGCCCTCTGAACCTGAGACAAGGGCAGGAGTGGGTCCCACCTGCCTCCAGGAGGCAGGAGCCACCCCAGCACCCAGGGGGAGAGCACATGCCCAGACCCTGCCCCCAGTCTGCCTCCTTCCAAACTGCTTCTCCAAACCTCCTCAGGCAGCAATGACAGAGCCTATTTAAAACAACCTCCAGAAGGTAATTAAACAGAGCCTGAAGGGGATCCTTCTGTAAGGCAAAGGAGGCCTCCACCAAACAAACAAAAAACTTCCTCATTTATGTATTACATTCTTCCCATTAGTTTTGTTGCCATGGTAACGCCGGTAATATGTACCTATACAAGTCCCTGTGGGGTGAAGGTACCTCCGAATTCTATAGAAACAGGAAAGGAGAAGGAACCTCTGCCAGCATCTGAAACATAGCACACAACAGTTGTGACTTCCTTGTCCACAAAGAGAGAGGGTCAGACCCTGCAGCCGAACTCAGGTTTGAATTCTAAATCTCCCAGTTGCTGGCCATGATATTTGGGGCAATTTCCTTAATCTTTCTAAGCTTCTACTTCCTCACCTGAGATATGAGGTTATGAATATTTATTGTGAAAATTAACAATTCATTTATTTGGTGAACAAATATTGACTGAACATCTTCCTATGTGTTAAACTCTCCTCTAGGTAGTAAAAAGATACCTCAGTGGGGAAAATGAACAAAGAGTTCGGCTTCTGTGGTGATTATTGGCTGGGAGGGAGATAGACAACAGGCAATGAAATAATACGCGGGGGAAATTCTCTGATATGTGAGAAGGATAAATTCTGCACACAGGAAAAGTAGGACAGGGTAAGAGGATAGGGAGTGTGTGGAGGACAGGAGTTACAGCAGCGAGGTAGTTAGGGTGAATCTCAGAGGTGACACAGAAAGAGGCAGTGAGCCCTGCAGATATTTGGCGATAGGTTGTTCTGGCAGACAGAGCAGTCAGTGCAAAGGGCATAAGGCAGAAGTAGGCCTGTCTGGCATGTTTGAAGGACAGGAGGGAGGCCAGTGTGACTGGAGTGGACTGACTACGGGAAAGAAATGGGAGACATGGTCAGAGAGGAATAAGGACTTGCAGGCCATGTCAAGGCTGTAGCTTTTACTCTGAGTAGAAACAGGAGACACTACAGAGTTCCTAGTAAAGCAGTAGTTCTCATCTAGGGGTGGTTAGGGTGCACTTGGCAAACTGAGAAACATTTTGGTTGTCATGCCTGGGAAGGGTTTGTAACTGGCAGCTAGAGGGTAGAAGTCAGAGATGCAACTAAACATCCTACCGGGTACATGACAGCCCCACACCAAATACTGGGCTCCAAATGCCAACAGTGAGGAGGCTGAGACACCCTTAGCTGGGATGAATGAAGGGGCCCAAATACAGTGGAGAGACCATGTGGGAGGCCACCCCAGGGACCCAGCCGGAGTTGTGTGTATAGCATCAGCACACTGCTGGCGCCTCACACATGTGCTTCAGCTAATGGAGCAGGCCTGATCTGTGCTAACGGGAGCTCCCCAGAGTCTGAGGCCAGGGGATTAGGGGTCTGCCAGACTCTCCGGGTGCAGACAGCTTCTGATCAACATGCCATGCTGACACACACTGAAGATTTGGGGTGTAAGTACTTTTAAGCCTCTGGCATTTGCTCTGCTGTTTTCAGCAGATTCCAAACACAGCTGAGTCCATTTTCTCTCTGACAGAGGAGGAGACCTGCAGGATCTCTTACACCCCCCACTGCCCTTTCTCCTTGCTGGTAGACAGAGATCCACCCTGCATGAGGGCTCTGAGCTGCTGCTGTGTTGGGCTGCGGTAGGCATCTGGTACAGGGTGGCTAGTCCCCACCTCTAGGGAATATGGAACAGGAGCCTACATCATCCCCAGAGACCTGCTCATAGCACTCCAATTACTCCAGTAGCTTCCGGGCTAGTTTCTGTAACAGTTCTTCCCCCTCCCAGTCCACCCCAGCACTGCCACCAGGCTGATCTAGCACAATACCACTTCCACACTACTCTCTTGCTCAAGAGCTTTCAGTAGCTTCCTCTTGCTGCCCAGGACACATCCACTGCTCTACCTGGTTTTCAAAAACTTTCTCAATCTACCCTGTAACTTCCCAACTTCCCCTCAGCTCAGCTCAGCTCAGCTCAGTGAGTCATCTCACCTTGTCATCTCATCTCTGTCCCTTCATCTTGGTCTCTATCTCTGTCTGTCTCGCCATATGTCTCCCTACTCCATTCTGCTTCTCAGCTTTTGTCTGGGACTTACAGGGACTGTCCCTGGCTCTGACAAGCCCAGTGTCAGTTTCCTATCCCACCATATACTGCCTATGTGACCTTTCTGAACCTCAGTTTTCTTGCTTACAAAATGGGTTTGATATAGGTACCTACCAAAGAGATATCTACGAAGATTAATTGAGATGAAATGTAATGTGCTAGTACTTAGTGCAGTGCTTGGTACTTGATAAGAATGCTGAGTGCTGGCTCACCATGGGTAGAAGTCTTCCCTCTTAATGCCACCCACCTCCATCCATGCCAAACAACCCATAAAGCCCAGCATGTGCAAGTCAGAGTCAACCTCCAGAGACTGCTGGCTGTGCCTACAACCATATTTTTGTTCAACTGTGCCTTTGTTGTTTTAAGCACATCAAATTTCTACCAAAGGATCACTTATACTTATTTTTATTTTATCTTTGGGACTAGCAACCATTTAACAAGACAGCAGTCTCTGGAGGAGATACCACCTGCCCACAAACAGAAGACCAAAGCAAGGCCCCTGTTGATACACCTGTCTGTGTGCACCCACTAGTGAGAGGTTGCCACCAGAGAGCAGCTAAGATGACCAACTAGTAGAAAAAGAGTGCATGCAAGTACCAATTACTGCCCATGGCATCAAGACAGACCACAAGCATCGGGACAAGCCACAGGATTCTGACCCACATATCTGCAAAAGAATGCAGAGGAGGTCACTTGTCCACTTTAATACCAAGAACTATCCTGGTCCCCTTTGGATGGCACAGATATGACCCTTGAGCAGGGTCAACCTGAGCCAGGAACTGGGCTGTCCTTAATTCCAGGCGGCTGAGGCTTCCCCAAGCCTGAAGCTGACACCTCATAGCTGTCCCCTCTCTTCCACTGTTGTGAAGGCCAGGAGTGTGGCCTTGCTGATTGACACCCAGGGAGGGAGGCACTGTGACAGCCACGCAGAGCCCAATCCCTAGTGCTCTGGGGTGGGAAGGAGCTGCTTCCAGGGCAGAGCAGCAGGCTCACACCTCAAGCACTGTGCTACCCAGCCACCAGATGGACCCTGCAGGCATCACTGCATGCCAGAATAGGGAGCCAATGCCAGCTGCCTTCCAGTGTCCCTCCTCCCCTGCTCCCAGGAGGCACATGAGGGCTTTCAGAATAGAAAAGAAAGGAGGTCCAGGAAACAGGACAGGCAACTTTAAGCTGCTGAAGGGAGCAAAGAGGGGAAATGTGGCTTTGTTCTCTCTACTCTGGGAGCAGAAAGAGGTTCCAAGAGGCCAAGCTCAGCAGGAATGGGGCAGAGGACCCTCGGTGCCATAGCTCACACCTGTAATCCCAACTACTCAAGAGGCAGCTATTGGGGGAATCATGGTTCAAGGTTAGTCCTAGCAAAAAGTCAGCAAAACCACATCTCAGCAAACAAGCCAGGTATGACAGGGGCAAACCTGTAATCTCAGGTACAAGGGAGGCATATGTAGGAGGATCTCAGTCTGAGGCTGGCCTAGACAAAAAGTATGAGACTCTATCTGAAAAATAATTAAAGCAAAAAGAGCTAAGAGTGTGACTCAAGAAGTAGAGCACCTGCCTAGCAAGCAAGATGGGGCAGAAGGGAGCTTGGGCTTGGAGACACAGAGCCAGGAAGGGTTTGGGGGTAGACCCATCACTGATGGCAGCAGAACATTTACAGATGTGAGTACTCTTTCAGGTTAGAGAGGGCTGTAGGTTCAGGTACAGTCACCAGGTTCTTCAGGGCCCAGGGTCAGAGAGAAGTGCCATTGCTGGGGACTGCAGCCTGCTCTCCCTGCCCATAGTGTAAATGCCTTAGGATGGATGCACCCTGCATGATGCTGCATTGCAAGGCGTCTCATGGCTCCCTGAGCCCTGCACAAGGGTATCTGGTGAATGTGCTGCGTCCACTCTTAATTTGCCCTCCCTTCACCTTGCTGTGCTACCATCTGCCTCCTTCACTTCCTCTGCAGGGCTTGTTCTCTTGGCTGCTGACACACTTTGCCTGGACCACTCCTGCCCTGAGCCCCTCCTTATAGCCTCTTTTCTCTCAGATCTCAGGTGAAAAAAATCCTTCTAGACACCCCAAGTCCAGGTAGGTTATTGCTTCCACTGCTCCCCTACAGTATCATGTATCTTCACTGCCATTGTTTCAGTGGGGAGGAGGGGGTCTGCAGGCAAGAACCTCATCCAGCTTCTTCCTTGTTCCGTCTCCAGTCCCTATCCCTATCCCTGTATCTGGCCTATAGTGATGAGTCAGAGAAAAAAAAAAAAGATAAGAAAACATGAATGTCAGCCTAAGATATCCAGAAGAGCAAAAATATGAGAAAACTTAAGTATCGGCCTAAGATATCCAGTATTTGATGAATAGGAGCTCAAAATAAGAAAAAATCATCAAAGAAACAGTGTAGCCAGGCACCAGTGGCTCATGCCTGTAATGCTAACACTCTGGAAGCAGAGATCAGGAAGATTGCAATTCGAAGCCAGCTTGGGCAAATAGTTCATGAGACCCTATCTCAAAAACACCCACCACAAAAAAGGCCGGGGGACTGGTGAAGTGGTTCAAGGTGTAGGTCCTGAGTTTAAGTCCCAGTAACACAAAAAAAAAAAGAAACAGTGTAAAAATTTTTGCTAGAACTGAAAGATAGGAGCCTTTGGATATAAAGGGGTCACCAAGAATCAAAAAAAAAAATTTTTTTTAAAGAGATGGCCTTGGGGAATTTCAGAAATAAATTTTTAAAGAGAAGATCATAAATCCCCAAAGAAACCAGACAAAGAATCCGGAATGAAACAGCATCAGATTTTTCAATAGATATGTTAGAAATAAGAAAATATTAGGGCAATAAGTCTTTAATATTCTGAAGAGAAATGACTGTCAACCCAGAATTGTCTCCTGACCCAAACTATCAATTAAGGCTGAGTGCAGAATTACAATTTTTTAGACATAAAAAGACTCAAAACATCCTTCCAATTTGCCCTTTTCAAGGAGCTAACAGAAGAGTTGTGCCACTATGAAAAAGAAAGACCTGGAACTGATGGGAGGTAGGCTCCAGAAAGTAAAATGCCAAGAAAAAAATAGTGTAACTGAAAGGCAGGAGCCTTCAAATTAAAAGGAGAACTGAAAACATTAAAATGTTGCTAGAGAAGGCAGTAAGAGTTAGCAACAGAACAAAGGAAACTACCAATGGGGGAAAAAGTGAGGCAGTTGTTAATTCCAGACAAGACAGAAAGTTGAAAAAGAAAAGACATATAATCATGCATGCTATAACCAACTTGACGATGCAATAAGTGTTATTTATATAATTGCAATAGCATTATAGACCCCAAACCATGATAACTATTTTGGGAGCAGGATGGAGTAGAAGTAAGAAGTGTATTTATAGGGATGGATAATAAGAGAACAAAATCCTTATCTGCTGTAATAGACGATGCAAAAGAAATAATTAAGAAATAGCAGTATACCCGGGTGCCAGTGGCTCATGCCTATAATCCTAGCTACTTAGGAGGCTGAGATTCAGAGAATCGCAGTTCAAGGCCAGCCCAGGCAAATGGTTCTGGAGACCCCACCTCCAAAACAACCAAAGAAAAATGGACTGGAGCTGTAGCTCAAGCAGTAGAATACCTTTTTTTGCAAGCACAAAGCCCTGAGTTCAAACCCCAGTCCCACTCCACCCCCCCAAAAAAAGACAGAAAAAGAAATAGCAGTACAGATAGGTATATTAATTAGTTTGAAATACAGATTTCTATCTATATTTCAACAGATAAAAACAGCAAAAAGTAATTGCTTCTGGGGAACAGGAATAGGAATTGGAGGGAGATAGGCAACATACTGTTTTTCATTACATGTGTTTTTACACTTTTGAACTATCCATATATATTACTTTGAAAAATGTGAAATTAATTTTTTTGAAATAAAGTTTGTGAGCAAAAAAGAAAAAAGAAAAACTTTGGCATATTAACCACCAGACTCTAATCATTAAAGTGGTCCTTCCTTCCTGTTCCCCTAACCATGCCCACTTCCAAAAGACTTACCTGTTCATTGGTGACCCCTGGGCGCAGGGTCCCATGCTTGTAGTCCTCCAGGAGCTGCACAGCCTCTCTGAGACGTCTCTGCAGAAGAAAAAAAGAGAGACATTGTAGGGCATAGGTCCAGGGCTCCTAAAAGCCATTTCCATGTGGTACTGCACCAGCATCAATCAAAGTGACACACACAAAACAGTAGGAAGGCTACCAATCTAAATGCCCTTCCACAGACAAATGGCTGAACACTGATGGTATAAAAATACTATGTATGGATTCTTACTGGGTGGCTCAAACAGTGAAGCAGAGGGCTGGGATGTAGCTCAGGGACAGAGGGACAGAGCACTTGCCTAGCATATGCAAGGCCCTGGGTTCCATCCTTAGCACACCCCCATCCAAAAAAAAAAAAAAAAGTTTCCTGGTCATAGCTCCAAGATATTTTGTTGAGTGAGAAAGCAATGGTCATTTATGTGTATAAACGTAGCAAGAAGACATAGAGAGATCCACTGAATTCACAACAGGGGTTACCACAGGGTAGGAGAAAAAGACCCAGACTTGGTGCAGGTTGGAATTTTAGCTTTATTTGTAATATTGGAAGTTTTTATAAGGAGAATATACTTATGTAATACTTTCATAATTTCTTTTTGACATTTTAAAAACACTGACAGAGATATACCTACCTACCATAACTGACACAGAAAGAAAAAGAGGAAATAAAGAAGATTTAATTAAATGATTTTTTAAATCTTAAATGCTAAAGAGACAGTAATAGTGACAGAAGAGAGCTTTTGTCCCCCAAAAGACTCGTATAAGAATGTTCAAAGGGCTGAGGGTGTGGCTGAAGTGGTAGAGCCCCTGTCTAGCCAGTGTGAGGTCCTAAGTTCAAACCCCAGTACCACCAAAAAAATAAAGAAAGAATGTTTATAATAGCACTCATCACACTGCCTCAAAGTGCTAATAACTAATAAATGAATGGATCAATTGTAGTAAATGCACAATTAAATATTATACATCAATTTAAAAAATAAACTATGAATACATGTTACAATGTGGATGAATCTCACCGATATAATGGGGCAGAATACATCTTTCAAAGATGGCCACCACAATATCTCTCCATCTTCTGTGGTCTTCTAGAACCTTCCCAAATCCCCATCTAAAGGTAAAGTCTATGTCTCTTTCCCTGATTCTGGGCAGAGCTTTGTGACTGCCTTAACAAAAAAGAGAATGGCAGAAGTAAAGTGATATCACCTCTGAGACAAGATTATAAAAATGGGGCTGGCAGAATGACTCAAGTGGTAAAACGCCTGCCTAGCAAGTGTGAGGCCCTGAGTTCAAACCCTAGTACTGCCAAAAAAAAAAAAAATCCATGTGCTTAGGAACTAGGTAGGCCCTGGCACAGAGCTTCAATTGAGCCACCAGCCACTAGTCAGCATGTAGCACCCACTCACACCCACCAAGCCACCTTGGTTCCTTTTTGCCCTGGAATAAGACTGACTGCGAAAGGGAGTGTAGAGACCTCAACACGACTCCCCTGATATAAGGAGGTGGTAGACACAGTGTGCTGAGCTGGCTGACAGAACTGGGGATGAGCAGCCACAGGCTGTACTGCTGCAGCAGGAGAAACTGCCATCCCAAACCCACAGCCAGGGCCTTAGCCCATCAAACTGCATGAGCAGCACCTGTGCCCAACCTGGCCTTCAGCAGAACTGCAGGCAGTTAGGGGGCCAGGAAAGCTTTTCTTACTTGGAATGGCCTAAAGGCTGAAAAGTACTGTCTGTCCTTTTCAAATGTGTGGATGTCAATCCCCAGATACCAAAGACCCCTTCCTAGAACCTGTTCATTTCCAAAGTAGAGACAGTTTTGTGGGTTTTTCTTCCCCACAGTTGTATAAACAATCCACACTATTTAAAGAAACTGTCAGGGAGACAGGAATCGTTATGCACACCTGTAATCCCAGCTAGATGGGAGGTAGAGGTAGAAAGATTGTAGTCCAAGGCTGGTCCCAAGCAAAAGTGAAACCCTATCTGAAAAATAAACTAAACCAAAAAGGGCTGGGTATGAGGTTTAAGTGTCAGAATGCCTGCCTAGCAAGAGTGAAACCCAGAGTTCAAACTCAAGTACCTTCCAAGGCAAAAAAAAAAAAAAAAAAATAGGAAGAAAATATAAGAAAAAACAGGAAAGCACAAAATGTCATTTTAAATCACCTGTACATATTACCACTGACATAACCATGGCAAAGGTAAGGTTGACTTTTGGGCTGGTGAAGTGGCTCAAGTTGTAGAGGGCCTGCCTAGCAAGTGTGAGGTTCTGAGTTCAAGCCCCAGGGCCTCAAAAAAAAAAAAAAAAAGAAAGAAAGAAAAATTCTTAGGGCTGGAGATGTGGCTCAAGTAGTAGAGCACCTACTTTGTAAGTGCAAAACCCTGAGTTCAAACCACAGTCCCACCAAAAAAACAATTTTTTGTGTGTGAGGTTGACTTTCCTTTGAAACTTAATAATTTGTATTTCAACAAAATCAGTGTTGGTTGTTTTAACTTGCTTAAAGTCACACAAACAGTAAGCAGGCAATTTAGCATCTGAACCCAGAATTTAGTCAGTCCCTTGCTCTGCACATCCTCCCCTACCCCAACATACCTAAGAAATCTAGAGATGCATCAGGCTCCCAAGCCCAAGCCCAAGCCCAAGCCCAAGCCAGCTTCCTTCTGCTGCCTCAGCCTCTGTAGACCTGGACAATGCGTGCTCTACTTTCCAAAGTAGAAACTGAATGGTGAATGGCCCTGCGTTCTCATTATTTCTCCCACTCCAGGGATTCTCCTGAGTTCCTATAACAACCTGGCCAGATTCCATCTCCTTCGACACAGTCATCAAAAGGAACTCTCTTGCTAAAAAAGTAAGTTCCAAAGAGCTCTGGGCCCTTAGTTCTCTCTCACTAAATCCAAAGTTCCTAAAGACAAGTATAAGGAATCAGGACTGAAGGAAGCTGGAACGGCCTCTCCACCCTAAGTGCTCTGGGCTGGCCTCAGTCTTACTGACCCTCTGCCAAGGCCAGGTGGTTCCGGTTCCAGGCCTTCTAGGACAGGCAAGGCCCAAGCCACCTGTATGGAGAGGCACCTGAGAGCTGACTGTTCTCAAGGCTAGAAAGGGGGCTGTTTTACAGAGACATAGCAGCTAGAAGAAAAGGTTTCCCTGCTTTCTACCTTCCTTCCACTGCTGTATTGTGAGGCTTGGCAGAAGGGCCCAGGCCCTTGAGGAGGGGAAATGCAGGGAGGTCAGTGCAGGGTGAACTTTGCAGGAAGTCTTTTCAAGCAGGAAAAACAAGCAGTCAAATGCAAAAGCTTTGAGGGACCCAGCTGGCCCAGTGACAGGAGGCAAAATTTTGGGCCCTGCCTGAAGCCCTGGGCTGGGAGTAAGGGAGCCCACTGCTTCCCAAATTTGTCTCCATCATCAGCCTTTCTGCCACTAGTCAGTCTGCCACAAAGTGTCACCATGAGAGTCACTCCTTATATTTGACAGGGGCCTGTTCTCTAGAAAGTCCTCTGCAAATGAGTGTACTCCAGCATCAGAGAATTTGAACAGAAGAGAATCTGGCCATTAGGGACCTGCCCCAAGGCCCAGGCACAGAAAGGTAGGAAGCAAAGGCACAGGCTTGGAGATTAGAGTGGTAGAGGTGAGCAGGCAGGAAAGGATGAAAAAGAAAGTTGGGGAAAGAGTCATCAGAAGCAAAACTAATCTTTTCCTGGGCACCACAGCCCAGCTCCAAGTATGCAGAGTAAGTCCTATATAGCTAAGGCAGAATGCCAAAAGGATCCAAATATTAATTTACTATAATACTATTTAATACAAGGTAGTAGTGCTAGCACCTGGCCAAGAGGTAAATAATACCAGAGATATTTCACACACACACACACCCCTAGAGGAATTTACTCACCCTGTGGGTGGTACTTACACATCCCTGCCTCCTGACCCTGCCTCCTGTTCTCTTCCTCAGAATGCCATTCCTCCCCAACCAGCCCATCCATCCTACAAGGCTCAATGACACCTTCTCCAGGAATCTTCCAGAAGTGTTCCCTCCGCTCTCCAAATAGTCAGAGGATTTGGTTTGCACCTCCTGAGGTCCCTGACCACTTACCACCCATGTGCCTATCTTATCTGTCAAAGATGATGAAGTACATGGAGCAGCTAGTTTTAGGAATCTTTGTAGGACCACAGCACCTGACCCTGTCCCTTAACCCATCACCAACTTACAGTCATGCATAACAGACATTTAACAGAAATGAATGATTGGAGCTGCTGGGGGAGAAGTGAACAGCATGGTTAGAGTTAAGAGTTCAGATTCCAGTGAAGCAGGCCAAAGTCCCTCAATGGTAAGGCTGGTCTCACAGAATCCTGGGATTCCCAGAGACCATGCCCTGCCCACATAAGACATGTGCATATCATAGAACCGCCTTGACACCCCCTTCTGAAAACACAGAGCCAAGAGGTGGTACTTCCACGCCCCAGGTCACCTACAAACCCCAAGAATCCTCAACCCCATCTCTGAGTCATTTCCACAAGACATCAACCTGGAAGCACCTCTCATACTCACAATAGTAACTATATCCCAAAGAAACCACACCAATGCCTGAAGTCTCCAAAAGCTGATAGCTATTCAGGCAGGGGACCCATGTAAGAAAAGGAAAGGCCTTTACTGTCATTCAAAGCTGAGCCCAGGCTGATGCAAAACAAAACAAAACAAAATGAAGAGGAGTTCCTCTAAAATGTTTGGAGGAAGTGGATACAATGGAAATAGGGGGCACTTCAGGCAAAATGGAGAGTTTGGGAATTCTAAAACTAACAAAAAAGAAGAGTTGGGGGTGGGAGAGAATGAGCTGGAAGTGTGGGACACCAAGCAGCAGGGAGGCCAGCAGGCTATGTCACTTCATGCCTTGGCCATTCCATAGCTGATTCTCACAGGGCTGGTTCTTGCATCTGCTGAGGGGAGGACTGTGTTCTCCCCTCAGCTTGACTCTCTAGCTGGCGGGACTAAGTGGTGTCTAAGTGGTGGGACTTGGGGACCAAAGCCAATGGTTAAGTACAGCAAAATCTCAAGCCCTTCTCTTGCTTTCCATTGCCATCCTAAGCACCTTCATCTTCCCTCCAGTAATCCCAACCCCCCAGGTTACACTCGTCTTTGCTGGACTAGGTCCTTGGATCCCATGGGCATGAGTCACACTGTGAGAGGCCCAAGAGAAGAGGGAAGTAAGGGCATGCAAT
Organism: Castor canadensis; assembly: GCF_047511655.1. Taxonomy (NCBI): domain Eukaryota; kingdom Metazoa; phylum Chordata; class Mammalia; order Rodentia; family Castoridae; genus Castor; species Castor canadensis. Next base: position 63,233,984 of record NC_133397.1, read on the forward strand.
TTTCCCTGCAGCTGACCTCCAGTCACCTTAGAGGACTAGTGAGGTAAACTGATGCAGTTCTGAGAGCAAACCAGGTGGAGCATCCCTTCAGGAAATAAACCCATAGGCCATCCCAAGGACTTTAAAAACAACATGGCTACCAACCTGGTTACCCTATTCTTGGGAATTTATTCTAAAAAATGAAGTTACCAAAAATGAAAAGTGATGTGGCCAAGATTGTTTTCTGCAGGAAAGCAAAAGATGGAAAACCACCTATCTAAAAGCCCAATAGAAGATAGATATTTATAATGTAAAATGTGATTTTTAAAAATTACATGCCCATGCTGAGGCCATAGCTCAAGTGGCAGAACATCTGCCTAGCAAGTGCAAAGTCCTGAGTTCAAACCCCAGTCTAATAAAAAAGAATTATGTACAAGGACATTTACTGCAATGTTATTTGTAATGGCAAAAGACTTCAAACCACCTAAATGGTCAACAATAGAAAAAATGATTAAATAAATTATAGAATGACCATATGACAGGATATTATGTAGTTATTAAACACATTACACAATTTTTTTAAAGACAAGGGTGTGCTATATAGCCTAGGCTGGTCTTGAACTTGTAATCATTCTGCCTCAGCCTCCTAAGTACTGGAATTACAGAAGTGAGCCATCATATCTGGTTTATTAAATACATTTAAAAACAGTATTTAATGACAAGAAAATGGGCTCATGATATATGCTACATGGAAGGATGTATAGATATATATTATAATCATCCCAATTCTGTAACTATACATATTCCAAAATGTTAATGGGAATTTTTTTCTAGCAGGTGGGACTATGAGCAGTTTTTATTTCCTCTTCAGACTTTATGCATATTCTAGTACTTAGCGATTACTACCTGACTTCCACCACATCAAGAGGCACACATGTCAGGTTTTTTCATTGTTGGCAAGGCTAAGTCTGGTAACCTGCTTTGCAAAGATACCTTTGCCCCTTTGTAATTGCTGAATAAGCAACCTGCAGGTGATACGTGGAGAGAAAATAAATGTCCTGCTTCCCAACAACCTTCTTTTCTATAACAACAGCATATATTAGGGATCCTGATGGGGAGCAGTTACTTCTTCAACATTTATTAACAGACATTATTCCATGAAGCACTTCCCTGTGGTTAATATTGATTGTCAACTTGATTGGATTGAGAAGCACTTAGGAGATTAGACTCACCCTCTGGGTCTCTGAGGATGTTTCCAAAGATGACTAAGGGAGAAAGACCCTTCCAGAAATGTGGATAATACCATCCCATAGGGTGGAGCCCCAGATAGAATAAAAGGGGGAAAGGACAGCCCACTAGCACAGACATTCTCTCTCTGCTTCCCGTCCACTATGAGGTGAGTAACCTCTCCCACATGTTCCCACCACCATGGTGTTTTAACTCACCAGGAGCCCAGAATCATGGAGTTAAGGACCCTGAACTGAAACCTCTGAAACTATGAGCCAAAATAAATCCTTCCTCCCTTAAGTTGTTTATGTTAGGTATTTTGTCACAGCTAGACAAAGTCTAACTAACACATTCCCTTTCCCTTATTTTTTATATGATAATGGACTCATGTATTCTTAAAGTCCATGTGTTAGAATTCATTGCTGTTCTTCTTATGCTCAAATTGTTCCAAATGTGGCCAGTGGGTTTTCTTTCTAGACAGTTACTTTGCTTCTCTCATAATTTCAGCTTCCTTACTTTCACAGCAGCTCTCCCTCCTCAGACTTATATTCCACTATTTCTCCCAGGAGCTCTGGTTCCTTTGTGTGGGCAATGATATTTAGAGACCAAGACCTGAGTGTTCATTGTTAATGGAATGTCATTATTTCTAGGCCTTTTCAGTGAACAGAACCAGGAAGTTAGGAAATGCAATATAAATGTGTGTGTGAATCTTGAGTTTATATTGATACCTCCAATACATATACAACATCACACAGTTCTTTGTCTTTCTCCCTACTCCCATCTTCCAAGTGAGAGCCCTGGTCCCAACATCAGTATAATTACTTATTTATTGTAGCCTATATTACACTAAAAATAGTTTCGAGTTACTACACTGATATCACCATTGACTTGGTGTCATTAATACTATTCTATTAGTATTCTATGCCCTTTAGGATGATGATATGTCCAATTCTTAAGTAATTATTGAGTTCAGAATTAGCAAATTCCTCCCATCTTTAGTCTATAATTAAGAATAACTCAAACACCATGTGGCAAAGCCTTGCCTTTATAGAGCTAATTCCATGGCCTATGTGGAAGGCCCCATTGGCTTTTGCAAGTCCTGGTGGTTTCTCTCCCTGGGGCCTAATTCTGCACACTGCACCCTGGACAGGAGACTCACAAACCTTCACATTCCAAATAATCTACTCTTGAAGACTTCATGACCCAGGGTGACTGTTAACAAGTTCCTGGGAATGATCACAGACAGGACCCTCCTGCAAGTTCACAACAATTTCACAAGCACAGGTACAATCTTAAAAGAGCCCTAGCCACATCTCCACTGTGTCACTGCTTCTACTGGTCTTTCAGCTCACCCCAATTACTTGCTCTCCTTTCCACTCTTTGCTTCTCTTCTTCCTTCCCTTTGCTCTCTTTTTAGAATCAAAAAGCAAAGTTCTTCCCCCTTGTCAAGCAGAGCAGCCTCCTCCTCCTCTGAAGCCTTGTTCAAGGCATTCTGAGAACAAAGACAGCCTTCTTCCTAAGAGAAATCACGGTGAATAAAATTTCCTCTGCCTCATTACACATACAAGGGTTGGAATCTTTTTAAAGCTTGGTCAGCTATAAATTGCAAATGAGCAGCTGCAAAATTCTCTCGAGATGAGTCTCTCCATTGACTTAGCTATCGCTCCTCAGAACCTGGTTACCACATGGCGTTCCACCTTGGGGACTGCCAGTTTCCAAAGCCACCAACTCAGGTCCTCCACTGTCTTTCTATCTTACAGGCAAATGGGGCATCCAGATGTCCTCCAACTGGGCAGCCACTCACCCTACACTCCTTTCTAGGACACCAGCCGCAGGCCCTAGAGAGAAACAGTGTTTTGCAGACATGAGCAATGGCCTGTGGACTGACCAGCAGTGTGGGGGAGCCCGCATCCCACAGCTTAGGGGGACTGGCTGTGGTCAGAGACTATTTCCTCTTGCTGACTCTGACTTCTCATTGTGTCAGCAGAGATGATCTTGACAAACAGCATGCCTGGGCTAGAGACAATGAGAGTTAAGACCACTGCCTTGCTGGCCTGGAGGTACCATTCAGGGAGCCTACAAGATTTTCTGGGCACAGAAACTTTCCCATAGACTGGCAGGTACCCTTGGAAACAATCTCCAACGCAGGCACAGCAGGGAAGGGAGGAACAGATCTTTCTGGGAAGTCTATCAGATCTCTGATGAGGGGAAGGTACATGTGAAATTTGAAAAATACTCTAAAATTGCTGTTGTTTTAGTTATTTTCTAGTCAGTAAATATTTTAATTGCTTTGGCATTCCAAATAATAGTGAAAAAAAGCCTGAGATTTTATTGTTGATACATAAAGAGAAACAGACCAAAAATGATTTGGTGATACACAAAATGTTGGGTCTTCCAAATTGAAGAGTTGAAGAAGAAGCTGAGGATATGGCTCGGTGGTACAGCACTTGCAGAGCATGAGCAAGTGAGTTCCATCACCAGCACACCCAAACTTAATAAAATAAAAACACAAAACTGCACAGGTTTTAGAACTAGGGGCATGACTCAAGTGGTAAAGCACCTGCCTAGCAAGCATAAGGCCTTGAATTCAAACTCCATTACAGGAAAATGGTATGGTAGATGAGCAGAAGGGAGGGTATTAACCCCCCCGCCCCAGCATAGGTGACTTGCTGTCCTATAGTGGTTCATCCATCCCCAGAGCCCCTGCCTGTTCCTGGTAACTTGAGGAGCACTGAAATACCTCTTCACCTCCCATGTTCCTGTGTTCCCCTCCACCATTTCTCAACATGCCTGTAAGTCTACCACTAGCACACCCATCCTTTGGGTTAAGCACTGGCCTCTGCTGACTCCTCCACCAAGCAAGTGATTTTTATTTTGAGATTTCAGAAACTGCAATCATATTTAGCTTTGAACAGTTCTGGAACTTTCTAGGATGACACATTACCTATGCTCAGTAAGTAGTGTCTGAGTTTGGTACTCTTCCAATTTTTATGTAGTTGCCTTCATTCCTCTTTTGAATAACCCAGCAAAGCCTAGAAATGCAACAAACTTGCCCTATTAGAGGTAGCAGGAATAGGTGCCTGCAGGGCACTCAGTTTCAGTCATTGGCTTGTTTCATGCCTATCACAGGTTTGGGTGGCATAAATCATGGTGGACCTAATGGAATTGCCCAAGTCTCACATCAACACCAACGTGCTAGCTCAGTTCATAGACTGGCAGGTTTGCTTTGTTGGCAGGCTGGAAGAGATTCATCCTACTGGAAAAAAATGTTTATTCTGTTAGATGGAGGAGGAAATAATGGAACCACTGAGTTGATGGAGAAAGAAATCCCTGATATAGTAGAAATCTCAGATATAGTAGAAATAGTTGGAAGAGTAACAGCCAAGGCAAACATTATGTGTGCATCCAATGTCCAGTTTAGAGAAGACAGCAGTCCTTTTGATCTTGGACTTGACAATGAAGCTGTGAAAATTATCTGTAAGTTCCTTCAGTTTTTTCCTTTAGGGGTTGTACAATATGATTGGTCTAATGATTTTTTTTTTTTATGACTGCAAGTAAGCTACATTGAAGACTTAGAAAAGACTTCTATGGTTTCTAATATTTAATTTGTTCTTTTTAATGTTTCATTTACCAAACTTTAGATATTCTAATTGGCAGTTTTTGACAGAACTAGCATATTGACAATTCTCATCTAAGTCCTTCTATAAAAAAAAATTATCACTCTAGTATATGGTCAGATAAGATGCAAAAACAAAGAAGTTGTCTTGAGTTTAAGTTTCTATTTTATTAATAAAAATTAAAATGGTCCCAAAAAAAGAGGTAGTAAGTAGCCCAGATGGTCAAATAAGGTCAGTCAGTAAAATAACCGAGTTCTTTGTCTTTGCTGAGATGCAGTAGGAAACCATGTATCAGAGTAAAGACCACATTTCATGTCACTGGGCTGCTACCTAGCCACAGGGGAGATGGTTTTAGGCCCAGGGGCCCCACGGGTTCTGTGCTTCTTCCTATCATGGCTTTTCTCTCTAGAACAGGTCAATGCTCAGCACAGAAACACATGAAGTGCTTGGAGTTGGGCTGCTACCTCAGAGGCTCAGTGACTTGCCTCAGGGTATGGGAACTCAGGGATGGTGTTTAAGCCTTCTGCTGACTGAGTAACCTTAGGTGAGTTAACTAAAGTTACCTGAACAGGAGTGCAAACTGGCTGAGAGCAAGCCTATGTAGGTTCATACCCTGGCCCTACTACTGGTCATGTACATGACTTAACTTCTGTTTCTTCATCTATAAAATGGATGTATAACAGATCCCCCTCTTAGGGTGGCTTTGAGCTAATACATGTAAAATGTTTACAAATTTGCCACAGAGAAATGACAAATATTTGAGGGGACAGATAAGCTTACTCTGAGTTGGACATTACACATGCGTGTATGGAAATGCCACATGTAACCTGCAAATATGTATAATGTTTTGTATCAGTATTTTAACATGTTTACAAATTGTGTTGCTCATGGTATATTTCATAAATGCTTGCTATTTTATATGTACATGTATTCTTACATATATTTGCTAATATATACAATAAGCTTTTAAAGACATACTTCTTAGGATGGTGTCCCCCCCACACACCCAATTTTTTTACATTTGACAATAATGAATGTTGGTGAGGAAGTGGAGCCCCTGGAATTCTCATGTATTGCTGATGGGGATGTAAAATGTACAGTCACTCTGAACAACAGTTTGGCAGTTTATGATAAAGTTAAATGTGTATTTACCACACTTACCATATGATTCCGCAATCCCATTCCTGGCTATTTATTCAAGAGAGATAAAAGCATACATCTACACAAAAAAGAAATGTTCATAGTAATTTTATTCATAATAGCCAAAAACTGGGAAAAAATCCAGGTATTCCTCAATAAGTGAATGGGTAAACAGATTCTGGAATATCCTTTCAATGGACACTACTCAGCAATAAGAGGGCACGAACTACTGATATATGCAGCATGGATGAATCTCAAAAGAATTATGTAAAGGGGAGCCAGGTACCAGTGGCTCACGCCTGTAATCCTATCTACTCAGGGGGCAGAGATCAGGAGAACTGAGATTTGAAGCCAGGCAAATAGTTCATGAGATCCTAGCTCAAAAAAAACCCATTACAAAAAAAGAGCTGGTGAAGTGGCTCAAGCAGTAAGAGCGGAAGTATGATGCCTTGAGTTTAAACCCCAGTGCTGCCAAAAAAAAAAAATTATGTGACAGGGAAGAAGCCAGGTTCTAGGTTCTAAAGGTGATACCATAGGAGTCCATTAATATGACAGTCTGGAAACAGCAAAACAATAGAAACACAAAACAGACGAGTAGATCCCAGAAGCTGAGGACAGAGAGAACTGATTATAAAGAACCATGAGCAACAGGGGCTGGCAGAGTGGCTCAAGTGGTAGAGAGAGCATCTGCCTAGCAAGCATGAGGCCCCGAGTTCAAATCCCAGTCCCATTAAAAAAAAAAATGAGTAGGCATATTAGAGCGACAGAAATGTTTTGCATCTTGATTGTAGCTGTCAGTACTGAATACATTTGTCAAAATGCAAAGAACTGTTCAATTTTAAAAGGCAAATCATAGGGCTGGTAGAGTCTCTCAAGTAGTAGAGCACCTGACTAGCAAGCATGAGGCCCTGAGTTCAAATCCCAATACTGCTAAAATGGTAAATCATGCCTTAATAGACCTGAATTAAAAGCCTTTAACAATTGTTATCTGTGAGAAGAGGGAATTGGGCAGGGAGGATAATTAAAGGATATCTTCTTTTCCTTCTTAAAACACATTTGTTTAAATTTTTTTTTAACTTAATTTAATTTTTATGTGTGAGTTTGTGGTGCTGAGAATTGAACCCAGGGTCTCTCACCTGGTAGGCAAGAGCTCTACTACTGAGCTATAGGCCCAGCATTATTTGAACTTATGTAATAAGATATTATTTATGTAATAAATATTTGGTAATAATGTCATTAAGGTTTTAAGTAATAATAATAAAAAAAATAATAATACTGTTAATCTTGAAAGATATTGTGAGACCCAAATGAAATACTGTGAAAATGAGCACAGTATACGAGCTCTCTTTCTCTTGACTGATAAGAGACATAGACATAGACAGGTTCCCTTCCTCTCACTTCCTACCTCCCCTATCCTCTTCACTCCCCCATCCCTTCAGATGACCCACACATTCCAAAGTGACAAGGTACAGAGGCCTAGGAGCCTCCACTGAGAGTGATGGCCATGACTTACCTCAGTGACAAAGAGAGTGCGAGGGTCAATGATGTCCAAGAAGTGTCTGAAGCGGCCATAGAAGGACGTCTGGAAAAGGAGGTAGGAGAGAGGAGTCAGATGCTATACACTGTGCTCAGGACACTAGGGACCCTACCCATAGCTCACCATTATGATTGGTGTCCCCCAGTCCTCAGGATTCCCCATGTGGGTGATGAAGGCCAATGAGGCCTCATTGCTCAGAGAACTGAGTCAAGCTTTCCCAAGGCTGAGAGCTTCCTAAATCAACTCAGAGACCACTAAGATACTCAGTGACTGACCCAATATCTCTTCCAGGTGCCTCTCACTTTCCTCCTTTTCTCCCATTGTCCTGAGATCTATTCTGAACCCTTCAGAACCTCCCAAGCATCACTGAAAGCTGAAGGTAAGGCCTGGTCCCTAGCCACTTCCCAGCCTCCCGCCTTGCTTTAGAACTCTAGAATGAAAGACAGTCCTCCGGCCCCTCACAGAGCCCTTCTTCAAGGTCCTGCTCTGCCCCTAGGGAGAAGAAGCTCCCCACAGGCAGAATCCAAGTATGGCAGACCAAACTCACAGCCCGGAAGCCTTGCTTCAACCTACAACCCTGGAGAAGCTGTGAGGCACAGGACAAGGGGCCACCTACCCCCCAGCCTTGCCCCAGAAGAGGGGCCCTGGAAAAGGAAGGCTTTGTGCTAAGCAGGCCACAAACATTCGAGCATAATGAAAGGAAACCTAGCAACCCTACTGTTAGGCCTTCTGCCTAGGGACAAAGCCAGCTGGGCAAAGCTGAGCTCAGGGGAAGAAGAGAGGGTGCCAAGCCCAAGGATGAAGGGGAAGGCTGCAAATGCTGGAGGTTCATGCCTCACTACACGCCGGGCTCTGCCCCAAATTCCTCCCTAGAGCCTCACAGATCTCCAAGCACCATCCTCTGCACAGTGGAAGAAACAGCAGTCTCTGTGCCCCCTCTCCCTGCTCACTAGGGCAGAAGACTCTGCAGTCAACTTCGTTCCTTTCCCTCCCCAGTAAAGACCTGCAATAGGCCCCATGTTACCTCACAGTTCCAACACATACCAGGCCCATCCCAGCCCATTTCTTTGCTCACCTTGGCACCCTCTGCACACAGCAGCCTCTCCACCCCTACTTCCACCTGGCTCCAGGTGCAAATCAGCACCATTCCTACCCAAAACAATTGCTTTTCTAACCTCTCAAAGCTCAAATGCCCTGAACCATTCTCCACTTGAGACACACATCCATGATGCCCACACTGTTGACCTGGAAAATTTCAGCTCTGAGGATTTAGTTTAAGGAAACAATTTTCAGAGATGTGGTTAGAACCACATGTCAAGGATGTCCACAGTTGCATTATTTATAAAGGTGGATGGTTAAATAAGTGATGGTCCGTTCATATGACTGAATACTAAGCAGCTATGTAAAATCATGTATTCAGCAGGCACCATGGCTCATGCCTGTAATCCTAGCTACTCAGGAGGGAGGTATCAAGAGATCACAGTTTAAAGCAAGCCCCAGGCAAATAATTCACGAGACCCTACCTCAAAAAGAACCCATCACCAAAAAAAGGTCTGGAGGAGTGGTTCAAGTGATAAGAGCACCTGCCTAGCAAGCATGAGGCCCTGAGTTCAAACCCCAGCACCGCCAAATATAAATAAATAAATAAAATCATGTATTCAGATAACAGATATGATGTGGAAAATGTTTATGATTCTGTAAAATCCATATAAGCATATAATACCAACTTAATAGGCAAGGAGATAAATGGGTACTAAATGGGAAGCAAAAAGGTCAGATGACATCCAGGTCCTGATCCACTGAAAGGAAGCAGGGTTTCTTAGAGAAGTGGCTGATTCCAGGGACTAGAGCAGGGCAGGGACAAGATAAAAGTGGTATGTTTTGTTGTGCCTGAAAATAATGAAGTGCTATCCTTCCCCAAATGACAAGGACTGCTGACAGCCAGAAGCAGTGGTACATGCCTGTAATGCTATAACTCAGGAGGCTAAGGCAGGAGGATTGTGAGTTTGAGGCCAGTCTTAGCTACATAGTGAGACCCTGTCTCAAAAAATGAAAAAAAAAGGCTACTGAGGGGCAGATGAACATTACATGCCTCAATGTGACACCCTGAGAAGTCCACAACATCACCAACATGGAATTCCATTAAGAATTAACCTAATCACAAGGAAACATCAGACAAACCTAAACTGACAAACATTCCATAAAACAACTAGCCTTGTTCATCAAATATGTCAATGTCCTAGAGACAAACTGAAAAAACTGACTTAGATTAAAGGAAACTAAAGAGCCAGCTAACTGCATTGTGTGATTTGGGATTGAATCATGGATTAGAGAGGAAATGTTATCAAGGCCATTAATGAAACTGACAACATGGGAATATGGACTACAGGTTAATAAAACAGTATTGTAGCCATGTTAAATTTCTTGAGTATAATAACTATACTGTGGTTATGAAGAGAATGTCCTTTTAAGAGACATTCACTGAAGTATTACAGGATAAATTGATGTTATCTACTCTTAAATGACTGAGGGAAAAGGACATGTGTGAATACACAGAGCAGCCATAAAATCTGAAAGCATAGATACTATTGTTTTTCTTTTTACAGAATGAAGAAGTTCTTAATATGACATGTATATTTGCTGTTTCCAGACTTTCTGATTACCTCAAGAACAACACGGAAACATGTCAAAGTGTTAAAAACTGGGGAATCTAGGTAAAAGGCAAGAGTTGCAAGGCCACCACTTCTCTATAAGACTGAAGGTATTTCGAAGTAAAAAGTTATGAACTGGGTTTTTGTTTTTGTTTTGTGGTACTAGGGTTTGAACACAGAGCCTACACCCTGAGCCACCCCATCAGCCCTTTTTTGTGATGGGTTTTTTCAAGATAGGATCTCACAAACTATTTGCCCAGGCTGCCTTCAAACCATGATCCTCCTGACCCCTGCCTCCTGAGTAGCTAGGATTATAGGAATGAGCCACAGGCCCCTGGCTATAAACTACTTTTTCAAAATGCTAGATGAAAATACATTAAAATGTTAACAGAGGTTGCCTCTGGGCAATAAGATTATGGGTGATTTTATTTTTCTTTTAAATTGCTTTTAAAATGAAATATCAGTCTTAAGATATATAAGTAATATTCTATTTTTTAAATGTATGCAAATTAAAGTCCAAGTTTATGGTGATAAGCTCCTTAGGCCATAGGCTGCTGGACTTCTTTCCTTATCCTCGTTGGCTCCTGGCCTCCTTACACCCAGTTGGGGTTCCACAGAAATACTTGCCATGTAACAAGTGAACTGATGAGCAATGACCTTGAGGTTTCCTGAACAGGGTGGAGCCAGGGCTGGGCTCTGAAGGAAGGACAGGATTAGAAAAAGATAAGGATTTGGCAATTAGTGGTCCAAGAGAGATGAAGATGGGCAGGGGCGGAGATGAGAACCTGCAACGGGAATGGCCTGAGTGAAGCAACTTCTGGAAGATGCCCCAGCAGACCTCCAGCTTGACTTGCCTATCCTTTTGATCCTGTTCCAGCCCTGCCAATCTCTTGTGTCACTTTCTACCACAGCTACTGTGAACAGGCTCTCCAAGAGCTCAGAGCCATCAAGAGAAGAATAACTAAAAACAGGTAACTACAAAACACTGTGATTCGTGCTCAAATGAGACCCCACAACATGCACTGGGGACACACACAGAGATCTCTTCCTATTTCTTCCTAGGACGAGCGAGGCAAGAAGGCATCCCAGAGGAGTGAGGCAAGAAGGCATCCCAGAGGAGCTGGGATCCAGAGGGGGCTGAGCTTACCAAGCAGAGGGTATGCACAACAGTGTGAAGGCCGCAATCAGAAACTGCACCAGGTGCCTAGTGTCTCTTCATCCAGACACTATTCAACTTGCTGAGGACCTACTATGTGCCCGGCACTGCACTAGAACCTGGAAATCTAGCAAGGCTCACTGACTATGGGAGAAGGAGGAAGAACAGAGTGATGGGTGATGTCTAGATTTCTAATTACATGCTAATGCTTATTGGCCAAGATAAGGAAAGTAAGCACAGAGTTTTAAAGGAGAGGAAGATAAAAACTGCGTATCAATCATGTTCATTTGAGAGACTTAAAGGATCTTCCCCTTGTAACTTTTCTATAAACACTTGAAAACACAGGCCTGCCAGTCATGAAAGAGGATCTGAGCTGAAATGCTAGCACGCAGGTCCAGTCTGAGACCCTCAAGGGTGAACTTTAGTCTGAAAGTCAGGTTTACTGACTCATTCCAACAAGGAAGGCCACATAGCAGGGGAATGATTGGAGTGCCTTGTCAGCAAAGGAAAAGTTTGCTTCACCATAGACATTGGATAAAGCTAGGCTAAGATGGAAATGAAGCAGCACATCAGTCACTCCTAGCAAAGCAAGGGTGCATGGACAGGAGTCAGCCTAGGTCTGAATGGTAACTGGACACAGGGTCCTGTTTCTGTGAAACTGTAGTTAAGATTAGTGTGGAAAACAAATTAAAAAAAAAAGATTAGTGTGGAATGATGGGACCAGAAACTCCTCATCTGAAGTGACTTGATTGCCTTAGAACTAACAATCAAGAGGTGGATAAGGCTGGGGATCTAGTTCAGTGGAAGAGTGCTTGCCTAGAAGGCAGGACTTCCTGGGTTTTGTCCCCAACACATCAAAAGAAAAACAAACAAGTGCATGCTTTAGTCCTACTGGAGTGATTTAGACAGCAAGTCTCTGGTGATCCCTGATCTTAGAGAACTGCCATTCCTCAATGAGTGCTTACTCAAGAAGGGTCCTACTGATACTTCATTATAGGAGCAAGTCCTTGCAAGAAACATTGTTTCTTTGCAGAAACAATGGCTTTATCTGTGTGAATGGCAAGCAAGATTTTTATTTTCTCTGAGTTCATTTTCATTTTCTCAGTAGTTTAAAATGTACAGGTCACCCCTCATCCCCTTCAGCCCCATCTTTATCTAATCACACAGTGGATGATTTCCCTTCCCTTTTTCTTTACTGGAAGAATGAATCAGCCAAATGAGTCCTTCCCTTTCCTTTTACTAGAAAGGTGAGTCAGCTCATTCTCCATAGGAGCCTGAGGTGTGCAGCCCAGGCTGCCCTCTCCCCAAGAGTAGGCCTGTTATGGAGAAACAGGCCTTCTGAGCAGTGGCTGAGAGCAAAGGACCAAGAAGCCCTGAGATGCCCCCTGCCCCAGCCTTCAAATCACTGTTCTTTGGGATTAAGAATAAAATACTCACTGAACCTAGAGCCCAAGAATAAAGCAGCCAGATGTCCTCAACCAGGCTGTTCCCAGAATCACCCAGGATTTCACAGCTAGTCCAGACCCCCAGGACTCTGATTTTCTTGGTCTGAGGTAGACTCTGGGCATCAATATTTGTTTATACTGCCCCATGTGATTCTGGGAGGTGGTGACCTTTCTTCACAACACAAACCAGTAGCGGCTCTCGGCAATACTCTCTAGCCTATAGGAAGTAAATGATTAAATAACCTACAAGGTTATTATAGAACTTTCTTTCAGGCAAACTCTGAGGAAACTGCCCCACCATAGCCTTCCAACTCTCAGCCCATACCAACCTCTCAACTCACACCCAGCTCTCAACCTTGATTTGAGGAACACATTTTCCTGGCAGAGGCTCTCCCCATCCCAGAGGAAGCTAGGCAACCTGCCTGCACAGCCCAGCACACACACACAGCATGCTCTTACCCACAGTCATCTGAGCAGGTAAGTGAGATGTCTGAAGGAGCAAAGGTTAAACAATTTACAAATAAAAAACCCTATTTCTAGGTATACTGAAACACAAACCAGAAGAGGTCTGTGTATTCTGTTTCTTGTTGTGGGACCCCAACTTGCCAAATAAGTGTTTAAGGCTTGAAAGGAAGAAAAGAGTTCAGGAAGGGAAACAAGCCAAAAAGGAGGAAAGGGAGAGAGGGGAGGTCTCAGAGGTTCCTGGAAGCTGAGCTGTCATCTTTTCCCTTCACCAGGCCACACACAGTAGTGCTTAAAAACAAGGGTTTCAAATTGACAGAGATAGAGGAACATGTTAAACAGTTCCGCAGAGATGACATTAGGCACATTCAGAATGAGGAGAATTCTTTAGGACAAACAACCCAGTTTCTTCAACAAATATAAGAAAAAAAGGAGAGAGAACAAGAGATTAGAAGAGTCGAAAGAGACATATGAACCAAATGCAATGTATGAGACTAACAGGGAGCCCAATGCAAGCAAACTAGTAATTTTATAAATCACAGGGCATTCAGGGAACTATAAATAGTGACTGGTTATTTTACATTATTGAGAAATATTTATTTCATGCCAGGCCTGGTGGTGCCTATAATCCCAGAACTTGGGAGACTAAGATTAGGAAGACCCAGAGTTCAAGACCAGCGTGGGCTACGGAGCAAGACCCTGTCTCAAAAAAAAAAAATCATTTCAGGTATGTGATTATTGTAAAACTAATTTTAAAAATCTGATATGATTAGATGCAGAAGTACTTCAATTTCTCCCCCCACTCCCAAACCTGTAAGTGCAGTCTATCCATGGGAAACCCATTAGGCAAACCCAAATTGAGGGATATTCTACAAAACATCCTACCAGTACTCCCCAAACTGTCAAGGTCATCAAAAACAAGGAAAGTCTGAGAAACTCACAAACTAGGGAAGACCAAGAAGACACGAAAACTAAATGAAATGTGGGATCCTAGAACAGAAGAGGGACATTGATGTAAAAAAAAATATATATAGTGAAATTCAACTAAGTCTGGAGTGCAGTGAAAAGCAAAGTGCCAACACTGATTTCTTAGTTTTGAGAAATATACTGTGAGTACTATGGGATGGTATTATGAGACCCTGAGTATGGCTAGCAGGAATTCTTTGTTTTATTTTTTAATTTCTGTAAATCTAAAAGTATTCCATAATAATAATAATAAACATGTACTTTAAAAACTAGCCAAAATAGTCTTTTTTTTTTTTTTGTGGGATTGGGGTTTGAAGTCAGGGCTTCATACTTGTGAAGCAGGCACCTGGCCACAGCACCAGCCCAAGAGTCCTTATTTTTAAAGATATCTATGAGGTCAATTAAATGACAGGATGTTTGGGTTTTGCCTCAAAACAATTCTTAGTTGGGAGTGGGGGTATACATATGAAACAAGTCTAGCCTTAAATTGGTAATTATTCGAGCTGAGTGATAGATACATAGTGATAGGTACTGCTACCACTTTGTATGTCTGAAGACCTCCAGAATAGAAAAGTTGTCAATAAACAAACAAACAAACATGGACTCTGGAGCCAGACTGCCTAGGAAGTTACTTCATCTGTTTGTGCACTGCAGTTTTCTCATCTGTAAATTGGAGATCATTATATCTGCCTCACAGAGTTGTGCAAATTTCACAAGTCAATATGCAAAACAGGTTGGGACAATGCTCAGTCATCATCATCATCATCTTATAGAGAGAAACATGGTCTCAGACCAAAACCCAATCATTACCCTTTCTCTATCCTCTGAAGCTGGTCAGCACTTTTCTTCCACCCACCTTCCTGTACAGGAAGACCCTTGAGTGGGGGGAAGGAAGCGGAGTTCTGGGGTAACTCCAGAGATCAAGGAAAGACCTCTGTTCTAAATCCTACAGAAAGTAGTGAGACTAGTTGGGGAATCAGAGTAGTGTTCCTAGAGTTGGCTCTGGGAGTGGACCTTCTTTGCCAGGTTTCTGTCAGGCCAGTGCAGAGTCCTGTGGGCATTCATTGTACACCTATTGCATGCCAACCACCAAGGACAGGACCCAGATAAAGGAGGCTGGGCCCTGACGATGCTCATAGACTCAGGATACATGAGGCAGACTGTTGTATTTTTAGACTTCACCTCCTCAGAGCGCCCCCACTCTGGACCTCAGGGCTAAAGAGTCTTGCACTGTCAACCATGTTCCCACTTGGTTGCAATTTTACAGGATTCCTAAGGGACAACTGAATAAAAGTTGGTCCACTGCCCCAGTCACAGCTTTGCATATCAATTGAATTTGAGTCCACAAAACCCACTGCAGTGTCCACAGCACATTCATTTATTCACAAACCTTTACAAAGCACCTCTGAAGTCCAGATACTGTTCTGAGTCAACAGGAAATCAAAGCAGACATAGTCCCTGATCCCATGGAGACTATGGTTGAAAGTGGGAGATAAATGGTAGTAAAACAATCACCCCAAATCAATGAATACATTGATGCAGGTGCTCTGTAATAAGGAGACAAAGTCAAAAATTCAGCTTTCGCTGGGTATGATGGCACACACCTATAATCCCAGCACTTGGGAGGTGGAGGTGGGAGGATCTTGAGTTCAATGTCAGCCTGGTCTACACAGTGACCAGACCAACCTGAGTTACAGAATGAGACCCTGTCTCAAAAAAGCAAAGATTGGGATGTTAGCTCAGTGGTAGAGAGCTTGCCTAGCATGGGCAAGGCTCTGGATTTCATTTTTAGCACTGTAAAATATCAATCAATCAAAACAATCTCAACCTGGAGGTGGGAGGAGGCTCCCGCCAAGGGAGTGATGCTTCACACATTAGGGATGAGAAGGAGTAGGACAAAGAGTTGAAGACAGTGTAAAGGTAATGTTCCAGCAGATGGACCAGAGGTGGGAGGGAATAGAGTAGGTACAAAAGCTGAAAAGCAGCCAGAGCAGTGGGAAGGAGGGTGGGAAGGGTGGGAGGGTGATATGATTAAAATCAGCAGGGGTCAGCTCTCAAAACTTGGAGCCTCTTCAGAGGTGAGGTCTTTATCTCAGAAGCAGGCAAAGCTACCAAGGGGGGGGGGGGTGTAGGGATCAGAGTTGGGATTCTGCCCTCTGCCATCCAGAAGAGGAAACTATTGGAAAAGAGCCAGAGTAGAAACAGGGAAACCTGTCTGGAGGTTTCCACACTGACCCAGGAAATGGAAGAGGGGGGCTAGTTTAAGAATCTAGCTGTGGAGATGGCAGTGGGGATGGCGGATATGAGAGGCTGTTTGAGAGGTGAGATCACAGCCTCTGGTCATATTTAGAGAGTGAGGGAAAGCAAGTATAGTGAATCCCAGGTTTATGACTCTAGCACTTGAGTGGCAAGCTGAGCTGCTTTCAGAGCCAGGGAGCAGTGTGGGAGGAGCAGATGTGGAGGAAAGAAAAGTTCTTCACACTGAATCGCGTGGCTCACACACTGCGCCTTATACAGGCCACTATCCTGGTGCAGGGGAGCGCACTGCTGCACTAACTTTACGCCAAAACAGGTACCAGCCATGAATGGCTTCAAGAAACCAGTCACCTCAAATGTGCCACCATGGCTCCAGCAGTGATCACAGCAAAGGGCCCAGTGATTAAAGCCACTAACAGGTACCAAGTAAACGTCTGTTGGGTGAATGCTCCAGATAGGTAACAAGCTCTAGGGGAAAAAGCAACCTAGAAGTTTTTACTCAACCTGATATTAAAAGCCTAACCCTGCCTCAGGTCAAGATGAAGGCAAGGAAGGACAAAATCAGTCTCTTCTCTCAAATAGTCTACATGAGATTGAGGAAACCAAGTACCCAGCGGGTTAGAGGACCACAGGGAAGACTGTACAGAAAGTCCGAGCTATAAGAATCCCTCTGGGGTTAGTCAAAGAGGCTGCAGGAAGGAGTTACTGAACTAATAGGAACAGGGGGTAATGGTATCAGAGAAGGGAGCAAGTGTTTTCCAGAGGAGAGGGACCCAACAAACTGACCCTGACTGAAGGATGAACAAAATGGGGGAGAGGGCAATGAAGGGTCACTCAGGGCCAGGAAGGAGCACTCCTGACAGTCTTGCCATAGGTGGCATCTTACACTAGCAGGAAGATGCCAGTCTATCCTCAGAACCTACATGCTGAGACAATCTATTTTTAAAAGGAATAAAGTCCCCTTTAAAAACCCTGGGGACATTTTCTCAGAAGGCGCAGGAAGAGCTCAAATCCTTAATTATCCGCTAAGCTTGGGACTAGATCAGTGCTCTGCCACCTCCACGCCCACCCCATCCCCAAAAGACTCTGCACCGACCTTTGTATCATTTCCTTTCTTCCTTCAAAGTTCATTCTGGCGCATCTGCCGCCACCCACCCCCGGCAAGCCCCAGATCACTTGGGCCGAGTCTTTTTTGCCCTTTTCCTAATAAAATGCGTTTTGTTGGCGCTGAGGCAGCGGGGGACCCGAAGGTCTGCGGCGTGGGAACGATCCTTTCCAGGATCCTGGCTCCCAGGCCCGGCCCGCATCTCCTGGTTGCGGGCTCGATTTCCAGTCCCGTGACCGAGGGCCGAACGATGCCCTGGCGGGGTTCCGGGAAGAAAAGGACCACAGTCACGCTTCCCCGAAGAGCCCAAGTGGGTTTGAACAGAGACAAGCGCTCCGCGGCGCACAGGCCCGGGTGCGGGAGACCTTCGGTAGAGGACGCAGCAAGGGGGGGCCCAGGATGGGCTCCGGGTCGATGGACCCACCGAGGGCAGCGGCCCCAGGAGATGACACAGCGTTCCCCCCGCACCCGGGTTGTCCCTCACGTCCTAACCCCATCCCCACAAGGCACCAGCCGGCAGACTTGCTGCGTCAGCGCATCCCCAGTCGTAGGATGGAGGTCGTCCTGCCGCCGCACCCCACCCTGCGGTGCATTGTGAACCCCGCTTGGGGTCGAGGAATAGGGGCGTGACTACGGGGTGCAGGTGCTGTGCGGTCACTCGGCCAACGGTTCAAAAAGAATGCCAGTTCTATCGGGGGGGAAAGTTACAAAGCATCTCAGCCACGCCAACTTCTCATTCTGGGCCGGACTCGAACTTTACGACCCAGGCAGACAGCTGCACAAGCCGGAGCGACCCTGCAGGAGCTGCTTCGACCCCAGTACCTAGGATCCGGGGCCGCGGCCGGCGATGGCCAATCACAGAGCGCCTTGGGCGGGAAGGGCTGGAGGGTGCGGGCAGTCGGAAATTGACGGTGCCAACGGCCAATAGAGAGCTAAGGTGCGAGTCCTCGCCGCCCCGCTGACCAATGAGAAAAGGGTGGCTGTGGCTGTTGTCCCCGGGGCACAAGCTGCAGGCTCCGGTGCCGCGGATCGGAGACCCTAGTGCTAAAAGGGGATTTGGAAAGGGAATTTGCTCGCCCTCTCTATGCCACCCGCCAACCTGCAGACCACAGCCCGGTCCTCACCTGCTGGAAGCGCGGTTTGCCCAGCTGGAAAGGAGGTGCATCTGTAGAGGCATTAGCGGCATTAGCCGCCGCCGCCGATGCTGTAGTCGCTGTATCCGCCATGGCCACT
This sequence comes from Castor canadensis, assembly GCF_047511655.1. Taxonomy (NCBI): domain Eukaryota; kingdom Metazoa; phylum Chordata; class Mammalia; order Rodentia; family Castoridae; genus Castor; species Castor canadensis. Next base: position 63,252,758 of record NC_133397.1, read on the forward strand.
GATGCCCGCAATCTCCGGCCCTTTTAAAATGTCCCTCCTCGGCCCCCGCCACAGCTGCCTCTCCCGATTGGTCGTGAGCAACCGCAGCGAGCGGGGCGCGCAAGGGTTTGTGGGGAGTGTGGTTTTTCCCAGCTAGGCGCCTGACAAGCTTAGCCTGCGGAGAGTTGCACCTACGCAGTCTGGATTCCTGCCGCCAGCGTTGCAGAAGTCGGCAGTCCCAGAAGAACGTGCATGCACTGTCTTGAGGTCCCGGTACGGGACCATGGGGCGGCCCCTTGCTGCTTACCTGCCCCCCACCCCAGAAGTTTGCGTTGCAGCCATAGGCGTCGCACGTGGGGCTGCAGCCCAGGACAAGAGCCTGACCTGAAGATAAGCGGTCCCAACCCGGGACTAGATGGGTAAGGACTCCAGGCGGAGTGGGGTTAATTTGGAAGGCTTTCAACAAGGGCTGGCACTGCGGATTTTTTCTGCGGTTTCTTCTGTTGCCACTCTGCCTCCTGCCGCTCACTTCCTGGAGCAAATTAGGCTCGAGCTGCCTCGACACTTGAACATTCTATACTCAGAAGAGTATCTTCTAACCCTGAGATTTCTTAATCAGAAGACTTAATCTTCTTTGCCTGATACTGGCTCTTTTTTCTGGCCGCAACTTAAAACTGCGTTTCCGAACTCCACTATCCTACGTCCACAAAATCCACTACAGGCTCTTATATCACATAGCACTTCTGTTTTGTAGCTATTGCATTTATAACTATCTGTGGTAATAAATGTGTCTTTACTACTGTAAGGTCCACAGAGCAGAGGCTGTGATTTTTTGATTCACTGCTAAGTCTTTGGTACAAGCACAGGAGTGCTCACACAGCAGATTCAAATGAATGCTCTGACAGCCCCCACCCCCTTTGACCAACCAAAGAAGATCCCTCCCAGATCTAATTCCTGGGTGAGAGAGACCTGGGGTGGAGAATAGGGTTCAGTTTTGTTTATCAAGTACCATTTACAAGGACTTTAAGTGCATATTGTTGTGCAAGCCCTGGCACAGATAATAAACACGTTCCTGCAGAATGAAGCAGCTTAAGATTTCCAGCTGAGTTATCAGGTCAATGACCCAGTTGCGAGGAAGGCCTGCCTGTTTCACCGCATAGGACAGAATTACTTGGTCTAGAGCCTAGGGAACCCCACTTTAGGTTTCATTAGTCTTGTGGTGAGGTTCAGGACTGGCTTCTTCTTACCCATGGTTCTCTGGACACTGCATGAGAGTTTTCATCCACTCACTAATGGTTGAATCACAAGAAACAAAATTTTCCTAAAGCTGGAAATTCTAGGTCACAATGGAAAACAATTTATATTTTGGATTTTTATCTTATCTAGACTAGACTCGGTAGCATGAGAACAGAAATCAAGTCTTTTGTCCTCTGTATCCCCCCCCCACACACTCACACAGTATCCATTAAATATGCCCATTATAGGTGCCCAGTAAATACAGGCATCCTGGGAGTAGGAAAAGACTAAGTCCAGGTGACGGGGCAACACTGTGATGCTGCCTTATGATGTCAAGGTAAGGGCAGTGTCATCCAAGAACCCCACCTTGATTTAAGGCTGCCTTCTCAAAAGGGAAACCTCCTTCATACACTCATTTCAAAACAGGAACACAACAGACCACCTGCAGTATGTGAACTTTTTATTCTTCATAAAGTGCTCAAAACATGAAGAACAAGCTCTTTATAAACAGGAGTTACAACTAGGAAGACAAACAGCAAAGCAGAACTGTGCCTGATCCCTGCGCACCCCACTGTGGCTCTTCTCCATCTTGTGACCAGAAGCAGAAACATCAAATAAGAACCCTTGGTTTCAATTCAAAACCTTTCCAGAAGACATCCCTGCCCTGGGCATGTGGGAGGTCCACCATTTAAGGACGGGTAGAAGATCAGGGGCAGGGATGGGACCAAATAGAGGCCAGGGGAATACCTAGTAGTGACTCCCTCCCCAAGGAGGGGCACCTCTGCAACCCTCAGTGGGCCCCAGAACATGACTGAAGATCTGGGCACCTGTGGATACTTTTTTCAACTCTGAGTGGACATAAGTTTGGCAACTCTACAGGGGCTTTCTCCCCTGTGTGTGGGGCTCCTCTCCTCCATGCTAGCAGAAGACTGACACCACCATCTCCTCCTGTGGCCTTCTGAGAAAGTCCATAGGCCTATCATAAAGAAGCAGCCCCAGAGGGGCTTCTTTTCTCCTCACTGGACCAAAATCATCCTTCACCATCTCCTCACTTGCTGCCTTTTGTAATGCAAGATACCCAAGCCACCACAGTATATCTGAAAATGCTGTGGGGAAACCTGCCATGTTCTTCACAAGCAATCCAAGGGCTGGGCCAAAAGACAAACTTCGTTTCAGAGTGCACTGAAGCCAAGCCAGGCAAGGTGGTGGAGCAGAAGGAACAGGCTGGGACAGCAGCTTAGTGGATAGTTGGGAGAGCAGCAAAGGCTTTATTCTAAGTTCAGGTATCTCCTAAGGCATAGTGTGGTCTTCCACTTCCAAACCAGATGACTGGTGTGGCATAGCTGAGACCTGAGGCCAGGTGAAATGAGTGAGCAGGGTGGCCCCAGGCCTACTACCTACCAGATGTTTTTATCATAAGATCCTCTGAATGGGCTTGAGGGAGGACTGGAAGGTGGCAGGAAGATTGAGAGGGTAATAGCAGCTTAGCCAGACCCTTAGTTGAGATGCTCTCAGGGAAAGGGAGAGCACAAAGCAGCCCCACCCACATTCCCCTTCCCAGGACCCTAACAGCCCCATCCCCATGTGTTCAACAGGAGAGAGGAGATGCCACAGCCTGGGAGAGGTCTACCTCCAGAGGCTCTTGACCCCGCCCACAAAAGGCACATTTTAATTGGTTTCCAAAAGTTCAAACCCTACAGCAGCAGAGTTTTGGCATCTGGACAGACAATAAGAACAGATATGGAGGCTTGATCCCAAAAATATAAGCAGCCCAAAGCCCTGACCTAGAGGGGCCCACTTGTCAGAGGTGGGTGAAAACTCTAAGAACAAGGAAGAGTTCTCCCTTGACCCAGCCCTACCTCCATACAGCCACCATGACACTCAGTGGGAAGGTCCAAAGAAGGACAGGGAGCAGTTACAAAGCACACACCACCACCTCCATCCACACTACACTTGCTCTGCAAACAGCTTGAAGTAGACATAGACTCAGGACATGGCAGGGAGGAGACAAGAACACATGGGCTCCCTGCTCTCAGGGGATGAGCACAAGGCAGAAGAGTAGGTGCCCTGATTACCAGCAACTCATAGACTTACAAGTAGCTTGGTCCCTGTCCCAGTCCCAGTAATACTAGGAGGCCCTCCAAGCACTGGAGGGAAATGAAGAGATGAGGGATTGGCCATAGGAAGAAATGACTGGCCATCTTTGGAGGTGATAAAGTCTGTGCTACCAACAGTCTCATCTCAGACATGACATCAAACTACAGCTCAACCCTGCTCCATCTTGAGAACTAACAACTTTCTTCTTCCAATTCCCTGGAACCCCCAAAGTTAAAGGGTATGAAAATAGGCAGGTGGGAAAGACTCAGGGCTCCCAAAGATACACGAGTTTTACATGGTCTATGATGTGTTCAATGGGATTCCAAAGGGCCCCCCTTCCAGCAGTCCCAGTAAAGGCAAGAGGAAGAGGGGGGCAGGGAGTGACCATGTGGACAGGCTGCGCCCTGCCCAAGTGAGAGTGTTCAGCAGGAGGGAGGGATGAAGGGAGGGTGGGCAGGTGGGCACACAGGCCCTGTCTAGGCAGCAGGTCCTCACCAACCCTTCGGAGGGGGAAGGGCTATTTTGGGGGACCAGGAGGGATCTGCAGCAGTGTGGGTGAGGTCTCCATGATCCGCACCAGGAGCCGGTCAATGTAGCTCTCCAGCTCCTGAACATGTTCGTCCCGCTGGCTCAGCTCCCGCTCCCGCTGCAGGAGCAGGCCAATGAGCTCATCATGCGTCAGGTGGTAGTACTTGGCTGACTGGTCCAGAACAGCAGAATCCTGACGCGAGACGGGATGAGAGTGAGGACGACCCCAGGCCTACTACTGGCCTGCCCACCAACACCAGTTTCCCCACCACAATCCTCTGGAGCTGCCTATCTCTAATGGCACAGATGGCCTAACTGGCTTTAAGACTGTGGCCTGCTCCCTGCTCCACCCTGCCCTGACACTCCTGGCCTCTCTTTATAGCACCTATTCTGTCAGATCCCCCCTGATACCTTGCTGGGCCTTACCTTCAGCCTCTTGGTGTCCAAAGTCTGGCTAAGCTGAGATGCTGGGGCCACAGGCTGGATGCTGCCAGATGTGACTGTTTTGAGCTTCTCCAGCCCACTGCTCAGGGCTGTGCTAAGACTGGACCGGGGTTGCTTCCTGTCGGGGCTACTCTCCACAGGGGCAGCACTGAGAGGCTTCACAGGGTGGGGACTGCAGAGACAGACACAAGGTGCATTACGGGGAGAGAAGAGTGGCATAGACAAAGGGGGGCTACCTTTATCCTTCAAACCTCCAGGTCTGCAGGACAGTCAAGATCTCCAGGACAGCTGCACCCCACACACTTCAGTTCTCGTCCCACCCACCATTCGTTCCCTCCCCATTTCACTCCCACATTTTCCTGTGAAAGACCTGGCCTTTGACAGGGTCAGCAGAGGCTACCCTATAAACTTCTACCCCAGTCTCTGCTATGGATACCCACCTCCAACCATTTTCTCCTTTCTCCTCTTTTGCACTTTCTTTAGGGGTGACCAGCTGTCCCGGTATCCCAGTTTTCCCAGGACTGTGGGGATTCTCAGGATGTGGAGAATTTCGCACTAAACCAGGAAAGGCCTGGAAAAACTGAGAGGCTTGGTCACCTATCTCTCTACTGGTAGCTTCCCATGTACATTTAGACAGACCTGTGAAACCTCCCCTTGACCTTAGGTTTGCTCTCTCACCCTGTCATCCCCCACTAATTATCAGGCTGAGCCTCTCAAGAGCATGAAGATTACATTCCACGTCTGATTTCTTACCTTGTGTTGACTCCTTAACCCACTAAAATAGGACCTTGGCCCCACCAGTCCACAAGTGGGCTTACATTACTGCCCACTTTCTCACTTCCCCGGCCTATCTATGGAGCCCACACTTGCATCATTCCCTCCTCTGAGCTGTTCTCCTTCTTCCTGCCCCAAGATCTCCAGCTGTCATTCTAGCTACTGCTACCTCTTCTCAGTCTTAACTGCTAGTTGCACCGCACTCCCTTCTCTCCTCTCCTCCTTCTTGACATTCCCTCACCTCTCAGGCCCCAGCCTAGTCCTCACTCCCAGGCTCTGGACCTGTGCAGACAGTTGCAGGCTTGACTGGCTCCCTTCTAGGTCCACCTCAGCTGCATCAAGCTCCCCTTCCCTTTATGCTCCCCTGGAAGGGAGCCTTCCATGGCCTGGGAATTCCTTGGATCAGAAGAGCAGATGCTCAGTGAACTTGAGTGACTGAATCTATGAACCAGTCAGTGCTCAAGCAGGCTGGGAGCCTTACGGAGGCCATGATGGAATCTAACCAGCTCCCCACATCCCACACTGCTTGTCAGAGTTGACAGTTCCTCTGCTCACCCCTCCTTTACTCAGGTCTCCCAGAGCACTACTGTCCCTCTGAATTCTGCTGCAGAGTCACACCTAGCACACCCCAATCCCAAGACTCCAGCTCACCACCTCTCATCACCACTCATTATCTACCTGGTGAGGTTTCAGCCTCTTCAATCTTCCCAACAGCCCAATGCCACAGAGACCAAGACACAAAGGTATCCTAACTGCTGGGAACCTACCCCATGAGTGGCACAAAACCAATGAAAAGGCAAGCCAGTGAAGCACCTGTAGAGGCTGGAGAGCATTTTTTCTGAGGGTTGCATATGTGGGAAGAGTTTGAGTATTCCTTTCTTTCTTCTGTACATGTCTTCAGCTTGCTCTTTGATCTAAGTCCTGGTCCCTTCTCTGGCCCTCTGCTTCCCCAGGCTGCTTCCTCACCCTGACTGGATAGGAAACTGCTTAGGACTTTACTACCACCTGTTCCCCCAGGAACTTCTGGGAAAATCAGCACTCTGGTGAGCTCCACTCCCCTGTGAGCAGCTCCCCTGCACAGTGTGCATCACTCTCATCCCCCTCCCCTTCCAGTGCATGTGGGTTCTCCCACACTTCCTTTCTTACCTGCTGCTCCTTGTCAGTGACATTCCCCAAACCCCTGGCTTGTGGGGCCACCCTGATTGTCCAAGGTCCCATGATGTAGACAGCTACAGAAAGATTCAACCATCTGGCCTCAGGGTAGACACCCTCACTTGCCCTTGGCAAGGATGAGGTTGGAATGTGGCCACCTTTGCCCTCTGTTGCTGTGCCCCCTTCCTCCCCCTCCTCCTGGAAAGGGTTCTCGGGGTGGACGCTCACCTGACACTGGGCAGTGGCTCCTCAGCTGGTCGTGTCTCCAAGGGCAGAAGCACAAGCGGGGAGGCTGGGGTGGCTGCAGCGCGGTCCTCCCCACGTGGGGCAGGGGAGCCTCCAGGAGGGGAGGGCTCAAGGGAGCCAGGGGATGAGGCTGCCTCCCCCGGTGGTGGGGAAGAAGAAGTGAGGGGCCAGGCTCCAGACAAGGGAGAGCATGGAGGACCAGGCCCCCCATGGCGGTGGCTGGCCCAGGGTGGGAGAGGGGGCGGTGGAAAGGCAGGCTCTGGGGGCGTGGGGGGTGGCTCTTCTGGACCAGAGTAGACAGAAGATTCCTTGGACCCTGGAGGGGATGTGGATGGGAGGCTGGGGGGATCTCGGCTCCCTTGAGACAAGAAAGGGCTCAGCACATCCTCCTCCAAGGCCCACGAATCAGCCTGCTGGGGGATGACTGAGAGAGGCCCAAGCCCCTCTTCTACTGGCTCCTGGCTGTGGATCTTAGGGCCTTCTCCTCTCTCTGGAGCACCCCAGCTCTGCTGACTTGGAAGAGCTAAGCTCACTGAGTAACAGGATACAGGGTCAAAACCCTCAGGGCAGCTGGTGGGCACAGATGGATGGGTCCCGGACCCAGAGGGACCAGCATCCTCCACTAGCTCTTCCAGGCCTGGCTCACCCAGCAGGGTCCCAGAAGACTGGCTATCAGACTCCTCCAACTCAGGCTTCTCACCCTTCTCCTTGGTTTCCTGGAGAACGACAACCAGTGCATTTGGGGTGGCATCTTTTGGTCCTGTCCCCCTATTATTCGGGCCCTCTGCAGCCTTCTCTTCCTCCTCCTCTGCCTGAGAATTTGAGGGTGTGAAGAGGCGTGGTGGCTTGGGAGGTGGCATGCTTGGCCGTAGCCCTTCATCCGACCCCCATGTGGACTCAAGCTCTGGTTCCAGTTCCAATGGGGAAAGCCCCTCACTCTCCTTAGGGCTCACAGTTTCTGGTGATTTGGGCTGTACCAAGACGGGAGGCTGCTCATCAGGCTCTCCCCGTAGGACTGGTGAGGCCATCTCAGCTGTAGGAGAAACGGTGACCACATCCCAAGGCCAAGAATCGCCGACTATATTGAGCTCATGGAAAAGCCGGCTTTCGTCTCGAGGGGTTTCCTTGTCCTGGCCCTCAAAGGCATCATCTGAAGCAGGTAGCCTCTCCCATACACTGAGCACTTCTGGGGAACTGAACAGAGATGTCCCACTGTCTGCTGGACTCTGCCCGGCTCCTGCTTCTGGAGTGGGCAGCTCCCTGTCTGTTGCTGAGACCAAAGTTCTCAGGTGCAGCTGGGTGACCGCAGGGAGCAGCCCAGCCCCTACATACCCAAGGGGCCCTGAGTCAGATACACTTGTATTCTGCTGGTCCAGTCCGGAGTCCAGAGGAGCCCCGGGCTCCAGCCACATGCTGCTCCCACCTCTTCCTCCCCCAGGATGTCCCTGGGGCTCTGCTGCCTTCACTGTCATGGCCCCACCGCCTGGGTCTTGAAGCCCAGCCTCCTCCAGCCCCACTCTTGCAGGGGCCAGGCTCTCACTCCTGGCCTCTGGATGCAGCCTGCCAGCAGCAAAGACGTTGAAGTTGTTGTCCCACTCAGGCAGGGATTTCCTAGGGGAGGCCAGAGGGGCAGGGTTGGCCCTCGAGGCACTGGGGAGAGAGGGAGCAGGTGAAGGAAAGTTTAGTGCTATGTCGGCTATGAGCTCCTCGAAGAAGGGGTTGCTCTGCAAGGAGGTGAGGAATGGGTTGGTGACGCCCACGAATCCAGATGGGGTGGCTTCGGGGGCCGTGGCGGCGGCAGCAGCAGTGGCAGCAGCGGGGGAGGCGGCTGCAAAAAGGTTAGTGCTTAGCATGGGAGCAGCGGTGGGAGCAGGAGTGGGGGGGGTCGGAGCCCAGGGGGAGCAGGGGAAGTGGTGAGGAGGAGCAGCTGGGTCAGTTTCTACCTGAGGAGACACGTCCAGGCTGTGGAGGGAGACAAAACCATGAGCCTCCTGGTTAATGCAGAGACTGGAAATGACCCTGCTGAGTACCATGCCCCCCCACCCCCCGCGTTGGCAACAGGTGCCACATCACATAAGCTGTGTTATATGGGCCAGGGCCACAGAGGGAAGACCCTGACACCACCCAAGGAAAAGGATGCTGGGCAGAGCTAATTTAATTGTCACACCAACCCCAGATAGCAGTAATCCCATCTTACAGACAGGATCCAAACCTAAACCAAGTGTTCTTTCCACTATCCCATTCTGAAGCGTCTACTCAACATCAGATTCACACTTTAAAAACAACTCCAAAAATCACCTTACATCCATTTGAGGACTAAGAGAGAGCACAGAAAATACCAGCTGGCTTGGAGGAGAGAAAGGAACCAGGCAAGGCCAGGCCTACATGTATAGCTGGACAAAGGCAGCACTAAGAGAACCAAGTGGGGCACCTGGACTTCAGACTCCTGAAACAGACTGGGTTCTACTAATCCTTTGAAGGAGGAGCACTCCTGATCTCCAGTGAGATCTATGAGCAAATTTAACTTCAGAGATGTCAGAGGCGTCTCTGCACCAAGAGCCTTCACTTCCCCAAGACACAGAAGGACAGAAAACAGTTTGAGAGAAAAACAGACCAAACACACCAGTTTCAGCAGTCTCACAGTGGCCTGCAGTTGAGCCCAGGTCTTGGTGACCTTACCCACAACTGTCTAGCAGTCTCCCTTCTCACTGCCAGTCTTCTAGACCCTTTTCAAAGCTCCTGAGAGCTCCAATCTTTGACCCCTGCCTGATCACGTGGAAATACCCTGGGTAAACGCCTCCATCTTTTCCACTCAACCATCTTCTTGCACAGGAAATGTGCATGGCCCTGAGGTAGCAGAAGTCAAGCCTTGCCAGTTAGGTTGGGTCAGACAGCACCTGTGCAAAGAAGCCAATCTGGCTAGAGCTTGCCATATTCTTCCAGAAACCCAACAGGTAATGGGAAGGAGTCCAGTTCAACTAGAAACAAAGGTAGTTCCCACAGACAGATATGGGGTGGGCAGTGGTGGGGGAAATGTCAGCCTCACAGGCAGCTCCCAAAGGTATAGTTTCTCCTAAGAATCCAGCTTGCAGAGATTCCTGTGATTCTATTTTTCCCGTGCAAAAACTCCCCATTCAAGAGTGGATTTTCAGTCTCATTCCCACCACCTAGATAAATATAAAGGAAAAGGGTAAGTAAAAATTCCTGTCCACCTCACCCTCCACAGCACTGTCCTGCTCCTATGGACATGGTGAGACCCTGAAAGAGGAAGAACCTTGGGCCCATACTACCAGACCCGGAAAATATCCCTTCTCTTTCATTCCAGGCAGGCCCCAGGACCAAGCCATATGACTGCCCCAAGGACCAGAGAGTAAGAAGCAACACACTACCACCTCCATGTGGGTCACAGCCCTGCCCTCAGCCTGCACCCTATCAGAACATTCATACCAACCCCAGACCCAACCCAGGAACAGAACTGAGGTACTCTGAGCTATCTCCCTCCATACCCCTTCAGGATGAGTGGCCTGAGAGGAGAGCCCCATTGGTGTTAAAGAGCAGCAAGCTTGGCTCCAGCCTGGTCCCCCCGACACTCACCCTCACAGATTTGCAACAACGTGCTGGCAGTTGGCACTGTAGGCAGAAGAGTGCCAGAAAAGTAGACTGACAGCCCCAGGCTTGGCTTGGCAGCCTCCTTCCTCACCATGGCTCCCAAGAGATGCACAAGAACCCGTTGGAATGGAATCAGCAAGGGGCTCTCCCTAGAGAAAAGGGCTCCAGGCAGCAGGCTTCTCAGAGCTGGCAGAACCTGAGAGAATCCATCCATCCTAGACTGCAGTACCCATCCCCCACACTTTGTCTGTCCTCTCCCTGCTCCACACCAAGGACACATTCTGAAGGTTCTCAATGTAAAACATTCCCTCTCTACCAATCCACCTGGCACAGGTGAGAAGCACATTTCCTCAGATGGTCACTTTTTCAAGTTGTGCTCTGATAACAGAGTTTATAAGCACCTCTGTGTCCTAGAACCCACTGTGCCAACATGGCACAGCCTCCCATCCCCAAGCAAGGAGATACAACATATGCTGATTTTTCTTCTCTTTTATGACCAAATATTGAGAGAAATCAGAAGTCTAAATGACTCTGTCCCTTCAACCTGGGGGAATAAAACTTTAAGATCTGCAGGAACCTTGCGACAATTGGTTGAACCATCTATTCATGCCTATGTTCCTCTTTAAACACCATATCCTGGAGCCTCCTCTGTAGGTAGGTGGGTTTCACAACATCACTGCTTCCTCAGACTGAGATAAGCTCTATGTCCTTGTCTTGTTCTACACATTAGTTCCAAAGGCGGTAAGTGGATCTGCACAGACTCTCCACCAGGCAGTCCCCAAAAGGCCAAAGTCAGACTTCAAAGCACATCTACCCAAACCAATGAGCCCTTCAGCAGGCATCCTCCTGAAATGTGCCCCCATGTCCAGGAAATATGTCCAGGAGGCTGGGCATATCCTCTGTCATCACTGAGATTCAATGCAGTGACAGAGAAGGGCCTTGTAAGCTGCAGGTAGGGAGACTTTTATCATCTATCTTCCAAATCAGAAAACTGCTTGATATAGTAACTAGACCAGGAAAATAGGCACAAATGGGACATAAGGATACACTGACTCTAAGTGACTGGGCACATATCACAGGTATGATTTCCACCACCTAGAACGCACTGAGACTCACACGATTTCCACAGCCACAGCACATCCCATACCCACTGGAACCACATTTAGGAAAGAGCTCGGAAGACGCAGAGATGCTAAAGGCCACAGTAACGATGTGCTTGCCCTCTGTCCTATCATATTTACCCCCAATTAAATTTATTTTTGTACCCACATTCGATCCCCTCCTGTGCTCAAAGTTAGGTCTGGATATAGGCACAAATACAACACTTTCCTGGCACTGGTGGGTGTAATGTGTGGCCCTGCGCATCCTCAAGCACACACTAACAGCCTGTAGCACAGCTTGGGGTGAAGTGCTCACAGCAGCACCAGTAAGCAGGGACGTCTTGTGGTCTAGATGGGGCTCAGCCTACCTATTTCCCCTCTGCCACAAATGGGTAGGAGCCTACTATAACATCCATGGGTCAACAGATGAGTACCATGTCAGAAGGACCAGGAGGACCATCTTTTTGGCCCTTCCTGCCCTCATTCCTTCTTTGCCAGCCTCTACATTCTCTAACAGCACTGCTTCAGGCCTCTCCAGGGGGCATCAGTGCCACATCGGGGCACTAGAGGGCGCCGCTACCCTTGCTAGAGAGGAAACCCAGGGATCTGCAGCAGTAGCCCTAGGGAAGAGGCATTCCAATCCTCTGGGCCTATAGATAGGTTCCCTACATCCCAGCTGGAGATCCTGCAGCTACATTCAGCTGCTGCTGTGAGTTGTTAGTGTGCTCCACTCCCCTCCACCCCATTCTCTCCTCAGAAGTCCAGGAAAGTGGCAATTGTTTCTTCCAGGCCAGCCTTTTCCTGACATGCACACAGGGTCAGGGTGCTGCTACTGGAGCTCAACATCCAAGTTACCTGAAGAGCAGCCCCTCCCACCCTGCATGGATGATGGCCTAGACTCTGCCCTGCAGGTGCAAATGAGCACAGGGAAGGCCCTTGTACCTTCCAGCCTACTGAGAACAAGGCTCAGAATATAAGTGGGAGCAGGACAGAAACCCATCTCTCTGCTGTTCATCAGTGACTCAAATTCTCGAGAAACTGAAAGGCGGTTGGGAGCTATGGAAAAGCAGGAAAAGGAAAATTGAGATTGTACGCACCTCTGGAGGAAGCAGGTACATCTCTCCTCCTCCTCTCAACACTCAGCATTTCACAGGGAAAGAGAAAAACCAGAACTATAGTGTTCCTCTCTTTTCCCACAGGTGTGGGATCTTCCCTCTGCCCTATCTCTTGCCCCTTCCCAACTGGGCCTAGCTTCTCACCTGTCCCTACTGCGACTAGAATAACTGGCCTTGCCACACCAGCTAGCTGCTATCAATTCTGTCCAACCAGAGCTGGCCCTAGTCCTTTAGGCAGGGGACACAGACTTCTGTGGCCTGTCCCTGGCATTGCTCTCTAGGTTCTGCCAAACAATGTATAGCAGCCTCCCCTGGCTCAGAGTGAGGAGGTAGCAAAGGGCCAGGGTGGTGGTTAGGGGCTGTGTCTAGGCCCAAGCTGGGTATTCAGCACATTCACAACACAGCAGTTATCATCAGCACTTCTGACAGTGTTATACTCCAAGATCAAGAGACACCAGAATGGGTCAGAGCCCCAAGGGCCTCCACAGAGGGAGTTAAATATTTCAGGGGGCTGCCACAGCTTCTTGTCAAGCTAGGAAGCAACTGAGGATGAGGAAGAGGGATGAAACCCCAGAACCAGCAGCTGAGGGAAAGTCATCTAAGCTTCACAGAGGGTGATACACCTGAGGATACCGTCCCCAGTCCTTACCCTGCTACCTGCCAAGGCTTCCTTACCTTGAGGCCAGAGGGCAAGAGGTGGAGGTCAGGAAGTCAAGAACCCATACAAACGACTTCCCTCTGCTTTTTCTCCTACCAACTCATGTGGTATGGCCCAGGACAGCAGGGCTTCCATCTATAGGACCCTTGGGGCACTGTGCCCTGGCAACTCACCTGGTCCATGTGCACAGAACGAGCCTTGGCATAGGGAGACAGGGTATCCCCTCTTAATCATGCAAAGCCAGAGCCCCAGCAGCCTGCTCCCTGCTCCTCCCTGCCCCAGGCTCCAGGCAGCAAACATCTAGCCTCCTTGGCCTGTCAAGTACTTACCTGGGCTTCTGGGTGGGCTCCTTGGATTCTCTCAGGCCAAACCAGCTACTCTTGGCCTTTTCCTCCCCAGTGGATGAGTGGTGGGGGGAGGACCCCAGAGCAGGACCCCCTTTCTCCCCCACAGAGCTGCGGCGCCCCATCTCGCTCCAACTCAGCCCCTGGTGGTGATGATGGAAGAGGCCCATCCGGGGCTTCCGCTCTTCCTTCCGTGTGCTCTCCTTCTCCACCACAGCCTCAGAAGAGGCCACCATAGGTGTGGCAACCTGTACTGGCTTCCCCTCTGGAGGCCGAGCCCCCTCCTCCTCTCCAGAGTGGCTAGCCCCAGCGGTCAGCACTTTGGCCTGAGTGCTCAGCTCCTCCTGTCCATGCACTGGGTCTGAGCTGCTGGTGCCATGGCTGCCTCTGCCCCAGGAGTCATCAGAGGATGGAGGTCCCTCCTCAGAGGGCCGCCGGGAAGAGGCACTGTGCAGGGAGCTAGAGGGTGGGACTGGGCCCAAGATGGAGCTGCGGTGCCGCAAGGGGGCCTGGGGCTCCTCATTGTAAATATGGCTCCCATTAACACAGAGAGAAGAACGGGAGGCAGCATCAACATGGCCCTGTAGGTCAAGAAGGGCCCGGGGAGGAGCTGGGCGCATCTGGCTGGCCTCGTCACTGTAGGTCCTCTTGTGGGTGAGCAACTTGGGGGACTGCGTAGAGTCCCTGCCTGAAAAGGAGACATGCATAGTCAGCAGAGGAGAAAAGGAATCCCAGGCATTCCTCACCTAGATGATGAATGGGGGAGCCCACCCTTCTCTCCCCTTTCCAGGGTATACACCCCTTACTCACTCACCCCCTTCTGTAGACAGCCGGCTGCTACGGCTCGGTGAGCGGGTAAGGAGCTCAGCACCTGGGCCTTGGTAGGCCAGGCTCCCACTGGCCGAGGACAAGGTGCTGTCAGAGCCCAGTGAGGTGTTGGACTGGGTCAGGGATGACCTGCGCAGCTTGTGACGGAGGAAGAAGCCTTTGGCTTTGCCCATCTTGCCCAGGCTGCCCAATTCAGGATCCTCTAGGGCACTGCTTGGGAGGATAGCAGAGGCAGATTCCAGCTCAAACTTCTTTTTGCCTTTCACCTTGTCCTTGAGCTTGCTAAAGGGGGACCTTGGCTTGTCCTTCATGGACAGGTCAAACATACTGGCACTCAAATTGTTGCGAGTGAACTGAATGGTGACTTGGATTTCTCCACGTTCTTTCTCCTTCTTGCCTGCCTTGGAGTGTAGTTTGTACCACCTGTGAAAAGACAAGGTGGGCAGAGCCCTGGTCACAGGCACCTCACATAACCCCTCCACATTTTAGGAGCCCCTGTCAGCCTCTCCCCACATGCTCCTGTTCTGACACCAGCCTGGACTTCCAAGCCACAGGCATAGCTGAGAAACTGTTCAAAACTTTTCCATCATGGAGAAAACCACATCCTAAGTGGAGAAAGCTCTTCAGGTGCTACCCAGCAGGATAGCAATGGCCCTCCTGCCCATTGTCTTCCTCTGGAGGTCCCATCCCCACCATATCCGAAACTATGAGGCTCAAAGGAGTGAGATGGGGCCTGGAAGGGATTGCCATGTATCTAGGCCTCTAGAGTGGACACACCTACCCACATTTTCCCCTCTTCACATCAGCTGGCCAGTCCCAGCTGAAGCTCTGCTCTGAGCCACCAGAAGAGAACAGCTCACACAAAGGCCCAGGGCCAGAAACCCAGGAAAGCTAGTACACACACACACACACACACACACACACACACACACGCACACGCACACGCACACGCACTCCCTTCGCCCACATGCTGACTCACCCCAAATCCTGACAGGAATACCTCTGTAAGATGCAGGAACAGACAAGAATGGCTAATACCTGAAGCAAGGGACCCAGGGAGAAGGAGGAGCTCCTCATCTGCTGAGCACATGTGTACAACCAACCTGAGGGCTCTCCCCCACTCCCTCATACTTCTCAAGGCACTGCTAGAAGAGCAGACACTGCTCCACTCTACAGATCAGGAGAGGTGAGGTTCAGGTAAAGTAACACACCCAAGAACAAGCATGGGAAGGACTGGGGAGACTCACAGCCAGGTTCTCATCATATTGACGCCCATGTTCTTCCCACTACATACCCCTCAGTGACACACAGAGAGACCCCCTGATGCACATGACCTTTTCACAAGGTGTCTTTGTGCATGGACTGGCAGCTTCTTAGAAAGCTAAACCTACTCTTGCCGTACAAGGAGCAACTGTGCTTCTTGGTATTTATCCTATTGAAGGG
The DNA here is from genome assembly GCF_047511655.1 of Castor canadensis. Lineage (NCBI taxonomy): Eukaryota > Metazoa > Chordata > Mammalia > Rodentia > Castoridae > Castor > Castor canadensis. The sequence continues at coordinate 63,268,311 of NC_133397.1, forward strand.
AAAACTTATGTACAAAGAAAAATCTACAATAAATGTTTACAGCACCTCTATAATTGAAAAAATCTGGAAGCTGCTCATTTATCCAATAAGTGAGTGGATAATCACACTGATGCTTCCAGATGATGGAATATTATACAACGATAAAAAGACATGAGATATCAAGCCATGAAATGACACGGAAATATTTTAAATGCGTAAGTGAAAGAAGTCAGTCTGAAAAGGCTACACACTATATGGTTCTACTCTATGGCATTCTGGAAAAGGCAAAACTCTAAAAACAATAAAAAGAGCAGTGGTTGCCAGGGATTTGAAGGGAGGGAGAAAGGAATGCATAGGATTTTTCAAGGCAGGGAAACCATCCTGCATGATACTACAATGGTGAAGACATGGCATTTTACATTTGTTACAACAAAAAAAAAACTATATAAAGAGTGAATCCTAGTGTACACTATAGACTAGTTAACAACAGTGTACTGATATTGGCCCATCAGTTGTAGCAAATGTACTACACTAATGCAAGATGTTAAAAACAGAGGAAACTACGGAGGCTGAGAGGGTATATGGAACTCACATACTTTCCACACATTTTTCTGTAAATGTGATAATGCTCTAAAAATTAACTCTATTCATTAAAAAAGAGAACACTGCTAGGAAGGAAACTGTGAAAGAAATAATACAAGAAAGTTTTCTTGAAGAACATGAATGCCATCACACAAAGTATGCAGCAAAATGAACAAAGATCCATGCTCATTAGGCATAAAAAAGGAAATCCTGAAGGCCTTCACACAGGGGAACAGGCTCCTGTATCAGGAATTAGAGTAGCATCTAGTCCTTATTAGCAACACTGGAATAATGTCTCCAAGTGCCTGAGGGAAAAGCTTTCCACTCCCCTAGAGTTCTATTTTTATTTATTATTATTTGGTGGGACTGGGGTTTGAACTCAGGGCTTCATCTTGCAAACCACGTGCTCGACTGCTGGAGCCACAACTCCAGTCCATTTTGTTCTGGTCATTTTGGAGATGGGGTTTTGATCTGGTTATTCTGAGTCACCAGTACCTGGCCAATCTAGAGTTGTAGATCTAGGCACTCAAATTTAAAGGTATAAGAAAGCCGGGCACTGGTGGCTCACACCTGTAACCCTAACTACTGAGGAGGCAGAGATCAGAGGATTGAGGTTCAAAGCCAGCCCAGGCAAGTAAGTTCTCAAGACCCTATCTCAAAACTACCTAACCAGGGGGAAAGGGGGGGGAAAAAAAAAACTACCTAACACAAAAAGGTCTGGTAGAGTGGCTCAATGTAGAGGCCCTGAGTTCAAGTCCCGGTACCACAAAAATAAATAAATAAATAAATGTATAAGAAAGCCTGGTAAGGGCTGGGGGTATGGCTGAAGTGGTAGAGCACTTGCCTAGCATGTGCAAATACTCTGAGTTCAAAGCCCAGTACTGTCAAAAAATATTGGGCTGAGGAGTGGTTCAAGTGGTACAGTGCCTGCTTAGCAAGTGTGAGGCCCTGAGTGCAACAAAAAAAGAAAGAAAAAGGTCGGGTGCTGGTGGTTCATGCGTGTAATCCTAGCTACTCAGGAGGCAGAGATAAGGAGGATAGCGGTTCAAGGCCAGCCCGAGCAAATACCTTGTGAGACTCTATCTCAAAAAAACCCATTACACAAAAGGTCTGGTGGAGCGGCTCGAGGTGTAGGACCTGAGTTCAAACCCTGTATGGCCAAAAAAAAAAAAAAAAGAGAGAGAGAGAGAGAGAAAGAAAAAAGCCTGCTAAAGTGGTCAGTTTGGTCACTGAAGGGCCCAAAGTCCCTTGATGCATACACACACCATACATTCACATATGCCTCAGTAGCAGGAAGGTGGCGTCCTTTACTGGGCTGCTCCTACCCCACAGCACTAGCTCCGTGGGATTCTGGAGGACATGGGGGGATGGGAGTAGGCAATCCTTTGTATGAAAAGTCCCTATGCATCCAAATGTTCAGAATTAAGTCACTACAAGGAATTGGTGGTGCTGGGTTTGTTTGTTTGTTTTGTTGTTGTTTGAGACAGGGTCTCACTATGTAGTTCAGGCTGCTCTCAGCATCATGGTCTCCAACCTCAGTCTCCTGGGTGCTGGGATTGCAGGAGACTACCCTCACCCTCATCCCTGAGGAGGTGCACCTCTAAATGCCTTCCTTTAGAAGATTCCATCTTGAATAAGCCCTCAGGTAACTCTCCTTGGGTTACTGCTGACACCTCCTTGGGGACACACTGGATGACCTGAGCAGTGAGCTTCAGCTGCTAGTTTTCCCTCCCACACACTAGGAAGGGTGAGCGGGGCACAGCATGTGGGTGAAGAACCGTGCTCAGAGGGTATGTGCCTCCGAGGAGAGACACAGGGGCAGACTGAAGGGAAGCCTATGAGGATGTCTACAGCAGGGCCACCATCTGCATCCACACCTGCACACCCGATCTACCTGACCAATGCCCATCCTGAGCCTGACCTTTTAAGACTTGTGTTGTTGTTGTTGTTGTTGTTGTTGTTTAAACTCAGGGCCTTGAGTTTGCTAGGCAGGCACTGTACCACTTCAGCCCTGCCCCCAGTCCTTTTAGCTTTTAGTTGTTTTTCAGAGAGAGTCTTGTGCTAACTTTCTCAGGCCTGGCCTCAGACAATGATCCTCCACCTCTGTCTCTTGGGTAGTTGGGAGTACAGGTGTGACCACCACATCTCACTTGTTTTTGAGTCAGAGTTTGGCTAACTTTTGCCTGGGCTGGCCTCAAACCATGATCCTCCTTTCTCAGACTCCCTAGTAGCTGGGATTATAGGAATGCCTGACCATGCCCATATCCCCCTGGCCCTTTAGTTCTTTAAAGACCATACCCTAGTCACTTTCCCCAAACTTGGACTAGGTCTCATTTAGAACAGGACCCTGGGAGGTGGGGCAATCCAACTATGCTCTACCTGAGAAACTGGAATCAGCAACACAAGACATCCTCTGTGCCCAGGAGTATGAAGATCAGGTGCACTTGGCCCAACTGGTCACATCTCACACACACACACACACACACACACACAGTGACAGTAGTTATCTCTGTAGTGTGCAACTACAGGTAACTATCACTTCTTTCACTGGCTATTTTTGTCTGGTTTGAATTTTTTGTAAGAAGCGCACATACTACTGCTTTAACAGGAAAAAGAGACAAAAGAAACCCCAGCTCCTGTCTTCCACTTCCACAGAATGGGCAGCGCTCCTCTCCTTCCCCAGGTGAAGGTAGGCACATCATCAGCCAGTTGATGGAGGCTCAGCCTCCTCTCTGATAAGGACATCCCCCTCCTCCTGCTGTTTCCTAGGGAATTCTAGGTCTGCGTTTCACAGAAGTCAGAAGGAAAAAAAACGTTTCCTCAGAATTTCTGATACTCTCTTGTCCCGAGCAGAGAGGCTGGAAACAGTTAGGACCTGCCTATGGACCCCTCTGCCCACCAGTCCAGCCTTGAATGGGACCCTGCCAGACACTGTACTCTAAGGACTCAACCAGAGCAAGTCTTCCCCAAGAAGGGTGACTTTCTCAGGCTTCGATGGCATGGTCACACAGCCAACAGCTCCTGGACAAAGACACATCCCCCACCAAAGCTCCTGCTTCCTCTTGCCTGAACCACACAGCCGCAAACACTGCCCCAGGCCTGCAAGGCACTGCAGCACCTGACCCACTGGGAGCAAGGAACTCACAAACATCTCCCTCAGTTACACAGGTGGAAGACACCTTACAGACCCAAGGATAAACATACTCCTCATCACTCTCTCCATCACTTCCCACTCAGTCCCTTTGTCCTCCCCATAGCCACGAGCTCCCAGGACTCTGCAGTGATGGGGACTGAACCTGGTGCCTTGCACATGTCAGGCAAGCTACATCCCTAACCCTTGTTTTTTGTTGTTGTTGTTTGTTTGGGGTTTGTTTTGTTTTATTTTGTTTTTGAGACAATGTCTCATTATGTAGCCCAGACTACTCTCAAACTGAAAATCTTCCTGCCTTAGCCTTACAAGTCCTGGGATTACAGGTGTGGACCATCATACCAGGCTAGGTCTCTGGTTCTTGATCCACTCAGGTGGAACCCAAGAGAATCCTGTGTCATCTCTATGCATGGCCAGGGTAGGACATGCTTCTTGAGGGGACTGACAATAGAAATGCCCATCACTCCCCAGGAGGAGGCTTGCCTGAGGAATGTACACATGGGGGAGGGGTGGGCCTCATCAAGCACTTCCTATAAATTAAGTCTGCTAAGATGAACTAGGCCTCCTTTCCACAACCACTTCTGAAATGACACCCTCACCAAGACAGGCAGAAGGACAGTGATTAAGCCCCACTTCCCACCAATCTCCCTCACACACACCCAGCCCCAACCTGCATCACCAACTTGTAGTTACTAAACTGTTCTGTCTGCATCACACCCACCTCGACTCTAATCCCATCTGGACACCTGAACTCTCCAAGGCCAGGAGCACAAGCTCAGTAAACAGGGTTCTGATAAAGGTGATAATTACCTAGGACTTGTCCCAGGTGCCTATGCCACCAAGACACGCTGGACACCAACAGGAAAGGAAAGGAACAGTGAGAGAAACCTCCTGCACATAGAAATACTAGACACTGCTCTTCAGGCGAGACAGCATCAGCACTTCTCAAACTGCAAAAGAATAGCTGGGTCTTGACACCCTCAGTGGAATTAAGCCTGACAGGCTCCATTTCTACCAAGCTCCCAAAGGTCCCCAGGATGTTGCTGCCTATGGAGGGATACACACCATGCAGCCAATGACCCGAGCTGAAATGGGAGCTAACTATGTGCCTGGCTCTATACCTCTCATATTGCCCACACAGTCCAGGAGACAGGATCTGCTATTCCCATTCTGCAGATGAGGACACTAAGTTGTGCAGAAGATTTATAATTTGCTTGAGGTCACACAGCTGGTAAGTGAAGGAGTCAGAACTGAATACGCAAATGTGTGACTCAAAGCCCATGCCTATAAACTTTAAGGTTTATCATCTCTCAGAAAGCTGAATGCAAATCCTCTGGCCCTGGGCCCCAAGAGACACATCACACATCCCTGAAGAAGGCACATGGATGTGGTGTGAAGGCCAAACCTCTCATTCAAAAGATTGGCATGAGCTGGGAACTAGTGGCTCACACCTGTAATTCTCGTTACTTGGGAAGCTGAGATCAGGAAGATCACAGTTCCAGGCCAATCCAGGCAAAAAAAAAGTTTGCAAGACCCCCATCTCAATGGAAAAAAAACTGGGCGTGGTGGCACAGGCTTGCCATGCCGTGACAGCGGGAAGTTTACAACAGGAGGATCATAGTCCAGGCCAGCCTAGGCAAAAAGCAAGACCCTAATCTCCAAAATAACCAAAGTAAAAAGGAATGGAGCTGTGGCTCAAGCAATAGAGAACCTACCTAGCAAACATAAAGTCCTAAATTCAAACCCCAGTATTGCCAAAAATAAATAAATAAATAAAAATAACCAAAACAAAAAGGGTTGGAGGTTTGGCTCAAGCAGAGAACATCTGTCTAGCAAGTACAAAGCCCTGAATTCAAACCCTGGTACCTCAAGGAAGAAAAAACCAAAAACTCTGTTATGATCTAAGTACAGAGTCCTGAAGGGATCAGGATTTTGTCCTGTCCCAGTTCCTCAAAACCTGTCAGGAGCAGTCCATTTTACCCCACTAGCTGTCAAGCTCCTGAATTCCTGAGAGTTCAGACCACAGGAAAGCTCTCAAAAAGCCCTCTCCCTAGCTGAAGCTCCTCCCCAGAGCTCATCTACCTGACAAAGTCCACTGTGGACTTGGGACTCAGCCCTTAGCCTCCTCCTCACCCACCCCAGGGTCAGAGGACAAAGTGGGATTGGAGTGGGAGAGCAAAGAAGATGCTCACCTGTTACCAGGATTATGGCCCTCGTTAGTTACTTCTGCTAGTGCGGTTTCCAGGCCCCACACTTCCTCAGGAAACGAAGCTGGACTAACAGATGCCACGCAGCATAACTGGGGAAGCCCAGTGCCGGTGGAAAGCCAAAATGGCAGCAGTCAAACACATCTGTGTAATCACCAGGTGAATCCTGTCACAGACTAGGGTGGTGGGGGTCATGAGAAGCTGCAGCTGCAGGCCTGGACACATCTGATTTACCCCCCTACTTAGTTCAAAATTCAGACCCAAATAACTGAGCCCCTCACCATTTATTCCACACCCCTGATCCAGAACAGCTGTGTCTCTTTTTGTCCCCCTCCCCTTCATACCCTACATCTAAACTTTGAACTCTGTTTGCTACAACTGTAAATCGTCTCCAGAATCCAACCTCTCTCTTCATGGTCACCCTGTGGCCAGTCCACCACCAACTCTCTGCTGGACATTCTAACTCCCTGCTCACCTGCTGCCTGTGTTCCACCCAGCTAAAAGGTGAAATCAGAGCACCTCGCACCCTCCACTCATCGCATCTCTTGGGTCGCAGCTCATCTCTCACTCCACTCAGGTCACACTGGCCCTCCAGGCATCACTGAGCCCTTCAGTGTTCCCACCTTGAGGCCACTGCACATGCTACTGTCTCTGTCTGAGACAGACCAGATCTCACAGCCACAGTTCACTCAATCCCTCTGGTCAGGTCTTTTTTCAACCAAACCTCCTCAAGTCTGCCCTGAGTAGCCCATCTGCAATTATCCTTTCACCTAATTTTATTTCTTCATTGAACATGCCCATGCACACACATCCAACACAGTAAAATGATGGACATGTACATGGCTTATCTAGCACCTTCCAAAGGCCTGCAGCTTCTAGTGACTGGTATCATAGCCAGTATCATGAAAAAGGATGGATTTTTAATTTGAAAATCATCACCAAACTGAAAAATAATGGCCAAGAATCACCCTCCCTGCAAGTCCTGAGCTGCCCCAGCCTGACATTCCCACAGTAATTAGCGAAAGTTCTTCCTTATGCCTGGATTCCTGCTAATAGAGAAAGAAAAAACAGAACTGGAGATCTGAGTAACAACCATCAACAGACACTAAAACTATCCGGGAAAGGTTGACGGGGAGTTTCCAAATGGCTGGGTAAGGCTAACAGCCCAGAGCCCACTGATGAATCCAGGCCTCCCTAAGGTGAGGCAGAAAGCAGCCCACCTGGGAAGGGCTTGTGCCAGGAGAGCTAGTGTCTAGGGAACAAAGAATTAGGGTTTAGGATATCAGGAGGAGTCTATCTCCAGGGCCACAGTATGTGACATTCTTAAGGACAAATGGCCCAGTTCTTCTACCAGGTAAAGGTACGAAGCAAAAAGGGAGGGAACTGGTAGAGGAGAGAGGAGACATACCCAGAGGAGACATAACAACCAGGCACCTACATGAAACCTGACTCAACAAATCACCCATGGAGAAAGTGCTCTGGAAGTGACATATGGTGGCCGGTGGCTGGGCATCTGTGGTGGACAAGGTGACCCAAGGCCACTGCAACCATGGGCCACGAGTTTGGGAACCTGACACAGGTGCAGCATGTGATCTCCTACAGCTTGTCGCCCTAAGTACTTACCAGGAATGGAGTGTCTTGTGGAACTTACACTTTGGGGGGGAAGTAGGACAGATAATTAGTGATCAACACCCCAAAAGCACAAAGGTGAAGTACATAGGAACGTGAAAGGGAAGTGACAAGATGATCTGGGAAGGGACCCACAGAATGTGCCATTTATACTGGGCCTTGAATAACGAATAGGGAAGAAAGGGATAGAGACATTCCAGGTGGAAAGGACAGAAAACACACATGCCAGGAATGGAAGTGCAAAAACTGGTAGATAGTCTCCAACATCACACAAAGGATCCTGAAGTGCACAACACAGTATAGCACAAGGATGGGACCTGACAGACACCATGTTGTAGACCCCAGTGAGGGTCAGCACAGAACAGGCAGGGCAGCGAGGGGGACAGAGAGGCTAGCATAGAGCCAGCACACCCAGGACAGGTCCCAAACAACTCATAACACCTCAGCAGCAATTTCTGATCATAAATTAGTAAAAGGGCACCCTGGCTTATAAAAACTCAGCAGCTGTTAGCAGCAGCAAACAGTCCAGAGTAAAGGTTTAAAAAAAATCCTGAAGCCAGGGGTGGTGGCACAGGCCTAAAATCCAGCACATAAGAGGCAGAGGCAGAAGGATTCAAGAGTTCCAAGCCAACCTGGACTACTTCTGGGCTACTCAGCAAGAATCTATCTCAAAAATATAAAAAAAGAACACTGAACTAACTAGAACAGGAGCAATGGGGAAAGTAGGTAGGAAGCCCCTTTTTGATGCCTTTGCAGCAGCACTGCGGCAGACCCACTCCACCCTGGACTCCCCCTTCTCTCTCCGCAATTGACAAGAGTGACTGATACGTCCCCTTTTATTCCTCACAATCCAGAACACCTGCTATGGTCTGGCTAAAGTGTTCCCCACTAAGCCCCCAACTGGCAGATCCAACCTGCCATCTAACACCACGATATTCTGCCTTGCCCATGCCCAAAGTAATGGGTTGGACTAAAACTTCTGAAACTATGAACCAAAATAAATCCTTCCTCCCTTAAGTTGTCTTCTCAGGTATTTTGTCACATCTATGAAAAAGCTAACTAAAACAAGACCTGACATAAGAACACCTTCTAGCTGAGCGTGGCAGGTACCTGCAATTCCAGCCTCTTGGGAGGTGGAGGCAGAACTGTGAGAGCCCAGGAGGTCCAGGCCAGCAACATGGAGATAAATTGTCTCAAAAAAACAAAAGCAAAACAAACAAACAAATCATCTACCACCCATTAGATAAAGGAGATGGAACTGGCTACACAGCTTTCGTCTCAGAAAGAAGTTGGGAAAAAAATGATTTTAAGGACATTGTGAGCAATGAAATAAAGATTTAAAAAAGAAGAAAAAAATAAAGAAAAAACAAAAGCATTGTGAGCAAATCCCAGTGAACTAAAAGACAGGAAACCTGATTCTAATACCACTTCTGACTTATTAAGTGAATTTTTTTTTGTATTACTGGGGGGATTTGAACTCAGGGCCTTATACTTGCTAGGTAGGTGCTCTACCACTTGAGGAGCCACTCCACTAGCCCTTTTGTGTGTATTGTGTTGGGTATTTTTCAGATAGGGTCTTCTTTTTGCCAGGGCTGGCCTTGAACCACAATCCTCCTGATCTCTGCCTCCCTAGTAGCTAGGATTATAGATGTGAGCCACTGGTACCTGGCTACTAATTGGATTTTTAAGTTATTTTGCCTCTGTAAAATAAGTGTGATAAAATAGTTAAGGACAGGGAGAGGAATGCCAACTATAACTATTATACTTAGTTTGGGAGATGACTGGAAAACCCTTTTCCCCAGAGTCTTCTCTATCCCCATGCCTTCTCTCCTTTCCAAATCCCTATGTAATCAGTCTGTCTCATACACCAGCAAACAGAAAGTGTGGGGATCTCTGGCCAACTCCCATGCTTCCCAACACTCACAACCTAACCCACCCTTTGATTTGGTATCCACAGGACAAGATATGGTCTCTTATCAGGCCCAAAGCTGATTCTTATTGCCTCCTGTGGCACCATACCAGGCCTGGCACCAACAATCCTTAGAGAAGGCCCAGGTAGATCATCATTCATTAGTTATCCCTGCTGCCATGGGCTCAGCTGGCTCAGCTCACCTCACACCCCAGCCACATTCAGCCTCCCCTTCCTAGGCATAAACATCCTATCTAATCCTTGTCCTACTGCTGCAGGCTCCAAAGGTCTGTTCCTGTCAGAAGGGGTGGGGGTCCCGTGCTCACCCATATGAGAAAAAGCTATAAAAATGGCAGGAGACAAGTCCAACCACCACAGACAGCAGTGAAAGGTACACAGTGCTGACAGCACAAGGTAGGGGAAAATGCACTGGGCTTAGAGGCCAGGAATCTAGCTGCCAGTAATAAGCCATGTGACTTTAGACAGCCTGTCCCACCTCCTGAGACCCCAGTTTCCATGTTAGTGAAAATGGGGGTCACCCTGCTGCCCTCAGGGAAGAATGAAATGAAGTGATGTTGAGAAAGCACTCAGAAAAGTAGGCCAGACACACATAAAGATTTGGGTTTATTGTCTAGCAAAGGCCTTTTATATAGGTTGTCATCAGCCCTGTGGGAGCAAGGTGGCCAGAACAAACAGTGATGACCCTGTCCAGGAAGAAGGGCAGAACCATCAAGACGAGTTCTCTCAGGAAATCTTTGGAAGCCAAGAAAGAGGAAGGACTTCTATGGAACCCACCCCTTCCCCAGTGTGCTCCTAACCTCGTGTTCACCCCAAACAGGAGCCTGGGGTCAGGGAGGCCAGATCTAAATACAAACAATAAATATCCCTGTGTAGGAAAGTGAGGCTGATACAGGCACATAACTATGTGTTGAGAATGTTGTACTAAGTAAACAAAGAAGGAGGGAGAAGAAAATATTCTGTGCATTTGTGTAGATGCACTAAATAACTTTGGAAGGCTACACAAGAGCTGGTGATATTGACTGCCTCTGAAGAAAGGAACTGAGTGACTCAAGATGGGGCAAGGTGTACCTAAAGTAAGCATGGTTCCCCTTGCTGCCTCTCCTGCCGTATACCACCTCCTACCACAATACCTCCCCTTCTGGAAGGGTGGTTTCCCTGCCTCCCACTCTTCAGGCCCCATCAGGCCTCATCTGCCATTCAAGGATGCCTCCCACAGGAAGCCCACTCTGATCCCTCCAACCCTAGAGAGCTCCCCTTCTCCTGACCCTCTCCTTCTCTCAAACTGTTTATATGCTGCTTTGTGGGGTGATCACCGTCCTGTGTAAATCTTGTCTCAAACACATTTTTGTCCTTCTAAGAAAGGGGTTATCCATTTTCTTTCCTTTGTTTCCTAGGAAACAAAGTCTAGGCACAGTGGTTATGGTGGTTGCCCAGTAATGACTTCCTGGAAGTTGAAGACAACAACAACAAAAAAAATCAGCAAATGCCCAAATCACTGTGGAGGAACAGGAGGGCTAGTAGCATTCTGTAGGTAAAGCAAGCATGTGATGTCCTGGAAAAGGTCAGAAAGAATTGTGTTGGTCGATCCAAGCCCTGGGGTAGGGAGCATCAGGAGCCAGGCAAAGCATCCCAGGCCTCACCCCCAACCCCTAGGACAGACATGACCAGGCTGGACTGCAAAACAATCATGCTTTCTCCATAGCCCAGGGCTCACCCAGAAGAAGGTCATGCTTAGAGCCCCAAGGGTAACCCTCAAATCTGCAACAGCGAAGGAGAAGCATCCAGCCCTCCTGTGTAGAGTGAAATCATGGGACACACAGGGGAGGGGAAGACCGAGGTAGCAATATGATGGTATTGTGGTCAAAAGCACAGACTCTAAGGCCAGACTGCCTGGTTTTCACCCTGACTCTGCTATGTGCAGAGTCACTTCATGGGCCAGGCACAGTGATACATGCCTGAAATCTCAGCTATGCAGGATGTGCGGGTAGGAGGATCAGGGTCCAAAACCAGCCCTGGGCCAAAAGTGAGACTCTATCAGAAAAATAACTAGAGCTAAAACAAACAAAAAGCTGAAGCTGTGGTTCAAATGGTAGAATGCCTGCCTAGCAAGTACAAGGCCCTGAGTTCAAACCCCCGTACCACACACATACAGACACAAAGTGCCAAGGTCTCCTCAGCTGCTAAACAGTCAGTTACCTCAAGGCATTGCTCTGAGTAATGGAAGTCAATTCCTCTGAACAGTGCCAACACCTAGAAAGAGCTTAATAAATGATGCTCTAGACCAACAACGCAACAACAATCACCTACCAAAACAGTGCAACATGTGCCAGGTATGGGGATTCAAAGGTTGGGGTGGCAGGTGGGCTCTGATGTCTGTACTCTCAAGGAGGCCTGCCTCAACCCCAGCTGACCCCAGGGGCCTATCTGTTCTGAACAGCTCCAGGACTCAACTCCCTGTCTATGCCTCAAAACACAGTTCTTGGCTGACCTCCAAATGAAGGGGATGGCCATGTCCTCTGGAATCCTCCCAGAGGCCCACTCCTCATCTTTGCCCAGGCACTCTAGGAATGCCTCTGGATGAGACTGCACTTCCAGTTCTGAAGTAAGGTCCCGGGCAGCAGCCTCCCTAAAACCAAAGCACCACAGGCATCTCACAGATAGCCTAGGATGCACATAGGGCCCCAAATGCCATCTGTTCTTCACCCCAAATCCTACAATTCCGTGGGCTGCCATGCTTTAATGTAAACCACAGAGCCACACCTTCCACTGACTGCTAAGTACCTGTCCTGTCTTCTCTCTTCCCAGCCTCAGTTTCCATGTGTTCAAGCTCTCCTCCAAATCTGAGGCTGCGATTCTAAGTAAGGGCTGCGCTTCCCCTCCCGGCTTCCCAGGATCAACTAAAGGAGGTCTAGCCCTGGCAGAGTAACTCCCCCTGCAGCTTCTCCTTTCCGGGAGCCCTGATCACTGCTGGCTAAGGACAGGCTGAGCCCAGACCCACACAGGGTAATCAGCATGACCTGCCAAGTCCCCTCTTGTTCCCAAGGGGAACGTTCCTCAGAAAGAACACAATAATCACTCTTCCCAGTCAGGACTGCCAGGTGCACAGAGGACCCAGGCTGTGGACACATTTTTATTGCTCAGAGCAGGGAGGGACCACAGCATTCTGCAGAGGAAAAGAAAAAGGAACTGATTTCTACAGAGCAATGACAGCTCCTGTCATTGTGTTACTCATCTGTCCCAGCACAGAGTGGGAAGGGCAAGGGAAACATCTGGACAAAGCCAGACCAGCAATTCAGCAGTGAGGAGAATACTGCAGCATCAGGGTGGCAGCAATAACAAGAGGGGCAGGCAGCTACCATCAGAAGAAAGGACAGCTCTCAAGGTCATCCAGAAGAGCTCTGCTGAGTTCCAAGTCCCTGGCTGCCTACAGGGAGGGGAGCAGGGCAGAGATGGGACTGACCACAGGCCTTTGGGTGACTTCCCAGTTCTTGCCCAGGGCTCAGGGCCAGTGACAAATGCAGAGGCAAGAGGAAACTGCTATGCCACCAGGGAAGCAGCAGCTAAGACTGACAGAGGAGTCACACTTTCTCCCTGTTCTCCCAGATGCTACTGTTCAAACAACCCCAAATAAAAACAGCCCCATAACTAAGAGACACCATCATCCTAATGACTGCCTTCTGAGTGCAGCCACACCCTGCAGCCCCACAGGCCTTGGCTCCAGGTCAGGATTGGAGCAGAAGTCAGAGTTAGAGACCTGAGTGGCCTTGGCTGGTACCTGTACAGCAGGTCACACATGGAAACCAATAGAGAGAAGGCTCTGGGGTTATATATCCCACCAGTTACCTACAGGCCATGTGAAGCCTGAGGGTTGAAAAGAAGCTATCAAAGACCCTTCCAAGTTTAGACCAATGGGCTGCAGTTCCCCTTAGGTGTGCCTCCAGGGTCCCCAAAACCATCCTATTCAAATAGCTCTAAGAATGTCATGACCAGCTAAACAGAACCTCTAGTCTCAGGCTTGTGTCCTCCATAGCCACAGGTTTCCCTGTGTTTCCCCTCTCCCCAAAAAAACAATGGCTGGGCAGGTGCTGACAGAGCCTCTCAGGAGCCACAATTAGCAGCCTGAGCATGGTCACTACAGTGTTAGGCTCCTTTTTTTTGTAGTACTGGGTTTGAACTACCTCTTGAGCCACTCTGCTAGCCCTCAGTTTTAGACTTTGTGTTTCAAACAAACAAACTGATCCCAACCCATCAAACTCACTGCCTTGACTTTTCCAAGACCTTGATCCAATAGGCCTCATATTCTAAGTCTCAGGGCTGGGACCATTTTACTCCCCAGAGAGGGTAAGGGAGAAGGCAAGTGAGGGGCTCCACACAGCAGAGTTGTGTCCTTCCCTTCCCTCTCCCAGATACACACAGACTAGCATTCCCAGAGCACCAACAGCAGGTCTCCCCAATCTAAATGGTCTCTGAAGCAAATTCCCTAGCTTCTCATTCCAAAACCTTTATTGCTTCCTCCTCCCCCTCCCCTTCTGATTTGTTCAGCACCATTCCCCTGGGGGTGTAAACCACTTCAAGAGAAGAAAGACCAGAAGGGTCCAAATGACCCATCTGCCACCACCCCATCTCTATACTGGGAGCCAGGGAAGCAAACCTAGCACCCATTGGTGAATGATGGGAGGGACACTGGAGGTACAAACCAGAAAGGATGTAGCAAAAAAGCTTCTCTGAGAATTTTCAGACCCACTGGAACCATGATGATCCATACACTGTTCTCTAAGCAAGTGTCTTTGTGTACTACATTCAATTTTGTTTTGGGAACAAATTATTTGGAAGCCTCCTATAAAACTCCTTACCTTGCCAGGTGCCGGAGGCTCACGCCTGTAATCCTAGCTACTCAGGAGGCAGAGATCAGGAGTATAGTGGTTCGAGAGACCCTATCTCAAAAGACCCTTCACAAAAACAGGGATGGTAAGTGGCTCAAGGTGATGGGCCTGAGTTCAAATCCCAGTACAGCAAAAACAAACAAACAAACAAAAAACCCTCCTCACCTCAAAGAATGTCCCATCAACAAGTGGTCTACTAAAGTACCTGGAACCTCAGCCACCACCAGCACATGAAGCCAGGCCGTAGAGGAACCTCAACATTACCATTATGAAAGCCTCTATCTGTCTGGAACTACACCAAGGCTTTCACAGATGGTATCTTATTTAATCTGTATAACTGATGATTATCACCATGACCCTTTCAGACAGAAGGGAAAGGGTTAAGTAACCTGCCTGCTAGTAAGTCACAGAACTGGAAAGGAAGCTTACCTTCCCCTAGGCAGGAGTAACTCTAGGCAAGGCTGCCAAGAAAAGCTGTAGAGCCATAGGTTGACCTGGGCTTGGCGTCAGGAACAAACGTGCCTCCCAAGGGCAGTCCTAGTTCTCAAGCCTCTAGCAGCAAAGAGAATGGCAGAAGGCTGCAAAGGGCCAACTTGTTTTATTACAGACTCTCGTACTCCTATCATCACCCATGGCCCTCAGGCTTTCCCAGACTCTTTAAGTTCTTGACTGTCTTCCCCATCACATGAGAAGCTCTTCCAGAGCAGGTGACATCTTCCAGAGGAAGGCTGCCAGACACTGTCACCAAATCCTCCTTTCACCATAGCTGCTGTTAATTGCCCCCCCTACCATGCCCAAGAACTGCAGTAGGTTTTTACATTCTCATATCAACTCTGGGAAGCTTTGAACTCAGGGCCTCAAGATTTCCAGGCAAGCGCTCTACCACTTGAGCCAAGATGCCAGCCCAGATATCCCCATTTTATAGATCAGAAAACTGAGTCGCTAAGAAGTTACCTGACCTGCCACAAGGTGGCAGTTTTGAGAGTGGAATCTGTCTGATGCAACTCCACAACCTTTCTCTTAGCCATGAGCCTTCCCTTCCCTAGTCAGGTTCTCTGGTCAACATAGGGCCACCATCCCTGACCAACAACATCTGGCCCCTGGAGGTAAATGTGAATACCATTCTCTTCCACCTTCTCCCTACTGGGCAATGTGCAGACTCACTTTCTCAGCAGCCCATGCCAGAACACTCCAGGAAATGCCACCAGTAGTGGCCATTAGAGTCCAAGTGGGGGGTCTGGAGCTGGGGCAGAAGCCTTCATACTGTCAGTAGGCATGGTGTTAATCCACTGAGCTGGAGGAGCAGGTCAATCATGGACTTTTCTTCTGCCCACCCAAGGTGCCCCACCCACTCCTGTGCCCTCAGGGCTCTATAAATAACCCAGGTCAGTGCATCAGAGGAAAGGCAGCCAGGTGGGTGTGGAGTTATGCTGGTGGAAAAGATGACTTCTAAGAGTAAATTAAGTCTGCCATTCAGATGGGGGAGGGGCAAGTCAAATTCTCCCAGACATACTGTTCTTGGCTGAAAACAGACCCACCTGGACCTGCAGGCTAGGCCAGCTCAGCTAAGGAAGATCCCCTGGCCAAGAGGAAAGCAAAAGCAGGAGCTGGAAAAAATCAAAGAAGCTCCTTCCTGCAAGCGAGAGATTTTTTTTCCTGTCATTTTCAGAAAAAGGGACACACACACCACCAACCTGGTCAGAGTAGCTGAGTGGTGGAGGGTAAAGGACTCGGAGAAGGAATGGGGTGATGTGGGGACAGGCACCTCTTCTGAAAAAGAGCTAACGCTCTCTCTCAGAGAGCATTCCACCCCACACCCACCCCTTTGGGCTCCCTGAACCAGGAAGGAGGGAAAGGACAAAACGGGGGAGGAAAAAAACCAAAACAAGGGCCAAGCTATACCACATGACCCCACACCCAGTAACCAAACAGCAAGTCATGAGGAAAGGAGAGGAGAAGGCCAGGGAAGGGGGAGACAGAAAACCTGAGGTGCTAACCCACTTCCCACTCACGCCACAGCCAGCCAGCCAGGAAGGCCCTTCCCTAGTCACATTTTGAAAAACATTCAAGGTCGGACCCTTTCCTACCCAAATCCTACTTTCATTTGATCTGCAACAGGCTCAAGATTCATTCCTCTCCTCCAGCAAGACTTCTTGGATTTACTCAGTGGGTACCAGTCCCCCAGACAAATCTTTCTTGCACCACTCCCCACCTAGGACACAACCCTGCTCCCACTCCTTCTCCTCTCCAACGAGCTCACTCACAAGTTAGCCACTTGAGTGATCCAGGGCAGGTGCTCAGATCTGGGGACCAGTTTCCTGATCCCACCCAAGCCCAAAACAGGAAATGGTACTTCAAGTCTGAAGCCTTGATCTTAACACAGGGAAGCCAAATGCTGCCAAAATAAATGATTAAAACCCACTGGCCCTTCTGGGGAATGTGACTTTGGAGATGATCTGCTATGCATTAACCACAAAGCTGCCTCCACCAGGTCAGGGTAATGCAGGCAGGGCAGGCAGGCTGCTTGAAGGCTGACTCAAGTGTTTCCTTCCTTTTCTTAGGAGGTCATTTGTCCACAGACCAAGGACCCTGAACACAAGGAGGAGGGGTTGGGACAGTTCTACACAATGAAGGCCATTCTAAAACACACAAGAGGCAGATGCCCTAGGTTTGCTGGGACATCTCCCTTCAATCCAGCCCTGGAGGGTAATACCTCACCTTCCTTCCCCCCACAGGATGAAGCAGGCTCTCCACTCCCTACTGGCTGGACACTGAGCAGGGTGCCTGCAGTTCCCTTCCCCTTCCAGGGAAGAGGGACAGGCCTGGAGGCCCTTGTTGATTTCCCACAGCCCAAAGCCTCTGGATTCCACTCCTAACTTACCTTGACAATCTACTTCTAACGCTTGCCCACTACTCAAACTCCGCCAGGTCTCCCGGGGCCCAACCAGAGCCCAAGCTTACCCCAGCCCAAGTTTGGAAGACTTGGAGGGGACCCCAAAATACTTAGAACCAACTAGTCTGTCGGTTTACATCCTTGAGCGAGAGGCAAGGGGCTCACCAGCCACAGTTCTGGGTCCTGGTCCCCTACCAGCCCCGCCCAGTTAGGACTTCAACCGTTTTCTCCGACCCCGCGCCCCTCACTCACTGCGTGTGCTGGGCGCGGCCTGCGCCAAAGACCTCGTCCAGCGCCACAGTGGCCTGGCCCAGAAACTTGTCGACGCCGATGAGCGAGCGGTGCATGGTAGTGAGCACCAGCTCGCAGGCGGCAGCGGGGACCATGACCCAGGGCGCCGGGCCCGCATCGGCCTCCTGAGCCCGCAGCAGGCCGTCCAGGGCCCCGGGGGGCAGTTCGAAGGAGCATTCCTCGCGCCATTCGGGGCAGCCCTGCGTCTTCTCTACCACCGACGTGCTGTACTTCTCGCGGCCCACCTGGATCACCGTGTAAGCGTCGCTAGTGCTGCCAGCGCCCGAGCTCTTGCCCCGCAGCCCGCGGGCCCGCAGCACCGTCACCTGGACGTGCGTGGGCAGCCAGCGGGAGGGCCCAGCCGCCGGCTCGTCGTCCCGAACCAGGGCCATGGCAAGGGAAGCGGCGGAGGGTACGGGCTGGCCGAACCGAGCTCAGACACGAGGACCAAGTGACAAACTTGGCAGCGATTTAAGGCGGTCAGGAGCGGGCTCCCAGCGCCACCGCCCGCACACTGGGCTGCGGGCTGGCCTGGGCCGAGCCGGCCGCCGCCTCTTCGGCAGCCGGCCGCGCAGCGACGTCAGCGCCCCGCCCCTGGCCCCGCCTCGCGGCCCGCGGCCGAGCCCCGCGTGGCGGTGCGGCAGTGCTGCGGGGGAGCCTCTCCCGCCCTGGCCGCCGCAGACCCGCCTGCAGAGGGAGGGAGCGAAGCGCGCGGGCCCGGGGCGGGGCGCTGCCTCTGCAGAGGGGTGGGCGGGGCTCCCGCGCTGGCCCCGCCCCTAGCTGGGGGCTCTGGGCGCAAATCGTGCCTCGCTTGTGGTGGGCACGACACCTTCCTCCCGATATGAAATACCCGCTCTGCCCCTCCCAGCCAATCCCAAATCTGCCTTTGAGATGCCCCTGCTCGGAAAGCTCTCGTCCTGAAATGGTCCCGACCCACCCCTCCCGGAATGGCCATTCCCTTGACTCGTGCTTGTGGGGTGATGCTTAAGGGTAACGACTGCCCCAGCTCAACTAGGGACACGATTTCCCGTCCTCCCAGCGCGCCAGCCCTGTGGGGGGAAATGCCCCAGGAAAACCAGAGCGACTCCCGCCCCGCCTCGTGACAGCCTCGCAACGGCGACCCGGTGGCGGGTGAGCCGCTGCCTCCACCCGGACGCGGAGAGGGACCTCGGGTGCTGCGCCGGAGGCCAGAAAGCAGGCTCAGCTCCAAGGACATTGCGGCGCAGTGATGAATAAATGAGTAACCACATCAATATTGAAGCATTCGCTCCGAGCGCTGTGGATCATGCGTCATGGGTTAGGGGTTTTAAATAATTACAGACACCCATTATTAAGTACCTACTATGTGCCGAGCCCTGTGTATTACTGGAGCCCATCGTTTATTATTAATAAAGATAATGGTTAATAATTATAGGTGTTGAATTTCGGCCAACAGAGGACCTTGTGCTTTACAGGCATTACCTCATTTTGTCCTCAGAGATACCCTGTGTGGTATGGTTTTTAATCCCTGTTTTTCAGAAGACAAAATTACAGTTTAGATAACTTTGCCCATGATCCATAACTGGCAAAAGTAGGGATTTGAATCCACACAGATGACCCCAAAGCCTTTACGTTTTGTTGTTTTTCTTTAAACTTCAGAGCTTTTGCTTTTAATATAATATTTTTTAAATAAAATGTAATACACAGAAAGGAAAACAGGTCAGAAAACTTCCCTCTCCACCCCTCTATCCAGGGACACCACTTAAAGCCATTCGCATTCCCAGGCCTAGGGGTTGACTCCACACCGCTGCATAAAATACTTCTGTAGCTGTATCTGGTTTTATCAAAGCTGGCTCTTATCTATTGCCTTCCTGCTATGATAGGGAATGGTTTTAGCTGCTCGCACCCACTTCCCTCCCTCTATCTTATATAGTTATGCTATTATTTTTAGTTCCTCTGTTGGATACCTTTATAGTGGAAGCCTTTATTCTTAGGGAGACTATCCACAGTACTGCTTGACTTCCACTTCCCATGCCATATCCTCCACCAGAAACACAAACATGGGAAACCATCAGACCCACAGAAGAGATCCATGGGAGCCACCCACAATAGCTGGGTTCTGACACCTCTCACTTAAACTCTTTGCTCAAAAGACTGGGATGGGAAGTCCTGGGCACTGTGCTGCATGGTTTAGCATACCTGAGATGGCACCTAGCATTGCACACAATCAAGATCTCCAGGCAGATCTAAGTGGCTGTCTATACCACTTAGTAGCAGTGAGATCCAATATGTAAGCCTCTAACCTCACTCAGCCCCATTTCCTCATCTGGAAAATAGGGACAATGATTCCCACTGCAAACACTTGCTGAGAAGATTATACAAGAAAATATTGTCTAATTTTTTAATTAAGTGGAGATCATCACAAATTATCCCAAGGTTATCTGATTATCAAATACAGCTTTTTTCAGATTATAAAAGTAATTTAGAAAATATGGAAAAATATAAAGAAAATAAAAACAAATCATAACCCCACCATTCAGAAAATGAACCCTGTTAACAATTTATCAAATTTCTTGCCAGTCTTTACACTTTATGTTGTTTTATATACATTATGGTTTGAGCTGACTTGAGCATAATGGTTAAATGCATGAGCTTTGTAGTCCTGGTTTTGCCATTTACTTTCTATATATTACCTCCTTTATCCCTGAAGACATCCATTTAAAGTTGATACTGTGCTACTCTGTTTGAGTGATGAAGAAACTAAAGCAGAGAGAGCTTGGGTAATTCCCGCTCCTCCCCCCATTATTACCCTCCAGTCACCAACTGAAAACTTTCAGAGAGCAGGTCTCAGTGACTGGACTGCCTGTGGCAGTCTACCTTTATACTGGCTTGTTGGTCTCCTGGAACTACATCCGCTTATGATCAACAAAGGAAGAAGTTTTCACACACTCATATTGCAGATGACATTGAGATATGAAGAGGTTAACAGACTTAGCCAAGGTTACAGAGTCAGGATGAAGCCTCACTTTTCTTTTTTCCATTTTTTGCAGTGTTGGAGGATTCTACACTGAACTATACTCCTAGCCCCTCTTTTTTGCTTTGTTATTGTTGTCATTGTTGAAGCCCCAGTTTAAGAGCAGATTCTCCAGGGCTGCAAATGAAGATGAACATATCTTTACCAAGCTTCACCTAACATGAATTTGTCACTTTTTTTTTTCTTTTTTTTGCAGTACAGGGGTTGAACCCAGGGCCTCCCACTCTATCCCAGCTACATCCCCAGCTCATTGTCACATTTCTTGAAAGGTTCTGTTTCATGCTTGTCTGCCCTCCAACGTGAGTCCCACCCCCCTACCTCTTCCTCTCCCATGCAATAGCATGACTTCAGGGAAAGGCAAAAGAGAAGTCAGATAGGCTACTCCACCTCCTTCATCCTGCCCTGGCCCACACAGTTTGGCAAGTTCAAGCTTCCTGCTGGCTGGGGATTGTGGCTATAGCAGGGCATAGAAGCCAAACAGAGCTCCCTCACTGGTCCATTGCCCTAGGAGGAAAGGGTGGATCTGCCAGCTGTCTGTGGTCAGGAAAGAGCAGAAACTCCAGTTAGTGGAGGTCCTGGCCACTTAGAGACTTGCTTCCTCGTCTAGACGAGGAAGCAGCCTTGGAGAAATGGCTGATTTTAGGGCTAGTGCAGGGAAAACACAAGATGAGCCTGAATCATTTTGTAATGGTAGAAAGTAAGGAAGTTCTCAGGGGAAAAAGGAGGTAGGAAGCTGCAGTATGGAAAAAAAAAAAAAACAGTAGCCAACCAGAAAGAGTGCTTGCTGGTCAGAGCTGAGACAAATTGAACCAAAAAATAAGCCACAATAGTATTTGGATTATAACCCATAAAAAAAAATCCATGAGCTGGTGGAGTGACTCAAGTGGCTAGAAGTGCCTACCTAGCAAGCATTAGCAACGCACCCAACCAGTACCCTCCACAAGTGTCAAGGTCATAATACACATCACAGTCAGGAGGAAACTAGGAGACATGTCCAGGTGTAAGGGGACATAAGCCGTGCATGTCACTGTCTAACACATCTCTCCAAATAGGGTCCCTAAATGCTACATTTTAGTTTACCTCTTTTTTCCCTCTCTTTCTTTTTCTTTCCTTCCTTCTTTCTTTCTATTTATTTATTTATTTATTTATTTACTTATTTAGGTGGTACTGGGGTTTGAGTTCAGGGCCTTCACCTTGAGCCACTCCACCAGCCCTATTTTTGTGAAGGATTTTTCAAGATAGGGTCTCTCGAACTATTTGCCCAGGCTGGCCTCAAACCTCAATCCTCCTGAGTAACTAGGATTACAGGCATAAGCCACCAGTGCCCGGTTCTTTTTTTTTTTTTTTGAGACAGTATCTTGTTATGTAGCCCAGAATAGCTGGGATTACAGGTGTGTACCGCCATACTCAGCTTATCTAGTTGTTCCTTACCTTTTCTTTTCCTTTCCTGTTCTCTCTCTCTCTCTCTCTCTCTCTCTCTCTCTCTCTCTCTCTCTCTCTTTCTGTTGTTGAGATGGGAGTCTCACTTTTGCCTCGATCCTCTTGATCTCTTCTTCCCTGGTATCTGGAGTTACAGGAGTAAGCCACCACACCTAGCGTTAATCTGTTTCTTCTTCAAGAAAAACTGAATTACTTTGTATTCAAACTTAACATGTTACAAAATCATTGTTATATGAAGATATGATCAAGTGAAACAAAAATAGGCATAAAGTATTACATAAGTATGTGAGGAATTTAAAGATGTCTTTATTACTTGCCAGTTTAAGTTTTTTGAGTAATTTTACATTTACAGAAAGTTGAAGAAGTTCCCACGTACTCTTCTCTCACTCCCCAGCATATTAACATTTTAGTGGTACACAGTCCTTTTACCCCACTTTTCTGTTTTTTGGTCAAGATTAAGAAATCAACATTTGGTACTGTTTGAAAAAAGGGGTAATGTAAAAAGGAGGGGAGGTTAAGGGAATATAATAGAGGGGGTAAACTTGTTCAAAGTATACTGATCACATCTACAGAATTATCACCATGAATTGTTAATGTATGTTAATAAAGAAAAATCTCAGCTCATTCCCGAGCTTCTGCTGACGAGGAAGTTTGTGCCTCCAGATTATGATGGCAAATCACCTTGTAAAACCTGATTCTAGAAACTCCAAGAGACCAAGAGAATTGGAGTCTCAATCTCAAATGCAAGATCATCCAGAGATGTCCTCTCTTGGAAAATCAGATTCATCTTTCTCTGAATGTTCTGGACTATTTTATAAAGATGAATCCCTGGAGAAAGATTTAAGTGACATGAGCAAGGAAATTAATCTAATGTTGTCTACATATGCAAAGATCTTAAGTGAGAGAGCAGCAGTTGACGCATCTTATGTTGAAGAGATAGATGGACTCTTTAGAGAAGCCAACACTATTGAAAACTTCCTAATACAAAAAAGAGAGTTCCTGAGACAGAGATTTATAGTGATTGCAAACACACTGCAGAGTTAAAATGTATACTTAAAATAAGCTGAGAATTTAAACCTATTATTGTTGTAATGAAAGAATGACCTTTCTGCTCTGAAAGCTCTCTAGTTGTTAAAGTAAATGTGTATCTTAAACTAAGAAGGGGTAATACCTTGAATATTATCTAGATTTAAAAGATGCTTTATATGGACACTAATATGAAGTATTTAACTTTTTTTGTGTGTCAAATATTTGGCACATTTTATAAAAATTTAAAAATTTTAAATCATTTCTTTCTCTTTCCCTTAAGCTTCATAGCTTTTCTTTAACTTCTAAAAGAGGACTCAGTTTGATATTGTAATTTTTTTCTTTTAGAATATTTTGTTTAAATAACAGATAGTGTTGGATATAGTTTAAAAGTGTTTCTTGGTCAGTATTATAAAAGAACATTAAAATGTTAAAGGTAATTAATCTGGCTCCTCATATGTAATAAAGTATAACTGTGCTACTGCTATTTAAAAGAAAAGAAAAGAAAAGAAAAATCCCAGAGAAAAGAAGGAAGAAAGGAAGGAAAGAAAGGAGGAAGAAAAAAAATTGGTACAATATCATTAATGGTACTACACACTTTATTCGGACCTCGCCAGGTTTTCCATTAATTTTTTTCCTGTTCCAAGATCAAATACTTGGATCCCACATTGCATTTAGTCACTATATAGTCTTAGTTTCCTCACACCTGTGATACTGATATTATAGTAATTCATTAAATGGTGCATTTGATTTATATGGCTTACTAAATTTGTGTTATAGTTAACAATCACAGAGAAAAACAAAACTATATGAAACATCATAATGGTTTCTCATTGCCTTTTTTAAGACTGAGTTCATTCTTTAATATCACATTGTAAATGGTGATAAATTATTTGGAAGGAAAAACATTCACATTCTTTTACCTAGTGAGCCAATTCCTGAGAATTTATCCTACAGAAAAAATATTTTAAAAAGCATCAAAATAAACATATGTTCAACGTGCTTGCAGCAGTCCCTGTACTTATTGCACAGTCCTGAGTAAAGTTTTCCTTACCCTACCATACTTTAACACAAGTCACTGAATGATTTTTTTTTCCATAACAGCAAAACCTCCTTACCATGACCTCTCGCGGCTGTCCATGAAACAATGCTACACCATGTGGGTGGTGTTTGTTTTTTGTTTTTGTTTCTGGCAGTACTGGCATTTTAACTTGGGACCTCACACTTGCTCAGCAGGCACTCTACCACTTAAATCACTCCTCCAACCCTTTTTAGTGTTGAATGTTTCTTTTCAGATAGGGTCTCACTTTTTGCCCAAACTGGTCTTGAACTTCAATCCTCCTGATGTCTACCACCCAAGTAGCTAGGATTACAGGTGTAAACCACCAGACCCTGGCTTGCTTTTGTTTTTTTGAGAGAGGATCTCCCTATATAGTTCATGATGGACTGGGAACTTGTGATTCTCCTGCCTCAGCTTCCCAAGTGCTGGAATTACAGATGTACATGACCACATCCAGCTTTACTTTATTGTTTTTATGTCTCAATCCTTGGTGTTTTTGGTTTTGTTGGTGTGGGTGTGGAGCTGGTTTGGTGGCACTGGGGTTTAACTCAGGGCCTCATGCTTGCTAGGGAGGCCCTCTTATGGCTTGATCTATTCTGCCAGAACTTTTTAGTGATGAGTCTTTTCAAGATAGGGTCTTATGAACTATTCCCCTGGGTCTGGGTTTGAACTTCAAATAGCTAGATTACAGGTGTGAGCCACGGCTCTCTATCTTCAATAGATCAGGATCCATGAGAGTAGGAACCACATCTGCCTATTGGCTTCTGTATTCTCAATTACCACCACAGTGCCTGAAACACAACAGCTATTCAGTAAACACACATTGATTTAAGGAAGGAGGAAAACCCATAAAACATGCCCAAAGCAAGGGAGAGGAAGAGAAAGAGGAGCATATTTGGTCATTTTTCACAGTTTTGGATGGAAAGTGAATAGACACCAGTTGTGTGTAATGTTGCAGTTAAAAATCTTCTTGGGACATATCCCGGCAAATCAGAAGATAACCTTTTTGTTTTGCTAAAGTCTGTTGACCTTAAAGACAGCTGGTTTGGGAGCTAAGTTTGGAGGAGAAGGCATGAGAACTTGAATTGCTGCATAGAGTAAGAACTTCCAGATTCCCAGAGCCATCCAGCAATCCAGGAAGAAGAGGAAGGAAGGATCAGAGGGCACGTGGAGCCGGCAAGATTGCAAGAGGCACGTGAGTTTCAGTCTTTCTTAGGTTATCAATTTCTATTTTAGTGCACTAAGGTCAGATGATGAGGTCTGTCTGTGAAACTGGTTCTGTGAAATTTATTATAGCTCCTTTGATAGCCAATTTAACTGTTCCTCTGGTGTTTAAAAGGAATGCATATTTTCTGTCGGGCATGGAGCTCAGTTATGTTTAATAGATCAAATTCATTACTTGTATTAACTAGATCTTCATTACTTACATTTTTTGCTCTCTTGATGTATAAGAGGAATGGTCTTGAAGTTGCACGGGCTTAAACCTATTTATTTAAAAATAAAGACTGAATTCCATTTTTTGAGACCAGGTCTCACTATACAGTTCAGGCTGGAACTGCCAAGTCTCCTGCCTCAGCCTCCAGAGTGCTGAGATTACAGCTCGGTGCCACAGATGCTGAGCACTAATTTAAACAATTAATTGATTTTTTTATTTTTGGTGGTACTGGGGTTTGAGCTCAGAGCTTTGTGCTTTCCAGGCAGGCGTTCTACTGCTCGAGCCACTACATCAATCCTTTTCTGTGTTGGATATTTTCGAGACATAGTCTCCTGAACTCTTTGCCTGGGGCTGGCTTCAAACCCGATCCTCCTGCTCTCTGCCTCCTGAGTAGCTAGGATTACAGGTGTGATTAATTAAAAGATTAATTTTTAAAAGTAAATAGTTTTCAAATTGTTGGAGATGGGAAAAACAATAAAACACAGACCAGAAAGCAAATGATAGAAAACAACAAGGTAGTATTCAAAAGCAATGTGAAATTATAAGAGAAGGCAAGACTAAATCTCTGTGTATAATAATAATTGAATGGGAGAAATTCATCAAAAGAAAGTACTTCCAGATATTGTTTTGAAAAAAATTGCAATGCTATCAATAAAAGATATGCCTAAAATGCAATTTCTTAAGGATCCTGAAGGGCAGGCAGAGTGGCTCAAGTGGTAGAGAACCTACCTAGTAAGCAAGAGGTCTTGAGTTCAAAACCTACTCCCACCACCCAAAAAAATTTTTTTTAATTAAAAACAAAAGGATCCTGAAGGTAAAAAGAAACAAAAATCTCAATGGGTTTTTTATTTATTAGCATATAACAGTTGTACAGGGGAGATACTTTGTGACATTTACATATGTGCTTACAATATATCTTAATTAGATCACCCCTCTCCATCATTCTCCCTCATTTCCCTTTTCCCTTTCGTTATTCTATTTTCACACACAAATACAAAATACATCCACCACATTCACCCTCCTTCATTCTCTGTTTATCCACCCACTCGTACCCACCTCAGACAGAAACTGTTTTACCTTTTTTGTCCTTCATCAATAAGTTTTAAACTAACTTGGCAAAAATATATTCAAAAGAGTAAATTTAGAGAGTAACAAATATTTGTCCAATGCTTAATAGGTATAGGCTTGTGTTACAAAACTGCAATAATTAAAACAGTGTTGAGGAAAGCCAGAAACAGACAAGTAGAATCAGCAGAAACAGAATAAAAACATCTGTAAATAAGAGATGGGTAATCTGCCTGTAATCCCAGAACCCAGGAGGTGCAAGCAGGAGGAATACAAGTTCAAGGCCAGCTTAGGCTACATAGTGAGAGTCTGTTTCAAAAAAAAAAAGCCAAAAAAAATCTATAGTCTTGCACATGCGTAAATAAGAATTTAATTGATGATAAAGATAGTATTTCATGCCAGCTGCCAGTGACTCATACCTGGAATCCTAGCTACTGGGGATGTGGGGATACGGAGGATCACAATTTGAGGCCAGCATGGGCAAAAAGTTCTCAAGACTCCATCTCCGCCAATACTTGGGCACAGGGTGAGTACCTGAGCTACATGTGAGGCTGAGATTGGGAAGATCATAGTACAGACCTGCCTGGCAAAAAAAGAGACCTTGAACTAGAGGTATGGCTCAAGTGGTAGAGCACCTGCTTTGCAAGCATGAAGCCCTAAGTTCAAATCCCAGTTCCCCCAACACACACACACACAAAAAGATCAAAACATGAGAGTTTGTGTGAAAAATAACCAGAGCAAAAAGAGCTAGAGGTGTGGCTCAAGTGATAGAGTCCCTGCCTAGTAAACACAAAGCCTGAGTTCAAAACCCAGTACTACCAAAACACAGTATTTCAAATAGGTAGGAAAAAACAACTTTACATTTGTAAAATAAAATAATAATAACAAACTAAATATAAAGTTATGTACCAACTCATAAAAAGGATATCAGACAGAATAAAGATTCAAACATTTAAAAATCCACTAAGGTAATAGGTCAAAATACAGAAGTCTACCTATGAAAGGTAGACTTCTACCTTGAGGTTCTGTTAACACTTAGTGATTTTTTTTTTTTTTTGTACTGGGGGTTGAACTCAGGGCCTTGTGCTTGCTAGGCAGGCACTCTCCCACTTGAGCCATTCTGTCAAATGACTTTGGTTATTTTTGAGATCGAATCTCACTGTATGCCCAGGCTGGACTGAACTGAAATCATCCTATCTGTGCTTCTCCAAGTAGCTGAGATGCCAGGCACAACACACACTGCTGCCCCCAACTATTGGTTGAAAAGGCATCTCATGAATTTTTTGCCTGGACTGACCTTGAACCATCATCCTCCTGATCTCAGCCTCCCAAGTAGCTAAGATTACAAGTGTAAACCACCAGGTCCAGCTGTTTAGTGAATTTGAATAAGGAGCTACAAGTGAAATACAAAGGACAACTTAGCATACAAAAAAAATGTTTCACATATTAGTTTAAAATTGTAAATTAATATACCAAGGATGTGGGGGCAGCAGGGGAGATCACCCTGGGCACGAGTACAATATAGCACAACCTTTTTAGAAGTCAATTGAGCAGCATCTATCAACCAAGTAGGCCCGGCTAGTCATGGGGGAGAAGCAGAAGGACTGTGGTATGAGGCCAGCCAGGAAAAGTTAGCTTGAGACCCTGTCTGAAAAACAAACAAAAAGCAAAAGGACTGGCAGAGTGGTTCAAGTGGTGGAGCATTTGCCTAGCAAGTTTGAACTGAGTTCAAACCCTCAGTACTGAGGGGAAAAAAAAATCTAAACTGGATATTCCTTTAATCTGGCAATTCCATTTCTAGGAATTTACCCTTTTTTTTTTCTTTTTTTTTGGTTTTGGTTTTTTGGTGTTAGTGGGGTTTGAACTCACACTTGCTAGGCAGGTGCTCTACCACTTGTGCCACTCCACCAGCCAAATTTACCCCATGGAAATATTCACACAAGTGTGCAAAGAACCTTGAGTAAGGATGCTGATTTCTGCATGATTTAATACAGCAAAACACCTGAGGCAGACCCAAAATAACCACAAACAGAGAGAAGAAGAATGGCTCCTCAGAGAAAAGACCACGCGCCTGCAGAGGAGTTGTTTCTTTAGCTTCTCAGCCTCCCACCAGCCTCCCACTCCTCCCCAGAGACGGCTGGTCCAAAGGACACCAAAAGCACTGTGACCTTTGGGCAAGTTATGGCCTCAGAGTGTCAAGGGTTCTCTGTGTTGCTACATTTCATCTGTAGTGATTCAGTTTTCTTTTGAGAAAAATTAAGGGCTTTAAACCTTAGGTTCTTTTTACAAGACAAATAGTAAAGATATAATCAATATCGTCTTTTAAAATGAAAATGTTTAAAACAAGAAACTCTATGTATTTTAAATTGTGGGGATGGACAGAGAGAAGCGAGTTGGTGAACAGTCCCCTTTCATTCATTTCATTTAAGGTGGGACAGACAGACACATCCTCTTTCATGCAATTCCGTATAAGAAGGAGCTGTCATGGAGGAGACATATTAAATAAAAACCACAAAATACAACACCGTGAATGGAGTGCATAGGATGAAGGGAGCACGTGCTGTAGGTGACTTGGTTTCCACTGGGAGGTGGGGAAGGTTTCCCTAGGAGATTATATTAGGCAAGATAAAATGATGAGAAGCTGAGAGGAGTCTATCCCCTCAGGATTTTTGTGAAGAGGGGAAGGCTTGTGCAAAGGCCAGAGACAAGGTAAAGCTGGGAACATGTATGACATGAAGAACAGGCTAGTGCAGCCTGAGCAGAAAGGAGAACAGCAGGAGAAAATGCACAAGCCATGCCCCCAGGCCCTTGTGGGCTACTTTGAGGATTTAATCTTTCCTTCTTTCCTTCCTTCCTTCCTTCCTTCCTTCCTTCTTTCTTTCTCTTTCTTTCTTCTCTCTCTCTCCGCCTTCCTTCCTTCCTTCCCTCCTTCCCGTCCTTCCTTTCTTTCCTCCCTTTCCTTCTTTCCTTCCTTCCTTCCTTTGGCAGTACTGGCGTTTTAATTCAGGACTCAATGCTCACTAGGTAGACACTCTACCACTTGAACTACACTCCCCAGATCTTTTTTTTTTTTTTGGCTTTATTTTTCAGGTAGCATTTTGCCCAGGCTGACCTGGGCAATCTTCCTACATATGGCCTTCTTCATAGCTGGAATAACAGGTGCATACCCTAAGCCCTGCTTGTTTTGTTGATTGAAATGGGGGTCTCACTAATTTATTACTCAGATTGGTCTTGAATTATGATCCTCCTGCTCTCCAAGTCCCTGAGTAGCTAGAATTACATACATAGATAAACTATTGCACCTGGCTTTTAAAAATACATTTTAGCATATGTTAATTGTACAAAAGGGTTTCATTGTGATATTTCCATATATGCCTATAATATGCTTATGCTCCCTTCCTCCCTTTAAAAAAATTTTAATGGGTTCATTATTCTATTTATATACATGCATATAAAGAGTATTTAGATCGTATTCACCCTCTCCTTTCACCCTCCCCAGTCCTGCTGGTTCCCACCCTGGATTTGGGATTTTCTACTAAGAGTGATTCAAAATGATTTAAGGATTAAAATTTAGACCTGGCAGTCTCTGCAGCTTTGCTTTGGGTAATGGCTTAGGTATGTTCTGGTCCAAGCAGTTGCCCACAGGAACTTGGCAAGAGAGGCAGGAAGCAGCCAAAGAACTCTAGGCCAATCTCCTCTTGAAATGGAGACCCTATGGGAACTCCACTGGCTAAGCACAAACTGCCAGTCCAGACAGATGAGTCCACGCACTGGAGGTACACTGGTGAGCATGGTGGTATTTGTGGATGGGGATGGTTGTGCAGCCATTTGGTAAATTTTTGTGAAGCTGTCAGTCTTTCTGGGACAGGGCAGAATACAAGGAGACTAACTTTAGAAGACTGACCTGAGATCAGCATTGCAGGAGGCGAGGAGTCCAGTAGAGGGAGCTGTCCCTGGTCTCATTTCTCCAGGGACGAGAGGGGACAAAGTAGCAGGGCTTGACCTTGGAGTGCTTGGAACATTCTAACATAGACCTTGAAGATTTTTTTCCTATGCATCGTAATACACCCTAAAACTTCAGGTAAATCTGGTAAAATCCCACCTGTACTGAAATAAATACTCAAACAGGTGTGTGTTCATGACCTAGACAGAGTAGCTTCCCCTGCTCCTGCACTGCTTAAGACCACCACAACATCTACTTACAACATCTTTTAGGACTGGGGGGTGAGGGTGGGAGCAGGGTGGTGGTGGTTCTGGAAATCCAGAAGGTAATGCATCATTATATGGTGAAGTCCAGAATTCAGCCAGGTATGGGCATAGAAGATTCCCACCCCCTAAATAATCTAGAAAGGCCAGAAAGCTGACAGAGGGAACACATCTGTCTGGTAACATGGGCAGGGGCTTTTCAGCCAGAAGATATGTAAGTGAGCCAGAAGATATGTAAGTGACACAGGATGAAATAATCAGGCAGCCTCAGAAGTAACCCCTCTGCCCACTTTAGGACCTCTCAAAAAGCAGATAATTATATAATCCATGCTGGCAAGGATGAAGCCACATCCATTCAAACATGTCCTCAGATGGAGATGCAAATGCGGCTGCAGAATCTCCAATACCCAGGCAACAGTAGGAGCACAAACCTGCAGGAACCAGGCAGGTACGACAGAGAATTAAGTGGTTCCCTGGACACAGCAAAGGGTGATGGGCATCACTGCCAAGTTCCAGGCAATTAGAACTATCACGTTGGTGTGAAAGAGCTGTGCTGCCTAACTTTCCAGAAAAACAACAACAATACCACAAATCCAGATTTTATTGTGAAAATTATATACATATGTTTGCAACTAATTTGAAAATTATAAGATATATTGAAGTTGGGATGCAGATGATGGTAGACTACTTGCCTATATATACACAAGCATACACAAGGCCCTGGGTTAGATCCCCAGCACAGCACAGAAAACATAGAATAGAATAGAGTAGAATAGAATAGAATAGAATAGAATAAAAAATAAAGGATGTAAATGAAATATAAATCAAATGGGTTTGTTTATTTGTTTGTTTTGGGTGGGACTAAGGCTTGGACTCAGGGCTTCCTACTTGCAAAGGAGGCACTGTATTGCTTAAGTCACACCTCCAGTTCATTTTGCTCATTTTATTTTTGAAGATGAGGATCTCTCAAACTATTTTCCCAGGCTGGCCTCAAACTACCATCCTCCTGACCTCAGCCTCCCAATAACTAGGATTTACAGAAATGAGCCACCAGCACCTGTGAATCAAACATGTTTGAAGTTGGGTATTATATTAGTTTTCTATTGTTTTTTAATGGTACTGAGGTTTGAACTCAGGGCCTCACTCTTGCTAGGCAGGTGCTCTACCATTTGAGTCATTCCCCCAGTCCTCCCTTCTTTTGCTTTTGTTATTTTTCAGGTAGGGTCTTGAATTTTTGTTCAGGGCTGGCCTCAGACAGTGATCCTCCTACCTATGCCTGGCTTTTTGTTGAAATGCAGTTTTGCTAATCTCTCTCTTCCCTATCTCCATCTCCTGAGTGGCTGGCATTACAAGCATTAGCCACTGCATCTGACCCTTCTATTATTAATATAAAAGCTTATCTCTCACTTGGTGGCTTAAAACAGCACAAATCTATTCTCTTCCTGTTCTGAAATCACTTTCACTGGACTAAGTCTGAAATCACTTTCAAGGTGGCAGCAGGGCTGGTTCCTTCTAGAGCCTCCCAGGAGAATCTGTTTCTTTGACTTTTCTAGATTAAGAAGGCCTTTACATTCCTTGGTTTACAACCTGTTCCTCCAGCTCCTGGCTTTCATCTTCCTGTCTCTTATTTTCACAGTCAAATCTCCTTCTGCCTCCAAGGGCACTTGCCATTACATTTCGGGATAATAATAATCTCCCCATCTCACTTAGCTATACCTGCAAAGTCCCTTTTGCCAATTAGGATTACACTTACAGTTTCAGAGACTGTGATCTGACTATCTTTGGAGGCCATTATCCAGTCTACCAATGGTACAGAGTTGGACCTAGCTCTCAGATTTCAACCTGTAGCTAAAGGTACTGTCATGATGACCAGGATTCACATGGACTCTCTGATAGAGCTATGGATAATTTGAGCATTTCAAAGAAAGAAAACACCATCTTTGCTAATAGGGTACTGTTGGGAGCAGGAATGAATGGCAGATTTTTCCCCCTCAACTAGAATAATAAACTCAAAACATCCCAATGCTGTGTGCCTTTGCCTGTGGTCCTTTTTTTTAAACAGCTGTATTGAGGTTTAATGCATATAACATAAACTGAATCCACTGTAAGTATACAATTTGGTTTTTTTTTACTAATGGTATATCACTGGGCAGCTATCTCAACTATCCAGATTTAGAATCCCCAAAATAATTCCCTTTCACTCATTTGCAGTCAATTCCCACCCTAAGACCCAGCCCAAACAACCACCGGTGGGCTTTCTTTCTGGAGAGATTTATCTTTTCTGTCCACTTCATAGAAATTGAGTCATATGATAATATACAGCATTTTTTGTTTTGTTTAAAGCAGAGCCTTGTTAAATAGTCCTGGCCGGTCTGGAACTCACTATGTAGCCTGGGCCAGCTTTGAACTTGAGATCTTCTTGTGTCGGCTTCCTGAGTGCTGGAATTACAAGTGTGCATTATACTGGCTAGTATAATGTTTTTGAGGTTCATCTATGTCAGAGTGTATATGAGTAGTCATTTATTTTTATTTAGTTAGTTTTGTGGTATTAGGATTAAACCCAGTGCTTCTCACAAGATAGGCAAGTGCTCTACCACTGAGCTACCCCCCAGCTCAGTCATTCCTTTTCATTGCTGAGAACTGTCCCACTGTGTAACTATACCACATTTTGTTATTCACTAGCGTGTGGATGGACATTTGGATTGTTTCTTCTTTGGGGCTAGTATGAGTAACGCTGCTATGAATATTTATGTACTAATGTTCTGTGGACATATATTTTCATTTCTCTTGAGTGAGTACCTAGAAATGGAATTGTTTGGTCAGATATTAAGTTTGTTTTTAACTTTTTTTTTTTTTACAGTGCTGGGGATCAAACCCAGAGCTGTGCATCTACTAAGCAAGTGCTCTACCACTGAGCCTTTCTAGCCCTTTTCATTCTATTTTGAGACAGGGTCTCCCTAAATTGCTCAAGCTGGCCATGACCTTGTGACCTTGCCCCAGCCTTCCTAGTAGCTAGGACTATAGACACGTACCACCACACCAGGTCTATTTTAACTTTTTAAGAAACTGTTGCAGTATTCTCTAAAGTGACAGTGCCACTTTAAGTTGTCATCAGGAAGTATGAGGGATCTGATTTGTCCACATCCTGGCCAACTCTGCATTAAATATCTTTTCCCATTGTGTTGCCTTAGCACTTTTGCCAAAAATTAGTTGACCTTATATGTGAGTGTTAGTTTCTGAACCATGAGGAAGGTAAGAGACAAAACCAGAAACTGGGACATTCCACAGAACAACTGATCCAGTTTCTTCAACATGTCACTGTCACAAGAAGGAGGAGGAGGAGGAGAAATGGAAAAAAGAAAAGATTGCTCCAATTAAGAAAATTATGACAGAGTGGCTCAAGTGGTAGAGCATCTGCCTAGCAAGCAATGAGGACCTGAGTTCAAACTCCAGTACTGCCAAAACTGAAAAACATAACAGACATAAAATTACTAAGTGTCATATGTGGGTCCTAATACTTATGAAAGGACACTTATGAAAGGATATTTTTTGAGACAGTTGGGGAGACTTGAATATGGCCTAGTGCCAGAGAATACCAAGGAATTATTGTTAATTTTGGTAACTATAATAATGGCAGTATGTCTATGTAAGAAAATGTCTATACATTTGAAGGATGTACTAAGCCTAGTTTTCATTTCAAAATAATTCAGCCGGCTAGGCTCAGTAGCTCACCCCTATAATCCCAGCTACTCTGGAGGTGGAGATCAGGAGGATCAAGATTCAAGGTCAACCCAGGCAAAAAGTTAGTGAGACCCTCCCATCTCAACCAATAAGCTGGGCATGGTGGTATCTACCTGCCATCCCAGCCACACAAGAGGCCTTGGGCAGGAGGATCACAGTCAGAGGCCAACTGGGGCAAAAAAATGAGATCTATCTGAAAAACAATGTAGGGCAAAAATGGCTGGGGATGCAGCTCAAGTGGTAGAGCTCCTGCCTACCAAACACAAGGCCCTGAGTTCCAATCCCAATACAGCCAAACAACACAACAATAAAAACCACAGCAAACAACACACACACACACAAAAGATGAAGCAAATTTGACATTTTCAAAACTGTTGAGTCTGGGCAACAGGTATATGGGAATTCATTAAAGTGTTTGTTTTGGTTTGGATCTGATGTTCCCAAGGCTCATGTGTTTAAGGTTTGATCCCCAGTGCAGCAAAGTTCAGAGGTAGGATTTGGGGTTGTGATTGGATCATGAGGGTTCTGGCTGGTGAGTTCATAATTTGTTGGGTTATTGGGAGATGATGAAAACTTAGAAGGTGGGACCTAGTTGGAGAAAATGAATCCTTGGGGGGCGGGGGTGGAGTACACTTGGGAACTGTATCTTGTCCCAGCCCCTTCTCTGTCCCTGTTTCTGCTTCCTGGCCACTACTAGGCAAGCAGGTTTCTCTCCACGGTGACGATCTGCCTCACCACAGCCCAGAAGCAACGGAGCCAAATGACTATGAACTGAAACCTCTGAAACTATGAGCCAGTTGGTAAGTGTAAGAGTAAGTGTGAGGCCCTGAGTTCAAACCCAATACTACCACCAAAAAGAAAAAAAAGTTTATTTTAGGCTGAGGTGTGGCTCTAGTTGTAGAGCACTTGCCTAGCAAGCACAAGGTCCTGAGTTCAAACCCTGATAGTACCAAAAAGAAATTGAAACAGTGATTTTTCTCAGGCATTTTGTCACAGCAATGAAAAGCTAACATATTGTTCTCCTCATTTTGGGGGTGTATTTGAAAATTTCCATAATTAATTATTGTTAAATTTCTTGAGAAAGTTTTTACACTAGAGTTTATTAACATTTGCAGTCTCCCAGGCCTTACCATTATAGAAAGCATTATGAATTTCATTTGAACAATTTTATGCTGTCTCTTATTCATTTCTTACCATTATCATTAATACCATAGAAAACTGTAAGATTCTCAACCTGTGACTTCTTTGAGATGCTTGCAATAATATTGTAAAGTAGATACTGCTTGTGAAAAGCACTGCATGTTGACTTCTTATACATGAAGGCTAGTAAAACATTCCACTTAAATATTCTTCTTTTAACATTCTAGTATAAGACTTGTTTCTGAAAACATTAATCTTTTTGCTGCCAACTTTCCAGCTGAACTAGGAAAATAATGTATGCCTACTCTCAATATAAATGCCCATTGTAAATATATGCCCATGGTAAAGTTTTTATGACATATGCAAATTCAGAAGGAAAAGAAATCACAGTTAATCGGAATGCCTAGATATAGCAATGAATATTACTGTAATATATCTCCTTTTATTCATGTAAGTATGTGGTCATATTAAATACTGAATAAATACAAAAAAAATGGTCATAACCTATGTGTAAGACATAAGAAACAAAAGCAAAGCAAATCAGTGGATCTGCCACCCTGTTGGTAACCAGAGCTTGTGAAATCCCTGCTGGCCCTCTCAGATCTCAGCCCCTTGACCACCAACACCATTAAGGTGTTTGAATTTTATGTTTTCATTTTTTGACTTTCTTTATAGTTTTACACAAATGCAGTAGATAATTTCATGTGTCTCAAGCTGGTACCATTCATAAACAATGTATTACTGTTTTTAGATTGCATTTTGTTAGTTTGTTTGCTTTTATTTATGCTCAATTTATTCCTCTGGGTCATAAGATTTTGCTTCTTCAGTTTCTTCTGGGATGTCTTTTTCTTCTGGTTTATGAATCTGTTCCTTTTCAGTGAGGACCATCTCAATGGGGGAGGGGGAGCTCACGTATGGATGAATCCAACCATGAGTTCTTTAAATGTTTTGGGTGCTTTGCTCACCGTGGAATTGTTCAACAACCAGAGAATCTACATCTAAACTCTTAAGTACACCATTACCCTTTGCATTTTAAAGAATGTGCACCAAAAATGTATCACTCTTTTGGGGCCACTGACTCTGTATCCATCCCCACTGTTTGGCCCGGTTTGGCCTGGGCACAGTTAGTCACTTTACCATTGTAATGCTGGAATGGCACACATTGCTTCTGTCAAGTGACACCTTTTGGATGCTTGGTGGCTTTTCAGATATGCATATGCTTGCTGGCCTGGGCAGTTGATCAGGCATTGAGTGAAGACAAGCATTTGCATGACTTCATGAGGTTTTCTAGGTCAGGAGAGCAATGAGCCATTTTTACAGGGCACCTCAGGCCATTTACAGAAAGAATATTTTTGGTTTTTTGAGACTGGGTCTTGCTATGCAGCCCAGGGTATCCTTGAGCTCACTATGTAGTCAAGGCTAGCCTCGAGCTGGTGCTTCTCCTTCCTCAGCCTCCTGAGTGCTGGGATTACAAGTGTCAACAATCACACTGAGCCAGTTTGGACTTTTTCACAAATTGTACTGCATGTGTTATTCAGTGGTTTCCTTTTTTCACAGTCATGAGATTCGCTTGTGTTGATTTGCACAGCCATGTTGCATTCATTTTTCACTGCTCTGTTGTGTCTATGACCATATTCTTATCTATTTTGCTTATCTAGTCACTTTTCAATGTATCACACTTTCATTTCTATGCATAATTTATCTAGTGATCCTTCAGTATCTGCAAGGGATTGACTCCAGGACTTCCACAGATAACCAAATCCAAGATGTTTAAGTCCCTTATATAAAATGGCATGATATTTGCATACAGCCTACACTTATTTGCCTGTGTACTAGATTACTTAAAATATCTAATACAATGTAAATTCTGTTAGACAGTTGTTATGCTGTACTATTTAGGGAATAATGACAAAAAGGTCTATACATGTTTAACACAGATGCAGTTTTTTTCAGAATATTTTTGATTCCCAGTTGGTTGAATCTGCAGATATTGACCCTACTGACACAGTGTACCAAATGTATATAACAGAGATAAAAGTATGTATATAATTGATATCTTGATTTTTTTTGTCAGTCCTGGGATTTGAATTCAGGGCCTTAAGCTTGCAAGGTAGGTGCTCTACTACTTGAGCCACTCTACCAGTCTGATATCTTGATTTCTTTTTTATTTTTATTTTCTTCTTTAGCTATCTTGATTTCTTAAACTAAAATTATTTAAGAAAATTTTGTACATTATTTTTAAAACTTTGTAAAAATACATGTAAAGGACTTCATATTTATTTTATGTACATATAATACTTCACTTAATGATAGAATTTCATTTTCCTTCAGGCTTTTATTAGGAAACAATACAACAATAATAAAAGCACTTCATTTGGTACATTGAACCACTGATTAGACACAGCTGAAAAGAGACACAGCAAAGAAAGGGCAGAAGAAATTGCCTACAATGCAGCAAAGAGAGAGAAGGGACCGAACACATAAGAGGGCTGTCTTTGTTTATTTGTGTTTTACTTTATTTTGAAGACTGGAGTTTGAACTCAGGGCTTCACAGTTGCAAATCAGGCACTCCACTGCTTCAACCACACCTCCAGTCCATTTTGCTCTGGTTATTTTGGAGATGGGGTCTCGAGAACTATTTGCCTGGGCTGGCCTCAAACTGTATTCCTCCCAATCTTAGCCTCCCAAGGATTTACAGGCATGAGTCACCTGCATCTGGCCACATAAGAGAATGAAAATTAAGCCATTTGTCTAGCTGAAACCCAAGAAAGGGTTATGGGAAGAGTGTAGAAGAGCAATGAATGAAGTGATGAAGGAAGAGTGTACAGAACAGATGAAACACATACAAGAAGCACAACACACTATCAGGATAAATAAAAAAGAATGCACCAACAGACTGTCAGAAGGAAATATCTTGCAGCTCAGTCCTTTGAAGAAATGGCAACCCAGCAGCAATAAGTACCCTTAGTAACCAATTTTGCTCAATAAATACCATTTGTTCTTCAGTACTGGGGAATGAGCTCAGGCCTGCAAGCTTGCTAAGCGAGAGTACTATAACTTGAGCTGCGCCCAGTCTTTTTGCTTTTTTAGTGTATTTTTCATATAGGGTTTCAAGCTTTTCCCTGAGCTGGCCTCTGACTATGAGTAACTGGTATTACAGACCTGTGCCAATATGCCTGGCCCCTGTTTTTTTTAAGACAGGATCTCACTATGTAGCCCAGGCTGGCTTCAACTCTCAATCCTCCTGCCTCTGTGTCCTGAGTGCTGTGATTACTGGTTGCACCACCATGCCAGCTTTCTAAATAACATTTCTTCTTTTGGCGGGACTGAGTTTGAAATCAGAGCTTTGCACTTGCAAAGCAGGTGCTCTACCACTTGAGCAACACCTCCTACACATTTTGCTCTGGTTATTTTCGTTGTTTGTTTGTTTGCTTTGGGTGGTACTGGGGTTTGAACTCAGGGCCTCATGCTTGCTAGGCAAGTACTTTACCACTTGAGCTACCACTTGGTTATTTTGGAGATGGGGTCTCAAACTATTTGCCCAGGCTGGCCCCAAACTGTGATTCCCTGGATCTCAGCTTCCCAAGTAGCTAGAATTATAGGCCTAAGCCACTGGCACCCAGCATAGAGACTATTTCTTAAAGGAACCAAGGTTCCCTGGAGAAATAGCTGGTGCCAGTTTTGGGGCTGAAAATGTCCAGAATGAGTGTGGGAGATTTCATGAGCCATAAAAGAAGGAAGTTGTCAACTGCTGTGAAGGTCACACTAAAAACTTAAAGGGACATTAGCTAAAGATGAAGTAATTTTAGTATCAAAACATGCCAAGTGAGCCTCATTCCAAGTGACCCTGTTGATCAGTGTCCAAAATTGGTCAAAGTGGCTAAAGTGAGACACAGGTCCTGCTTCCATCACAGTAAATGTATTGCAATGGTGTAATAAAACTTGAAACAGAGAGAGAGAGAGAGAGAGAGAGAGAGAGAGAGAGAGAGAGAGAAGGAGGGAAGGAGGAAAAGAAATATGCCAAATGGGGCCTCCTGGTGCTTACCACAGGCTGTGTTCTCACACTGACTGTATAGAAAGAGGAGGCAAAGTAAACCTACCCCATTCACACCTTAGCCCAGGCCCTGTACCTGGTCTGTATTGTGACTTGGGAAACACAGGGGGGACAAAATGCCTGGTGGGTTGGGGACTTTTCCTAGCAAGTGCAAGATCCTGAGTTCCATCCCCAGCACTGATGGAAAAAAATGCTGGGTATGGTGGTCTACATCTGTAATCCCTGAACTCAGGAGGCAGAGGCACAAGGATCACAAGTTTGAGGCCAACTTAAGTAACATAGTGAATACAAGGCCAACGTGGACTACGTAGCAAGACCCTGTCTCAAATAATAATAATAATAATAATAATAATATATTATTGAAGCACATGACATTTATAAAATTACATAATTTTATAATATCGTATACTTTATCAATTTATCTGACAGAGTATCAGCAGCATTTCATTTCAGTAGTTAATTAAGAAAGGCTTTTTTTTGTTGTGGTTCTGGGATTTGAACTCTGGGTTTCCAGTTTACAAGGCAGGTACTCTCACACTTGAGCCCCATCTCTAGAACAAGAAAGGTTTCTTTTCTTTTCTTTTTTTTGGTTGGACTGCGGTTTGAAATCAGAGCCACTCCACCACAAAGTGGTTTCTAATAAATAGATGGATTCCATTTAGTAGTTGAATAAAGAAGGATAAAATTTGAGGGGAATCACAATTTCACAATCCCTAAGTAAGTAACGGATGAATTTAACATCAAAGTGCAACAACAGCAAACACAAGGAACTTCCCAGAGTGATGATATGGGAAGTGCATAGTGCCACCTAAAACCTAAACTATCTTTTTGCAAAATGAACAAAAAGTGGGGTGCAGGTGGCTCACACCTATAATCCTAGCTACTCAGGAGGCAGAGATCAGGAGGATCAAGATTCGAAGCCGGCCTGGGGAAATAGTTCATGAGACCCTATCTCAAAAAACCCATCACAAAAAAAGGGCTGGAGGAGTGGTTCAAGATGTAGGCCCTGAGTTTAGGTCCCAGTACCACAAAAACAGCACCCTGCATTTAGGTAAGGCTCTCGATACAGCTACCAATGTATGGGAAATACAGGGGCTAGAGGAGCAAGCATGAGGAAGCAGTCAGCCAAATTCTGATTGTGGGAGAAATGACCTGTCTTTATCAACAAACAAATAGCATAAGTAAGAGGATGAGGTGGGACCATGGTGCATGAAAAGAGACTTAAAAGACCAACTCCACTTGTGGACTTTGGATGCTGAATCAAAGCAACTGTAAAAAGGCATTCTCTCTCTTTTTTTTTCTTAAACTATCAGAGAAATCTGAACATGCATAAGGAACTCAATGATGTTAAGAAATTAGCATAAAAATAAAATAAAACAAAAGATCTTTATCTACATGAGGTACACCCTGATCCATATGTATCTGGAATTTGCTTTAAATACTCTGGCAAAAGAAAAATGGCTGTGTGTGTGTGTGTGTTTGTGTGTGTGTGTGTGTGTGCACGTGCGTGCCTGTGAGGGGAGGGCAGATTAGAGAAACACTTGATAAAATAATGATTACTATTGAAGCTGGGGTTGGAAATGTAGAAGTTCATTACATTCCTCTACTTTGGAGTATATTTGAAATTTTGCATAAAAAGATTTTTAAAAACAATCAGAAAGCAAAGTCAAGTCACCTACAAAGAAACGACTATTGAACTGACAGTTTCTCAACTGCAAGAGTAAGCAGAATGGAATTGAATAATATACTCAAAGGATGAAGAGAAAGTAACTATCATGCTAGAATTACATATTCAGCAAAAAACAACTTTAAGGAATAAGGTGGATTAGGGACATATCCAGATAAACAAAAACTGAGCTTAGCATTAATAAACCTGCAATAAAAACTGCTAAGGAAAGTTCTAGGAGGGAAGTCAGGGATTCAAGAAGAAATAGTGAACACAGAAGTTGGTAAACATGTAAGCAAACAAATGTTGCCTGCATTAAATCATTATATCATTTGAACTTCATGTTTTTATATTTATTTATTTATTTTGTGGTACTGAGGTTTGAACTCAGGGCCTACACCTTGAGCCACTCCACCAGCCGTTTTTTTTTTTTTTTTTCTTTTGTGGTAAGTTTTTTTCAAGATAGGGTCTCAAGAACTATTTGCCTGTGCTGGCTTTGAACCAAGAGTCTCCTGATCCCTGCCTCCTGAGGAGCTAGGATTATGGGCGTGAGCCACCAGTGCCCAGCTTGACCTTTATGGTTTTAAATCACTTATTACTAGTATACAGAAGTGTTGATTTTCAAATGTTGTTTGTGTTTGGCCTCTTAATTCTCTTGTTAGCTGTAAGAGTTTTTAGGTTAACTCTCTTTTTTGTTATTAAACACAATAACAACACCTGAAAATAATATTTTGGTTTCTTCCTTTCCAAAACGTATACTTTCTTTTTTTTTTTTTTTTTAGTGGGACTGGGGTTTGAACTCAAGGCTTTGCACTTGCAGAGTAGGCATTCTACAATTTGAGCCACACCTCCAGTACATTTTGTTTTGGATATTTTGGAGATGGGTACCTCAAACTATTTGCCCAGGCTGGCCTAGAACCTCAATCCTCCCAATCTCAGCCTCCCAAATAGC
Source organism: Castor canadensis (assembly GCF_047511655.1). Lineage (NCBI taxonomy): Eukaryota > Metazoa > Chordata > Mammalia > Rodentia > Castoridae > Castor > Castor canadensis. Next base: position 63,310,651 of record NC_133397.1, read on the forward strand.
TAGGATTACAGGCATGAGCTTCTGGTGCCTGGCTTCATTCACTTTTAAACTCCCTCAGCCCCTACATCTACCAGGCTCGCTCATGGTTATCCCACATCTCTGTTCCCTATGTACACCCCAGTTCCTTAGACATTGATGCTTCCAGGCTTCTGCCTTTGGTTGCCTTTCTCATCAAACCCAGACAAACTCTGTGACTTCCTGAGGGATTTGCAATAAAGCATATACAATGCGGATCCCAAATCTGCATGTTTAACCTTGACCTTATCCCAGAGATCCAGACAGTACCACCTTAGACAGATATCTCTTAGGACCTCTCATTCCAGAGGTTCAAAACTCACTCACTTTCCCTGACTGCCACCACACTGTTCCTGTCTTGTTTGTGTTCTTGTCTGTTTTGGATTACATCCAGGTGACAAGTCAGCTCACCTGGCCCTCACACTTGCTTCCCGTATTCAGTGGCTTCTCAGAACCTCCCCATCATATCTTAACTCCTAACTCCTGAGTCTGGGCCCAAGATCCCTGCCTTTGTGCAGCACGTTGGGCCTTCCTAGATCTTGCACACAAGCCTCCTGACTGGTCTCCCTCAGGCTTGCCATCTTCTCTGGATCTAGCTGAGCTAAGGGCGCCCTCTGCTGTTAATTTACTAAACTACAATTCCTTCAGAGGCTACAATACCAGGGTTGCCAAATGAAACATGTTTTTTTTTTTGGGTGGGTGGGGGGAGGTTGTATTTTTGGTGGTACTGGGCTTTGAACTCAGGGCCTCACACTTGCTAAGCAGGCCCTTTACCACTTGAGCCACTCCACCAGCCCTTTTTGTGCTGGATATTTTCGAGATAGGGTCTCTCAAACTATTTTCCCCAGTTGGTCTCCAAATGCAATCCTCCTGAACTCTGCCGCCCTAGTAGCTAGGATTACAGGAGTGAGCTACTGGCACCCAGCCTGAAACAGGGTTTTGATTTGGGTCTCTCCAAAGAATAAAATTGCTTAGCATCTATCAGCAAGGAGACCTCCTTTCCTTTTCATTCGGCTCAGCCCAGTAGAGCCAGTGTGAGGCCTTGCCTTTTCAGGGTTCAGGAAGAGGTGCCTTGGGCTGGGACTGGGACTCAAATGCTAGAGCACATGCCTAGCCAGTGCAAGACCTTGAGTTCAAACCCCAGTGCATCAATTTTAAAAAGAGAAAAGAAAAAAAAAAAGAAAGAAAGAAGTGCTTCTTTTGATGAAGCCCTGAGGACAGGTCCAGTATGAAGCACCCTCCCAGAGCCCATCAGGGTGGCTCACACTATAATCCCAGCTACTCCACAGGTGGAGATTTGGAGTCAGAGATCAGGAGGCTCTCATTTTGAGGCCAGCCAAAACAAACAAAAAGAAGTTCATTATACTCCCATCTCAACAAGTAAAAACTGGGCACAGAGGCATGCACCTGTCATCTCAGCTCTGCTTGAACAGTAAACAGGATCACATCCAAGTCAGCAGGGGCATCAAAGCAAAGCCCTCCTGGAAAAATAAGCAAAAAGGACCAGGGATATGTTCCAAATGGTAGAGCGCCTACCTAGTAAACATGAGGCCCTGAGTGCAAACCCCAGTAAAACAAATGAATAAATTAATTAATAAAATGGCATTCTTCCTCCTAGATGAGAGAGAAAGGACACAACAGCCCTGTGCCAGGTCCCACAACTTGACATCTTGAAACAGGGTGAATTTCATTCCCCCACATTAACTCCTCCATATTAATGGGGTCCTGGGTGTGAACTCAAGTTCTTCTATCCCTGAGATGGCCCACAGTGTAATGGAGGAAACAACAGGCATGAAGATGGTGGAAGGAGATCACCTGGTTTTAGTGTCATTCAGAAGACAGAGTCACCTGGACTTGGCAGTTGAATAAAGTCATTTAATAAATATTTACTGAATGCTCCTGAGTACCAGGGCACTGTGTGGATTCTGAGCAGGAATTCCTCCCATGTTGCAGGCATGAGGATCTGAAACAGGAAGAAGATTGGGAGGCTGGGGTTGGAGCCGATGGTCCTGCCTGGGACAAGCTGAGTATGCAGTGTCTTTGAGATATCCACATGCGAAGCACATTAGGTGGCTGCTATATAGGTTGGCACTGGGGAGGGACAGCAGGGAGTGATGGTACTTATTGGTAACTGAAGCCACGAGGGCAGGCGAGTGCTCCAAAGGGGAGATGTGGAGTGAGGAAAGAGAAGAGGACCTAGAAGAACAAAGGCCCAAGATTACTGGCTTTAAAGCAGGGTACAGGGGAAGGAGAGCCTGTGAAAGAGCCCTCAAAGGAGCATTCAGATAGGCAGAAAGGAAGTGTGTGGACCTGGAAACCCACAGTGCTTCTGGAAGGAGGAAGAGGCAACAAGGGGAAGTCCTGGAGTAATAAGGGGCCTGAGAAGTGTCTGTTGAACTTAGTCACAAGGAGACTGGCAAGAACACTTGTGGAGTGGATACAGCAGAAAGCAGATTACAGTATTTAGGAAAAGTGGGTGGAGTGTCTAGGGGTGAGGCAGAGGCATTCTTGGGGAGAGAGGGATGGTTTTAATGGGAGAGAGCAGAGGGGTCAACTTCTCATGGGGAAGGATCAGGAAAGGGAGGGCAAAGATAAAGGACAATAGGGTAAGACCAAGTAGATTCTATGACGTGACCCCAAACAATTTGACTAAAAGTAATCCAGTGTGAGATATGGTGGAATTACTTAAATGTCTAATAGGGGATTGATTAGGTAATATAAGTATCTATCAGTATGAGATTTATTATAAAATAATTGACCAGTAGGTTACAAATTAGAACAAACATAACATATATATATAAATATATATATTTGAATGTATGCAAATTATGTGTGTGTGTGTGTGTGTGTGTGTGTGTGTGTGTTTTGGTTTTTGAGACAGGATCTCAGTGTGTAGCCCAGGCTGTCCTCAAATTCAGGATCCTTCTGCCTCAGCCTTTCAAGCACTGGGATTGCAAGTGTGCACCATCACACCTGGTCCAAATTGTTTTTGTGTTACTGGGGTCTGAACTCAAGCCACATGCTGGCTAAGCAGGCATTCTACAACTTGAGCCATGCCCCCAGCTCCACATAATATAATTTTAAATCTTTTCTTTTCTCTTCTTCTTTTCTTTTCCTCTCCTTCTCCTTCTTCTTCTCAGTCTGGCCTTGACCTTGTGATCTTGCCTAAGCCTCCTGAGCACTAGGATTACAGGCACTGTGTCTGGCTAAGTATTTTCCATTTTTATGTTTTTTGTCTTCTTTTTTTTTCTTATCACAAAGTAATATATACTTATTTCAGGAAAAAATCAGAAAATGCTAATCAAAACCAAAACATATAAAGATCACCCATCATTCCATCCACTCGCAGTCAGTTACACTGGCATTTGTTATTTCAGATCCTTTTCTATGTACACATCATTATTCTTCCAAAAGCGGGATCACATTGTGCATACTAGGATATGTGTATTATTTGTCTCCCTTTGCATAGCAAATTACCCAAGCTCTTACTGGCTTAACACAACAAATATTTATACTTGATCCTTATTATTCATTATAGTCCATATTTACACATTCACTCCCCACCCTTTAAATTTTGTCACTCCCAAATGAATACTCACAGCACTTTCACAGTCATTCATGGACACACACAAAGCAGTGAAAATTCTGAGTTGCTCACCACACATATTTGCAGCTGAGGAGGAACAAGGTGATACTCTTCCTTTTTGTCTAGGCGTTCCTACTATAGACAAGCATCCTTTTTGCAGTCTCTTTAGTGCCACATTTTTTCACATTTTTGTGCTTTTTGTTGGCAATTCCACTGTTTAAGATGGCCTCCAAGTTAGTGCTAACATGCTGTCTTGTGTTCTAAGCACGAGGAGGCTGCTACTGCCTTACAGAGAAACTATAGTCATGTGTTGCTTAACGATGGGGATATGTTCTGAGAAATGCGTCCTGATGAGGGATTTTGTCATTGTGTGAACACCATAGAGTATACTTATATAAACTAAGATGGCTATGATATCCTGAGGCTGTACAATCTATGGGAACACCATTATATATGCATTCCATAACAAATGGAATGTCATTGTGTGGCACATTACTCTGTGTGTGTGTGTGTGTGTGTGTGTTAGGTAAGCTTTGTTCAGGAATGAGTTACAGTGCTGTTGGCAGTTCAATGTTAATGAATGAACAACATACATTAAATAGGTTGTCTTCAAACATAAAACCAAGTTACCTATTGATTGGTTGACCTGAGGTTCACAGGACCCTATCCTGTACTTCCCCTAGGAGCTGCTGTTTAATGTTTGCTAATTCAGTGTTCCAGCCAACTTTACAGAACATGGCTATGGCAAATAATGAGACTAGACTGTTTCATCTCACACATTCTGTGGGTCAGAAATCTGGAAGCAGCTTAGTTGGGTGGTTCTGGCTCAAGGTCCTCAAGGTTTCTCAGATGGTTGCAGTCAACATCAGCCTGGACTGCAAGCATCTGCAGAGGCTGGAGGATCCCCTTCTACGGTGGTTCACTCATATAGCTGTTAGCAGGTGCCTCAGTTCCTTCTCCGAAGGGTTCTTGAGCATCCTTGTGACATGGCAATTTGCTTTCCCTAGAATGAGTGAGTCAAGTGACAGCAAAGCAAGGAGAAAGCTGCAATGCCTCTTGTGCCCTAGTCTGCCCACCACCATGTATGAGCCACTAAGTCCAGCCCACACTCAAAGGGTATGGAATTAAGTGCCGTCTCCTGAAGGGAGGAAGAGCAAAGACATTTTGGAAGTTTTAAAATTGCCACAACAAAATATCTCCGAGAAGATACACAAGATACTCCAGTAACAAAATTTGTTTCCCTTAAGGAGAACTGGGTGGCTGGGAGATGGGAGGGAGGAACTTTACTTTGTGTCATTTTTATCTTTAGAGTTTTTAATAGTGTATGGCTGGGCAAGGTGGCACAGGCCTGTCATCCCAGCTACACAGGAAGCACAAACAGGAGGATTGCAGTCCAGGCTGGCCTAGTCATGAATTGAACCCTATCTCAGAAATAACCAACCCTAAAAGAGCTAGTGAAGTCAGGTGCCGGTGGCTCACGCCTGTAATTCTAGCTACTCAGGAGGCAGAGATCCAGAGGATTGTGGTTCAAAGCCAGCCTGGGCAAATCAAAGCCCTATATAGAAAAAAAAATCACAAAAAAGGGCTGGCAGAGTGGCTCCAGTTGTAGGTCTTCAGTTCAAACCTAAGTACCACAAATAAATAAATGCTAGTGAAGTGGCTTAAGTGGTAAAGCACCTGCACAGCTAGCATGAAGCTCCAAGTTCAGCCCCCAGTACCGCTAAAAAAAAAGTTTGTTTTTTTAAAGCAGTGTAAATCAATCTATTAACAATTAAAACATAAATGTATTTTGAATGGCTTCAGAGTATTCTTTTCTTAAAAATCAAATTGTTATGATACCCAATATGATTTTGGCCGAACTTGTTTCAGTCTAGCATGGGTGCAAAAATGAGACCTTTAGGAAGGTAAGAATGGTTGGGATGGGGGCACAGCAGACGGTATTCATGTGAGGAAGAGGTAAGAAGTTTTGTGGTAGAAATTGAGGTGATGAATTCCAAATTCTTCTCATTTCCCCCTCTTCCTTCTCCTTCTTTTTTTGAGACAGCGTTTTGCTATGTAGCCTAGGCTGGCGTCAAACTCACAGTCTTCTTGCCTCAGCACCCCTGAGTGCTGGGATCATAGGCATATGCCACCACATCTGGTGTTTGGGCATTCCTTTTTATGACAACAGTTTTCTTGGTGCAGGGGGTTTTGTGGAGGAGGGGCATTCAGCTGAGCATGAAGGTGATGTTTAACTGAGCCTGACCAAGATGAAGGGTGATGGCACTCCGGGAGGGGAATCTGTGAACCCAGATAGAGACATGAGAATGAAGAAGATATACCAGGGGCAGCTGGAGGGTAGGTGGGAAGTTTGGGCCCAGTGTATGGAGGTGTTGGAATCGCAAGCCAGCTATCAAAGCTTTACCTGGGGATGGGGAGGGCTTCTGATCAAAGTTATGATGTAATTAGAGCAAGGCTTTGGGAAGATAAATCTGTGAACCCAGGGGAAGTTGAGCTGGGTAGATCTGGAAGCCAAACTACATATTATAAGACCATTTCAGTGAGTGAGGGATGCAGAGACCTAATCACACAAGCAGGATGTGAACGGCTTGGGGCCAAATCCCAAATCCAGCACTTATTAGCAGTTACAAAATGTCAGCTATAAAATGCTAACAGTACCTTCCTTGTAAGGTGATATGAGATTCACATTTGGCTGGTAATTCTTGCAGTGTGTGGCACACCACAATAAACGCTCAAAGTCAGCCTTTTTTATTGCTAGCCCAGCCACAGGGTGCTTGGTTGTGCAAAGAGCCATGGGAAGGCAACTTCTGGTGACTAATTGTCGTGTGTGTGTCAGGGGGGAGGGCTGGATAGTACTGGTGTGAATATGGAGTAGGGGACATGAAGGCTCCCTGGTTCCTGGTAGGGTGGCTCCATGAACAAGGCCAGGGAGAGCAGACCAGGAAGATTTTTTGGAAGCAGTAGATGCTAAATCAGGCTTGGGTTTGATCTCACAGCATGAGCAGGAAGTTGACTAGAACTTAAAAAAGAATCTCTCTCTCTCTCTCTCTCTCTCTCTCTCTCTCTCTCGTACAACACACATTTCTCTTTAGAAAAATACAAAGAGAAAGGTAATGGAGTTGCCTGGGGAGCTAGAAGACTGGGAAAGAGAGTTTATCTTTTTCTCTATTTTACTTATTTTTTCAATAGTAGAGAAATATAAACTTTTTCTCTTTTTTAAATAACTTAACTATGTGACCTAATGTACCTACTTCTCTGTATTTACCCAAGAGAAATGAAAACTTTCGTTCTGACAAAAATCTGTACACCAATGTACAGATAGCAGCTTTACTTACAGTAGGTCAAAACTGGAAACCCAAATGTCTGTCAACTGGTAATGGGTAATCAAACCATGGCATGTCCATACTATGGAAAACTACTCAGCAATAAAAAGGAACAAACTAGTAACACCTACAAAAGCATGGATGCTCTCAAATGCATGTAGAGTGAAAGAAGCCAGACTCAGAAGTCTGCATGTGGTAGCATTTCATTTGGATGTCATTAGGGGAAGACACAAAACTGCAGGGAAGGAAAGCAGATGAGTGGTTGCCAGGGGCTGGGGTGGAGGGGATATTGACTAAAATGAGATCTTAGGAGGAAACTGGGGGATGGAACTGTTCTAGATGTTGATATTAATGGTGGTTACAGGGCTGTCTGTATTTATCAAAATTCATAAAATGCCACAAAAAGTGAATTGTTCTGTATTCATTACAACTCACACCCTTTGTTGGCCACTCTTGTGTGGCTTGTGTCGATTGAGGCAATTCCAAAAGAAAACTGGCCTTTTTGAAGGTGTACTGCTAACGTTTTGGAAGCTGTTTGCAGGTTTCTAAGTAGATGGTATCATGTCCTAATACTCAGGAGGCTGGGAAATTGAAGGTGCTAGCCTGGGGCAGAGATGGAGGAGATAGGCTGGTTCTGGGTGTGCTCAAAGAAGGGATCTGATTAGGGGAAGGGCTTTGAGGAGCAGCCATATTAAGAATGTTTTTCAATCCCAGTATGAAAAAAAAAGGTTGTTTTTCAGCCAGGCGCTGGTGGTTCAGGAGGCAGAGATCAGGAGGAATGAGGATGGCAGCCAGCCTGGGAAAATAGTTCTGGAGACCCTGTCTTGAAAATACCCAGCACAAGCAGGGCCCCAAGTGGCTCACACCTGTAATCCTAGCTACTCAGGAGGCAGGGAGACCAGGAGGATCACAGTTCAAAGCCAGTCTGGGCAAAGAGTTCATGAAAGCCTATCTCAGGGAAAAAAAAATCATAAAAAAGGGCTGAAGAAGTAACTCCAGGTGTAGACCCTGAGTTCAAGCCCCAGTACAGTAAGAGAAGGAGGAGGAGGAGGGGGAGGGGGAGGGGGAGGGGGAGGAGGAAGAAGAAAAAGAAGAAGAAGAAGAAGTGTTTTTCAGCCAGACTTGAGAGAAGAGGAGGGAGGCTGGGGTCTCCTAGGAACAGGGCGGGCTGACCTGGGAAGCAAAGTCCTCCGGAGGAGATGGCCTTACTGGAGGTGAGTGAGGGTGGGGTGTAGGTTAGGTTAGCGCAGAGAGGGTGGAAAGAGCGGCTTCTGGGGTCTACGGGTGTGGATGCGTTAATGCCCTGCCCGGATCCATGGGGTCGGTGATGATGGAGATGGACCTGGCGAGGTTGGGGGGAGGGGTGTGATGTGGGAAGGGCGGCAAGTCAGGGACATTGACCAGGCTTCAGGGCTCAGGCAGGGCCAGGAGTCATGGCTTATCGCTCCCATCGCTGCCTCACTCCACCTCCTCTGCCCCCATCGCTCCAGCCCACTGCCCCGCCTAGGGGACAGAGTGGAAATGGGCTCCCCAGACCTTCATTCATTTCTGCAGTTGATTGACCTCTAAAACACGTCGCAGCACCTCCAGAAGAAAGAAATCAGCAGGGGAAGTAGTGTGATAACACTGTTACACTATGAGGACTGAGTGGGGCTGTGCCTGGCTCTGCTGTGTTGGCTCATTTTACCTTTACTGCTCCTTGAGGGAAGGAGGCATTTCCTATTACCTATGCCCATTTTACAGACACCCAGAGCTTAAGGAAGTTGCTTGAGACCACACTGCTAGTGCAGATTTGGGGTTTGCATCTGGGTAACATTTGTTTTCATTTCTGACCTGTGTACACCAGTGTGGGAGGAAGTCTGGATCCCTCTGGTGGAGTGTTTTGGTTTCTTAGAAGAGGAGGGGGGGGCGCTGCCTGTAGTGGATGCCCCTAGTTCAGGAGCTCCATCTGGGTGAGGGTGGGAGGTAGGCAATGGTTCAATTTTGGTTCCTAAATGGTTTAAAAGACAAACTGCTGGGCTCATGCAGCCAGGCCTGCCACCCAGTGGCCATGTCCTGAAGGACATCTCCCTGCTCCCTCAGGGACTCAGAACTCAGGGAGGTCTTAGTGGGTTTGAAGACCAAGCCTTTCCCAACAGGCTGGAGCCCCATCAGTTTAATCAGTTCTTCTAAACTGCTCTGGGAGCCCCTTAGTCTCATGAAATCTATTTAGAAGGTCACAACCAGTATTTGTGAAGAGAAAATTAGAACTGATAGAAAACCAGGGTGAGTCCAGTATGGTAGTGCGCACCTGAGGTTCCAGCATTTGGGAGGGTGAGGTAGGGGGATCAAGGCTCACTATGAGTCTGGGATACACAGCAAGACCCTGTCTCAAAAGACAGAAAGAAAGAGAGAGAGAGAGAGAGAGAGAGAGAGAGAGAGAGAGAGAAAGGAAGGAAGAAAGCAAGGAAGGGAGGGAAGGAAGGAAGAAGGAAGGGAGGGAGGGAGGAAGGAAGAAAGAAATGAGGGAAGGAAGGAGGGAAGGAGGAAGAAGGAAGGAAGGAAGGAAGGAGGGAAGGAAGGGAGGAAGAATAGAAGGGAGGGAAGGAAGAAGGAGAGAAGGAAGGAAGAAGGAATGGAGGAAGGAAGGGAGGGAGGGAGGAAGGAAGGGAAGGAGGAAGGAGGGAAGAAGAGAAGGGAGAGAAGGAAGAAGGAAGGAAGGAAGGAAGGAAAGAAGGGAGCAAAGGAGTTAGGGAGGAAGGAAGAAGGGAGGGAGGGAGGAAGGAAGGAAGGGGGAAAATGCTATGTACAATATGCAAACCTTATTTTGTGGAATGTCTACTGAAAATATGTAAACATAGCATGTAAGTGTACACTGGGATCTTTTGTGTGGGTGTGGGTGTGGGTGCTGCTGGGGACAGAACCCAGGGATTTGAACATAATAGGCAAGTGCTCTACCACTGAGCTACAGCACCAGCCCCTACCTGGGAGGTGATGACAATCTATTTTTGACTGTGAGTTAAAGTAAAAATAATTGAAAAATACTGATTCAAGAACTCTCTAGGATTAAGAATCTTTTTTTTTGTCCATACTAGAGTTTGAACTATTTTTTTTACATTACAACGTCTTAGAGATCTTTTCCTTCTATGTGTAAATGTGTCTCATTCTTTTTGAGTGCTGAGTGATTTTCCACAATGTGATTGAACCAAATGCATTTAGCCTTCCTGCTGTAGGGTACTCCTCTAATTGCCCCCATGAGCAGAGAAGCTCAGCTCTGTCCCATAGACATGTAAGCAAGAAGCTTCCTCTTCCTTTTCCTATCCTGAAGGAATAAGGACTCTGCAGTGGGGTAGGGGAAGAACAGGAGAGAGGTAAAACTTAAGGAACTATATAGGAAGGCTCAGTGGGCTCTGCTATCCCCTCCTGTGACTCACCCTCTCCTTCCCTCCTTTCTCCAGCCCATTCCTGTTCCTTATCCTGCGCAGGGCACCCTCCACCCTCCTGGCTCCTCCCAGCAGCCTCTCCTCTGGCATTGGCAGCAGCCACAGCATGGCAGGAGGGAGTCTCCAGGACTGGGAGACGTTAGCTGAGGACGCTTAGCAACACTCTGAGTTAATTATTTAATTGGGTGAAACATCCATTAGGGAGTATTCTCACTTCCCAGACAGCCTGTGAGTAAACATGTCGAGAAGAGAAGAGTGAGGTGTTGGTGAAAGCTGCCACTCACCCTGGCTCCTCCCCCCCAACCCCCACTCCCCTGCTGGGGAAGGGACCCCAGAAGGATTCTGCCCAGATGTTTCTGAAGGCTGGACCAGGCCAGGCTGACCAGGCAGGCCTCAAAGACAGACTGTGGTCATGAGGTGGGAAACTGTGGCTGGGGGCCCTCAGCCCCACTGCGGGATATAGGGTTAGGAAAGCCACTCACACCAGGGAGCCCGCTAAGGACGGAGTTTAATCTGGGAGCTAGTTATGGGAGCATAGGGAGAGTGGGAAGGAGGGAAGGTGAGGGCACTCAAACGTGGAAACCTGCAAGAAGCTGCTTCTCCTAGAGCACTAGACAGTGCTTACCTGAGCCCAGAGCCAACTATAGAGGGGCCACCAGCTGGGAGATGGGGTCATTTGGGGGTTTCTTGGCAGAAGCTGGCTCCACAGAATAGATGCCACTGGAAGCAGAGAAGGGGGAGGGGGACAAAGAACTACCTGCCTTCCCCTCCTCCATTCTCCAGTCTCCCACCAGGGCTCTGCATGGGTTGAACCCAACAGGAAACCCGTGGACAAGGCAGCCTGGCAAATGTCCTGAGCAGGATACAGGACAGCAGGGAAAGGCAGGAAGTGAAAGGAAGCACAAACATGAGTGGGTGGCTCTGAGGTCCGGCATGGAGCTGGCCTGGCCTGTGTGCAGAAAGAGGCTTTCTTTGGGAAAGAAGAAACATGGTGGGTATTGTGGCATAGGTGTGCAAAAGGCGTGGCCTGAATCCTCAGTACCCCTCTGAGCATTTTAACCAAGGAGAGATTTCATGGAGGAGTAGACACTTTCAAAATTGTTGGAAGGGCTAGAATAGTGGATTACAGCATGAACATCAGGAATGACTTCACAATTCTGAGGTGACCTCCAATGGTACTACAACCTGAGACCATCCCTTGAACCAAGGGTTCAAAACCATTGTAACTATCATACAGAGATCAAGAAACCAGGATCAAGTGATTACTGACACTGTCACCACTGCTTTTGCCTCCTGACACCCAGAAGCTAGAGTGGATAACAGGAATATGCTGCAGGACACACACACACACATACACACACGTGCGCATGCAGCAGGACACGTTCAGTCTCATGTCCACCTTCTCAGTTTCAAGAGTACAACTGATCAGTGGGACTCAATTCATTTCTAGAATGCTACCAGCAAGGGAATCTGGGAAATGTAGTTTTTATTTCCAACCTCTCCAGACAAAGAGAGGTGGCCTGGGAGGCTGAAGAAGTCCATCCTCCTGTCTAGTATGCCATTCACATAGGGTGGAGGAGATGGTGAAAGACTAAGACTACACTAGGTGATAGGGACTCCATACCCTGCAGAAGTTCTGAGAGGGCAGCAGGCCCCATGGGCTGCAGCAAGATAAGGTTTCTGCAGGTCCTCCTGCTGGCCACACCCCAGCCCAGATTTCTGGAGTGGTGAGCTAACATGAGCACATCCTCCAGCCAGCACGTGAGGCTCTACCTGCACCAGCTCCTTCCATCTTTTCATTGCCATACCAGACAGGTTCCACCACAACTCCATTTATTCACAGGAAAACTGAGACTTAGAGAGGCAAAACAACCTGCATGGCTGTGTGCTTTTTTTTTTTTTTAAGTGGAACTGGGGTTTGAACTCAGGACTTCAAGCTTGCAAAGCAGGCCCTCTGCTGCTTGAGCCACACCTCTAGTCCAGCTGTGCGCTTTTGCTGGCCATGAAGGGGTAGATGGAAAGAGAGTAGAGTGGGAAGGAAGAGGGCTAAGGAAGACCCTCCAGTAAGAGGCCAGCCTGAGTAAAAGCACCAGGAAGAAGAGGGTGCAGGGTGGTGGGGGGGGGGTTGGTGCATGCTGACAAGAAGCGCAAAAAGGAGTAAAGCCATGATCCAGAGGAGACTTAGCGCTGCACCAACGTGAGGGGCAGTGAGGAGCTCAGAGGGAAAGGGGAGCTGCAAGGGCTGCCCTGGAGCTGGGGGCCGGGGGATGTTAGCAGGAAGGGGTTGGGAGGCCGGCCAGGGAGGGTATGGAGCAGTGCCAGGCCCAAGGAAGAAGGTATGGCCTAGGTGGGACTCTTCTCCATCTCTTCTGGCTGGAGCATGGGAACTACCAAAGGGAAACAGGTATGGTGACAGCCAGCTGCTCAGTAGCTGGGAGTTCCTGCCCATGACTCCCTAACCCCAGGGACCAACCCTTCTTAGCTGGTACCATCCTCAGGGCTCCAAATCTGCAGGACATACTTGAGACAGCTTCTTTTCGCCTTAAAAAACCTTTTCAGATATCTTGGCTGCCCCTGCGTATGTTGTCATCATACTCTATCGGGGCCATTTTGAAACTCTCAATAATTTTGAAAAAGTTGCTCTGCATTCTCATTTTGCACTAGAACCCACAAAGTATGCAGCCTGGTCACAGAGTGACCAGAACCAAAAATAATTTAAGGAAGTTTTCCATGACTCCTGGGGACAGGGAGCACTCCCTCATGGGCCTTGAGGAAGAGTGGGTAGAAGGACTTGAAAGTCATTTCTCCCCCTTTTTTGGATTTTATGTCCACCCTTATCCCTTACCCTCACACACCTGGCATGTTCCTTTATACACATGTGCTACATTTCCAGGTTTTGTGCCCAGCCCCACTCTCAGCCCTGAGAAAAGGGGCCTATGTCATCTACTTGCTTTAGTGCACATGGACCCCACCCCCTCCAAGTCCACAAAGGACTATGCACATAGTAGGAGCTCCAGGGGGCTTGCTGACCCAGTCTGAGGCCAGACTGGACAGACTGACGGCTCCCCCCCTTGACTGAGGATGCTCTTCTGCAACCTGGGCAGGAGTGGAGGAGGGGAGGGCCGGGAGGAGGGTGTGTGTATGTGTGTGTGTGAGAGAGACAGAGGGAAGGAGCGAATAAAACAGAAACAAATAAAGAGTTCAAATGTGAAACGATTAAAAAAATAAATCGAAGGGAGTGAGATAAGGCAGCGGAGCCTCTGCTCCCTAGTTAACATTCATTGGATTGAATAATCAGGCTTCATTATCTCAAATTGTCTGCATATTTGCCCTCAAAATGCTAATTTACAGTTGGCTGGGAGCAGTCTCGCCCTATTTTGACTAAAATATTATTTCACTTTATTGAGCATTGTTCTTAGCTGTCGGGCATCTTGGTTTGCAAGGGGAAGCAGGGGAAGAATGGAGGGAGAGAGGAAAACATTTTCTATCAAAGCCATGCCCCGCTCAAGTCTGATTATGGGCGCCCTGTTTTGCGTAGAAATGGCATTTTTAAGCCTCCAAGTAAAATTAGAGTCTTTATCATTTTCTTTTAGGGGATAGACAGTTTATCGTTAATCTCAGAGAAGGAAATAGGAGAAATAATTTTTTTGTTGTTTTGTTTTACCGACCGGGTGAAACATCTTGTGCATCACTCCCTCCGCCACAACCTCCTCTGTGCAGTCAGTCAGCTCCCCCTCCTCTTTCACTTTCTCTGTGACCTCCAAAGGCCTGGAATTTTCTGTCTCCTGCCTTTCTCTGTCCTCCAGACTCCAGTGACCAAAGAAATGGTCCCAGGCTACTGGAATCAGCTTTGTGCAGAATCTCAGCCCTGAAAGACAAGATGTAGGCTCCAATTTTTTGTGATTATTTGATGTTGTTGTTATTGTTGTTTGTTTTGAGACAGGGTCTTGCTTTGCCAACCCAGGCTGGCCTAGGACTCTTTATCCTCCTGCTTCATCTTCCCAAACCTTGGGATTATAGGAGGAAATTTGAGTGTTGAATTAAGAAAGACACAGCCAGTCAGGCACTGGTTATCTAGGCTCATGTTTGTTATCCTAGCTACTTGGGAGACTGAGATCAGGAGGATTGCAGTTGGAGGTCAGCCTGGGCAAACAGGTCAAGAGACCCCCATCTCCAAAATAACCAGGGCAAAATAGACTGCAGGCATGGTTCCAGCAGCAGAGCACCTGCTTTGCAAGCACAAACCTCTGAGTTTAAAACACCAAAGACAGACACAGTCCTCCTTGGAGCTGAAAGGCTACAAGAACTGTGTATAACAAGATTGCAAAACTGAAGCCACACAGAGGTCAGCAGCTGGAGATTACACTGCTACTAGTGGGTCATCTTGGGGATTTCTGTCACTGTTTGGGAGCCTCTGTCCTCTCCTTTCAGGCTCTTTCCTAAATGACCTCTCTGGTCAACCCGCCATCTGCTGATTTGTTTTCTCAGTTGTCATAGCTTTCCTGTGACCAATGGGTGAGTCTTCTGACACTGTGGAGCAGAAAGGCCCCAGGTAGCTGAGTCCTCTGCTCTGTCTTAGATGTACAGGCCAGTCCAAGGCTCAGGAGACAGTGTGCCCAGTCAATATGCCTTCGCTGTCCTGCTGCCACAGCCAGTTCTTTCCCAGGCAGGCCTTCTCTATCCTCAAAGTGTGAGGAGGATGTCTTTGTCTGCTCAGCCCTCCAGTCTCTGCCAGCCTCAGAGGGAAAAGAAGAAGACAGACTCCCAGGCTAAGGTCCAAGGACATTGTGTACAGCTGGGTACTGCACAGGAGCCACTGGTAGAGGGTTATGGGACTGAGACCCAGTTTCTGTGCCCTGCATGTTTTCATGCCTTTTCCCAGAGGGTGTGACATGGACTATCTTAGACCTGCAGAATTGGCTCATTTCTCTTCCACACCTGCCCCAACTACCTGAGCTTTGTCTTCTCCCAGGACTCCCCTCCTGAGCCTGAATATGTTGTCTGGATTGACCCAGACTTGGTGGATTCATCCTCCCCTCCTGCCTGGAATTTGTGTGGTACATGGAGCCTTGTCATTTTTTTTCTTCTTCTTCTTTTCTTTAAGTTTGTTTGTTTTTGAGACAAGATCTCGATATGTAACCCAGGTTGACCTTAAACTTTCTTTTTTTTCTTTGGTGGCAATGGAGTTTGAACTCAGGGCCTCAAACTTTTGATCCTTCTGCTTCAGCCTTCACAGTGCTGGGATTACATGCATAAGCCACCGTACACACACACACATCCCAACAGAAATTGTATACCCTCTTGCCTGCTTACATATGCACTGTCACATTCATTGAAGTCAGGGCCATAAGAACGGTCCTCCACCAAGCCTACATATGTGAGGCCCACAAATTGCATCTTCTTAATTTGTGTGATGTGATCACTAAATACAAGAAGGTCCCACAGCTCCCCTCCACCCCACCCCAGAGGCTTCAGGGATCCAGGACCTTGGCTTCAGCCAGCTCCATCACTACAGAGACATGTAACCTGGATGACCCTCTCCTCAATCAGAAATAAAGTATTAGGGGATCTTGTAGAACCAAAGCCTCCAGAAGGGCAAGGATACCAGGTGGTCACCATACAGCATGTATGGAGGCCCACCCTAGCTAGCTTCTGCAGGGCAGCTAAGGACCCAGACTAGGCTCAGTCCGTGCCATCAAGGAGTTGGCTGTGCAGCTGGAGAGACAAGGACTTGGCACCAGGGTGGGAGAGCAAACATACACTCATTGTGCTAAAGAAGCCACCCAGGGCTGGCCATGTAGCCTGCCATGTCTAGAGGGAAGAATTCAGGCAGGCTTGGGGAGAAAAGAGTGGAAAGGTGGTTGGTTATTCATTCACCAGCTCTTTGTTCAGCCTTCAAGGTCCACTAGGTTCTGCTCTTGGAAGTGACTGCAAGAGATGAGGCCCCCACCTTGTGCCGTCCCACCAAGGAGAAGACCAATATCAACCAAGTGAATAATGAGGATGATGTCAAGGTGATGGGGCTATGAGGCAGACCCAGAGGTAGAAGGCAGTGATGAGAACTACCTTAGGCCAGGGGAGGACTCTGTCAGAGGCAATGAAGCCTGGGACTAGGGTGAGGTAAGGAGGCACCCAGAGTCCTTGATGTAAGGAGCCATTGCCTCTCAGGTGCTTATCCCGCAACTGTGCAACCATGAAAGCTCATATCCCTTAAAATGCCTGCCTCAGTGGAGCGTCACTTCACCTTCCCCTTAGTCCAGTCAGTTCAGGGTTATTAAGGGGAGGCACTAAGGCAGGAGGGTCTTATTTGCTGTGAGTCCTCTTAGCCAGAAGCCTGGTTTCTCTCCTATATCTCTGCTTTCTGTTCTTACTTTGGCCCGGCCTGGGCTCCCAGCTCGTTTTTCTTCTCTGAGAGTAAGGGTATCAGAGGAAGGCCCTGCTCCCTGGATCATTTAGGACCACAGCACTGAACTTGAATCCTGCCCAGAGAAGCCCACCTTTGTTTGAACTGTGGGCCTAGACACAGAGAGTGGCTTTGTTTTCCTGGCCTGGGGTGGTTATTCTGGAGGTGGAAGGTATGCCTGCACCTGGACTGAATAGGAAGAGGAAGGATGGGAGGCACAAAGCAAAACTCACCCCAGACAGGAAGAGATCTTGTTCTTGTGGGGCCCACCCAGTCAGTGGACTTGCCTGAAGGGCTCCCATAGCACCCCATCTCTCTCCCCTGCATGGCCTCCCTCATGAACTACTTTTGGAGTAGGCCGTGTCTGTTTCCCAGCTTGCAGCCCTTGACTTTCTGCAGCACCCCCAAACCTTGCCTCAGTGAATCAAAGACTGAATAAGGATGCTGTGAGGCCAGGCCTCTGAGTAGATCACAGGAAGCAGGCTCTGGTCACTGCAGAAGTGCTGGGGCCTTGAGGATGGTTTGGTATGGATATTTGGGGACCTCCCCCAGCTCCAGTGTGAGTTCAAAAGGTGTCAAGCCCAGCCGCACCCATGGGTCCTCTGGACTCTGTTCTTTACCAAGTTAAGGACAGCATGATCTGGCACTAGCCTCCCTCGGCCAGGGCTGCCTTTGAAAGTTTGCGGATGTTTTCCTTCTCCTCCACCGCCATCCTCCCTCTGTCAACCCTGATGTCCTTCGCAGGGACGTTCTGCGCCTCTGAGTCCGGAAAGAGCGGTGGGGGTCCTGCCAGCCTCCTAGGCCCATGTGGGGGTGGGGCGGCCCCTCGGGGAGCTGGGCTGAGCTGCGGCTCCCGCGCTAATCAATGGGCCGCAGCCGGCGGGAGGGGCTCGGCGGGAGGATTAGGAGCCGGGAACCGCAATTACCGCGGATCCACCGCGCCCTGCTTTCCTCCGCCGCGCGGCTCAAATGCCACATTTCGGATGCAGCGACGCGCTCGGCCTGTTTGCTCGCAGAGCCCGGGCCCCAGGGCAGGAAGCCGACTCGCAAGTGTATCGGAGATTAGAACCCGCGGGGCAAACACGCGGCGGCCACCTCAATCCCCCGGCCTCGATTCCGCCCGCGGCGGCGCGGGCCCGGCCGTGACTCGGCCTGCTGGGGGGTTGGGGAGCGGCACCCGGTCCCCGGGGAGGTTCCACGCGGGCGAGATGGTGGATGTTTGTCTTCCTTCCTCTTTAATAAATTTTGCACCCCTTTTCTATAAAGATCTTGCACGTGGAGGGCCAACACCCCCTAAAAATTGGGTTGGTACCAAAGATCAAGATAGGGGATTGAGGAGGGGGAGAGGAAGAGGACGACGACGACGACACATCTTGGCAGGGTTTCCTTTCCTCCTATCTTCCCACACTCCTTCACCCCCAAACCCCAGGCTCTATCTAATTCCGTATCTGCCAGGTGGGGGCCAATAAAGTACCTGGTTGGGGTTGGGGAAGGAAAAGGATCCCAAGGCGGAGTATGAAGCTTAGAGAGTGGCGACCCCTTCGGGGGTGCATGCTTGGGAACTGGCATCAGTGTCGTGGTACAACTGTCCCAGGGCCAGGCAACCTGGGACAGGGGCCCTTTGGTGTCCAGAGGACATCTCTAGTCACGGCCTCAAGTCTGAGTCCTCTATGCTCCTAGAAGTGAACCCCCTTTGACTGGGTTCCTGCAGCCCCAGGACACCTGCCTGAGTCAAATCTTTCAGAACTCCAGAGGTGAGAAGGACGGTCCCAGTCTCCTTTCCTCAGTGCTGTAGGACTCACTTCCACTCCTGGGCCATCTGGGCCCTATTCCCCAGCTAGACCTCCTGCCCGCTCCCCCGCCCCCCACCCCCGCAACGCTCCACCCTCAATCTCTGCAGACTGATAATTCCTACCAACATGCCTAGGCTTGGCTAGGGTTTCTCCCAGCGTCCAAACCCTGCCCATCTCTTAAGGCATGCTTAGTGTCTCAGACTCCCTACAGGAAGCCCTCTAGATCTTCTCCAACTCAGAGGCTGTGTGAACAAATTTAATATCTGATTGTGTGTCAGGGTCCCTCTGCGGGTTCTCAGCCTTCTCCCTTTTCCTTCAAAGAGAGGTACATGTTCTATTTGGGCAGGGAGGTTTGGTCAAGGATAAGATTCCCCCTCAGCGCCAGACAGATTTTTGGATTTGATAGGGTAGTAGAAAGGTCCTGGGCCCCTCCCTCTCCAGAGTCACATAGGGACCCTCCTCGCTAGCTCCTCTGACACCACCCTTGGGAGACAAACCACTTTGTAATCAGTCCTTTTCTTGGAGGGGTTATGAAGTCCTTTCTTGGGCTATTGACACTTCCGAACTGATGGAAGAAGTCTCCTCTCCACCCTCTCTTAAATTCCTTAGTGAGCTGCTAAGGCTGCCAGTGACCTGGTCTTCCTCCTGGGAGAACGGGGCGGGGCAGTCTTGTTTTTCCACTGATTTTAGGAAGCGGAAACTCCATCAGCCCCAGAGCAAAGTCGTCTGCGCTCCACTACTTTGTCCTCCCCACCCATCCTCTGCTGTCTCCGGGCACAGCTCCTCTCTTACACCATAGACCAAGATGATGACACCTCTTGGGCTCCTGCGCAAGGGGTCTTTCCTTCCCAGTCCAGCCCCCTTCTGTGCACTCTGCCCGCCCACTGCTGGGGAGGTCGGGAGCCCACATCATACGGTCTGCGCGCGCCCCCTGCTGTCCACCGCGAGAGATGACACTCTTCCTGGGCCGGGCTCTTCAGGCGTCCGGTTAGAAACTGTCAACTCTTACCTGGTGACTTCTCCTGTCCTTACTAGGACAGCGCCCAGGACAGGCAGGCACTCAAAAAATAAAGCGATGAGAAAATACAAAAACAAAAAACAAAACAAAACGATGGGTTCAGTGACACATGACGTTACTGTAGGAGAGGGAAAATTTTACTCCTAGGGTGCTTCATAAGTGAAATAAACCTACAGTAGGCAGATTAACAGGAGGGAAAAAAATCAATATTTTAAGGATATGGGAGCATCCCAGGAAAGAAAAGCGTATACTCAAAAACCCACCAAGGCCTGGCACCAGTTGCTCACTCATGCCTATAATCCTAGCTACTCAGGAGTCAGAGATCAGGAGGATCTCAGTTCCAGGCTAGCATGGGCAAATAGTTGGCAAGACACTACCTCAAAAATACCCAACACAAAAAAAGGGCTGGCAGAGTGGCTCCAGTGTCTGAGTGCCTGCCCTAAGTTCAAATCCCAGGCCCCAGTACCACCACAAAAAACACAAACCAAACAGTGAGAGTAAAAAGCTTACATACTCTTTTCATAAGGGAGAGGAGAGGTAAGATGCAGACAACTTAGGGGACAGAAAGTGATTTGGGAGAAAGATCAAGAGGCCCTCAGTAGAATAGGTGCAGCCTGTGACAAAGTCTGACTGGGTGGGATGTCAACCTCCAATCTCCTCTGTTGTGGTACTGGTTATTAGTGTTCCTGGGTTGATGAAATTCCCTGGGAGAGGCTTTATGACATTTAAATTCCCTTTGGAAGATCTGTCTTTAGACAGTTATAAAAGAAGCTTAGAGAAAGTCCCTCCCTACTTGTGTCATTCCTCAGGTGTCCTCAGTTTGAAGTACTTAACACCCCAAAGTGGTATATTTTAGGATGGCATTCCCTGGACTTCTTCACCATCATCTCCCTTCCTAGGGGGACATAGAGGGCCTGAGTTGCTGAATTGCTCAGCAAGGCCAGAGCCCAGACTTCCTGATGGTAAGTCCAGACCTCCACACGCCACTAACGGAGGACTGAAATAAATTCTCCAGGGCACTGTCTCAGGAGTTCTGAAGAGACTGAGAAAATGTGGTCCTTCCTCCTCAGACACTGGACCCCCAAAACAGACCTGATTCTGAGCTGGACAGTGCTGAGTCAAGTCCACCTATTCTGTCACTAAAGAGGACTTGGGCATTGGACACAGAAAAGGTCCTTCTCAGCACCAAGTATAGGAGTGTCCAGGCCACAGAATAATACCACCCCAGGGAAGCATCAGAAGCACCCCTCCCCCAGGGCTGTGGCTCTGAGGTTGTGAGGGGCACTAGACAAGGGGACGACACAAGGTCAGGGTCAGAGAGGCCTGGAGTAGGAGAGAGGTCACTTACTAGCTGAATGACTGGCCGGCTGATTGTGCTACCTCCCTTTCTGAGCCTTGTGTTCCTTACTTGCAAAGTAGAATTGATGTTTCTTCACAAGTGAAATGAGGATTCACTGCTACAATTTTGCCACATCCAGCACATGGCAGATACTCCATACATGGTGGCCTCTGAAGCCTTTGCATCCCTAATGATCTCCAGCCATCCTACAACTTCTTGAGTGTGGCTATTAACCCAGAGCAACATGTGCTGTCTTTGAAGCACTGTTCAAACAACCCCAAACTATATACCATAGAATTGTTCTTTAACTGTATAATGGGATTAATATACTGTACTATATTCAACTTTGGAATGGCTTATTGGAATGAAAATAAACTAAGGTTACATGTATAAAACTCAAAAGCATAGTGCTGGAAGAGGCAAGAATAGGTACAGTATAATACCACAAAGCTAAAGGTTTGCCACTGATAGACTAATA
Source organism: Castor canadensis (assembly GCF_047511655.1). Taxonomy (NCBI): domain Eukaryota; kingdom Metazoa; phylum Chordata; class Mammalia; order Rodentia; family Castoridae; genus Castor; species Castor canadensis. Next base: position 63,332,028 of record NC_133397.1, read on the forward strand.
AATAGTCACTGTATGAGCCCACAAGTGGAAATAACACCAAATTGGACTTTGGAAGTGAGTTAACTACAACAAATAGGATTGGAGAGAGGTACAAAGGGCCCCTATATGTGTCTGTGATATGTTTTTACTTAAAAAAAAAAAACCTGGAGGAGCTAAGGCTTTGTAGGCTATTACTGGGGTGACTTGAGGGGGTGCTGGTGGATACTGAGCAGAGGAGTGATGTGAGCTGTTTACAGAACCACCCTGGCTGCTGGTTGAAAACTGCTGAGGGGTGGAAGCAAGGCTACAGATAGACTACTGTAGTGATCCTAGCAAGAGACCAGAGGCTGGTATCAGTGGAAGTGACTGGATGGGATCTTTTTGAAGGTATAGCCAAGAAGATGCTGATGTGAGCATAAGAGAAAGAGTGAATCCCAGAATGGCTCCAAGGTTTTTGGCCTCAGCAGCTGGCAGGATGAAGTTGTCATTTTCTGGGGTAGGAAAGGTTGCAGGGGAATCAGGATGGAGACAGATAAGGAGGAGTGAGGCTCTGGAGTCTCTCACGATGTGAATGCATAAGCCTGATGTAATTCTAAGTCCTCCTGACTCCAAAGACCTTTCTTCTCTGCCCCTCCACTTTGCCTGCCCCGGGAAAAGGCAAAGCAAGAAGGGCCCTAACCCTACATTCCTCTGCCCTCAACCAGTTCACATTTGGGGAGGAAATTGCACCTTCGAGAGTTGGGGCATGATCAAATGGTAGAGCACTTGCCTAGTAAGCGAGAGGCCAAGTTAAATCTCCAGTGCTGAAAAAAAAAAAAGTATCTTTGAACACTGAATTGTAGTGTTCTTGACTCTGTTGCATTTTGTGAACTGTCTTCATCCAGGATTTAGTGAAAAGTAATTTTCACTCACTAGGGGCTTGGCATTGGTCTTAGCCCATGAGATTTCCAAGTCATTGGCCTATATTTTCGTCTTTTTAATCACTGTGACAAAAATACCTAACATAAACAACTGAAAAGGAGGTAGGATTTATTTTGACTCATGGTTTCAGAGGTCACAGTCAATGGTGGGCTGGCTCCATTGTTTCCCAGCCTGTGGTGAGGCAGAGCACCATGGTGGGAGAGTGTGGGGGAGCAAAGATGTTTATCTCATGGTGACTGGGAAAAGATTAACCATCATGAGCTTGTGTGCATACCTGTAATTCCAGCATGTTAGAGGCTGAAGCAGGATTTTAAGTTAGAGACCAGCCTGGGCTACACATGGAGACCCTGTCTCAGAAAAAAAAAAAAAAAAGATTGACCATTACGACTTGCTAGGGCTCCCCTCAGGGATCTCCTATTGTATGAGACAGACTATACAATGTGTTTTGGTTATCTATGGTTGTGTAAGAAATCAACCCAAAACTTTGTGGTTTACACAGCAACTACTTTCTTTCTTTGATTGCAATTTCAAGAACAAAATTGAGAGAAATTTGAGAAATCTGGGCAGGGATCAGGTGGGATGTTCTGCCTAATGTAGTATCAACTCTCTCTCTCTCTCTCTCTCTCTCTCTCTCTCTCTTTCATTTACACATATAAAGCAAACAGAAATGGAGTCTGGGACATGATCAGGAAGATGGTCCCACTCAGTGATAATGAGCTCATCCACCCTTTCAGGGCCTACACCTTGAGCTACTCCATCAGCCCTTTTTTTTGAGATAGGGTCTCCAGAACTATTTGCCTGGGCTAGCTTTGAACCATGATCCTCCTTATTTCTGTCTCCTGAATAGCTAGGATTACAGGCATGAGCCACCAAGACACCATCTAGTCTTCATTGCTCCTGTCTAGCAGGTAGCTGGTGAATGATGATGGGGATCTTTAGGACTTGAGTTTCTTTATGGTAATGAGCAAAGGGACTGTCTCCCCTTCTGGCTCCATCATCCCGGGGCACAAATTGTGATCTGGAGTGTTCAGCTGCTCAGCACACAAACTCAACTCATATTTAGTCGTGTGCATGTGGTGATTAGCTTCTAGTTGGCCTGTGGCTGCTCTCCAGAGGGGAGGATCTTGACATTCCCCTGAGCCTCCTCCTCAGTATTCTCCAAGTTATCTAGTCCTTCACTCTCCTCCACAATATCAAAGTCATTGTGATCAAAATTATCTTTGTCTGACATGAGTCCCTTCCCACAGCAACCTGGCTAGCTGCTGCAGACCTGTGCACAGATCTGCCAGCTAGGAGATCTTACAAGGTTGCAGGAAGGGCAACCTTCCTGCCCAGGTTCAGGTGCAGAGTCCCAAGTGCAGAAAGACCTTGCAGTTAGTTTAGTGCTCTACTATTGACATCTTGAAATTCTAAATGTTTTTTGAGCAACGAACCCTACATTTTCACTATGCGCTGGGCTCCACAAATTATGTAGGTGGTCTTGGTTGCAATCATATGGAGGATGGAGCTGGACTATTCAGGATAGCTTCATGTACAAATCTAGGATCTTGGCAGGGTTGCCTACGATGCTGGGACCTCAATCTTTCTGTCTTTCCACTTGACTAGCTTGGATTTTTTTTTTTTTCACATAACAGCTGGACTCCAAGAAGACTGTCTCAAGCACTTAAAGAAAGCATTAGCTCATAAGGGCCAATCTCAGAAGTTACAGAGCTTTCCCACATTCTAGTGACCAAAACAAGTCATAGGGCTGGTCCAGATCCAAGAAAGGGGACTGGGGAAATTGAAAGCCCACTTTGCAACAGAGTATGTGGGAAGCCATCTTTGAAAACACCCTACCACACAAGGTGTATGCCTTATCTGCCCAACAGACCTGAGTTCATAAGAGGATGAGGGTATGCCTGCTACTTCTGCTCTTGCCCGTGCCCTTCTCTACTCCCCCATCAGGAGCTAGCTGAACTGCTTCAGGCACAATCAGGGATCTGTTTTTCTCACTTAGACCCTGAGGAGGCCTAAAGGACTGGCTTTGACCCGAGAGGTTTGGATCACTTTACCAAGTAGAGTGGTGTGGAAAGAGTGAGCTAGGACAACAGGTACAGGAAGCTTAGGGATATGGCTCTGGCCCCCTTTCCTCTGAGCAGTGAAGACAACTTAAATGAGGAGACCAAAGCAGGGATAGAGACTTGCTACTCTAAGGTCTCCAGGCCAGCAGCACTAGCATTCTTTGGGAGTCTATTGGATGCAGACCCAAGCCAAATCTGCTGTCAGAGTGGAGCGGAGCCAGATTCCCGGTGCCTTGTGTGCATGTCAAGTTTGAGGCACTCTAATCCCTAGTGCAGAGATACTCAGCATTAGCTGCACAATGGAATTCACTAGAAAGCTCTTCTAGACCCTACTCCAGACCACCCCAGACCACCCTAGACCAACCACTTCAGAATCACAGAGGTGGGATGCCAGAATTAGGATAATTTGTTCCTCACTAAGGGATCCCTCCTGAGGAAAAAAGCCAAACTCCAAACCTTTCCACTTGGGACTCCTCACTGGGTAAGCCTCACATGGCTCTTTTCAGGACTGGAGGGAACTAGGCTGAGCCCCTTGCCATCTTATTTAAGAAGGATCCAACCCTCCCATTTTCTCTGCAGGAGCTTGTACACATTGACTTTCCCAGATTATTCTCTGGATGCTGGGAACTCTGAGTTCAGCCCATGCTCCCTCTTCCCATGCCCCCAAACGTTTGAAGCCAGGACTCCCAGGTGCAGCTCTCCATGCAAGTGTGAACAGCAAACAAATCAGTCTGGACACAAACTTCCTCACAGGAACCTCAGGTCGGTGCTGAACAAACAGCCAGCCAGAGCCCTCATCCCATTCTGAGACCCCCAGCAGGTAGACAGCAAGGTCCAGCTTCTGCACCTGGCCTGGGTATAATGAGGTCACCAGGTTTCCAGCATCCTCCCCCACCAGTTCTCCCAGTCTGTGGTCCTCTTGGACCCAACTGTCCAAGTCTTAGGGCAGATAGAAAGGCTTGGTAATAACCCAAGGAGCCCACTTGTAGAAGAGACCTAAAAAGGTTGCATGAGAAAAAGGACTCAAGAAAGTCTGGTCTAGTATGTAGGACCCATGACAAATCTATCCTCTTCCCCCTGCCTACCACCACCCAGGAGCTACCTTCAAGGCACAGACATACCACCACCACCACCACCACCACCACTACCACTGTCATCCTTTCTCTTCTTTGATTCCTTCTGCTTGCAAGACACTTGGAGAAGTCACATAACCCAATTTTCTTTCTTTCTTTTTTTTTTTTTGTGGTGCTGGGGTTTGAACTCAGGGCCTATACCTTGAGCCACTCCACTCTTTGCCTCCTGAGTAGCTAGAATTACAGGCAGAGATCAGGAGGACTGCAGTTCAAAGACAGCCGAGGCAAATAGTTTGTGAGACCCTATCTTGAAAAAAAAAAAAAAGGGCTGGTGGAGTGCCTCCAGGTGCAGGCCCTGAGTTCAAACCCCAGTACAGCAAAAAAAAAAAAGAATCCATACCTTTGTTCCCCTCATACTGGTGTGGGAAGTTCAGTCCATTATAAGCAGATAAAATTATTCATTCTTCAAAGGGAAGGTGTAATATCATTTGCATGGATCTTTACTAATGCTGAGTAGTTTTTTTTAATAAAGAGATGATATCTATTTTATAGGTAAAAAAATTATTCATCCTTAAAGAGATTTATTCCCTTTCTTTACTCTTTCATTACAACTCTATCTTCCACTCACCCTGGAAGGAAAAAATATATATATCTGTTTTTCCCTCAAAGGGCTGTGGGCATGAAGGAAATATCAATTCAATTTCAGCCATTTAAATGGACACTCTCACTGTGGAATTTTTTTGCCCTTTTTTGTGCTATTGGAGATCAAACCCTGGGCCTCATGCAGGCGAGGCAAGTGTTCTGCAACTAAGCCATATCCCCAGCCCTCATGTAGGATTTAGAATTAGACAGACCTAGGTTTGAATTCAGGCAGTTTACTCATTATGAAACTAGTCCCTTAGCTGTCCAGGATCACTCCTCATCTGTAAAATGGGAGTAACATGATCGTGGGGATCAACCAAACAACATGGTATCTGTGATATGACAGGGGTTCTGTGGGGAACTGTTTCTCTTGTCTCTTTCTTCAGAACCTACAGGAATAGGGAAGAAAGAGAATTCAATTTGACAAATAAGTGCTAAGCACTATGACAAGTATGGCCAGGGGATAAAAGGATGAATGAGGGCTGACCTGGCCTTTGTGTCCTAAGGGTGTCAGGGATAGTGAGCTGGACAGTTTTGCCTTTTGGGAAAATCACTCCTCACTTAAAGGGTCCTCAATGGTTTTATTTTCGCTACAAGAAAATGGGTACAAGAAAAAAGGGCTCTGATTAATTTGCTGCTAAGATGCCTACCAGCCCTAAAGTGTTCCACGTGGATGGAAAATGTACTGCCTCACTGCACCAAGGTTTACTGTCCTCGTCCTTCCTCCCTGAACAATTCTTCTTTCTCTGAATTACTCATCCTCATCCTGGAGTCCCCAAGAGTCCAGATTAGAATTTTTTTTTTCTGCACAATCTCACCCACTCCTGCACCTTGGCAGGCTTCCCTCTCTTTGAAGGAATCTACAGAGGAAAGTCTTCCCCAAGAAGCCTTCCCGGACTTGTAAAGTGATCACTGGGCAATCTGTCCTTCACATTCCCATAGAACTTGCCCCTTTAGTTTAGCAGTTGTATTAGTTAGTTTGAGGTGGGTCCCTCTGACCCCTCCCTCCACCTCTAGCATGAGACTGTGAGCTCCTGAGGTCAGAAACTGTAATCCCCATTGCTCTTTGGACCCCTCATAAAACCCAACTAACAGAAAAGGCCTCAAACAAATATATATTTGTTGACTTCAGCCTAATTAAAAAGCATAGGCTTTCAGAGAGAGTCTTAAAAGCAGCATACATAAGAAAAAGTTAGGTAACGGCAAAGTGCCATGTGTGTTAGCATATATAGCACCTCCTCTGTCCCCAGAGGGAGGAACAAACAATCTTGTTTGTTCTTGGCCTGTCAGGTGCAGGGGATGCAGGAGGGGCAGAGAAGGAGGAGCAGGTGTGGGCTGGAGCTGAGACATCTTGGGTAGAAGGAATAGGTCTGGGGCTTTCCCCAGTGGTGGGCCTGGCAGGCTGGGCTTGACTTGAGGCCTGGTGGTGTGGTCCTGTGTCTTAGCTCCAAAAAGCTGCATGTTCACCATTTAGCACCTCTCTTTGGGATGAAAAGGCATCTCCTTGGAAAGATGGGAGGTGGAGAGGAGAGGAGAGGAGAGAGGAGAAAACCCTACAAAAGGGACAGTAAAAAAGGAGAAAAGGGACAAAGAATCATGGGAATAGTGGGAGAGAGAGGGCAGCAAAAAGAGAGTGCCTATTTTCCTACATTTTCACCAACATTGGATATTATCAATTCTTTTCGTTCTGGGAACCAAATAGTCAAAAATATCATTTATCTGGCAGGTAGGTACAATTGTGGCCACCTGGCCACCATATATAGCTTTAAATCAGCATAAAGAAGAGTGACAGGCTCATGTCACTAACCAGAATAAGCAGAGTGGCAAGTGTATGAACTGAGGCCAACCCTTTCATCAATCCCTACCAGCCAATCACTCCTTCAGGTCATTTTCTGGCAGCTATGCCATAGACTTGGAACCGAGCTGCATACTAGCCTCCTGGTCAAATTGCTCAACCACCACCAAGCTTTCACTGGACTGCTCAGGGTGCCAGACCACACCCATGCCAACACATGTCCTGTGCTATCGGCTTAGCCACTCCTAGACCACTGTTTAATACTGTGAGACCAGCTTCTGCACAGGTTGCACTAATCACATCCACTCAGCATGTTGCTAACATGTCAACATAAATGATAGGTCCATGTCATCCAGGGGTTGCTGCTGCAGCTAAGCCTATGGTCACTCCATTCCATGGTGTAAAGATGCTGAAGGAGTTCACAATCCTCAGCAATAGTTAATGCACAGCAAGTAGTCATGTAAGGGCCTGCTATCCATGTATACGGTCAGGAACATTTGATTACTTCCTGTTGGCATCTGCCCCTCCTCAAGAGCAAAAGCAAGCCAGGTACCAGTGGCTCACACCTATAATCCTAGCTACTCAGGAGGCAGAGATCAGGAGGATCACGGACCAAAGCCAGCCTGGGCAAATAGTTTGAGAGACACTATCTTGAAAAAAAACTCTCACAAAAAGGGCTGGTGGAGTGACTCAAGGTATAGGCCCTGAGTTCAAACCCCAGTACTGCAAAAAATAAAATAAAATCTAACTTTTTGGCATTGCTGGGGACAGAACTCAGGGCCCTGCACATGCTACATTCCCAGACATATTAATGTTTTATAGACCCTGGGAAGAAAAATTTTCAGCAAAGTACAAACACTTAAAGCATTCCTTTCTTTACATTTGTAGTTCTTTACTCTGCGTATCAGTTCCCAAGGAAATGTAATCTGTAACTTTTGGGGGGAGGGCAGAGGACTGGGGTTTGAACTCAGGGTTTCAAGCTTGCAAAGCAGGTGCTCTACCACTTGAGCCACACCACTAGTCCATTTTGGCCTGGTTATTTTGGAGATGGGGTCTAGCAAACTATTTGCTGGGGGTTAGCCTTGAAGCATAATCCTCCTAATCTCAACCTCCCAAGTAGCTAGGTGGCCTTTTTTCTTTTTCTCTTTAGGCAGGGTCTTGCTTTGTAGCCCAGGCTGGTTTGGAACTCACCAGATAGCCCAGGTTGGCCTGGAATTCATGATTCTCCTGCTTCAGCCTCCCTGGTGCTGGGATTATAGATACCCACCATACCTGGCTTTGTAATACTTTACCAAGGAAATTTGTCTATAGACTAGCTTTTTTTTTTTTCTTTAACATTTTCTCAAATGTTTGTTTCACCAGTTGTATCTTGTCTTTAAAACAATGAAACTAATCAAGCTTATAGATGAGTAAAGGGGATAATAAAAAGAATATCCATTTACCCACCACCACCCAGCTTTGTCAAACATTTTTACTGCAATTACTTTTTGTTGAAAAATAAAATAAAATACAAAGTTGACAGCTCAAGTGACCCTCCTTAATCCCATTCCTTTCCCTCCCCAGAACTCATCTCTATTTTAATTATCACACCCAAAAATGCCTTGAGGCTGGGGGCATTGCTGAAGTGGTAGAGTTGCTGCCTGGGAAGCCTTGAGTTCAATCCTCACTACTGCCCTTCCCTCTAAAAATGCTTTTAGACTTTGAACACTTGTATGTTTTAGGTCATCAGCTACTAGACCTTTTCATAAATGTTGTGATGGGTTTGTATTGTGTCATCTTAGCTAAACTGGAACTACATTTCCCAGAATTTTCTTCCCAACATGGTTCCAGAGGACTGGTCGCAGGAGAAATCTGTGGGAGGCTCATGATGCTCAGGAAGCAGAAGGGTAAGATCCAACACCATTTCATGATAAAAGCTCTAAGAAAACTAGGAATAGAAGGAAAAAAAAAAAGAAGCAGAAGGGAAGTGGCAGCTGTGTTCACCCTGTGTATGGGAGGAAGCATTCATGGCCTATCTGCTGGCTTACCTTGCAAAAAGTTGGCTTGTAGCACCTTCAGCTCCCACCCAATCCTCAGTTTCCCCAGGAAACAATGCTTAGTTCTAGCATGAGGACATCAGATCTTCACCTGCAAACAAAGTAAGAGGCTTGGAGGAGTTAAAAAACTGAGTGTGTTAGAGTTGGTTCTTGCTTTTCCTCCTGGGTTCCAGCTTGTCCTTGCTCTCTATTTCACTTCCATCTTTCCCTCTCAAGTCCCTGCCTGCAGACTTCAGTCCTTGGATCCAGACAAAGAATGCTTTCACATAGATGAGGTAACAGTTCCTACAATTGTGCAAGGTCAAATTGTCATCATAAATCCTTTGCTCTATGTCACTACTTCTTTGGAACATGACTGATAGAGTCTGCTATGGTTCCAAGAGGAAAACGGTGAAGGGTTCTTTGAATTAGGTCTGGTTTATCTAATCAATTCTGTGATGCAATTAGATTTAAATCATAAATGACCCTTATCAGAGTTTCCCAAGTGTAAAGAGATAACTGGTACTCCATGGTATGTAATGGAGGAAAAAACTGATTTAAATCATCACCTGTAAACACTGTAATCAGACATCTATAGAGGTCAAAGCTTTCATTGACCAAAATTGGTTTAGACATACAATTATAATGAGATTGGTGGGTTGTTTCTAAGTACCCTGAAGAATTTAGGGGAAAGAATGTGATAAGAGGCTGCGGGTGTGGAGGTGCAAATCTGTAATCCCAGCACTTGGGAGGTGGAGGCAAGAAAATTGAGAATTCAAGGTTAGCCTGGGTTAGGTAGCAAGACCTGTCCCAAGGGGGTAGGAGGCAGAAAAGGCTGGCAGAGTGGCTCAAGCTGTAAGGTAAGAGTGCCTGCCTAGTTCAAACCCCAGTGCTTCGAAAGAAAGAAAAAAATCCTATTTCAAGGAACATGGAATTGTTCCACCTAAAAGTCTCCTGGTTGTCCTGTAGGGCAAATGATTTTCTCAACCTCGAAAGTCTCTTCTGTTAAAAATTAAATCTTTCAAGCTAGGCTTGCCATTTGTTGTGGGTCATGCCTGTTATTCCAGGTGGTGATTGGGAGGATCACAGTTCAAGGTCAGCCTGTGCAAAAAGTTAGTGAGACCCCCCATCTCAGCCAATAAGCTGGGAGTGATGGAGTGTCTCTGCATAAATTGTAAGATCAAAGTTCAGGTCTGCCTGAACATGAGACCCTACCTGATAAATAGCTAAAGGAAAAAGGGCTGGAAGTATGGGTCAAGTGGTGAGAGTTCCTACTTAGCCAGTGTGAGGCCCAAACCCCAGCATGGAAAAAGAATTTTGTTTTACCTTCACCAAATCTGTGAGGAACATATTCATCAGAGAAGCCCTGATATCCTTGCAGAAGTCTCAAGTGTCTTTTCTTTTTAGGCTAGAAGTGACAGGGGAACTTCTGAGACTGAGCTGGGCTCCCCAAACTCAATGGAGATGAGGAGATACCAGGTTAGAAGGACCAAGCTATGGTGCTTAATCACCAAAGACAAGTTACTTGTTCTGAGAACATATGGCATAAAAGAACTGATGGCAACCCTATAATACCAGCACTTGGGAGGCTAAGTCAGAAGACTAGGAAATTTGAGGTCAAACCCTACCTGGAAAAAAAAAAATCCTGGCTGTAAAGTGCCATGAGACTGAAGAAAGAGGCACACCAGATCCAGGATTGCCCACTGCAATTTACTGGGGACTTATTCAGGGGCAATCATGGTTGCAACTCAAGATGGTTGCAGTCAGGTCAAGCTGGGTCCCTACGTTACTGTAATGGGCTTATAAAAAAATTGTAGCCATAATAGGAGGGATACAGGTTAGGCATGGGCTTAGTTATATACATGTTCATTCACCAAGGCCAATCTGGCTATGCCATTGCTGAGTTCCCAAACCTGCTAATGGCAGAGACAAACTCTAAACCCATAATATAGAAGTCAATTATCTTCTTTTTTTTTTTTTAACACCTCCCCCCTTTTATTTTGTGGTACTGGGGCTTGAACTCAGGGCCTCCACTTGCTAGGCAGGTGCTTTACCACTTGAGCCACTCCTCCAGCCCTCAACTATCTTCTTGATGGTTGATTGGTTACATAGGAAGGGACAGTGCTTTGATCTCACTGGAAAATCCAATCCCTAAGGGAATCTGAACCAAGGCTATAATTAGCTTCTCTTGGTTTATTTACATACTTAGGACCCAGCATTCCCTGCCCAGAGCATAGTAAACAGGGACCTGGGCCCACTAGGCCACCTGCCTCTCATTTAACTGAAGACAATTTCAATCTCACTTTCCAGGCTTCTAGCTGGGCTGCTCAGAGGCAGAGCCAATAGTTGCTCAAGGGGGAACAAATTTTCCCCCACCTCTCTCTGGCAGAGCAGAAGAGGCATGTTTGTGTCCCTAACAGCCAAGGACTATGGGAATAACATGGGATTGCTCTAAACCTGAGTAGTTTCAGTATTTGGAAAGACAGAAAGCCATGAGAGCCTGGGAATCAGGCTTGGAACTTCAGGATCCCACAGTCCACAATCACGGCCTCACACTCACCAAGTTCCAGACCAATTCTAAAAGTGTTATGGGCATTAACCCATTTAATCCTCACCTGAACCCCAAGGAAACTACTATTATTATCCATATAATGGGCAAGGAAACATAAACAGTAACTTGTAACTTGCCCAAAGACAATAGCTACAAAGTATTGATTATCCATCTATAAAAGAAGAATATAAATGCCTGCCCTGCACCCATATAACCCAAGATGTCTTATAGGCTGTCAGTTCCTATATATTGGCAATGAATTGCTGTTTCTTTCTTTCTTTTTAAAAATCTGCCTGGTTTTTGAGACAGGGTCTTGCTATGCAGCCCAGTCTGTCCTCCAACTGGTAATTCTCCTTTCTTAGCTTCCCCAGGTGCTGGGATTACAGGCACAAACCACCAGACTCAGCATAAATTAGTATTTTTTAATCTGGAACCTTTACAATACTGTACAAACTTTCCATGCTTTCCCCCCTCTACTTATTTGGATGTAGGAAAGGTCTTTTCAGTGAGGCCTTAGGACCTGGAAAGATATAAAAGAAATTGGTAACCACACCCATGTCCTCAGGAGTCTGGAAATAGTTTGGGGAATTTACTTTTCACTGTGCTTGTAAATAAAATATGTAAATATCAAAATAACAGGTTGTTCTCACTCTAGAGACAATCCGATGTTTATTGAAAGTAAACAGCTCATGCCTGTCATCCTAGCTAATCAGGAGGCAGAGATCAGAGGGATCAAGGTTCAAAGCCAGCTCAGGAAAATAGTTCCACAAGACCTTATCTAGAAAAAACCTTTCACAAAAAAGGGCTGGTGAAGTGGCTGAAGGTATAGGCCCTGAGTTCAAACTCCAGTACTGCAAAAAAAAAAAAAAAAATATATATATATATATATATATACGCCTTTCCTAATAAACTTTATGATCATTTTCACCCTAAAATAAATAAAAAAGCAACAACAAAAATGCGCGGTTGTACAGTAACAGGGCTAGGGCTTCTGTTTCAAAGATGGCTTGGGTTGGGAAGTTAGTAGAGTGCTTGCCTAGCAAGTTAGAGGCCCTAGATATGATTCCCAGAGCTATAAAACGGTTTGCAAAGAAGGCTGTAGTTAGTCAAGGCCTGGACAGGCAGGCCCTGTCTCCTGAGATCTTGGCCCAGTGGGGAAGACTGCCCTCGTTACCGAGGTACAACGACGACTGTGCTTCCAGGATCATCAAAGAGATACTGTGAGCTCAAGGTCCTTCCCCCGATGCAGAGGGAGGTGACCACTCTGTCGCTGTGCCCACCTTGCCTTGTCCTCGTGGCGGGGGGCCTGGGGATTGGGCACTCAGACTCTGGAGACCCCGCCTCCGGGGCAGCAAGAAAAGGCTGGCCCCGGCCCCGCCCTGTCCCGCCCGCACCGCCAAGTTTAAGAGCCCTGTAGACAAGTCTCACTAGTCCCCAGCACAGAGTCTTCTCACTAGCTTCTTATGCTCCCTACACAGCCACAGACCGTCGCTACTCCGGGCTGCTCTCCCGGTGCCGGTCCCCATAAGGGTCCCGCCATGCCTAGCCCAGAGCCCCTGCAGCCCGCTCCCTTGGGAGCTCAGATCCAGCCCCCAGTGCCCGCGTCCCCAGAGCTCCCGCGCACGCCCCGCGCTTCCCGACGTCTCGAGTCCTCTTTCTCCGTCGAGGCCATCCTGGCGAGGCCCGATGCGAGTGCGCAGGCCGCCTCCCCGCCACCCGTCTCCGCCTGCGCTGCTCCGAGCCTCTGGACCGCTCCCCCGGGACCTCCAGCCTCGGTTCTGTCCTGGGCATACCCGGCGACATGGCTGCCCACTTACCTGAGTGTAGGTGTCTACCCGCTGTGTCCCCAGCCTTCAGTGCCGGTGCTGCGCGTGGCTCACTTCTGCGGCCTCCAGGGCCTCGGCGTCACAGGTACAGCTGAGCCCGGCGCCCGCGTGCGGGCTAATGGGCGGGGGTAGGGGTGTGTGTGGAGAGTGGAGGCCGCGACAGACAGCACCCAAGTATAGAAGTCCCCGACTTTGAGAGCCATATGCGGCTGGAGTGGAAAGGGACCCCACGAACATTGACTTTGTAGTTGAAACCGAGTCCTGAGATGGGATCTCACTGAGAAAGACCCCAATGCAGGGCTTGCCACACAAGCTGCTGAGCCGGGAGCCCGCGGGAGTGCGGGCGGGTGCGGGGCGGGAAGTGAGGCTGAGCGGAAGATCGACTGGAGGCCAACTCTGGGGCTGCAAGAGGACCCAGCTCTGCTATCGGTCTTAGCGTTCCTGGAGACCTCATTTGGGGTAACGCTTGGTGGTGCAATGCAAACACTTCCCAAAAGCAGCTCTCACCCGGAACCCACACCCTGTCTTTGCGCGGAGAGGTAGATGCTACGGGTGGTGCAGATCGGCGCTCAGCTGTTGTTAGGAGTGGCAAAGGCCCAGATCCCACTTCTGCCTGCGCGCATGTGGAAACTTCAACTCCACCCTTAACCGCTCCGAGCCTGCTTGCTTGTAGTCCTCTTAGAATGGGCCCTAAAGAGAGCGCTGGGCACTTAACCCCAGTGTAAATCTAAGTGTGGAGGTAATTTTATCCTCCAGCTTTAACCAGGAGTTTTTGGCATTTTTGGCTGCTTGGTTCATGCTTCCCATGTCCCCAGGAAGAATATAGGGGCAAAGTTATTTTAAGCATCCCACCAAGCTCATTGTAACCCCATTTAGCCTGGTTCTAGTCCCTGACACCCCTCCATCCTGCCATGCATTAACTCCTGAACTCCCAGGCGGAGCTGTGCCTATCTCTCAAGTCACCCCTCTAAGCCCTCCACATACCTGAGGGGGAACTGCAGTTTACTAATTTACGTTTTAGTTGTCTCATTTTCAAGTTGGTCTTTGGGTGAGTATTACATCCACACAGTCTGAACTTCAAAATATATACTAGGATTTGTGCAGAAGAGTTTCCTCCTCCAACTGCCTAACTACCCACTACCAGGGGTGTTTTGTGCATATTTTATACCTGAATGTACACTCCCTCACACACACCCCCCCCATCTGTTCTTCTCTTTTTCCCCATACATACACACTACTCTCCACTTTATTCTTTTCACGTGACCATGTATCTTAAAGATTTTAGTTCATAACTTCTTTAGGGCTGGCAGACTGGCTCAAGTGGTAGAGCACCAAGTGTGAGGCCCTGAGTTCATACCCCAGTACCACCAAAACCAAAACCAAACGCTCATCTTTTACGTCACGGAATACTCCATGGTAAGAATGTAAGCTAACTAATTAGGTCTCATTGGTTGTTTCTCATCGTTTGCTATTGTCTACAGTGCTACAATGAATAACCCTGCACGGAGGGTATTCCTGTACAGCTGGAACTGCAGGGTTAAAGAGTATATGCTCATGCAGTTTTGCTAGACTGCCCTTCACAGACCTCAGACCTCTTTTTACTTCTCTGTGGAGAGTGTCCCCTATAACAGCACCAACACGATGTTATCTGACTTTTGAAAAGTAGCCAGTCTGAAGGAAGAGAATAATGGTATCTCTGCATCAGTTCAATGAGGATTACTGTAATAGCAGTGAGATTTACAATTTTTTTGTATATTTAAGAGCCATCTGTATTTCCTTTTCTGTGAAATATCTGTTCGTGTACATTGTCCATTTTTCTAGTCTGATATTAAAATAATCCATTTGTAGAAATTCTTTTTATATTGGAAAAATTAGACTTTAGACTGTAATGAGTTGCATTTTTTTCCCTCAGTTTATTGGTCTTTTGACTTTGATTATAGTGAGTGCTTTTTGTCTTGAAGAAAATTGTGTTTGAATGTTTTAATCTTTTGTGTGTGTGTGTGGTGCTGGGGTTTGAATTCTAGGCCTTATACTTGCTATGCAGATGTTCTTCTACGTGAGCCACTCTGACAGCCCTTTTCTGTGATTGGTTTTTTCAAGATAGGGTTTTGCAAACTATTTGCTCAGGACTGGCTTTGAGCCACCGATCCTTCTGATCATTGCCTCCTCAGTAGCTAAGATTACAGCTGTTAGCCACTGGAGCCCGGCCCAAGCACATTACAGCCTAATTCCTTCTCCAATGTCCACAACTACTTCAGATTCTGAAACAAGGCAGGGGAGGCCAGGTACATGAGGCTGTATGCTTGCTAGGTTTTTCCTGGTCTTTTGTTCCTACCTTAGGCAGGCACCTGGTAAGCCTGGTGGGACCAGTGGTTGGAGTCCTGGGCATCCACTCCCTTCACTGAAACAGTCTGACTGCCAGCCCCAAGACCTCCCCAAAGCTAGCAAGTGCCTCTACCCAGAACATTCTCCTTCCAGATAGCCCAATGGCTTACTCTCTCATCCCCTTCACACCCTGACTCAGTACTGCCTCTGATTAATGCATCTTCAGTGGCTCCCGGCATGGTGAGCTGAACTGAATGTCTGTGTCCCTTAGAAAAGTGAATCTTGCTGGAGGTGTAGCTCAAGTGGTAGAGCATTTGCTCAGCAAGTGTGAGGCTCTAAGTTCAAAGCCCAGTACTGCCAAAAAAAGGGGGAGCGTGACATCTCTTCCTCCAGGCAGACACAGCACCTTGTCAGGGGGCAGGAATTGGCTTGCAGAGAGTGGGCGGGATTTCACACCCCACTCATCCTCTCAACTGGGTAATTCTGTGCAGGTCAACAACTGTATAAAGCGGCCCTGTTCAAATGTCACTGCAATAAGATGGTCACCATTTCTAAAGATGCAAATTACATCCCCATGCACATATACACTCTCCCCTCCCTCACTCCTCTGATTCCTTCTGCATCTTAGCACTTTTTGCTCTCTGACATACTAAGTGTATCTTGTCTGGCCTGTTTCCCCACTACTAAGATGCAAGTCCCATGACCACAAAGATTTTCTGTTTTGTCCTGATACCTGCTTGACGCAGAGCAGATATTCAAAAAGTATTTGTTGAATGAATGAAAGGGGCATGAAATCCTGGAGGTCCTTTCTCTGCCCGCCCATGGGGTTTCCTGGAGTAGAAAGGGTGAGGAGGGAGGAGGTTTGGCAGGGGCCAGAAGTTAAGCCACTTGGTTGGAAAGTAGCAGAGGCAGGAGTCTCATGGCATTGTCTCTTTCTCATGTATTTCTTTTGGGTTATTTCTGCACAGTCTCTTCCCATCTGCTTTCTTACTGTGTCATCTAGCCAAGAGGAAGGCCGGCTCATGGAGTGTGTGCATGAGTTCTCTCCCCTCCAAGAGGAGTAGGCAGGGACTGTTGGCTAACCCTACCCCTGCTGCTGGTTGCCTTCTAGGCTTGGATCTGGCTCACTACCCTGGCCTCTTGGGCCCTCCAGACTTGGCTCCTACTGAGGACCTTCAGGACACTGAGAGACACCAAAAGAGGGTTCGAACTATGTTTAACTTGGAGCAGCTGGAAGAGCTGGAGAAAGTGTTTGCAAAACAGCACAATCTGGTGGGGAAGAAGAGAGCCCAGCTGGCAGCCAGGCTCCATCTTACAGAGAACCAGGTGGGAGTGGGGACTCCTGTGGGGCCTGGGCTATGCCTGGGGATTGGGGAAAACAGTAACCTCTGGAAGGCCCTAAGTGGGGGACAGGAGGAAGACATGGGTCTTCCTCTGCGACAGGCTGTTAGGGAGACAGGCCCTAACTTTTTGCACATTTCCCTATGTAATGAGAAAAATACTTCCATTTGAAGTCATATTATAGGAACAACAGTCAATGTTAATCTCGAGCTTTATGATAAAGTATTTTCATGCTGAATAAGGAGCTATCAGCAAAATTAAGTAGGTATTCAAGAGACTAAATATTAAAAAAAAAAGTAACTATCCCCTGAGCCCTAGGTTCCCCTCCAGTTATTGTGCCATTTCTCTACTCTGTTCACAGGCAAACTTCTGAAGAACTTGCTACTTTCACTCTCTTTATGTCCTGACCTCCAGTTCACTCTTTAATTCATTTTAATAGGATTACTTTCCTTCTCATTCTATCAAAACTTCTCAACAAGGTCTCTGATGACCTCCATGTCACCAAAACTGACACTTTCCTTTTTTCAACTTACTCCATAATTCAGCAGCTCCCTGTATGGCTGAGCATGCCTTCCTTTTCTGAAATACATTGTCTTGGCTTCCAGACACCACACTCTTGGGTTTCCTCCCAACACTCTGGCTAAGTGGGTAGCCTTCTTTGCAGGCTACTCTTCTCTTTGGCACCTCAGTTTCTCTTCCCAGCTGGTCTTATCTATTCCCTTGGTCTAAAATACTGTCCTTAAACTAATGACTCCCAAATTTGTATCCTGAGCCCAACCTTCTCCGCTAACGTGCACATCTAGCTACCTTTTTGCTACCTCTGCTTAGATTTTTTAAGTGGCAAGCATCACAAACTTCAAATAATCCTTAATTTTTTTCTCCCTAAATCTGTTCCTTTCCTCACACATGGTTCTACCATTCATCTAGTTGCTCAAAATTTACTCATTACAGAATCCTCCTCCTTCTTCCTCACTTCCAATCATCGGAAAGCCATGAGGATTCCAAGATGGAATTGCCTTATTTCTCTACTTTGCTCCTAGTTTATATTCTCAGCTGTCACTGGATCACTGCAGCAGTCTTTCAGTTTCTCCCTTCATCCATCTTCACACAGAAACCAGATGTGCAATTCACTTCAGATGTAAACAGGACTATGTCATGCCCCACTTATAAACCCCAAAGTAACATTCCCTCCCTATGGCTTTCAATGTCCAAGTTCTGACCTCCATTGACTTCTCCCATCTCCCCTTTGTATTCCCCTGTCATTTGCAGCCACACTCTCCTCCTTTGTGATCCTCATACATTCTGAGTTTGGTACCAACTCAGAGCCTTCCTATAGGTGGTCCCTTGCTTCATCCAGCCTGCTTCTCTCTGTTCCCACCAGGCTGGCCTGTCATTCTTTGAGTCTTAGTGCTGGATCTTTAGAGAGAATCCCTCTGTCCAAATTCATATCTTTATTTGTGTTTATACATTTCTCATTTGTTTCAAGTCTCCCTCCACTAGACCATGAGCTTCATGAGGACAAGGACCATGCCTCTAGTGCTCACCACTATGTCTCCACCACTTAGCATGGCTCCAGCACAGTTACTCACAAGTATCTGTTCAGATGAGTGAATGGTGACTGAGATTATAGAGAAGGGCATTATAGAGGAGGTGCTTCCCTTAGCAGGAAGAGCAGATTTTTTACCAGACAGCAAGGGATGGACACTTTGGGATTTGAAAGAGGAGTGGGACCTGCTGGTCACATTCTAATGTTTTCCCACTGCCCCCAATTATAGGTGAGGATCTGGTTCCAAAACCGCAGGGTCAAGTATCAGAAGCAGCAAAAGCTAAAACTGCCAGCCACACCTGCCATTGCTGTCTCTCTGGATGAGCCTTCCAGTAGCTCCGACAGCAGCAAAGATGCTGAATCAGAGACAGACAACTGAGCACTGGGACAGAGGCCCTACCCACAATGTCTGGGGGCCGGGGGCACTCACTGGACCTGCCTATCCTACATCTCAATGAAGAGCCTCCTCAAAATCAAAGAGTACCAGATGGACTTGAACTGTCAAGCAGGGACCCTATTTATATATCAACCCCTGGGAGCAGGAGTAATGTAATGGTCAGAGGCACAGACTGTGGCTTTTAGCTATGTCCTTGGCTAAGTCACTGAACATATAAGCCTTTTATCTGAATAATGGGCTTATTAATAATGTATACTTCCAGGGGTGAGATGATGTTGGTAAAGCACTTGCAATGTGCAGACCAATGGTAAGGATGTTTAACTGTTAAGGCTTATAGGCTCCCTTATCTGTGGCAGTGGTAACTGTACCAGCCCTGCCTTCCCTATCCAGGCTGTGGATGGAAAGAGCCTCTTTTGAATCAGTGTCTGGATGTAAAAGATTTTTCCATACTGGAGATAGTGGGGTTGAAAGCAAAGAGGAGGGAAAGGTATATTGCTTATCCACATCTCACAGTTTCCCAAAATTTTGTTTTGTTTGAACTGTTACCACTCTCAGAAGGAGCTCAGGCCCTGCTGCCTCTTTGAAGCAACATGTTATCCTAACCACCATCTTTTTCCAGCTAGCTACCTGCTTTTCCCCTCTCCTCATCTTTATCTAGAATAGAGAAATTTCACTCCATTTTGTCATAAACTCTGTTGTTTGTTCACAAAGTGGTTTATGTTTCCTCCTGTCTGACTTTGACTCATGGCTCTTTTTCCTTCCCAGGAGTCTGCTTAGTTTCACCTCTGACAGCCTACTACTATGAAGCCAGCCTACAGCTTTTCAGAGCACAGGCCACTCATTTTAGAATGGCTTCAGGGGCTGAGGTGAAGGGAGTGGGAAAAGACCTGCCCAATCATCTGGTCTCTAGTTTTCTGAGGGATGGGGAAGAAAGATCAGGCAGCGGCATCCTTAGAAAAAACCTTGCACTTATAAGGCAGTAGACACCAGGTGGCAGGCGTGAGGGGAGCAGGAGCCCAGGCTCCCTGTCATCAGGAAAATCTTTCCTGATGTTGTCCCCAAAGTCAACTCTATTAATCAAAGGTATCCAGCTGCATTTGCCTCTTTGAGGAAATATTGGCTCATTTTAAAAAATCTATAGTTACTTACTTATTTAACAATTACTGGTCTCTACCCAATCCTCAAATGTCACCATGAGACCATAGACACAGACACAGGTCCCTTTTCAAGAAACACAAAGTCAGTTGGGAGACAAGGAAACAAAATATGGTGGTTAGGCCTAGTCTTTCACCTGCCCCAACAATACATCTACACACTCATTTCCGCATCTAATTTAAGACGTCCTCAGACCTGAAGTCCACTGTGGCCCGCTCTACCACCCCAGGCTGCAAGGTCCCTACACCTTTGGAAAATCTGAGAGGGGCACATATCCAGCTTGATCATTCATGGGACTGTCTGGATTCCGAAGGTGGGCTGTATGAGCCCCAGTGTATAAACTAGTCTTTCCCTTCAGGATGAGAGTCAGAGAGAATATGAATGCCTTCCACTGTCCCATCCCTACGCTGGGTCCAAAGACAGCTTTTCTCAAGACAAACTTAACTGTGGACAGAGAGGCAACAATAGACACATAACATGAACTCTGATTCAGACACATCAAATCTGTGTAAGCACGCATGAACTGTGTGACACTGGCCACGAAGTAACACACAAACCGCACAAAGACAGGTCATGAACCCAAGGGACTGAAACTCAGACCTGCTAGATCTCAAATCCTCCGTGCACGCCCACAGGCATGCGAAGGGGCGGGACCGCAGGGAGGCGGGGCCTCTCGGGTTGAGGCGGGGTCAAGGGTCAGAAGGCGGAGGCGCGCCCAAGATGGCGGCCTCCATGTGCGACGTGTTCTCTTTCTGTGTGGGCGTGGCGGGCCCGGCCCGGGTCTCCGTGGAAGTCCGTTTCGTAAGCAGCGCCAAGGTGAGACCAGGGCGAATCCCACTAGGAGTACCCACCCTTTTCGGCCTTGGAGACAGCCCAAGGGACTTAGATCCTAGAGGCCCCCGTGCCGCGTGGATGCTGCGGCTCAGCTCCTCGCGGCCCGGCGGCCCCTTGTCGTCCCCGTGCCTGCGGCCGTCACGCGGTGAGCCCTGGCCTCTGGAGCCCGCGTGCGTGCCTCCTCCCTGCGGATCCCCGCCCGCTTACCAGCGGCACTTCTGTGGCCGCCCTGGGCCTCCTGGCCTAGGCTGGGGGCATTGCGTCTGGGCGCCGGGGAACCGTGGCTGGGGACGTGCTGGGCAGGGGGAACTGACGTGTAAAACAGCATGCGTCTTCTGGAACCTTTATGAGTGAGATGTGGGTGGGAGGTGGGAGGATGAGAAGAGAGGGCAGGGACTCTCAAGTTACGATGGGACTTGAGGAGTGCTAAGGAACTTGGACCAGAACCCAAACGATGTGGGAGCTTTTGAGGGGTTTTAAACCGGAGACTGACATGATTTCGTCGTTTTTATTACCGTGTAGATTAAAAAATGCATGTAAGGAAAATAAAGACAAAAACCACTCAAACCTACAGTTGTGCATTAAGATCCATTTATTTGTTTATTTTGCGGTACTGAGGTTTGAACTTAGGGCCTCAGGCTTGCTAGGCAGATGCTCTACCACTTGAGTCACTCCGCCAGCCCTAAAATCACATTTTTAGAACTGCTATTTTTTGATGCAGTGGTGAATCTTTCAATATCAATGCGCCTATTTCTACATAATAATTTTTTTTTTTTTTTGGCTGTGGTTATTTTGGAGATGGGGCTCCAAAGCTGTTTGCTCAGACTGGCCTTGAACGGCAATCCTCCTGAGACCAGGAGGTCTCAGCCTCCCAAGTAGCTAGGATTGCAGGCATGATCCACCTGAGCCTGGCCTCTTCATAGTATTTCATGGGAGGGACACATTTCACACAACCAAACCCTTATTTATGGGCCCTTTATATTGTATTTTTCACTTCCCTGTATCAAAGATCTTGGAGCTTAATTTATGTACAGACCCCTTTTGTTCTCTCCAGCACTATTTTCTTTCCTCATTATCTTTACCAGTTGAAATGTGAAAAATAATGTTGCTCTGTTCTCATTTACATTTCTTTGTGTAATAGATTGAATAATTTATAATGTGTAGTGGTATGGACATCTTTGATTCTTGCCCAAGATGTTAGCCCTGTAGTCATCTGTCTTCTGCTGTCAGCATCTTCATATTGATCCACTTTCCCAGTCCAGGTTTCCCTTGCCCTTGGTCTGCTCCAGAGGCATCTGGAGTGCTCCTCTCCTTCAACAGGAAGTCACCTTCCGTACATACTTGGTCTCCATCCCTTGTAGTGCCTCTAGAACTCTTGTTTGATGGGTGTCAGATCCATCACTTACAGTGATACTCATCTTTGCCTTCATTACCAACCGCACCAGTCCCTTCCTTTGTTCACTTCATTTGTCTCACTTTATTATGTCAGCTATTCTCCTCACCTAATTGTCCTTTCCTAGCCTTCTGTCAAGACCCCAACTGGTTACTTTCTCTATGTCTACACCTCATCTGCTGCTGGACAAGATCACATACCTACTTGGACTTGGTAACAAGGTGGATCATGCTGGGCTTTTTGCATGTAGTCATCAAAGTGAGGGGTTTGTGATTTTGTGTGTGTGTGTGTGTGTGTGTGTGTGTGTGTGAGAGAGAGAGATCTTGAAGTTACCACATGAGGGTTGTGCCTGGTTTAGGGTAAAATGAGAATTACTTATTCTTTGAAAGCTTGATAGAAGTGTTTCATGAAACCATATAAACAAAGGGCTCATTTGAGGTTATTTTCACCATTTTGTATTGCTTCTGTAGATACTGGCAGGAGTGGTTTTCAAATTTTTACTATTATGTCAGGGACACAAGTAGTTAGGACAGAAGACTTATCAGGTCCAGTGGGTGCCATTTGGAATGCCAAAGTGGTATACAATAGTCAGATCTCAGCATGGCTTAGTAGTCTTGACTGGGTTTGTCTTCTTTTTGAAATGTTTGTTATTTTTCTAGAAAATCATCATTTAATCAAGATTTTTTGTTTGCTACATGGTCTTAGATTTTTGTGTAATTGTTTCTTAAAACTCTTTCAAGTTGGAAATGGATGTATGGTTTCTCCTTTTTCTTCAGGTTCAGTCCTATCAATGTTGGCTTTATAAAAGGAACAGTGTTGGGATTTGAAATGTCAGAGATTATGTGGGTCCCTGTTCATGTTGTTTTGTCCCATAGAAGAAGGCTAAGCTTTCGTTTTGCCAAATTGGATCCCACGTACACAAGGTGTGTACATGGGGTTTCCAGGAGGATAGTCAAGGGTGTATCCATGGCCTTTCCCCTGTTTTTTCACCTCTCTCATTTCTACAGTTAGAGCTCCCAGAGTTATTCACAGGGTTAAGATTTGTTGGTTATGGGTTGCCCACAGCCTGTCCTGGTCTACTCATCTTTGCTGTTGAGTTTGGCAGAGGCTGAGTCCAGCCAGAACACCAGCAGGAAGCTACTCAGGAGACCATAGTGAGAGAGGACATTTTTCTGCTGTGTTAAGCACTTTTTTCCTCACACTTTGTTGAGGCAAGTATAGTGTTGGTAGAGATACCACCCCTCTTTTCTAAGTGAGCACAGCATTAAGTGCCTGGGCTCTGAAGTCATTTCCTGAGACCTTTTGTACACTCCAGAGATGGTAGTTCAGAGGTTTTTTTGTTTTTGTTTTTTTCATAGCACAAGTTATATTTCAAATGGACAAAAATTAGTATCATTTACAGTGTCTTAAGATAAATTGCCTTTAACTGGGAGCTTCCTTTCTAGTGCTTTGAGTCTATAGATGTATCTAGAAAGTGGACTATTATGGACTATTGTGGAAAATGAAGACAGGTAAATCAAATGCGGGCTGTAGGTTTTGATTAATTGTAATACTGTTCTTTGGGTGGCTGAGAAAGTTGCAGGTTCTCCTTAGACATCATCAAGTGCCGAAGCACCTGCAGGACAACAACTTTGATGCTACGTGAATTTTTTTTTTTTTTTGGTACTGAGGTTTGAATTCAGGGCCTCATGTTTGCTGAGCAGGCACTCTACCACTTGAGCCAGCCCTGTTTTGTGTTGGATAGTTTCAAGATGGGGTCTTGCCTGAACTGGCTTCTAACTGTGATCTTCCTGATCTCTGCCTCCTGAGTAACTAGGATTACAGGTATGAGCCACTCATGGCTGACAGTATATGACTTCTGCCACTTGGTTAGCACTGTTATGGCTCTTGAGTCCACCACTCCATTAGAACTATAAACTCTATTCATATTAATTTTTGTTATAAATCTTAACAAAGGGAGGTTGCTTCTGGATATTTATGTCCACATTGTATTTTAAGTCTGTATATTTGGTTTTCCTAAATTGTTCTTAGAGGCCCAGTTATCATCCCTGTCCATCTTGTAAAGGGTAATGTCTTTGTTATCTTCTACACCCCAGCTAACTGTGGCTTCTCCTACTCATTTTTGGCCTTCTTCGAGTTCTTCCAACAGTAGACGTTGCCAGAAACTTTTATTCCCGAGTTCATGGTGGCTGCCATCTTGTGTCACTGTCACTTGAAGGCCAGCCCCTTCTTCACACACAAACACACATATACATACACATATACCCTGTATCCCCGGGCCCTGGCATGCAGGTGCACCCACAGGTTGTTTTCTCACCATTCATCATGATGTAGTGTGTTAGATCAGAGCTTCTTAAACTTTAACATGCTCAGAGTCACCTGGGCAGCATGTTATGATGCAGATTCTGATTCAGCAGGTCTGGGGTGGGGCCTGAGACTCTGCATTTCTAACAGTGTCCTAGGTGATGTCCTTGTTGCCAGTCGTGGACTTTACATGGGTAGTAAGGAGCGAGCGTTCATGAGGTATGTTTGTTCACTTGTGCTATGTCAGTGTGTTCTGGAAACCTCGTGGCAGGTATTCTTATAATACTCAATTCTCACATGGGAAACAAGCATAAAGAAGTAGAGCAATAGGCTCAAGGATTTACAGTGCAAAGGTTAACATTAGGGCTGATTAGCTCATTCCTTTTAGGGCAGCCCTTGAACACTTGCTGGGTACCAGGCACTCTACTAGGTGCTGTGGGTACCCAACTGTTCAAGGAAAGGGCAGTTACACTCCCAGACTAACCTGGGCTATAGGGTTTCCCTGCAACCCTGAGCAGCAGCTGTATGGCTAGAATCCTTGATGGGTATGTGGAGGTCTGAGAAGTCTGATGTGCTGTTACAAGCACCCTGCTAGGAGCCTTGGCTCTGCCCTGGCCATTCCAAAAATTCTCTGAGTAGCGTGAGATGGTAACTTCGTCTCTGGCCCAGGCCTTTTCCAAATGAACTGAAAAAGGTGCAGCTGAAAGTGAGTCAGAGCCACCTTTCCAGAGGAGGCAGTTGTGGAGGCTGCTAGCCACTCTCCTTGAGCCCTTGGAGGTTTCCTCTGCTAAGAAGTAGTCATGTGGGTTGAAACTTGAAAGCCTTCTGAGAGCTCTTGGAACTATGTCTTCTGTCCTTCCTCTGCCCTCTTAGGGAAAAGGATTGTTTGCCACCCAGCTGATCCGGAAGGGAGAGACTATCTTCGTAGAAAGGCCTCTGGTGGCTGCGCAGTTTCTCTGGAATGCACTTTATCACTACCGAGGTGATCACATCTTGCCTCTCCTCACTGCTGCTAGGTCCAGTCAGTTTTGTGCATGGAATTCAGCTGCATACATCCCTACTGGCTTATGTCTCTGGGACTCTGGATGTTGGGAGGAAATGCTGTCTCCCCCTGGAGAACTGTGCCTGAGAACAACACCTTTGTCCACTCTTGGGTTTGGGACTGTGCACCTGCAGTAGGAGGCTCCTCCAATGTGCTTCCTGGAGAGGACTGTCACTCAGACAGAACTTAGTCTGTCCCCATAATGTAAGGGTCTGGACATCATGTTGAGGAGTCCTGTGCCAAAGTGGACCCCATACCAAAAGGCCTGTTCAGTGAAGTTAGGACAGAGCAAGAGGAATGCCCTTAGCTTTGCTAACCACATGCTTTTTCACTTTTCTTAAGCTAGAGACAAATCATGGAAGGAGGGTCATTTGGCTACAGAGTCAGTCTGGGGTTGTTGGGGGGGACCCACATAGACTGAGTCTGATTGAGAAGCACGGGGAGTCAGAAGGTAGGGCTGGGGGGTTCTTGAGAGATAAGGGGGTTATCTGTCTTTGGGTGCATGTGAAATCCATCCATTTCACTCCATTCATTAATATAGTGTCACTCACTTCCCATACTTTCATGGAGCAGCTACTGTGTGCCAGGTACCATTCTAGCCCCAGGGATACTGCTATGAGAAGGACACATGTGGCCCCTGCTCTTGGGACACTTAACATTGTAATGTCTGGCTTCACCCACAGCCTGTGACCATTGCCTTCGAGCACTGGAGAAGGCAGAGGAGAATGCCCAGAGGCTGACCGGAAAGCCAGGCCAGGTTCTGCCTCACCCAGAGCTGTGCACTGTGCGCAAAGACCTCCACCAGAACTGTCCCCACTGCCAGGTGAGCATCCCCAGGGAGTGCACTTGAAAGGGTGCAGGCAAAGAAGGCCTTAGTTGAAGTCCTCCCTTGGGAGACCAGAGCTCAGACAGACCAGGTCCTGGCCTTCAAGGGCCACATATGCTAAGACAATAAAAGAGCTTGGTAATTGTTCTGGTTTCATCCTTCCTGTCCCAGTTCCATTGTCTAGAAAATGGGCTTTGTGGGAGCTTGGATTCTTCTTGTGGGCCTGGCAGGGGATTCCCCCCGCTACTTGAAAAGCTTTCTTTATGTGGTTTTATAAACCTAGGTTAGGTGTTTCCCACATGCCCCCAGAGCAACCTGTTTTCTTTTCTTCTAATACTTCTGAGCTCCTGCTCAGGGGCTGTTGGTGGAAGGAATGCAGTTGTAAGAGGTAAGTATGCTGTGGGATATCTGTGCCTTGACCCTTTGCCTAGATAGATCCTAGAATGCTGACCTCCACCCCACTAACAGGTGATGTACTGCAGTGCAGAATGTCGGCTGGCAGCTGCAGAGCAATACCACCAGGTCCTGTGCCCAGGCCCCTCTCAGGATGACCCCTTACATCCTCTCAATAAGCTGCAGGAGGCATGGAGGTAGGTCACTTCCACTTTTCTTTCCTTTAGCATTCCCTTCCTACCTCCCTACCTGACTGTACTAAGCAGCTGTTGTCAATTTTCTTAAGTTACTAACCCTCAGATTTGTCCTTTTTTTTTTTTTTTTTTTGTGGTACTGTGGTTTGAACTGAGGGCCTCATGCTTGCTAGGCAGGCACTCTACCACTTGAGCCACTCCACCAGGCCTAAAATCATTTTTACTTCTTCCTTTTTAATTTGTGTGTGTGTGTGTGTGTGTGTAATACTGGGGATTAAACTCAGGGCCTTATGCTTGCTAGGCAAGTGCTCTGCCACTTGAACTGTACCCCATCCCCCGCAGTCCTCCATTTTTACAGTTAAACACAAGTCACATCATCCAACCTGTTCTGCCATCTTCAACACTTTACATATTCCCAGAAAGAGCTCCACTAAATCCCTAGAGAGGCAAAGTCTGCCTAAGTCCTGCCCATAACTTTCTCTCTTTGGTACTTGATGGAATTGGTACAAAGGTTTCTCTGTAGCAGTCAGACAGGGCTTCCTAGGGCTTAGCTACTAGGAAGGGAATTTGTAGGCCAAACTTGTCTCTGTTTCCTCAGGAGTGTTCACTACCCCCCTGAGACGGCAAGCATCATGTTGATGGCCCGAATGGTGGCTACAGTGAAGCAGGTGAGCCCACCTGACCCTCCTGGGGAAATTGACTAGCCTCATTCAGTCCTGGGTCTCAGTCTCCTCACCTCAAGGCTCTAGCTTGGATGCACTTGCTCCTAGGCTTTTCCAAAGAATAGCTGCTTGCTGTGTAGCATAGTAGGAGTATGCTAATCAGAAATCAGGCTTAGGGAATGGGAGCTCATGTAGCCCATAGTCTTTGATCTATGAAAAGATGTCTTATGCAGCAGCAATTCATGAATTTGATATATAAGCACTAATTTTTCAGGGTCATGTCTCTTACTTAAAGTGAGAGAAGCCACTTTAACCTCCTTCTATCAGTATTGTCCTTCCTCTACTTTTCCAAGTGTGTAGAGTTGGCTAGCCTGGCTCCACCTAGGAAAATGCTCCCTGATATGCATGTATGCATATCATGCATGGTCGCTCCCTGATAGCAGGGGCTTCAGAAACAGGCTGCCTGTCTCACAGGCAACTGCCAGTAAAGAGGTAGGTGTTCGTGTCCCTTATGTGTATTTGTCCACTGCAGGCTAAGGATAAGGACCTTTGGATCGGGCTCTTTTCCCAGTTCTGTAACAAAACAGCCAATGAGGAAGAGGAAATTGTTCACAAACTTCTAGGGGACAAATTCAAGGTTAGTCTTTTCCTATGACTTGTCTCTGCTGCCCATCTTCCCCAAGTAGCCTAGGATGTCTGTGGCTGTCAGTGGGGAACTAACTCCAAATTGGTCTCTTCCCCAGCTATGGCTACAAAAAATGAATTCAGAGGACTTACATTCCTGACACTATTTAACTTTGAGAATGAATGTGGACCTAAAATTGGGAAGTAGGGAAGCAAGGTGGTGACAGAGGAAGGTGGGGTTGGATGCTTTGCCCTGTGATACTCTACACTAAGTTGGAAGGCGAGAACCCTGCCAGAGAGTAGCAGTGGGCAAATAAGGTAGAGTGGAAAATGGAGGGCTGGGGGTTAAGAGTCAGGGAGTGGTATGAAACTGACATTTTACCGAGTTGTTTCCCAGTCAGTACAGATACCCACTGAGGATAGCACTGGAGCTGCCTGAAGGTGGAGGCAGCTATATGGAAGGGATACATACAGCAGGAAAGGTGGGCCCTCCTGCATTGAATTCAGAATAAAAGAGGGGAGAGCCAAGCTGGATTAGAGACTAGGAGAGGGGAGCCCCAAGGGAGGTGGTAAGGACAGGCTTCAGCCTTGCCAGTACAAGTGCTAGAAAATAGGGGGAAAAGTTTGGTTTCATATTCTGGGTTGGAACAGGCCAGTAGAGTGCCAGATCTCTTTGGAGATAAGGATTCTGTGGACTTCCTTTGTCCCCAGGGATAGCTCAGTCTACAGAGCTGGCTCCTTTCCCTTCCCTCACCTGACCTTCTGGGCCCTGCCTAGGTGCTAAGGGGAAAATCCCCAGGGATGTGCTCTCTGTGCTTCCCCTAAACCAGGGCCAACTGGAACTTCTGCGGAGACTCTTCACAGAGGCCCTTTATGAGGACTCACTCAGTCAGGTGAGTGTGGGGAGGGCAGGACCAATAGCCTCTGGGTCACTCCAGTTCTCTGGGAGCAGCTGGGTCAGCACCTCCTCCTGGGATTCTGAGCCAAAACCAACTTGGTCTTCTAGAGCTGGAATGGAGTCAGCTCTCAGAAGTCTTCCTGACCAGAGCTATATCAGAAAGAAGAACAGGTAGCTGTAACCTGAACTCTTACCTCTCTTTCTCCCCCATAGTGGTTCACTCCAGATGGATTCCGGTCTCTCTTTGCCCTTGTTGGAACCAATGGCCAAGGAATTGGGACCAGGTTAGGAGAGAATATTACAGAGTTATTAGGTTATCCCTCAGTGTTCAAGTGGGGAAATCGATGGAGGAAGGTAGCCATAGCTTCTTTCAAGAATGGGGTGGAGTTGGGTGTGACTCCAGCCAGAACACTGAACTGGACATGGTAGTGGAGAATCAGAATGAGGCTCTTGGGAGTCTTGGTCTGTTGGAGAAGATGGGAACCTACCCTGGAGAAAGAAATGGGGTCAGGGTGGGAGACCCTTCCCCCTGGGCTTAACTTGCCTGGAGGTGGAGAGCTCTTGTCTCTAACCATGGACTGCCTCGGAACTCCCCCCCACAACCCCCCCAGCTCCCTGAGCCAGTGGGTCCATGCCTGTGATGCTCTGGAGCTGAAGCCTCAGGACCGTGAGCAGCTGGATGCCTTCATTGACCAACTGTACAAGGACATCGAGGCAGGTTGGTGAGATGGGGCCGTGGCTTTAATTAACCTTGGAGACAGCCCCAATCAGATGGCAGACACAGTTGTTCCCCAGGTTGCTCTGAGTTAATGGTGGGGGAAGGTAATCCCTATTTGCTTGTGGGGAGCTTCAGATCTGTCCACAGGACATACAGATGAGAACTGGCCCTGAGATTCATCCAAAGACTTGGTGCTGGGAGGAGGGGCGTGCTGGACAAATAGGGCAATGTCATAGACAGAAGAGCAAGGTTGTCTTCAGAGAAGCAAGTTTAGGTAAAATGTAGGGCCTGGGTGCATTAGTGTGGTGGAGTATCAGTACAGAAGAATTGGTGCCTGTCCTTGTAAAGCCTAGTTTCATTTTTCTACCTGTAAAATGAGTAGAACAATATCTGCATGTTACTGTCTTACAGCAACCGGCGAGTTTCTTAACTGTGAAGGATCTGGCCTCTTTGTGCTTCAGAGCTGCTGTGAGTCACGGGACTAGGGAGGATTGGACCCCCATATTTCTACCTTTGTCAAGTGGCCTCATAGCCACAGGTCACCTTTCTCAGTTGGCCCTTTCTAAGCTGTCTGGATCAAGTTTGGAAGCAGGGTTAGGCCCAGGAGTCTTTGGGAATTCCTTTGGCCCTTTTTGCTCTATCATTTTTCATTTATTTATTCAACTGCTTGTGCTTTTTTTTGTTTTGTTTTGTTTTTTGCAGTGCTGGGGATCAAACCCATTGCCTCATGCATGATAGGCAAGCACTGTACCACTGAGCTACATCCTCAGACTCCTGCTTTAATAGCTGCTTATATAATAAAACTCTACAATGGGCTAGGTCCTAAGGAATTCATAGTGCTCTGCTTCTTGTAAAGGGAAGCATGATCTTCGTGCTACTAGTGCTCTTTAGGTTGTGATAGGGGAGCATTGGGAGATCCTAGGAAGTTCACAAGATCCTAGGGAGAGGGAGCTCAGGGCAGGAGGTAAGTCTCATCAGCCCCATGGGGAGGACCAAGGCCAGCTGCAACAAGTGTCTTTTCCAAATCTCAGCCTCCTGCCTCCTGGTTTCCTTACTGCATACCCCTCCTCCCAGGCTCCAGGGCAACTCTAACTCTCCCAAACTGTGTTGTCAAAGGGCCTGAGTCAGCTGTTACCTGATGTATAGTAGCAGACAAAACTGAGTTCACTGGTCCAGTATGGGCATCCCTTCAGAGCCCCTTCTCTTCTTTAGTGAAACAGTGGGAACATAAGTGAGAAGAAAGTTGGCCAATCTCAGGAGTTTGGAGTGGACAGTGAGTGGGAGTACATTTGTGCCTGTATGCTGTGGTTTTTAGGAGAGAGCTTTGGGTGGGCAGAGGCAGGAAATTTAGGGTCTCGTAACTGCTCAGCCCCACCAGGGTTCAGAGCAACAAAGGAAAGGACCTAGTGTGCTTTGCAGAGTTGAGACTTTTTTTTTTAAGTCAGTAGTCCTCATTATCTGCCTCTTGTGACCAGGCAACCACAGCTGTGTCCCCAACGCAGAGACTTCCTTTCCAGAAAACAACTTCCTTTTGCATGTCACTGCCCTGGAGGATATTAAGCCAGGAGAGGTGAGGAGGACCAGGACTCTGGAGGGTGGGCAGTGGGCCTTGCATGTTCTCCCAGGGATCTGAGTAGCAGATCCTTAGAGCTAAGCCCTTGGGTGGATCCCCGCATACCCCAGGGCCTGATTCTTTTTGCCCATGGGTATATTCTAATCCCACCTTAGTTCTTCAACATGAGCGCCAGAAAGCTTCAGAGTAGTATTTGAGGGACTCAAACTGTGTGCCCACATTCCTGTCCCCAGCCACCTTTTAGTTAACAGACCTGCACCTTCTAAGAAAGCAGTAGTTAGCTCTTTGTTGCTTTGGCTATGGGGGCTAGTATGGGTTGGGGTCCTGATGGTTAGTGCAGTGCCCAGAGCCTGGTTGAACCTTCTTCTGGGGCAAGTAGGATCACACCAAGGTAACCTCTGATCTCAGACACACGTTGTTGGAGCTTTGTAATGACCCACCGGCTAAGGCATGGGGAATGGATCAGGGGAGTCCAGGTTTTGCTGAAAGGCAGCACAGAACTGACTTCTGAGGAAGTGACCATGGCTAGAGACAGGGCAGTTGTTAGGGAGGCCCTGGTCCCATCTAATGGAGGGCACAGACCATCAGACTCATCTCTCCTCTGCCCCACAGGAAGTCTGTATCAGCTACTTAGATTGCTGTCAGCGGGAGCGCAGCCGCCACAGCCGCCACAAGATCCTCAGGTGCCAGTTGGGGACATGGTTGGGCAGCTGGGCTCTGGTGTCCTCAATCCCAGTGGCTGCCTGACTTCTCACCCTCACCTCCCCCACTCCCTCTGCCTACAGGGAGAACTATCTGTTTGTCTGTTCCTGCCCCAAATGCCTGGCAGAGGCTGATGAACCCAATGTGACCTCAGAGGAGGAAGACGAAGAAGAAGAGGAAGGAGAGCCAGAAGATGCAGAGCTAGGCGATGAGATGACTGATGTGTGATGTTTTCCTGTCCAGAAGGGACCCTGCCCCAGACTCTGCTGGAAAAGGGGACCCTTCCCCTAGAGAAGTGGCTTGGAAGGAACTCCCCACTCCCATTGCCTGCTTATCCCCCTTCCAGTGCTCTCTGCCAGAGGGCAGGACAGAGGTTGGACCCTGCATCCCCCACCAGAACTCATGCCCTGAACACTGCTGCTGAATTGCCTCAGGCCCTGTGCTGTCAGTGAGCCTTCCAGAACTGGCCTCCCCCTGAGGTTATTCCACCGTAGGTGTGAGGGGCTGGAACCAGGCTCAGGGCCTAACTGTTTTTTCCCCTTGGCTCCTAGGCCCACACTTGGCCATTCACCCTCTCAACTGGCTATTGGTTTATTTCAAGGGGGTAACAAAGTGGTAAACCTGAAAACAGACTGGTTTCATTGAAGCAGAAAGGGGAGGTGGTGAGCACCTCATCTTCTTTAACCAGCCACCTTGCACAGCTGTGGCTGATAAGGCAATAACCTGCCTTCTTGCCCAAGTGGGAAAAGCAGGAAGGAGGGTCTGGGCCTCCAGAGCACCTTCCCTAGACTCTGCCAGGGAATGCTGGACCATTCCCACTGTTTTGACATGGGGAATGTCCAGAATCTCCATACCTTGTGCCTTGCCTCTTGGGCCCTGGCACAATGGCTGTCCTCATGATATATGGAAGAGGCCTCTCCCTTCCTCAGGAGGGGTGTTTGGGGGACCATCTCTCTTTCTCACATCCTCTTCCCACAGGATTTCAGCAATATGGCTGAGACCTTGGGGGATGACAGGCCTGTACTCCTTAATTTAGGATGCTCTCATCTTCCCTGGGCCCAGCTTAAATGGGTCAGGGAGGGGCTCTTCTGGCCTCAAATGTCCACCTTTAATATCTTCACAGAGGAACACTGAAATCTTCCAGAAACCTAAAGGAGCTCGGCTAGAAAGATTAGCTATGTTTTTATCCCCTCCTTGTCACAAATGAGCATCACTCACACTTGGGTTGGGTACAGTGAAATTTAAACCATCACTCCCACTTCCTTCCTACCTGCCTTCCTTGAAGGACCTGCCACATCTCCTTACTGAGGGATCCCAGGAGGACAAGTGTCCACCCATCCCTTTCCTGGATTATGGAGTCAGGTGGTTCCTGTCTGGCCCCTGACCTATCAAGTTTTCACTTGCACAACAGCCAGCACCTCTCTCCCACCCCACCTGCTCACTGTTCTCAATAAAATGTGAGTGGTGTCAGGCTTTGGTAGCAATGCTTTGTGGAGAATGATGGACAGGGCATGCAGTAGTCATGTGGGTGGGTAGGAAAGGACACAGGTTAGACTGTGCAATGGGAGCAGCAGATGGGTGCTCCATTCTTCCCAGCTTGGGTTCATTCTGTTCTGCAAAGGCTACTAAAACCAGAACAAGATTCCTCTGAGGTCTGATTTTAATCCCCAGCAGTAGGGTACAAGATGAGTCTTTGAACCAAGGGGCTAAACTACAACTTCCTTCCTTTTGAATGGGGCTGTATTGGGATTCAAGACTAGCAGTCTGAGCACGTTTCCAAATGATCTGGGGAAATCATTTTCTGGATCTCAGTTGCCCTTCTTTAAAATCAGATGAGTGAGTCTGGAGGCCCTTCCCACCCCTGGGCATGCTTACTCTAAGACACAGATGCAACCCCGATGAGAGGCTTTATTGCTACAGTCAGTGAGGGTTTTATCAAGTCCCCAATCACCAGATCCTTAAGCCATCCAGCAACTGCTGTGAAGGTCACTATGAGGCGACTGGGAGGGGGAAGCTGAACCAGGTGGTATGTGACAGGTCACAGATGACTTGGGCTGCTTGCCTATAACTCCTTTTGTTCCAGATTGTAGCCCGAAGACCTGGGGCTTGGCTCTTGCTTCTTCCTGCAGCCACAGATATCCTTGGAGGCCATGGGGAAGGGAACGCCAGTGGTGAGGCTTCCCTTCCCTAGCCTGGCCAAGGCCCTTTTCCTCTGCCTGGCTTCACTTGTTCCCAGATGCTGTTACCACATTCCAGATAGCAGAATTCCTGGGTTTTGCTTTCTCAGCCCAGTGTCATTTATGGCTGGAATGTGGGATCAACTCTTCTACCAAAAGGTCCAGGGAGGTTGCAGCAGCTCAAACGTGGGGATACTGGTGACATTGACTGGGATGGAAATGATGGCCCATGGCAGCCCATGCTGTTCCAGGGAGCGGCGGATCATATAGCTGAGAGGGCATGAAGAGGTGGAGATGGTCACTTTCTTAGTGCCCCAACACTCCCCACTGCCCTTATTACTCTGGGAGTTCCAGAGCCTGAGAACTTTTTTTGCCCTCCAACAGAGGCACCCCAAGAGGAAGCTTGACCTCCCTGAGTGATGGCACCCAGGTGCTGATTGCCAGAGACAAAGAGGCCTTACCCATCTCGACCGAGCAGGAAGAGGGCAGGGATGTCAGCTGTGCGCTGGGTACTGTCCTGGATCATCTCCACATAGAAGCTGTCATTGTCAACAGCGTTGTCAGAGATGATCACGGCCCGCCCACCATGCTCCTGTACCACTCGTGTCTTGGAGAGGAAGGAGCAGCCCCTGGAAGAGGTGGTAATGAGACAAAACGAAAGGCAGTGCTAGCTACTCCTCCCCTAGAAGAATGAAAGGAAGATGATGGAGAACTTTTTATAAAGACTCCTAAGTACATATAGCTAAAAGCATTGACAATCCTAACACTTTTTTTTCTTTTTTGGTCAGTACTGGGTATTGAACCCAGGGCCTCATGCATACCAAACAAGCACTGGATACCACTTGAATCACTCACCAGCCCTTTTGGTTTGTATTGTTTCTGAGACAGGGTCTTTTTAATTTTTCTTGGGCTGACCTTGAACTCTTGATCCTCCTGACTCCCCCTCCTGAGTAGCTGGGATTATAGGCATGTACCACATGCATGACCCTTAAGGTATTAAAGACCCTTAAGAAGATGAATTATTCAAAAACAGTTATTTCAAAGCACCACCACCAGCCATGATCTCAGAATCTGCTGTGTCTGCCCTCCCCTTGTGGTATGCCTTCCCACTCCTTACCCCCTCTCCACTAGAGCGATCTGGTCCTGGATGAAGAAACCGTTGCTGAGTTCCCCACAAGCCTCTGGAGGTTCAGCAGGGACAAGGTGAATCTGCTCATACCTTGTATGCTGAAAAATGTATAGACATTTGGACAGAAGAGTGTAAAGAGACACATCTGCTTTGGCCTCTTAATTCTCAGAAATGCCTAGTTGGTTGTTCATCCTTACCCTGCCTTTGTGTGAGATAGGTAAGGGAGCTAGTTATAGGGAAAGAATGTGGGTACCTAGAAGAAGAGCTGGTAGAGAAAGCTGGTGCCCTTTTCATTATTTCACATCCCTTAGTAAGACAGCTTGCCCCTCCCAGGTGCCTGAGTCTACAGTACACTCAGGTTAATAGTTGGAAGCACTTCCTTTCTGTACTGCAGCTCCTAAAGGGTAGAACTGGATTCTGTTCTCTTCCCTGTCCCAGCACTCAGGTGAAGGAAAGGGGAAGGCTGAGGAGCAGAGATCAGGGGCACCCCCAAACTTACAAAGATACCACCAAAGTCCTTGGCAGGTGTTGCTGTGAAGATGTACCGAATGTCCCCGGGGCTCAGCACTTGGAAGTATAAATAATCATGGATGCGTAAGCCTAAAGGAAAAAGGTTACAGATGAAAAGCCTCCAGGAAGAAGTCTGGGTTCAGATCAGCATGTCTTCAACTAAGCTGGCTATAGTCTGGGCCGAGAGACCCAGCTTTAGTTGATTGGCTCCCCAGAGAAGGTGGGATAGATAGTTTCTGCCCTGGAGAGGACAGAGTTGATGTAGAGTAATTATGGAGGTTTTCATCAATTGCTGCTTACACAGGTGAGCTAGGGAGCTCTTGGGTTAATCCATTTTTTGCTCTGAAGTGAACATAAGAGTTTCAGAGTGGACATAAAGTGGCCTGGGCGCAACATTTGTTTTTTTCTCACTGGGAATTTGACTGTGGACCTACTGCCATCCTCCAATCCATTTATTGCCTCTTGTCCTGACTATTCCAGTTTTTTTTTTTTTTTTTTGGCAATACTGGGGCTTGAACTCAGGGCCTTGAGCTTGCTAAGCAGATGATCTTCCACTTGAGCCACTCCACCAGTGCCTGTTCCAGCTTTTTAATGATCTATCTGCTTTTATCCTTTTTTGTTGTTCTGAGGGGGGTATTGTTATATTTCCCAGGCTGGTTTCCAGCTCCTGGGCTCTACAATCCTTCTGCTCCAGCCTCCTGTCTACCTCCATTCTTGCTCCTTAAGGTT
The DNA here is from genome assembly GCF_047511655.1 of Castor canadensis. Classification (NCBI taxonomy): domain Eukaryota; kingdom Metazoa; phylum Chordata; class Mammalia; order Rodentia; family Castoridae; genus Castor; species Castor canadensis. The sequence continues at coordinate 63,368,362 of NC_133397.1, forward strand.
CATTCCCCCAATCAACCACCAGGGATCTTAAAATTATGACCACCTTGCCCCTACCAGGGCTTCAATACCCTTCAATAATTTTCTTTATACTTAAAGTCTATACCACTTGTCACTGTGGCCTTAGGGCTCTGCTTGATCTGACTCCTGGCCACTACTCCAACTCTGTCTCCTCCTTCCTATGTTCACACCACATGGACCTCCTTTCAGTTTCTTCATTTCTTTGGGTCTTCCTGTAAGATGTTCTCTTTACCTGGAAGGCTCCTCACTCCCGATCCATCTGCTCTTCTTCAGGTGGCTCACTTTTTGTCATCTTTCAGGTGAGAGCTTACCTGTTATTTTCCCGCAAAAACTGCTGCCTAATGGATGATTCCCCTTTCCTACACCCATTCAAAATGTACTTTTTGTTTCCCCTCCAAGTTATACTTTCAATTTGATATTATATGGTATTCATAATTTTCTAATGTCTGCTGCCTCCACCAGGACAAGGATTGTACATTTGCAGCTTTATTCAGTGCTGAGTCCCAGGTGCTCCACAGTGGCTAGGATATAGTGGGTGCTCAGTAAAGGTTATTGGATAAATGAACAACTATGTTGAGCTTCAATGCCCTGAGCATGAGAACTGCCAGAACAACCAGATTTTTCTGGGGTATAGGAATCTCTCTTCAGCATCAAGGTTTAACGATTTACAGGGACTTAAGTTCCTGAATTCCTTAGCCTGGAGAGATTTATAGAAGCTGTTGCCACAGGCCTGTTAGTCAGTCTAAGATATCACTGTTTCTGGGTTGGGACTGACTGTGGCTCTAGTTGTTCTTGTTTACTGCCCAGATCACAGCACCAAATAGAGCTCCATGGACTTGGCACTGGGTGTGAAGCCTATGCATCAGATACAGAACACCCCCCCACCCCACCCCCCCCCCGCCCAGTCCCCCGGAAGCCTAACTGGTTTAGCATTAATCCCTCCTCTCCGCGCACACCCTTGCTTGGCCTTTTCGTGTGCTTATGCAAATAAGTTGGGGGTGTATGTATGTGTTCACGTATGTGTGTAGGTGTATACGTTTATGTGCTGTATAGGTGCAAGCAGGCCGTGTACATGGATGCTTCTGTGTGCGAGCTCACGTGTAGGAATGTGTGCTCATGTCTATGTATATGAATGTTCACACATTTCTCCAGATTGTATCTCCAGCTGTCCCTGTGCTCCTCCTGATCGCACCTGAAATCTCCTGAGTCCTTAGTGGAGGGGGGTTGGGGAGACCTGCTTCGACGTGGGTGCGGAGGACTCGGAACTCATACTCAGGTCATGCTCAGCTCATGGCCCGAGGGATCAGCACCCACTCAAACCAGCCGCCCTTCTCCGGACCTGCCCCACCCCGAACTTGCGGGGTCCCCAAGGTGACCTGTGGCCCCCGGACCAGAGACGCGCGCGAACTGGACGGCCAGCCCCTCCCCGCAGCACAGCCCCGCCCGTTGCCGCTCACCGTGGACCGCGAAGCACGCGGGGAGCCAAAGCACGAGACAACACAAGCCCGCGGCTCCGGGGACCATTTCCAGGGCCCTGTCGGGCGCCGCGTTTCCTCCGCCGTCCCGCCGCTCTTAGCTCGCCGGACTTTAGCCTGACAGCTGCTCCGGCCTCCCGCCCACAGACCCGCTCTCCCCGCTGGTTGGTGGACGAGAACGAAGTCTACGGTTGATTGGCTCTGACGCCTGCTCATGTAGCCGCATTTTCCGCCTCTGCGCCCTAGTCCACTTCCTATTGGCCAGGAGAAGTGGAACCGAGCGCTGATTCGCCTAAACTCTTAACAGCAACTGATGGCAGCCCCGCCCCCGCGTTTCTCAGTATAGATTTGAGTCTCTGGGACCTCGCTGGCAGTGGGCGGGTCTGGGAGAAAGGGTGAGCTGGTGGGCGGCTACAAAAAGCCGTCTTCAGCTACAAAAAGCCGTCGGCTTTTGCAGTGTTGGTGAGACAGATTCACATCGCTCGACGATGACTTGCTTTCTTCCACTTGTGCTTCCCTCCTCCTCATCCCCTTCTGGGAAAGGCGTATGTCTAGAGCCCATGTGGTCCTCCGTCCAGTTTCACCACTGTTGGCGCGCTAAAAGTATGTAGGTGCTGAGGCCGTGGCCTGATGCAGCTAACCCGCCAGGGGGCGCTGGCCAGTTTAGGCTAGTTTCCCGTGCCCCCACTTCGCTCCCGCTTGCCGTCAACTGGACACCGTTCTTAACCTCCCATGTGAAAAATGGGCACATTAATAATACCAACGCCGTAGGGCTGTGAAGGTTAAGCAATATTCATGTAAGGCGCTTATTGCACGCCTTCGTCTGGTATCCGGGAACAAAGGGGGATGGATTCAAAGTTAGTAGGTGCCGCGGCCAGAACAAGGACCGTCCGTCCTTAAAAGAGAAAAAAGACATGCAAAGCCCGGCGACCCGCTCCTAACAAGACTTTATAGCTAGAGCGTCCGCGAGACCCAGCCTGTGGCCGTGCTAGCCATACTGACTCCGTAGTAGCTAACCATAGAGTTGCGGAAGTGGCCCGTCCCCTTCCTCTCGCGGTCCAACGGCTTGACGAAGCTTCTGGGAACTTCTCTGGCGCGGGGCATTGTGGGCTTGCTGGGCGGCCCGGACACGGAGGACAGAGGACTGGCGGGCCGCTGAACAAGCTTCCAAGATGATGGTGAGTGGAGTCTCGCGCATCCATCGCCATCCGCCGCCATCTGGCCGGTGCTGTTGCAACCGGGCCGGGGTCCGGCCTGTAGGAGCCTCTCCAGCCTTCCGCCTCTGACCTAATCCCGACACCCTGCCTGTGGGCTCTTCCGACCCGCCGCGGCCTGGCTCAGCCCTGCCCAGGAGCAGGAGCGGTTGGCTAGAGCCCTACGGGGCTTGAAGCGCTGGTCAGTTCGGGGACTACAGGTCCCAGGGTGCTTCGGGGCCGCGGATCCACTTCGAGGACGCGTTTTTCGAGCCCTCAGTCTAGCCCTGTTGAAGCCGAGTGCAGGCTGGGCGTGTGTACGCGGTCGGCCGCCAGACCTGGAGGCCCGGGCAGCTCTGGGAGGTGCAGGATGGGAAGGCGTGCGCTTGAGCGCGCAGAGGCAGCGTGGGGATCTTAGGTTGGGCCGAGTCGAGCGCAAGCCGACTCCTCCACTCGTGCCTGAATCCATTCACTCACTCAGTCGTTAAGTAGATGCGTTTGTAGTGCTTTCTGAATGTACCAAGCACATCTCGATGCCGGAGATGCAGCCTCTCAGCCAGGAGAATGGGCAAGGCAAATGGGGACACGGCGTCAGACACGGGAAGATTTGGGCTCTGACTCCAGTGGCTTTGGATGGGTTATTCTGCTTGACTACCCGAGTCTCGTTTCCTTAGGGTAGTATGTGTGTATTAGTTTTACACTAACGTGAGAGTCTCCTGAAGGTTTACCTGTAGCCCTACCTCCCCCTTTCTCCATTTAACCTGCCTTTCAGAGCGGCGTGAGGTATCCTTCACTCTACAGCTTTGATGGTAAATCTGAGTTGCTGTTGAACAGGGTCAGCTTCTGTGTGTGTGTGTGTGTGTGTGTGTCGGAACTGGGGTTTGAACTCAGGGCCTCATGCTTGATCGGCAGGCGCTGTATCACTTGAGTCACTGCCAACCCAGGGCCAGCTTCTAATGTGGTGTTCTGTGGCAAAACCCTGTGCACCTGGCATTTCTTAACTTTCTACTCAGTTCTGTTCTCTTCTCCTGTTTTCTGCAACTTCTCCCTATCCTTATAAGTGTCCTTCTACCAAATGCCTTGTGAGTGCAGCTTGTACTCAAGGTAGAAGGAATTTGTACAGAAGCATCTATCTATGCTTCCTTCTCCCCTTCATGTCCTCAGAACTGCCCCCTTTCAGTTCATCTTCAACGTTACCTGTTCCTAGCTAGGCATGGTAGTGCATATCTGTAACCCCAGCATTTGGAGACTGAGGCTGGAGGATCATGAATTTAAGGCCATCCTGGGCTCCATAGTGACACCCTGTCTTAAAACAAAATTACCTGTTTAAGTACGTATTGATTTTGTGCAGAGACAGGATAGTATAGTGTAACTAGTTGAGTTAGGGCTCTGGAGCAATACGGAATGCCTATGTGTGTAACTCAGCTCTGCCCTATACTAGTGTGTGACTTTGAACATGTTATTTAATTTCTGGTCATTAGTCTTTTAGAAGGAATAGCAATAAATAATTGTTATAATGGACTCAGCAAATTAATAACGTGTAAAGTGTCTAGTGTGAAGTTAAGCACTCATTAGATGCTGGCTAGGCTCTTGCTTGCTTCCTTTCTCCTAGTACTGCTATCATAGATTTGATTGGCTTTCAAAGAACTGGGATTAGAACCAAAGCTCTTCCAGGGCTGGGGATGTAGCTCAGTGGTAGAGCACTTGCCCTAGCATGGGCACTGCTTTGGGTTTGATCCCCAGCATTGCAATACAAACCCTTCACCAAAGGACTACAGACCAGACACCTGGGTTTTACCTGCTCTGTCAGATAGGCTTGTTTACCTGCTGGGTATCTCTCTCCTTTTGAAATGTGAAACTTCTGTCACCAGGAATCCTCCATGCTGTCATCAAATTGGTCTCTGATATTCTAGAAGTCTTCAGTGATGGAAAGAGGTAAACAGGTCCCCTGAAGCCTCAGCCCTGTGACTTTGATTCAGCTGGAACAGAATGTATATCTTTGTTTTTGTGTTGGTGAGCTGTGTGCCTTGGCATCTATCACCTGGTTTTGTTTTATAGACCATAAAGCGTAATGTTAAATAAGCCCTTTTGTGGAGGATGAAGTGGAAGATCTTTAAGCTGAAACTCCTAAGCCTTTTCTGATACCCTTGGCAGACAGTGGAGGATTAAAAATAGTGAGATTGAAAATAACTTGGACAGACCATGGGCTTTCCAACTCATTGCCTGCTCCTGGGAACTGGGAGGAGAGAGCCCATCTTGCTTGGCCTGGGTTGGCTCCCTCCAGTGCTCCATCCTTTCACTCCCCATTAGATCTCCTCTTCCCTGCCTGCCATTTCTGAAGGGCCTACAAGGCATAGAGAACTTGGGGAATATGTGGTCAGCTGCTTTCAAATCCTTGCGTACTTAAGAATTCTCAGTTAAAGCTAGTGTCACTCTATTGCTAGTTTCCCCCCCCCCCAAAAAGTCAAGAAGTTGGTGCTTTTTTTTAAAATCTTTTGTGGTATAGAGTTTTGAACTCAGGGCCTTATGCTTGCTAGGCAAGAACAGTTGATTTTTTTGTTTTGTTTTGATGGGACTTGGGATTTAAACTCGGGGCTTCATGCTTTCAAAGCAGTGCTCTACCACTTGAGTCACATACCTCCAGTCCATTTTGGTCTCTGGGTATTTTGGAGATGGGTCTGGTGAACTATTTGCCCAGGCTGGCCTCAATCTGTGATCCTCCCATGTCAGCCTTGTAAGTAGCTAGGATTATAGGTGTAAGCCACTAGCACCTGGCTAGGAACAACTGAATTTTTAATACCAAAAGTTGCTAGATAATGCTTCATGTGTGGCAATATCTTGGTGCTCTACAAAGTAAGAGTATTATGGCCCTTACATTTGTGAAACTCATACTTTAAAGTGGATGGCAATGTAAAGGATGAGAACAAAGGAAAGTGGAGAGAATTTTAAGTTGCCCCGATCCAGATGCCCCTGTTTAGTGCCAAAGAGACAGTTTGGGCTCTGATGAATTGCTGGCCTGATGGCTTAGAAGTGGTTTTGGTAGAAAATTATAATTTTCCAACATAACAAAAGATGTAGCTTAGAACTGGATTACTTGGCTCCTTCTCTTCTTACCTCCTCCCAGTTCAAAATGCTTGCATCTTTTTCTTCTTTTTTTTTTTTTTGGTTATTTTTGGTGATACTTGGTTGAACTTGGGGCCTCACACTTACTAGACAAAGGCTGTACCACTTGTGCTCCGCCACCAGCCCTTATTTTCTTCAGTTATTTTTCAGATAGGGTCTTTTACTTTGTCCCAGCTGGCCTCAGACCATGATTCTGCCTGTGTGTCTTGGAATTACAGACATGCACCACCACACTCAGCTAATTTGTTGACATGAGGCCTCGAAAACTTACTGCTCTGGCTGGCCTTGAAGCATGATCTCCTCCCCATCTCCTCTTCCTGAGAAACTGTGATTATAGGCATGAGCTACGATGCTCAGCCACTTAGCATCTCTGAGTAGCCAGTGTTCTCTTAGATCTGCAGTTAGGCTCAACACACTCAAGCCTCAGCACAACCTTATTTGTAGTTTTAGCTTTTTTCTGGAAAATTGGCTTATCTTGCCCACTATAGCCACTCTGCTTCCTGTCATAACACTGCTTTCCCTGAATATGAAGAATCTGCATTTCTTGTGCTATGTCACTTTGTGGGGTTGGTACTTGCACATTTTTTATAGGAAGTCTGGTGGGTTTGGGGAACATGAACTATGATTGTGAGAGGGCTATCAACACTGAAGGAAAGCTTGAGGTGACTCTTACAGATGAGGGTACAACTTGGAAGTGGAAGTGAGAAAACATCTGCAAAAACATTGGACAAGTTAGCCCATTGGTGAGGTGAAAGAACCTGTCGGAGCTGCTTTAGGTTTGACTCAGGTTGGTTTTCATTGAAAGCAGAAGATTCTGTCTAGGGCAGAGGTAGGCCAGAGGAAATTCAAGGCTTCCCTAAGGAATGATTTAGCAGGACCATGAGAAGGTGGGGACTTTGGGAGGCATATCATTCCATTACAGATGGATCCAGAGACCAGGTCCATGCTAGGAGTATAAAGAAGCCACTTCTTGCCACCAGACCTGGAACACAAAAATTTCCCTCCAGTTCCATGCCTGACCATGGTAGAGCAGAGTTATTGACAAGTATTCTTGTGTAAAAACTTTAAAGAATTTGCTGGGCATTTTCCAGTCCTCTCTTATACATTTATTTGTGTATTATATCTTGCCTCTTAGTCATTTTATCCAGTGGTTTTGTTTAAATGTGAATCACAGCATGTGATTCCTCTGCTAAAAGCTTTTCCAGGACTTCCCCTTTGGTTAGGAACACAATCTAAACTCCTTAGTGTGGCCTGTTGCAAGGCTGTGTGACTTACTTTCTGCCCACCTTTTCACCTGTATTCCAGTCTTCTTGTCGTTTGCTCCCCTTCAGCTATACTAGCTAAAGGAATCAAACTTGTTAAGGAATTGCCCAGTTAATATGGACTTGTACTCATGGTTGCAAGACCATGTCTGGAGTGTGAATTTCTCATTAGGGGTCAGCCCTGTACATTCCTGTGCCTTCTCTATTCAGTATGAAGTACCTTTGGGGGTGGAAGAGGGCACTGGCTTTCAAAAAATAAATTTAAATTATAGTCTGCTAACATATGTAAAAAAAACCGACAGTAAAATTGTTGAAATAGTATTTCCTCTTACTACATTCTGGCTTTAGAGGGAGAGGTTTGGCAGTACTGGTGTTTGAGCTCAGGTCTTTGAGCTTGCGAGGCAGGCACTTGACCTCTTGAGCCATGCCTCTAGTCCTCCATTTTGTTTGCATGTATAATTAATCAAACATGGATGACAATCTATAGTTAACAACTCATCCCTGAAGGCTGGGGCTTGGATGTATAGAGGGGATCTCTGGTTTGCCAACCACTGTCTGTGTTTCTGGGCATTGAAGGAAAGTTATCTAAGCAGGCGTATTATTAATTAACTAATTAATTAATTTGCTTACTTACCTGAGATAGGGTCACACTGTGCTGGCCTTGAACTCACCACATAGCCTAGATTGGCCTTGAACTTGCAGTCCTTCTGCCTGAGGCCTTTGAAAACAAGTAGCATCCCCTGTCTTCCCAGATTTTCCAGAGTAGGTCTGCAAAGAAAGCTATTGCCTGAGTAGTTACCCTTCTGGGGGCCAATGTGAAAAAAAGACAAAAACTACTCTGGGGTATTAGATTGGAAATTAGTCACATAGAAGGGTATGAAGCCAGTATGAGGAGGAAACATAGCTGTATGATGTAGGTGTTCAGTTTTGTCAGGCAAGACAAAAGTGTTTTTTGTTATTCTGCCTATCTTCCTACATTCCAACTAAAGGTCACTCATAAAGAGGTTTGCATGGACATCTCCAGGATAGGATCTCAAGCTGTTGGCACCTTGTGTACTGCATCTGCTTCTTTAAGCACAATCTTTGTCGTTTTAGACAAAACCTACTCTAGACAAGTGGATATTTGCTGGGGGGTACTGCTCTTCATCCTGTATTGTGACCTGGTTCTTCAGCATAGGGAATGAAGTTGAAAGTTGAAAAGGCCATATTCATTTAGCTGGGAACTAGAAAACACATGATTTGTTCTCTTAGACTAGATCAGTGCTTCTCAAACCATTTTCCTGCCTAGCACACCTGCAGGGTAGACTTCAGCCTTGGTGGTGCCCCTGGAGGAAGAGGCAATTTGGGGAATGGATATGGTGGATAGTAGGGGATTGCACTTTTAAAAGACCCTAGATAATTCTGTTATGGAGGAATTGGGAGGATCTTTCCTGTCCACTGCCCCCTTGAGTCTCCTGTTTTAGATGATTATTGAAGCAGTCGATTGTTCTTTCTTCTCTAGCCCACACCAGTTATCCTGTTGAAAGAGGGGACGGATAGCTCCCAAGGCATCCCTCAGCTCGTGAGTAACATCAGTGCCTGCCAAGTGATTGCTGAGGCTGTCAGAACCACCTTGGGTCCCCGTGGCATGGACAAGCTTATTGTGGATGGCCGAGGTAAGTCTCCAGGGTTCCTCAGGGCTGTGTAAGAGAGGAGGCATCTGGAGAGTGTTGAGACTAGCATAGGGTGACATCAGAAGGCACACTGCTTGTAAGATCCCTAAGGAATTGATCACTCTAGTGCAGTGCCATTTCTTACCTTGTCCTGAATGCTGAGTTCTTGTGGGAATATATAGGAGACTCTCTCTCTCTCTCTCTCTCTCTCTCTCTCTCTCTCTTTTTTTTGGTTGGCACTGGGGTTTGAACTCGGCCTCACGCTTGCTAGGTAGGCACTCTTACTGCTTGAGCCACTCCATCAGACCATGCTCTTTAAGTTTTAATGTATTAATTGACATGTGAAATACTGGGGTATCAGCTGTCATAAAAGTGTCTAAATACTTTCTCATTCAAATTTTTTCTTTTTTTTCTGAGACAAGGTCTCATGATATAACCCAGGCTGACCTTGAACTTGAGATCAGCCTTTTGAGAGCTGGTATTATAGGCAAGCACCACAACACCTGACTCCTTTAAAGCGTGTGTGTGGGGGGGGTGCTGGGGTTTGAATTCAGAGCTTCACATTTGCTAGTCAGGCACACTAACTCTTGGCCATGGCTTCAGCCCTTTTTCTCTGGTTATTTTTGAGATAGGGTCTCGGTTTTTGCACAGGGTGGCCTGGACCACGATCCTCCTATTTTATGTTTTCTGTCATTGCTGGTATGACAAACATGTGCCACTACACCCAGTTTTTTCTCACTGAACTGCAGTCTCACAAGCTTTTTTGCCCAGGCTAACCTAGAACCTCCATCAGGTATGCATGTCACCAGGATGCCCAGCTACTGGTTGAGATGGGGTTTTGCAAACTTTTTGCTCAGGCTGGCCTTGAGCCACAATCCTCCCAATCTCAACCTTCCACGTAGCACTAGGATTATAGACATGAGCCACCGGTGTCCAGCTTAAAGACTTTTTTAAATATCTAGTTGAACTGTACTAATTGCTATTCAGAGAAAATCAGGAGCCTGTGTTCTTTAAAAGCTTGTGACTTCAGCTCTTTTTACACAGAATTAACTAACTATATAAAGATCAAATTGGAGTGGGCACCAGTGGGTCATGCCTGTAATTCTAGCTAGTTGAGAGGTGAGATGGGGAGAATTGAGGTTCAGGCTAGCCCAGGCAAATAGTTTGTGAGATCCATGTCCAAAATAACCAGAGCAAAATGGACTGGAAGTGTGGCTCAAGAGGTAGAGCTCCTGCTTTGCAGGCATGAAGCCCTTGAGTTCAAACTGCATTCCTGTCCACCCCTTCCCCTGCCAAAGATTAGATACCATCCCTTCTGCCCCATCTCAATAGAAATTATACCAGGGGCCAGGTGTGGTGGTTCATGCCTGTAATCTCAGCTATGTAGGAAGAAGAGATGGAAGGAGCTGGGGCAAAAGTGAGCCAGATCCTGTCTCAAAAAAACAAGCCCAGTGTGGCACGTCTATAATCTCAGCTAAGCTGATCCCAGCTAGACAGGAGGCAGAGATAGAATCAAGGTCCAAGTTCAGCTCTAGGCAGAAAAGGAGTGGTAGACCCTATTTGAAAAATAAAGGGAAACAAAAAGGGCTCAAGTAGTAGTGCTTACCTGGCAGATTTGAGGTCCTGAGTTTAAACCCCAGTACTCCCTCGTGTCTCCCCCCCCCCAAAAAAAATAGACTGCAGGTCCAAATAGAAGAACATAATTTAAGAAAGGGGCTTTAAATTTTTATGTTTGTTTCTCTTAAGGCAAAGCAACAATTTCTAATGATGGTGCCACAATTCTGAAACTTCTTGATGTTGTCCACCCTGCTGCAAAGACATTAGTGGATATTGCCAAATCCCAAGATGCTGAGGTACCGAAAATCAGTCATACATATTTAAGTGATGGTTGGAACACATGCTTGCTTGCTACTTCACTCTTCTCATAATTTTTTTAATTTTACATCCAAAATTATAATTGAACAAGTAATGAATGCTTGTAAAAACATTTAAAATTAAAAAATTAATAATCTTCAAAAGTTCATATAACTCTTTGCATATAGCTTTCCTGTCCATTAACATATTATGAATGGCAATGGTCTTTAGGTCTAAGTCCTACAGACTAAGTCTAAACTCTGAGAACAGGGTTTGTGTGCTGTTATTCATGTGAGTTGCTAAGTAAATAATTTAACCTCTCATCTGTTAAAATCTTGTAAAACAGAACTAGAAGCTCCGAGGTTGCGTTTGTGTTTGTGTGTGTGTAATGATTGTAAAACATATATAACATAAAGTTTGTCTTTTCTGTTTGTTGCAAAAACCTATCTTCCAGAAAAGATCTTGACATCCATTTAAGGATAGTGCCTGAAGTGGAGTTTCAGGGCCTTGCTCCCTGAACTTCAGAAAATGTGCACTGCCTGTCATGCTCTTTCAGGTTGGTGATGGCACCACTTCAGTGACCCTGTTGGCTGCAGAATTTCTGAAGCAGGTGAAACCATATGTGGAGGAAGGTCTGCATCCCCAGATCATCATCCGAGCTTTTCGCACAGCCACCCAGTTGGTATGGGAGTACTGGTTCATTTGGCCTTGTGCCTGGGCACCTCACATTTCTCTTAGTGAGGTCAATAACTTTACTGGGGTATGGGGGGACTGCAGAACAGGGTTCTGGTAGGCATTTCCTGACTTCTCCCTAGGAATCTTAAGTTTTACCTTTCAGTAGCTATTTATTGAGATAGATTAAGCCTCAGGTTGGAGTCAGCCTGGTCAACTATGACATAGACATACGCTCTTAGAAGGTAAGAGGTTGAATAGCTAGGTCTCAAGACATGCTGTGAGGTTCTTGATAAAAAACAAAACCAGCATGTCTTGAGACCTAGCTATTCAACCTCTTACCTTCTTTTTGTGATCTGGGGCAAATCATTTAATCCCTCTAGGATTTACTTTCTCCTTTGCTGTCTATTTTGGGTGGTAACATTAAAGTGAGATTACATGAGGACTACTTTGGAAGTTGTCGTAGGTGTTCTTAGTAAATTAGAAGGTTTGGCCTAATCTAGTGTTATTTCTTGTTTTCATTCATTTGTCTTAGTGTGTTACATACAGTTCTAGAGCTAAATCCTGGAAACACCCTAATGATTCTTCAGAACTGCATACCTACTCTACATTTCTAACTTTGAGAGTTTCCTAAACTATAGACTTTTATGTTTCCCTAGGTAGCTACAAGACCCAGGAATGTGGTTTTGCTGTAGAGTAGAAATGCTTTAAGATTTGGGAGTAAACAGGCTGGGAACTAATGAGAGATTAAATCCACTTTATCAGTTTGCCTTTAGCATGAGAGGCTCATTCAACCTCTGTTCTTGGCAGGCAGTTAACAAGATCAAAGAGATTGCTGTGACTGTGAAGAAGCAAGATAAAGTGTAAGTTTGCAGTGGGCTTTGTCAGAACCTTGGCTTCCTGTGGCGAAGCTGGATGCAGAAGCATGTTGCAATTCCTATATGAGCCTGTGGCTATTTGGCTCTCGTCAGATCCTTGGTTGTACAGCACAAAAGAGGCTGTAGACTATAGTTTAAAAGCTGTCACACGTGAGGTCTCTGACTATAGCTGCCATATGTCACTGATAAATCTATCCCAGAGATGCAGAATGTGAAGTTGGACAGGGCTGTGTTTAGAGGCTGGAAGGGAACTACTTCATGTGGCAGTAGAATCAGGTAAGGGGTTCGGTCTTTTAAGACCTGATGCACGTTCTGCTCATGTATTCCAGAGAACAGAGGAAGCTGCTGGAAAAGTGTGCCATGACAGCTCTGAGTTCCAAGCTGATCTCTCATCAGAAAGCCTTCTTCGCTAAAATGGTGGTTGATGCTGTGATGATGCTAGATGAATTGCTGCAGCTTAAAATGATTGGAATCAAGAAGGTACAAGGTGGAGCCCTAGAGGTAAGGCTGCTAGCTCCTTAGATGACTTCTGTGTTCCTTCAGCCCTGTGGGACTCTTCAGTCAGCTTCATATGGGAGGAGGGCACACAGTACAGTTGGAGGGAGAATGCATATTGGACAGGAAGTCAGACTTTGACTGTGCCTTCCCATACTGTCACTACACACTGTGTCTGGATACATTTTGTAATCTTTGTGGATCTGTATTTGCTTGTCAGAATAGAAGATTGGACTGATTGATTTTTTCTTGTTTCTTCATGTCAGTGTCAGGACATGATAAGGCTACCTCAGAGCAATTTATCTGTGATCCTCCCAATTAGTGATAAATCTGAGAGTATTTTTCAGTTCATTCTTCACTCCTAAGTGATACCATCAAGCTCTCCCTTCTTTTATTTATCTTGAATAGATGAACAATAATTAAAACTGTATAAAAAGGCCTAGAGTGAAAAGTGAGAATGTTCCATATACTTGCCTGCCCTATATGAAAGTACTATTATTAGTTTGCAAGTATGTCTCCTAGAATTACTGTATGTACATACAGTATATATGCAAAAGCTGTTTTTAAACACAATTGCTTATAATGTTTTGTAACTTGCTTTTGTTCATCTAACATCATATTTTAGTAATTGATCCATACCAGCATGTTAGCTCTTAACTCAGTGCCATCCAGTGTGGTAGCCGTTGTCCACATGTGACAGTTGAGCATTTGAAATAACAGCTGATGCAACTAAGAAGCTGAATTTTTTTTTTTTTTCTGGAAGCACTGGATTTTGAACTCGGCCAAATACTTGCTAGGCAGAAGCTGAATTTTTAATTTACTTTAAATAGCAATATGTGACTAGTCCCTATGCTGTATTGGACAGCACAGCTGTTAACTCATTTTTTTTTTTAACACAATAGCATCTGTCTGGAAACATTCTTTTGGGGTGGGGAGGCAGTACTGGGGCAGTTGAACTCAGGGCCTGGTCCTTGCTAAGCCAGGTACTCTACTATTTGAGCCATTCCACCAGCCCTTTTTGTGTTGGCTATTTTTCAGATAGGGTCTGGCTTTAAGACCAGGCTGGCCTAGACTGCTATCCTTCTATTTGTGCTTCTCCAGGTAGCTGGGATGACAGGTGAGCACCACCACACCTATCCATTGGGTGAGATGGACTGGGCTGGCCTTGAACTATGATCCTTCCAAGCTCTGCCTCCCAAGTAGCTAGGATTGTAGGCTTGAGCCTGGAAAGAGTCTTTGGTATTGGTGTCTCCACACTACTTTTGACTTTTCTTCATGTTTGGCAGTACTGACATTTGAACTCAGGGCATCATGCTTGCTGGGCAGGTGTTCTACCAATTGAACCATTCCACCAGCCTGCCCTTTTGACTTTTCAATTTCTGGCCTACTGTGTTTCTTGTTAACGTTCTTTCTCATTAACTTCAGTGTCTTTCCTGTACAAATGTATAGGGAAATCCTTCACATCTTCTGAACCTTCCAACCTCCATTAATTCTTGAGATTAGATTGACATTCACTAAACCAAAATTCAGAACTAATTTTGTTTTGGTGGTGTTGGGATTGAATCCAGGGCCTGTTACCGCTGAAATACATCTCTAATGTAAAACTAATAATCTTGGTTTTTGTTTGTTTTGCTTTTTGTTTGTTTAGTGAGAGGTCTCAATATGCAGCCCAGCCTAGCCTGGAACTCATGACCCTCCTGCCTCGGCTTCCCAAGTGCTGGGGTTAAAGGCATATACCACCATACTGGGCTTTAGAACTAACAATCTTATTTGATGAGAAAGCCAGGAATGCTAAGCCACACTTATGTTTTCCCCAGAATGCCTCACACTCATTTGATGCATATAAAAACTTGTGTTTTTGAGACAGGGTCTTGCTGTATAGCACAGGCTGGCCTCAAACTTGCAGTCCGCTTGTCTCAGCATAACAAGTTGCTGGGATTATAGATATGCACCAACACGTCTGGCCTTATGTATAAAAACTTGACGCAGAATTCAGTAAATGCTGGTAGTGATTATTATTCTTAGGGTTAACTGAGAACCTCCTGATCGATGTCTTTAGTTATCACCTCTCCCTTTCCTGAGCCTCACATATTTCTTTAATCTCCTTTATTCATTTCTGGGACCAGTGTCACCCTTCCCAATCTTTCATTCCCTAAATCTTTCTGTTGCAGGGTGAAAACTTCACACTTTACTCCTCCCTATAAAACCTTCTGGGTTTCACATTTCCTTGTTTAAGAGCTAGGATTTAGCAGGGCCTGTAAGGTCCTACATTGGCCCTTGCCCTTTCCTTCTGCTCTCCATATTCCTTACTGCCTCATCCTGCCCTCTTATTTTATATTCCAGTGACTTCAAAAGACTTTATTCTGTGACTATGTAACACTGCTCCCACCTCTTGGAAACACCCCTTTTTCTGTTGGACTGATTTCGCTCATCCATAAGCTCATCTTGATTTAGCTTATACATCACTCCTTTAGGAGGCTGTGGATTCGAATGATGTAGGAACTGGGGATAGGTGCTATTCATGGGTAAGCTATAGTATTATAGATTAGCACTGAGAGAGAACCAAAAGGTCAGTGAACTGATAACCCTTTTTTCATGGAATGGGAAATGATTTGGTCATACAGTAAGACAGAGTGCTGAGATTTGAATCTAAGTCTTATGATATGCTAAAGTCAGTCCTGAGTGCTAGCCCTGCAGTTAAATCCAACCCACAAGAAATTCTTTATGGACCAAATGGTAGAAGCTCATGGCTGGAGGGATTGATATGTGAAGGGCCACAATGACAACTGCTGAGGGTTTCTGATTCTGAGGACCTTTTGGTTTTGCGTTCTGGCTATAACACTTCTGTGGGGTGTGTATATGTGTGTGTTTGCATGCTTGTGCATGTGCAGTAGGAGGAGACTTGAAGGTGGGGAGGTGGGGGTAGAAGGAAAAAGCATTGTACTGCTTTTGCCTTATTTATAACTGTCTGGGGCCTTTTCTGGTACCATATTTGAATATATTGTTATTCCTTAACAGGTGCTTCAGAGGCTAGCCTTAGGGATAGTCCAAACAGTTCTTTACCATGCTTTGTCTCTACATACTGAATTATTTCTCTCATAGTAAAGGAACAACTGAAATATGTTTTTGGGTTACTTTTTTTTTTTTACAAAATGATTTGTCTCAAATATTGTGATAATAGGAAGGCTGCTACAGCAATAAAATTAAAATAGGGTTAATTCTTTCAGGTACGTGGGAAGAGCAAGTACTGTCTTAGCAAAGCACTAGCTAGATTTGATTTCCTGCTGGAACTAAACCATTGAGCTATCTGTCTGTGTATAACAGGAGTCTCAGCTGGTGGCCGGTGTTGCATTCAAAAAGACGTTCTCTTATGCTGGGTTTGAAATGCAACCCAAAAAGTACAATAACCCCATGATCGCCCTTTTAAATGTTGAGCTGGAACTTAAAGCTGAGAAGGATAATGCTGAAATCAGAGTCCATACAGTTGAGGTAAGCTTTTGCCCTTCCTCACCAGTATATAGCTAGAAGCTTTGTGGAAATGGATAGCTTTCTGGGCCAGAGCCTTGGGTTTCCTGGCCCAGACTGGGCTCAAGCCTGGTTCTGTTTCTCAGACTCCTGTGGTCCCTTCTCTTATTCTGAGTGTTGATATTTAAATGCTGGGTCAATTACTTTCTAATTCTGTGCTTTCTCTAAGTGACCTCAACCTGAGGCAGTTTGGATACTAAAGACCTGTTGAATCACTATGCTTTGGCTCTGGGAATGGGGTTGGCAAGGGGTCTCTACCTACACAGTCTGCCTGGTATTGTCATTCCCCTTGGTCTGGCAGGTGTGGGCTCCTCCCCTTTTAGATTGGGTGTCATGTACTCTTATGCTCTGGTCATTGCTATTAACTAAGGCTGCCTCTGGAGGTAGTATCAATGTCATCAGTGCAGAATGGCCTTTGGGGGAGGGGTCTTATCATTGAACAGGCATGAGCACAGCACCTCAGAAGAGGCTAGAACTCGCCAGGCTAAACTATTTTTCACACCTTGGCAGCACCAGTTCTGGATAGCTCCCTGCCTTGGGATTACTTTGTGCTTTTGTGTTTCAAAGTATTATGTGGTTTATGTCAATTTAAAGGTCCCTTGTTCGTTTGTACTGAAGGGTGAGTATTCTGTTTTCCCCTGTTAATACCCAGATAAATCAGCATGTTTTATTTGGGGGCAGGATTTTAGCCTACCATACATGCCACCCTACATCCTAAAATATCCTCTTTCTGGGCTTCTAGGATTATCAGGCAATTGTTGATGCTGAGTGGAACATTCTCTATGACAAACTGGAAAAGATTCATCAATCTGGAGCCAAAGTCATCTTGTCTAAACTCCCCATTGGAGATGTGGCCACCCAGTACTTTGCTGATAGGGACATGTTCTGCGCTGGCCGTGTGCCTGAGGAGGATCTGAAGAGGACAGTGATGGTAACCAAATTTTCATAGGCTGTCCCTCATGGTCCTGAGTTTTCCATTCCTGGTATAATGGAGTATAGTGTCAGGTTGGCCCTGTCTTTTCAACTCCTGCTTTTGCCAAGAAGTACTCTATTCCCAGTGTTTGTGTGCCTGGTAATAACTGCTTTCAAGTTAGTTTAACCAAAACAAGTCAGGAAGTGAATCTGGTTTGATGGAATCCATCAATAATGCTATCAGCTGGACAAGCTCAGTAAGTGATGCTTCCAGCCAGATGTTGTCCCATTCTTTACTGTTTCACAAATGCTGCTCTTAGGTCTAAAGTACCACCCCTATGTTCACTTGCTGAACCGCAAAACACCCTAGTCTGAGGGAGGGTGTGTAGACTGAAAGCAAGGGACCCCATCTCCTTTTAATCAGATTCACTTGCCTTTCATGTGTCTTAGTTCTGTTTTGTTTTCTCTTTGGGGGATAGGAGTACAGGTCACCTGGAGGTCAAAGGAAAGGTGGTTTATCAGGAGTCTGGGATAGTGTGGCAGAGTCCAGCATGGGAACTGGTTTGGAGGCTGGGTGGGGTGGCAGGAAACCAGTTAGCCTCATTTTGAGTCTTCACTGCTAGATGATCTTGCTTTCCTTCCTCTTTAGGCATGTGGAGGCTCGATCCAGACCAGTGTGAATGCTCTGACTGTGGATGTTCTGGGCCGCTGCCAGCTATTTGAAGAGACTCAGATTGGAGGCGAGAGGTGAGTGGATCTGGGCTGTCTATAGGCTCAGAAGGGCAGAACTGCTTGGGTCTGCCCTTCTGCCTGTTGGGTGTGGTATATAGCTTGTGCAGTTGTTTTTTTGAGGTCCTACCTTCTGGGACATGAAGAGCTTATATACATAGTGTTACAGGAGGAAGAAGACCTAGTTGGGACTTAACATCTGATGCCACAGTCTTTGATGCATACCCCTGTTGTACAGTCCCAGACCTTTCCAAGGAAATGTCTTTAAGGTTAGGAATGGGCATCCTGAGTGAAGATCAAAAGAGCAGCTGCTAAGTGTTGGGATGGTTTAGTAGGGAGAACAGGCATGGTGACAGAAAGGAGTTCATGTGTATACAACTTCATCCTGGGTATAGGTACAATTTCTTTACTGGCTGTCCCAAGGCCAAGACTTGCACCTTCATTCTCCGTGGTGGCGCTGAACAGTTTATGGAGGAGACAGAGCGATCCTTACATGATGCTATTATGATTGTCAGGAGGGCCATCAAGGTAATGGGTTGGTGACCTCCTGCCTGCACAACCTTCTCTACCTTCCAACTGATCAGATACTGTATTTGTGTGCTGATCCCTTTCCTATGTAATCTTCCCTTCCCTGGGTGGCATGGTAGGCCCTGATTTGCCTTGAAATTTACAGAGAAACAGCCTTTGTCTCAAAAATAAGTCATATTGTCTTAAATACTAAGATTTTTCTTGTTACTAAACTGCAGAGCTCATGTATTCAGCTATCCTAGTGATTATGCCAGTGTCCTCAGCCTCAGCTGCCCTTTGGTGACATTGAGGTTGAAGTTGGAATGTGTTAGTGGCATTTCTGGGCTCCTGAGGCTTGGGATGGGGGAAGAAATGAGGCCTCATTCTCTTCCTATGCTGGGGGTCTGCTTGCATTGAGAGGTAGTCTGGTCTCTGCAGAATGATTCAGTGGTTGCTGGTGGCGGGGCCATTGAGATGGAGCTCTCCAAGTACCTACGGGATTACTCACGGACTATTCCAGGAAAACAGCAGCTGTTGATTGGGGCATATGCCAAGGCCTTGGAGATTATCCCACGCCAGCTGTGTGACAATGCTGGCTTTGATGCCACAAACATCCTTAATAAGCTGCGGGCTCGGCATGCCCAGGTAGGTCCTTCTCATCAGGGTCTAGGAACTGGGTGGAAGGGACCAGATTTTGAACCTGCTGTGCTCACTCAGCCCAGATGTTGGGTTGAAACTAAACCCAGTGTAACTACCTCTGTAGGCAGAGGGAAAGCCAGGGTACCAGGCCTGGAAATAGCAACTTCTGGGGAGAGGGCCCACACTCTTAAGTTGTCAGCATATCTAAGATTGGAAGGAAGTTGTTAGCAGGAGTCAGGTGGGAAGAGGCACTGCCAGGTTTCTGTTGGGACACCATAGGGAGATGCTGTCTTCCTTAAGGGAGTGCTGCCAAGTTCACAGAGTCTAAATTCCTGATAATTTGTGTCTTTTGGAAAGTATGCAAGAAAAAAAATTAGGGAGCAGTTCCATATTGCCTTCTTTCTTTTTCTCCTCTTCAGGGGGGCATGTGGTATGGAGTGGACATCAACAATGAGGACATTGCTGACAACTTCCAGGCCTTTGTGTGGGAGCCAGCCATGGTGCGGATCAATGCTCTGACAGCAGCCTCTGAGGCTGCATGCCTTATTGTGTCTGTAGATGAGACCATCAAGAACCCCCGCTCCACTGTGGACACTCCCCCAGCAGCTGGCCGGGGCCGGGGCCGCCTCCACTGAGCGGCATCACACCTGGCTGGCAGGCTGGCTTTTAGGTGTGCTTCCCCTCCCTGGCTTGGTGAATTGGTATGTGAAGAAATGGTAGTAATTGGCCCACTATGTTCTCACTGGAGGTTATTTAAATAAAACTTAAGACTTAGAATTCAGTTTGTACATTATTTGGGCACAGTAGTTTTACTCATAAGTGTCCTACTGCCTCTCATAATTAGTTTTGTGTATATTCACCAATGAGGTAGATAGAGGGGCCTGTGTGGCCCCTGTCAGGAAGTTTTAACTGTGGTTGCATTCTCTGTCCCAGAAGGGGCTAGAAGTTTGGGGTTGCTTCCTTTTTTTCTGACATCATCTTATTTAGCTCTGCCTAGTTCAACCACTGCTGTCAGGGCTTTTCTGGTTTGAATAGATATGTCACATTTCCTCGTTTTCTACCTCCATATTCTCTTGGCTTAGACATTTGTTCCTCTTACTCTGAATCTCAAAGTAGAGGACTCTGGGAGGGATATTCTGGGGTGGTCACATCATTTCTGAACTCTGGTGACCTCTAGTTCATTGAGAAGGTAGATGAACACTTCTCTTCAGCCACTAGTGATCTTGTTAGTCCTTTGTCCTTTCTTATGACCAGTGAAAGTTTGGAATGGCTGTTACAGGTCAACTAGAAATCTAGCAACATCTAACAGCCTCAGTCTGTTCCCAATAGCTGGCCTGCAGCTAGAGCTGAGGTTAGTAATTATTGGAACTGGAGATAAATGATGATGTCACTTTGGGTCATTGAAGCTTTTGCTGCCTGAAACTGGGAAGCAGTTTTTAGAAAAAACCGAGCCTAACATTCGTATAGATGGATTTCAAAGCAGAATGGGGCAGTGGGCAGAACCACGCTTTACAGCCTGGCATCCCTCCTTAACTCGGTGGTTTAGGTAGAGGAGTTTCTTTTTGAGCCTCAGCGAATCCACCTGTACAAAGTAAGAACAGCTGGCTCACAGAGTCGTGGGAACTAAATGCACTTTCTATGTGCAGTTCAAGCCTGAATTCCTGTTCTTGCTTTCTGATTTCAAATATTTTAGGACTCTAGTAATGAAATTAGTGGTAGGCACAAGCTCATTTTGTAAAATGGGTAAGTGCCAGGCCATGGTGGCAGGTTGGTCTCCCGTAAGTCAAAGCCTGACCAGCTGGCCAGCCTCATGAGGGGGTGGCCAAGTGGGAGGTGGAACAATGCCTGCTGTACTTGTGTTGGGTTTGCCCTTAAAAATGTCCTCTGCCAACAGAGAATCAGGAATGACTTGTCCCACAGCTATTTGTTTGTATGCAGACACCAGAAGCAGGGTTGAACTGTGGCAGGGAAGACCTGGGTGACTTTTCTTCCAGCATTTTCTGTAGTCCTAAGGCAAATCTTCCTAATACTTCAATCATTCCATTGATGCAGGTTGTGTATCTGCTTCCTAACTGCCTCGCGCAGTTTAGTTGTGTACCACAAAGGCTATGGTGGCAAACTGACAAATATGGCCACACACCACCTCTCTGGGGCACATATTCCAGTTTCACCATCTTTTTATTAGATACAGAGCCATAAATTCTCTGATGCCCATGAGTCCTTTTAAATACATAAACTCAGGTACATTCGGCAAGGGCATCTATGGGTAATTGTGGAGCAAAGTGCTGGGGTGGCAATGCCTGGGGTGGGGCAGAGAAGTGGGGCCAAGGAAGGCCCCCTGGGGGCTGGAGGTACAGGCACCACTGTAGAAACAAAAGAAAAACAAAAATTGCTCTCCACCTCTCTGCTTGATGTGCTTGGGGTGGGGGAAGCTACCCTCTCATAGCTCAGACTAGATGCAGCCTGGCTGTGCAGGGAAAGCAGGGCCTAGGGGCCAGTTGTGGAGGTCCCACCAGCAGTGCCCTCTAGAGCCAAGCCTATTGGCATTTAGCCACAGGTAAGCCTGGGATGCCTCAGGCCTGTGCTCCTGGATACAAGACCCTTGCCAGGGCAAAGCTGAGGTTGGGGAGCCCCAGGAAAGCCTCCTAGGTCTGTGCTGGCGGTGGCAGAGGGTTGGCTTCATGGTGGGGTGCCTGCCTGATTGTCAGGACAGTCTTGAGACTGGCTAAGGTCCCAAGGAGTTGGGGAGGAAGACCCTGGTATTCTGCTCTTCACCCAGTCTTAAACCTTATCCTCAGGCAAGGACTGCAGATGAACACACTTGTTCAAGAATAAATACATACACACAAATACACAGCAATATATACAGAGATGCAGGCCTGGAACAAGGCTGGGCAAGAAAGCATGGCCACCAGGGGTAAAGAGAAGTGCCAGGCCCCTGGGGGGAGGGAAGTTAACACTTATCAGGGACTGTCAGACTGCGACAGACCTCATCTGTAGGTTAACTACTCTTCTGAGCACTTGAGCCATACTCCACTCACCATCTCATTTCTACTCCAAGTTTGCCAGGAACTAGGTCTTTGGCACCAGTAGTCACTCTGGGAAGGTTTCCTTCAACTTAGTGCCTTAGAGGTACTGGGGTCTTGGCAGCTCCCCACCTGTATCTAAAGACTAGGGCCATGGGGACAGGCAGGATCCAAAAGTAGAGGATGGAGCCAAACCTGGGAGCACTAGGCCTTGGGAAGGAGCCTTCTTTTTCCTTTTCTTGTGAAGCATTCCCTGAGGGTCTAGCACAACCTCTACTGTCACAGGGTAAAGAACACATGAGTGGCTTGGTCTCAGGGTGGTCTCCTGGCTCTGTGTGTGTGTGTGGTGTTTGTGTGTGTACATACACATATTTCCTGCCAGTGCTGTGAGGAAGCAGCCTAAATAAAGAATGAAGTACTCAAGCCAAATATGCCAAAACTCAGGTGTTGGGTCCAGGCTGTACAGCAGTAGGAGTGGTAGGAATACCAAGTGGCTACTACCCACGGGACCCCTGGAACAGGACCCTCTCAGGTGTTCCTCTTTTTTGCATCTTATTTGGTATCAGACATGAAGAAGGGCTCCTGAGATGGGGCTGGGGGTGAAGATAGATAAGGTGCTTCTAAGGAAACCAGGCCCCTGACCCAGTTCCCCTATGCACAGCCCTACCTATGTGGTTGCCAAGGAAGTGACCAAATGGAGCACCCTAGCAAGCAAAAGCACCCAACTAGGCAGCAGGGCTTGTCCCCTTGGGGAAAAGAGCAAGTGAATAGCAAGGTGGGGGGCAAGGGAACAAGGCTGCTGGTTCTCAGGGCATGCATAAAGGCCAGGGTGTACAGGACAGCCCAGGGCATTGTGCTAGGGATGCGTCATGACCTGTCACTTCTGTTGGTGAAGACTTGGGCCTGTGCATTATATACTCCCATGCAGCCTTCGTTCAGAGTCAGAAAATGCAGGACAAGAACTCGCTGGGTTTTCTGGAAACAGCCAGTCTGAGGGCAGACATGCACCAGGCAGGAGGGCTCTATTCCCCTATAATGGTGGTGCTCAGGGATGCTGTAGATTGGATGATGAGCCTAGGACCAGCATCAGTCCTTTCAGTTCTCCTCCCCACTAGCTAATTGCCTGTGCACCCTCCAGACATTCCAGTGGATACTACCCAGGGAGAAACTGCCCAGAACTTTGTGTTCAAGGATAGAGGCTTCCTGGGGCAGATAATGTCTCAGTTGGGCAGACTTAGGTCAAGCAGGGCAGGTCTTGTGCTTTGTCCAGGAGACAGGGCAGTACCTCTGGTCCTAGGGTCACAGGGAGAGGGGCTACAGGGTACAGCTGGGAAGGTAGGGCAGACACAGGGTAGCCAAGCCTGAGTGGACCTCCACCTTCTAGGCCTCTGAAGGAGAGAAAAGTTGTGCTGCTATTTCCTGTGACTCCTTGGGATAGGGCTGAGGATGTGGGAGCAGATGGAGGCAGCTGCTGGAGGTAGGGGCAGGGCTGCCACATATAGCAAGGGTTACATGCAGAACTAGACATGGAGTAGCTGATGTGATACCCCTGGCATTTCAGATCTTCAAAAGGCAGGGACAGAGCAAGCCACAGGAGGCAAAGTCAGAGCAACCATAAAGAGCTGGGACAGAGCTAGGGGAGCTGGGTGCATTGCTGAGCCCCAGGGTGTGCAGCTCTGGAGAGAAGTTGTACATACAAGATAACCCATGGCTGGGTTTTGATGTCCAAGCCAGGTTGTGGCACAGTTGGGTACTGGAGAAGACTAGGAAATGAGAGGATCCCAGCGCCAGCCAGCAACCTATTGGTTAGGCTGGGAGTGAAGGAAACCCTAAGGTGGTGTTTGAAGGAACTGTCCAAATGAAGGTTGGCAAGGCCCATGGGCTCTAAGCCATTTATAGTTCTGAGAGGTGGAACTGGGGGTAAGGGGACGAACCACTGTCTTTGGAGCCTTGGTGCTGGAACCTGGTCCTTTGGGTACTACAAGGGCAAATGAAGACACTGGCATTGTGTGGCTTCTAAGCCCTAAGGTAAAACCCCCATGCAGCCTCAGCCCATGGCTGGTAGAGAATCTAAAGATGCTTTTTCTCTTCCTTGGCCTTAGGGTCGGTTCCCTGCCAAGACCACATCCTTAAGCAAGCTAACTAGCAAAGCTGCCCTCCTCCAGGCCTTAGCACAATGGGTAGCCTACTGTCCCCTCCCAGACAGCCTTGATGACCCAAAGACCATCAGATTTCTGCCAAGCACCTGGATTAGGAGGAAATTCCTTCTCACTGCAGATGGCCTTCTGGGGTTGGGACTATGACCCTCCCTCAGGTCCCTGGGGAATGAAAGACAGGTATAAAAACATGCACCTTCTAGCTCTGAATTTAGCTCTTGGTGTAAAGCTCTTGGGGTATGTGGTGGTCGGCAGGAAGTCTTACAGCAATAAGTTTCCTCCACTTTGGCAGTTCTTTCCCCACCTTAGGAGGAGTGGTCTCATCTTGGGGAGAAGTTCTGAGTGACTTTTTCTCTTTTAAACCCACCTACTGTAACCCTATAACCAGATTGCTGCCCACATGCCCAGGTCCCTAGGCTTGCCTGGGTTATCTCAGAAGAACCTAGGTATGCTGTCTGAAAGGTGTGCCCCATCGAGCTGGAGGAGGGAAGGGGCGGAGAGGAGTTCTCCTTGCCAAGTCTGAGCTGCCTTGTAGAGCCCCCTCTGGCCCTAACCAGGAGGTGGGGCCTCAGAAAGGAAAGGCCTGCCCAAGCTGCTGAGGTGGTTATTGCAGATCCTCCAGGCGATGACACCAGGTGCTGGTGGTGACAGATCCTTGCCGGCTGGGCCAGAAGGCTGCTCCAGCTGGGGGTGGGGTTAGGGTCAGAGGGCAGCTTCTGTCCAAGCCCCTGTCCTGGGGAGGCAGTGTCCCGGGCTAAGCCCATTGCTCCAGTGTTCCAGAAGGGCAGGGTACTCAGCCCCTCCCTGAAAGCTGAGGATAACACTTGGCCTCCAAAGGTCTAGTCCAAACCAGGGTCCCTCTGGAGGTCCAAGGAGTACCTTGGTGTGGGGTGGCAGGGGCCCTGCCACCCCCCACCCGGGTTAGCAGCCACTTTCTACCTTGATGTGCAGGATCTTCGAGAAGCCAGGCCTCCGTCGTAGGGCCTGTGGACCAAGCCCTTGGTTAGTTCTCCCTCAAAGCCAGGCAGGTGGGTTCCATCCAAGCCACCAGCCCCAGCCTCAGAGCCAACCTCTCACCTGAAGTTTTGTCACCATATCCTCAAACAACTTCTGGGCCTCAGGGCTACTGGGCTCTTTGAAATAATCAGCAATCCCAATCTGGACAACAATGGACTTGAGGTTCCGACAAATGCCTGGGAAAAGGTGGGCAAAGAATCCCCTGTTTAGTCTGGGTAGTGGGCTGCCTTCTCTCTTCTATCTAATGAGAAATCTTCTACCCCACTGAGAAACACTCAAGGGCCAGCCTCGGAAATGAGAAAGAGCAGGCCCGTGCTAGCTGGAGGCTCATAACTAGGTGGGGAAAAAGGTGGATGAGTGGCCAACAGCTCGACAGTTCCAACAATCTCCCTGGCAGAGAGGATAGTTGTACTACAGTCCGGTCACCTGGAAATGACTTAAAAGGAACCGAATGGCTGAGATGAGGCTAGAGCAGGAAGGCAGGGGAGATGGACAGCAAACCAGGTAGAAGCAGAAGCCTTAAGGAACTAGTGATGGTTGTTAAGTCAGCAAGAGGCAGAGCAAGGGCAGGGGCTGAAAGGGGCCTCAGGAGCATGATTTTGGAGGCTGAGCAGTGAGTTCTGATGATAGCGTTCAGGGCATGGCCACAAAACTTAAAAGGGTCTGGAATGCCACATTGGCCTCAGAGACACTGGTGGCAAAGCCAGGACTAGAACCCTAGTCTGCCCCCTCCCCCCTCCACCCCAGTGCTGGTGTTTGCCAATTAGGAGCAACAGGGAATTGGTTATGCTACCTGCTGACAGCTTTGGGGCTGATAGCCATACCCTGCCCTATATTCCCCCATTGCTCACTGTTGAAATGCAGCAGGGCCTTAGGGGTGACAGGGGTGGCTGTAAGCACCAGCATCTCCAGTCCCTTCAGGCCTTCTCGGCAGACCTCAGCTGCCACCTCCTGTGTGATCTCTGACACATGGTCCAGTTCCAGGACCTGCAGCCGCATGCAGTTTCTTGCTAGGAAGAGGAAGGAGGGAGTCCTGCTGACAAACTCTCCCAGGTCACCTCCTGCCCAGCACCCTGGGTCCCCTGCTTCCACTCAGGCTGCAGCCCAGAACCCTTGTGGAATTTCACAAGACCAGTGTTGCCTGCTTCTCACCATTACCCACCCCAGCCCCAAGGAAAGACTCACCAAGTGATGCCAGGCCCTGCACCCCACAGCCAGCACCCCCGACACCCAGGGCCCGGAGGTGGGGCCAACAGCGACCGATCATCTGCAGGCAGCGGTTACTGAAGCGTGTGGGTTGCTGGCTAGAGAAGGGGGGAGGGGCAATCAGGAAAGCCTTGGGATGCCTGACACTGAATGTGTTCCTCTTTGGTGGCCCCTCTCAGACTCAGACAAGTTGCCCCACCAACAACCCCATTGGTCAATTCAGAGAACTGAGATCATTCCTGGTTTCCACCCCCTCACCTCCCGCCACCAGCTGTAGCTTCTGCATTCTAGATTGCTTCCAGTCTCCCTGCCAATTCATGATCTATACTGCAGACAGTGCCACCATTCCTTCCTACAGACACTCACTATGTCATTCAGCAGATGGTTATCAAGTGTCTGCTACAGCTAAGACAACTGAGCCAGGCCCAGGGATGCAGTGTGCCTCAAAGTCTGGGCAGTCTATCACAGAGAACATTAGCAGTTTTTGTTGTTGTTTTTTTTTTTTTCTGTGAGACTGGGGTTTGAATTCAAGGCTTCGCACTTTCAAAGTAGACACCTGCAAAGCAGGAGCTCTACCACTTGAACCACACTTCCAGTTCATTTTTGCTCTGATTATTTTGGACATGAGGTCTTGCAAACTACTTGCCAGGGCTGGCCTCAAATTTTGATTCTCCTGATCTCAGCCTCCTAAGCAGTTAGGACTATAGGGGTGAGCCACTGATGCATGGCTTAGCAGTCTGATCTTAATCCCCTTCTTAAAACTTAAATTCCCCCAATAGCTTCCAAGTACTTTCTAGATAAAATGTAAAAACCTTCCTACCCTACCTAACCTGCCTTTCCACACTGCCCCACTCACACCAAACTTCCTGTTTCTTTGCATACTTCATCCTTCCACATTTGCCCAGACAATAGACATCTTTTTGCCATCTGCTACGTTCTTAGTACCAGGGATACAGAAATGGACATTACAGATTCTGCCCTGAACGCTGAGCGCCTAGAGAGGGAGACTGAGTAGAACTGATTGCAGAAGGGAGAACAGCAGGGGTCAAGGTAAGGTACTGTGGGAATAGACCAGGAGCGCAGTGACAGATCCTACCAAGATACTAATGAAGGCACACTGATGGTCTAGGAAGAGCCGGTGCATGAAGAGAGGGCTGACAGGGCAAGATACAAGAAGTGGAAAAGCCTGGGAGTTTGACGAACTCCAAGGAGAGTGAGGGATGGATTCTCCAAAGAGCTTTGTTATTTTGAGGCAGGGTTTTGCTATGTTGCCCAGGCTGGCTTCAAACTTCCAAACCTCCTGCCTCAGACTCCTGAGTGCTGGGATGACAGGTATGCATCACTGCATCCAGCTTCTTTTTGTATATATTATACACTGACCTCCCTAGTCTGCCTGTCACATGCTAAAATCTGGCTATTTTAAGCTAGTGTTTACTGAACACTTACTGTGGGCTCTGCAGACTCTGTGGATGTGATCTCAGAGCCAGCAACAGCCCTAATAAGGTTGGTAGATTCCTAATATCCCCTTTACTTTGAAAGCTGATAGACTAAATAGGGTTGGGCTGCTCAAAGTGACACTGCCAGCAAGTGAGGACAGGACTCCAGGTCCTATTTTAAAGCCTGCTCCTAATGCGTCTATACACAGATTAATGAGTAATCTCTCCCCAGCAGCCTTTGGACTGGGTTTAGATCTACTTAATCCTCAGCCCAAGACCAGGCCCAACTCTTTCCCTCCCACCCACCCCAGCCTGAGCTTACCAAGGGTGAAGTGGCGCCACCTGGAGGGAGACAATCTCTCTGCAGCCTGCACCCAGGGCCCAAATGACCTCGTGGCCCACAGGGTCTGTGGCACTCCTGTTGAAAAGACAAAGCTGAAGTAACCAATCCTGGTGGCCTCTGTTTCTGCCAAGGTTTCCTTTCCTTGAGTCACAAAGTTATCGGGTCCATTTGCCAGAGAGCACAGGGGAAGGCCATGCAGTGTGAAAAGATCGTGGAGCCTAGAACAGAGAGGGCATGGGTCTTGCTTTTGGTGGAGGGACCCACCTGTAGGTGACGGCCTGCAGTGCGCGACAGTAGCAGCTGGCCAGCCAGAGTGAGCGGTCGGTGAGGATGTTGGGACAGTGAGAGATGCGCAGGATCAGCAGGTTCCCCCCAGCTGCCTTCAACAGGGACTCCAGCCCTGCTTCAAGGCAGCCCCTGGGGATGACCAAATAGGTCAGGGAGGGGGCTGCCTATGGTCACCTCCTCTTCTGAGAAGCATTTCACTTAATTCCCCGTCTATGGGCCAAGACCCTCCCCCATACTCCTCCACCCCACAGCCTCACCGGGTGCTCCGGGCATATTCCTCCTTGCTCTCTTTCTTTCCCCGTTGTCTGGGCTTCAGATTCTGCAGTGTCAGTGAGTGGGCTTGGGTGCACCATTGAGCCAGCATTGCCAGGAACTGCAGGAGAAGTAGGTGATTTGGAAAAAAGGGGGTCTGAACTTGGTTGAGGGGAGGAGTCAGCCCCAAAATAGGAGACCTATGAAAACATTTTGGGGAACCAGGCTGGAGGTAGGGTACTATAAGGATTTGCAAGGACCAGACTTGAGGGACCAGATACTGCCAGGGGAAAGGTGGGTTCCCAGCAGGACACAGACAGGCACCTTGGAACAGACCCGGGCATTCTCAAGTAGCACCCTTGTCCAGACAGCAGGGTGGCGGGCCACAAAGCGCCAGTCCCGGCAAACCTCGGCAGCATGCAGCAGTGTGCGTGTGTCCAGGTAGGTGAAAATGCAGAACAGGGCAGCTCGCATCTTGAGGATCTCTGGGCTGATGACCTCATTGGAGCGTGAGGGACTACCCCTCTCGGCTCGCCGGCCTCGCCCACTGCCTCCCTCAGGGCGAGCTGAAGAATAGTAGTGGGTCAAAGGGGACAGTGGAGGGTCAAAGATCAGTGTGGGAATATAGGTGAGGAGCTGGGACAGGACAGGAACTTCAGGAGGAGTAGGTATTAGAGGCTAATGCTAGGGAACAAGTGACTTGTGAGAAAGGAGAAGGGAACTCTGCTTCTCTTCTACAGTATCTCTACCACTAATTTTGCAAATTAGAAAAAGGTGCCCCTTCCTCAAATAAACTTTCTTTTTAAGGATCACCTCTGACCCTAACCCTCGATATCCTAAGCCTCCCACATAAGTGACCTGTGTGCAGGTGGCAGGGGCTCCCCTGCTGCACCAGGGGCTTCAGAGCGTAGAGTCAGCATTCAGCCACTCTCCGTGATTGAGCCCACCGCATGCATGACCTCCCCCCTTAAATGTAGTATCCTTGTATGATAGACAACTTCATGCCACCACAGCCCTGCCCTGCCATACAAGTCCCTGCCCCAGGCTGGAAGGGTACTGTGTAGGAGGGGCAGGCATGTCTGGGGCAAAAAGAAGGGAAGTAGGTGCAGGAGTTCAGTTCCCTGACTCTACCCTGCATCCCTGAGAGGATCTAGCACCTTGGAAGGTAGCCTTTCTGCCCACCCTCCCAGGACTTACCTGAGAGCCGGCAGCTGTTCAGTGGCCCTGCCACAGCTGGCCCAGGGCGAGGGTTGTCTGAAGGGCCCTCAGCCTCTGACTCGGTGGTTCGGGAGCCCACGTCTGAGACATCCCCTTCCTCCCCCTCGGTGCTGTGTCGACGAGGTCTGCGCTGCCAGTTTTGGATGGCCTGGCGCCGCAGACCTGAGCTGCGAGGGGGCTGGGACCGCTCTGAGCCACCATTGGCAGCGTGGGCCCGTGTGCCCAAGCCCCCAGGGCCACTGTCCTCAGGGGGCCCCTCCTCTGGCCTGGGCAGCTCCAGACTGTCACTGTCATAGCAGCCTGAGCTCTGGGATGCGGCTGGCACACGGCTGGAGGCCCTGGGGTGGGGTGAGGGATGTTGTGGGGCACCAGCCTGCTTGAACTCCCCACCCTGCCCCTACCACCAGCCAAAGGTAACCCATCACTCTGCTTCCCAAAAGCTCCCCGAGTATGGTGACCCCATGAGAATGGGCACAAGAAAAGGAGACAAATGCCTAATGGGCTAGTGGCCCTCCCAGGGCAAGGGTGGGTGTGTGTGTGTGGGAGGGGCGGGCCAGGCCCGCAGCTTACCCTGTGCTGGGAGAGGAGCCATGCCTTGACACTGCATATGTGCTTGGCATAGCTGGGCCCACGTGGTGTTCTCGCTGTGGGCCCCCAGAGCAGGAGGGGAAGGAAGGGTGGGCAGAGGCAAGAGGAGGAGAAGCAGTAACAGGAGAGAGGGTACAGGAGGGAGAGGAGAGAGGAAGGACAGAAGAGAGAAGGGAAAAAAAGTTGGGAAAGATGGTCGAATAGATAGACAGACAACCCAGACAGGTAGGCTCACCAACCCTCTCTCTACCCCACCCCCATCACCCCAGACCCATGCTTGCGGCTCCCGAGCTCTCATTTGCAGGGTTGGGTAGAGATGGGCCCTGATGGTTGTGGCCACTGACGCACACCTTCCGACAGCTTCAGGTACCACCACTCCTTCCCAGTCAGAGGGTCCCTGTTCCTGCACCCCTCCTTAAGGCCTGGAGTCGACTTGTAGGGGAAAAGTCAAAAAAGGGGGGAGTGGCTCAAGTAGTAGAGTGCCTGCCTAGCAAGCATGCAGCCCTAAGTTCAAACCCTAACATCACCAAAAAAAACTTCATTAAAAAAAATGAAGATAGACTTAAAAAATGGATTTAAAGAAAGCCAAAGAAGGGACGCCTAGAGCATTCTGGGGAACCTGAGGCCATGTGTGAGGGAAGGTTGTGGGGGCCACATGAGCTTGTAGAGGAAGAGGGAGGGCAATTGGGCACTCACCATTCTGCCTGGGCCCCGGGCCCCAGGCCCCGGACCACTGCCCCCACCTCCACGGCCAAGGCTGGCACTGGGCGTGCTGCCGCAGCTGCTGCTGATCACCTGCAGCTGCCGCTCAGCGCGGTCGGCCCGCTCCAGGAGCTCCTCGATGAACTGCTGCAGCCTCAGCTTGGCGCTGGCCTCCCGCGCCGCCGTTTCCTTTAGGAACTGGTCGATCTGCACCACCTCCCTGGGCCCGGAGCAGTCTCTTACCCCAGGGCCTTGGCCTGGCTGCTCCCCACCCTCTGGAGTAGAGCCTGGCCAGTGGGGAGACCTGGGACACAGCTGCCTGCAGTGTCTGCTCATGGTCACATGGAGTCCATGCAGAACACCCCCAGAATGTGGTCCCACACAGTGACATACACATACAGAAATGCTGGCATACAACTCAGTCACGCACACTGCCCCCCACCCAGCCCCAAACACAACTGGATGTCCCTGCTCTTCACGGAAATAGCCAGAGCCAAACTCAGTCCTACACCCAACCACATCCAGAAACACAACACAATGTCCCACATTCATCCCCATAACCGGCCACACAGCCTCACCCAGAAACACAGACATACCCGGTTATCTGTGGCATTCCCAGAAAGGTGTACTCCCAGGTACACATATCCCCACATGTAGCCTAATACACAGCCCCCAGCACAGCCCCCAACATTCCTGTTCATTCTCAGCCACACGCTCAGAATCTAAGATGCAAAGAATCACGAGACACAGTCCCACCAACACATTCAATCAAACACATGCACTTTCAGAAACATTAAGAAATACAGTAAGGCTGGGTACTGGTGGCCCACACCTGTAATCTTAGCTACTCTGGAGGCTGAGTTTGGGAGGATGGCAGTTCAAGGCCAGTCCAGGCAAATAGTTTGCAAGACTCTTTCTCCAAAATAACTAAAGCAAAATGGACTGGAAGTGTAGCTCAAGCAGTAGAACTCCTGCATTGTAAGCGTGAAGTCCTGAGCTCAAACCCCAGTCCCCCCTCCACACCTCCCAAAATACATCAACATATAAACAAGTATACTCAAAATGCAGAAACATACTTGTGGTTTGCACCAACCTCCTGGAGTTGCATAAACACAGGGAGTTGCCTGAGTATGGACTCCCATACTCATGGTTATTTACACAACCATTCAGCATTTATTGAGCACCTTCTAAGTAACAGCTGCTGTAGCAGGTATTGTGGAAACATCAGTGAACAGAAATAGAACATTTCCTGCCTTTATGAAGCTTATATGGTAATATGGACAGATACATAGTATCTACAGAGTTC
Source organism: Castor canadensis (assembly GCF_047511655.1). Taxonomy (NCBI): domain Eukaryota; kingdom Metazoa; phylum Chordata; class Mammalia; order Rodentia; family Castoridae; genus Castor; species Castor canadensis. Next base: position 63,400,834 of record NC_133397.1, read on the forward strand.
ACAATCCTACATTTAAAGACCAGAGAAATGAGAAGATGCCAGCAAAAAAGAAAGAGCATGCAAAAAGAAGGAAGCTGGGTATGGTGGCTCATGCCTATAATCCCAGTACAGGAGAGGTTGAGGCAGAAGGATGGAGACTTTCAGACCAGTCTTAATGACATGAGGGTCATTGGTGACACAAGAACAGTGATGGAGATGGAAACCAGATCAGAGTGGGTTCAAGAGTGTGGAGGTGAGGGCTGGGGATATAGCTTAGTGGTTTAGTGTTTGCCTTGCATGCATGAGGCCCTGAGTTCAATCCCCAGTACCACAAAAAAAAAAAAAAAAAAAAAGAGTGTGGAGGTGGGCGCAGGTGGCTCACACCTGTAATCCTAGCTACTCAGGAGGCAGAGATCAGGAGGGTTGCAGTTTGATGCCAACCTAGGCAATTAGTTCCAGAGACCCTATCTCCAAAATACCAAAAACAAAAAAAAAAGGCTGACAAGTGGCTCAAGTGGTATAGCACCTGCCTGGCAAGAGTGAAGCCCTGAGTTCAAACCCCCGTACTGCCAAAAAGAAATTGGAGACCAGAAATACAAGAAATACTTTCAAGAAGTTATTCTGTAAGGAGCAGAGAGAAAAGGGGTAGGTAGTTTCATAAAGGGAAGTGGAGTTATGGCAGATGGAAGAAATGGCATCATGTCTTCTCATGTTAGGAATGATAGGTAGGTAGGGAGAATCTGATGATGGAAAAGGAAGAATGAAGAATTGAGCACATCTTTGAGTAGGCAAGAGGGGTGAGGATCTGATGCCAAAATGCAGGGGCTGGCCTTGGCTAAAGAAGGACAAGAAACAGTCATCACAAGCAGGCATACGGCTGTACTGTCTTGTACTTGTGGTCCCAAACACACACACATCACTATACCACTCATGACCACTACAGATCTCATACTACAAAGCCACGGTCACAGATGGACAGGCACTTGCAGGGTGGTGTGGCAGCAGTGACATATATGGACATCCTCCCACAGGGTCCTGAGGGTCTACTCACTGTTGCTTGCGGCTCAGCTCCTGTTCCTTGTGCACCAGGTCTTGCTTGAGCGAGGCTAGCAGCTCCACGCTCACGTCCACCTGGCGGGAGAGCTCAGACGCTCGCTCCTCCAGCTCCTCCTTCTCGCGCCCCAGTCTCGCGCTCTCCTGCCGGGCCGTCTCCAGCTCGGCCGCCTTGCGCTCCAGCTCTGCCTGCAGCCGGCCTACTTGGCCGGCGATCTTCTGCTCCACCTCCTCGCTCAGCCGCTCCAGCCGCCTGTCCACCTCCAGCTTCTCCAGCGCGCGGATCTTCAGGCGTGCCAGGCCCTCCTCGTACGCCACATCGGCGGGCGAAGGGGAGGCGGGCGAAGCGGACGCAGGCCCGGAGCAAGGGCCAGGGCCGGACCCGGGTGGCGGCGTCGAACACGCGGAGGACGCCACGGACTTGCGGGCGAACAGCTCCCCCAGAGGGATCTCGATCTCGCGCAGGGCGTAACGCGCGGCGGCAGCGGGCACGAGGCCTGGCTCGGCCAGCTCCTCGCAGGGCAGGCTGGCAGGCACCAGGTCGCCGGGGAAGTGGGCGAGGGGTGCGTGGTGATGGTGGTGGTGCAGCAGGTGTGGCGCTGGGGACGACGGCCCGGCCGCCTGCTCCTTGCCCTGGAAGGACGTGCTCTCAAAGACCTCGCGCCGGGCGCCGGGCACGGCCAGCAGGGCGGCGGGCTCGGGCGCCAGTGGGAAGCCCGAGGCGGCGGCGGCGGCGGCGGCGGCGGCGGCCGCGGCCGCAGCGCCGTCGCAGATGCTGTTGGTCTTGGAGAGGATGTACAGCGTCTCGTACGTGTGGCTGTACTCCAGGTGCGCGCGCAGCGACGACAGGCTCCGGAAACGCTTGTGCTCCCCGCAGCGGGGACAGCGGTAGGGCAGGTCCAACGAGGCCATGGCCCCGCCGTCCCCGCGGCGCGCGGGCTCCACCGCGGCCGCCTCACCGGGTCAGCCGGGCGCGCTCATGGGAGGCCGCGGGCGAGCCTCCCCTGCCGGATCAGGAAGGCTCAGGGCGACCGCAGCCAGGGCCCAGGAGGCTAGAAGAGAGGGGATAAGTCTCAGGAGGGGTCCCTCTTCTCCCCCCACCCCCCGCCCCAGTACCCATTCTGGAGGAAACTGACTTGCCCAGAAAATACGAGCTCTCGCAGTGGAGGGGCCAGGGAAGACTAGTGGCCACACCTCCCTGAGGGGGTGGCCTGCTCTGCTGCCTGAGTGAATGTCTGTACAGGTGTGAGAATAGGAATCCCCACACTCCCGCGGTGCTGGGAACCAAACCCAGGGTCTAGGCAACCCCTCTACCATTGAGCTACATCCCCAGTCCTTGGAGTTTTTGAGACACGGCTTTGCTGTGAAGCCCAGGCTGGCCTAGAGCTGGTGATCCTCCTGTCTCAGGCTGGCGTTAACACCAGCTTGAGAATTCTCTATTTAAAAGTTTTTAGAGGAATTAGTTTTATTTATAATAGTTCCAGCCTAGAAACAACCCAAATGCTCATCAAATATAGAATGGCTGAACTATGGTATATTTCTAATGGAATACTATCCAGTAATAAGAAAAGGAACTAGTGATACACACTACATGGATGAACCTATTTAGTATCATGCTACAAGAATGAAGCCAGATCAAACTGCATACTGCAGGATTTCATAGGTGCTCAAGAAAAGAGAAAATTATGACAGAAGTCAGAATGGAGGTTATCCCTTGGGGCAGGAAGCAATTTATGTGATACTGAAAATATTGTGTACCTTGATCTGAGTGGTGCTAATACAGGTGTACATATATGTAGATAATCAAGCTGTACACTGAAGATTAGTTCCTTATATGTACCTTACTGTATGTATGTTACATCCCAAAAAAATCCTGAAAAAGATACTTATTTTCATCTTATGCAAACCACATCCATCACAGGCTGAACTGCTGGTACCATATTGCAGTGATCAAGATATTGCTCTACTTAGTGATAATTGTGTCATTGTTTGTTCCCTCCAGTGAGTGTTCCTGCTCTGCCCTCTACTCCGAAAGCACCATCATCTATCTATCACACCCATTATTGGCATCCCATCTCTCCCCCTCAACTCCTGCTAACCATCTCCCCCATTTTTGGCTTCCTGAATTATGGATTCTCCTCCCCACTTCCTGTCATTCTTTTCCTAAATGCTCTATTTGGGCTTCAGCCACCCTCTGCTGTAACTGCTCCTCAGGATCACAAGACCACCCACTAACCAGACAACCCAGTTGTCAATAAGGATATTCACCAGCTTGGTCCCTAGGCTGATACTCCTCCATAATCTTAGACTGGTTTGACTTTTCCTCTGGATTCTGTGACTTCTTATTCTTGTTGCCTTCCTAAACTTCTGTCTCTTGGTGGACACCCCTCCACCTCTACCCATTCCTATTGATTCACAAGCCGCTGACTCAGCTCTGCCTCTCCATCCTGACCCACTCCTGAATTGTTTGCCTTCTGCCATTTCCAAATGGATGTATGGGAAGATGTCTGTTCCCTTTGCCACCCAGCACCCAGTTCTCTTGGTATCAGTACCCTTCCTTCACCACTTTCTCAGTGCATCCATGTGGCCTGGGGGATGTGACACAGACCTGGCCAATCAGAATCCTGACAGGGGCACAGAGAACCCAAGGTAAGCCAGTAAACCCCAAGACTATTCTGGAACTAGTAATAGGGGAGAGCATGATCGTTGGGCTCAGGTTTCTAGTTGGAGCTGCTAGGGCCACCTTTGTCTCTTTTTGGGAAGAACCACCTGGGAATGAAGCCAACCTAGAAAAGTGGAAGTGAGATGGAGAGAGATTCCTCCAAACACTGTTGAGAGCCTATCCTGTTCAATTATCTGTACCAATCAATTCCTTTATTGCTTAAGTGGATTTACAGTTGGGTCTGTGTTCCTTAAGTTAAGAAAAATTCCAAACAAGAAATTAGAATGAGAAATACAATTTTTTTTCAAGTAATAGACCCTTCAAAAGAATTAGCTGACGTAGGGGGAGCATAAGACAGTACTATTCCCATACTCCACACTCAGAAGTGGGTGAACCCTGTCACACGGGCAAAGCAGTTAATTAAATTGTCTGCCACTGCCCCTGAAGCTGAGGCCATGTGCCTACCAAGGCTAGAACTTTAGGGTACTGGTAGAAAAATGTCAGGATATTGGTGGTGTAGTTTTCCCTGTGACCTCAGTCAGGTTCAATAAGAGACGCACTCTGGCCAAAAGGGGCCTATCTGAAAACAGATGAAAAAAACGGCTTGCCTGGAGAGGCCCTTTCTGCCTGGGGCCAGTAATCCAATATGGCTCAGAGTCAAATAATTAAGAGCCAGTTCTCTGCTTTGAGCTAAAGTCAGCTGAAGCAAAGAGAGGAGGCTGGAAACTTGGAGGGAGACCAGCCTGGGGCCTGACAGGCTCTTGACTTCTAGGCCCTGTGGTGCCCTCTCAGCTTCACAGATGCTTCCATTATAAGCAGGCTTTTGTTGGGATTCAGCTTGAGTAGGAAGGGGCAAAGTAGCTCTGCCTTCCTCCCCAGGTTAGGAGTCTGCATTGCACTGCAGCAGGGGCCCAGCTAGAGCCCTAGAAGCCTGGGCTCCTGGGATGTACAGATTACGGGGTCTGTTGCTAAGAGACAACCCCTCTTTATCACTACCAAGGACTCCATTCAAGAATTAAAATTTTCAAACCAAGCATGGTACTTCAGGCCTGTAGTCTCAGCAGAAGGATCACAAGTTCCAGGCCAGTCAAGGCTACATAAGGAAACCCCGTCTCATCAAACTAAAAAGGACTAGGGATATAGCCCAGTGGCAGAACACTTGCCGAGCACACACAAGGACTTGGGTTCTATGTTCAGCACTGCAAAACAAAATAAAACAAAGAATTATAACTTTCAATGAGGTCTCTAGCTTTGGTGGATAGCTCTGAGGATGAACAAATGCAAATTGACTGAAAAGCTTCCTAATGATTACAGGAATGGTATTCCTAAAAAACCAGTAAACCCGGAAAACCTAGGTCAGGGTTACTCAGCCTCTAAGATTGTCCCTCCATAAACTCCCTCAGTGCCCCTCTCACATGTGGCCAGAGTACCAAAGGGCAAAGACAGCAGAATCTGTGGCTGGCTAGAGTGTCAAGGAACCTCTTCCTTGCCTGCCATTCAGTCAAGGTGTTTTTCCTCTCCTCTTTTCTTCATCTGGGGAAGAGGGCAGCAGTGTTCTTTCAACTATCCAATTTTCCCTCCATTGTTGTAGTCTGGCTGCAAATTGAAAGACCCTAAGGGCTAGCTTAGTACCAGACAGGCCATCACCAAGATCTTGAGTTGGGGGTATGTGCGGTAGCGAGATTTAGGATGCGAATGTTAAAGGCTCCTTCCAGAGGCAGGACAACCATGTTTAAGTTTTGTGAGGGACAACCTCATTATGATAAACAAATGTTTTCTAAATTATTTAGGAGCAGGGGTTCTGTGTAGATCTTGAACAGCTAAGAAGTAGAATATAGTGTTTATTAAATATTTATTGTTTTGGCTGCTCAGCTCTAGTCCCCCTTTGTGGACTGACCCTCAATTTTCCCTTAGAAGACCATTTCCCCCACTTTGAATGTGCAGAGCTGACTCCAGAGCCTCAGTCTATGACTTCAGTCTGCTCTATCAGAGCCCCAGCATTCAGGTGAGTAATGCACACATTTCTCAATCTGGCCAATAAAGGCACCCCAGCACCTGTGCTTAGCTGATAGGATATAAGCCTGGAGTTGCTTGTGGTCATTTCTGTCCTCTCTGTGGGACAGGAGAAGAAAGACTCCTGATATCACTTGGCAGTCTGAAGCCTTCACCTAGGACTTATCAATTACAAGGGGTAGCAAATGTTTTTATAGTTTAAATCATTTCAGTGGGTTGGTTCCCAGTCCGTAGCAATGAGATTTCAGATGAACACAATAACCCGCAGAATCAAACACAAATTCTGGATTCCTCCTCACTCACTTCCTGGAATCCCTGCTTCTTTCAATGGTGCACTGGCTGTCTTGATGGTTCCCTCACTGTTAACCATAAAAACCTGCTGGTTCTTTCTTTGAAATACTTTTAACTCAGCATCCTTCTCTCATCTCATGTTTTGTACTCTTCTCTGCCAAGGTCTTCTCATCCTGGACTGCTGACCTAGCCTTCAGTCTCCCAGCTGTCTTCCATCCCTATAGAAGGCACTAGACCTCTCTTTCTGCAGGGAACTTCTGCTCAACTCCTTCCATGACTCCTCACTGTTAGCCACTGCAGCCAAACTCCTCAGTTTCACTGCCTGGTTTCCTGTACTCTTGAAAGTGGAAACTAGCTTAGTTGTTTCTCTTGCTTTTCTTTGATTACCATGGTTGGATATATTTCCACACAGTTAGCAGTCATTTATATCTCTTTGGTGACTTGCCTATTACTACTTTGCTCATTTTTATACTGAACATTCATATTTCCTTATTGATTTGCAAAGGCTTTTTATAATTTTGATCTTTTGCTATTTATATACTGCAAATATTTTTCTCAAGTATGTTGATTGGCTTTTACTTGTATTTATCATTTTTATTGATATACTAACATTTTAAAATTATACTTCGGTAAAATCTTTGATTTCTGGTTTTGTTGTCATGCTTAGGTAGGAAGTCTGTTCCACCCAAAGATTGTAAACAGTTACATATGTATTCTTTTAGTAGCTGTGGTTTCATTTTTTTAAATTCCAGAACATTTTAAAATTAGGACTTTAAACAAATAACCATGACACCATAAATTGACTAGGATTTGTAAGCATGCAAATACTTCAGGATGGATAAGTTCCTTTTTTATATTTGTATTCTTTTACATTTGATTTTTAATCTATCTAGAAATTTTTAGTTTGCATTATGAGATAAAGATTTTAACCAACTTTTCATTGTAGGCATTTCATGCACAATCAGAAATAGAATATTATGGTGAACTCCTATGTGCCCATCACCCAGATTCAAGTTACCAGCACATGTCCAAATTTCTTTCATCTGTACACCACTCCCCTGCTTCATACTTGCCCCATCTCTGACACTGGATTATTTTTAGCAAATCCTAGATATATTATCCTCTCCCTCTCCTTTTTCTTCCTCTCCCTCTCCTTCATCTCCCTCTCCCTCTTCTTCCTCTCCTTCATCTCCCTCTCCCTCTCTCTCTCCTCCATCTCCCTCTCCCTCTCCCTCTCTCCTGGAGTTTGAACTCAGGGCCTTGAGCTGTGTGCTTTAGTGTTTTGGCTTAATTTTTGGATAAGGAACCACATTTTTACCCAGGCTAGACAATCCTACCTCTGCATCTTGCATAACTGGGATTACAGATGTGCACCACCACACCAGGGTTATTCTCTGAGATAGGATGTTACACAGGCTGGCCTTGAACCCTGATCTTCCCATCTCTGCCTCCTGGGTAGCTGGGCTTATAGTCATGTACCAACATGCCTGGCATTGTGGTTCACGTCTACAATCCCAGCACTCAGAAAGTGGAGGCAGAAAGATCATGAGTTTGAGGCCAGCATGGGATACATAGTGAGTTCAAGGTCAGTTTGAGCTACAAAAACAAGGGCTGAGAATGTAGCTCAGTAGAAGAGTGCTTGCCTAGCATGTGGAAGGCTTTAGGTTCAATCCCCAGCACCAAAACAAAAACAAAAACAAAAAAAACTTGGTAATTGTTTCAATATCACTGTCCTTTAGGCATATTAAAGTTCAAAAATTAGCTTGCCTTGAGTGGTAAATCCCAAAGATGTCTGTAAAGACCAACAGAAATAGCCCTGTAGGAAATCTACTTGGGAAGGGAGGGAGGGAAAGGAAGAGGAAGAGGGAAAGGGAGAAAGAGGGAGGGAGGGAGGGAGGGAGGGAGGGAGAGAGAGAGAGAGAGAGAGAGAGAGAGAGAACATACACATAACATTATATAGCCACTGGCCCAGAGATTTTCTTTTTAATTACCAAAATGCAACCAGGTACAACTCTTGGCCTAAATTCTTAAAAATCTGGATAAACTGAATGTTTTCTAAGAAACTATAAATTATCAAGTTGACACCAGAAGAAATAAAAAACCTAAATAGGTAAAACTGCTGAAGTTGGCAGAATGAGCACAGATGCACAGGGTTCAGTTCACACACACAGCTGCTGAAGAACAAGGTTATTTGGTAATGTATGGTCAGCCAGGTGTCAGGGCATCTGCTGTGCCTGTCCTCCTTGTGGGGGATACCTTTCAGGGCCTCAGAAGCAGCCAGCCTTCTCCCTTTCTATCCCTCCCACCATGAACTTTGATGCACCCCTTTTGCCTACACAGCACCCTTCTAGCTAGACTTCAAGAGAGCAGGAGGAGGGGAAGGTCTGGGGATGCAGACATTTGGATGGATGTGCAAGGTAAAGAAGGGGGGTTTCTGGGGTCCAAGTGGCTCTTTGCCTCAGTCCAGCCCACCCCACTGTTCCTCCACCTGCTGGAGATAGTGAAGATGAATCCTTCTTAGGAATATTTTCGTCTAGACACCTCTTTAGCATAAGCATGGAACTCTGCCTGAATGTAAGCAAGAAGGTGATGGAGGGGGGCAGATGGTGGGGTAGGAGGGGGAGGAGGAAAAAGATAAATGGAAGTGTTGTCTGTCCAAATTCCATCATAGTCCTGTATTGTGAGCAGTCACATTCTAGTTTTCCCAAATCAGCAACCTATGCAGACCTAAGACCTGCTTCCTTTTATAGCCTGACCCTGCCTCCAGACTACATGTTAGGCTCCTTCTCCCATCTGAAATGCCCATCTCAAGTCTACTTTCTTTCAAATCCAGCTTAAGGTTTTCTTTGGATAGGATTCTACAGGCTGAACGAACCAGAGACCCACCTTTCTTTTCTTCATCTCTCCCTCCTTTTTCCTTTCTTATTTCTTTCCTTCCTCCCTTCCTTCTTTTCTTGGCTTTCAGGTGTGTGTGTATATGTGTGTGTGTGTGTGTGTGTGTGTGTGTGTGTGTGTGTGTGTGTGTTTCACCTCTTCAAACAAGACCAGCTATTGCAAGATGTGTTAAATCTAGCTCCTGTCTAGTGTCACATTCTCACACATTGATGCTGGTAGAAACAGCTAATCTTGCACTCATACGGCTTTCACTACTATGTGGACACTGGTGATTCCTACAGTGGACAATATTATTTTCATCTGCTTAGCAGGTCTTCTTTACATTCTGGTAATAGCAAATTCTCATCCTTTCTTTGGTGAGTTGCCTCTCCCTACTCCATATGGTTTTGGCAAGGCTAGTCCTAGTAAGTGGACATAAGACTGTACCCACCTTCTTGGTCATAATGGTTGGTCCTGAAATGGACACATTCCTCAAGTAAACAATCAGAGTCTTTCATTCGGAGTTCATATGAAAGATTGATGGGTCTGCTTTTCCTTCTGAGATCACATGCTGGGATCATGAAGCTTTCTGTGGCCTTGTATAATCTCCACCCACCACACAAAGAAAACCCATGTGTGGTGGACGGAAAATATGCACACTCAGAATGAAGCTGAGCCAAGAGCTGGCAATAGAGTCCTCACCACTTTTTTGTTTGTTTGTTTTTGATGGTACTGGGGTTTGAACTCAGGGCCTCAGGCCTACTAGGCAGTTGCTCTACCACTTGAGCCTCTCCACCAGCCCATCCTCAGCACTTTGTGAAGAATGTGGATATAGTTATGCCCAAAGCCCATTCACCTACCTTCTTTCCAGTTACATCAATGGTAAGAGGGTTTTTTTTTCTTAAAATAGTAATTTCTGTCATTTACAATAAAGAGTCCTAACCAAGACGCCCTCAAATCTGTATTTCTAGCATAGACTTCTCACCTAAGCTCTCTTCCAACATGAACGCATTCTATGTACATTTACTGAGCATCTACTCTGTGTCATGAGATCATGACACAGAGATCATCTGCACCAGGCGCTTTGCTAGATATGCGGAGGACAGACAGACAAACAAGAACCAGTTTTTGCCTTCAAGCAGCTTATGATCTGGGGCAGACTGTCATGAGACAAAAAGTATGCAAGAGGCTGGCACAGGATTCAACACTTAACCTATCTTGGGGACTTGGGGGACTGAGAAACCCCTAGAGGTGGTAGCATCTAAGCTGACTTTTTTTTTTTTGTGGTATTAGGGATTGAACCCAGCACCTCACACTTGCTAAGTAAGCATTTTACCTACTGCTTGAATTGTGATCTCAGCCCCTAAGCTGACTCTTGAAGAGCAAAGTAGAACTTCTAAGTGAAGAAGGGCAATTACAGGGTCAGGAGAGGAGACAAAAGGCATTGTGAGTCAATGAATTAGCATGCACAAAGGCAAAAAAATAAGAGACAGATTGCCTCCTTCAAGTAATGAAGGTGTAAGCATCACGAAGGCACTGATACAGTATGTCTCAACCACTGCTGCCTAGCAGAGGGTAGGTGCTTGGTAAATTTGCAGAATCAATAAGTGGTGATAATTTGATCACATTTACAATTTAGAGTCTGAAATAAAGAGGGCCAAGACCAGGATGGAAGCTGTTGGAACATTAGAAGTGGAAATTACTTTTTATTGGTGGTGGGGTTTGACCCCTGGTCCTCATGCATGCTAAGCATGTACTTCTACCACTGGGCAACACCCCCAGTCCTAGAAGTGTAAATTCTTAACCAAGATAGCAGGAGTGTGCATGGGGAAGACAGATTAAGGAAGGGGAATTGCTAAGGCCTGGTAACAAATGTCTGTGGCAGGTGAGAAAGGGAGGAGTCAAGGATGAGTCTCAGATTTAGTTTTTTTTTTTTCCCAGATCTGAACTGATAGCAATTTTTAAAAGTGCTTTTAGAAGAAGCCAGTAGAGAGGGAGAGAATAAAAAGAGTGACACTTCCATGTTGGTGAAGCTTAGTATGACAAATACTGAACTTGCAATACCATGGTACATGCCCTCAAACCTGCTGCTTTCTCATGTTTCCCATCTTAGCCAACATCCTCACTACATTCTTTATTATTATTGTACTGGGGGTACACCGACATCCTCATTTTCTACTCAGCACCCTGGACAGCCACTCTTATACGCCATCTCTAAATTGTCAAAGTCCCTCAGATCTCACTGATTGTTGGCCACACTATCTTCTAAACATTTGATGTTTTCGGGGGGCAGGGTACTGGGGTATGAACTCAGCCTCATGTTTGCCAGGCAAGTGCTCTACCATTTAAGCCATGCCCCACCCCTTTTTTGCTTTAATTTATTTTTCACATAGGGTCTTATGGTCTCGGACTGTGATCCTTCTACTTCTGCCTACAGAGTAGCTGAGATTATAGGCATGCACCATCATGTCCAGTCTAAATATTTGACTCTAGCTTTTCCTTTTCCTATAGCCACTGTCCCAGCTGAAACCTATAGCCTCATCTATCTGGACAATTGATACTGTCTTTAACTGGAGTCTCTAACTCATCCAGCTGTGCATTCTTGTGGCTTCCAGGGCTTTCTGTAAACATGGATCCAGTCATGTCACTTTTATTCTTAAAAAGAAGAAGAAGAAGAAGAAGAAATCTCTGAAAGCTGCCTTTCTTCTGAGAGGTTAAGTTCACCTGCCATGCCTCCTTTCAAGGCTGGCTCCAACTTGGCCATCACTCAGCTTTCTACTTCTTGCTTTTGTCTCTTTTTCTCTCCCATATGTGTCATCAGTGAGCCCTGTGGTGCTCTGCTCCACAGGGAAGCACTTCTTGCTGTCACATTCTCAAGTCTAGGCTCAGTCTGGTCCCTCTTCTTGGAGCTCCCTTCTCCAACTGGTGAATTCTGAAGGCTCAGCTCAAATGACACCTTTTGCCTGACTCCTTCCATCAGCACAAATCACATCATAACCTGAGTCACTCTTTATCATAACTCTTCAGGGGTAACAGGTAGCCCATGCTGGTGGTCATGGACCTTTCTGTATACCAATCTGTCCTTACACATGCATTGGGAGGCAGTGACAATGCAATTAACTCATCCACACACCCTCCTCGCACATAGTAGACACGAATATGTTGCTAAATAATGAATGAATTGACTGATTTCAGTAACCAAAGCAATTTTGACACTCATCATCATGGAACTGGATGAATTGGTCACAACTAAATTGATCCAAGAATCACCTTAAATTACGTACTTTCCTGCCTCTGTTAGTCACTTCCTGGGAGGTCAGAACTTACTGTGTCTTCTCAGTATTGTGGCTGAGCCACAAGGTTCGGAGCTTTTCTGCTTCATTCTATCTTACCCACCTAGCAAAAGGTGCCCAACACAAGGGCCATTCCAGGTACCAGGCATACAAAACTGCATGATGGTTGTGCCCTTAGGATACTTGCAGTCTAATAATCAAAACGGCAAACCTACTATTTATCTACTAATTATTCTGCTCAGACATCATGCTACTTACTCGTTTAGTCCTCACAACAATGCTGCCGAGTATGTGGACTGTCCTGAAGCTGAGGCTTAGAGCAGCCAAATCACTTGCCTGAGGCCAGTAAGGACGGTAACAGATTCTACATGGACCCCTAATGTGCCATGCTTCCCCCAACCTTTTTTTTTTATTTTGGTAGTACTAGGGATTAAACTCAGGACCTCATGCTTGCTAGACAAGTGCTCTACCACTTGAGTCCCACTCCCAGTCCTTTCCCATTATTCTTGCCCTTATGTTGTACCCACCCTTCTTTGGCCAGAGGGACATTAGTAAGCTTGATACAGGCAGATGCCTGATAAGCAGTGGGGCCTTCAGATTTGTCCTCTTAGTGCACTCCCTCTTAGGATCCAGTTGCCAAGAGAAACTTGGACTAGACTACTGAATGATTAGAAGCTATGTGTAGAGATTCCAAGTGAGTCCAGCAAGCCCACAGGCACAGCCATGGCCAACCCATAGACTGATAAGAAAAAAGAGATCACTGCTAGCCAGGCATAGTGGTACATTATCATAATCCCAGCCACGGGAGGCTGATGCAGGAGGACTGCAAGCATGGGCAATTTATTTTGAGTCAGTGAAACCCTGACTCAAAAGAAAGTAAAAAGGGACTAGGGAGATTAGCTTAGTGGTAGAGCACTTGCCTAGCATGCATAAGACCTTGGGTTCAATTTCCAGTTATGCAAATAAATAAATCATTGTTTTTTCAAAGTCTCTAAGTTTTGGGGTGGTTTGTTACACACCAATGAAAAACTGTAGCCACGACAAACTGGTATTGGAACATAGCAACACCTGACTGACTTCAGATCCTTAGTCTCAACACTATGTTCCTTCTAGTTGGGAATGGAATGTCACACCGATGCTGCAATGTTCACAGGACAGCCCATAGTGGCACTCAATGGCTATTTATTGAATGAATGAATTCATCTTTACCAGAGGCAGAAAGGTCCACGCAATTCAAAGGCAGGATAGCAATTACCTTTCAACAACCATTACCACCTTCTTCTTCTTCTTTTTTTCTTTTAAAAACAAATAGTCCCAAATAAAAACAAGCTGGATATTACCAATCTCCCCTGACTCCTAGTTAAAGTCAAATCAGACAAAATTGAGAAGTTAGCAAAATAAAATATTTTTTTATAGTCTTCTGATCCAGACCCCGGCTCCTTGCCAGGTCCATGGCATCTTCTCTCCCTTCCACTTGGCCTTGAGGGTTCTCTCACTCCTTTCCCTCTTTTTTTCCATATAAAGCCCACATGCTGGAAAGGAACATAGAAGATGGAAATTACAGAAACAGGGGAGAAAGGTTTGAACGTTAGATGGACTGAGAAGCCAAAGAAATGAAGCTGTAAACTGGGTGCTTTCAAGAGGCATCTACCAGCAGGTGGAGGTATTCTAAGGGAATACCTTCGAGGCAGCTGGGGGTGTTCACATTATACCCCTCATTACGTCCCTGTCGGTGTGTGGGGGGAAAGGAACGCCCCCTGCCTCTCTAAATTCCTCTGACCCTCCAGGAAGGCCTTACAGTTGTGGCTCCAGCATTGTGTACCTGCAGAATAGTCACTTCAGCCTGGCAAAGACCCACAGGGGTCAATGCAGCCAGTTCTGTGCTCCTGGCAGCCCGGCACTGCCTTTCTGTTCTGAGCTACTCTTCTCCTGGTCCTGCAAACAGGCATACACCTCCCAAGGTCACACACACGGGCTCCAGCACCTGGATCCCACATCCAGAAACCATCTGGGCCCCACACTGCAGGCTCAATGTAATCGAGAGAGCAGGCCCCATTCAATTTTCTAAGGCAGAGTGTGGACAGAGCACACAGGCACCCTGTCATACACACTCACATGCAAAGCAACGCAGCGAAGGCCCGCACATCCAGAAACACTGTAGGCATAGTCACCAGAGCAGGCACTGGGATGTGGGAGACATAAACATGCATGCACACACATGCACACCTCCAGACTACCACACGTGCACACTGGCACGCACGGACACCCGCACAGGTGCCCAGCCAGGCCTCAGCACCAGGCCCCTCCCTCAACCCCTCGAGCAGGTGGGAAGGGCTGGGGTTTGAGGATGCTCCCCTTCCTCCTCCCTCTGGCCCCGGTTCTCCAAGGTACAGAGTCCCAGTGGGGTTCTGGAGCCCGCCCCCGCCCCCCAACCAGGCTCGGGGAGCGACAGGCGGGAGGGGGGAGGGGAAACCTGGTCTCAAATCGTTCCGATTTTAATTTCTTAAATTAACCCCTCCTATGCCTCTGGCCTGGCCTGCCCAGAATCCCTCCCGGTTGGGCGGCCTCGTGGGCCTCGGGAGGGCAGTGGGGGAGAAGGAAAGGGAGGAGGAGGCAGTGGCTGGGGTCCTTCCAGTCTTGCCTCTCCAGGAACAGTCCCGCAGCGCGCCCGAGACTCGCCCTTACCTCCTCCACCCCGCCGCGAGGCCAAACACCGCGGCCCAGGGCTGGGGGTGCAGAGGCAGCCCCCGCGTGCCGGGTCCAGACGCAGGGCCGCCTCGGGGCCTCGGATCTCGTTCCCCTCCGCAGCCTGGGGTGGCCGCCGCGGCTAGCGCCCCCGCCTCCCTCTCGGGGCGGGGGCGGCCGAGCCGCCTCCCAGCCAGTCGCAGCGGGAGGGGCGCACAATCTGGGTGGGGGAAGGACAGAGGAGGTGGGGAGGGAGGAGGGGGCGCGCGGTCGGAGGAAAGCAAGCGGAGGGGGAGGGCGAGGACGTGGGGCGGAGCCGGTCCCTCCTCCAGGGCGGGCTCTCCAGCGAGCTGGGGAGCGGCAGATGAGGCCAGAAGCGGCTGCGCCGGGACCCCACGTTTTCCGCTAAAGGTGGTTTCGATGGGGGAGGGGTCCTCGGCGCCGCCCTGGGGTGTGCAGGGACCGCTCGCGTCGCCCCCCTCTCCGGTCCCAGGCTGCCAGGCTCCAGGCATCACCACCCAGTGCACTCCCTGCCCCGAGTATCTCCCGATGTGGCCTTTGCTGCCCATCTTTAATTCGGACCTCTGCATCCTAACCCTACCTCTCTGTCATGGGCCTGCTCCCACTCCGGGAAAATTCTAGGATTGGCGGTTCTGTGTACCCGGAAGGGGGCGGGCGATATTCCTGGGATACACCGCAGTCCTTAAATGGCCTCTTGGGCTGCGCGCCTGGGTCGTGCACTGGGTGACCTCAGGTCAGACGTGTAGTCTTCGCAGAGACTTCCTTGGTCGGTCCTGTCTGGGCCTTCATAGGGAACAAATGGAGTTGGGAGTGGCTGCAGCCAGGCCCTATCGTGTTCTGGGACCTAATTCTGCACTTAAGGAGTCGCCTAGGAGCATATGCGCAGGGGTCACAAATCCCACCGGGAACCTAGAAGTTAGAGAGTGAGCCAGGGTTCCCAACCAGCCTAAACCACCACAGGGCTAGGACAGCCACCAGGTTTCCCAGGACCGGAGCACCTACCCCACTGGGCCGAAAGCCTATCCAGCTGGTGAGGCAGGCACAATCTGGCTGTCCTATGCCAATAGGAAGCCTGCAGGGCTGCAGTGGGCCTGGGAGAAAGAGTTCGGGGCTACCAAGACCAGTGCCACTCTGAGCCTTGGATGAGGAAAAGGAATGATGGTATTTCTGCCTGAGTGTAGCGCTTGGGCAGGGTTGCACACAAGGCCTCAGGGAAGCCTGCAGTAGAGCAGAAATCCAACTTAGCTCCAAGATTCTTTAGTAAATCTGAGGCTGTTGGGATGTCCATTGGCCCACTCCCACTCTTGTTAAATCATAGACATTAGGGCATTCAGTATCAGGAAGAATAGTTTACAGACTTCTTGTCGGGTGGCTTCTGGGAAAAGGGAAATTTAATAAGAACTGGAGATTGTACAGTGGTCAAGCTCCCGCTGCTCTCTTCCTGTAGCTTCTGAATTTCCTTCCTTCTCCAGGAAGCCTTCTTAGATTAGCAAAAGGGCAATTACTTCTCCTAAGACTTAGGAACCTCCTTAAGATCAATAGGAGCTTAATAATTAATGAAGTGCAAAGCATCATGCTAATCATTTTTATGCATGCCATTTAATCTTTCTAATAAGCCTATTAAGTAGACATTATTATCCCTACTTTGCAAGTGGAGAAGTTAAAGTTCAGAGTTCAACAAATGGCACAACAAGAATTTGGATGGAAATTACTCAACTCCAGTTAATGTTTTCCTACCATTGCTTTGCTATATAAAGTCCGTTGAGCCTTCTGTTAAAGTGCAGATTCCCCAAACCCACCTGTTTTTGTGAATAACCAAAAATATCCATATATTGTCCTGGTTCCACTTTTGTTGTTGTGATATTTGCCCTTACTCTGTCTTCTTGTGAATGTATGGAAACAATTTGGAGCATGATATGTATATATATGTGTGCTTCGGTGCATGTGTATGCATGCATATGTGTGTATGTGCAGTTATCCACCTGTGAATATGCATGTGTACATATGTGCACGTGTGTTCATGAGTGCATTGTGCATGTGGATGTACATGTGATTACAAAAACGTGCATTTGTTCGCAAGTGGAGGTGTGTGTATTTGTGTAAGAACATATACTTGCATATGCATGCTTGTGTTTATGTGTATATGTACATGTGTATGCACGTGCGCATGTGTGGCCATGCTATATTTCACAGACAACAGTTCCTGCTCGGTTGTTATGGGAACCGCAGTTCTAAAAATGTTAAACTGAATCCGACTCCATGTGGGCCACAGAAACTGAGAGAGAGAGAGAGAGAGAGAGAGAGAGAGAGAGAGAGAGAGAGAAAGCTCATTGACAGACACATCTGGGGTCTCAGAGCTAAGGCAAAGAATCAAGAGTTTAGCAAGAATTGGACAGGTCTGGACTAGCCAGAAGTGTGGTTCCACTCATGGGATCTCACAGTTGGATCAGGGCCTCCATTCTGCTTCTTCCCATCTTTCCTTCCTGATCCTTCCTCCCACTTCTTCTCTTTTCCAGTTTTATATTCCTAGCTACCTTCCTTCCCTCCTTCTCCTTTCCCTTCTCCTTTTGAGGCTTTTTTGGGAAGAGGGGAAGTCAACAAATCAGCACAGTAATTAAGTACTTAAGTGCGCTGGGCAGTAGACTTGGTGAGAAGGGAGTCATAAATGTAGACAAAACAAGATTTCCGCCCTTGAAGGAACTCAAGGATGAGAGTATTTAAATAGTAGATTGGAATAGGAGAGAGGATGAAGAGCAAAGGGAAAAATAATGAAGGTGGTTGGAAGATGAATTTGGATCAGCTATAAAAGGCTTTAACCACAAGGGTTTATGTATTTTTGTAGGAGGCTAGAAGCCTTGGTCAGTTTGGGATAAATCACTATTGTGCCATGAATGGTGTTTCAAGGAACTTTCATCATTAGTGCTGTACAATGTGGAATGGAAGGGGAGAAAATCACAAGCGGTTTTGAATAGTCCAAATTCAAATGGACTTTTCTCAGGCCACAGGGGTCATATGACTTGTCTCAGGCCACAGGGGTTGCTGGGAAAGAGCAGACATTCTGGGTTGCTTTGTCAGACTCTTCCATCTCTCACCTCATCAAGATTCTTATTTCTCCTCCCCATCTCTCCAGTGTGAGTAAAGCCTGTTACTGATGATGTGTGTTGAATTCCTCAGGTGCATTGGAAAGTAAAAGAATTGTAAGCCATTGGCATAGCATACGGTGAACACTCAATAATATTTGTGGAATGAGTGAATATATGGATATGTACTGGTCTTGGAACTGGAAATGTCCAGGTTCAATGTCCACTTTAGTCTTTTATTATCTGTGTGCCCCTAAGAAAATCCCTAAACTTCCTGGGTCTCAGTTTTCTTTTCTATACAGTTAGGGTTTGGCTATCCTTATAAGCTCTTTCCAACCATAATGTTAACATGTGATTCTGTGTGATTGTCATAGTCAAGGTGTGCATGTAGATAGTGGGGTGGTGGTGGCATGGACTGAGATGTTGGCCATAGGCACACAGAGGATAAATGTGAGAAATATTTTAGTAGAAGAATTGGCATCTTTTAGCTAATCCAAAGACTCTCCTGCTACAGAATATGTGAATTCTTTCACAAAATGTAACAGACATTTCCTGAAGTGCTTAGTTGAGCTTGAAAGAAAGAAACTGCACATGGATTTGAGAGCAAGAACTGTAAGTATGAGATGTGTTGAAACCAACCCCAGAAGATTCAAGAAGGAAAGTGTACTACTTGTATGCCCTGGCCTGGGTCCTGGTTGGAGTTGGAGGAGCTGCCTCTGAAAACGTAACAACCTGAGATACAGTTTGAACTCACGTCCCTGCATGGTACAGAAACCACAAGCCAAGAAAGTAGCTAAAGATTAATCATTACCAGGTGACACTCTTGGAGTGCCTGGTAGAAACAAACACAAAACTTTCCAGAGAAACACCTTCAACCTAGACCAAAGAACTGCTGCCCAGGTAAATCCCCACCAAAGATGAGCTCACAAGCTAAAAATTACAATACGTAAAGGAAAACAGTGTTCCATGAATGGGAGAAGACAGGACCCTGAAGAATGTTGATAAGATCCGGCAGATGTAACAATCTGGATATATAAGGGAACAAGGGAGCAAAGATGACTCCCACAGAACTACAGTTACTTGAGTCTAGGGAACCAAACAAATGATTGTCACTATTAACAGGAATTGAGAATATGGATTTGATGTTAGACAGATTGATTATATTTGATATTAGACAGACAGATTATATTTGAAATGGCATGTGACACCAGTATGGAAATGGTCATTAGAACTATAAGGCTGGCTGACTTAGAAGTCATTTAAGTAGAGGTGATGGTTGAAAGATTGTCAATGAATGTGCTCCCCAAGGACAATGCTGAAATAGGAAAGAAGAGGGCTACGAACTGAGTCTGAGCTGGGCACTGGTGGGTGGTGCCTGGAATCCTAGCTATTCAGGAGGCAGAGATAAGAAGGATTGTGGTTTGAAGCCAACTCAGGCAAATAGTTTGTGACCCTATTTTGAAAATACCCAACACAAAGAGGGCTAGCTGAGTGGCTTGCATGGTAGAACACCTGCGTAGCAAGCATAAAGCCCCAAGTTCAAGTTCCAGTATCTAACCCCCCACCAAAAAAAAAAAAAGAAAAAACTTGAGTCTGAGGAAATGCCCACATTCTGAGGACGAGATGAAAAAAGGTGCAAGGAAGGAAAAGAAGCTCTCAGATAGTCCCTGTTTCTGTTTAGGTCCTGGAGGTTGGTTTGATTTTATGATTGATTTTGATTTTCTCCATCTCTGGCCTAATATTCTCTTCCCTCAAAATCCCTAGGGGTACTGGGGATGTGGCTCAAGTGGTAGAGTGCCTACCAAGTGCAAAGCCCTGAGTTCAAACCGCAGTACCTCCAACCCTAGCTCTCCTAGGAGGAGTTCCAGTAAATGGGGAAGCTAGAGGAGCTTCTTGGCTGGGAGTTCAAATACAATCAGGTTGAGTTGTGGTACGTACCAAAACTACTAAGTCACTTCTTTGGAGCTCCATTTTCTCATGAGTAACACTAAGCCTACTCTTAAAGTGTGAGGACAAGATGGGGACAGCACTTGATGGAACCCATCTAAAAGGAGCAAGGATAGTGTTTGGTCATCTACCTCTTTTGTTCAGGTTATGGTGGTTTGGGTGCTGCTTAAAATATGAGCCTTTATGCTCTTTACCCAACTCTGCATGGAAAATGAAGTCCAGTGGTCCATGCCTATAAGTGAAAGGTGTAGTCACTTAAGTAGAAGGATAACGAGGTCATCCTTATCTTAGGTCTCCACAATCTTCCACTTACCTATCACAGTGCCTGGCGATCCATCATTTAAGCCTCTCCAAAGTTTTAAATGGTGCCCCTACAGGCTACTCTTCTAAAATGCTTATTCCCCTAGAAGAGGTACATCAAATTATTTACCACAAATTAGTTCATTAGGTACAAGATACTCAGCCTTGCGAGAGCACTTAAACCTGGAGGGAAAAAAAGAATGGAATTCTCTGTTGGATAATTTTGTCTCTGGCTATTTGGACTGAAGGAGTGGAGGAGCAGAAGCTGGGGTGATCTGGCATCACAGGGCTCTGGGTTTTCCTAATTCAAGAGCAGTTCAGGTCAGAAGGGAAAGAATGGAGTACCCAGACAGCATGGAGGAGGCACTGGGGAGGGGAAACGGGTGGCAGAGCAAGCTTTTAATGCTCAAATGTGGCCATAAAGATAGTAAAAACTTTGGGTAGAGAGTTCAGAGAGTAAAGGGGGGGGAGGCACTTCTCCATTATAGGATCATGCTTTACACACCTCCCCCCTCCTGTCAGCACCCCAAAGCCATGAAGAGTTTACCTGGAAGGAAAGGTTGGGAAGGGCAAATGTAAGACTGGACAGTAGGTGGACAGCTACCTCCAGGAAAAGATCCTTTATGGGAAGAGCAACTAAGGTGACCAGGAGCCTTTGGCAAAGCCCGGTCCTCATTAGATTTAGGTGTGCCCCAACTGAATGCTGAGACCCTTTTGGCCTGACAGCATGGGACTCTTGAGTAGATGCACAGGCCTCTGTGATACCAAACACTGGGTATTCATAAACAGCACTGAAATACTGCAGCTTTTTGTGGCTGTCGCTACTGCCTAGGGCTCCCTCTAGTGCTGAACAGTTTCAAAACAGATCTAAGCTCAGGTGCCTCCATTCTGGGGTTGGAAAAATGAGCACTGGATGGAGTCAGATCTGTTTGACCCTTTGTTTCTAGATGGGTTATCCAGCAAAGTTACCTACATTGCCTCTTCGTCTTTGAAATGAAGTTTATGCTTGCTTCACTTGAGACTGAGACTAAAGAGGAAAACATATACACAATATTAACACCTATGTCTTTTAAACACTATTTAGTTTCAGTAACACCTCTAGCCCTTAGGTTAGCGTGATTAAAAGAATTCATTGGATACATATTTATAGTATGCCTATTATGTGTTCCAGTGCCTGGTAGATGTGCTTGTCAGTACAATGTGTTTTGGCCTGTGAAAGATGAGCATGAGTATCTCCTTTGTCTCTTGGCACATATTGTCCTGGGGGAGGCGTTGGGGGGAAGGGTCAGGAGCTTACATGGCAGATTCAGTAAGCTTTTAGCACAATAATTTTAATTGCAAAAATAAACAGTTTTGTCAACTGCTTGAGAGTAGCGTTTGCTTTACAAAAATTAACAACAACAAAAAGGAAATAACCCCAAAGCAAAACGTTACATCCAATGACAGCTGGAAAGACATTGATGTACAAAGTTCCGCGCGAGACCGGCTCGGCGCAGCCCCAGCTTGTCTCTGGACGGGAATAGAGGATGGCGTGGAGCGTGCGCCAGTTACAAAAGGCTGTCTTCAGTCCCAAGGAAGTGCCTACTCTGTGGGTGGCCCGAGAGAACTTTCCCAAAGCGCGGCTGATGAGAAAGACAGCCCCGGGACAGCAGGAGCTATCCACGGAGCTGGTGCTGAACGGGGCGTGTGCGACGGGCGCTTTAACGGAACTGGAAGCAGGACTGGAGGCCGGCCTCGGGGCGTGCGAGGAAGAGGTGGGAAGAACAGCAGGGGAGGGGAATAGGCCAGATCTTGCGTGCGCCGAGCGGCGGCGCTCCAACTACAAGTCCGGCTCCTGCTCACAGCGCGGGGAAAGAGAGGCCCAGCGAGTAAAAGCCAAGACCCTTGAGCCGCTCTTCCGCACGCGCTTTCTGCTTAAGGTGCACCTTGCTGTGCCGTTTCTTTTCATCGCTGCGCGCGAAGCGGCGGCCGCACACGTCGCAGGCAAAAGGCTTCTCGCCCGTGTGAGTGCGCACGTGCGTGGTGAGGTGGTCGCTGCGGCTAAAGTTGCGGAGGCAGATGCGGCACTGGAAGGGTTTGTGGCCGGTGTGGATGCGCAGGTGGCGATTGAGCTCGTCGGAGCGCGCGAAGCTCCGTACACAGCTCTCTACCGGACAAGCAAAGGCCTTGGCATGCGGCCTCGGGCAAAAGCAACGCGCGCTGCACTTGCCGCCCCGGCGCCCCTTGCGCCGCGCCTTGGCCGGGGGAAAAGGAGTAGCCGGAGGGGGCACGGGTGGCGCAGCCACGTCGCTGCCTCCCGGGATGTCGGCCACCAGAGGTTTTGGGAAGTCCGCGGAGGCGGCGCTGCGAAGGCCCAGCGGGGAAAGCTGAGGCTGCGTACCTGCTAGAAACTCTCCGCCTTCGCCGCTACCCCCTCCCTCCCCACTAGGAGGGGTCAAGAGCCCCGGGAGGCTCTCGGCACCCTCCCCTAGGTCACCCGGGGCCAGCGGGAACGCGTCGTAGGTCCCAGTGGAATAGAGTCTGTTGGTTGGGCCAGCCGACAGCTCCGCGGGACAGCTGATGGACAGCAGGTCCTCAATCTTGGTCCCTACTGAGGGGAAACGAGCCTCGGGGGCAGCCTGGTAGCTTCCTTGTGACCCACAGTTCCCTGGGGCCCCAACAGAAAGCAGCTCCCAGGGAGCATAGGGACCTTTAAAGGCCGAGGCAGCGTCCAGCGCTGGAGAGGCTGGAGGCGCGCGAAGGCCCGGCTTGACGTCGGGCGGGGAGAGCTGAGGCTCGTACAGGCACTGCGAGGGGGCGCCCGCGGTAGGCGAAGCCTCCCAAAATGCCTCTGAGAAGGCGGCCGCGCTCAGATCCGGGGAGTAAAGATCGGGTGGACCCGGCAGCAAGGCCTCGGAGCCCCCAGGAAAAGGGCCATCCAGTGGGGACCGAGATGATGTCGCCTCAGAGCCAGGGAAGGGTGCCAGGCCTAAAATGCCCGACATGAGGTTGAAGAGAGCCTCTGGATCGTGTGGGTGTTCCGGTACTGCCTGAATGAAGAAGCTACCGCTGTAGCTGAGGCCGGGAGGGGGCGTGGGCGCAGGACCCTCCAGGAAGCAGGAGTCGGCTAAATCCCCCCCGGCGCCGCAGCTGCTGAAAGCCCAGCTCAAGAAGTCGCCTGCTGAGAAGGGAGCAGGAATCAGCGCTGGGCACATCAAAGGGGGCGCCTCTGAGTCTGCAGCCCCTACCCACGAAATCCCTGGCGCGCACGGACACATGCAAAGTGCCTATTGCACAATCGGATTAAGCAGGGGCCACCACACGTCCCAGGACGCACACACAAACATGCACACGCAAAACACACGTGCATAGGCAAAAGGACGCCCTGATACACGCACAGGTTCCGGCACAGGCGCCGGCGGCCTAGTGGGGGGGGGGTGGGAATGAGAATGCGCACCCACGACCCACGCGCCTTCCATCACCCCTATCCCCACGGTTCCAGCGTCCCAGCCCCTGCTCGTTTTCAGGCATCGTGCGTTCCCACGCTGCGTCGCCGTCTGAGCACCTCTGGCCGGGCTCCTTACCTCCAGTATAGCCAGTGGCCGAGGGAGCGTCCCTGGCGGGCAGCCGGGGCACTTCAGTGCTGGATTCGGCGCAACAGCCTTCGGTGGACTTGACGAGGAGCGCGTCGGGTCCGGAAAACTCGCTAAGGTGGAGCATGGCGCGGCGGCGACTGCGGGGCGCCCGGGGCCTCGCCCGCTGGGCTTGGGGACGCTCAGGTTGCGGGGAGGCCGGTGGTCGGGGCGCCCTGCGGCGCGCAGACCTGGGCGCCCTAGCTCCAGACTCCCAGCGCTCACCCCTGGGAAATGGGTCAGGGGGCCGCGGCGCTCTCGCTCGCCCGCATTCGCCTCGGGCGGCGGCTGTTCTCCTCTTCAAAGCGCAGCCGGGCTCCCCCAACCCACAGCCCCCCCACTTATATAGCTGCGGCGTCGCTGGCTCCGGGCTTCCGACTCCCCGGGCCACTGCCATTTCGGGAGGCCCCAGCCCTGCCGCCGTGACGTAAATGCCCAAACATGGACACAGGATGTGTGCCGGGGACTCCCGAAAAGGAAAGCTCGGGCTGTGACGTCGCTGCCGCCGCCGCCGGGCCCGCGCCGCTGTGTGCGCGCGCGTTCCCCGAGCGAGGAACCCCGTGCGCGCCGGGGCGGCGGGTGCGCCCAAATGGGGCTGTGCGCCGCGTGGGGTCATCGCCCAGTACGCTCGCTTCCCGCCAAAGGGTGGTGAGGTTGGACCGCTAGGGCTTCGAGATTCCACAGTTGGGAGTTCAAATCCGCCCATTGCCACTTTATACATTTTATTCCTCCCAACTCCAGTTTCCTCATCTGTAAATTTGCTAGGGATAGAAGCTAAGAGCATTAAGTTCCAAGCACACTCAGTAAGCTATAAAGATTATTGCCATTATTTATTTATAGTTTCTGCCCATAACTGTTTTTGCATTTTCGTAAGGTGTGTGTAAAAGTGTTTAAATGAAAAAGACCACAATCCAGTACTTGCTAATGATGGGGCAGGAGAGAGTCAACTTGTACAAAAGAGTATATTCTAGACTATAAAGATCCCTTTTTGTCCCACTCACTTACATTCCTGTCTTCTGAAGTAGCCACATGTATTTTTCTTGGGTATTTTTTTCAGAAAAAAAAATCTAAGCATATAGAAACATGCATACTGTTCTGCAGTATAGTCATTTCACTTAAAATAGCTGAGATTACATCATGTCCCAGCACAAAGACTTAGTTGCTCTTTTCTAAGGCTATATAGCACTCTGTTGTAAGGGAGGACCATGTATTAGTCATTGGTCCCCTATCCATGCACATATAGGTAGTTTTCCACCCTTTGCTTTTACCAGTGTTGTCCTTGACAATATAAATGCAAACACATCTGTGGGATAAATTCCTATAATTTCGGAGCTAAAGGATTTTTTTTTATTTTTAGTGACACTGGGTTTGAACTCAGGGGGCCTTGCACTTGCTAGGCAGGTGTTCTACCACTTGAGTCACCTCCCCAGCCCAATAATTTTTTTTTTTTGTAGTATTGAGGGTTGAACCCAGATCCTTGTGCATGGCAAGTGCTCTACCACTTAACCTATGCCCAGAGCCCTCAAATGATATTTAAATTTTGGATAGACAATTGGCAAATTGTCACAGAGAAGCAGAGCAATTCCTGCTGCCTACTCCCTCACCTGGAGGGGAAGTGGATGCTTCTGTAGATGGTTTTCCTGCCTTCATATAAATGAAAGAACATTGTTCCCAGCAACACACAGAGAATCTACAGGACATATTTCCCTGGAATCAGTACCTGGAATAATCTGGCTTTGTCTGAAAAAAAATTCCTTAAAGGAGGCTGTGATTCTTGGCTGCAAAAGCAGCAGAGTCAACTCTAGCAAAGAAATCTGCCTACCTACTCTCTTGGTCTCTTCTGCTGTGGTTTCTCTTTTACCTCATTTTCTCATTCTATTTTATTTTAGCTCACTTAAGTCCTTTATGGAGCCAATCAAGTGAGGGGATTAAATAGCACATGGAATAGGAAATAACATTTGTTTTAATGAAGAGCTTCAATTCCTGGGACTCTGGGTGCAGGAAGGTGAAGAGAGAGCAGGTCTTGAAATTTTCCTTGAAATGGAACCAAATTCCTTTGGGGGTGGTGGGCTACAGTGTGACAGGCAGTTTATCTCCCAGCCTCCTCTCATTTTCAAGAGAGTTACCCAAGAATGCCCATGCTCCTCCAAGGTCTCATTCCTTTCACCTTTTGTGTATTAACAAACATCCATTCATTCAATTTCTTGATGTTCATTCAGTATTTGGAATGAATAAGTGCCTATTTGGGCCAGATGGTAGATTTTAGTTTTTCTTGTACCAGAGTAGCCCATCTTCCTCTTTAGCTACCCAGTTCCCCCACCCCACAGTGACCTGCAAATATTCTATCACACAATCACCTGTAAGACATAAACTGGGTATGGTGGGATATGTCTATAATCCCAGCATTAGGGAAGCTGAGGCAGGAAGATTTCAAGTTTGAGGTCAATCTTGGCTACATATGAGAGACCCTGTCTCAAAACACCAAAATAACACAACAGCAATAACAGAATAAACAACCACCTGCAAAACATGTGTTGACACACTTATATGTATAGTCTTAAGCCTGGAAATCATGCAAAGGTTTTTATAGTTCATATACTTGCAGTGTGTTCTAATAAATGGCCACAGATACAGTTCTGTGTTAGAGCATATATATATGTATGTACTTATAAGAAATGCAGAAACTCAGCACTTGTCTGTAAGAATTAGGCACACAGAACATTATTTTCCTAATACTCTGTTTCAGACTCAAGGTTTGATTTTAATCCAAGTGCATTGCCAAGTCCATGTGAGTCCACACCAGACAAGCAGGGCACACATGTCTCAAATTCATTGTGGCATCTTGCTGCCTGGGAGGGTGGAGAAGGGAGGAGTTTGACTGGGCCTGTGTCCAGGGCTCCCCAGGTCACCCCGTCGAGCCAGATTGGCCAGCCCCAGGTTGCCCATCCCTTCTGCTGTTCAGCATTCCTCCTCCTTCTTAGTCATGGATAATTCTCCTAGTCCTGTGGTGAGGTGCCAGGCCATTGCTGCTTTGCCAGGGGCTATTAGGTTAGTCCTGTACTAGGACAAGGGTCCCTAATTTGCTCTTGCTTGAGTTCAGGCCTAGGGGCAGCCAGGTCTAGGAGAGATTTGTGCTCAGTGTAGGGTGACACACCTCCGTCTCTGTACACTCATTTTCAGTGGACACACATAAACATACATAGGATGACTGCCTCTGGAGCACAGTTTGAATCTGCATTTGGTTCCCCAGGGCTTGGAGAGAAGATAATTGGGGTGGGGGTGGGGGATCTGAGCATTCCCTGTCCAGCTTAACCTGTCTTACTTCTAACTTTTAACAGTTTAAAAAGATATTCTGGGCCCAGATGGAATTTGGAAGAGGGTAGAAGAGAGTTGGGCTTAGATTTCTGAGTTCTACTTTAATCACAGTTCAAATATTAAAAACACACTCACACACACACACTTACAAGAGGGAAATCACATGCATTGAGCATTTTACAAACATTATATCATTTTTGTCATTACAGAAATCCTTGGAATAAGGAATCACAGATTGATTTCACAAAGAGGAAAGAGACTCAAAAAGGTTAGCCAAATTGCCTAGAGCCACACTTTCTTCTGAGGTGGGGCAGCCAGGTTAGTATACTCCCTAAGATAATTTAGGAAGAAATAATTCATTTTACAGAAGGATTCACTCTGAGATAGCTTTAGATGGAAGATCTTCCTCTAGCTTTTCAAATAAGATGTGTTGGGCAAACACAATCTGGCCAGCGTCCATCCATGCAAGATTTTTCTGGAGTGACTGCCGTGGACAGGACCACAGTGGGTCATAGATTCCTTCTGAGGAAGAGGCCACACAAGTGCTTAGGAGCTATTATGGAAGCTGTTGGTGGTAGTGGTGGTGATGGTAAGGAATGTGTGTGTGTGGCCTTTGGGAGAGTGAGAGGGAATTTCCTATTTCCATGAAGACAGGTGAGGGAAGGAGAGTTTACTTTCTAGACACGTACTGAACAAACACTTGCTGAATGAATTAATGAATGAACGAATTCATTCATCAAATGTTCATTGAGCTCAGCCCCATGCCAGGTGCTGCACAGGCTCTTCAGATGTCAGTGATGCTACCATGCCTGGGACTGGAAGCTCTGCATCCAGGGGTGATGGCCCAGAAGGCAGACTGCCTTCTCTCTCCTATGGGAAGGACCCATCCCGTCACAGATCTGGTACTGCTACTGCTCCCTCCCCCACACCCCACCTTGATCTTTCTGCTCTAAATATCATTGTGTTCAAATAATAGTGTATATATTTTAAACGACTCCAAGAAGACAGCTGCCTGGGAGTATTAATCATGAAGAGACCAGTGCTCCGTCTCCATGGCGACTCCTGACAGAGAGCTGAAGAGCAGTTCTGCGTCCCACTTCCTGGGGCCATGGAGATGCAGGGACACTTCATTCCTTATCCTTCTCTTTCCTCTCTACCTCTCCTGTCTTCCTCTCCTTTCTTCTCTCCTACTATCCCCATCCATTCCTTCCTTTTCTTCTTCCTAAAGGATTAAAAAGCAGGGACAGAGGCAGGGTGGGGCCATTAGACTGACAGGGAACAAGGTCAATGAGGCTGCAGCAGAGATGAAGTTAAGCTCCACCTGCAGCCTCTGCAATATCTAGCTTGTCTTTCAAGACCCCTGCAGTGCCCCCCCCCCCCCGGCTCCGATGACCACTAGAACAGAAGGAGTCTGATTATTGTCCCTGAGGCAAGAGACCTACTGTCAGGGTCCTTCTCTGTCTCCTCCCTCTTCCTTGCTTTTGGTCAGTCCTTGGTTTATGGTTTGGGTTATTATAATTTGATTGTTGATTCATCCCTTCCCTTACTTCTTCCCTCTCTCCCTTCTTTCCAGTACTGGGAATGGAGCTCAGGGCCTGGCAAATGCTGGGCAAGTGCCCTACCACTAAGCTACATCCCAGCCCTGATTATGATTTCTTTTTTTTTTTTTTTTTTGCAGTACTGGGGTTTGAACTCAGGGCCTACGCCTTGAGCCTCTCTACCAGCCCTTTTTTGTGAGAGGTATTTTCGAGATAGGGTCTCTCCAACTATTTGCCGGGGCTGGCTTTGAACTATAGTCCTCCTGATTTCTGCTTCCTGAGTAGCTAGGATTACAGGTGTGAGCCACCAGCACCAGCACCTGGCTTGATATATAATTTCTACTGTCCACAAAAGTAAAAGGCTCACTAGAAAAATAAAAAACATGTTTTAAATTACAATGCAAAAAAAATGAGAGTACTTTCACAATATATAATATATAATATATATATATATATATATATATATATATATATATATATATATATATATCCTTACATAATTTCAGGTTGATTCTAGAGGTTTTTTTCATCCACTCAAAATTCATTTATTCAACAGTTGCATTATCGTTATCATCATTTATACCAATTGTGTAATCTTATGGCTTTTATATTTTCCATCATGACATGAACTGACCTCTTGTGCTATTAATAACTGATCTAGAGTATTCTAGCATGTTGACGAATGTATGTTTTTAATTTCATAGTGTCTAGATTTGCACTATTATAAAGAATCTGATCTGGGCACTGGTGGCTCACACCTGTAATCCTAGCTGCTTGGGAGGCTGAGATTGGGAGGATCAATGTTCAAGGCCAGCCCGGGCAAATAGTTCACAAGACATCATCTTCCAAGTAACTCTAGCAAAATGGACTGGAAGTGTGGCTCAAGGGGTAAGCTCGAAGCCCCGAGTTCAAACCCCAGTCCTGCCCCCCCAAAAAAAAGAGTTTGACTAAATATAGCACTTTATGTATATTTGGCGCACTGGGGGTGTTAATAATATTTTAATATGCTAGCTAACATTTGTATACCACTTACTATGAGAGCTTCACATATACTCATCATTTAATCCTCACAACAACTTGATAAACACTATTATTACCTTTATTTTATAGATGGGGAAATTGAGGCATAGGGTTGTTAATAAATTTCTCCAAACTTACAAGGTTAGTAATTGATGGTGCCAGCAGTTGACCTCCAGTACATAGGCTAGATTCTAATAGGTAGAATCCCTATGTCAAAGATACAAACATTTAACATTACATACATTGTCCTCCTCTAAAAAAGACTGCTTTATATTTCTGGGCCAACCAGACGCATATGAGAGCCAAATGGTAAGCAGAAAGAGATATCTCAGCAGTTTTAAAATTTGCATTGTAAACATTATCAGTAAGGACAGGACCTTGGTATTTCCTTTTCCACCATCCAGGGGCCTACTGTCTGACCCAGGCATTTGAGTGGGGGCTTCCTCTGCTCCCACAGTGGGCTTGAAGGTAAGGCTTTCTGGAATGGACTAGGAGGAGCACTAAGTGAGGTTATGTGATGTGGGGCTTTTGTACCCTCCTTTTTTTTTTTTTTTAAGGCAGGGTCTAATTATGTATCCCAAGCTTGCCTCAAATTTATCTTCTTGCCTCAGTCTCCCAAGTGTTGGGATTACAGGCCTGGATACCATGCCTGGCTCTCCTTACTTTTGTTCTATTTTCAATGAGGGGGAGGTGGAAAGGAGAACAAGGTGGCTGAAAGCCATTTAGGTAAAGCTTTTTGCATTCTTCCTAGGAAGCTTCTAAGCTATTCTCCCACTGGAGAGAGGGAGGTTATTCTCCTTTCTTCCATTCTGCATCCTTCTTGAGCAAAGTCAGCTTCAGACAGAACTGAGAGGTGGATGACTGCAGAAGAGTTATGACTAGAAGGGATCCCAGGTAGGTCATAGGCAAGGGGATGGACACAATGACTTCTCCCTGCTTCCTGCTTTGGGATTTGGAGTCAGCCTCCCAACACCTCTCTGTATCTAAGCTTGGTCCTCCTTTGTAGACAAGAATGGACTTAGATCTTAACAAATATTTTTATTTCATTACATGATGGTGCTCAGAGCATTGATTTTCAATTCATGTGTTGAGCAAATGAAAATGAGTCTAACAGAGCAGACTGATAGGCTTATATCTCTAGAACAGAGCTGGGATGAGAGCCAAGCCTGCTGTATCTACCGGGGGTGTTTCTCCCTCCCTGGCCTCCTCCTGATTCCTCTTTTCTGAGCTCATCTTACTATTTTTTCATCTTTTTTCCCCCTTATTTTTTTGATAGTTTTCTTTAAATGTCCTTGAAGTACATTGGTCCTTGTAATGGGATCTGACATCATGACTCCAAAACACCCACATGGTTTATTCACAGCTGGGTCCATTGAGTGAGAGCCTGGGTCTTCTTTGTGGCTCTGAATCCTGTCCACAACCATCAAGCTGGGCTCTGGTTGCAAGTGACAGAAATGCAACCTTAATTAGTTTAGACTCTCCTTTCCCCTCCCCAGAGGAATTTATTTGCCCAAGGGAGTGTCAACCAACTTGCAAAAGGTCAGAGACACAGCTGGGAGTCAGGAGGTAGTAGAACCAGAGGCTGAGGGTTTCAGAATGCTCTCAGTTCTTCCTCTTTTCTCTCACTGATGACTGAAAACTTGGTCACTAGCAGATTCTATGTTTTACTTATCTGCTGCTGTAATAAATGAAGGTCTCATTCTTAGTTTCAGGCAGGGGATCCCAAGAATGACCTTTACTCCTCAGCCTAAAACAATTTTCTGGCCTGATGGTAGGGTAATACACAGCTGACACCATCACTAGGGGCTTTGGTTGTATTTTAGGCCCATTCCTGGAGAAGAGGAAATCACTGTGAGTCAAGAAGCTTCCCCAGAGGCCTCAATCTGGGTCCCTGAGGGCAAGAACTGAACAGCAATGATCTCTGACATAGTCTCATAACCAGGGACAGAAACGATGATTCCCTTCACTTAATGCCCCTGGAGCAAGTTGCCTAGTCCATCTGTCTGCCAGCTCAAGGAACATTGCCCAAAATAAAAATCCCTAATTAGAAATTCCTGCAATCCAGAGCAAAACAATTTATTTGTTTCCTAGAATAATCTGGAGCCACATTTGGCTTGGCAACCAGTGGGTCCCACCCGTTCATGTGGTGTGGCATGTGAAGATTCCAGCAGGGACTTTTATTCACTTTGGGTACAAGGGGAGGGCCTTGTTGGTCACCTCCCAAGACAGCAAAAAGCAGGGGCCCAGAAAAAACTGTTGTTTTTTTTTTTAAATCAATGATATTCAGCGGGTTTCTGGAACAAGGTAGGTAGGGAATGGAAAGAACTTCAATAGGACTTCTAAACACTAGTTCCCACAAAGGCCAAACCAGTGAACCCTATATTTGTTACAAAAACATCGCTTGCCAGGGACATAAGGAATCCAACCATACAGTAAAGACTCCAAGCCTGGGAGTCAGAGGAATGATTCCAATCTGGCTCTGCCATTTCCTTGTTCTGTGACCTTGAACAAATTACTACCTTTTCTGTGCTTGTATTTTCTCACCTGTGAAATGGGGTGTGTTATGTGCTCTACCCGCCTACAGTCTAAGGATGAAAAGTTAGAATTAATAAATTAACTATTGAAGCACAAAGTTCTTGCTATAGCAAGGAAAGGCAATGTGAGAAATAATATATTCAGTTAAGAAATTGTAGGTAACCCTTCCCACCTCACTGTGTGTTATGTGCTTTCTGGTACCTTCTCACATGAGTGTGGGATTGGTTATCATGACCTGAATTTCATGACTGTCTTCTTCCAATCCTTGCTCTGATCCATTTATCTATTTGTTCATCTAAATATTTATTGAAGACCTATATTTCAGCCAGTTCATCAGCTTATTATAGGGAAATAGGAGATATGTGTCAGTGGGGGAAAGAACAGGTTGGTTTGAGATCCCAGGATGAGGCAGGAGGTGGTTATGGGATGGCTTCTTCAAGGAACAGACATTCAAATTGGGATCAGAAATTGAGGAGAAACTCCAAAGGGGGGAAAAAAAAAACGGAGGTTGGGGGGATTGTTGAATGTGAGAATATCGTAAACAAATGAGACAGCATGTGAAAAGGCCAGAAGGTGGGAGGAAAAGGACAAAGAAAGAGAAAAGGATTCAAGGGATGCAAAGAAATCCATGATGACCAGAACATAAGGAGTGAAAGAGGCTGGAGAGGAATTGTGGCATTGGCCACAATCCTGGGCAAGCTCAGGATCATGGAGGACCTCGTTAGCCTGATTAGGCATTTGGACTTTATCATCAAGATAAGATGCCATGGAAGAGGTGTAAGCTGAGTGGGTGACACAGTTTTTAGAAGGACCAGTCTGACTAAATACAGTAAGGATGGTGTCTTGAAGGATGTTCAGCTAAGAGGCTGGGCTGCAATGCAGGTGAGAAAGGCTCCAAGGCCTGAACTGTGTGGCAGCAGCAGGAAAAGAGAAGCTTCAGTGTCACATGCCCATTTAGGGACTATTTCTTCTTCTTTTTCTCTAGTGCTGGAGATCAAACCTTCATCCTCATTACATGCTAGCTTACACAAGCGCTCTATCTCTGAGCTACAGCCCAGCCCAGGAGTGGTTCTATAATGGACATGTGTGGTGATTAGCTACACATGGGCAGAAGGGAGAAGAAGGATCAGGGGTGACTCTGAGGTTCTGAGTCCAGAACTTTATTTAAGTGGAGAATCAGCAAGAGAAGCAGAGTCCACCCACATATACTGTGTTTTATTTATGGAGCTATAATTTACATACAGCGAAAGGAGCAATTCTTAAGTGTACGGTTTGATGACTTTTACCAAAATCAAGATATGAAATATTTACATCTTCAGAGAGTTCCTTTGTGTTCCCTTCATCAGTAAGTAGCCTCTCTTTGAGGTAACCACTTTTCTCAGTTGTATCACTATAGATTAATTTTACCTATTCTTGAACCACCTACAAATGGAATAACTTAGTATGTACTGTTTTGTGCCTGGCTTCTTTTGCTCAGCATAATGTCTATAAGAGTTATCCACTCCATGCTTTGCATGTGTCAGTAGTTTATCCTTTTAAAAATCACTGATTAATATTCCATTATTTAGATATACTACAGTTTGTTTATCCACTCTCCTTCTGATGGAAGTAGGTTTGTTGTGGTTATTGTTTTCTTTTGTTTGTTAGTTTTGAGGAAGACAAAGGAAGATGATTTAGAAATGAGTGACAATAGGAAGATATAACAATTATAAACACATAACTTTCTACATTAGCTTTAAAATATATAGTGAGAACAATATCTTTTACTTCAAGAAACTTTAAAAATGTCTAATAATAACTTGAGAATGAATAAGATGAATATAAACAATGGTATAAAATTTTCCTGAAGGGCATGAAAAATAAAATTGGTGGAGAGGTATGCTTTCTTGGATTTCAGGAAGATTCAATATTATAAACACGTCAGTATGTAAGTGTTGGATTTTCTGTGATGCAGACATTGAGATGCAGTCAGGGATGTAAGGGGCTGATTTGGGAAAAATGTGAAGAGATTAAAGCCAAATTGTGTAGGAGAGCTTTGGACTGCAATGTCCATCTTCCAAAGTCTCAGCCAACCCATGTTGATGTCAGGGCAAACACCATCCATTTGAAGAATGCCGCATTGTGAAGAAATGACCAGTCCCTTACACCCGATCAGTGGTGAAGGCCTCCCTGGAACCTGCATGGCCTTGGCTTGACAGCTAAGTGAACCCAACAGGTGCTAACAGTTGACAGCTCAGCTGAAAGTGCACTGCTTGCAACTGACCGTTGAGTTCTTCCTTGAGGGCGACTTGAGCTGCCACACCTCCAGAGTTGACACAGTCAGTGCTCTCTTAATCATTCTGCAACTTTCATGCAGTTGCGTTGAAAATACTAATAACATGATTTTTTTTTCTTTAAGGAATTGGGTGCAAGTTGACAAATTAATTCTAAAGTATGTTTGTAAGACAATGAAAGAATAATCAAGAACTTTGGAAATGATGCGAGCCCTATGAAATATCAAAACCTATTAAGATAACGTAGTGCTAGAGTACCAAATGGACCGGTGGAAGAGAGTTGACAAACCAAGCCACATATGTGGAATTTGGAATATGATAAAAGTAGCTATGCACCTTAATGGCAAACAGCTTTTTTTTCTTTGCAACAGGGTTTTCTGTGTAGCCTGGTTGGACATTAATTCTCCATCCTCCTGCCTCAGCCTCCTGAGTGCTGGGATTACATGCATATGCAACTATGCTGGGCTTTATTTTATTATATTAAGATTAAAGATAACTCAGAACAACATTCATAATATTATCCTATTTTTGAAAAATTTACATGATGTGTTTATGAGTCTATATGTGTCTGTTGTGCATAGAAGGTCAGGGAGAATACACCTTGAATTGTTGAGAGTATTTAATTCTGGCTACATTTTACTTTATTTTTATTTTTTGTGGTACACTGAGGTTTGAACTCAGGGCCTCATGCTTGCTAGGCAGGCACTCTACTACTTGAGCCACTCCATCAGCCCTCTACATTTTACTTTACATAAATCCTTGCTGATTTAATTTTTAACAAAAAGAATGTATTTTTTTCCAGGTGGTTATTTTTTGAAACAACTTTTCTTTGGTGGTTCTAGGGTTTGAACTCAGGGTTTTGCATATTTTAATGTGTTTTATTATGATGTTTTCATATATGTATATAATGTGCTTTTATCATATTCACTCATTCCCCCATTATTCTCTTTTGCCCCACCTCCCCTTCCTGGTAGTTCCCTTTCTCTTCCCAAATAGCCTCCCTTCCACTTTCATGTCTTTTTAAAAATTTTATGTTATCGTTTTTACATTTACTTGCATGTGTATCATGTCTGTTTTTGAACTTAGATTCCACATATGAGAGAAAACATGCAATGTTTGTCTTTCTAAATCTGACTTATTTCTCTTAATATGATCCTTTCCAGTCCCATCTGTTTTTCTGCAAATGACATAACTTCATTCTTCTTTAAGGCTAAATAATACACCATTGGGTGTGTATATACATATATGCATTATATATGTGTGTATGTATATATGTATATAATGCTGCAATAAAAAGTTACAGGCATCTCTATTGTATTCTGACTTACTTCCTTTGGGTAGATACCCATGGATGATGTAACTGGATCATGAGATATTTCTATTTGTAGTTTTTTGAGGAACCTCTGTACTGATTTCCATAGTGGCTAGACTAATTTATATTCCCACCAACAGTGTATAAGGCTCCTCCTTCCCCACATCCTCACCCGCATTTGTTGCCATTTGTTTTCTTGGTGATAGCCATTCTGACTGGGGTGATATGGAATCTTACGTTGGCTTTTTTTCTTTTTTTTTTAACTCATATGTGCACACAAGGCTTGGGTCATTTCTCCCCCTTGCCCCCACCCCCTCCCTTACCACCCACTCCGCCCCCTCCCTCTCCCCCCACCCCCTCAATACCCAGCAGAAACTATTTTGCCCTTATTTCTAATTTTGTTGTAGAGAGAGTATAAGCAATAATAGGAAGGAACAAGGGTTTTTGCTGGCTGAGATAAGGATAGCTATACAGGGCATTGACTCACATTGATTTCCTGTGCGTGGGTGTTATCTTCTAGGTTAATTCTTTTTGATCTCACCTTTTCTCTAGTTCCTGATCCCCTTTTCCTATTGGCCTCAGTTGCTTTTAAGGTAACTGCTTTAGTTTCTCTGTGTTAAGGGCAACAAATGCTAGCTAGTTTATTAGGTGTCTTACCTATCCTCACCCCTCCCTTGTGTGCTAAAGCTTTTATCATGTGCTCAAAGTCCAATCCCATTGTTGTGTTTGCCCTTGAGCTAATGTCCGCATATGAGGGAGAACATACAATTTTTGGTCTTTTGGGCCAGGCTAACCTCACTCAGAATGATGTTCTCCAATTCCATCCATTTACCAGCGAATGATAACATTTCATTCTTCTTCATGGCTGCATAAAATTCCATTGTGTATAGATACCACATTTTCTTAATCCATTCGTCAGTGGTGGGGCATCTTGACTGTTTCCACAACTTGGCTATTGTGAATAGTGCTGCAATAAACATGGGAGTGCAGGTGCCTCTGGAGTAACCTGTGTCACAGTCTTTTGGGTATATCCCCAAGAGTGGTATTGCTGCATCAAATGGTAGATCAATGTTTAGCTTTTTAAGTAGCCTCCAAATTTTTTTCCAGAGTGGTTGTACTAGTTTGCATTCCCACCAACAGTGTAAGAGGGTTCCTTTTTCCCTGCATCCTCGCCAACACCTGTTGTTGGTGGTGTTGCTAATGATGGCTATTCTAACAGGGATGAGGTGGAATCTTAGTGTGGTTTTAATTTGCATTTTCTTTATTGCTAGAGATGGTGAGCATTTTTTCATGTGTTTTTGGCCATTTGAATTTCTTCTTTTGAGAAAGTTCTGTTTAGTTCACTTGCCCATTTCTTTATTGGTTCATTAGTTTTGGGAGAATTTAGTTTTTTAAGTTCCCTATATATTCTGGTTATCAGTCCTTTGTCTGATGTGTAGCTGGCAAATATTTTCTCCCACTCTGTGGGTGTTCTCTTCAGTTTAGAGACCATTTCTTTTGATGAACAGAAGCTTTTTAGTTTTATGAGGTCCCATTTATCTATGCTATCTCTTAGTTGCTGTGCTGCTGGGGTTTCGTTGAGAAAGTTCTTTCCTATACCTACTAACTCCAGAGTTATTTCCTACTCTTTCCTGTATCAACTTTAGAGTTTGTGGTCTGATATAAAGATCCTTGATCCATTTTGAGTTAATCTTGGTATAGGGAGATATACATGGATCTAGTTTCAGTTTTTTGCAGACTGCTAACCAGTTTTCCCAGCAGTTTTTGTTGAAGAGGCTGCTATTTCTCCACCATATATTTTTAGCTGATTTGTCAAAGACGAGATGGTTATAGTTGTGTGGCTTCATATCTGGGTCCTCTATTCTGTTCCACTGGTCTTCATGTCTGTTTTTGTGCCAGTGCCATGCTGTTTTTATTATTATTGCTTTGTAATATAGTTTGAAGTCAGGTATTGTGATACCTCCTGCATTGTTCTTTTGACTAAGTATTGCCTTGGCTATTCGTGGCTTCCTGTGTATCCATATAAATTTCATGGTAGATTTTTCGATCTCTTTAATGAATGTCATTGGAATTTTGATGGGAATTGCATTAAACATGTAGATTACTTTAGGGAGTATCGACATTTTTACTATGTTGATTCTACCAATCCATGAGCATGGGAGATCTCTCCACTTTCTTCAGAAGTGTATAGTTCTCACTCAATCTCTTTCTTCAGAAGTGTATAGTTTTCCTTGTAGAGGTCTTTCACATCTTTGGTTAGGTTTACACCTAGGTATTTGATTTTTTTTGAGGCTATTGTAAGTGGAATTGTTTTCATACATTCTTTTTCAGTTTGCTCATTGTTAGTGTATAGAAATGCTAATGATTTTTCTATGTTGATTTTATATCCTGTTACCTTGCTATAGCTATTGATGATGTCTAGAAGTTTCTGAGTAGAGTTTTTTGGGTCTTTAAGGTATAGGATCATGTTGTCTGCAAAAAGGGATATTTTGACAGTTTCTTTACCTATTTGTATTCCTTTTATTCCTTCTTCTTGCCTAATTGCTCTGGCTAGGAATTCCAGTACTATGTTGAATAGGAGTGGAGATAGTGGGCATCCTTGTCTAGTTCCTGATTTTAGAGGGAATGGTTTCAGTTTTTCTCCGTTAAGTATAATGCTGGCTGTAGGTTTGTCATGTATATCTTTGATAATGTTGAGGTACTTTCCTTCTATTCCTAGTTTTCTTAGAGCTTTTATCATGAAATGGTGTTGGATCTTATCAAAGGCTCTTTCTGCATCTATTGAGATGATCAAGTGGTTTTTGTCTTTGCTTCTGTTAATGTGGTTTATTACACTTATTGATTTTCATATGTTAAACCACCCCTGCATCCCTGGGATGAAGCCTACTTGGTCATGGTGAATAATCTTTTTGATGTATTGTTGACTTCGGTTTGCCATTATTTTGTTGAGGATTTTTAAATCAATGTTCATTAAGGAGATTGGCCTATAGTTCTCCTTTTTGGAGGTGTCTTTGCCTGCTTTTGGGATAAGTGTAATACTGGCTTCATAAAATGTGTTTGGCAGTTTTCCTTCCCTTTCTATTTTGTGGAACAGTTTAAGGAGGGTTGGTATCAGTTCTTCTTTAAAGGTCTGATAGAATTCAGCAGAGAATCCATCAGGTCCTGGACTTTTCTTTTTGGAGAGACTCTTGATTGCTGCTTCAATTTCATTTTGTGTTATAGATCTATTCAGGTGATTAATTTCCTCTTGGTTCAGTTTTGGATGATCATATGTATCTAGAAATCTGTCCATTTCCTTAAGATTTTCAAATTTATTTGAATATAGGTTCTCAAAGTAGTCTCTGATGATTTCCTGGACTTCCATGGTGTTTGTTGTTATCTCCCCTTTTGCATTCCTGATTCTACTAATTTGGGTTTTTTCTCTCCTCATTTTAGTCAGGTTTGCCAGGGGTCTATCGATCTTGTTTATTTTTTCAAAGAACCAACTTTTTGTCTCATAAATTCTCTGTATGGTTTTTTTGGTTTCTATTTTGTTGATTTCAGCTCTTATTTTTATTATTTCTCTCCTTCTATTTGTTTTGGGATTTGCTTTTTCTTGTTTTTCTAGTAGTTTGAGATGTATCATTAGGTCATTGATTTGGGATCTTTCAGTCTTTTTAATGTATGCACTCATGGCTATAAACTTTCCTCTCAGGACTGCCTTAGCTGTGTCCCATAGGTTCCGGTAGGTTGTGTTTTCATTTTCATTGACTTCCAGGAACTTTTTAATTTCCTCTTTTATTTCATTGATGATCCATTCTTCATTAAGTAATGAATTATTTAGTTTCCAGCTGTTTGCATGTTTTTTGTCTTTACTTTTGTTGTTGAGTTCTACTTTACTGCATTGTGATCAGATAGTATGCATGGTATAATTTCTGTTTTCTTATATTTGCTGAGACTTGCTTTGTGCCCTAGGATATGATCTATTTTGGAGAAAGTTCCATGGGCTGCTGAGAAGAATGTATATTGTGTAGAGGTTGGATCAAATGTTCTGTAGACATCAACTAGGTCCATTTGATCTATTGCATATTTTAGATCTTGGATTTCTTTATTGATTTTTTGTTTGGATGATCTATCTATTGATGACAATGGGGTGTTAAAGTCTCCCACAACCACTGTGTTGGTGTTTATATATGCTTTTAGGTCTTTCAGGGTATGTTTGATGAAACTGGGTGCGTTGACATTGGGTGCATACAGGTTGATTATTATTATTTCCTTTTGGTCTATTTCCCCTTTTATTAGTATGGAATGTTCTTCTTTATCTCGTTTGATCAATGTAGGTTTGAAGTCTACTTTGTCAGAGATAAGTATTGCTACACCTGCATGTTTTCGGGGGCCATTGGCTTGTTAAATCTTCTTCCAGCCTTTCATCCTAAGCCTATGCTTATTTCTGTTGGTGAGATGGGTCTCCTGTAAGCAACGAATTGTTGGATCTTCCTTTTTAATCCATTTCGTCAAGCGGTGCCTATTGATGGGTGAATAAGTCCGTTAACATTAAGCGTTAGTACTGGTAGGTATGTGGTGATTCCTGTCATTTAGTTGTCTTAGTTGTTTGAAGGTTTGATTGTGTGTACCTAAGTTGAGGTTACTCTCTACTGTCTGGCTTTTTCTTTTCCTGTGATTTGGTGCTGCCTGCCTTTTCATGGTTAAGTTGGGTTTCACTTTCTGTGTGCAGAATCCCTTGAAGAATCCTTTGTATTGGTGGCTTTGTGGTCACATATTGTTTTAGTTTCTGCTTATCATGGAAGACTTTTATTGCTCCATCTATTTTGAATGATAGTTTTGCTGGGTAGAGTATCCTGGGGTTGAAGTTATTTTCATTCAGTGCCTGGAAGATCTCACCCCATGCTCTTCTTGCTTTTACTGTTTCTGTTGAGAAGTCTGCTGTGATTTTGATGGGTTTATCTTTGTATGTTACTTGTTTTTTCTCTCTTACAGCCTTCAATATTCTTTCCTTATATCTGAACTTGTTGTTTTAATGATGATATGTCGTGGGGTAGTTCTTTTTTGATCTAGTCTGTTTGGTGTCCTGGAGGCCTCTTGCATCTCTATGGGAATATCTTTCTCTAGATTTGGGAAATTTTCCGTTATTATTTTGTTAAATATATTATGCATACCCTTCGCTTGCACCTCTTCTCCTTCTTCGATGCCCATGATTCTCAAGTTTGGTCTTTTGATGGAGTCAGTGAGTTCTTGCATTTTCTTTTCACAGGTCTTGAGTTGTTTAATTAATAGTTCTTCAGTTTTTCCTTTAATTATCATTTCATCTTCAAGTTCTGAGATTCTGTCTTCTGTTTGTTCTATTCTGCTGGATTGGCCTTCCGTTTTGTTTTGCAGTTCTGTTTTGTTCTTTTTTCTGAGGTTTTCCATATCCTGGCTGGTTTCCTCTTTAATGTTGTCTATTTTTGTCCTGAGTTCATTTATCTGTTTATTCATCATGTTCTCTCTTTCACTTTGGTGTTTATACAGTGCTTCCATGGTTTCCTTTATTTCTTCTTTTGCTTTTTCAAATTCTGTATTTTTGTTGTCTTAGAATTTCTTGAGTGTCTCCTGTACATTTTGGTTGACCCTATCCAGTATCATCTCTATAAAATTCTCTTTGAGTACCTGTAGTATGTCTTCTTTTAAATTATTCTTGTGGGCTTCATTGGGTCCTTTGGCATAGTTTATCTTCATTTTGTTGGAGTCTGGATCTGAGTACCTGTTTTCTTCATTTCCCTCTGGTTCCTGTACTAATTTTTTGCTGTGGGGAAACTGGTTTCCCTGTTTTTTCTGTCTTCCCTTCATTGTCTTTGGTGTTGTTACTGTCCCTGTACTGTGTGCAATTAAGTATTTTCTAGCTTGTAATAATAACAATGGTAATATTTAGAATGGAAGGGTGAGCTGAGATGGAAAGCAAGAAGTTAAAGAAATGGGAAAAACAAATACACAGACTGGAAGGAGAAAACAGGACAAGGTATCAGACAAGAAGGTTTCAAAGGTATAAACAGGGAGCTTTAGTGTACTAATCGACAGTAAGCTGAACAGACATTAGAGAGACAGAGAGAGGATTGAAAATAAAAAATAAAAAAATAAAGATAAGAATAAAAATAAAAAATAAGTAAATTATAGAAAAATCTATATATAAAAATGTATTAAAATAAAATGAAAAAATAGAAAAATTTAAAAAACCCAAAAAACCAAAAAACCAAAAAACCAAAAAACCTCCAAGTTCAAATGCCATGAAGTTTCAGTCTTAATAATTTGGGTGTCTGTCTCAGTTTCCAATCCTGGAGATGGTGCCTCAGATGTTGTTCTGTAGTTGTCTCATCAAAGGGGACGCATAAAGTAGAAGAAAACTACACACACACGCACAAAAAAAACCCCACCAAGTGTCCCAAGTTCAAATGCAATGCAGTTTCAGTAAGTTTTTCAGCTTGCAGGTGTAATTCGGTTGTTCTCTCATCAAAGGTAGGGAGAAAAAGAAAAAAAAGAGTCTGGAGACAGTTCTGAGAATGGTATCTGCAGCTGTGGCTTGCCTGCCCGCTGCTGTCAGCCTGCTGTTGCTGGAGGCATTATTTATGCAGATCTCAGGGGTGAGCTTAGCACTCACCTGGCCCTGCAGGCTTTGTTTGCTCAGATTTCTCCTGTGCATGAGCCTCTGCTACAAGCTTTCCCCTTTCCAACCACACTGGGAAAAGTGACACTGCACCTGCGTTGTCAGGCCTGTGTGTTTATTTACAGTTCACGTGGGAGGTGGGTCTTCCCCTCTCTCCTGTGCAGTTTTCCTCCCACCTCCGCTTTCACAAGCTTTCCTGCTCCTGATTACTGGGCGGTGCTGCTGCTCCTGCCAGCCGCCATGTTTGTTTACAGCTCACGTGGGAGTGGGTCTTCCCTCCTCTCCTGTGGAGTTTTCCTCCCTCTGCCACTCTCACAAGCTTTCCCACTCCTGGTTGCTGGGCGCGCGTCCCAGCTCCCGCCAGAGGCTCTCCGGCCAGTCTGGCTTGTTTATTTACAGTCCGGTGAAGGGTTCCCTTCCCCCAGTCTTCAGCGCTCAGTGTGCCCCACCCTCTTTCCCGCGTGTCTTGATTGTTCTTATTGCTTATTACTCAGTTTCTCTTTTTTTCCCCACATGGAGGTTGGTCTGTCCAGGGGGCTATGCTTCTCTGGCCCAGGCTTGTCTGTGGGAGTACCGTGGTACCACGAAGCTCACCTGGTCCGCATCTTCCCAAGCCATCTGGGAGCGGGTGACTGGCGGCCCGGGGGCCCTCCTGGTTTCTCCATTTAACATGAAGTGGAGATTCTCTGCGCTGGCTGGAGGTGTAGAGGGGTCAAAGTTATGCCTCTTCTCAGTGATTATGCCTGCAAAGTGTGTCTCCAGCGTCTCTCCAAGATTTCACTATAGGAGGCTCGCTTTCTGCTTCCTCCCTCTAGCTGCCATCTTGGAATCCCCCCTTACGTTGGTTTTGATTTGCATTTCCTTGATGACTAAGGATGTTGAACATTTCTTTAATATTTGTCAGCCATTTGTATTCATCTTTTGAGAACTGTCTATTCCATTCAGTTGGTCATTTACTTGTTCTTTTGGTGCTTATTTTTTTCAGCTCTTTATTCTGCATAGTAATCCCCTGTCAAATGAGTAGTTAGCAAAGATTTTCTACCACTTTGTGAGCTGTACCCTTACTCTGGTAACTGTTTCCTTTGCTATGCAGAAGCTTTTCT
Organism: Castor canadensis; assembly: GCF_047511655.1. Classification (NCBI taxonomy): domain Eukaryota; kingdom Metazoa; phylum Chordata; class Mammalia; order Rodentia; family Castoridae; genus Castor; species Castor canadensis. Next base: position 63,444,376 of record NC_133397.1, read on the forward strand.
AATTTGATGCAATACCATTTGTCTTGCTCTTATTTCATGAGCTATTGGAGTCCCATGCAGAAAGTCATTACCTATGCAATGACTTGAAGTGTTTTCTGTATGTTTCCTCTAGTAGTTTCAAAATTTTAGGTCTTTTTTTTTTTTTTTTGGTTTTACTGGGGTTTGAACTCAGGGCCTACCCCTTCAGCCATTCTACCAGCCCTTTTGTATGATGAGTTTTTTCGAAATAGGGTCTCACAGGACTATTTACTGGGCTGACTTCAAACTACTAATCTCCTGATCTCTGCCTCCTCAGTAGCTAAGATTACAGGGGTGAGCCACCAGTGCCTGGCTTTCAGGTCCTGTATCAAGGTCTTTGATCCATTTTGAATTGATTTTTGTATGGGATGAGAGATTGGGATCTAGTTCTAGTCTTCTACATGTACATATTCAATTTTCCCAACACCATTTGTTGAAGAGGTTCTTTTCTCCAACATATGTTTTTGGCATCTTTGTTCAGGATCAAATGGCTATAGCTTTACAAGTTTATTTCTGAGTGCTCTATTCTGTTCCATAGGTCTGTATGTCTGTTTTTGTGCCAGTACCATGCTACTTTTTCTGCTAGGACTGTGTAGTATAATTTGAAATCAGGTATTATGATACCTCTATCACTTTGGCTATTTGGGGTCTTTTGTGATTCCATATGAATTTTAGAGTTTTTTTTTTCTATTTATATGAACAATGTGATTGGAATTTTGATTGGGGTTGCATCAAATCTCTAGATCACTTTAGGTAATGTAGCTATTTTCACATTGTTCTACCAATTCATGGACATGGGAGGTCTTTCTATCTTCCAGTGTCTTTTTCAATTTCTTTCTTCAGTGTTTTATAGTTTTCGATGTAGAGGTCTTTTGCCTCCTTGGTTAGGTTTATTCTTAGGGTTTTTTTTTTTGAGGCTATTGTGAATGGGATCTTTTTTGTGTGGGACTGGGATTTAAATTTAGGGCTTCATGCTTGCAAAGTAAGTGCTTTACCCCTTGAGCCATTCCACACCAGTTCATTTTGCTCTGGTTATTTTGGAGATGGAGTCTCATGAACTATTTACCTGGACTGGGATCAAACTGTGATCCTCCCAATCTCAGCCTGCCAAGTAGCTAGGATTACGGGCAGGAGCCACTATGTTCAGCTGGGATTGTTTTCTTGGTTTCTTTCTCAATATGTTTGTTACTAGTATACAGAAAGGCTACTGATTTTTTTGTATCTTGATTTTGTATCCTGTTATTTTGCCAAAGTGTTTATCATGCTGAAAGTTTTTTTGTTGGAGTCTCTAGAATCTTTAAATATAGGATTATCTCATCTGCAAATAGGGATAGTTTGACTTCTTCCTGTCTCTTTCTTTCATCATGGGGTTTGAACTCAGGTCCTTACATCTCTTCAAGGGCTCTTACTGCTTGAGCTACTCTTTTTTGTGATAGGGTCTTGCTAACTATTTGCCCAGGGCTGGCTTTGAACCATGATCTTCCTGATCTCTGCCTCCTGAGTAGCTAGGGTTACAGGTGTGAGCTACCAGAATTTGTAGCCTTATTGCTCTGGCTACAAATTCAAGCACTAAAATTGAATAAGATAAGAAAGAATGCACCTTTGTCTTGTTCTTAACTTTAGAGAAAATGCTTACACATTGTCCCCATTTAGTGTTATGTTGGTTATAGGTTTGTCATATATAGTCTTCATTATGTCGAGGTATGATTTTTCTATTCCTTAGTTTTTCAGGGCTTTTATCATAAAGGGATGTTGAATTTTGTCAAAGGGTTTTTCTGTATCTATTGAGAGCATCATGTGATTTTATCTTGGTTCTATTTATGTGTTGTGTTACATGTATCAGTTTGACTATGTTGAACCATCCTTACATCTATGGAATGAAAACAACTTGATCATGGTATACAATCTTTCTAGTGTGATGTTGAATTTGGTTTGCAAGTAGTATTGAGGATTTTTGCAGCTATATATATCAGGGAAATTGATTTATAGTTTTCCTTTTTTTGTCATGTCCTTATCTGCTTTTGGTGTCAGGGTAATAATAGCTTCATAGAATGAATTTGGAAGTGTTCTTTCCTTTTTTTATTTTATGTAATAGTTTGAGGAACACTGTTAATTCTTCAGGGGTCAAGTAGAATTCAGCAGTGAACCTTTCCGGTCCTGAGATTTTCTTTGTTGGGAGACTATTACTGTTTCAGTCTCATTGTTTGATACAGATCTATTTAGGTTATTTATATGCTCTTAGTTGAATTTTGGTAGGTCATATATGTCAGATTTTCCAATTTATTAGAATATAAGTTTTTGAAATATTTCCTAATGATCCTCTGAATGTCAGTGATATTTGTTGTAATATCCCCTTTTTCATCTCTAATTTTCTTAATTTGGGAATTCTCTCTCTTTTGGTTAGTTTGGCTAAGGGCTTGTCAATCTTGCTTATCTTTTCAAAGAACCAACTCTTTGTTTCATTCATACTTGGTATTGTAATTTTAGTGTCCATTTCATTAATTTCTTTCCTGAACTTTGTTATTTCTTTCCATCTACCAATTTTGAATTTGACTTTTCTTGTTTTTCTAAATTTGAGGTATATCATTAAGTTGTTTATTTGAGATTTCTCTGATTTTTAAAATGTAAGCACTCATATTTACAGGTTACATATTAGAACCACATTTGCTGTTTCCCAAGGTTCTGGTAATTTGTGTTTTCATTTTCATTTAATTCTAGGAATTTTAAAATTTCTTCCCTGATTTGTTCAGTAATCTGCTGATCATTCAAAAGTATAGGGTATCTATGTAGTTTCTCCTGTTATTGATGTCTAATTTAATTTCATCACAACCCAATAAAATACAAGAAGTTCTTTCAATTTTCTTGTATTTGTTAACATTTTGTGTCTTAAAATATGATCTATTTTGGAGAAAGTTCCATGAACTGCTGAAAAGAATGTGTATTCTGCTGCTGTTGGACGGAATATTGCATAGATAGCTATTAAGTTCATTTGCTCTATGGTGCAGTTTATCTCTGAAGTTTCTTTGTTGATTTTTTTTGCCTGTATGATTTATCTATTTTTGAGATAGGAGGTTAGGAAGTCTTGTCTGTTGGTGATGCTTTCCACTGAGGTTTTTAAATTTTTGATTTTTTGGGGGTTTTGCATACAAGCTTTTAATTGAGTAATTTCCCTTATCTCTGCCTCCTTTCATTCTTTACCCCCATGTAATTTTTTTCTTTTTTTAATTATATTCATATGTGCAAAATTTTGATTTTTTGAACTTATCATTTCCAAGAGTTGCATTTTTTTTTTCAGAATCTCTTTGTTAAATTTCTCATCCAGGTTGCAGAATACCTCATCCAAGTCTTGAACTGACTTCTTTACTTCATTCATCTGTTTCTATAAATCCTCTTTGAGGTGACTGATCATTCTTAAAACTAGACTTTTGAATTCTTTCTCTGGCATTTCAGCCATTTTAGTAATTTTGAATTTAGTTATTGAAGAGTTGTGAACTTTTGGGGGGTCATGCTGCCTTGTGTTTTCATGTTTCTTATGCTTCTAAGTTGTGATTTGTGCATCTGTTGGGATGGGTATTTCTTCTGGTTTTATTTGAGGGTTTTCTTAGAGATCAGCTTCTCTTGAAGGCTCAATTTCCAGTACCGCTCAGACAGGAAAAACAACTCTAACAGCAACCATACTGTTAAGGCTGGTGCTGTATGTAGACCAGGAGCTGGGCCAGTCAAGAGTAAATTGTCAGCTTCCTGGCTGCGTTCACTTTAGAAGCTTCCCTTCTTTTCATACCCGGAGCCACGGCTGGCCCCAGTGAATTTTTGGTCTGTGGGCTGGGCAGGTTCCCCCTACCTCCAGTGATCCCCCAATTTGTACATCCAGGGCAGCAAATGTGCAAGCCTAGGGATATCCTCCAAGTGCATCAGACAGTGAGGAAAGCAGACAGCACTGAGTTCCTCACTGGATGGGGAGAGCTGAGGGAACTCAGCACTATGCCTGCCAGTCTCAGCACTTTCAGATCCCACCCAGCAGCAAACCACCCTGAAGCAAGGAGGGGGGAGGAAAAAAATCAGCTGTACTTAGGCTCAGAGCTCTCAGTCCCATACAGTAGTAAACCCCAGGCAGCATGGAGGCAGCTCTGGAGACTTACTGGCCGCAGGCTTGGGCTAAGAGCTCTTAGTTTCTGAGGCGATCTACAGTTAATGGGGCTTACTTCTAGGGCCACTAACCACTGCACTCTTCATAGCCCAAGCTCCTTGCTGCTTAAATGTCTCAGCAGGTCTATGTCCAACCCTCCTTCTCTCCATGATGCCTCTTATGGTTATGTTCTACACAGACACTGTGTCAGGGTGCGCCCAGGCAACTTGAGCTGGGATGGTTCCTTGTTTTCACATTACTCTGAGTAGCTTAGTCTCAAACAATAGGTTTCCTCGCAAGATGGCACCTGTCTATAGCACTCTGGGAATGGAGAGTGACAAAATGTCTTTTTTTCCCTTCAATCTTGACCTGCCAGGTAGGAAGAGTCAATGTCCTACCATGTTCCTTCACTGGATTTAGGACTTTTGAGAACTGTGAGCCTATTGTGGGGCTAGGACTGCCAGTCTGTTGTCACCAGGGCTACATGGCTTACTCCTCTGGGGAGCCAGTGCTAGAACTGCAGGCTGTTTCCTACTTTTCTCTGTATAGCCTTTCTGTTTCACAGGCTTTTTAGCTGTATTATCACCTTTTCTCAATTCTCAATGCTCTTCCTCTCTTTCTCTCTTTGGAAGATAGTCTGTCCTTTGTTACCCTGACTCTTCTCATTCATGGAGTTGCATGAAGGAAGTTTCTTATTCACCATCTTACCCTGGAAGTTCAAGAATGCATTTCCCCCCATAATTAACAAAAAAACAAAAGAAGAAAAAATAAACAAACAAAGAAACAACAAAAAACCCAAAACAAAGACAAACCATACAAAATTCTTTTTAACCCAATGTCTCCATCTCCAGAAATCTATACCAAATAAATAAATAAAACTTCCCACAGTGTAGACATGCATGAAAGCCCCTTACAGCATTGTTTGTAATGGAAAACCTTGGAAACAAACTACATGTCCATCAAAAGGAGATTAGTTAAATAATTAACAGTGATTCATGTGATGAAAAAAGTCATAGGTCAGCCAGGTGCCAGTGGCTCACACCTGTAATCCTAGCTACTTGGGAAGCTGAGATTGGGAGAATTGTGGTTTCAGACCAGCCCAGGAAAAGAGTTCATGAGACTCCATCTCCAAAATAACCAGAACAAATTGGGCTGGAGGTGTGGCTCAACTGATAGAGAACCCACATTGCAAACTTGAAGCCCTGAGTTCAAACCCCAGTCCCACCAAAAGAAAAAAAGTTGTAGCTGCTAAGTGAGATAATCCATATTACTATTAGAAGAGTTTTGACACATAATAACATAAAAAACAAGTTGCAAAACATATATTGAGTCCATTAAATTTTTACGAGTTCTGTATAAAAATAGAAATGTTGAGAAGACGAAGGATAGAGAAAGGTTGGTCAGTGGATGCCAAGTTACAGTTAAAGAGGAGAAATAAATTCTGGTGTTTGTTATACAGTATGGTGACTATAGATAATAAGATATTGTATATTTTTTAAAAAGCTTGAAGAAATTTTTAAAATATTTTTATCACAAAATTATAAATGTATGAGGCAATAGATATGTTTATCCAGATTTGAACATTACACACTGTATATGTATATCAAAACATCACTTGGTGCCCTATAAATATGTATAATTTTTACATGCCAATTAAAAATAAGTAAAGAATATCTTTTGAGACATGGTCTTGCTATGTAGCCTCATCTTGCTTCAAATTTGAGATCCTCCTACTTCTGCCTCCAGAGTTCTGGGATTATAGGCATGGGTTACAATGTCTAGCAAATAAAAATATTAAGATGTAAAAAAATGAACTGGGATACATTATGTGCATATATGGAAATATCACAATGAAATTCTCTGTACAACTATTGAAAAAGAAAAGTGACTGGATGAATGCACTGCAGGCTAGTAACAATGGTCCCCTTTGCAGGGTGGAACTGAGGGGAAGGAATAAGAACGATACAAAAGGAAAGCCAACCTTAAGGGCTGCTTATCTGTCAAGAGAGGCCAGATGGTGCTACAGGTATATCTGGGGGTGGAAGATTTTACTTATTTATTTATTTATTTAGTCAGTTCTGGAGTTTGAATTCAGGGCCTCATGCTTGCTCAGAGGGAGTGGAAGATTTTGAATTCCCCTGATCATAGTGTTCAGCTATCATACTCAGTGCTATAGTTATTACATACATTAATTCTGCTGACCAGTATAAAAGGAAATAATGAAAAACATGGTAGCAAACTGGAGAAAAGGAGAAAAGCACATGAAAATGAAATAAAAGCAGTTTGTAAAGGTGGAAGATGCACTCAAGATACTTACGGTTGACTTAATTTATTTTTAAAAATTTTTATTAGCATATAATAGTTGTACAGGGGATGCATTGTGGTACTTACATATATGCTTACAATATATCTTAATTAGGTTTACCTCCTCTATCCTTCTCCCTTCTTCCCTTCCCCTGTTTTTAGAACTATTTCAATAGGTTTCATTATTCTGTTTTCATACATGAATACAAAATATATCCACCGTATTCACTCTTGTTCACCTTTTCCTTATGCTCCCCTGCACACTAGTATCCACTCCTGGAAAAGACCTGTTTTACCTTCCTTGCCTTCATTTTTTAAAGGTATATATTAATTGACTTTCTTACTTTCTATTTTGTCTTGTTTCTAAGTCTCTCTGGTAGAAGCCAGAAAGCTGAAAACTATGATTCTCAGACTCTTTTGCAGCTGGAATTCTGAATGCAAATAAGGTAAGAGCAAGTAGATGCATTGCATGAGATTTGGAAGGTGACATGGGTTGAAGTTGTCTTTCTGACACTTTTTTTGGCTTGCATGGAGAGCCGTGAGATTTCCCCACAGTAGTGTTCCAGTGTTGACTCCTTGGCTTCTTTAGGTGTTGAAAGGTGGTTGTGTTAGCCAGCAGAGACATCTACCACAGTGTGTTCTTGAACTCAGTAAATTGACATTCTGAGATTCATTGCAGATTTTTCAAAGATTTCTGTACCTGATATCCTCTAATAAATCTCTTGCTCTTTAGAATGCATAGTTTCTATTTCTTTGTTTCAGTTATATTACTACTGTGTAACAAACCACCCAGAACTTGTGGTTTAAAAGAGCAAGAGTCATTTCTTTCGCTTATAAAAATCTTCAATTTGAGCAGGTCTTGGCAGACTCATCTTTGCTCTATGCCGTAGAAGTCCAAGGGGCTACTGAAGGCGGAAGGGCATATTTCCAAGAGGGCACACTCCTCCAGTGGTGCCTGCTGTCAGTGCAGCTCCTTGGTTGCTGTACAGGTGGGACTCTCTTCATGTCCTGGCCTTCCTCACAGCATAGTGGCTGGATTCCAAAGAGGGAAGGAGAAAGAAACGGAGAGAGGGAGGGAAGGACAGAGATATTACCCTTATTTCTTAGCTACAGAAGTCCTGTAGCATCACTTCTGCCATAGTCTCATAGTCAAGGTAGTTACAAAGACACCCAGATTCAAGGGGAGGGATCTTAAACGTTATCTCTTGATGGGGGAGTGGTAAGGTCCTCAAAGAACTTTTTTTCTGGAACCATTTTTAGGAAGTACAGTGTGCCACATTCTGCTCTGAACCATGTTGAATTCAATTAATAAGATGAATTTTAAAATAAAGGTTGAAAACTAAGTAGAAAGTGTGAAATTTGTAAATATTTACATAAGTAACATTTTAAAGGAATATATAAGAAGATAAAGTCAGATTTTTAGAAGTTTAATTTTTTAAACAAAAAAGCTAAAGTATAGCAGCAAATAGTTTTAAAAAGAATAAAGTATAATACTTAAGATGGGAGGGTAAGGGACTATAACAGAAAAAAGGTAGAATTGGAAGCTTGAAAATTAGAAAGGGAAGCAAAAATAGTAGTGATAAGGGTAAAATAAGAAGAAAGGTTAACAGCTCAAATCAAGGCAAACAAAATATGTTCAAACAGCATTGAGACAAAGTGTATGCAGTCCAAGCTACCCTCCAGCTCATGATCCTCCTGCCTCAGCCTCCCAAGTGTTGTGAATACAGACATGCACCACAATGCCCACCAAATCAAATATATTTTTTGTTAAAATAAGAAAAAAAAGAGACTAGAGGCCAATTCTGGCCTGAGACAGGAGGAACCATTCCTCAAAGGCCTTTGCAGCCTTTTTGCCTTTTAGGGCTGCTGCTGCTATAAACCTGCACCTGCCATATCATCCCAGTGTTAGAGGTCCTGTCACAGGCTGACCTGCCACCCTTCACCCCTGTTGGTTCTCTTTTTCTCTCCTTAATCATTTCCTCTCCATGCTATTTCTGACTTCTGCCTAAGTGAATCTCCTTGGTCTTTTCTCTTTGTATCCATTCTTTCTTGGTCCTTGTAACCACCACAACTGGGTGTTCATCCAGGTCTTGGCAAGGAGAGAACAGAACTCTAATGAGATACTTCCTGTGGAGATGGGAAATGACCCTGGAAAAGGCAAGGGCAGCTGGTTGTAATGACTCAAGAGCCTACTATATCTTCACAAATGCACCTTGTGAGTTAATAGATTCCTCCACTTCTCTTGTCCAATCTGCCACTGCCATTATGGCTGTTTTTTTTAAATGACAGTGATGAAGAGAAGACTCAGTCATCATCCCAAGTACATACTGTCGGTTTCAAAATGTGAGTCTTGGTTGATTAATTTTCAGAAAAGGGCTTTTGTGCTGTGTTCTTTGATCCTTTGTCCCATCTCTTCACGGGGTTACAGTTATTTACACTGCAGGCACCTTGTGGAAGAAATTTTAGTTCCTCTGGCACTGTTTGGGAAACTCATGTGAGCAGAATCTACCCAACTTTTGATTGCCAGCAACAGATCTTCCAAAGCAGCCCCAGCAGAGGGGGAGCTAGGCTGCGAGTGGAGGGTGAGAGGTGAGCACGCAGGCTTGGGTTTCATTGTTAAGTTCCCGACAGTGCTCTGCTGTTCACCCTGGAAACAGCTGCTTTCTCTGCAGCTCCATACATAGACTGCGGCTGGGCTGCCTCCTGCCATTATCCTTGCCTCTGAGCTCCTGGGCTGCCTGGCAACTCTGCTGCTATCAAGAATCTTGGTATCAGAGCCTTAGCCTGTCCCCACAGCAGTAGGATCAGCAAGACTCATCTCTGGGGTGTTAGCTTTGTGGGAGGAGCTGGAGATGAGAAGTGGGAATGGAATGAAGAACAGAAGTCTTTGATTGAAAATTTTCAGCTTCTCTCCTTATTGTAGAAAATGAAAGAATGATGGAAGTGGTGGGGCCCAAAATGATTGTTCAATGGGGAGCTGGGGGGCTTGGCCCACCCCTGCTTTTCTACTGGTCCCCTCATGACTGAGGGCATCTGCTTTCCTATGACTGCTCACCCAGGCTGGGGACTTTCCTGGAGGCACACTCTATCTTGAATGCAGAAGCAAGAAGCATTAACCAATTCATACAGAGACTGAGCCCTAACCCACTGGCCTCAGTAGTTCACATTTTCGACCAAATGAGTACATTGTCCCTGGATTAAAATGGAATGGGTTTAAAAAAAAAATCAATGTATGTAGAGAGACAGGACTGGGCACTCCAGTCAGATGCCTGAGAAAATAATGCTAGTGAGCAGTGATGAGTGCTGACTCTATGCACTTTTTTCCCAGTCTTTCTTAATTTATTTAAGAAACCAATAAAAAACTCTCCAGGTATCTATTCCCTCTGAGGAATAGAGGTCCATCTTGAGCTATCCATCTACAGACCCTCAGCCTCTCAACATGTCTGAAAGCTGAGTCACTTTATAGTCTAAAAGTTCCCAAGATGAAAGAAGGTAGGGCCCCTGAAAGAGAATGTCTAATGCTACAGTATTGGTGCTTACTGTATACTTTCTGTATAACTCTCCCTGATAGGGATCAGCAAATATTTACCTAGATAATTGTACTGGGAAAGGGAAATTTCTAGGGAGAATTGGACTCAACTATGCCTTATGGTATATCCAATGGGATCTTGAATATTTCAACATAATTCCCCAGACTTTTAATAAACAGTTTAAGTAGATGTTGTCAGCTGCTCTCAGAATCACTTCTTCAGTTCTTTTAGTAATTTGGGGCTATTACAGAAAGGGACTAGACAAACCAATGTTGCTCCCTCCTCACATCGAAGAAGAAAATCAGAAGTCATTGAGCTTGAAGAGAACAAGGCAATCAGAGCCTGTGCCTCTATGAAAACTTCATAAATGTAGTGTGTCCTAAGTCCATTCAGGTTGCTATAACAAAATATTCTAAACTGGATGGCTTATAAATAGAAGAAATTCCCCAGTTCTAGAGGCTGGAGAATCCAAGATCAACATATTGACAGATTTAGTGTCTGGGAAGGGACTGCATTCAAGTTCAAAGATGGCCCCTCTCGCTGTGCCCTCACAGTCCATGCACTTTATATTCTTTCCTGTTCATTGCAACTTTTTGAGGAATTTATTGTCCACATTTTACAGACGAGGAATCTGAGGTACATGGAGTTTAAATTTTGAACCAAAATTCAGGACTAGAAGAAAGGGGGAGGGGGAGATCAGGGACATAGAAGGTGAGCTCCAGACCTGTGTTCCTAACAGTATCACTCTACTGCCCATACTTTCTCAGAGTTCAATGTGTCATCTTAGCTATCAGTCTCCTGACCTAGATTCTGATTTGGCTGTACAGGCAGGGGCCTCCTAACTTGTAGTAAAGCTGGCCCTCCACAGACAAGCTCCCTAGGGGCAATGCAGTCCTTCATATTTTCCTCAGGAGTACTCTACCTGGTAATTGTGCCCATTCTTCCTCTCGCTTTGGCCTCATCCTTAGGGACTCGGGCTTTCTAAAAAGCCCAGGAATGTGATCCAGATTTAGATTCTGCCTTCTTGTAGCCCCTTGTCCTCACTCCACCCCTCCTAAGCCTTCAAGTCTCTTTTCTCCAAGGCCTCTACATTAGACAGATTTCCATCACTTTGACGGAATACCTAAAATACTTCACTTATAAGGAAGAAAGGTTTCTTTTGACTCATGATTTCAGTTCATAGTCACTTGGTCTCATTGCTTTGGGTCTGTGCCAGCACAGTCAGTATTTCATAGTGAGAGTGCATGGCAAAAGAGGCCTGCTTACCTCATGGTAGCCAGGAAAGAAGAAGAGCAGGAGGGGCTGGGAGTCTAGTATCCTCTTCAAGCACATGTTCCCAGTAACCTAACTTGCTTTCATTAGGCCTTACCTCCTAAAGGGTCCACAGCCTCCCAATAGTGCCACAGGCTGGGGAAACAAGCCTTCAATATGTGGGTCTTTGGGGGACATTCAAGATACAGACTCTAGCACCCTCATTCACAGCCTTCTCAAGGAGGCTGTCCTTCAGTTCCCAGCTCAATATGATAAAGATTCTCAAAGATTAGTCCTTCTCCTTTTTGGAGTGCCCTCATTACCTTTTGTTTTGTTTTGTTACATCTTGATCAAAGTTTGCATTTTTATGCAGGTAGACATCTGTCTTCCTACTAGACTCCAAACTTCATGAGGGCAGGCACCGGCACTTATTCATCTCTGCACCCTTCTCAGCACCCAGCTTGGAGCTGGCATGAATCAGTCACATCGCACATTTATCCACATGTCTTGCCATTGGGGTACAGATCATTCCTGGCCCCATCTGTTAAATGCCCTTTACCTTTGGTTCTCTTGAATTGAATTAAAGCAATGCTTTTTTCTCTTTTAACTTTCTCTTTGTGTATATACATTGAATATGTATATGCCCTCACTTATTTCACTTGACATCCATACTGTCACAAATCCCTTCCTTTTAAAGGCTGAGTAAAATTTCAGTGTGTGTGTGTGTGTGTGTGTGTGTGTGTGTGTGTGTGTGTGACAATTTCCTTATCCATTCATCTGTTGCAGACACTTACAGTGATTCTATATTTTGGCTGCAATGAACATAGGAGTACAGATGTCTCTTTGAGATTCTGATTTCATTTCCTTTGGATATATACCCAAAAGTGGGATTGCTAGACCATATTTTTAATTTTTTTGAAGAAATTACATTCTGTTTTTCACAATGTTGTTATCAATTTGCATCCTGCCAATAGTATACTTGTGTCCCCTTTCTCCACATCCTCACCCTCACTAGTTATCTTTTCTCTTTTTGATAATAACCACATTAACTGGTGCTATGTGGTATTGTTTTGACTTAAATTCCCTAACTATTAGTGATGCTGAGCCCCTTTTCATATAACTGTCACCCATTCATATGCCTTCTTTTGGAAAAATGTCTATTCAGACTTTGCCCATTTAAAAATTCAGATTATTTATTAGTTTTTTTGCTATTAAATTACATGAGTTCCCTATATATTTTGGATTTTAACCCCTTATTAGATATATGATATGCAAATATTTTTTCCCATTCCATAGGTGACCTTTTCATTCTGTTGATTGTTACCTTTGCTGTGCAGAAGCTTTTTGGTTTGATGCAATCCTACTTGTCTATTTTTGTTTTTGTTGCTTATACTTTTGGTGTTATATCAAAACAATTTTTTGCCTAGATCAATGACACAAAGAATTTCCTCTTTGTTATCTTCTAGTGATTTAATGGTTTCAGGTCTTAATGTAAGTCCCTCATTCTTTTTGAGTTGGGTTTTTTTTTTTGTATGTTTGTATATGCTGTGAACTAAGGGTCTAATTTCATTCTTTTTGAGTAGATATCCAGTTTTTCCAATGCTCTTTACTAAAGAGACTGTCCTCCCCCACGTATGTTTCTTGTTGAAGATCAGTTGACCGTAGATGTGAAGGTTTATTTGTGGGCTCTTATTTTGATCCATTTGTCTGTTTTCAAGTCAGTAACACACTGGTTTTGATTACTGTATCTTTGTAATATATTTGAAATCAGTAAGTGTTATGTTTCGTTGGTTTTGTTCTAGCTCAAGATTGCTTTGGTTTTTAGAGGTAAAAGTGACCCTCTTTACCTTTGTGTGTGTTTATTTGACAACTCAGGTTCTCAGTCTTTCCTAATCATTTCTACATGACAAGTCTGGAGGAGTTGCAGAATCTGGGTCCATTCACCTCGCGTTGGTCATCACTTGGTTGCACTTCATAGCAACCACATGAAGTATATACACTTTTGAGGACACTTAAAATTTTGGAATATTTTAACCAAATGGACTGGGGGGTAGTAGAGGAAGCCAAAGAGCTCCCCACATTACCATTTTATAAGTTAGGTAGTACTTACCCCAAACTTACTGAGGTTACCTCTGGGATTTGGAGGGCTAGTGGGATGCACTTTATAATTACCACAATAAAAACATGATAGGTTCGTGGAGATGTTTATGTTTTGTGAATCTAACATTTTCTACATATTTTTTAAAAATCCCACTTAAAAGAAACCTGTAGTTGCCAAGGATGTGCTGAGTTTTCCCATCCCACTTTTCATTCTCATTTATTCCTTATTTTTATTTAGTTAACTTGAACAATTTAATAAGCACTCACAACTCACCACTCAAAAAAAAAAAACCTAAGCTTTTAGCAGAAACCCAAATCTAAATATGTGATTTCCCATCCCATCCCCAAGCCTTCCCTCACCCAAGGTGACTTTTCATGCTATATTCAAATCAGGTTCTGAGTTGGGTCCTATCCCATGTTGTCACTTTCTCATCTGTCCTGATTGTCACCAATAGGGCAAAATCTGCTTTAGTAGGCTTAACATTAAAAAAAATCCTTAAATGACCTCATTTGGCAGTGAATAAAGCTAAACGCAAATGCTATTTCGTGTAGCATAACTTTCTATGTTTAAGAGGAGCTCAAATATAGCTGAGATATTATTCATCTTGAAGCTTTCGCCCACCAATTTGGATATAACTTCCTTTGCCATGTTCCAGAAATTCTTCCAGGCCAGTACAAGGGCTTCTGACTAAGTCATTCCCTAGCCACAGTCCCTGCACACCTCCTCCCCAATACTGATGAGTGTTTTTCCCTCAGCTTCTGCTGTGGGGCATAATAACTTCTGAATGACATTTCTTTCTAGTCTCCTAACTTAGTGGCTTCTGGGTGGAGGGATTCATACTGCTACTAGTCACTCCTCCTAGCATTGAATGTGTGTCTAAGCAGTTACAGACAGCAACTAGAAGTCACCTAGACTCCCGGAGCAGATTGAAAGAATGATGTGTATAATGGAGCCCATTCTGTTCATCTTCACCTTTTTGGTGGAGGAGGTATCTTCGGATAAAAACGAGTTACGTGACGTTATTTGAATTAGTGGGATAAATGCCTATTTGTTTTACTTAGAAAAACCTACATGATCTAAAGTTTTCTAAACTTATTTATTTACTTATTTATTTGCAGTACTGGGGATTTGAACTCAGGGTCTTGCACTTGCTAGGCAAGCATTCTGATACTTGAGCCATATCCCTGTCCTTTTGCTTTTAGTGTTTTTCAGATCTCTTGCTCACTTTGCCTAGGCTGACCTTGAACTGCAACACTCCTACCTTTGCCTCCCATGTAGCTGGGATTACAGGCATCGGTCACCACACCTGGCAAGTGTTTCAGACTTAAAATGCTGTAAGGAAGCTTCATCTCTCCCTGAGAGAATTGTCTCCAGTATACTGACCACAGGGGTTCTGTCAGAATGTAACTCAGAATCTGGTGAGGGTAGGACAGACAAGGGCTGAAGAGTAGAAAAGAGAAGAGGGAAGGAGGCAGGACATATTTTATATCTTTCTCAGGGCGCTGGGCATCATTATGGGTGGCCACTGGTAAGATTGCTTTCTTTCCGGTCAGCATGTGGCAGGACAGAAGAACAGGGAAACGTAAGGGAGAGCATAAGCATAAGCAAAGGTTTGGGTTGGCCTCCCGTAGGCCTGAGATGACGTGCTGAGGGACATGGCTCATGATGGGCCTTGTGGTTGGAAGCTGTCCGGTGGTGCTCAGCTCACAGTGGTTCCTTGCCTGAGAACTGCCCCCAAATCATAGTAAGGGAACTCAATAAACAGGTCTGTGCGCCTTTGAATCCCAAGGCAAGTAATTGGTCGAGGGGAGAAGAACCGTCCAGGTTGGGCCACTGTATCCTGTCTTCTGACAGCAACTGGAATATGGAAACAAGAGACCCACAGACTGGGAGTCCTGGTAGTAGTCACATCAGTGGTGATGTTCTAGAAGGAAGCTCAGTAATCCTGCACTGCTGAGGTCTCCAGCACTGCCTGGAACCTGGCATTTCTGAGGTGTGAGTTCAGTGAGTACCCAATGTTCTTCTAGCAATTTCCCTTTTCTCTTAAACTAGTCTAAGTTGGCTTCTGTTATTTATAATCAAGAAAATTTTAGACTGGAAATGTAGTTTTGTGGTAATGTGCATGCTTAGTGTGCACAAGGCCCTGGGTTTGATCCCCAGCACCACAAAGAAAAACAAATAAAGAAAAATTTAACTGGTAAAACTCAGCAAATCACAAGCTTCCTTTATTAATTTGTTGTTTTTCTAATCATCATTAAATTTCTTTATATCTTTTTTAGGTTTGTTTTCTTACTTGAATTACCTTTCATAGAAATGAGTTCTGTACTTTCAGTGAGTACAGCAGGATTGCCTTTTTTTGTTGTTTTTGTTTTTTGAGACAGGGTCTCTCTATGTAGTTCAGGCTGACCTAGAACTCTCAATCCTCGTATCTCTACTTTCTGAGTATTGGGATCACAGGAGTGGGTTATCACACCCCACTAAGCTTGCTTTTTCTTTGCTTTAAATTTCTTTCTTTGTTTTTTTCTTTTTGGTGGTATTGGGGTTTGAACTTGGGGCCTCATGCTTGCTAGGCAGGCACTCTACCACTTGATCCACTCCACCAGTCCTTTGTTTTAAATTTCATTGTTCATACTTCTAACTACTGTACCCTAACTTTGATATCTGGGATATCTGCCTTCCTGCTATCCTTTATGATCCTAATTGTAATCTTTCTCAGACTTCATCTTGCCAACACAAGAGGTTACATCTTTTTTTCCTTGTAAAGTTTTTTGAAGTAGATCATGTAAATGGCAGAGAGTTAAAAAAAAGTTATAAACTAATATTCAGTTGCCATACTCAGAAAGGTAAATTATAACTAGAACATTAAAATGGTATTTACTTAATTCAATGATGTAAGAACTCTGGAAACTGGCAGTCTTCCTCCAAAATTATTCCCAGTGATCTTCGTTTACCTCATGGTCTTTATGCCTCTCCCAAGGGAATAGGACTGACCTTTGGACCAATAAGATATTGTGGAGATGATGGTGTGGGACTTCTGAACCTAGATCATAAAGGGTATTACTGCTTCTGCCTTGGATCACTCTTGGGTCCCTTGTTTTGGTTGAAGCCAGCTGCCATGTCTTTTGAACATTCAGGCAACTCTCTGGAGAGGTTCACATGAAGAGGAACTGAGTTTTCTCACTGCCACCTAACACCAACCATGTTAGTGAGCCCTCTTAGAAGTGGATTCTGTAGCCCCAGGCAGGCTTTCAGGCCAGCATCTTGACTTTAACTTCAGAAGATTTACTCCAGCACTAGACTTACTTGCTCATGTTGCTGATGAATTCCTTACTCACAGACACTGTGAGATAATATATTGTTATTGTTGTTTAAGACGCTTAGTTTTGGGGGTAGTTTTTTACAGCAATAAATCACTAACACAAAAATGTCTATAAATTCAAGGTGTAATAATTAGGAATGTTTTTGGCAGCAAGCACCTGGCCACAGTTTAAATCTTGGGGACATTTAATTCTGTGTTAGTTTCCTAAGGCTTCCATAGCAAAGTACCACAAACCAGGTGGCTTAGAACAACAAAAGTGTATTTTCTAACAGTTCTGGAGGCTAGGAGTTTGGAATTAAGGTGTCAGGGAGGGCCATGCTACCTTTGAAGGTTCTAGATAAGGATCTGTTCAGGCTCTCTTCTAACTTCTGGTAGATCTGTTATCGCAATGGTTTTTCTCAGAAGATCTTGGTCCTTGTGCTCCAAATGGAAGAATCCAAGCAGAAGTTGTGGATGGAGTGAAGTAGAATAGCTTTATTGAAGGAATGGGAGTCACCTGTTCTGCCAAATGAGGGTAAGGTAGAAGAAGGCCAGGGTCTTTTGGTAGGTTGTTTTTATACTACCTTGAACTTAGAGGTGGGGCGACACTACACCATCAGCTGGCTCCTTTCACCTGTGAGCTAGGGAGAGGAGCCTCGAGCCAGGAGGGGGAGCAGTTCCCGACTATCCCTAACCTAGCCTGCCTCAGATCCAGGCATTCCTTCTGGAATGTAAATGGCTGCCTTCTCCATGTACTTTTTCATGTTGGCTTCCTCTGTACATGTGTCTATCCCTCTGCCCAAATTTTCCCTTTTTGTAAGGAAAGCAGTCATTTTGAATTAGGGCCCACACTGGTGACCTCATGTTAATTTGACTACTTCTGTAAAGACCAGAATATTAGGACACAGTGGGAAGCACAGGGATTAGGATGTCACTTTATGTGAATGTTTTCTGGAGTTCACATGTCAACCTGGTATCAAATACTTATATATCAAGAGATCTGGGGCTGGTGGAATGGCTCAAGTGGTGAAGCACCTGCTTAGTAAAAGTGAGTCCCGGAGTTCAAAACCCCATACTGCAAAACAAACAAACAAACAAACAAACAAAAAAACAGGATCTGGAGGCAGGAAGTCTGAGGACTCGTGTGGCAACTATGTGATACCATCAAAGACACAGACTCCTTTTATTTTTCTTCTCTACCATGCTTAGTTTTGGGACATGCTTCTTTTCTATTCCTGCTTTTTCCTTCCACAAACAAGGACACCCATTAGTGTAATTCCTATTCTTTCTCAAAGGAAATGAAGTTACTTCTCTGACCATCAAAATAGGATAAGTGCTTGTCTTAGCTCTAGCTTTTTCCTCCTGGCAGTTATTTCAATGCTGTCCTTCATGACATAAGATTTTTGTTTTTTTTTTTTTTCTTTTTGATAGTACTGGGATTTTAACTTCAGGCCTTATGCTTGCTGGGCAGGTGCTGTACCACTTGAGCCATTCCACCAGCCCTGTTTTTGTGTTGGGTATTTTCAAAATAGAATCTCACAAACTATTTGCCCCGGGCTGGGTTTGAAACGTGATCCTTCTGATCTCTGCCTTCTGGATAGTTAGGATTACAGGTGTGAGCCACTGGCTTCCAGCTATGACATAAGTTTTATTTGGAGAAGATTGCAATCTCAGAAACATCAACATCTGGTACATTGACCCAAAACATTAGGAAATAAAAACCTAAGAGTAAGATATAGAGGAACAAAATATTCATATGGAAAAGCTTTTGGTGGGGCCAGGATGTATGGCTTGGAGACTTTACTCTGGTTGTGGTAGTTTGTTAAGAAGAAGGAATTTTCTGCAGCTAGCTTTTAATTCTAAGACCGAGGTGATAGGCTTTCAGCTGCTTATATGGTATTTAGCTCTTAATGAGGCTATAGCCTATGGAGGTTTTGTCCATAGGAGAAAGATTGTTTCTATAAAACAGTGGTTTTCAAACCTAGATGTAAAGGAGTTAAATAAAACATAGATTTTTAGGTCCCCACCTTTTCTGAATCTCCCAAGAGACTATTTTGAGGAAGGGTGGTTCCATGTGGCCCACCTGGAAGACACCCTGCATGACTGAGTAACCAGAAATGTTACCTTGTGATGCTGTGGCCAGCTTGGTTGTGTATTGACTTGCATTTGCTCCTCTTCTTTCCCTCCCTTCCCGTGTTCTCTCATTCTTGCTTTCTTAGAGCTGATTCCTCTCAATAAAACACATAAGCTTTGTTCCATTCCTCCTGCTTTGGAGCCTGGGCTAAGACTTGGCTCAAAAGGAAAATGGAAATGAGGGGTTATGTGTATTATACATATTTGGATCAGTCCCACAGAAAGACTGTGCACTTAGTCCCCATGTTAGCCTTTGCTAGAAGATTTCTGCCAGTTGAATCCAAGTCCAAAAGCTTATGGACTTAAATTGTTTATGGACAACTGTATAATTTGGCATCCTGATGAGGCCAGAACATAGGAAACTTTCCCAATCTCTCTCAATCAGTTACTTCCAAATGTCCTCTAGGGTCATTACAATACTCGTACTGAGTTTAAAGAATCAAGATAACTGTTTTTTATGGGAATGGGATGGGTCTGTTTTCTTAAGATTTGTAATTGTGGAGCCAATGCTATGATAATCTTGCATATCCTTTTAAGTCTTTGGACTCTTTAAAAAGTGTGCTGTGCTGTTGATGAGAACGTACATTTGTTTAGCCATTGTAGAAAACAATATGGATGTTATGCAAAAAAATCGAAAATAGAATTATCAAATGATCCAGCAATCTCACTATGGGTATATAGTGAAAGGAAATGAAATCAGATCTTCCCTCTCTTGTTCATTGTATTCTTAAAGGCCAAGAAATGGCATCATTCTGAGTGTCCATCATCAGATGAAGGGACAAAAGATAAAGATGTGATACATCACACACACACACACACACACACAAATGGAAATACTATTTAGCCTTAAAGAGAAAAATCTCACCCAGCATGAAATGCTCAGTTAAATTCAAATCATGTTCCAAGAAAAAAACAACCAAAACCAACTAATCAGTAAACTCCTCCACAATCCCTTGTTACTTGGCTTCCCACTGTTTTCTTTAGCAGTGTACTAATAGATCTTTGCTTCTGAGGAGAAAGAGAGAGAGAGAGAGAGAGAGAGAGAGAGAGAGAGAGAGATTGTCATTTGTGACAATTTGGATGAATCTAGGGGGCAGTATGTTAGGTGAAATTAGTTGGGCACAAAAAAATAATAAATAGCACTTTAGGTGGAGTTGGGTTGGGAGATGTTGGTCAAAGGATACAAAAATTCAAATAGGAGGAGCGTATTCAAGACATCTATTATATGACATGGTGACTATAGCTAATAACAATAAGGTGTTTTTTTCAGTGCCTTGAATATGATAGCAAGTGCTCTACCACTAAGCTATATGTCTGCAGCTGAGCATTCTTGAAAACTGCAATAAGAGTACATTTTAATTTTTCTCACTACAAGATGGCAAGTATATGAGGTAGAGAATGCTAATTAGCTCAGTTCTGCCATTTATTGACATTTTTCAAAACATCATGCTATACCAATAAATATAATTTTTACTTATCAATTAAAAATAAATAATTAATTTAAAAGAGTGTGGTGCACCAGACACTTGTTTTGGAAATAATTCACCTCCGAGGCCCTAAGGGAGTGGTATCCACTCCAGGGAGATAGTCAAAGCTACACCCACCAAGGACAACTCCAGCCAGATGGCAGAGGGTGTAGGGCTGAAACTGAGGCCAAGGCTGAGGCTGAATGAGAAGACAGGACCAGGTGGCATGAACTTTAATTCATTTAAACTTTAAAATTCAAGGACAAGAGAATTTGACTTTGGACTTCAAAGTTTCTTTGAACTTTAACCTGCAGGAAAGGAATGCAATTTCCTGGGAATTTGATTAAGGGCCAGTTTATCTTTTACATTTTACATTTATTACTGTGGAGTTCCAATATTCTTATGTAGTCTAATTGCAGAAACTCTGATAGACTATGTTAGACACAACTAGCAATTATTTGGGATGGGAAATAAAAGAGAATGAACGCTCAGCCTTGGAGAGAGTGGTCTGGTTTTGGATTTAATTAACATGCTGCTTAATTCATTTCAGGGACTTGTGGTGATGGAATCTGCATTGTGTCCACTATGGTGCTGCAGGATGCTCACAAGATCTGTGACTGGAGTGGGGATAGGATGAAGGCTGGAGTACGGGGCAGACTTCTCTTTCAGGGTAGTCAGCAGGCTTCCTCGTTAATTGGTGTCCTATATGCTAGCTTTATAGGTAATAAAGGTAATATTTTGTTTCTGTTCGCCAACTCTGCTGCTTTATTTCTTAATTGTCTTAGAACCTGGACAAGGAGTAAGGTGCTATTTACTGGGCCTCCTGAGAGCCCCATTATTCTGTTGGCTTCCTTCCCTCCTATACTTGTGGAATTGTCTGCCACAATTCCAGACATTACATCCTCAGTCAAGGGCACTGGACTGATGCTAGTGGAGTGGCTCAAGTGTTAGAGCACCTGCCTAGCAAATATGAGGCCCTGAGTTCAAACTCCAGTAAACCGCCCCCTGCCTCCCATCACACACACACAAAAGCACCAGACTGAGAACCAGCAGAGGTTGGTAAACCTGAGCCTCAATTTCTGCATTCATAGAATGAGAGGGAAGGAATAACTACATTAAAAGATTTCCCACTCTAAACCATAGCATGCTAGGCTTAGTGACTTTTAGGAGTACGGCATAAAGTAATTCATTGCTAAATCCCCTTTTCCCAGTTCCCAGTCTGGGATTCAAACCTTAACTTGATATTTGATTGCATCTGTTGTCTTTGACTGTATAGCTTTTTTCTCCTCTTGACTCTTGGGGCTAGGCTATATAGAATGCTGTGTTTTCAGATTTTCTCAAAACTATGGGGACCCTGTTTAAAGCACTATGTACTTTAGAAAGAACATTTAGGTATATCTGGTCAAAACTAGACAGTCTCTTTAGAGCTAAGCATTCATACATATTTCCAGATGGGAAGCTGACTGTTGAAAAAGATTAAGGATCCAAAGTCTCAAGGCTGCCAAGTTAGGGGCAAAGCCTGGCAAGATTCTGGGTTGCCTGAATTTCATCCTAAGGCTATTTACTTATAACATTGATGGGCTGTTGGGGAGAAGATAGCAAGATTCAGTGTGTATGTGGGGAGAATGTGAAACCAAGGACTCAAAGGAGCAAGAATGAAGAGGTGGTTGCAGAAGGGGTGAGAGTAACAAGAAAACCTCCTCTCCTCTGGTCATCTCAAGCACCCTCTCCAAGTGTCTCCTGAGTGTCTGGGTGAGTATTGCCATCATTTCCCTGGCCTCTGGCAAGAATGAAGTACTTGTGAGGATGGTGAGGTCCATCCTACAAATCTATTTGGATTTCAGTCTGGGCCATACACTTGTCCTTTCTCCTTTTCAGGGTTCTCTTAGCTAAACATGGAAATAAGAGGTACAGAATCACTATATTCTGGCAGGTGCATAATAGATGCCACCTGCCAGAAGCAGGGCTTCTCTGAGTTGGGGGTACCTGGATTAGCTGTTAAGCTTGAGAGGGGCTTCCTATGCCCTCTTCTGAACTGGAGCTAGTTGAGCCTTCAGAATCTCCCTATTCCCCTCTTCCACAGGTGGAAATAGAAACTGGAGGGGAAAACTGGAATAGGGGAGGTTAACCAGAAGGATGGCCAAGCCTGCTCTGCTCACTGCATTGGAGACAGGGAGTAAAAGAGAGTGGAGCCCCAGCTCTTACCTGTTATGGGACGTGATCACTCTGCTTACCAGTAAAACACAGCTCAGGAGTATCTTCAGAGCTTGAGCAGCTCCTTGCCCCTCAGAGGGGACTAGAAATGTGGTGCTCTTTCCCTTCAAAGGCAAAGAAACATATGAGGAAAGTAGTAGAAATATCTCTGTCTTCCACATAACAAAACTACCCTTACTAAAGTGACTCCTTTTGTTTAGGGCACAGTGCTTCCTACAGCCCCACTGAAGTGCACAAATACTCCTTGAGGCAGAGTATATTGTTAGCTGCTATGTTAGAAGTTGGGAATTAGAGACAGCAAAGACGTAGTCTCTGGTCTGAAGAAGCTTATGGTCCAGAATGGGAGACTGACATCTACCTAACAATTGAAATAATATTAAAAATCCATCATAATGTCAATAATAATGGCTCAATGTTGCTGGAACACTAACTGTGTAGGTACCATGCTGAGCATATCAGATACATTATCTTGTTTGGTTCTCACAGTAATACCACTAAGGCAACTGTAGTAAGCCCAGTTTTCAGATGAGGGAACTGAGGCATAGGGAGTTAAGTAGTTTGTTCAAGGTTACACAGTTAGCAAGAGGCTGAGCCAGTTGTTTCACCAACCACTCTAACAGGGACTGTATGTGAAAACAACTTTGCATTCCTATGCTAGAAGACAACGTGGGTGCTATAGGAACTCAGAGAAGGGCAGTCACCCAGATCACAGTCAGGGAAATCATAGAGACACTCACATGTTACTCTGTGAATGCTTGAGCACCTCTTAGGGAGCAGCCAGATACATGGGGGAAGAAAGAGGGAGCATTAGTAGGTCAGGTCTGCACAGGACACCTCAGCGGGAGTGGGAGAGAGGAGGATGCTGAAAGGGGCAGGTGGAGTGTGGAAAGCGCTGATATGAAAGCTAAAGTTCACTGGTCAATGAATGAGCTCCTTCAACCCAGGGTTAATCCAGAGCCTTAAATAATGGCCCCTATTGAGTCTGTTTAATATAAAAATATTTACCTCTGAGGAGAACACAAATGAAAATATCTCAGAGAGGAGGGAGGGGGAGACATCAGGACATCAGGAGCCGGAATCTCAACCATCTGGAATCCTACTGAGATTTGGCAGCTCAGAGATTCAGAGTCTCAGGTATTTTGCCAAAATATTTTTTAAAGGAGAGAGAAAGAGAGAGAGAGAGAGAGAGAGAGAGAGAGAGAGAGAGAGAGAGAGAGAGAGAGAGAATAATGTTGTCTACTATTATAATGCGCCAGATACTGTTCATATTGGCATTTCTAGACTGCCTCCAATGGCCTGGAGAGTATGTAATGGATGGATAGCAAAGGCAACAAGGGGGAAAAACTACTGACTGATTGAGCTGTGCTTCCTTGGGTTTTTATTATCATTTCTGCCTTTAGCCATATGCTCCTCAAAGGCACTGACAAGCCTGGGCCAGTTTCAAAGGAATTCCTAAACCCAGATTTCATTTTCGTCATTACATCTCCGGATTGTTGGTGCTCTGCACAGGAAGCACAAATTTATGGAAGTTCTTAAATGTTTCCCTGTAAATGTTGATCAATCTTTTCTGTCATTTCAGGAGATGCCTGGGATATTGAAATAGATGCTAATAAATAGCCAATTCAGCTTGTTAGCAAGTAAAGAAATGCATTTCTCTTCCTTGAAATAGGATGTCTTGCCACTTGAGTGGGTTCCAAAAGCTTCAGAAGAAAGGGAATAAAATGGTTTCTTTTTTAGTCTGTTTGGTTGTTCCTTACCATCCCCACCTCCTTACTGTCACTTTTTAAAACAGAATGAAAACAGATTCAATCTGCTGAGGATACCAGTTTTTAAATACAGCATGAACCCTGTTTGTGCTGTGGCTATTTTCCAAGGTGTTTGGTCATTCTTTGCCACTTCTGGAGATTATGCCTCTCTATGCCCTTCCAGGTCTTTCCCCATCCTTTTTCTTGTCTTCCTTCCACATACTAACCTTGCTCGATTTTGTAAACAAAAAAACTATACCAGAGGCTGAAGAGTCAGGTGGTTGATGAGTCACGAGCAATGCCCGTGAGACTCTGCAACCATATGGGGCTCTAGAGCTCTGCTACATCCCTGGCCCCATCTTCTTCCTGAAGGATAGCATGCTTCTTTTCAAGAATGATGGCATCATACCAAAGGTTCTGGAGATCTAAAAGAAGTAAGTGCACCAGGTGCTTGGTTAAAACTTGTGTGAGACCTGGGCACGGTGGCACACATCTATAATTCCAGCACTTGGGATGCTGAGGCAGGAGGATAGACAGCAGTTTCAAGGCCAGCCTTGGCTAATACCAAGTTTCTGTCTCAAAAAAAAAAAGATGTTTGTGAAGAAAACAAAGCAAAGGGATAAATTCTGTGAAAATGCAGGAATTTTCCCCTCAGACTTCTTGGGTGGATGGGGTGTGTAGAGGTCTGCTATATTGAGATCGGATTCAAATGAAAGGCGAGTGACTTCACTTTATGCCCTGTCATTACGAAACCTAATGCTTTGAGGATGCCCTTGGATACTGGAGGGGCAATAACAATACATTCACACATGTGCTCTAAACTCTTGCTCTATTCGTCAGCTATTATGAACAGCCCCCTCGGAGCTCATGAACAAAGTCATGTTCAGTACCTTGAGATGGAAGCATAGGACCATTAAATGTTTTTCCTAAGCATGTTTTTTGTGTGTCAGAAAAATTTCAAAGTCCTGTATATGTATTACTTCATTTAATCCTCACAAGGACACACAGGTAATTAGCAGAGGCAGATTTGAACCCAAGCCATGTACTTATCTTCTAAGTCCGTTGTTCTTTACCACCATAATTTATTGCTTTTACTTTCAGAGCTGTTAATTGATTTGGAGATTGCAATTTCCAGGTGATGCTCCTTTCTTATCTTGTCACTCATAATTCTAGCATTCTTCAACCTATGGAATGAATGATAAATTTAACTACCACCTACACACCTGCTTACAATAGTGAGAGGTGGGAACTGCTAAGAGAAGGAAATTTACCATAACTAGTATTTTAAAGGAAAAAAGGAGGAGATGATTATCTAATTCTTAAATACTTCAGAAGCAACAGAGAAATATGCAATTGATTATGAATATGGTAATTCACACATATGAATTTTGTCTTTTTTTCTTCACCACCGTCTCAGTTGGGAAAGTATGTGACTTGTGGATGATTCTAATAACCAATAATTTTGAACACAGTATTTATTCCATTTTTTTCTTTCACAATTATAGTTTCAAGAAAAGCAATTCATCTTATTCAATTTCTCACATGATCTTCAGTAATTTTACTTCATGGTATGATTCTTCCTTTGGCTACACTTCCTTCCTATCTAGATAAGAAAACACTTTACTGCCAGCCTTCAGTTATCTCCTCAAACTTTCCTTTCACTGTTGAGTAAATGGATAGTTCCTGAAGTCAAATTTTCAGGGTTTATCTTGTGGGACTCCTAAATGTGGTAGAACAAAATGTTACGATTATTTTTAACTGCTCCCCCCACTGTCCTCAAAGTTGGGTCTTTTTGTTTGCTTAGTATAAAAATCTTGTACATTCTTGAGGATATAATTTAATGCTGGGGTGGATAGGAAATATACAATTTCAGATGTAGAAGGTGGAAAAAAGCAAAATTACTGTATTTAAGAATAAAGAACTATGAAGTAGGAGTAATAACAGTTTCAAGACTTAGGGTTGTTTTGAGGGCTAAATGAGATAATTTAAAGTGTCTGGGCACAGTTAGCACATAGTAAGAGCTAAACCAAAGTTAAGACATTTTGTACTGCTATCGTTGTTGCTGCTGTTCTTATCTAAGCATTTCTTGAAAAAATATAATGATAGAAATAGAATTGAAGAGAAACAAAATAACAACTAGACATGATGTTTGGAAATATTACTTGCAAAACAAGTTTAAACATAGAACTAGAAATAAATATTAAATAAACCAAGGTTATAGAATGAAATGTACATGTTACAAACCTTGACAATGAAAAATAACACGTACTAAAAGTCAGGAGAGGGACTAGCAGAGTAGCTTAAGTGGTAAAGGGCCTGCCTGGAAAGTGTGAGGCCCTGAGTTCAAGCCCCAGTACTACCAGGCGAAAAGAAAGTCGGGAGATGGGAAGAAGTGTGAGTGCTAATTTGTTTTGGGTGTGTCTCTAGAATATAGCACTCAGTTGGGTTTTACCTTGTGAGATACTTTTGTTGTTTTTTTGTGGTACTGGGGTTTGAACTCTGGGCCTTACACTTGCTAGGCAGGCATTCTACCACTTGAGCCGCACAGTCCCTTTGGAATTTGTGAGACTTTTTTTTTTTTTGGTTAGGGTTTTGCCTTGTGATCCACTAAGCATTTGTCCTTTTATTTGAACACCTACATTTTGACTTGTTTGCCTTTTCTCTGTAATATATTATTTTATATTATCTCTTTTTAGCTTTAAAAATATTTTGCTTTGTATTTGCTTCCTTTTTATTTTCATTAAAATTTTTATTGATGAAATTTACATTCACATGCACTTGTAAGAAATAATACAGAGATCCTGTGTATCCTTTACCCAGTTTCCACCTAATTGTAATGTTTTGCAAGGCTATAATACAATATCATTACCAGGCTATTGTCATTAACATAACCACCAATTTTATTAAGATTTCTGAAGTGACTTGCTTAGTTTTGAGTGTATGTTTCCTCTAATAATTTGAGAGATTTCTATTTTGATTCTAGGTTTTAGCTTTGTAATTTTGTGTAACTCTCTTAATCCTCTATTTCTTTATACAGTATGTTATCTCCCTACTATGAGCAATGGTGAAATTAGAATATTCTACTTTCTTCCCCTTTCCTCTACCCCACTTCTTCCTCCACCTAATTTCAGTTGTTAGTCTTATTTCCTTAGAGAACTGTTAAATATACTTCTGTCTCTCACTTCATTTGGCAGCTATAGAGCTCAAGCTATTAAAGATGAAAAAACATATTTATACCACAACATGTTTATACTTATCCTATCTTGATCTACCTTCCCTTCTGAGTTTTTGTCAGTCACTTAATATCTGGGTCATTTACAATCTATTCTTCCGTCATAGTCACTGCATGTGTTTTGTCTTGGCCTCCAGTACTCTTTGCCAGTTCTTTCAGTGCAGTTTTTCCAGTCATCTTTTCATAAGCCCAAGTTTGTCTTCTTCTAGAGTTCTCCATTCAAACTTGTTCTTTTACTATCTGAAGCTACTTGATTCATTTGGAACAAAATATACTCATTTGCCTCTATTCTTTACTGTCTTGTATCATTTAGAAATTTGTAGTGAAGTCATTTTCTCTTCCTCTTTCTTTCTTTGGTACTAGGGATTGAACCCAGGGTATTGGGCATGCTAGGCAAGCACTTTATTACTTGAACTACACCCCCAGCCCTGTTTGTTTTTGCATTTTGTTTTTCAGATAGGGTCTTTTTAACTTTGCCTGGACTGATCTGGGTTCTTGATCCTCCTCCCTCTGCTTCCCAAGAAGCTGGGATTGCAGGTTTGTGCTATCATTCCTGGCTGAAAAGTCATTATTTTTAATGACAAGTAATTTATTATTCTTCAAGAGAGAGGGAGAAGATATAAAGAAAGAAAGATGGGGAAAGATAAGTTATTTAATAATGTAAATAAAGAAAAAGGAGTCATAAAACGTGAAAATATTAGGCATGAAAAGCACAATTGTTGAAATATTAGATAGTATAAACAACAGGATAGAATCACTTGAAGAACAAATGAGTAAATCAGAAAATCATATTAAAAAAATTCTCCTAGAAGGAAGCAGTCATTGTGACTATAAAATACAAACTATCAGACATGAAGAATAAAAGTTGAAATGTCAACATCCAGATAGGAAGAGTCTCAGCATAAGAGAAGAATAAAATTATGGGAAATTAATATTTGAAATGATGATGATAAAGTTCCCAGAATCAAAAAGATTCCTAAGACAGATAATCACAGCCAGGAGCTGGTGGCTCACACCTGTAATCCTAGCTTCTCAGGAAGCAGAGATCAGGATTTGGAACCATGAACATAAAAGAAAGTTCAATAGCAATCTGTCTGTCTAATGAAATTAGACACAAAGAGGATTGTTCCATGATAGGAAAAGGAATCTCAAAATATATAGGATTTATAGCTATCATATCCAGCAGAAACATAGCCTCAAAATATATAAGATAATATAGGTTGTCAGAGATATAGATTGTCAATATAGTCATAGATTTTAACTACAAATTGAGAGATCAACCAAGAAAAAGTAAGTAGAAATACATAAAATCTGAATAATTCCGCTAATAATACCCAGCTGCTTAATGTATATTAAATTTTACATTAAGCAAAGTGTACATTTTTTTGGTCCATATGTAATAGCTACAAAAATTTATTATGGTAATAAACAGGAAGGAAGCTTAATTAATCCCACAGAATCAATACTCTATAGACTACTTTCTGTAAAGCACCAGATAGTAAATACTTCTGGCTTTATGGGCCAGATGGTGTCTGTCTTAACTACTAAGCTCTCCAGTTGTAGCAGAAAAGCAGCCCTAGACAATACATGAATGAACAGATGTGGTTGGGTTCCAATAACATTGTTTTAAAAAACAGGTGGTTGGACAAATGTGAATTGTGGACTAATTTTCTAAAAACTTGATATAGATTAATATAGACATTCTAGAGAGCTAGCTTGAAGAATTTGAGCAATATATGTATAGTATAATTTGTAGTTTAGAATCCCAGTGTACATAAATCACAGAGAAATTCTCAAGCAGATCCATAAGGGAACATATTTGAGATTTCAATGTACATTGCAGATTTGGAGATAATCTAAGTAGATCATTGGGGATTGAATCAGTAATATGCAGTGAATAAACTTCATGGGAGACAATGCAACAGACTAGAAGTGCCCAAGCAACATGCATATATTTAATATCAGAGCACTGAGTCAAAACATAAGAAACAGAATGAGATCTAAAGCATGATAGTACTTTGTAAAACATATACAAAAAAACCACACATTTTGTGAGATATGTAAATTGAAGAATACACTTTATTTATTTATTTTGTGGTGCCAAGAATATACCTTAAAATCATTAGAATTATTGTCAGTGGTATTACAGGTGGTGGTATGGGTGCATAGATAGGCTTTGGGGAATTGGGATAAAAAAATAACAAACCTGACAAGTGCCTTGCCAAAAATAAGCATAATAATGGCCATGAATGGATGGGAATGATCTGCATCTGAGGTCCAGACTGTTACAGGTCAGTTGTAGAATATGTCTAACTGGGTATACTAATTTCTCTCTGAGTGCACTGATGTTTCATTGTCTGCCCATTTAGCAATTATGGACTGATAAATACAGTTTAAGCAATATTACAATGTAATTCATTTTTTGATAATTTTTTGGTAGGGTTGGTTTTTTTTGCAAAAACATTTCTTGTCCATGATTTGTATCTAGTTAGAACTATATAATCAATCCATCTAATTGATTTGACTCCTCATGCTACAGTGCAATTAAAAAAAACTGCCCAGATTTGCACGGCCCTATGAACAACAAGTAACAAAAATGGCATGGTGGTGTCTGCCACCTAAATACTCAGGCAGGAGGATTGTAAGTTCAAGGCCACTCTGAGCTGCATAGTGAGACACTAACTCAAAGAAGATTGGGCATGGTGGCTCAAAATTACAATCCTAGCTACTCAGGAGGCTGTGATTAGGAGTATCATAGTTCAAGACCAGCCTTGAGACCGAACTTCAACCAATAAGCCAGGTGTAGTGACACACACCTGTCATTCCAACTATGTCAGAGATATGAATAGGAGGCTCATAGTCTAGGGTGACCCAGGTAAAAACATGAGATCTTATGTAGTTATTTTAATTAAAGCAAAAAGGGCTGGAGGCATGGCTAAGTGGTAGAGTGCCTTCTTAGCAAGTGTGAGGTCCTGAGTATCAACCCCGGTACCACCAAAAAAAAAAAAAAAGCATTCAAAATTTAAAACTTAACAAAGGCTTATCATCAATCTTAAAATTTACTCTTTTTTGTCCATTTGAGACAGGATCTTGCTATATAGCTCACGTTGGCCTTAAATTTGTGATACTCCTGCCTCAACCTCTGGAGTATAGCAATTACAGGCTTAAATTGTACTCTTAAAAGTTACTGCATTTACTTCCTTTTGTTGTACTTAGTGACTAAGCTAAGCCCCTATTAAAGATTTTTGAAAAGACATTATCCATATATACCAAATGAATTGTTCCCGAGAATTCTTTTAAAAACAGGTTTGACTTCAATGTTGAAACCTATTTGCTCTCCCAGTCTAGAAGAAATAACACATGTGTAGCGAAACTATCACGAACCAAGTTCTGAACATGAGTTATTCTAATGAATGGTAACGAGTTCCTAAAATACCAGTTTATCCTTTTCCTCTCAAATTTTATAAAACACCTGTGCTTAAATAAAGCAAAATTATAACATTATCTACATTCAATGATGTAGATGTTACACATATGATAACTATATGACAAAGGTCGTTGGTGAGGTGATACTCAATGAACCACTTTTTTTTTGGTGGGAGTGGTGTTTAAACTCAGGGCTTTGTGCTACCAAAGCAAGATTTCTATACTTTATGTAAAATAGTACAAAGTTAACACTAACTAGTTTGTGAAAGCTAAGGTAAGAATATTACAATTTGTAAAGTAACCACTAAAAGTAACTAACTAGCTGAGAAACAATAACAATAAAATTCCAACCACTCAAACAGATGTAGTCAAAAAACCAAATGATAGATTAAAATGGTATATTATAAAATACCCATTATAACTGGTTATAAAATAACCCAAAGACGGCAGAAGTGGAAAATGGAGGAACAGAAAGCAGAAGGAACCAAAATAGAACAAATAATAAAATGGTGGACCTAAATCTAACTGTATTAATAACCACATTAAACGTTAGACAAATTATAGGTGAATGGAATAGAATCGGGAGTCCAGAAATAAACCATAGCATTTATGGTTATTGCTTTTCAACAGGGCCACCAAGGTCATTTAGTGGGTCATTTCTGAAGTAAAGAATGGTAACTTTAACAAATGGCATTGGGACAAGTGGGTATCCATATTCAGAGTGAAGTTGGACTTCATACCATATACAAAAAGTAACTCAAAATGGATCATAGGCCAAAATATAAGAGCTACATTAAATTTCCACATCAAGCTAAATCAGTTTATCAAATCCTACAAAGAAGTCAGTTGAGATTTTGATCATGATTGTAGTAAACCTATAGATAAATTTGGGGATTTTTCCCATTTTAACTGAATTAAATCTTCCAACCCTTGAGCACAATGGACAGAACCTGTTCCACCCTCTCGTTCTCTGATTTTGTTGAAGAGAAAACATGAGAGATAATATGAAAAGCATAGCATTTTTTGCTAGTTTGAGATAAAGATAGCTATACAGGGAGATTTCTAGTATTATTGCTATGCACATGTGTATTACAACCCACATTAGTTCATCTCTACCAGAGCTCTTCACTACTTCCTAGTCCCCTTCCCGTAGTGGGCTCTGCTAGTTTAAGATTATTATATTCTCTTCTCTACAGTGAGCACATCAACCACATTCAAGTTTCAGATTTCCTTCCCTTTCCTTATACCTCCGGTGGGAGTTCCCCCATTAGTGTGTGACCCATGTCCATTAATATTACTGCATTTGTTTTAGGTCTATAATTAGCATCTGAGGGAGAACATGAGATTTTTGTGCCTGACTATTTCTGTCAGTAAGGTGGGTTTCTTGTAAAGAGCAGATTGCCAGATCTTCCTTTTTAATCCAGTTTGCCAGAGGGTGTCTTTTGATGGGGGAGTTGGATCCATTGACATTCAGTGTTGATATTGATAGGAATGTGGTGACTCCTGCCATTTAGTTGTTTTTGTTGTTTAAGGATTTGATTGTGTGAAGTCAAGCCAATGCTACTCTGATTACTTGTCTTCTGCTGAAGTTTGATACTTCCTGTCCTCTCATGTTTTGGTTGCTTTCATCTTCTGTGTGCAGAATTCTTTGTAGAATCTTCTGTAGTGGTGGCTTGGTAGTCATATATTGTTTTAGTTTCTGTTTATTGTGGAAGATTTCTATTGCTTTGTCAATTTTGAATGATAGTTTTGCTGGGTAGAGTATCCTAGGGATGAAATTATTTTCGTTCAGTGCTTGAAATACCTCACCCCATGCCCTTCTTGCTTTTAAGGTTTCTATTGAGAAATCTGCTGTTATTCTGATGGGTTTACCTTTATATGTTGTTTTTTTCCTTCTTACAGCCTTCGATATTCTTTCTCTGCTTTCTGTTTTTGTTGTTTTAATGATAAGATGCCGTGGACAGGTTCTATTTTGGTCAAGTCTGTTTGCTGTCCTGGAGGGCTTCCTGTACCTGAATGGGCAAAACTTTCTCGAGATTTGGGAAATTTTCTGTTATCATTTTATTGAATATGTTACATATCCCTTTGGCTTGCACTTCTTCTTCAATTCCCATAATTCTCAGGTTTGGTCTTTTGATGGACTCACTGAGTTCTTGCATATTCCTTTCACAGCTCTTGTGTTGTTTGAGCTCTGAGATTTTTGTCTTCCACTGTTCTAGTCTGCTGAAGTGTCCTTCCACCGTGTTTTTTGTTTGACTAAAGGGATTTTTTTTATTTTCAGGATTTCTGTTTGATTCTTTTTACTGAGGTTTTCCACACCCCTGTTCAACTCCTCTTTTATATTTTGTGTTGTCTTTAATTCTACATCTCTTTAATTTAATATCTCTTTTTAAAAATAGTGTCCTTGTTTCACTTCGGTGTTTTTTGAAGTCTTCTCTGAGTTCATTTTTTTTGTTTGTTTCTGTGTCTTCTCATGTTCTTTATTTGTGGTGTCTTGAAATTTCTTGAGTCCATCTTGAACTTTCTGGGTAAGCATGTTTAGTATCTTTTCCATGAGTTTCCCAGTGATTTCTTCCATGAGTTCCTCTTTGAGGGATTTTTTGTGGG
Source organism: Castor canadensis (assembly GCF_047511655.1). Classification (NCBI taxonomy): domain Eukaryota; kingdom Metazoa; phylum Chordata; class Mammalia; order Rodentia; family Castoridae; genus Castor; species Castor canadensis. The sequence goes on from NC_133397.1 coordinate 63,477,827, forward strand.
CATCACTGAGACCATTAGTGTCATTTATCATTGTTTTGTTGGGGTCAGGAACAAGGTATCCATTTTCTTTATTTCCTGCTAAATCCTCTATTGAATTATGTTTTTTGCAGAGTGTAGTTTCCATCCCTTCTTATTCTCCCTATTACTCCACTTGGTGCTGTGAACTATGTTCTTGATAGGCTTGTTGGTGGTTTTAATTTTTTAATTTTTTTTTGCAGTACTGGGGCTTGAACTCAGGGCCTTCACTTTGAGCCACTCCATTAGCCCTATTTTTGTGAAGGGTTTTTAGAGATAGGATCTTTTGAACTATTTGCCCATGATCCTCCTGATCTCTGCCTCCTGAGTAGCTAGGATTACAGGCATGAACCACTGGTGCTCAGCTAGTTGGTGGTTTTAATTGCCTGTTTTCTTTCCCTTGATTTAATTTGCTCTTTCTGTCCCTGGCCTGAGGTACAAATTAGCAGTAACAAACTCACAGGTTCAATGCCAGACCAGTTGTTTATGTATTATATAGAAAAACTCTTGGTGATGATATGTATAAACAATGGGAGTGGGGGAATGGTTATTAGGCTAGAGATAGAAACTTGGTTAATTGGTAAAGGTGGCACTAAAAGGGGGGGTGCAAAGAGGCGGCAGGTGAGGGAAGTGGTACGGGGGCTGCTGAGTTTTGTGGCCCTTATGTGCGTTAGGTGTGTTTCTGCTGTTACGGTTGAGGGTGCTTGAGTCAGGGATTGCAAGGGACTAGAGGCTGTGTACAGTTGGTACAGTATGCTTGTCAGCAGGTGGTGAGTGTGTAGGAGAGAAGGGTAGTGCAGTGACAGGAGAGGGAGACAAAGATGGGGGAGAGAGTGGATGAGAAGGGGCAGAAAGAGTAGTTGGGAGGGAGAACAATGGATTGAAGCACAAGAAAAAGGGGGGAAGTGAAGGGATAAGAATAGGGATAAGAAAATAGTGTTGGTAAAGCTAATAATACAAAAAAAAAAAGAAAGAAAAAGAAGAAACACCATGTAAAGCAGTAACAAAAAGTTTAGTTTGCTTGGTAAAAGTTCTGGAGTTATTCCTTTGGTGTCCAATCCTAGTATTAGTGCTTGGTATTCTGGGCTTTGTGGGGAAGTGTGCTGCTCCTCTTCTTGGATAGCTTAGGGTGGAGATGGCTGGAGGAGTTTTTCTTTTCCTTTTTTTTTCTGCTTTCCTTGGTCTTGTGGGCCTTCTGTTACAAACGGGAGATCTGATGTCTTCTCACCAGGTGACTTGCTTTTGAGTAGTATTTTGTTCTTTTTGTCCACAGGGCAGGTTGCAATTGGGGCCAGAGGTAACTCACTGCCAGTTCATGCAAGGTGTTCAGAGTTGTTGCCCTACAGCTGCAACTGTCTGGTTGGCTCCTCCCCCAGCAAGTGGGGCAATTCAGTTTTGAGTACCATCTTAGTACCAGCTCAGGGATCCTCCACTGGTCCCACTTTGGGGGGTTTGCTGACAGCCCCAACACCACTTTCAGCCTTTGTGCCTTGCCTCACCTCTGCTTGGTGCTAGTTCAGCTCCTCTGGGAGGTTGGCTTGTTGCCCCACCCCCACTCTCAGTCTTTGTTACTTTTCCTGTGTTCATTCACTGAGAGTTTGGCTCCTTGCCCCACCTTCCTTCTCCTGGGCAGATTCAACATTCCACCCCACCCCTGCTGTGGGTGTTAGATTATAACTAGCTGTTTATGCTTTTCAGTTTTGTTGGGGCTGGGGATTCAATCTGCCCAGGGGTTGCCTTGTATTATGTTCCCAGGGGTTGGGTAGGGGAGTCGCCTCTGGTGCGTGATGCTCACCTGTTTGTTCTGCAGGTTTATGAAAGCAGTTTGGAATTGGCTAGTGGGGAGAAATGGAGTGCTGCTTTTCCAGTGCAGTGGGGTGTAGGGAGGCTTTCTATGGGTTAAGGGTCCAGGATGCTGCAGAGTTCAATTCTGATTGATACTTTGCCTTCTGCTTATTGAGAGAAAAAAGAAAAAAAAAAAAAGAGAAATGGGGCCAGGGTTTTTTTTCCCCATGGCAGACACACTCTGCTGGCTGTTTGTGTGGGATTATTCCCAGCTGGTAGGTGCAATTAAAAGCTGTTTTAAGGGTCAGTCCTTAAATTTTATGTGCATCTAATGTGATGATGGTTATTATTTTGTCTAGAAGTGATCAGAATTATCCAAGTGTAGCTCCCATGTCTCAAGTTGGTTTCTGGAGTCACAGAGCTTAGGAGTTCTAATTCCCTACCCTAACCACGGTCTTGGATCAAATCCTACAAAGAAGTCAGTTGAGATTTTGATAGTGGTTATAGTGAATCTATAGATAAATTTGGAGATTATTCCCATTTTAATTAAATTAAATCTTCCAACACATGAGCACAGTGTCTGTTTTTTAATTTTTTCTTAAAATTTTTTTGGTAATACAGTGGTTTGAACTCAGGGTTTCATGATAGCTTGGTGGACTCTGTACTACTTGAGCCACTCCTCCAGCTCTTTTTGCTGTGATTTATTTTAGAGGTAGGTTCTCACTTTTGCCTGGGCCAGCCTGGACCCAGTCCTCCTGTTTTATACTTCCCACCATCACTGGAATAACAGGCATGCATCACTATGCCCATCTTTTTTTCCATTGAGATGAGGTCTTGTGAACTTTTTTGCCTGAAACCTTGATCCTCCCAATTTAAGCCTCCTGTGTAGTTTGGGATGACAGGTGTGAGCCACTGTGCCCAACTTTTTTCTGTTTTTTACTTGTCTTTTAATTTGTTTGAACAGTATGTACGCCTTTCAGAGAATAGGTTTTACACTTCTTTTGTTAAATTTATTCCTAAGTTTTTTAAAATTCTTTTTGATGTTGAAAACAGAGTTGTTTTCTTAATTTCACTGTTGATTATTCATTGAAGATGTACAGAAATGGAATTGATTTTTGTGTATTGACTTTGTATCCTGCAACCTTGCTGAACTTGTTTACTAGTTTTAGGGATTTTTTTTTTTTTTGAGAAAGGGTCCGTCTATGTAGCCCAGGCTGGCCTTGAATTTGCTATGTAGTCAAGGCTAGTTTCAAACTTGCAAGGCCACTTGGCCTTCTTTTTTTTTTTTTTTTTCATTTTTCTTTTATTATTCATATGTGCATACAAGGCTTGGTTTATTTCTCCCCCCTGCCCCCACCCCCTCCCTTACCACCCACTCCACCCCCTCCCGCTCCCCCCCTCAATACCCAGCAGAAACTATTTTGCCCTTATCTCTAATTTTGTTGTAGAGAGAGTATAAGCAATAATAGGAAGGAACAAGGGGTTTTGCTGGTTGAGATAAGTTCTGAGTGCTGGGATGACAGGTGTGCAGTACCACACCCAGCAGTTTTAGTTATTTTTAAAAGTATTCCTTAGGATGTTCTATATATAAATTATGTTATCTGTGAACAGTCTTACTTATTCCTATCTAATTTGCATGGCTTTTATCACACATGTTGACTTATTACCCAGTCAGAACCTCCAGTATAATGTTTCTGGTCTTTCACCTTTAGTTGTAGATTTTTTCATAGATGTCCTTTATGGATATCTTTTTTTTTGTGGTACTGGGGTTTGAACTCAGGGCCTCATGCTTGCTAGGTAGGTGCTCTACCACTTGAGCCACTCCCCCAGTCTATAAGGATATTTTAATGACACCAACTGTACACCTAATATCGTTTCCTCTGTTCATAGTTTGTGTTCAGTATTTTTATCATGAAAGCATATTAAATTTTGTCAAATGCTTTTTATGAATCTATTCAGATAACCGTGTTGCTTATGGCCTTTGTTCTAATGAGGTAATGATTACATAGATTTTTTTTGATGCTAAAACAACCTTTTATTCTTTGGATAAATCTTCTTGATCATTCTGTCGCTATACCAAAATACCTGAGATAATCAATTTTTGAAGAGAAAAGGGTTATACTTGCCCACAGTTTTGGAGGTTCTAGTCTACAATCAGTTGGCTCTATTGCTTTAGGCCCGCAGTAAGCAAAACTTCTTACTTCATGAGCCAGAGGGCAAAGAGAAAGAGTAAGCAACCAGGCACTTACTCTTCAAGTGCATACCTCTAAGGACTTAAGTACCTCCCAGAAGCACTGCCTCCTAGAAAGTGCTAGGAGCTCATTCCTGTAATCCTAGCTACTTGGGAGACTGAGATCAGGAGGATTGCAGTTTGAGGCTAGCCTGCACAAAAAGTTAGCAAGACCCATCCCAATCAGTAGCTGGGTGTGGTGGCATTCACCTGCCATCCTAAGATATGAGGGAGGCTGATATCATGATGATCCCAGTTCCAGGGTAGCCCAGGCAAAAATAATTTGCAAGACCCTATCTCAATAGAAAAGAGGCTGGGCAAGGTGGCATGTGCCTGTCATTCCAGTGAGGGTGGGAAACTTAAACTAGGGATCAAGCCAGTGGATGGTAGCTCATGCCTGTAATCCTAGCTATTTGGGAGGCAGAGATCAGGAGAATTGTGATTCGAACCCAGCCTTGGCAAATAGTTCACAAGAACCTAGCTTGAAAATACCCAACACAAAAAAGGGCTAGTGGAATGGCTTAAGTGGTAGAGTGCTTGCTTAGCAGGCAGCCTGCCTAAGGCCCTGAGTTCAAACCCAAGGCTGCCAAAAAAAAAAAAAAAGGAGGATCACAGTCCAGGCTGATATGGACAAAAGATGATACCCTATCTCAAAAATAACTGGAGGAAAAAGGGCAATAGGTATGACTTAAGTGATAGAGCTCCTGCTTAACAAGCATGAAGCCCTGAGTTCAAACTCTAATATCACAAAACAAAAGCCCCACCTCCTAAATGTTCTACAATTTCTCAGTAACATGAGAAATTGTCACCTTGGTCACCTGGTGACCAAGTCTTTAATATATGGACCTCTGGCAGACGTTCAATCTCCAAACTATAAACTATAGCAGTTATGAATCTCTTTTACAGAAACAGTTTATTGCATGAAATCAAAAGTACAAGAAACCAAAGGGAAAAAAACAGATAAATTTGAACTTCAAACTCATTAAAAGCGCTAAAATTGAAAAGCAGGTTTTGGGGATTCCAAGATGGCAGCTAGAGGGAGGAAGAAGAAAGCGTGCCTCCTAAAGTGAAATCTTGGAGTGGCGCTGGAGACACACCTTGCAGGCAAGGCCACTGAGAAGAGGCAAAACTTTGACCCCTCCACACCTCCATCCTGTGCAGAGCATCTCCACTTCACATTGAACAGAGAAACCAGGAGGGCCCCCGGGCTGCCAGTTGCCCATGCCCAGACGGCTTGGGAAGACACAGACAACAAAGTGAGCTAAGTGGTACATGGTACTTCCACAGACAACCCTGGGACAGATCAGCATAGCCCCCTGGACAGACTGACCCTCACCTAGGGAAAAAAAGAGAAACTGAGTAATAAGCAATAAGAACAATAAAGACATGTAGCAAAGAGGGTGGGGCGCCCTGAGCACTGGAGGCGGGGAGGGGATTCCCTCACAGAACTGTAAATAAACAAGCTGGGCCTGGCCGGAGAGGGCAGGAGCAGCAGTGCGTGCCCAGCAACCAGGAGCGGGAAAGCTTGTGAGAGTGGCAGAGGGAGGAAAACTCCATAGGAGAGGGGGGAAGACCCACCTCCCACGTGAGCTGTAAACAAACATGCTGGCCTGAGAAAGCAGGTGCAGTGTCACCTCCCCCAGTGTGCTTGGGAAGGGGAAAGCTTGTAGCAGTGGCTCACGCACAGAACTCTGAGTAAACAAAGCCTGCAGGGCCAGGTAAGTGTTAAGCTCACCCCAGAGATCTGCATAAATAACACCGCCAGCAACAGCAGGCTGACAGCAGCAGGCAGGCAAGCCACAGCCTCAGATAGCCATTCACAGACCTGTTTCCAGACTCTTTTCTTTCTCTCTCCCTACCTTTGATTAGAAAACAACTGAACTACACCTGCATGCTGAAAAACTTGCTGAAACTGTATTGCATTTGAACTTGGGACACTCTGTGGGGTTTTTTTGTTTGTTTGTTTTGTTTTGCTTTGTGTGATTTTCTACTATTTTATTTTTCCCCTTGGATGAGACAACTACAGAACACCATCTGAGCCACCATCTCCAGGGTTGAAGACTGAGGGATGAACACCAAAATTATTAAGACAGAAACTTCATTGCATTTGAACTTGCAGAATTTTAATTTATTTTTATTTAATTTATTTTTTATTTCTTTATTTTATTTTTATTATATATATTTTTTCTTTCAGTTACTTATTTTTAATTTTTATTCTTATCTTTATTCTTCTTATTTTTATTTTCTATTTTCAATCCTCTCTCTGTCTCTCTAATGCCTTTTCAGCTTACGGTTGATTAGTACACTGTCTCTCCCTGTTTATATCTTTGAAACATTTTTTGTTTGTTTCTTTGTTTTGTTTTTTCTACTTGTTCATTTGTTTTTCCCTTTTCCTTTAACTTCTTTGCTTTCCATCCCCTCTTACCCTTCCATTCTAAATATCACTAGTGCTATTATTACAAGCCAGAAAATACTTAATTGCACACAGTACAGAGACAATAACAACAGCAAGGGCAATGACGGGAAGACAGAAAAAACAGGGAAACCAGTTTCCCCACAGCAAAAAATTAATACAGGAACCAGAGGGAAATGAAGAAACAGATACTCAGATCCAGACTCCAACAAAATGAAGATAAACTATGCCAAAGAACCTAATGAAGCCCACAAGAATAACCTAATAGAAGAAATACTACAGGTACTCAATGAATATTTTATACAGATGATACTGGCTATGTACAGGTACTAAATGTACAAGAACAAGCAAGTCCCAAAACAAATAGAAGGAGAGAAATAATAAAAATAAGAGCTTAAATCAACAAAATAGAAACAAAAAAAACCATACAAAGAATTAATGAAACAAAAAGTTGGTTCTTTGAAAAAATAAACAAGGTCAACAGACCCCTGGCAAACCTGACTAAAATGAGGAGAGAAAAAACCCAAATTAGTAGAATCAGGAATGCAAAAGGGGAGATAACAACAAACACCATGGAAGTCCAGGAAATCATCAGAGACTACTTTGAGAACCTATATTCAAATAAATTTGAAAATCTTAAGGAAATGGACAGATTTCTAGATACATATGACCATCCAAAACTGAACCAAGAGGAAATTAATCACCTGAATAGATCTATAACACAAAATGAAATTGAAGCAGCAATCAAGAGTCTCTCCAAAAAGAAAAGTCCAGGACCTGATGCATTCTCTGCTGAATTCTATCAGACCTTTAAAGAAGAACTGATACCAACCCTCCTTAAACTGTTCCACAAAATAGAAAGGGAAGGAAAACTGCCTAACACATTTTATGAAGCCAGTATTACACTTATCCCAAAACCAGGCAAAGACACCTCCAAAAAGGAGAACTATAGGCCAATCTCCTTAATGAACACTGATGCAAAAATCCTCAACAAAATAATGGCAAACTGAATTCAACAGCACATCAAAAAGATTATTCACCACGACCAAGTAGGCTTCATCCCAGGAATGCAGGGGTGGTTCAACATACAAAAATCAATAAACGTAATAAACCACATTATCAGAAGCAAAGACAAAAACCACTTGATCATCTCAATAGATGCAGAAAAAGCCTTTGATAAGATCCAACACCATTTCATGATAAAAACTCCAAGAAAACTAGGAATAGAAGGAAAGTACCTCAACATTATAAAAGCTATGTATGACAAACCTACAGCCAGCATTATACTTAACGGAGAAAAACTGAAACCATTCCCTCTAAAATCAGGAACTAGACAAGGAGGCCCACTATCTCCACTCCTATTCAACTTAGTACTGGAATTCCTAGCCAGAGCAATTAGGCAAGAAGAAGGAATAAAAGGAATACAAATAGGTAAAGAAACTGTCAAAATATCCCTATTTGCAGACGACATGATCCTATACCTTAAAGACCCAAAAAACTCTACTCAGAAGCTCCTAGACATCATCAATAGCTACAGCAAGGTAGCAGGATATAAAATCAACATAGAAAAATCATTAGCATTTCTATACACTAATAATGAACAAACTGAAAAAGAATATATGAAAACAATTCCATTTACACTAGCCTCAAAAAAAAATACGTAGGTGTAAACCTAACAAAAGTTGTGAACAACCTCTATCAGGAAAACTATAAACTTCTGAAGAAAGAGATTGAGGAAGACTATAGAAAGTGGAGAGATCTCCCATGCTCATGGATTGGTAGAATCAACATAGTAAAAATGTTGATACTCCCAAAAGTAATCTACATATTTAATGCAATTCCCATCAAAATTCCAATGACATTCATTAAAGAGATTGAAAAATCTACTGTTAAATTTATATGGAAACACAAGAGGCCATGAATTGCCAAGGCAATACTCAGTCAAAAGAACAATGCTGGAGGTATCACGATACCTGACTTCAAACTATGTTACAAAGCAATAACACTAAAAACAGCGTGGTACTGGCACAAAAACAGACATGAAGACCAGTGGAATAGAATAGAGGACCCAGATATGAAGCCACACAACTATAACCAACTTGTGTTTGACAAAGGTGCTAAAAATATCTGATAGAGAAAAAGACAGCCTCTTTAACAAAAACTGCTCGGAAAACTGGTTTACAGTCTGCAAATACTGAAACTAGATCCATGTATATCACCCTATACCAATATTAACTCAAGGATCTTTATATCAGACCACAAACTCTAAAGTTGATACAAGAAAGAGTAGGAAATACTCTTGAGTTAGTAGGTATAGATTTGAACTTTCTCAATGGAACCCCAGCAGCACAGCAACTAAGAGATAGCATAGAAAAATGGGACTTCATAAAACTGAAAAGCTTCTGCTCATCAAAAGAAATGGTCTCTAAACTGAAGAGAACACCCACAGAGTGGGAGAAAATATTTGCCAGCTACACATCAGACAAAGGCCTGATAACTAGAATATATAGGGAACTTAAAAAACTAAATTCTCCCAAAACTAATGAACCAATAAAGAAATGGATAAGTGAACTAAACAGAACTTTCTCAAAAGAAGAAATTCAAATGGCCAAAAAAAAAAACACATGAAAAAATGCTTACCATGTCTAGCAATAAAGGAAATGCAAATTAAAACCACACTAAGATTCCACCTCACCCCTGTTAGAATAGCCATCATTAGCAACACCACCAACAACAGGTGTTGGCGTGGATGCAGGGAAAAAGGAACCCTCTTACACTGATGGTGGGAATGTAAATTAGTATAACCACTCTGGAAAAAAATTTGGAGGCTACTTCAAAAGCTAAACATTGATCTACCATTTGATCCAGCAATACCACTCTTGGGGATATACCCAAAAGACTGTGACACAGGTTACTCCAGAGGCACCTGCACACTCATGTTTATTGCAGCACTATTCAAAATAGCCAAGTTATGGAAACAACCAAGATGCCCCACCACTGACGAATGGATTAAGAAAATGTGGTATCTATACACACTGGAATTTTATGCAGCCATGAAGAAGAACAAAATTCTTCCATTCGCTGGTAAATGGATGGAATTGGAGAACATCATTCTGAGTTTGGTTTGCCTGGCCCAAAAGACCAAAAATCATATGTTCTCCCTCATATGTGGACATTAGATCAAGGGCAAACACAACAAGGGGATTGAACTTGATCACAAGATAAAAGCGAGAGCACACAAGGGAGATATGAGGATAGGTAAGACACCTAAAAAATTAGCTAGCATTTGTTGCCCTCAATGCAGAGAAACTAAAGCAGATACCTTAAAAGCAACTGAGGCCAATAGGAGAAGGAGACCAGGACCTAGAGAAAAGGTTAGATCAAGAAGAATTAACCTAGAAGGTAACACACATGCACAGGAAATTAATGTGAGTCAACTCCCTGTATAGCTATCCTTATCTCAACCAGCAAAAACCCTTGTTCCTTTCTATTATTGCTTATACTCTCTCCACAACAAAATTAGAAATAAGGGCAAAATAGTTTCTGCTGGGTATTGAGGGGGTGGGGGGAAGAGGGAGGGGGCGGAGTGGGTGGTAAGGGAGGGGGTGGAGGCAGGGGGAAGAAATGACCAAGACTTGTATGCACATATGAATAATAAAAAAAAAGAAAAGACAATTTTTAAACCCCAGTTCTGCCACCACACACACACACACACACACACACACAGACACACACACACACACACACACACACACACACACACAAGATAGACAATAAAAAGCATTGGCATAGATGTGGGAAAACCCTTATACATTGTTGGTGGAATTGTAAAATGGTACAACCACTTTGTGAAATACTTTGCAAACTTCTTAAAAGTTGAGCATAATCAAATTCACAGACATAGTAGATTACTGGATGCTAGGGGCTGGGGCAGAATTGGAGTGATTGTGTGAGGAGTTTCAGTTTTAGAAGATGAAAAATCCTGGAGATTGGGTGCTGGTGATGATAGTTGTACACCAATGTGCATGCACTTAATGACATTGAATTATACACTTAAAATTGATGAAGATGGTTAATTTTACGTTATGTATATTTTATACAAGTAAAAAAATTAAGCATAGAATTACTACACGGCCCAGCAATTCTACCTGAGAGAAAATGAAAACATATATGTATACAAAAACCTGTACACAAGTTTTCATAGCTGCTCTATTCATGATAGCCAAAATTTGAAACAGCCTGAATGTTTATTTACTGATGACTAGGACAGGGAATGGAAGATAATTTAATAGGTATGGGATTTCTCCCTGGGGTTATGAAAATGTTCTGAAACTAGATGCATTGATGGTTACATAGTTCTGTGAAAACAGTAGAAATGACTGAATTAGGTACACTTTCAAAAGGTGAATTGTATACTTTGTGAAGTATATCGCAATAAAACTATTGTTAAAATTTTACACACATGTACAGACGTGGCTAGAATGATATTCACTAAACTTGTGCAAGTTTGGGTGTTGTGTTGCTTTTATATATCACTTGGATTTTAAAAGAAGGAACATGAATTCATTTCTCTAAAAAGAAGTCATTCCTTGAAACAAGTGACAGGACAAGTAAATCTAACCTGCACAGGCTTCAGAACTTAAAAGAAGGAGGCGTGGTTGTTCATTGGTTAACAGAATAGATTTTTGAGAGAAAAATCTTGTCTCCAGTGGCTGTTCCCTGCTGTGCCCATGCTTACTGAAGGAATGAAAACTTCATTAGCATGATTGGAATTAATAATGTAACTTCATTTTTATGCTCTCCTAAGTTGAGCAATTTTCAAATTAAAAAAAATTCCTCATGCAGTTTTACTGAACTCAAATAGGATCTGTTGGGACAGATAATTTAGTGACAGAAAAGCCACTTTCAAAGAGGCAAGAACAAAAATATCCCCTTTCCATGGTGTGCCTCTGATTTAATCATGGAAAAGTATGCCTGCAAACATTATCTCAGCGGGCCAATCCATAATTAGAACACTAATTTTCCTCCAGGCGCTTTTCTCCTGACTTGTTCAAGAGACCCAATGAGAGGTGCCTATAACACCACGATAATGGTTCTAACCCTTTTTCAGTGCCAGTATACTACAGAGGGGATGTGTGGGAGGTGGGAAGTTGCATGGTGCTATTGGAGAAAAGCGACTGCGTGACCATAAGGTTTGCATCCAAATTCCTCCCTCTCAGAAAGGGTAGCCGGGAGGACCCACAGAACCCCCATACATACCTTCTTTCTTTGCAAACACTTTCCTTTGAAGAACTCCTGCCAGAGAAAATTTACCTTGGTCACCAGAGAGTCTGGAACATGCTGAAAACAATCAGTAAAACTAAGATGAACTGAACAGGCTTTAGGCAACTTCCTTTGCAGCAAGAATGAGTTAGGAACCAATGACAGGTCAGAGGACTAGTGTGTAGACATGTGCCACCATTGATTTTTTCATATCTTCAGGAGCTTGGAGCATCCCAATTTGACTACCATGTCCTGTCCTTCCATCATGCCTGCAATTCTTTAACCTCCCTAAGTTCTCAATCCATTGATTTTTATTATTGATCAACTGATTCACTATCTCACTTCAGTTCCTATCCAGGCTGAGCACTAAGTAAGACTCAGGAAAGTAATGATGTTTATTTATTTTTACTTGGTTTCTTTCTGTTCATCTACTTCCAAAACCAGTTTGAGGTGTTTTGAAATAAAAACTAATGACAGAGCAGAGTAGGGATTTAGAAAAGGATATCAGGAGTATTTAAAATGTCAATCAAGAAGAAATTGGTTGTGTAACTGGAAGGGGAAACACCCTTTCTTACTCTGTCTTTCACTGTCAGGGAGTGGAGGGGGTGGGTAGTCCTTGGCTAATAGTTTAATTTGACTGAAAGTAAAGAGAAAGGGCAATTCCAAAGAAGTTTTTTGTGTAGCCAAGCAGCAGTTACTCGGGGGAGATAATTTAGTAATGGTCCCTGACCTTGGGTCCAGAACACTATTGGTTTGAAGGGCAAGTAGAGAGATTGGGGAATAAGAGGAGAAAGACTAATTCCCAAGGCCCTGCATAGTGTCAGGTACTTTCTCCCTTGAGGCTAGAGGTGCCACCAAATTTATGTGGGGCTAAGGAAAAACTTTACCTTTGGTTACAGATTTAGACCTCACTGTCTCCAAGAAATTAGTATGTATCCTTTGAAAATACATGTGGATTTGTGTGTGTGCGTGCGTGTGTGTGTGTGTGTGTGTGTATGTATGTATGTGTTTGGTTAATTGCTGTTGGACACTGGGTACTAGCCACGATTCACGCCTGTGATGGACAGGCTCTCACAATTTCTGCATTCTGGTGTCTACACTTTTGAATGTAGGTGTGGCGTGTGACTTGTTTCTAATTCAATAGATTACAATAAAGGTGATAGCATATTGATATGATACTGGAGTGTTTTCCTGAGTTTGTGTTTTCGTCTAGTTGATTATTGAAGATGCCGGACCAGGGGTTAAGAGTAAAGAAAGCACAAAATTTGTTGAAAGGATAGCAAAGCCCTAATGGGTGGGACTTAGTGAAAGGGATAAGCCAAAGAATGGCTGAAGTTCATGAGATTAAATAGGGGCCTGACTTTAGGTACCCCTGTTCTACTTTGAAGCTTTATCTATAATTGGCTGTCTAATTAACTTCTTGCTTGCCCCAACCTTCTGGCTGCCCTTATCAGACTGGACGTTCCAAGAGGGTCTTATTAGTTCATCCTGTCCTTGAGGCTTGTCATGTACATTTTATGACTGCCGCTCATTATCTTGGTGAGAGCCCCTTTTATTTATTGTGGGAAAGTTTGCTGTGTTGCTTTCCTTTAGGGGTCTATATTTTCATCTATTTGGATGTCTGCCCTTAGGAATGCTTTTTTTTGTTTGACTTATCTAGAGAACAAAAAAACCGCTGTGCTTTACCACCTGCATGAGAAGCTTGCTTCTCTCGCCCTAGATGTTTTGCCTTCCTGTCTCCTTTATCTAAAACAAAGTTCTTCTGCTATTTGTTTCCCTTTACATTTCCAGAGTAATTTCTACTGCTTGTTCTAAGAAACATTTCTGCCGTTTTATTTCCAAAGCTATTCTTGCCATTTATTTCCCCTCACATTTGTCCCTTTATAATATCACACTCATGGTTATATTACGTTATGTGAAACTCTTTCTTGTAGCTAACTCACATCAGAAAGATTCACCGTCTGGCTCTGAAGAAGCAAACTGCCATGAAAGAAGTGACTGGATGGCAAGGAACTCTGGGAGCCTCTTGGAGTGAAGGAAAGCTTCCAGCAAGAAACTGAAGTCCTCAGTCCTGCACTTGCAAGGAAATGAATTCTTCCAACAATCAATTAGAGCCTGGCAGTGGATCCTTCCTCAGTCAGGCCTTCAAGGAGATTGCAGCCTCAGCTGACAGCTGGACTGTATGTGTGCAGCCTGGTGGTGCCCTGGGGTAGAGAATGTAGCAAAGCCATGTGCAGACTTCTGAGTTATAGAAACTGGGTAGTAATAAATGTGTGTTGTTTTAAGCCACTGATATTATGGTAATTTTGTTGTGTAGCTATAGAAAACCAACATATCCTGGATAATCATAGCATTTTGGGCACTTGAGTTTGAACTCAGGACCTCATGTTTGCTAGGGAGGCACTCTACCACTTGAGCCACACTCAGTGGTCATAGCATTTTGGAGATGCAAAACACTAGAGAAACAGACTGAAGACATTGTGTGGAATAAAAAGTCTGTTTTAGTCATGCTAAATTTTACTTTCCTGTTAGATATCTGAGTGAGATGTCAAGCAGGCAATTAGATACGTAACCCTGGAGCAAGGGAGAGACAGAACTAGAATATAATTTTGGGAGTCAGCAGAAGATGGCATTTAAAGTCATGAAACAATGAGTTCTCTATAGAGTTGAATAAGATGAGGCTAGAGAAATGGTTATGGATTTGGCCACATAGAGGTCACTGATAAGCTTGGTAAAATCACTTTTAGTGGAATGGTGGAAGGAAATAAGAGCCAGATGTGAGAGGGATGACGGGGGAATAGAAAATGAGGAGCTGGTAAGAGTGACTATGGGCAATTTGTTTGAGAAGTTTTGCTTTGACGAAAGACAGATATTTGGGGCAATAGCTGGAGGAATATGTAGGTGGGTTTTTTAAAGTTGGAAGATCCTAGGTCATGTTTGTAAGCTGACATGAACCATTTAGTAGATGGAGGAAATCGATGATGAAAGAGAAGAGTATAGTTGCAAAAACAAGATCTTAAGATAAAAGGGGATGGCTTCAAAGTTCAATGGCAGAGTTAAACTTAGTTAGGGTTAGGAATCATCCACTGTGAGAAGAAGGAACTCAAGGCATCGATACCGATATGGACAGGAGGCAGAGGATCGGGTGGTGGTGGAAAGGTGAGAGTTCCTGTCTGTCACAGTGATTAGTAACATATGACGTGAGGGTTTCGACTGAGAAAGGGGGTGGGAAGGGTGTTGGTGGTTTGAGGAGAAACTTTAAAACAGACTTCTTTAGGAGAAGCACCCTATTCCAGTCGAGATGCAGGATTGTCAGACAGTTCAGATTTGCAATCCTACTTTACATCTGCACTCATGAATTTAAAATAACATCAGTTCAAATAGTAACACAGGAAATGTACAACTATTAGGCAGTTGCAGAAACAGAGAGTTGACCAGGCAAGGGCAGTGGAAGGAGAGAGGGTCAAGAAATTAAGGCTGTGCACCTATGATCTCAGCACTTCGGTGGCTGAGGCATGAGTTCAAGCTAGCCTGGCCTACATAGCCTGGGAATTAAGGTTCTTTGCAAATGAGACTGTGTAATGGTCCTAGGAAAGAGACTGGTTATCAAGTTAGTAACAGAGAAAGGGAGAGCAGCAGTCACTGGATTGGAGGTCTCAATGGATCAAAAAATCACCTAGAGTGGAGGTAATATAACTGGAAAACTGGATAGTTGTCAAAGGGAGATTTTTGGAGGCAGCATATTGATTAGATATTGACAGCTATTTGGATACTTGTTTTGAGGTCTTGTCAACCTTTTGAACCTTTGAAATCTTAAACTGTCATGATTCACACAGACCACAGCTTCCAATTATTTAAGCTCACTCATTCTCTTATTCCTAAAATAGTTCAATCACATCATTCATGTTCTTAACTAATTTAAATTTGGTTCTACAGTCTGGGGAAAAATGAGAACGGGAAAGAACAGTTTAAATAGCACAGTTGCCTCTCTGTCTTTCTGTTCAGGCAGTGATGATGAGGCGAGAGCCACAGAACTGTGGTTTTCCTGGGTTGACCCCTGCAATATTGTACTTGTTGTGGGAATGTCTCACACACCTCGCTGTGATTCTAGAATCTAAAGCACACCCACTCTTTTTTGTCAAAATGGCCTCTAAACACATGCCAACTACTCCATGTGCTGCTCAAAGAGTGCTCTAGGCTAATGCTAGCCATGTAATTCCTACTGAGAACACTATGCTGGGGTGTCAGTGCAAGGGTAGCTTAAGACATTTCCAAAGGTAAATTTGACCTCATGAAATTTATGCCTTAAATTCTGGCCTTAGAATAAAGTCTCTCTTGTGATGTATTTTAATTATATTCTCCTCTTTGCTACAATTTGTCCCTTAGACCCTTGTCTACTTCGTTTTTCTTCCAAATGAAATCATGCTATCATTTATTTCTTATTGGATCTGAAATGCTGTATATCCCCTTTAATCCTTTCCATTCCCCTATACGCCCTTGCCACTTGACCTACCAGTATACTGACCTACAGAGGCCCAAGCCTCAGTTAATCCAAGTATTCCATTGTTCACTGAGCATCGCTAAAGAAATCCACAAGTCAGTGATTTCCAATCATAGTTTTCAACTTCATTTGGGCCCTCATACTCTCACTAATTTTTCTATATGTCAGAAATTATGCCATTTTTCTGACTTTGCAGCAGTTAATCTAATCTCTTTATTCTTATCTCAAATCCCCTCCCTCACTATCTTTCTTTGAGCTGAAGACTTGTCTATTCCTCTGGGAAAACTGAGGCCATCAGATGACAGCTCTCAACTTCCTTCCCAACCACCTATAAACAATCCTTTCTCTACCCATCCTTCCTTTTCTTCTGATTTAGTGAAAGGAATTCACCAAGCTCTTGAAATTCCTCCTGTTTTGTCAGGAACTTGTTCACTACCAGTTTCCCCTGATTTGGCTCTCCTTCTTTTTCTTTTACTTTTTTTTTTTTTTTTTTTTGAGGCAGGGCATCTCTATTGTAGCCCAGGCTGGCCTTGAACTTGTGATCTTCCTCCCTTGGTCTCTGGAATGATAGGATTTACAGGCATTTGTCACCATGTCTGGCACTCCATTTGTATTTTCAGTCTTTTTTTGCTCATGGTGCTTTTCCTTCAGCATGTGCCCAAATCAAATCCTCTTTGGTTAGTACGCTGTAACTCTCCATTATTTCACAGCCAAGCTATTTGAAAGAGTCATCTGCAAGTACTGTTACCAGTTGCTTCACTCAAAAACCTCTGCCCCTACCATTCCAGCTAAACTTTTTTTTGGGGGGGACTTTGAACTCAGGGCCTCATGCCTCCTAGGCAGGTGCTCTTATCACTCGAGTCACTCCACCAGCCCTATTTTGTAATGGGTTTTTTTTTTTTAGATAAAGTCTCACAAACTATCTGCCCAGAGCTGGCTTCAAACTTCAATCCTCCAGATCTTTGTTTGCCTCCTGAATAGCTAGGATTACAGGCATGAGTCATCAGCACTTGGCCCAGCCAGACTCTTCTTAAGATCACCAATGGCTTCCTGGATGCTCAATCAAATGAACCATTATATTACTTTCTCTGGGGACATCTCATTTTATTCCTTCTTGGAATTATCTTATTTCTATGATAACACATTGTCCTGGTTTTCCTGCCTCCCTATCTGAACCAGCTTACCATCCCTAAACTCTTCTTCCTCACCCTGACCATGAAGGAAAGGGATGCCATTACAATCTAAAAAAAATCCATGCAGCTGTGGTCAATTGGACTAGTGACTCTCAAGTGTGATCCTGGAACAGCTTCTAGAAACAATTTCCAACTAGGAATTTGGCAAAATGAAAATTAATTGGATCCCACACAAGATCCATTGAATCAGAAACTCTGGTGATGACATCCAGCAAAGTGTTTTTTGTTTTGTTTTGTTTGTCTCTTGAGTGCTGGGATTGCAAGTGTGAGCTACTACACCTGGTGCAAACTGTATTTATTGTTTGGTGGTACTGGGGCTTGAACTCAGGGCTTCACACTTATAAAGCAGGAGCTCTATCGCTTGAGCCACGCCTCCAGTCCCTTTTATTCTGGTTATTTTGGAGATGGCTGGGGGAGGGGTGTCTCGTGATCTATTTGTCCAGGCTGGCCTTGAACGATGATCTGCCCAATATCAGCTTTCCAAGTAGCTAGGATTATGGGAGTGAGCCACCAGCACCCGGCTGCAAATGTATTTCCAGGTGCTTCAGATGCAAGCTCAAGTTTGAGAACCACTACTTTAGATCTCTGACCTGACTCCTAGCTCCCTATTCCTAATTAAAATGTCTTCATTTATGTGGTTGTATCCCTGGAGAAGTTCCAACAAGTCACTGGGAAATCAATGATTGGAACATGATCTGATGAATGACTCAAACCATTTTGGCCTTGACATAATACTCATTTAGTTTAAACTGAAACTTAGACATTTTCTGGCACTTAATGACAAGCATCTTTTTTTTTTTTTTTTGGTACAGGGGTTTGAATTCAGGGTCTTTACTTGTTAGGCAGGCACTCTCCCACTTGATCCACTCCTGCAGCTTAGTTTTTGGATAGGTTCTTCAGTGTCAAGACAGCCAGAGGTTCCTGAAGATTCCCAAGTTCTTCTGATGATTCACTCCTGACATTTTTGCCTTCATTTTCCCAAAATTAGATTTCCATAGAAAGGGAGGTACGAAAGGTTTGTGCAGCCATGGTGCTTATTACAGGAGTCTCCTTCCCTGGCAATTTTTCAGGTACTCCCTTCTCTGACTCTTCCTGTTTTTAAATCTTGGTTTTGCCACTTACTAACCAGTGACCTTGGCCAAGTTCAATCAGTCTGAACTTCACTTTCTTCATCTGTAAAATAAACACAAAGATGTTTACTACTTAAGGTTGAGAGTATAAACTAATATTAAGCATTAGTCCCATTTCTAACTAGTAATTTACAGAAGGGGTCTAGTATGTTCATTGTTATTTTGAATACAGTACACATACAGTATATATTAATGCATAATATGTTAATACAATATATTGTTTATTATAGTTATTTATTTATATATTATTATGTTTTTAATATAATCACTTATTCTGGTTTGTGTCAGGAGATTTTGTTGATACGTCTTTTTTTTTTTTTTTTTTTTTTGGTGGTGGTGGTATTGGGGGTTAGGGCCTCACGCTTGGTAGGAAAGCATTCTACCACTTGAGCCACATCTTCAGTCCCAGGGTGGCTATGTCTTTTATAGACCAAAAATGGAAACCCAAATGCTGGGAGGAAAAACACAGAGAAACAGAATGATTTTTAATTCCAACTTCCAGAAAGCCACTGAGAAAGGAATATTAGGTACAAAGAAATCAGATGTGAGAAAAAGGATCACACAACAGGAAAGCTGGGGACTGAAGCAATTTCAGAATTTAGCTTAATGCTTTATATAGTGAATTGATTTTGCCATTAATTCAGATACCATGGGGAGAATAAGAGATTACTTTGATAGAATTAGGGAATATATAAAAAGAGTATTTAATGGAATGCCAACAAAGCTTTGAATAGATTTTCTTTTTTTAAACTTTTTTTTGCATAAGTAGAACATGTTTATTATAGGAAAAATCAAAGAATTTAAAAGCGAGAAAAACTCAATAATCTGTAATCATACTACTTAGAGACAACCATTCTTAATATTTTGGAGTGAATCCTTCCAGTTTATTTTATTTGAACACACACACACACACACACACACACACTAAGAACATATACCACATACATTTTTTTCAACAAATGGACTTGCAGTGAATATACTGTTTTGCAATCTGCCATTTCCACCTAGCAAAATGTGAGTCTCCCATAGGTAGTTGTTTTATATGATGACAAAGATTTCATTCATAGACATTCTCCAATTTGTTTAATATCATTACTAACAAATCCAGTGACACAAAATAAAATAATGAACATTCTTGTAAAAAATTTTGAGATATAGCATACACACAAAAGTGTAGAAATCATAACTGGTATCTTAATAAACCATTAAAAAATAAATAAACCCAGGCAACACCTCCCAGCTCAAGATGTAAAATAATCCCAGCATCCCAGAGCCCCCTCTTGTGCCCAACCAATCACTATACTTCATTCTTCCTCAATTTTTTATTTTATTTTTTTTTACAGTACTGGGGTTTGAACTCAGGGCCTACACCTTGAGCCACTCCACCATCCCTTTTTTGTGATGGGTTTTTCCAAGATAGGGTCTCACGGAACTATTTGCCTGGGCTGGCTTGGAACCATGAT
The DNA here is from genome assembly GCF_047511655.1 of Castor canadensis. Taxonomy (NCBI): domain Eukaryota; kingdom Metazoa; phylum Chordata; class Mammalia; order Rodentia; family Castoridae; genus Castor; species Castor canadensis. The sequence goes on from NC_133397.1 coordinate 63,497,819, forward strand.
TCTTCTGATCACTGCCTCCTGAGTAGCTAGGATTATAGGCATGAGCCACCAGTTCCTGGCTTTCAGGTCCTATTAAGGTTTTTGATCCATTTTGAATTGATTTTTGTAGAGGATGAGAAATTGGGATCTAGTTCTAGTCTTCTACATGTATATATTCAGTTTTCCCAACACCATTTGTTGAAGAGGCTCTTTTCTTCAACATATGTTTTTGGCATCTTTGTTCAGGATCAAATGGCTATAGCTGCAAGAGTTTATTTCTTCATTCTCTATTCTATTCCATAGGTCTGTATGTCTGTTTTTGTGCCAGTACCATGCTACTTTTTCTACTAGGACTATGTAGTATAATTTGAAATCAGGTATTATGATACCTCCAACGTTGCTTTGGCTATTTGGGTTCTTTTGTGATTCCGTATACATTTTAGGGTTTTTTTCAATTGCTGTGAACAATGTAATTGGAATTTTGGTTAGGACTGTATTGAATCTCTAGATCACTTTCAGTAATGTAGCCATTTTCACATTGTTCTACCAATCCATGAACATGGGAGGTCTTTCCATCCTCCAGTGTCTTCTTCAGTTTCTTTCTTAGAGTTTATAGACCACACTGTTTCAATTACTATAGCTTAATAAAGAATGTTGATATCTGATAGTGTAGACCCTCCCATCTTGTTTTTCTTTACCAGCAAGCATTGATAAGGCTCAAGAGGAAGAGGAATTCTTATACACTATAAGCAGAATGTAAACTGGTACACATACTTTGAAAAACAGCTTGGCAGTACATGTTAAAGATTCATATATGCTTTCACCCAGAAATTCTACTTTTAATGTGTATACCCAGTAGAAATGTGTGCATATGTCCAATCAACACACATATACAAGAGCATTCTCATCAACATTATTATTATTTTTTGGTGGCACTGGGGTTTTGAACTCAGGGCCTCATGCTTGCTAGGCAGGTACTTTACCACTTCAGCCACTCTGCTAGCTCTCAATAGTAGAATGCATTAATGCATTGTGTATATTCATCAGCAGAGCCATGCAAGTAAATGGACCCGGTGTGAGAGGCTGCTTCCCTCTTTAACTACAGCTCCTACACGGTGGCTCCTTTAGAGCTGCAGCCCTCTGGAGGCTCCAGTTACACATTTCTTTCTCACTTTACAGGCTTAGCAGTGGTAACAGCTTCTCGCTGTAATACATCTCTGAATACAGGAACCTTGCCTGTCCCTGTGTATAGTTCCTTAATTCAGTCTCTTCTTTGATCCATATATGGTGAATTCCTTTTTATGCCAGGACCCTGAATGACATACATGCACACACACAATTTTCATAGGACCGCATGCATGTCATCATATCATATATACAATTGTTAAAAAGATTTATACAATTAAATCATTCTAGTACAATTCTGTTTCTTTTGACTTAAATGATCAGGATCTGAAGTGCAGAGAGACTCTGAAAGTCAACCTGCCAAATCTCACCTTTGGGTTGATAAATCGGTTTTCACCATGTTTAGCTCACTGGTGCCAAAACAATTCAGGTCGCACAGTTGGATCACTGGCTGCTGTAATTTGGATGTGGAATGTCCCTAAAAGGTGTCTGTGTTAAAGGCTTGGTTCCTAGGGTCGTGCTATTGGGTGGTGCTGTGGAACCTTTAGGAAGTGAGGCTTAGTGGGAGCCTTTAGATCATTGTGGGTGTGTCCTCAAAGGGGATTGTGGATCCCCAGTCTTTTTTTCTTCCTGGTTCATATGGTGGTCAGATTCCCCCATCACACACTCCCTGCCATTGCCACCCAGCACCCCCACCAGAGGCCCAAAGCAACGGCTTTGCCTGATCTTGCTCTTGAACTTCCAAAACCGTGAGGCAAAATAAACCTTTTCTCTTTGCAAGTTAATTATGTCAGGTATTTAGTTACAGTAAGTGAAGGTGACTAATGCAGAGGCTGTGGGTTACTTCACTAAGCACAGGGAAGAATTGTTCTCCTTACACACTGGTTTCAAACTTGGCTGCACTTTGGAATCACTTGGGACCTTTAAAAAATACTGTAAAATGAATTCCACCTCCAGACGGCTTGATTCAATTGGTCTGAGGGTGTGATTTAGGTTTTGGAAAGGGAAAAAATATTTTAAAATAAAGCACCATAGCAAAAATACACACAAACAAATGTATAGTTGAATGAATTATTTTAAAGTGAACTCCATCCACATACAAAGAAAAAAGGAGCTTTGCCACCCACTCTGGAAGTCCCTTCCACATAACCAATCCCAATCCCAATTCCTGCTCTTTCCATAAATAAGCACCATACTGGCTTTTATAATGACCCCTTCCTTGCATTTTCCTTCTTATAGCTTTATCACCCAATGTGCATCCACAGACATGTAGTTTACTCTTGCCCATTGTGTGCCTGTAATCCCAGTACTTGGGAGGCTGAAACAGGAAGATTTTGAGTTCCAGGCCTGCCAGGACTACATAGCAAGTTCCAAGCCAACCTGGAACCATAATGAGACTCATTAACAACAACAAATTAAGTTGCAAGGGCTTTCATCATACATGTAATGTAATTTGGCCTCTATTACTCTTTATCCCCACTCTGCCCTCCTTTTTTCCCTTTCCTTTCCAGGTCCCTAGTAGTCCCCCAACTATTTTCATAACATTGTTTTTGTGTTTTTCACCCTAATTTCTGGACATGAGGGGAAATATAGATTATTTCACTTAACATAATGGTCTTCAGTTCCATTCATCATTGCCAGCAGGAGTTGTTGTTTTCTTGATGATAGCCATTCTGACCAGGATGAGATGGAATAGCAACATGTTTTTTTTTTTCTTTTTATGGTACTGGGGTTTGAACTCAACACCTTGAGCTTGCTAGGCAAGAACTCAACTTGAGCTACGCTCCCAGCCATTTTTGCTTTAGTTTATTTTTCAGATAAGGTCTCACGCTTCTACCACCATGCCCAGCTTGTTTTTTGAGATAGGCCAACCTCTTAGCTGGCCTCAAACTGTGATCTTTTCATCTATGTCAATATAGTTTTGATTTGCATTCCCCTAGTGACTAGAAATGTTGAACATTTTTTCATGTATTTATGAGTCATTTGTACTTTTTCACTTGAAAAGCATTCATTCATTTGCCCATTTATTGATTGGAATATTTATTCTTGTTTAATTTTTTGAGTCCTTAATCTATTATGGATCTGGCAAATCTGGCAAAGGTTTTCTACCATTCTGTAGGCTGCCTTGTTGCTCTGTTTCTCCTGCTGTGCAGAAGATTTTTACTTTATGCAATCCTTTTTGTCAGTTCTTGCTCTTACCTCCTGAGCTATTGGAGAACTGTCCAGGAAATTCTTGCCTATGCCTTTATCTTGAAGGGTTTTTCTCCAATAATTTCAAAGTTTCAGGTCTTACACTAAGGTGTTTGATCCTTTTTGAGTTGGTTTTTGTACAGGGTGAGAGCTAGGGATTGAGTTTCAGTTTTCTACATGTAGATACCCAGTTTTCTCAGAAGTATGTGTTAAGGTGGCTATCTTTTTTCCAATTCTTTTAAAGCAGATGACAGTACTGCTTGGGCTTATTTCTGGGTCCTCTATTCTATTCCATTGGTCTATGTGAATGTTTTTGTGCCAGTACCATGTTTTTGGTGCTTTGGTGTTTGTTACTATGGGTCTATAGTATAGTTTGAAGTCAGGTATTGTGATACCTCCAACATTGTTTTTTTTCACTCAGGATTGCTTTAATTATACAGGGCCTTATTTGTTTCTATATGAATTTTAGGGTTAACTTTTCTATTTCTGTGAAGAACTTCATTGGAGTTTTTATGGCGATTGCATTGAATTTGTGTATTGCTTTTGGTAGTAGGTCATTTTCACAATATTTATTTTGCTGATCCATGAATTTGGGAAGTCATTCCATTTTCTAGTGTCTTCTGCAGTTTATTTTCTCAGTGCTTTATGGTTTTTATTGTAGAGATCTTCCACCTCTTTGGTTAAGTTTATGCTTCTTTTTTTTAAGCTATTGTGAAGGGGACTGCTTTCCTAACTCCCTTTTCGGCAATTTTGTTGTTGGTATATAGAAAAGCTGCTGTTTTGGGTATATTAATTTTGTATCCTGATACTTTGATGAAGTGTATATCAGGTCCAAAAAGTCTTCTAGTTGAGTCTTTAGGATCTTTTAAATATAGGATCATACCATCTGCAAACAGGGTAGCTTGACTTCTTCTGTTCCTATTTATATTCTTTTTATTTCTTTCTCTTGCCATAATGCTCTGGCTAAGAATTAAAATACTATATTGAATAACAGTGGTGATAGTGGTCACCCTTGTCTTATTCCTTAGAAGGATGCTTTCATTTTTTCCCCATTCAGTATAATTTAGCCATATGTTTGTCACATATAGCCTTTATTATGAGGCATGAACTGTCTGCTCCTTGTTTTTTTAGGACTTTTGTCATAAAGTGATGTTGGATGTAATTAAAGCCTTTTTCTGCATCTGTTGGGATCATTATGTGATTCTTTTTGCTTCTGTTTATATATTTTATGGATTTTCATGTATCAAACACAAAGCATTAAATGCAGAATGTTGAATTTGCATCCCTGAAATGAAACCAACTTAATCATGATGTATGATGTGTGTGTGTGTGTGTGTGTGTGTGTGTGTGTGTGTGTTTGAGACAGGGTCTTGCTATGTAGCCCAGACTGGCCTGGGCCTCACTATATCGTCACACTGGCCTTGAACTCTTAATCCTCCTGTCTCTAGAGTGCTGGGATTACAAACTTGTACCACAATGCCTGAGATCTCTCTGATTGTTTAATGTGTTTGGTACTCATAGCTATATACTTTCCTCCTAGAATTACTTTCATTGTATCCCAAAGATTCAGGTGTGTTGTATTTTCATTTATTTCTAAGAATTCTTTGATCCCCCCTTATTTCTTTGGTGCCCCAGTAATCATTCAAAAGTGTATTGTTTGGTTTCCATGTGCCTGTATGTTTTCCATAGTTTCTCTTGCTGTTAATTTCTAGTTTTATTCCATTGTAGTTTGATGAAATGCAATTAATTATTTCAATTTCTTGTATTTGTTAAGACTTGCTTTATGTCCTAAAATATTGTCTATTTTGGAGAAACTTCTATGGACTGCTGAGAAAAATGTGTATTCTGTTATTGTTGGTGGAATATCTGGAGATATATGTTAAATCCACTTGATCTATAGTGTTGCTTAATTCTGAGTTCCTGTTTGATTTTTTAAAATCTGGATGACCCATTCACTTTTGAGAATGGGGTATTGAAGTCATAAATTATTACTGTGTTGGGGTCTATTTGTTCTTTTATGTCCACTAGTATATGTTTTAAAAAATTGAGTGCATTTGTGTTTGATGCATATGTGTATACAATTGTTATGTCCTCTTGGATTGTTACCTTATCAATAAGAAGTGACTTTCTTCATCTCTTCTGACTAATTCTGATATGTTAGATATAAGTATAGCTACCCCAACTTGCTTTGCTAGATACAATTTAGCTAGTTTTACTTGTTTTTAGGTTCCATTAGTTTGGAATATCTTTTTCCATCTTTTCACTTTAAGCCTGCATTTGTCTTTGCTAATGAGGTACATTTCTTGTAGGTAACAAACAATTGGGTCTTTAAAAATGTTTTTGGCAGCACTGTGGTTTGAACTCAGGGTCTCACACTTGCTAGGCTGGCAGTCTACCACTTGAGCCACTCTACCAGCTGGGTCTTATTTTTTAATACAATCCATCACTATTGTGTCCTTTAACTGGAGAACTGAGACCATTAGCATTCACAGTTATTATCGAAAGATATGTTCTAATTCCTGCCATTTTGTTGTTTTTGTTGTAATTGATCCTTTTGTAATTCTAATTTATCTACTCTTCTAGTGGGATTTATTCTTTCCCATATTTTCCTGTTATATTTATCTTCTTCTGTGTAGGATTCTTTTAAATAGCTTCTGCTGGGTTGGCTTTGTGGTCATGAATTTCTTTAGTTTTTGTTTATCATGAAAAGTTTATATTTCTCCTTCAGTTATGAAGGATAGTTTTGCTGTATACAGTAATATAGGTAGATAGTTCTTGCTTTGTTTCTTCTTCTTTTTTTTTTTTTGGTAACAATGAGGTTTGAACTCAGGGCCTTGCACTTGTTAGCAAGCACTCCACCACTTGAGCCATGCCCCCAGCCCTTTTCGCTTTGGGTAGTTTTGAGATAATTTCTGTGTTTATACCCAGAATGGCCTGCACCATTATCTATTTATGTTTCCATGTCATTGGAATGACAGGCATGTACAATCACACCCAGCTGTTTATTGGTTGAGATGAGGTCTCAGGAACTTTTTTGCCTGGGCTGTTCTAGAACTTTGATCCTCTTGATCTCTACTTTCTGAGTAGCTAGGATTACAGTCACGAGCCACCACACCTGGGTGTGTCCTGAAATCTTAACCCCCAAAGTGTTAGGAAGTGAAGCCCTTGAGAAGGGATTGGGTCATGAACCCTCGTGAATGGAACCAGTACTATTATAAAAGTGGCACCAGAGCAGTAGTTTGCCTCTTTTTCCACTTAAGGACATGGTGGGGCAGGAGCATTCTGAGTGTCAGAAACAGAGCCCTACCAGAAGGTTAACTATATTAGCACTCTTATACTGGACTTTTCAGACTCTAGAACTATGTGGAATACTTTTTAAAATTTATAATCCACCCAATTTATGGCATTTTGCTATACCAGAGCAGATCAAATGGACTAAGATAGTGGATAAGTATTATATTTATTCTTTTTATTTATCATATTTCAAAGTAATAAATTATTTCCTTGTCAGTTTTTAAGGTGACCAGTTTCTCTTAAAAATATCTTTATGGTATGGGTATGGTAGTATATGTCTATAATCCCAGCTACTCCTTAGTAGAGGCAGAGGCAGGAGGTTTGTGAGTTTGAAGTCAGACAGGCAAAGTGATTAAGATCCTATATAAAAAACAAAAAGATATGAACAAAAGGAATGGGGACATGGTTTTAAGTGGTAGATTGCTCCCTAGTATGCATAAGGCCCTGGATTCAATCCCCAGTACCATAAAAAATATCATCATAAACTCTAATTATAGATATATTTGGTGAGTTTCAAACTATTGTAATTGTTATAATCATTAAAGCTCAAATAGATCTATGACCAATGGGTGCCTCCTCAAGTTGGCTTCTTTTGATATAACTCTAGCAGTCTTTGAAAGCTTCCTTACAATATTCTATTGTAAGCTATAACAAGCTCCTCTCCCACATTTCTTTCCCCAGACCTGGAATCAGTCATTTCTTTAGAAGTCCTGGTTGCAAGGTCACAGTCTATATGCTAATGAATGTTCATTTCTTCATGGTTATTCATTGTCTTTAGGTTTTTTACTAGATAGAGCTACATACTTCACAGTTATTTTTACAATTGCCATTCAAGATTATAGAGATTTTACTTCATCTTCTCTGAGACAATGTCTCCTTTTTTTATTTTGGGAATATCCTGATTCTTAGAGATACAGGGGGTGATAATAAAATTAGAATATTATGTTAGTCAGTTTTACATTGCTGTAACAAATTACCTGAGAAAAACAACTTAAGGGAGGAAAGTTTCATTTTGGTTCATGATTTCAGAGGTTTCAGTCCATTGTTACTGTCAGAAGGGCATGGTGGAGCAAAGTCACTCACCTTATGGTAGCCAGGAAGAATAGCGAGAGAGATAAGATATACCCTTCAAAGTCACATCCCCAGTAGCCTACTTCCTTCAACCAGGCCCTACCTCCCAATAGCCCATTCAGTTATGAACTCATCAATGGATTGACCCACAATCCATTCACAATCCAATCACCTTTTAATAGTGCCCTAGCTGAGGACCAACACTTCAATGCATGAGCCCTTTCTGGGGACACTTCATATCCAAACCACAACAAATATATTGTAATTACTCATTTTATCCCATATTCACACACAAAAAAGTCAGAACAATAATACTAATATTACCACTAATATGACGGCTAAAAACATCTTAACGTTTGCATATATTTTCTCTGTTCTTCCTCATAATTTAAAAATAGTTGTACTACCGGAACAACTGGATCGCACATGCAAATGAATGAAACTGGGCCCCTACCTCATACTACAGTCAAAAGCTAACTTCACATGGATCAAAGACAAAAATGTAAGAACTAAAACAATAAAACTATTAAAGAAAGCAGGTGCAAATTTTCATAATCCTGGATTAGTCAATGATTTCTTTGCTATGACATCAAGAACACAACAAAAGGAAAAAATATGACCTAGACATTTTCAAAATTAAAAAAACTTTTGTGCTTCAAAGAATACTGTCAACAAATTGAAAAGATATCCACAGAATGGGAAAAATACTTGCAAGTCATATATTTGATAAGGGGCTTGAATCTACAATATATAGAAATTACTACAACTCAGTAATAGAGTCAAATAATCCAATTTAAAAGCAGGCAAAGAATCTGAATATACATTTCTTTAAAGAAAGCATACAAAAGGACAATTAGCACACCAATTCTGTATAAGTACTACAGTCACAAAGTCAGCTATCAAAGAAACGTAAATGAGCTACTTCTTCATGCCTCCTAGGAGAGCTATAATAAGAAAGGATGTGGAGATACTGGTATCATCAAACAGTGCTAGTGAGAACACAATATGGTGTCGTAGGTTTGAAAAACAGTCTGGCAATTCTTCAAAAACCTCAACTTTGCCAGGCATGATGGCAAATGCCAATGATCCTAGCGCTTAAGAGGCTGAGGCAGGAGGATCACAAGTTTGAGACCAGCCTGAGCTACAGAGCCCTGTCTCATAAAACCAAGGGCTGTGGATGTAGCTAAGTGGTAAAGTGGTTGTCTAGCATGCAAAAGGCCCTAAATTAGATCTCCAGTACTGCAAAAAAAAAAAAAATAGTGTTACCTATGACCTAGGTATCTACTCAAGAGAAATGAAAACATATGTCCACACAGAAACTTTTATACTTTTCTAGCAACATTATTCATTACAGCCAAAAGACAGAAAAAAGTGTCAGTCGATTGATGAATGGACACATTCATATGATGGTGTATCATTCAGCCATAAAAATGAAATGTAGACAAACCTTAAAAATATTATGTTAAGTGAAAGTAGCCAGCCACAAAGGATCACATTCATTTATATGATTTCATTTGTATGAAATGTCTAGAGTTGGCAAATCTATGGAGACAGAAAGTAGATCAGTGTCTGTTTATGGCTGGGGGTTGAGGATGAGGGGCTTAGGGGGTGATAGCTAAGGGGATTTCTTTTTGGGGTAATGAATATGTTCTAAAATTGATTGTGGTGATGTATGCAAAATTATGTAAATACACTAAAAGCCACTGAATTGTACACTTTAAATGGGTGGGCCATATGGCATGTGAATTATATCTCAATAAAGCTGTTGAAAAAAGTAAAAAATGTAAAAGTTGCTCCATATGAATATTATCAGAGCGCATATGTGTGTGTGTGTGTGTATGTGTGTATTACACTGTTTGTCTCTTAGCCCTCATTCATTTGTGGTTCTACAGGTAATTACATATAATTACATATTGAATGCCTACCATCTGTTCTTATATCCATGTCACTCTAATTATTTCAATGTTCTGAAGCTCTGTCTCTGATGGATTGCTCTGGAAAGACTCATAATAACATTCCCTGGTTTTTACATGTTGATAACAGATTGTGTCCTTATACTTGAAAGTAGTATTTGTTAGATATAACAATCTTGTTTCACACTTTCTTTCCTTGGGCATCTTAAATATATTACTCCTTTTTTTTTTTTTGCTGGCATAAAGTATTGTCAAAAATTCTAATGATAATCTAATCTTCTTTTCCTTAAAAGTTCCTTGGTTTTTCTTGCCTACATGCTTAGAGAAATTTTTTTCCTTAAAGTACAATAACTTTATTAGAATATGTTGTGATGTTGGTTTTCCAGGTTAATAAATCTCAGCTATGTGGTGTGAAGTTTGAAATCTTTTTTATTTTTCAAGACAGTTTTTTAAAATTAAAAATTGATGGGGTTTAACATTTGTTCTATGCTTTTGCTTTTCTTTCCTGTAGAGATTCCAATTACCTGTGTGTTTAACCTCCTTTATCCTTCTTTCTTTATTTTTTAATCACTATCCATTTTTTAAATTAACTTTTTGTCTCTTTTTGATTTTTTTTTTGAGACACTGGAGTTCAAACTCAGGGCTTACCAGCCAGGCACTCTACCTCTTGAGTAACTTCACCAGCCTTTTTTTTGCAATGGGTTTTTTTTTCAAGATAAGGTCTTGCGAACTGTTTTCCCTTGGCTGACTTTGAACCTCAATCCTCCTGATCTCTATCTCCTGAGTAGCTGGCATTACAGGTATGAGCTACTGGAGCCCAACTTCTTTTTCACTTTTTTTTTTTTTGAGACAATGTCTGGTTATACAGCTAAGGCTGGCTTGGAACTCACTATATAGCCCAGGCTGACCTTGAACTCAAAATCTTCCTACCTCAGCCTCCTGAGTGCACATACCACCCCACCTGGCTTCTTTGTGACTTTCTAGAAATTTATCTTCAGGAATTAATTGTTGCATTTACATTCTATTGTATTCTTTCAAGTTCAGTATTCATTTGTGAAATGATTTTTTTCTTTTGATTGTTATCTTTTCTTGAGTTCTGTTACCCATTTCTGAGTTTTTCTAATTCTGGTTTATATTCTTTCTTAATGTCTTTTAACTTATCTTCAAACAGTAGGTTATAATTTTCATCTATTTTGTGGGTGCATCTTTTTGGCTTGCTTTTGTTGTTTTGGGGGATGTTATTCTGCTCCATATTCTCTTTTGTCTTATAGTAATTTTGTGTGGTCTTTGATCTTAGTACTGTTTTGTTTCTTATTTTTGTGTGAAATTAGTTTTCCTGGACTTTAGAAAAAATTAATGGGACAACATGGATGGATCTGGAGAACATTTTATTAAGCAAAATAAGCCAGGTACAGAAAGACAAATGCTAAATGATCTCACTCACAGGTGAAATCTAAAAAAGTAACTCCGTAGAAATTGAGAGTAGACTATGGTTCTCAGCAGATGGGTAGGACAGGGGTAAGTGGGATGGAGAAAGATGGGCCAATGAATATAATGGGCAACATTTCAGTTAGATAGGAAGAAGTTCTGCACAGTAAATGGTTACTGTTAGTACTAGTTCATTATATATTTCAAAAAAGGTAGAAGATAGACTTTTGAATGTTCTTGCCACAAATATGTTTGTGGTGATGGATATGCTAATTGCTTTGATCTTTACACAGTGTATACATGAATTGAAATATCACATTATATTTCATAAATGTGTACAATTATTATGAGTCAATCAAAAATTTCAAAAAAGAAAATGAACCAAAACAAAATAAAACAAAAAACAAAAAACAAAACAAAACCCAAGGTGAAGTTCAGAAAAGCTTTTCTAATTTCACAGAGCTCCCTCTTCTGTTGTTTTTGTGTAGTATTAAAAAATATGATGGTTTGCTTTCTGGGATTTCCTGGAATTGTTCTCCTCCCTGATTTATGTCTAGTTGTTCTATATCCTCGTAATATTTAGAACATAATTTTATTTTTGAAATTTTTCATTGTTTCTCTGGAATTCAAATGTAATTTGGCATCCTGAATTTTTATTTGCTAAAGCTGGAAGTATTTTCCATGTGCTTTGATTATGCTATTTAGTTGTTCTGCTATTTTTTTTTTTTTTTGGAGGTACTAGGGCTTGAACTTAGGGTCTACATCTTGAGTCACTCCACCAGCCCTTTCTTGTGAAGGGTTTTTTGAGATAGGGTCCCATGATACTATTTGCCCAGGCTGGCTTTGAACCTCAGTTCTCCTGATCTCTGCCTCCCGAGTAGCTAAGATTACAGGTGTGAGCCACTGGCTTCCAGCTTGTTCTACTATTCTTATGTGGAGATTTATGGAGATTGAAAACTTAGGCTGTGGCTGCCATTGCTCTCTTCCTGGAATCACTCATGTAACTGATAAATGGACTCAAATTCTATCCTCTCTCCCTCTCCTCTCTGTATCTCTTCCTTTCCTTCATTCATATATCACCTTATATCTCTTCAGATAACCCATGTCCTAAACCTACAGTGTATTTTTCTCTCATTTTATTATATTTATATAATAGTATACACATATAAGCACTGTACATATTGTTTTCTGCTATTTTTTAAAAACCAAGATCATATCACATACATTTTTCTTTGTCTATCTTACTTTTATTCATTAACAACATCCTGAAAAAAATCTCTTCAAGTCACTGCAAGAATCTATCTGTATTTCCCCAGGCTATAATTAGTTTAACCATGTTCTTAGTGTTGGCTTTCACTTTGTTTATAGATTTTTGTTGCTATGAAAGCATGTGTAAGAAATACTCCTACATAAATCTTTACAGGTGAGGGCAAAACTGTACTCCTAAGAGTATATTTACTGAGCAAAAAGTGTTTCTGATTGCTGCAAGAATGAACATTAAGTCATTATACATTCATTGCATCCCTCTTCTAGTATGCTTTCCCATAGAAGACAGAGTGAAAAGTGTAAAAGGTTAAACCACAGACTTGGATTAGTTCAACCAAGTAAATGTACCTGTGCAGGTCTCAGCTGAAATAAGAGATCCAGGTGAGAAGTAGCCATCCCTATCATATGTCAGAAGCATTTGGTGCTTTTAAAAGGAAACTGTCTTATTCCTGGAGTCATACATGTCTGTAAAAGATCGTGATAGCAATGGGGTTTCTCCTAGGACCTTCCATAGTGAGGTTGGGTATTTTTCCTGGCTACATCATCACCCAATATTGCCTAGAAATTCTCTCTCTCTCTCTCTCTTTTTTTTTTTTGATGGCACTGGGGTTTGAATTCAGGGCCTCATGCTTGCTAGTCTGGCGCTCTTACATCTTGAGTCACTCTGCCAGCCCCTAGAAATTCTTATGATAATATTGTATAGTAAATACTTTTTCATTAAAACATGGTAGAGTAGATTTTGTTGGTTAAAACAAATAACCTTGAAGAATACCAGCTGTGATTACAGGCAATAGTACCTCAGTAAAATGGGAAGGTGAGGTTGGTTATTTGTCCTCGTTGCAGTTAAAAGCTAACATCAGAGGATTGGTTGCTGGCACTGTATAGTACAAAGGGAAGTGGTAAGCAATTAATTTATCTGACACTTGAGGTTACCTGGATTGAAGTACACGTCAACAACAATGCATTGGTAGTCAATGAAGTTTCTGTGGTAATGCCATGTAAAGGACACAAGGAATGTGAAGGTCGTCACTTGGACTGGCTCTTTCCAATTGTGCTTAGAGAAAGAAAATGAAAGTTTAGTTTTCAATTCTTGCCTTGAGGTTTAAAAGCCAGGGAGTTCCTATGACTTCCTTAGAACAATCTCTTTGTGAAATCCTACATGGCTGATATTAACTGGGTCCTGGATTAATGTAGATTGAATCTATAGTCTTGTTTGATTAGGTTAAAATTAAGGCATTGATTGGGAAGGGGTGGTAGCATGAGAATTGGAGTGGGGAAATTTGGGAGGATCTGGCTGGTACCAAGTACTTCAAACCTACCCCATTGAGCCTCTCTTGAAAGCAGAAGCACTCTCCACCCACCCTAGCTGATGCTGATGTGCTAATTTCTGTCCTGCTTGAGCTCTTGTCATAGCCTCACCTGAGATGGTTTGTTTGCAAATGAATGCCAGTTCTTACACCTTTCTTATCTCCTCTCATTTTTATCAAAATATATAAGTAGAGTCATATTGTCCTATCTCCCAGGAGACCAATTATAAAGTCAAGTTCTTAGCAAATGAATTGCAAGATTTTGCTAATGTTTTCCATAAAATATAGGTAATACATGTGAACATAGAGTCCAAAAAATTAGGAACACACTTTTGCATTGGCCTGAATTTTTTTAATGTTAGAGAATCGAATTAACTGGTTGGTTGATTGAAACTTAATGTGGCCTATGCAACATGAAGTTGAGAAACAAGAAATTCATACCAGAAATAAACCAAAGTATGCTATGAAGATTCCAAAAATTAGTGCTCTGTAATTTTGAAGTGGATTCATTAAAGGTGAATTTTTCACTTAACTCCCTTCCTGCATAAATTACCCAAGAAGGCTCAGAGAATATTCCTTTCATTATGACTTAGAAAAGTAAAAATGGAAATGGAAAATGGAAAAATGGGTGAGGTATTCTGCTGCTGAAATATATTCTTTAAGTTCAGTGGAGATGCTCACATTCTCTAGTGGCAAAGGCCATAGAGTGGTACTTACCCAATGGAGAAAAGTTGGGCCTAACTGCATAACAGGCATAGGGACAGAGTGGTAATCAGAATAATTTGACACATAGGAAGCTTTGATGTGGTTCACATGGGGGTACACAGGACCAAAACAGACAGCCCACTAAGGTTCCATTCAAATGTTAAAGCTGGAAAAAACTTTACATGTATGAAGAGTCCTGACTTATGCTGTCATAATGAAAAGTCTTGGGCTCTTTCCCTTTCCCATTTCCAAGTCAATTCAATGTCCAGAACATGTTGAATGAAGGAGATCATGACCCTTGAGGAAGGACATGTGTTAACTTAAATATGCACAGTAACTCTTATTCCAAGTCTTTTGCAAAGGGACTCATGTCTGTTTACCATGGCAACTGAACCAGGGAAAGAAAACTACCCAGACCTCTCAGGAATTATCAGTAATTGAAAGTTAACCCCTGATGAGCCTGAAGGCCACTGTAGTCCATCATTCAGATGGATTTGTGAGCATTAGGTGATGAAGTTAGGGCTAGCATTCTTCTCACAGTGGCCCAAAGGCTCTTCAAATACATCCTGTGTTTATTTTCCTAATTTCTGATTTTATGCTTGAAATAAAAAAGTATACATTATTCTCTGACCCATAGAATCATATCTACTATGGTAGAAAAGGCCAAATTGAAGTACTTGGCAATTCCCCACCACCCCTCATAACCCCTCCACACACCAAAATCATAAAGGGAGTTTTTTCAGAGGAGATTAAAATGTGAGTTGGTGGACTGTGTGGGGAAGATTTCTCTTCAATGTGGGCTGGCATCGTCCAATCAGATAGAGGTTTGGGTAGAACAAAAGAGCCATTTCCTCTTTCTCTTCTAAAGCTGAGATACTTTTTGCTCCTTAACATCAGAATTCTAGTCTTTGTACTCTAGGACTTATACTAGAAGACTTTGGAATTCTTAGGCCTTTGTCTTCAGATTGAAAGTTACACAATTACCCTCCCTGGTTCTGAGGACTTCAAACTTGTACTGAGCTATACTATTAGCATCCCTGGGTCTCCAGCCTGTCATGAGACTTCTCAGTCAATTCCCATAATAAATCCTTGATCATGGCTCTCTCTCTATATATAACTTATTGCTCTCTCTCTCTCTCTCTCTCTCTCTCTCTCTCTCTCTCTCTCTCTCTCTCTCTCTCTCCTTGAGTAATACACTGGCTAAGAAAGAAATAAGCCACTGAGCTGGCACACACAGAAATTGTTGGTCATATATTATGTACCTCTTCAACCCAGAAATATTTGAGATGGCTTAATGGCCTATTCAGTTACTGAGCCAGCTGGAAGATAGTCAGGGAAGTCATGGGAGGGGGTGGGTCCTGAAATAGTAACTAATACACAATGCTATTTCTCCTACAGTCATAGTTCATGGACCTGGGAACCAATGGAGTGGAAGTGGTAGTGTTATTTTTCAATATTACATCTAATGATGCACTTGCTAAATGTTTGCTTCTTCTTTGAATTTTTGGTACTTTTGGTTTAGAGGTCTTTCTACCCAAGGAATTAATATTTCCACCACTGGACACAAGGGCTCTACTATACCAGAAGCTGAAATTGTCACCTGATCATTTTGTACTCCTCATGTACTTGGATTAACAGGCCAAAAAGGGAATTTCTGTTTGGCTGGGATAATTGACCCTGATTACAAACAGAACTAGGAATACTATTATAAAATTGAGTGAAGGAAGAATACATCTGGAACATAGGTAATTTGGGACACTTCCTAAGAATGATACATCTAGTAATAAAATTTATGGAACACTACAGTCACCCTATATAAAGTAGAACTCCTCAGAAGTGGAGTTTAGGATTACTTCACAGGTAGAAAACCTAACTTGCTGAGATGTAGATTTTGAGAAGGGTAACATGTAGTAGACATTACAGTACTGCAATGATGTTCTATAACTTGTGCCTAGTTGCAGAAATGAGGCTCTTGAAGCCATCTTATTGTTCCATAATTATGCATTTGTGTATATAATTACACATACGTAATTGAATATTTACTAAGATTTATACATTGACAATCTCATGGTAACTTTCTTCTCCATATTATAAGGCAGATGTTTTGGTTATCTGATCCTGTGTGACAGTCTATTTTAAAATTTAATTTCTTGCTGGCGATGGTGATGAATGCTTGTAGTTCCAGCACTCAGGAGCCTGAGGCAGGAGGATCATGAGTCTCACTATGGGATACCTAGTGAGACCTTGTCTTAAAAGAACAAAAATATTATTTCCCAAAGTAACAATTCTTTCAAAATTATATGAATTGATCAAGTAGTTCTGATTTGCATGGTATGTGAACTATATCACATCTTTCCAACAAATTTCTTTAACTGTGTTTTTTGTTGATTTTGCTGGTACTAGGGTTTGAACTTGGGGACTCACACTTTTTTGGCAGGCACTCTACCACTTAAGCCACTCCGCCAACCCTAATTTTTTTCTTTAAAAAACCCATTTTTGTTAGCATGTATTAGTTGTACAGGGGGATTGTAACATTTCCATATGTGCTTACAATGTACCTTGGTTAGATTCATCCCCTCCATCATTCTCCCTTTCTCCTTCTCAAAACAATTTCAATGAGCTTCATTGTTCTGTTTTCATACAAGTGTGCAAAATATATCGACCATATTCACCCTGTTTCATCCTCTCTATTCAACTTCCCCCTCCTACTGGTACCTTTCTCCATCAGGACCTGTTTTACATTTCTGTCCTTCATTTTTTTGGTGGTACTGGAGTTTGAACTCAGGGCCTCATGCTTGCTAGGCAGGTGCTGTATCACTTGAGCCACACCTCCAGACCCTGTCCTTCATTTTTTAAAGTGTATATAATTGTTCAAAAGGATTTTGCTGTGGTATTTCACATATGCTGATATTGTACTTTAATCAGATTAACCCCCCAAATTTCTTTTTTAAGTTGACCAGAGGAGCCGCTATTATTGCTTATAACCAAAAAACAGTAATTGGAACAGAAATTGATACCTGGGAATAGATTCCAAATAAAAATATTTGGTACTGATCATCAGGTTCAGTAAGACAAAAGACAACGAGACTCCAATTTACATTTTAAGAGGACAAACTAGTAGCCTATGGAACCCAATAGGGAAACAGAAGTGTTCTAGGAAACTAGGGAGCAGGTATTTAGACTCAAGGGCACCTTAACAAAGTGGTGCTGGTGGCAGGGGTGGAGACTACATATGAACTAAATATATGGACTTTGTTAACTTTCATCTGGTTACTGCCTCTGTTAAGTTACCCAGTTGCTGACAACAGCATGCAGCTGACAGCAAGTGATATGGTAGCAACCTCCAAGAGGATCAGTGAGTTAAGAACATGGATCCCTTATGTCATAGATTAGACAGTAATTTTGTACTAACAGGAAATAAAAACATTGCACAATCTATTTGTCCTCACTGGTTTATCATATTTTTCTATCTATCTATCTATCTATCTATCTATCTATCTATCTATAGGCATACACACATCTGTATATACAGAAAACAAAATGTCTCTCCATATATTAACTTTTTATCATTTTTCTGATTATAAAAGCATAAAAATGAAGCTATTAATGGATTAATTTAGCCATCAGCAGAAATGATTCATCCTAAGGGAGGAATTTGCCACCAGGAGTCAACTGAAAGTTATAATCGCCTTCCCCACCACCCACGCAAACACCTGGAGGTGTACTTCACTTTCTAAACACCTAATGCCCCCAGGAGCCAGCTGGGAGAAGAAATCAAAAGTTTTCCAGTAGGTAGACATTTGTATCAGCTCCAGCAGAAACCAAATTTATTGCAATGTTCTATTTAGAATCTTTTGACTAGTTGATTCAATTTGATCTCCATTCATTTCATTTGACAATGTTTACCCAGCACCTCCTTATGTGCCAGACACTGTTTTAGGCACTAGGTGCACAGTAGTACATAAAATAAACAAAATTCCTTCTCTCATGGGGCTTGCATTCCAGTGGTGGGGGTGAGATAGACAATAAACAAACAAATAAATATTAGGTTGTAATAAATGCTAAGAAGAAAAATAAAGCATGGGTAAGGGTAAAGTGTACTGTGTTATTAGAGAAAGCTTCCCTGTCAGAGTGAGCAGAGACTGTGGAAGTATGTTCCAGGCAATGTGAAGCATCTCTCTTATGACCATGTCCATTTTGAGTTCTAAATGCCTCATGTACTTTCTCAGTCCTCCCATCTTATTTTTGGTGAAGGGTAGACAAAGTCAGGCCATAGGACATAAACATATGATTTTCAAATTTATTTCCTCCCTTCCTCCCTCCTTCTTCTTTTGTGTTCTCTCTTTCAGGTTATTTTTTAGAGGGGGTCTTTTTTTTGTTCCAGCCGACCTGGGACTTTGATCCTCCTATGTAATGCCTCCTGCTTAGCTGGTACCACAGGCGTGTGCGGCCACACTTGGTTTGTTTGTTGGAATGGAGGTTCTCCCTTTTTGCCCTGGCTGGGCTTGAACCACGATTCTTTGGATCTCTGCCTCCTGAAAAGCAGGAGTTATTGTACAATAATCACCAAGTTAATACCTCTAAGTCCTCCACATTTAGTTCCTTTAATTAGCACAACCATCCTATGCAATGGTTTATTATTCTTATTCTTATAGTCACACAACCGTAGGTGGTTATACGAGGAGTAAAACTCCGATGTGTGTGATGCCAGCCCCCAGTTCTTAACCCCTCTTCCCAACCCCCTTACACTACTATGATTAGGTTCGAACACCTGCTACATGTACTCTGTCATATAGGCACTAAACCTTAAAAATCTGTAATTTGCCAGTGTGGTTATCAAGCGTTTATCCTAAATCTGAAATCCTCTTGGTGCAAGAGGCAAAAATCCACTGTGCAGGGCCACCTGTGCCCCAAGATGAGCACCGTCCGGGTTTATTGTGAGCTTACAGTACTATGAGCAAGGTGCCCGCAAGTGACGGCGACGAGGAAGTTGCGTCGCTTATCGAGATCCACACCCCAATCCTAGGCCCTTCCGGTCTGCCCCATGGGGCGTCCTTAGCAACGCGCGCGCTCTCTCTTAGCCCCGCCCCGCGCGAGGCGGTGGCAGTGTTTGCGCTTGCGCGCGGCCGCAACCGCCAGTCAGCTCGCTTCACTTCCCCTCCCCGCCCCCTCCCCTCTCCTCTTCCTCCTCCTCCTCAGCCGCCCGGAACGTGACGCCAACATGGAGCCTGAGGACTTGCCGTGGCCCGGCGAGCTGGAGGAGGAGGAGGAGGAAGAGGAGGAAGAGGAGGAAGAAGAGGGAGAGGATGAGGAGGAGGAAGAGAAAGAAGATGCGGTGGCAGCCGAGGCGGAGGAACCAGCGAAGTCGGATGAAACAGTGGTGGTGGAGGAGGTGGAGGAAGAGGCGGGGTTGGAGTTGGATTCCGACTCTAACTACGAGTTTCAGCCCCGGGAGAGTACGGACGAGGAGGAGGACGACGAGGCCAAGGCCTGGCTGCAGGCGCAGCCTAGCAGAGCTTTTCCTCCGCCGCCGCCCCCTAGGCACAGCTACTTGCCGGCCGGGCGGACCACCACGGAGGTGAGGTGCCGCGGAGCGGCGGGTCCCGAGCGCCGCGCCTTGCACGCCGCCAGTCACTGCGCCTGACGGGCAACCACTCTTCGAAGGGTTTGGGGGACCGCTCGTCCCCGGGGCCCCGAGACATGCGTTTCACCCCCTCTCCCGGTGGGTCCCGGCCCTTTTGAGCCACAGCAGATGTGCGGAGGAGCCGGTATTCCCAGAGCGAGCAGTTAAGCGCTTTGGGGGAATAGCTGGGGCTTATCGCGCCCGGCCGGAGCGGGAAAGGGCGGGTAGAACTCGAGCGAGTGGTTGCCCTGGGTACAGCTTGTTGGGGAGACAATTAGCACACGAGTTTAGCTGAAGTGCAGGACCCCCACCCCCGCGCCTTGAGCAATTAGTGTGGCTTATGTACTCTGCATGCCAGGTCTCCAGGGGCTCTCTGCCTACTGTGAACCTTCATTGGTAGCAATTAAACGGAAGCCCATGGGAGGGACTTAGAATGCAAGAGGCTTTGGTTGCAGCTCCAGTCTGCAAAACTAGAAAGCACAAAGTAATACAGAATGCAAAAAAGTGTGGGTTTTATTGTCGGACCGTGAGGACCACTTTGTAAATAACCATGCATTTAATTTACTGCTTTTTAAGAAGCAAGACCTGGCTGGAAGAGTAGCTGAAGTGGTAGAGCGCTGGCAAAGCATGCGCCTGGCCCAGGGTTCAGCCCCCAGGAAAAAAGCAAGACATGTGCTGCTCGCTTCTGGAGCTACTAGCCTTGTGTGGCTCTTTAATATTAAATAAAATTACAGAGGCTAGGTATGTAGCTCACTGACAGAGTGCTTGCCTAGCAAGTGAAAGGCCCCCAAGTTCAAACCCTAGCACTGGAAAAAAAAAAAAGAATAAAGTTGAGAATTCAGTGTCTCCATTGTTTCAATCACTTTTCAGTTACTCAGTAACTACGCTTGTGGCAGATACAGAACAGTACCATCATCGTAGTGATGCTATCGACTGGTGACCACTAGAGAGCAGTAGTTGATAGTTTGCCTGATATTCTAGTGTGTGCTTAATTCATCTGGTTTATATATATTATTATTATTTGGGTGAAACTAGAGTTTGAGCTCAGGGCTTCGTGCTTGCAAAGCAGGCACTTTACCATTTGAGCCATACAGCATCAATATTTGTGGTATTGGAGGTGAACTCAGGCCCTTGTTCTTGCTAGGCAGGTGACCTACCAACTGAGCCATACTGCCTGCTCAGAAGTTTCAAGTTTTCAAAGCACAGATTTTTCACCTTTTGGGTTAAATTTATTTATTTATTTATTTATTTATTTCCTCTTCTTTTGGTGGTGCTGGGGTTTGAAACTCAGGGCCTCAACTTGCTAGTCAGGCACTCTACAAGTTGAGCCACTCTGCCAACCCCAAATTTGTTCTTAAGTGTTTATTTACTTGTTTATTTACATGTGTACAGAAATGCTTCTGGTATGTTGATTTTGTATCCTTCATTGAATTCATTTATTCATAGAATTCTTAGTTTGTGTGTATGTGAAGTTTTGGGGGGGTTTCCACAAGTAAGATGATGTCATCTGTGAACACAGATAATTTACTTCTTCCTTTCTATTTGCATGCCCTTTTCTTTTTCTTGTCTGATTTTTGTGGCCAGGACTTCTAATCCTACGTTGGATAGAGGAGGAAATTGTAGGCATCCTTGCTTTGTTCCAAATCTTAGAGGAAAAGTTTTCATTCTTTCATCATTGAGAATGAGATCAACCATGGGCTTTTCACATGTGGTCTTTATTTTGAGGTAGTTTTATTCTAGCCCTAGTTTTTTTTTGTTGTTGTTTAATCATGAAACTCTTGAATTTTGTAAAATACTTTCTCTGTTTCAGTTGAGATGATCGTCTAGTTTTTGTTCTTTATTTTGTTAATGTGATGTATTACATTGATCAATTTTTTCGTGTTGACTCATCGTTGCATTACAGGAATAAATCCTGGTTGGGTCATAGTTAGAGTCCTTTTAAATGTATTGTTGAATTTTGTTTGCTAATACTTTGTTGAGAATTTTTACATGTATACTCATTAGGGATACTCATTAAGGTCTGAAGTTTTTCCCCTCATAGTATCTGTGTTTGGTTTTGATATGGGGGTAATGGTGACTTCACAGAATGATTTAGAAGTGCTCCCTCCTCTTCATTTTTTTTTTGTTTTTTGTTTTTTTGGGGGAGTTGGAGTTTGAGGATAATTGGTGTTAATTCTTTAAATATTTGGTAGAGTTCTCCA
Source organism: Castor canadensis (assembly GCF_047511655.1). Classification (NCBI taxonomy): domain Eukaryota; kingdom Metazoa; phylum Chordata; class Mammalia; order Rodentia; family Castoridae; genus Castor; species Castor canadensis. The sequence goes on from NC_133397.1 coordinate 63,519,921, forward strand.
ATGAAGCTGTCTGGTCTTGGGTTTTCTTCTTTGGGAGGTTTGTTGTTGTACTGGTGTTTGAACTCAGGGCCTCACATTTGCTAGACATGCGCTCTACCACTTGAGCCACTCTGCCTGCTCTTTTTGGGAGATTTTTGATTGATTCATTTTCCTTGTCATTGGTCTGTTCAAATTTTCTTTCTTTTTTTTTCCTTATGATTGAATCTTGGTAGGTTGTGTGTTCCTAGGAATTTGTGTTTCTTCTAGACTATCCAATTTGTTGGAGTACAGTTATTCGTAGTACTCTCCCTTAATCTGTTTTATTTTGTGACATTGTGTGTAATGTCCCTTTTTTATTTTTTATTTTAGTTATTTGAGTCTTCTCTTTTCTGGCTGGTCTAGCTAAAGGTGTGTCAATTTGGTTGATACTTTCTTCTTGCTTGGTATTTTCAAAGAACTAATTCTTGGTTTTGTTGGTTTTTTAAAAATTGCTTTTCTATATTTATCTCTGGGTAACTGTATTTTCTTTTTTTCTGTTCACTTTGGGTTAGTTTGTTCTTTTTCTGTTTTACAAGGTGTAATGCTAAGTTTTTGGTTTAGAATTTTTTAAGTGTAGGCGTTTACTGATAAATTTCTTTCTTAGCACTGCTTTTGTTGCATTCTATACGTTTTGGTATATATTTGCTTGTAATATTTGTCTCAAGGCATGTTCTAATTTTCTTTGTGACGTCTTTGACCCATTGGTTGTTTAAGAGTAACTGTTTAAATTTCTGCAAATTTTCCATTTTTCTTTTGGTTGTTGCTTTCTAGTTTCATTTCATTTTGCTTGGAAAAGATAATTTGTATGATTTCAGTCTTGAATTTAAGATTTGTTTTGTGACCTAATCTGGTGTATTCTGGACAGTATCTCGTGTTCTTGAGAAGAATGTATATTTTTGGGTGGAGTGTTCAGTATAGCATGTTAAGTTCAGTTGGTCTATAATGTTATTCACGTCCTCTGTTTCCTAACTGATCTTCTGTCACACTGTTTTACCCATTGTTAAAATCTCCCACTATTACTGTAGTGCTTCCTTCAATTGTGTCAATTAGCTTTAGTTATTTGGGAGCTCTGCTGTTTGGCAAATATACATTTATATCAATAATTATTTTATTTTATTGGCAACCTGACCCTTTTGCATCATATAATGCCCTTCTTTGTTGTAAGTAACAGTTGTTGTTTCATAGTACAAAGTGTGTTTTGACCCATATTTGTATAGCCCCTCTTGCTCTCTTGATTACCGTTTGCATGGAATATCTTTTGACATCCTTTTTCTTTGAGCTTAATCGTGTCTGTAGTTCAACTTGGGTATTTTTTACACAGAATATACTTTGACCTAATTTTTTGTTATTTATTTATTTATTTTTCAGACAGACTCTTACTATGTAATCTACGCTTGAACTCAGGACCTCATGCTGGCTAGGCAGGAGCTCTCCTACTTGAGCCATGCTCCCAACCATTGACCCTGTTTTAATCCTATCTTTTTAAATTTCTTCATTCTTTTATAGCTTTTTAAAATTCTCTCTTTTTGCCTTTCTTTGTTTTAGTTGATTTTTTTTTTTTTTTTTGTCTTTTAAGACCGGGTCTTTTGATTTTTTTTTTTTTTTTTTTTTGGTCTTTTAAGACTGGGTCTTAATATGTAATGTAGGCTGGCCTTGAGCTCCCAATCCTCCTGCCTCTGCCTCCTGAGTGCTGGGATCATAGGCATGCAACACCATGCCTGAATTTTTTTCTTTTTTTTCTTTTTTGATAGGGATGCTTTGATTCTCTTCTCAAATACAGTCTATATATCCTATATATAGTGTATATTCTATAGCTGGTTTCATAGAACTTTTGAGGAAAATAACAGTTTGTTTATAGTGATAGAAAACTATTGCATATGAAACTCCAGTCCTTAATAACTTTGCCACCATTTTTATTTTATTGATGTCACAAATCTTTAAAATTATGAATCTATCAACAGATTTATAGCTACTTTTTATGCTTTTGTTTTTTAAAGCCTTTAAAAGAGTTAAAAGCAGAGTTAATCACCAGAATTATAGTAACGTTTTTGTATTTGTCCATATATTTAACTTTACTGGACAACTTTATATTTTACTGTTGGTACTAGTTACTACTAATGCCTTAAGTCTTTCTTCTAGGAAAGGTCTAGTGGTAATGAATCTCTGGGCTTTTGTTTATCTGTGAATGTCTTTAATTTCCCTTTCATTTTTGAAGAACAGTTTTACTAGATGTAGTATTTTTAGTTAATAGGTTTTTTTTTTTTTTCTTTTGGCACTTTAAATATATCATACTATTACCTTCTGGCTTGCAAAGTTTCTTGTTGAGAAATTTGTTAATCTTACTGAAGATCCCTTGTGTTGAGTTGCTTTTTTCATTTTGCTTTCTAAATTGTCTCATTGTTTTTGAATATAATATTTCTTTGTGTAGATCCCTTTGGAATTATCAAGAACATAGAGTTCATTAAGCCTGCATTTCTTTCCTCAAAGATGATGTAGTATGGTATTGAATGCTTGTAATCCCAGCACTTGCGATACAGAGGAAGGAAGAATTTTGAGACTGAGGCCAATTGGGGCAAAATAGTGGAACTCTGTCTCAAAGAAAAAGGGAGGGGATAGATTCAGTTATTTTCTTTTTAATAAACTCTTTGCCTATTTCTCTTCTTTTTTTCTGGAATTCCCGTAATGTATGTATTGGTCTTGATTAAGTCCCAGAAGTCCTGTAGACTACATTTACTTTTTTTCTTCTTCTTCTTTTTTATATATTTTTCACTCTGCAGACATAATAATGTCAAATGAGATTATCTTCCCCTTTCCAAACAGTACTTAGTGGGTTTCATTATGCTCTCTTCATATATATATGTATACACACACATATATATATATGTATATATATACATATATATATATGTATATATATATATGTGTGTGTGTGTATAATGTACTTCCATCATATTTATCCCCTCAGTACTCTTTCCTTTCTTCCTTCCCCCTCCCACTTGTTCCTTCCACCAGACAGTCTTCCTTTATGCTCATGTCTCATTATTATTATCATTATCAGTCATCATCATTTTAGGTCTTTTTTCCACATATGAATAAAAATGTGATATTTGGCTTTTTGACTTTGACTTACCTCACCCAACATGATTTCCAGTTCCATTTTTATCCATATTATTTTCATCCATTTCCATTCATACTATTTCATATATTTTTATTTTTAAAATTTCTTTTGTCTTTATGACTTAGGTATATTTGTTTCTTTCCCATTTATCTAACAAATACTTATTGAAGAAAGAGGTAGCCAAACAAGAGATTCAAAAATCTGCTCTGACCTGCCAACAAATTAGGCTCAAGAGTGGATTAAACTCTTTTCTTTGGTGCTGGGGATTGAATCTAGGGTCCTGGGCATGGTAAGCAGATGCTCTACTCCTGAACTGTACTCCAGTCCTGTATTTTAAATATTTTACTACTTTTTTAAAATAGAAGCTTACCCCTCCATTATATTCCCATTTCTCCCTTTTTTATACAGTGCTTAGTGAGTTTCATTCTGCTGTCTTCAGCCATAGTCACATTGCATTTTTTGGTCACTTTCCCCCACCTTGGTATCCTTCCCTTCCTCCTCCCCTTCTCTGATCCCTCCTCAGACCATCTCCCTTTCATATTCATGTCCCATTATTGTTACTGTTATCCTTACCATCATTTTAGGTCTAGGTTCCACAAGTGAGTGATAACGTGATACTTGGCTTATCTCATTCAACTTGATCTCCAGTGCCATCTGTTTTTCTGCAAATTACATAATTTCATTTTTCTTTAAGGTTGAGTAATATTCCATGGTATGTATGTATGTGTACATACATACATACACACACATTCACACACATATATGTATACATACATATACAGCATATTTATTCATTTATTGATTATTGGGCATATTAGCTGATTCTCAGTTTGGCTGTTGTGAAGAGAGCTCCAATAAACATGGGTATGCAGGTGTCTGTTTTGTATATTAATTTATACTCCTTCAGATATATGTCCAATAGTGGTATGATGGGGTCATAAAGTAGGTCTATTTTTAGTTTTTTGAGGAACCTCTATGTTGATTTCCATAGTGGCTATACCAGTTTACATTCCCACCAACAGTGTATGATGGTTCTTTTTCCTCTGCACCTTCTCCAGTATTTGTTGTTGTTTCTTTTCTTCATGATTATTAATGAGACTGGAGTGAGATGGAATCTTAGTTTTTCAGAGAACTGTCTGTTCAATTTACTTGCCCATTTATTAATTGGAGTATTCTTTTGCTGTTAGTATTTTGAGCTCTGTATATATTCTGGATATTAATCCTTTATCTGCTGAATAGTTGGCAAAGATTTTCTCCCATTTTGTGGGTTGTTTCTTGATTCCAGTAACTGTTTTGTCAGTGTGCAGAAACTTTAATTTGACGTCGTTCTGTTTGTCAATTCTTGCTCTTATTTCCTGGGCAATTTCTGTTTAGAAACTACCTATGCCTTTATCTTCCAGAGTTTCCCCAATTTTTCCTGTAGTAGTGTCAAAGTTTCAGGTCTTAAGTTAAGGTCTTTGATGTATTTGGAGTTGATTTTTGTACAGGGTGAGAGATAGGGGTCTAGTTTCAGTCTTTTGCATGTAGATAACCAGTTTTTAGAAAGCTGTTTGTTTCCTCCAGTGTGTATTTTTGACTGCTTTGTCAAGGATCAGATGACTAGCTGTGTGGTGTTATTTTTGGGTCTGTTATTCTGGTCCATTGGTTTTTGTGTCTGTTTGTGCCAGTACCATGCTGCTTTTGCTACTATGACTCTGTAGTGTAATTTGAAGTCTGGTATAGTGATACCTCCTTTTTTTTTTTTTTTTTTTTTCCCTCAGGATTTCTTTTGTTATTTGGGTATTTTATTCTACCATATTAATTTTAGGATTATTTTTCTATTTCTGCAAAAAATGATATTGGAATTTTGATGGGCATTGCATTGAATCTGTAGATTGCTTTTGGTAATAGACCAGTCACTGAAGAAGTAAGGAAGAAATAAATTTCCTAGAGTCTAATGAAAATGAAAACAAGAGGATAGATACAGCAAAGGCAGTGCTGGGGGAAAGTTTATAGCTAGAAGTGTCTACATTAAAAAAAAAACGAGATTTCAAATAAATAACCTAATGATGCACCTCAGGCTCCTAGAAAAACATTGCAGATGGAAAGAAATAATACAAATTAGGCCAAAAAAACTGTACAAAGAATCAATGAAATAAAAAGGTGGTTCTTCAGAAAGAAAAGTAAGATCATAAACCCTTAGCCAATCTGACTTAGGAAGAGGAGGGAAACCAAATTAATAGAATTAGAGATGAAAAAAGGGGATATCATAATAAATATCAGTGAAATCCAGAGGATCATGAGAGAATACTTTGAAAAACCTGTATTCAAATAGAGTGGAAAATCTAAGAGAGTAGATAAATTTCTAGGTGTATTTGACTTACGAAAATTGAGCTCAAGAGGATATAAACCACCTAAATAGATCTACAGTAAGCAATGAGATTTAAGCAATAATAGTTTCCCAACAAAGATTAGTCCAGGACTTTATGGAGTCATTGCTGGATTCTACTAGACCGAAAAAGACCAGTACTCTTCAAACTTTTCCATGAAATATAAAATGAAGAAACTCTAACAGATTCATTGTTTGAAGCCAGTGTTACACTTATTCCAAAACTGGACAAGGACACAGCAAAAAAGAGAACATAGGCCAATCTCTTTAATCAACATAGACACAAAAATTCTCAGTAATAAAGGATTTAGGTGTATTTGGTATAAATAACATGTAGCTTCAAAATAGCATGGAGTGTTTAACATCTGACCTGATAATCTCTAAACAAGTGTTAGTACATTTATCGTCTGTTATTACAGATAGATACAGATACACATATTTCCTTCATCTTACTTTATGCCTTCTATTTATATTGCTTATGCTTTTTCCCCCCTCCTTACCTGCTTTGCTTCCCCGTAAGGTTCTTTGAGGTATCACTAAAGGAAAACTGGGGTTTGAACTCAGGGTCTTCTACCTGCTAGGCAGGTGGTGTCCCACTTGATCCATGTTTTTAGCCTCTTTTGCTTTAGTTATTTTTTTGCCCAGGCTGGCCTGGACTACAGTCCTCCTATTTATGCCTTCCATGTACCTGGGATAACAGGCACTTGCTACCACATCCAGCTTTTTGGTTGAGATGGTATCTCTTGAAGTTTTTGCCCAGGTTGGCTTCAAACTGCGATCCTCTCAATCTCTTCCTTCTGAGTAGCTGGGATTACAGGCACGTAGCACCATAGCTAGCTTTGCTTTTGATTTTCTAGGTCAGGATTTTACAGAAGAGGTACAAATTTTAGCCCTAAACTATATGAGAGTTGATGTATACAAGTTAGAGTCTTTGTGACATCTTACTTTGTTATTACTTAATTGCTGCTTTGATTTTTAGTTCCCCATTTATTATTTACACTTGGTTATTTTTCTTAGCTCAGTTTTTAGCTTAATTTTGCATATAAAGGAATTCTTAATTTTAAGAAGTTTCCCACTATGTTGTTGGTAATTTGTAGCAGATGAGGTGCTTTGTCTATTACTAGACTCAGAAATTGATTGATTATTGGTTATTTTTGGATTAACTTTTCTTTTGGTTGATCCTTTAGTAGTTTTCAGATATTACCTTTTTACTCTTTTGCTAAATTTTCCTCTAAAACTTCTGAAAGGCTTAAGTTGTAATGTGTCAAAGAACTCCCAAGTCTCTTAAGGTTTCCTTAATGACTTTTACATTTGGGGTTACTAAATTTTTGTTAGTATTCATCTTTTCTTAATTCATGGATACCTGTTTTACTTTTATGACCTTTTGTTTTTAAATGAATACTGTATCTTTATCTGTTTGAGGCTATTTTAAAAAACCTCATTAGAAAGTATAATCTGTAATCTAAGAGTATTTTATGGTTTTATTTTTGTGTATACCCTTTGCCTTCTATTTTTGTAGTTGTTTTTGTCTTGCTCCTTGTGGATTCTTTAGAAGGGAGTGTTATAATGGAAGCTTTGAGTTCTTTTTCTGCAGGGTTATGAGGGCGAACCTCTAAAACTAGTCCCTGAACTAGTGGATGATTTGACCCAGGTTATTTTTGTTTCATTGCCTCTGATTTTTGCCAGGAGAACTCCACTCTAATCCCTGACTTCACAAAAAGATCCAGACTTTAATTCCTTTTCCCAATGCTATGATTTGATTTTAGTCCCTATTGTCAATTTCTTAGCTATAAGCAGTAACATTTAGAATATATTCTTGTTTATACTTGTTTCTTTTACTTCTATAGATAAGGAACTGCTATGGTTTAGTGGAAAGTGTATTTGGATCTAACTGGGTTACCTTATATTATTGTTTGCTTATTTTTAGGTGAGCATGATAACTTAAACAGTAGTTGTTAAGTCAAAATGTATGTGTGAATGAGGGGTATTTCTAAACATTAGGTTATTTTCATTGTTGTATAATTGTAGCATTTGTGCTATTATTCTGTTTATGTTTGCTTTTGTTTTTCAGGTTGTTTCACTGACCTGCCATCCATGGCAACAGTTATTATGTAAAGGCAATGTTAGAACACGTCCTGATAGTAATGCAATCTTATTGGAAGCAACATCCCAGAAGGGTTCTGGGGATGATCAGGTATGTCTGGGGATGAACTGGCAAACTGTTTTCTTTTTGGTTAGTGGCACAATAAGTTCTTTGCTATGAAGAATGAAATTAATATTTCAATTTTCTCATAGATCTTTGTACAGTAGTTCACTTTTTTGGGGGAGAGGTGATTTCAGAACTCTTTATATTCAAAAGCATTTTAAGCCAGGTGTGGCAGTGTACATCTGTAATCCCAGCATTAAAGGGGCAGAGGCAGGAGGATCATGAGTTTGAGGCCAGCCTGAGCAAAAGACCTGTGTCAAAAAAAAAAGGCTGGCATTGGCTAAAGCAGCAAGTGTGAAGCCCTGAGTTCAAACTTCAGTACCACCACCAAAAGAAAAAGAGCTTTTATTTATATCGATTATTATGTATCTTCTATATAGATATTTAGTATACAAAAAAATTGAAAAATTAAAAATGTTTAAAATGATAAACCCATTACATTTTACTATAAATAATATGTTTTGAGGTAAAGACGACTTTCTGGAAAAAAAAAGAATCAGTAGGAAGAGTAGCATTCTTTAACATTTTTACAAATCTCTTTTTTTTTTTTTACCTTAACTTAAGTGATTAGGGTTGTCCAAAGAAACAGAACCAATAGGAAAGTTTAAACACACACACACACATACATACATACATACATACACATGAGTTGGCTTTATTATAAGGAATTGACTTATACAATTCTGGAAGATGAGAAGTTCCAAGATTTGTAAGCTAAAGACCTAGGCCTAGTCCAAGTCTAAAGGCCTGAGAACCATTGGTGTTGATGGTATAAGTTCTGGTCTGAGCATGAAGGTAAGTGACTCATGTCTCAGCTCTAAAACCATCAGGCAGAGAGCATGAATTTTCTCTGGTGTATCCTTTTGTTCTTTTTAGGCTTTCAGTTGATTGGATTAGGCCTACCCCACTGGGGACAGCAAACTGCTTTATTTCATTACAGATTCTGATTCAAATGTTAATCTCTTCCAAATATACCCTTATAGACAAACCCAGAAGAATATTTAATCAGCTATGTATATACTCTGTAACTCAGTCAATTCAGTACATAAAATGAACCATCATAGCTAGATTCTTACTCTGCTTTTACATTTAGTTCTGTTACAGTGAAATTTGCAAGAATTGTCTACCTTTTCTCTATTTCCTGATACCTTACTCTTATTTTTTAAAAAGTCAGGTTTATTGATGTATAAATTAAATAGAAAAAAGTTCACCCTTTTAGGTGTATAGTTTGCCAAATGAGATTTTTTTTTGCTAAAAGTAATAGTAAAGTTTATTAGAAAAAGAATATACTTTCAATATACTGAAAGCAAGTCTCCTTTAGAGTGAGACCAACTTCAAAAGAGGTTTTTTTTTGGTTGTACTGGGATTTGAACTCAGGGTCTCATGTTTGCTAGGCAGGCACTCTGTCATGCCTTGTAGGCCTTTTTTTGCTTTAATTATTTTCATCATGGTCTCACATTTTTGCCTGGAGCTGGCCTCAGACTGTGATCCTCCTATCTATGCCTCCAAATAGCTTGAATCACAGGCACATACCACAACATCTGGGTTGTTGGTTGAGATTGGGTCTTGTTAACTTTTTGTCTGGGCTGCCCTTGAACTCCAGTTTTCTCCCCATCTCTGCTTCTTGAGTAGCTAAGGTTAGAGGTCTGAGCCCCTACACCCTGTGGTAATGGTACATTTATAAGAAAGTGCCAAATTGTTTTCAGAAGTGATTACCTCAGTTTGCATTCTTAGCAGTGTAAGAGAATTGTAGTTGTTCTGCATTCTTGCTAGCTTTTGGTATTTTTTTTTTAATTTTAGCAACTCTAGGGATTGTATTATGGTGTCTCATTGCAGTTTTAATACACATTTTCCTAGTGACTATTGAGATTGAATGTGATTTTGTATGCTTGTTGCCTTCCATGTTTCTTCTTCAATGATAGTTCTGTTTAAATCTTGTCCTCATTTTTTAAAGGCTAGTTTTTTCCCACTTATTGAGTTTTGAGAATTCTTAGTATATCCTAGATGCAGGTCCTTTATCAGATATATGTTTTACAAATATTTTCTCCTGATCTGTGGCTTGCCTTTGTGGTCTTCTGTCTTCTAGGAATAGAAGCTTTTTTGGTGGTACTAGGGTTTGAACTCAGGGCCTTATACTTGCCAGGCAGGCACTCTACCACTTGAGCCGTATGCCCGCAGCCCAAGGATTGGAAGTTTTAATTTGGATGAAATTGGTTTATTGATTTTTTTTCTTTTGTGGTTTATATTTCTTGTGCTCTGTCTGAGAAATCTTGGTCTGTTTCTAGTTCACAAACGTTTTCTCCCATATTTTCTTCTAGAACTGGGCTTTTTAACCTTGGCACCACTGACAGTTTGGCTGAATAATTCTTTATTAGGGGAGGTTGTCATGTGTATCACAGGATGTTTAGCAGCATCCCTGGTCTCTTCTACTAGATACCAGTAATCCTTTACCAAGTTGCAACCTACAAAAATCTTTAAATATCGCCAAATGTCCCATGGTTAAGCACATGATAAAGAGGAAGGTGGATCAAAGTCTTCCCCAAGCTAAGAACCACTGTTTCAAAAGTTTTATAGTTTTAGGTTTTATGATTATGATCCATTTTAGTTAGTTTTTGTATATAGTGTGAAAGGCCTAACTTCATTTTCTTACATATAATATCTAATTGCTATTCCAGCACCATTAGCTATTTTTTCTTCCATAGATTTCTCTGTATCTTGTGTGAGTCTATTTCTCTTCTTTGTGTTGCACTTATTTATTTGTCTAGCCTCATGCCAGCATTATACTCTTAATTACTGCACTGTCTTAAAATCAGGTAGCCTCCCCTTAGTGTGCTGGCTAGCTTTTGCCTATTTTCTTCCTCTGTTTGGAAGTGGTTTTGTTTATGCTAGATTCTTGAAATTTATATATGAGTTTTAGAATTAGCTTGTCAATTTCTACTTAAAGCCTGCTAGAATTTTGATTAGTATTTTATTGATTCTATAAATCAATTTGTAGTGAATTGACAATAATATTGAGTAATCTATAAGCTTAACAGTTCTCTCAATTTACTTAGATGTTTAATTCCTTCATCAATATTTTGTTGTCATCAGTGAGTATTAGCATTAATTTTAAAAAAATTCTACTTTCCTATACTACATGTGTATAAAAATATTGTTCACTACTGGCATATAATTGATTTTATTATTCAGCTTATATCCTATGACCTTGCTAATCTCAACTACTAATTCTTACAGCTTTTTTTGTACATTTTAAAGGACTTTCTATGTAGATAGTCATATCAATTGTACTTAATTTTTTTCTTATTTTAATATTATTAGCATATTACTCTAGCCCTCCTGCCCTTAGTGTGCTGGCTGGCTTTTGCCTATTTTATTTATCTACTTAGTGTTCCAGCTCTAATCCTGTGAAAGCAAGTGTCACCAGCACCATTTATGTACTGACTATAGTAAATACTTTTATGACTTCATCTTAGGTGTAATAAATAGAATTTGTTAATAATAACCATTACATAACTTTTTTTTTTGTGCTACTTGGGTTTGAATTTAGGGCCTACATCTTGAGGCATTCCACCAGCCCTATTTTTGTGATGGGTTTTTTTGAGATAGGGTCTCGTGAACTATTTGTCTGGCTGGCTTCAAACTGTGATCCTCCTGATCTCTGCCTCCTGAGCAGCTAGGATTGCAGATGTGAGCACCGGTGCCTGGCCTTGAATTTTTGACTTCTATTTGAAATGTTGGAATATTTTTGGTTCTCGACCAGATCAGGGATTTAAATGAAACTGGACACACAGTGGTGTGTGCTGTAGTCCCAGCTATTCAGGAGTTTTGCTTTCGCCTAAGAGTTTCACTCTGGACTACCTAGGGAGTCCAGGCTAGCCTGGACTACATGGTGAAATGCCCCCCCAAAAAGAAAACGTATTTTTTTAATTGATAAATCTCAAATTTATTTCTACTTCTCATTCAAAATTTGACCTACAGTTCATTTGTCATCCTTATCTCTGTCAAAAATATTTACAGATTTGAGGGCACTGAAATTATAAATGTATGTTTGCATATGGATAGGAATAGTTCAATAATGAAAAGAAAAACAGGTGAAATATGGATAGGAATAGTTCAGTAATGAGAAGAAAAACAGATGAAGGAAAGCGGGAAGGAAGTTATTAAAAACTATGGAAAGGAAATGATGGAAAGGCCTTTGATAGGTAGAGAGCCTTTTCATTTTAGTTTTACCATAAAGTAGAAATCTGAGTAAACAATGGGGTTGTAGATCTGGTGGCAGGAAGGTAAGGAAGTTCATATCCCCTGCTGTGTGCACAGTAAATTAGGAGATGAGGTCATGAGTTGAAAATGAGGAAAGTTCTGTAGTTCTAAGGAAAGAAGGTACAGAGTAGTCATTTGAAAGCTAACTCATTGGATAATGTAGTAGGATTTTCTGGCAATACTGAGAGCCCTGAAGCTTTAATGTCATCACTCGAAAGAAAAACCAGTGAGTTTAAGTTTGTGATTTCTTTTTTGATGTTACTGGGGATTGAACTCAGGGTTTTGTTTGCGAGGCAAGAGTTTTGCCACTTGAGCCACGACCCCAGTGTGTGATTTTTCTAGCCATGTGCTACTACTTGGATTAGGAATATTGTTAATGTAAGAGTAAATAATTGAAAGACAAATATTTATCAGTAGTAGTGGACAATATGATAATGTCATATACTGAGACAAAACAGGAGTCTTCTAGAAACTAGTATGGCAAATAAAATTCAGTAAGGTAACCACATGTAGGGAATATTGTAGCTGTAGGTTTGGATTTTTTTTTCAGCATTATTATAATCAAAGTATAAAATTTTACCTTTGGTGAGAATGTCATTAAATAAGAAGCTGTATATCACAAGAGTGGAAATTTTAAATGTTAATATGTGCGTTAATTCAGTTAATGACTTAGCATGTTTTCCTTTAAAATTATTGTTTTAGAAAACAGAATCTTGGCATTTTCATTCTCAAGAAATGGATTCTTCCCAAACTTTGGATACAACACAGACCAGGATTAATGTGAGAGCAAAAGGGACTGAAATGACAGACTTACCCTCTCTGGAGGAAGATACATTGACCCAATCACAAGGTCAAGTAAAGAAACCAAACAGAGATCTCCTATGTTCTCCATTGCTAGGTAATGCCTCTGTATTTTAAGCCAGTAGTAATAATTCAAATTTGTAAAACAGTTTTGGGGGATGAGAATTCCTGTACATAACTAAATTCTTTTTGAATTGAGGATCTCTGTAGAGCCATATTCAAAGGACTTTCCACATTGGCCATCTAGTCTGGTTATTTAAATGTACAGTTGAGCCTCATTTTATCATGCTCTGTTGCTCGTAGAAGGCAGAAAGGTAATAATTTCCTCTCTAGGTAGCTGTGCCTCTTCCATCCTCAATTGGCAGATATTCTTGGGTAAATCATATATTACCTTTTGACTGGTTCAGCAATGGAGACTCCATGAGCCCCCCCAAAAACAACAAAAAACCAAATGTCTATATTTACTTTGTTTGATTCTTAGAATTAATTTAGGTATATGTTGTTATCCTCAGCTCTGAGACCAGAAATAAGGAGAAAGAGGGTAAGTAGCTTATCCGAGATAGATCTTACTGCCTTCCTTTGTTCAATATAGAAAGAATTTACTAGCGTTTTACAAAAGATAAACTAACTTTAAAATCAAGGGATTCACCCATAAAGATCATTTTATAAAATTTTGCAAAGTTTGAATAGGACTAAATTCAGCAAGTTCTTTTTCAAACATAAGCTAGTATTTTTTTAATTTAAACATAAGCTAATTTTTTTTGAATAAGCTAATATTCAAATCAAGACATTAGTGCCAATATTCTATGATGGTGTATCAAATCAATTTCAGTTCTGCATTTTAAGAAAGATGTTGATAAAATTAGAGTACCTTTGTGGGAGGAGGTGACTATGATGGTAGATGAAAGAGAACACTTTGCTGTAATTAAATATTTGAAGGGCCATCATGCTAAAGAGGAAGCAACTCAGTTTTGATTCTTTAATGTAACAAGTACCTTAAGTATGTGCTTACTGTGTGTTTGGTGCTAGGGACATGTAGATGAAAGCTACTTCCTCTTCTGGGAAGATAATTCAATAAACAGAATACAATAGTATTGTTGAACGAGTGCTATGATGTTCTCTATAGGAGGAGTCTGCCAACTATAGCCTTCAAATCAAGGCTTGATTTTGTATTGTTCATGAGCTAAGAATGGTTTCACATCTCAGCATTAATGTTTGAGAGAGGGTCTTGCTTTATAACCCAGGCTGACTTGTAACTTGCTATGTAGCCCAGACTGGCTTTGAACTTAAGATCCTCTTGCCTTAGCCTTCCAGTACAGGGATTACAGGCATACACCAGCTGAATTTTTATTTACTTTTTTGGTGGTGCTAGGGATTGAACCCAGGGCCTGTACACATGTGTACTATATGTGTGTATATGTGTGTGTGTGTGTGTGTGTGTGTGTGTATACACATTTATTCTAATATTCTCTGAGCTTTTACAAAATGTTTGCTGACTTGTAGTGTAGAGGTTAAAGTGAAATACATAGCTTATTGGGGGCTGTTTTCAATTTCTAAGAGATTGGATAGTGACAAAATGAGTTTTATATTACAGCAAATGTCAAACAAATGTTTAGAAATTTCTGAAAGAACGATTTTATCAGTGGGTGAGAGATTGTGCAGTGTGACTTCTAAAATGTTTTCTAATGTAAAGTTGCATTTAAAATTTTTTGGAGCAGATCCCTGGATCAGATAGCCAGAGGAATTCCACCATTATTGTTTTGTTCTGCATGACTACTGTCATTGTGGTATTTAGTTTCTTACCAATGGCAAACATCATTGATGATGACTGGTGCTAGAATGGTTAGATAAAAAAGGGATACAAACTGGTAACCACTGTCCAAATGTAAAGAAACAAGAAGCAGTTGAGAGCTGTATGAAGAAGGCATGGGCAGTTAGATATATAGCCTTCTCCACTCAGACAGATGTGTGTATACACGCAAGCATAAGAGAATTATTTGAAAATTATTAACTCTTTGTTTCTGGCCTGCTTTTCCCACATAACCTGGTTTAACTCTCTAACTCCATCTGAAATATTCTTAAATATTTAAGGAGATGCTGAAATTCTGCTTACAGCTTACTTATTACTATTTCTTAGTTATACCTAAATATTTATGATAATAAGAATTTCTTTTTCTTTCCCTTTTTGATGGTACTGGGGTTTGGACTCAGGGCCTTATGCTTGCTAGGTAGGCACTTTACCACATCCCCTGCCTTGTACATATTAGTTATTTTTTGAATAGGGTTTCATGGTTATATATGTGCTGGCCTGGACCATGATCCTCCCACATAGCTGGAATGACAGACATGTACCATTGTGTCCAGCTTTTATTGGTTGAGATGGGGTCTCATGAACTGTGATCTTCTCAATATCTGCCTCCCAAGTAGTTAGGATTACAAATGTGAGCCACAAGGTCTGCTATAATAATAAGAATTTCTGTAGGTTTTGGTTAGGGATAACTTTTTTTTTTTTTTTTAAAGAAAAGACTCATAAATTTCTCATTTTAAATTAATATAGTAAATAATTATATTTTGAGTACCAGCTAAATGTAGCAGATACTTTGCTTGGCATTGAGGATATAGCTGTGAATAAAGTAGGCATGGAATTGACAAAGAGCTTTTTGTTCCTGTAGATTATTGATTTTTCCTATATTAGAACTTGAAACTGAGAAATTAAAAAATATTAATTTATTTAAAAATAACCACCTTATTGCATATTAACAAAGCACATAGTTTTCCAGAAAAGTAACTGTTTTGTAAAGCAAAAATATTTAGAAGAATGGTCTTGTTTTACTCAGAACAACAGCAACATCAACAACTTTGTAATTTCTAACCTTGTCTTATCAGTCTTAACAGACTGCATTCACTCTGTTACTATATCATGTATAATACAATCTCTGGAAAAGGGCACTGTTTCATTTTAAGAGAATGAGAGTAAATAAGGCAAATGATATTTTAATGTTAAACATAATTTTGACCCTAGTTCTCTCCTAAGAGTGTTTTAGGGCCTAGGAGCTTCTGGACTTCACTTTGATATAAGGGGTATAAGTCTTTATATTATTTAAGATTGAAAGAAACACTCATAATGGTTAAGAGATACTAAAATAGTTTAGTATTGCTCAAGAGTTAGAATGCTATGGCCAACTTAAAGCTATTTAAAGCATTTAAAGCGATTTACACATGGACAAATTACATAATATTTCTTAAGATTTGTAATCATGTTTCCTCACTTAAGGTAGATATAATGGTACTCACCCTTCAGGGTTGTAGTGAGGATTAGATGAAATGTGTGTTAAATATTTGAACCTTGTCAGGCTCAATAAGTGGTAGCTGCTGTTGTTGTATTACTATTCCAATGCTTGTAGAAATGTCCAGATAGCAGCATATTTAGGTGCTTTAAAGTATTACATAAGTAAGCCAGAGAACTTATTTTCAGATTGATCATCATTTTTTATTTGAAACTTTGCAGTCATACAAGATAGCTTTGCTTCTCCTGACTTGCCTTTGCTGACATGTTTGACACAGGACCAGGAGTTTGGGCCTGATTCCTTATTTCACCAAAGTGAACTAGATTTTGCACCTCTGAGGTAGGATGATTTATTTGCCACAAATCTTTCTATTCTTTCTTATTACAAGTTACTATTAATATTAATGACTTTAATCTAAGGTGAGACTTTGGAGTAAGGGTTAGATAGTCTTATCAAACACTTACGAGGCCCTAAATGATGCATGTTAATTTGGCATAGATGTATGAGTAGTGATGTGCCAGATGATTATAATTTATTTAAAGCTAATTTCTAATGTATCTTATTTCAGGCACACTGGATTTAATTAAGATGCACTGGATTTTCTGTATTGTAAACATCCCTGTATGCTGCCATCATCCTTCTCTCCCCTTTCCTCCTCATTCTGCAAAAAAGCATTCAGTTCTAGATTATAAACTCCTCTGGTTTCTCCTTTTGGCCAGCTGTTACTGAATCAGCCTAGTTAGCTCTCTTTACCTTATAGTAATGTGAATATGATATAACAAAATTTTAAAACAAAGATATATTCTAAATTGATATCTTTTAGAAAAATCATAATGAGAGAAAAGTCTAGAAGTCTTCAAAACATATTTGGAATTATCCAAGAATATAAGTTTTTTTTTAGAACTAAAAGAAAAATTTACCTTAAAAACAACTAGATATTTAGAAAGTAAAAAGTACCCTCTGCTATTGTGCTGTTACTTTATAATCACCCCATTAGATTTTCAACCAATGATTAAGTTATGATTGTATTTCATGAATAGATCACTTCTTGAGTTGTTTTCACAAGCCTAATAAATGACTAGTAGACAAATTAATGCAGGTTAAAATGAATATTAAGTCATGGTGGGTGATAAATATTTAAGATTGCAAAGTTTATTAAAAGTGTATTTTGAATTTTTCTTTTAAGAACCTTTTTTTTTTGGGCAAAATTGAAATCAGAATCTATTATTTTAGGGAAGTCTGAAATAATACCAGATTATAGTGTTGTAGTTCACCTTCTAGTTGCATAATTTTCTTTGTTCAGTCATTAGCTCTAGGAATTTGAAACTAGAAATTTATTTTTTAACACACCTTCAAATAAACTTGATTTCATTGACTTACCAAGTTTGTATTTTTGTGTTAGTGCTTAAAAATTAAATGTTGTTAAGGTGTTATTTATTTATTTTTAACTGTATTGTTTCAGAGGAATTCTTGATAAGTCTGAAGACAATGAAGGGATTTCTCGACCGTCTGAAGTTAGTGAAGCTTTATTCCAGGCTACTTCAGAAGGATCTTCAGACATAGTTAACAGTTGCTTTAGTATATCTCAGCATCCACTTACAGGAAGCACAACTATTGGGTCTCAGCATTCTTTCTTACCTCCTGAACAAGGAAATAATGAAGAGAATGTTTCATGTAATGCTGTTAATGAACTGAAAACTCCCAAAGACTCTGACAGCTATCATGCATATATATCATGGAAGACACGAAAAGATACACAGCAGCCAGAAAGCAATTTAGCTGATGAAGACCAAGTTTCGGGTTCTACTTTATCTGATAGTTGTGATGAAAACCTAGCTACTAGGAGAAATGATGGTTTTGATGATGCTTCTTCACATGTGGAGTTTTGGAAACAGGAAGCTTCACAGCTGGCAGAAATATGTCTTACCAGTAAGGATCATGTTTCTTTTCTGCATGAAGTTGCTCCTCCTCCTCATAATAAACAGTCATATTCTTTCTTACGATGTCTGTTGGAAGGAAGAGGAAAAGAGGTTCCCTTGAGCTCTGATAGTCATTATTCTGAGAATGTTGATTTAAGGGCTCTAGCTGAGAATGAGATGAAACAAAAGATGGATTCTTTGGAGGGTTATGAAAGAAATGAAGATCTGCAGAAAGAATTATCTCAATATTTTAAACAAAAGGAGACTAGAAGTAGTTTGATGTCATCAGAGGTATATCCCAGATCTCCAGATATAAAATGTATTGAGAGTGTTGTAGTTGCTAATAATTCTGAACAAGTTTCAGAAGCACATATACTCTCCAGGGGACATGATATCTCTAAGATTGAGGCTTCTGGTGGTCCTCTTCACACAGTTCAATCCAAGTTGGATGAGACATCAGAGCACCTATATTTTCAAGAGGAAAGAAATCTAAAGGCATCTTCTATTTTTGGTGAGAAAAATGTTGATGCTACTGAAAATGTAGCCTTCGAGGCAGTTATTGCCTCTATTGAGCCTTCCAAGAAAGAGAGTATAAGTGAAATCCAAACTGACATCAATAAATGTTTAACAGATGACAGCCAAGAGAGAGAACCCCCAAATCCAGGCCTTTCCCCATTAAAAAATGATGAAAATTCTTTCTTTGATAAGCTTAAGCATCCAAACTATAAATCTACTCCTGGGGTATTTGAACTAGCAGCTTCAAAACCATTGTTGCATAAAGAAGATGATGGTGATAGCTCCTTACATTGGTATCCAAATTTCAAATCACCCCCTAATGCTCCTCAGACCATTAAGCCACTTTCTGTTATTCCAGAGCTTAAGTCATCTGCTTCTTTAAGTGAAAAATCTTACAACCAGGCTCTTGGTCTTGGGAAAACACAGTCAGCTTTAATGCAGTGTGATACATACAATGAACCATTCCTTCCTGTTGGGAAGGTAAAGTCAGTCTGTGCTCTTGATCTTGCAGAGAAGGTAGGATCTTCAAACATTATTTGTCCAATGAAAGTATCAACTTCAGATTCTTTGGTTTTACAAGATTTAAAGCAGCAAACTTTTGAAGAAGTTGCAGATTCCTCAGACTATAGTTTTTGTAAGGATGCAAAATGTAGTAATGCCATTGAAGGGCCACCTGCAGCTATAGGAAACAGCTTTTCAGCAAACTTGGTGACATGTGATGCGAAGTCACAAGGTGCTTTACCACTGACTGGTGATGCATCATTAATTGCAGTTAGCCAAGAGACATTGCTGAAAGTTGATATAGGCCAAGATGAAATTGCTCTGTCTATGGGAACTCAGTCCAGTTTTATTATACATACAATTTTGCCAAATGACTCCTATTTTGTAGAAGGCCTGCAGGGGAAGGCTGAGTCTGACGTCATTACTCTGGATGGTGACCCTGAATGCTGTAACCTAGATGAAAATGCTGTTGTGTGCAGTGAAAGAGTTGCTGAACTACAAAGAGAGGTGAGACATAATAAAATGATAGTAGTAGAAAACCTGGTATTTTCCAGTATTGTTTTAGGAAATGGTATTACTTGTTTTTGTTTTACATTTTACTATTTCCCAGACATGTGATCGATGTGACTTAACTGGTGAGTATGTTGAGCTAGCAGCTTTAGAGAATTTGCTTGATGATCTTTGTGACAGCTCCCTGCATTGGCAGTCTACATCACAACTATCATCTGAAGAGGAGAGCAATTTTGAAAAGCCTGTAAGTTTTTCTATTTGACATATCTTACGGGTGGGGAAAGGAATATTTTAGTTGAGAGATGGTAACAAAGGCAAAGCATCTATTAACATCATCTAATACCAACTTGTGGGGCTGGAGGTATGGCTCAAGTGGCAGAGCACTTGCTTTGCATGCACAAATCCTGATTTCAAATATCAGTCCTGCCAAAAAAACAAAAAAAAGAAATGTTTGTCTTATACACCCTAAGACTTAGTGGGTTCTGTGGTGTCTTGGCAAAGGCTGTCTTTTGGAACTTCCAGGCCTTTTATCTTGAGACATCTTCTTTCCATGTTGTGCCAGCAAGAATGTTTGAGACAGTGTTAAGATTAGACACATCCCTGGGGACATTCAATTCTTTGTGTCTTTCCCTCTTCTGTCTTAAATGTACAAGCTTTGGACTATTCAAATATTTCTGTTTAAAAGTTCCTGAAAGATTTGATTTCAGAAATTCTTAAAAAGTACAGAATCTATGTTTCCCTTGGAAGAATACTGAAGTGCTAACTAGTTAGTATTCCCAAAAGGAATTCTTCACAAATGAGCAATATATTGATGCACATATAAATTCTCTCCCTATATTTCATTATTATCATTGTGTATATATACTAGGAAGTGGTAACTCTGGTGTGTTATAAAAATTCTTTCTTTACAAAGCTTCATTTGCCTGAATCTTAGGATCCCTTGGCTTTAATGTTCTTCTAGTCCCTTTGCCCATCCTCTTTGTCTGATACTGTTGGCTCAAAGCTAGGTCCCACTTACTTGTAAGGTATCCTTATGTCCTGCTCCTCATTAAATGTAGTTAGAAAATATGTGATGTCCTTAATGCTACTTTCCTTTTCTTATTTCCCTATATATAAGATTGGTATGTCATTATAAAGCTACTAGTTTGGATTATAATAATATTTAGATCTTTAGTTGATATGAGGAGATGAACAAAGATGTCATGATGAGCTTTTTATTTATTTGTTTTATAAGAAAATTATAACAGAGGACTATTAGCTTATTCTTATTCAGTATTCTAACGTAGGCATTGTTTAGTTCTAATTTTCAATCTTAGAATGGGAATGAAAATAGCTAACACTCTGCTCAAATACTGGGTTAATACATAATTCACTAAGACCTGTCAAGTACAGTTATTGGGAATTATTTTCATCCCCACTTTACGATGAATACTTAGAGGATTAAGTAACTTGCTCATGATCATTCACTAAATAGGGAATCCAGTGGGAAATTAACCCTGTTTAAGTACTTAACCACTATATCATGAACTGCTTCCCTGGTTAACAATTGTAAAACCAAGGTTGAGATTTTATGTTACTTTAGCAAGAGTGAAAGTTTTTGAAGGAGATTGCTTAAAGTCAGTTTAAATAAGAATGAGAAACAAAATCAATTTTAAACTTGAGTCCTAATTTTTTTGATAGTACTATTTTTGTGAGTAATAACAGCTTTTCATGTAGATAAAACTTATCTTAAAAATGAAAGTATATATTCAGTTAATGTACTGAGATTAATTTTGATCACTATTCTAAATTTTATCTGCCTTTAACTCTAGCCTTAAGTATATTCTTTTAGTTTGGAAAAGATGATACTTCCTGTACTGTCCTTTACTGTTGGCTCTATTCTGTGATTTAGGAGTAACTTAGTATAAGTACTAGGGAAGCAAGGAGTCAGGTATGAAAGAAATCTTTCTGTATGGTTCAGCTTGCTTTCAGGGAGCTTGCTTACCTCTTGCTTTCTTCCTTACTCTCCTTATCTATCTGAGAATAGTTGTTCATGTTTACTTGACTTTCTTTGATATCAACCCATTGTTTTAAGTGATTGTTTGAATAGCTACTTATTTGTAATGCAGCTAGGAGCTGTGAAAACAGCATAGATATTTGGAAAGTCATTGGAAAGTCATTTTTAACTTTACAAATTTACTTTTATTTACTTTGCTGGGCTGTGGTTATAGCTCAGTGGTAGAGCACTTGCCTAGCATGCATGAGGCCCTGGGTTCAAGTGCTAGAACTACTAAAAAAACACAAAAAACCAAAAACCAGAGCCAGTACATTTTTTCTTAAGCCTTGTGCCTTGGGCAAATGTCATTGGAGGATCACATCCTCATCTATTTAAAGAAATAGGAATAGCAGTAATCAATCTCCTATTAAATGGAGTAAGATATATACCACTTACGTTAGTGCCTGTCTGTTAGTTACCTTCATGTTGCTGAAGCAAGAAGACTAGGCTGTCACTAGTGGTTTCCTACTTTGTATCCTTTGGCATTGCCAAATATCCCTTGTGTGTGTATGTGAGTGTATTAAGTTTCTCCTTGTTTTTGGTAGCAGCATATATTCCATACTTTTTTAGTATCCCTTATTTCAGTCATTTAACTATACAAATTAAGTAAGATTTCAGTCATAGATTTCTTTGTTCTGTTCCATTTTGGGGTTTTTTTGGTCTTGTCTTCTCTCATTTCTCTCTCTCTTTCTTTCCTCTTTCCACGTCTCCTTACTCCAGTGGTCCACCTTCCCCTTGAGGTGTAAAAGCTAAAAGCCTATCTCTGTATGGGTAATTATCACCTATATTTTTAGACCTTAATTTTTATCCTGAGTTAGGCCTTATTGGCATTTTGAATGAAGATTTCTTGTGAACATTGCCATTATCTCAAATTCAACTTGTTTGTAGCATTTTTCTAGTTTCTTAGTCATCTCTTATTCTTTATTTTGGTTAAAAACTGGGAAATTAAATAAATCTTGACATTTTCCTCCTGATTTCTCTCATTTTCAATTAGTAATGAAGATCTGGTGATCGCTTAAATATTTTTCATCTTCTTTAGTCTACATTTTCTTTCATATTACCTACTTTAATAGCTCTATAGTTTTAAGCTATGATACGACGTTTTATTGAAATCAAGATTGTAAGATTATAATAGATGTTTCTTCATTTTGAAGCTGTGAGGAGAAACTACTGTTAAACATATACACTGTCTCACACAAGTATCCATATATCATATGATTGGTACTTTTATACACACACATACACACATATAAGAAAGTCTTTTTTTAGGAGTAGGATAATAGAATCTTAAAGACTTTGTGCTGTTTGTCAAGCAGGGATTCTAAGTACTGTTATCATTTTGAATTGGGTAACTTTATTGTAGGGAGCTGTCTTGTGTGTTTTAGGAGGTTTTGCAGCATCTCTGGACTCTAGTCAATAGGTACCAACTCACTCATCCCCCACTTATGACAGTGAAAATTGTTCCTTTACGGGGTACAAGATCTTCCCTAGTTGAGAACTACTGGTCTTAGAGAAACCTGTAAGACAGTAGATGTAGAATATTTATTTCCATACCCAGCTGTCAACTTTCTGAGAATTAAAAAAAAAAAACATGATAAAAGAAGATAGAAAAATTTGTTTGTGCTTTTGGATGCCTTCTTGAGAGGGCACAACTGGATTAACTTTGCATGGAAATAAAGAAACCTAAAGCCTGGTGTTGGTAGTTCATGCCTGTAATCCTAGCTGAGATTGGGAGGATCAAGGTTCAAAGCAAGCCTGGGCAAGTAGTGGACACTCATCTCCAAAATAACCAGAGCAAAATGTACTGGAGGTGTAGCTCAAGTGTAGAGCGCCTGCTATGCGGGTGTGAAGTCCTGAGTTCACACCTCAGTCCCACCCAAAAAAAAAAAAAAAAAGGAAACTTGAAAGTATATGTGAGTATACTATGAATTTAGTGAAAAGTTAAGCATTAGTTAAGTTTATGCATTAGTATCATCAGTTATGGTTTCTAATTTCTTTTCTAGCAAGGACTTACTAGGAGCTGTTGGAACACTAGGAACTTCTTTTTCAGAAGATAACTTTTATTCTTTTATTTCATATCAATTTGTATTCCCTACTACTTTTATTTCAAGAAGTTTGAGAACTTATGAGTTTTGGTAATTTATCACACCTACAGTTCTTTGGTGCTCTTATTTTTCTTCTAAATATGTAAAAATATTCGTTTTGTCTTTCTTACTCTTTTATCCCCTGCAGTATACCTCTCCCTGTAAGAAAATTCTTGAGCTTGTCAAAAATATTAGCATAGTTCCAGTCCTTCAGTGATTATTATTGTAAGAAGCAAACTAAGGTGATAGAAAACTTCTAGGCCTTCTACTTGTAATATTTTATAAGGTAGGTTTCTAAATCCACAGAATGATTTGTAGAGGCTTCTCAGAATTCACCAAACAAGTTATCATCTGTATAAACTCAAGAGGGTTGAGTACATTATCTTAAGTACATGTTAAAACTGCTCCATGTTCATTTTTAAAATAATGAGTTTTGTTTTTTAGCTGAAGTCTGAATTTAATATAACCTTACTTTCTTTATTTCTTTTCTTTCTTCATAGGTAGATCATTGTAGTCTGGATATTAACCAGCCCTTTTCATCTATATTGCCTTCATTTCCTCATGAGCCAACCAGAGAGCCTGAGTATCATTCTTCAAATCTCAGAATGTTGAGAGTATCTCCTGACACTCTACCAAAGACTCTCAAACATTTAGCAGGTATGTAGAAAAAGAAGGTACTGAAAATTAACTCATTATGGCTAGCGTTTTTTTTTTTTTTTTTTTTTTCCAGTACTGGGGTTTGAATTCAGGGCCTTGTGCTTGCAAGGCAGGTGCTCTGTCACTTGAGCCATTCTGCCAGTGTATGGCTAGCTTATGAAAAATACCTTTTTATACCTTTCTAGCAACCTGGCTGGGCTAAGAAATACCCAGATAATTGGTATAAAGCATTATTTCTGGATATATCTTTGAGTGTCTGGGGAAGAGATTTGAATAAGTGGACTGAGTAAGGAAGATCTGCTTTCACCAATTTGGGTCCATCCAACTGGCTGAGGCCTAGATTGAACAAAAAGGCAGCGGAAAGGCAAATTTGCTCTCTTTTTAATGGAGCTGGGACACCATTCTTCTCTGCTTATGGACATCAGAACTCCAGATTTTCTGATCTTTATGTTGTTGGACTTGCCCCAGTGGCTTACCAGTTTCCAGACTGAGAATTAATACCATTGCTTCCCTGGTTCTTAGTTCTTTAGTCAGTGGTTGAACCATGTCACCAGCTTCCTAAAGATGACAACATTATAAAATCATTATCTCTAATCATAGTTTACTTCTCAGAATTACCATCTAATCCACGTTTACTTTAGCATAAAGTAAACCCCAATCTCCCTCAATCCTTTGCCACCTCCCTCAGCAAATAATCTTGCCCTTTTTTTTGAACTCAGGCCTTGTGCTTGCCAGGCAAGAGCTCTACTACTTAAGCCAGGTCCTCAGCCTTTTTTGCTTTAGTTATTTTTTAGATAGGGTCTCACTTTTTTTGCCTAGCCTGGCCTTGGATTCTCCTCCTTAGGCCTCTTGCCAACCTGTGATTATAGGCAGTTTAACACCATGCCTGGTTTGTTTGTTGAGATAGGGGTCTTGCTGATTTTTTGCCCTAGCTGGATTTTAACAGAGATCCTCCCAATCTCTGCCTCTCCCTGTAGCGGGGATTACAGGCATGAACCACACCCAGCTATAATCTTGCTTTCTGTCTTGAAATTGATCTCTCTTAATTTCTTCTCTACAAGATTATTTGCATGCACTTTTGTCTTCTGTAGCTCAGTTAATTCTTTATTCCCTTTAAGTCATACAAGATTCTGGAGATTTCCTATGATCTGAATGTTTGTGTTCTTTTGTAATTTTTATCTTGTAATCCTTACCCTCCAATTTCTTCGTGTCCTCAATAACACTGTCTTTTTAAAGGGTTATTGCTACTCTGGTGAATGTTAAGATGTATCTTATCGTGGTTTTGACTTACATTTTCTTAATGACTAACTGTATTAAATATCTTTTTTAACGCTTATTGGCCATTTGTAAATCTTAAGGGAAATGTCAGTTCAACTTCTTTGTCCAGTTTTTAATGGGGTTATTTATCTTTTTATTGTGTGTGGTTAGACTACTGACTTGAGATGGTTCATCTATTTAAATTAACGTAACTATTAATAGACATTGATGGATTTCGAAGCACTCCTTTAACTGCATGCTGAAAGTCTTTCTTGTGTTTTTTGTGTTTTGATTTTAATTAATCTAAAAGTATGTTCTAGTTTCCATTTTAAGTTTTCTTCATTGATCCTTTGGTTATTTGGGAATTTCTGATTGTCTAATTATTATTTAATTTCCATATAAGAAGAATTTTCTTCTGTGTCTGATAGTTATCTTAGTTCACTTCTTGTGGGAAAAGAAGTGAATTCTGTGTATGATTTTAGTCCTTTAAATTTATTGAGGCTTGTTTTATGTCCTAGCACATAGTTTATCCTTAGAAGTACAATTTATGCTTAGGCAGAATATGTATTCTGCTATAGTTAGGTGGTGTGTTCTGTAGATGTCTCTTAATTCTAGTGGGTTTGTATATTCAAGTCTTCTGTATCCTTCTTGATCTGCCTAGTTGTTTTCTCCAGTTTCAAAAGTAGGGTATTGAAGTCATCAACTTATCTATTTTTCCCTTCTTTTTTCTTTGATTTGCTTCATGTATTTTAAAGCTATGTTGTTAAATTTATACATGTTTACATACATGTTCCTGACTAATTGGCCTCTCTATTGTTACAAATTATCCTTATTTCTAGTAACACTTCTTGTTTAATGATATTTTGTCTTACATTACTAAGTCAGCTCTTACGGTTTCTTCTTGTATGGTTTATCATTTTTATCACTTTCCTTTCAGCCTATTTGTATTTTTAAATCTAAAATATATCTTCTATAAGTGGGACATAGTTGCATCTTGAGTTTTCTAGTTTTTAATCCAGTCTGCACTCTGCTTTTAGATATGAAGCTTATTCACATTTAATATCATTATTGATATCATTGCCTTTTATGGTCTACTCTTTGTTTTCTGTTTGCCTCATGTCCTGTTGTTGCTTCTTTATTGTTTTTTATTGCACTAAGTGAATATTTTCTAGTGTGATACTTTAATTTCTTCACTGACTTTCTAGGTAGTTTAAAAGTTACATTTTTAGTGATGACTGTAAGGCTTATGATATTTTTCTTATCAGAATATACTTTTGATTTATGCTAAATTAATTCTGGTATGATAATAAATTTTAGTCCCGTATAGCTATTTTCTTTCTTTTGGTGCTATTTCTGTTACATATATATGTGTTATAAATCCCCAAATACATTATTACATTATTATAACTGTATCATGTAATATATTTTAAGGGTGCTTAGAGAAGTGCAGGTATTTAAAAAGATTGTTATATTAATCTTCCTATTACTATTTCTTACTCTCTTAATTTGTTCACATATACTTCTTACCATCTGATGTCATTTCAGTGTTCTACTCCAGCTTTGCCCCATTCATCTTATTTTGCTCTTATTGTGAAGTGTATACATTTTTATATATTTATAGTCCCCCAAATATAATTACATACAATTGTATAAATATTGCTTTATGTATCTTAAAATTGTTTTTCAAATTAGGAAAAGAAATGTGTAAGTATGCTTTCTTTTGTAGTTACCTACATTATTGGTTTTACTAGAACTTTGTTTTGCCTTATAAATTTAAATTATTTTAAATTATTATCTTGTGTTACTTGCTTTCATTTTGCAGAACTTTTCTTAGTATTCATTATAAAATAGTAGGTCTGTTACCAACAAATTCTGGTTTTTTTTTTTTTTTGTCTTTTCTTTCTCAGTGTTGGGATCGAACCCAGACCCAGACCCAGGGCCTCGCTCATGCTAGGCAAGTGCTGTACCACTGAGCTACATCCCAGCCTACTTCATCTTTTCAAAAGATAGTTTTGCTGGGTTAAAAATTATTGGTTAATAGTCTTTTTTTTTTTTTTTTTAGTTCTTTTCTCCAGCACTTTGAATATGTCTTTGTACTGTCTTCTGGTCTTCATTGTTTATGATGAGAAGTCAGCTGTTACCTTATTTGTGTTTGTATGCAATTTGTTTTCTCTTGCTGCTTTCAAGATATTTTGTCTTTTAATGTTTTGATTGTTATGTCTTGGTGTGAATCTCTGTGCTTATTGAGCTTCTAAGTTATGTAGTTAATGTCTTTCATCTATTTGGGGAGTTTTTAAGCTATCATCTCTTTGGGTGGGTTTTTGCTCCTTTTTTTTTTCGGTGTCAGTTACCACCTCCAGATACCTGGTACTTAGGTGCACTTAATTTTGTGTCACAGGTCTCTGAGCCTTTGTTAATTTTTCTTCATTCTTTTTTCTCTGTGGTTATTCAGATTGCATAATTTCTATTGACTTTTCTTCAGGTTTGTTGATTCTTCTGTCTGCCCATATCTACTCTTGAGCCTGTAGTGAAGTTTTCTAATTTTAGTTACTGAACTTTTTAATCTCAAAATTTCCATTGGTTCTTTTCCGTATTTTATCTCTTATTCGGTATTTGATTAGACATTGCCATTATATCTGCTTTTAGTTCTTTAAGCATAATTTCATTCTCTTTGAACATATTTATGATAGCTGATATTAAGTCTTTCCTGGTAAAGTCCAACATGTGAGCCCCCACTGAAATGGAGTTTCTATTGCCCTTCTGTGTTTTTTTTCCTGTGAATGATTCATATTTTCCAAATTTTTCTTTGCCTGTCTTACTTTTTTTTTGTTTTAAAGTGGACATTTTAGATAATACCTTGCTGTACTCAGAAAGATATCTGTTTCTTGAGCTGAGAATATTTGACATTGTTTTCTTTATCATGTTAGTGCCTAGTTTGACAGCTTTTGATCTATGATTAGTCTCCTTAACCTGTACCTTCCCCAAGACTATAGTTTTAGGCCAATTTTCTTTTACAGATCTCTTTCTTTGGTCTCCCTGTTAAGTTTCTGGTTTGTCATTCCCTATTAATATCACCTTTTAGCCACAAGTAATTGCAAGGTAGGTCATTGCTCTATTGTTTTAAATAAATTGCTCCATAGTCTTATCTAATATCAAGCCCTTGTGTAGGGAGTAGTCTTTTTGACCAATGTTTGAATCTTTTTTCTGACCTCAGAAAGACTTTTTTTAGTTGTGTTCCTCCCCCCCACCACTGTGTACCCCAAATTGGCCTTGAAATTATGATTCTCCTGCCTGAGCCTCCCTAATGCTGCAATTACAGTCAGCATTACATGTACTATCATGCCCAGCTGAACTCTCTGTTCTTATGACTTGCATCTTCTGGGCAGAATCTTTGTGGTCCTCCCCTGGAATCTGGGAGTGGGTACAGCAGCTCACTTCTCTTGGAATTATATACCCCTTCTCCATGACTGGTGCTGGGTAGGGGACTAGTTCATTCTAGTCTTCTTGGAATCCTCCTCCTGGAATAGAACCTCTATTCTCTAAGCAGGCTAGGATGGGGCAATTGGAATATAGTATTCTCAACTTGCCATGCATGGGGTAAATCTTCCATTCTATAAGTTGGGATTGGGGAAAGGTAGATTGGCCCTTTTGCTCTTCCTTTTCAGCCTTTCTATCATGTGTTCCTTCCTGTTCTTCTTTGCTATCTTATGGATTATTTCTGTTGATATATTCAGTTGTGCCATTTCATTCCTGCCAATAAGATCCTGAGCTCCTGAGTGATAGTAATTATGGTAGAAAGCCTAAAATTATGATTCATTATTATGTGTTGTCTTGACATGAAACCGGAGGGCCTCAAAAGACTTAGCCACACGATTCCTGCTCTCACCAGATATGCCTTCCAACTAGTAGGAAAGGCTTCCCACCCAGCAAATGCCCCTATCAACTATAGGATTTGTTTATCACCTGGTAATCAACCTAATGGGCTTCACTCCCCTGCTAGCTGATGAAATTATTCAAATAAGCCATTCACTTGCTATTTTTGCTACTATAATCCAGCCCCTCATTGTTCCGGCATATTCATTCTGTTCTCAGGTGTAACCCCCATATGACCTAGTGTTTCTCCCCAAGGCTGTGAGTATATGTGAGTAATAAATTATTGTCAGTCTCATTTGTCCAGTGTCAAGTACCATCCCCATACCTATTGGGAAGAAGTCATCCATCACCAGTTGGGTGAGGAGCATGCAATTGAAAGAAGTGTCCATGTCTGTGTTCAATAAGTATTGTATTGAAATGGGGTCTTGATAATTATTTCCCCCGATTCCTTATTTTTTTATTGGCAATAAACCCCTAGATCATTTGTAATTATGAGCAGGAAGAACTGTGGTTCAACTTGGGTCCAAAGTACAAGTTAGGATAATTTATAAGAGGGGTTATTAGCTCCACTTATGGATTATGAAGCATTCACAGTTATATTACAAATTGGAAATAGAAGGACAAGCTTGGGTTTGGATTATTGAGAATTTGTGATACCCTTATCAAGTAGGAAAGTAAATTTAGTTTTAAACTTACTGAATTTGATCTGTCAGAAAATCATTTGGTTTGAAATGTTCTCAAAGTCAGTTAAAAAAGTGGGAAATGTAAATTTCTAAGATCTCAATAATCCATGGTTAAATTATGCCATAACAATGATGACTCATGCCTGTAATCTAGCTACTAGAGAGGTAGAGATCAAGAGGAATGTGGTTTGAGGCTAACATAGGCAAAAAGTGAGACCCCCATCTTAACCAATAAAGCTGGGCATGGTGGTTCCTATCATTCTAGTTACACGGAAGATGTAAATGAGAGAATCGTAGTGGATAAAAATGCTGGGCTGGATAAAAATTTGAGACCCTGTTGGAAAAGTAACCAAAGCAAAAAAGGTCTGGGTATGTAGCTCAAGTGGTTGATTGCCTGCCTAACAACTGTGAGCCCCAAGTCCAAACCCCAGAACTACAAAAACAAACAAAGAATAGTTGAGTTTTCTGAGGGAACATAGGTACAGAGAAAAGCAAAATGCCCAGGACAGAACCTTAAGGAACACAGTAGCAGATGGGGGTACCAATAGAGAATATAGAAAAGGGGCAAATATTTTGCGTAAATTCTTACTCATTTAATTTTTACCGTTTCCATTTCCATTTCTTAGTGCATTTCTCACATTACACTGGATTTTGCTGTATTTACATTTGATATTCTGTCTTCTTGATGAATTGATGGATTTGATATAATTATGTGATATCTCTATTTGTCCCTAGTAATTTTCTTTGTTCTGAAATCTACTTTATCTGATATGATAGCCACTTCTACTTTTAAAAGACTTGTTTATACAATAGAACACACACACATATATATATTTTTGATGGTACTTGGGTTTGAACTCAGGACCTCATGATTGCTAGGCAGGTGCTCCAACACTTGAGCCACACTCTCAGTTCTTTTTATTTAGATATTTTTCACATAGGCTCGTGAGTTTTTGCTGGCCTCAGGCTGTGATCTTCCTATCATATGCCTCCTGTGAAGCTGGACTCATAGGGATGTACCACTATGCTTAGCTTGTTGTTTGAGATGAGCTCTTAGTACCTTTTTGCCTGGGCTAGCCTCAAACCATGATCTTCCACCTTCAGAGTAGCTGGGGTGGTGTGAGCCACCACACTTGGCAGGGTTTTATGTTGTAATCCAGGTTGCCTCTCTCAAGTGCAAAGATTTGAGTTGTGCACCACGATGTCTTCCTTGTACAATAGTTATTTTTGTGGTGTTTTTTTTAATTTAAAATTTTAACTTTTATATGTCATTATGTTTGAAGTGAATTTCTTACAATTTTTTAAAAATTCACTGCTAACATCTATAATTTAGTGTACTTACACCATTTGCATTAAAAATGAGTTGCTGTATTTAAGCCTTACATCTGCAATTTTATTATTTGTTTGTCTTTGTTCCTCTGTTTCGCTTGTCTTACATACTTTAGAAATTCCATTTTTGTTTATTCAGAGTATTTTGAGTATATTGCTTTTGGTAGTTTTCTTAGTGATTGCTCTAGGTATCACAGTATTGTTACATGACTTGTTATACTCTTTTACTACTGGAAATGAAGTATTATTAGTTCCCTTGACCCATCCTCACTTTAAATATAATTATTTTAATATTTCCTTTATACACCCTAAGCATGATGGCATGTGATGTTAAAACTTTTGCATCATTCTTGAAATATGACTTAGAAACTCATGTATTATATTTACTTTTATTTACCCATTCTGTTGTTCTGTTGCTGTTCTTCCTTTTTGAACTTTTTTTTTTTTCCTGTAATTTCCTTTCTGTTTTGAGAACTCAGCTATACTTTGATGGCAGGTCTGTTATGGGCAAATTCTGTAGTTTTCTTCACCATAAAATGTCTTTATTTTCTATTCATTCTAGAAGGATAAGTGTACCAGATACATAATTCACATTTTACAGGTTATTTCGTATTGACCTCCGTAAGAAATTGACTGTCATTTAACTTGGTGTTCCCTGTAGATAATATGTTATTGCTTCTGTCTGCTTTCAAGATTTTTCTTTGTCTTTAGTTTCAGAAATTGTTCTGTGAATTGTTCAGGTGAATGTCTTTGGGTTTATACTATTTGGGGACTCACTCAGCTCCTTGAATGAATTCTGTGTCTCACCAAATCTAGAGAGTTTTCAGCCATTATCTCTGAATGCTTTTTTTTTTTAGCCTCTGTATTTCTGTTACACTTTTGTCATTTTATGACTCCTAGACTTTTTTGTTAGACCAAGTCTCTATTTAAAAAAGAAAAGCAACAAAAAATAAACAACCCTGTTACCTCTTTGTTGTCCTGTCCTGCTAATGACATTGATCTGCCCTCAAATTCACGGCTTCTGTTCCTGTTATCTCCATTTTACTGTTGAGCCAACCAGCAAATTTCTTGGGGGTTTTCTTGGTGGTACTTGGATTTGAAGTCAGAACATTGTACTTCCTAAGCAGGTTCTCTACCACTTGAGCCATAACCTCTAGCTTTTTTTGCCCTAGTTATTTTTCAGATAGGGTCTTGCGTTGCCTGGGCTGGCATAGATGGTGATCCTTCTGTTTACATTTTCTGCATAGTTGGGATGACAGTTGTATGACACCACACCAGGCTTCTATTAGTTGAGATGGGGTTTTATAAATGTTTTCGCCTGGGGTTGTCTTGAACTATGGTCCTCCTTATCTCTGCCTCCTGAGTAGCTAAGATTACAGGTATGAGCTGCCCATCCCTGTTGTTCTTCCCCACCCCTTTCCTGGTTTTCTTTTCTTTATTTGGTGGCCTCTACAGGGAAACAGGGAATCTTTTTTTGTTTGGAGACAAGGTCTCCTTATGTAACTCAACCTGGCCTAGACCTTCCTGCATCACGCAGGCATGTGCCACCATACCTAGCACAGAGTTCTATTCTTAGTCACCAGTTATACCACCTTTTATCTTCACTAAACCAAACTAACAGTCTCCTTCAACCTTGATGGTAATGTCTTCCTTTCTCCTTTCTGAAGTCTGAATTGTTCTGTCCAATTACCAAGGCCTTCTTAATTTTCTTTCATGTTAGTCAATCCTGTTGGTTCTTATTATTTCAATTTCTCTTTTCTAGATTACCATATTAGTAATAGAAAATAAGTCATCTTTTGTTCCCTCCTACCCATGCTCTGTCAGAATATACTTTTTAAAAGGCAGATTTGATAGTGTCACTTCTCATTTGAAACCCTTGCTTACATAGGATAAATTCCAAAGTTTTTAGCATGTTATAGAAAGTCCATGCTTCACATCTTTAGTCATAAACTTATTTGCATCCTTAATCATATTGAACTACTGTCATTTCTTTATTATGCTATACCATTTGTTTCCTTGACTTTGCAGATGATGTTTTCACTTCTTAGAACACTTTCTTTTCCTATCCTTACTTAATGCCTCAGCTTTGCCACTATCATTCTTATGAAGACTGTCAACAACTCCCAGTGGCATATAGAATTAAGTTTAAACTTCTTAATGTAACCTTTAGAGTCTTTTAGTTTCATATACTCAAAAAAAATACACATACACATATATGTGTACACATACATATAAACCATACAGGAAGTCAGTCAAACCCACCGCATGCATAGCACTCATCTGATCCATATTACATTGTACTCATTGGACTTGAGGGTAAGAGGAATCCTCGAAAATAAGCTAATGGTTCTTTGCTGTGTTGTGCATATGACATCTTTTGTTTCTGACTTATAGTTTTAAGTCTTTTGTCATCATTCATGACACGGTAACAGGTCAACTATAGCTTAGTAAGATGAAATCAAATCCCTCTTCCCATCTCATTAAAAAGTCTTTAAAAATCCAAATTTTAAGATCTACATAATGTTCCATAAGTAGTTATACTTTTATTCTAAAACCATTACTGTATTGTTGATTATTTTAACTTTAGTTTGCTTGGTAATTAATACCTTCATGTACATTTGTTCCTTTGATGATTATTTTCCATAGGATTGATTCTAAAAGCTTAATGGGCCAATGTAGTGAGGTCTGCTTTTTTTTTTTTCCAGTGCAAGTACAGGAATTTAAAAAATTGAATATACATATTTGCATATATACACACACATATGTATATATATAATATTAACAAATCTCTTTCTTTAGGAGTCACTTCTGAAGGAAGCATAACTGAAGTTACACAATCCAAGTTGAAATCAGGTGTCCTGACCACTCCTGGAGATTCAGACATTAGACCTCATTTATCCTTGTCTCTTCAGGACTTATCTCAGTTGGCTGCAAGTTCTCCTCAAGAGAATGCTATTGGTCAACACATTGATACTCTGAGCCAGAAGGCATTGGCAGACAGTCATTTAACTGAAGAGAGTCTGAAAGTCGCAGATATTCCTGAACCAGATGATCAGAACACTGGGATACCAACAGCCCCTGCTCCTTCCTACTCACATGTGGAGAAGCCCGATATTTTATATCAAGAAGGCTTACCAGAAGGATATCTAACTGGTGAGCCACTGGCACCCTGTGACCAGAAGACTGGGAAAGCAACATTATCCTCTACTTCCTACCCATATAGAGAGAAGCCCAATATTTTCTACCAGCAGGCATTGCCAGATAGTTTCCGAAGTGAGGAAGCTCTGAAAAGTTCAGCTCTTCCTAGACAAACTGACCAGAGGACTGGAATACTAGCAGTACCCTCTTTTTCTCACTCCCGTAGAGAAAAGCCTGGTATTTTCTATCAACAGGCTGAGCCAGAAGGTCATCTACCTGAAGAGGCTCTAAAAATTTCTGCTCCCCTTGGACTAGCTGACCAGAATACTGGGATCCCACCTATAATCTCTACTTCTTTTTCACAAAAAGAGAAGCCCAATAATTTATACCAACAGGGCTTGCCAGATGTTCATCTAACTGATCAGCCACTGACAGTTTTGACGGCTCCTGGACAACCTGACCAGAAGACTGGCATACCAGGTGTAACCTCTACTTCCCACACACAAAGAGATAAGCCTGATATTTTCTATCACCAGTCTTTGCCTGGTAGTCACCTACCTGAAGAGACTCCGAAAGCTTCAGCTACTCCTAGGCCAGCTGACTTGAAGAATGGAATATCAACCGTAACCTCTATTTCCTACACACAAAGAGATAAGCCTGGTATTTTATACCAACAGACCTTGCCTGGTAGTCATCTACCTAAAGAGACTCTGAAAGCTTCAGGTGCTCTTAGTCCAGCTGACCAGAAGACTGGCACACCAGGTGTAACCTCTACTTCTTACACACAAAGAGATAAGCCTGGTATTTTATACCAGCAGTCCTTGCCTGGTAGTCATCTACCTGAAGAGACTCTGAAGGCTTCAGCTGCTCTTAGTCCAGCTGACCAGATGACTGGCACACCAGGTATAACCTCTACTTCTTACACACAAAGAGATAAGCCTGTTATTTTATACCAACAGTTTTTGCCTGATAGTCATCTACCTGAAGAGACTCTGAAAGCTTCAGCTGCTCTAAGACCAGCTGACCAGAAGATTGGCACACCAGGTATAACCTCTACTTCCTACACACAAAGAGATAAGCCTGGTATTTTATACCAACAGCCCTTGCCTGGTAGTCATCTACCTGAAGAGATTCTGAAAGCTTTAGCTGCTCTTAGTCCAGCTGACCAGAAGACTGGCACACCAGGTGTAACCTCTATTTCCTACACACAAAGAGATAAGCCTGGTATTTTATACCAACAGCCCTTGCCTGGTAGTCATCTATCTGAAGAAACTCTGAAAGCTTCAGCTGCTCTTACTCCAGCTGACCAGAAGACTGGCCTGCTGGGTGTAACTTCTACTTCCCACACACAAAGAGATAGGTCTGGTATTTTACTCCAACAGCCCTTGCCTAGTAGTCACCGACCTGAAGAGACTTTGAAAGCTTCAGCTGCTCTTAGTCCAGCTGACCAAAAGTCTGGCATACCAGGTGTAACCTCTACTTCCTACAAACAAAGAGATAAGCCTGGTATTTTCTATCAGCAGTTCCTGTCAGGCAGTCATCTACCTGAGGACACTCTGAAAGCTTTAGGTGCTTTTAGTCCAGCTGACCAGATGACTGGCCTACCAGGTGTAATCTCTACTTCCTACACACAAAGAAATAAGTCTGGTATTTTATACCAACAGCCGTTGCCTGGTAGTCATCTACCTGAAGAGAGACTGAAAGCTTCAGACGCTCTTAGTCCAGCTGACCAAAAGACTGGCCTACCAGGTGTAACTTCTACTTCCCACACACAAAGAGATAAGTCTGGTATTTTATTCCAACAGCCCTTGCCTAGTAGTCATAGACCTGAAGAGGCTCTGAAAGCTTCAGCTGCTCTTAGTCCAGATGACCAAAAGTCTGGCATACCAGGTGTAACCTCTGCTTCCTACACACAAAGAGATAAACCTGGTATTTTATACCACCAGCCCTTACCTGTTAGTCATCTACCTAAGGAGACTCTGAAAGCTTCAGCTACTCCTAAGCCAGCTGACCAAAAGACTGGCATACCAGGTGTAACTTCTGTTTCCTACACACAAAGAGATAAGTCTGGTATTTTATATCAACAGCCCTTGCCTGGTAGTGTTCTATCTGAGGAGACTCTGAAAACTTCAGCTACTCCTAGACTAGCTGACCAAAAGACTGGCATATCAGGTGTTATCTCTATTTCCTACACACCAAGAGATAAGCCTGGTATTTTATACCAACAGCCCTTGCCTGGTAGTCACCTATCTGAAGATACTCTGAAAGCTTCAGCTATTCCTAGGCCAGTTGACCAAAAGACTGGCATACCAGCTGTAACTTCTACTTCCTACACACAAAGAGATAAGCCTGGTATTTTATACCAACAGTCCTTGCCTGGTAGTCATCTACCTGAAGAGATTCTGAAAGCTTCAGCTGCTCTTAGTCCAGATGACCAGAAGACTGGCATACTACCTGTAACTTCTACTTCTTATTCATATAGAGAGGAACCTGGTATTTTCTATCAGAAAGAGTTGTCAGAGAGTCATTTCACTGATGAATCTCTGAATGTTTCAGCTGTTCCTGAATCATCTGATCAGAAGACTGGGATAGCTACAGTATCTTCTACTGCTTACCCACAGGGAGAAAAGTCCCATACTTTCTATCATCAGGCATTGCCAGAAAGTTATCTAAGTAATCAGGCTCCGAAAGTTTCAGGTATTTCTGGGTCTGCTCATCAGAAGTTTGGAACAGCAACAGTCCCCTCTACTTCCTACTCACATGAAGTACAGCCTGGTATTTATTACCAACATGAGTTGCCGGACAGTCATCTTCCTGAAGAAACTTTGAAAGTTTCAGCTGGTACTGAACTAGCTGACCAGAAGGCTGGAATACCAACAGGGTCTTCTAGTCCCTACTCACATGGAGAGAAATCTAGTATTTTTTACCAACAGGAGCTTCCAGATCTACCTACAGAGAGTCTGAAAACTTCAGCTTTTCCTAGACCAGCTGACCAAAAATCTGAGGTACCAACAGTGCCCTCTATTTCTCACTCATATGGAGAGAACCCCATTGTTTTCTATCAACAGGAGTTGCCAGATAGTCATCCAACAGAAAAGTTCTCAAAAGTTTTAGTTGTCTCAGGACCAATTGATCAGAAGACTGGGGTATCAACAATATCCTCTCCTTCCGACTCGCATATAGAGAAGCCTGTTATTTTCTACCAACAGACCTTGCTGAGTAGTCATCCACCTGAAGAGGTTCTCAAAGGTTCATCTGTTTCTGGACCAGCTGACCAGATAGCTGGGGCACCAACCACAGTCTCCTCTTCCTACTCATATAAGGAAAAACCCAGTGTTTTCTATCAGCAGATGTTGCCAGACAGTCATCTAACTGAAAATGCTCTGAATATTTCAGATGTGTCTGGGCCACCAGACCAGAAAACAGAGACTCTGACACTGTCCTCTACTTCCTATTCACAAAGAGAGAAGCCTGGTGTTTTTTACCAACAAGCCTTTCCAGACAGTCATTTAACTGAAGAGCTGCTGAATGTTTCAGCTGCTCCCAGACCAGCTGACCAGAAAACTAGCTTATCAACTGTAACTTCTACTTCCTACTCCCAAAGAGAGAAACCTGGTATTTTCTACCAGCAGACTCTGCCAGGTAGTCAGATACCTGGAGAGACTCTGAAAGTTTCAGCTTCTAGACCAACTAACCAGAAGACTGGTTTAGCAACTATAACCTCTACTTCTTACTCACAAAGAGATAAGCCTGGTATTTTCTACCAACAGGCTCTACCGGGTAGTCATATACCTGGAAAGTCTCTGAAAGTTTCAGCTGCTTCTCGACCAGCTGACCAGAAGACTGGCATACCAACATTACCTTCAAGTTCCTACTCACGTGGAGAGAAATCCATTATTTTCTACCAACATGCTTTGCCAGACAGCCCTCTCACTAAAGACACTTCAAAAGTTTCAGCTATTTCTGGACCAGTTGAACTAAAAACAGAGACACCAACAGGACCTTCAGATTCCAACTTGCTTGGAGATAAATCCATAATTTCCTACTCCCAGACTTTGCCAGAGAGTCATCTAACTACAGAGGCTTTGAACATTTTAGCTTCTCCTGGATCTGTTGACCTGAAGACTGGGAAACCAACAGTATCCTCCTCTTCATACTCTTCTGGAGAAAAACCCAGTATTCTCTATCAACAGGCCTTGCCAGATACTCAGCCAACTAAAGGTCTGAAAGTTTCAATTTTTCCTGAACCTGTTGACCAGAAGATCAGGGTACCTACTGTAGCATCTTCTTCCTATTCAAACCTAGAGAAGACTGTTACTTCTTATCAACAGGAGTTGCCAGACAGTCATCTAACTGAAAAGGCTGTGAATGTTTCAATTGTTCCAGGACCAACTGACCAGAAGACTGGGATACCAATAGTACCATCTACTTCCTACTCACACAGAGAGAAGCCTGGAGTTTCTTACCAGCAAGAGTTTCCAGATCTTACTGAAGAAGCTTTGAAAGTTTTAGGTGTTCATGGATCTGCTGAACAGAATAATGGAATACAAATAGTGTCCTCTACCCCTTACTCACATAGAGAGAAGTCTGTTATTTCTTACCAGCAGGAGTTGCCAGATCTTACTGTAGATCCTTTGAAAGTTTTAGGTGTTCCTAGACTTTCTGACCAGAAGATTGGGATACACATAGTGCCCTCTACCTCCTACCCACGTGAAGAGAAGCCCATCATTTCTTACCAGCAGGAGGTACCAGCTCTTCCTGAAGTAGCTTTGAAAACCTTAGGGGTTCCTGGATCTACCTACCAGAAGACAGGGATACAAATAGTGCCCTCTAATTCCTACTTGTATAAAGAGAAGCCCAATGCTTTTTATCAGCAGAAGTTGCCAAATATTAGTGAAGAAGCTGTTGGTGTTTTTGTTCTTCCTGGACCAGGTGACCAGAATATTGGGACACCAACAGTACCTTTAAATTACTACTCACACAGAGAAAAGCCCATTGTTTTCTCTCAGAAAGAGTTGCCAGTGAGCCATCTCACTGAAGAGCCTTTGAAAGTTTCAGCTGTTTCTGTATCAGCAGAGCAGAAGACTGGGTTACCAACAGGAACTTCTAGTTCCTACTTCCATAGAGAGAATCCCAGTGATTTTTATCAGCAGGCCTTACCAGATAGTGATCTAACTGAAGAGTCTCTGAAGGCTTCAACTGCTCCTGGTGTAACTGATCAGAATAGAAGTGCTATAGTACTATCTAGTTCCTACTCTGATAAGGAGAAACTCAAGATTTCTACTGTAAGCCTACCAGATGACCAGAAGACTGAGTTACCAACAGCTACCCATAGTTCCTACTTACAGAGAGAGAAATCCAAGATTTCAACTGTGATTGGACTAGATGACCAGAAGACTCCGTTGACAGTTTTTCATAGTCCCTATTCTCAAAGAGTAAGGCCTGGTATTTTCTTTCAACAGCAGTTGTCAGATACAGACCAAAGTGGAAATATTCAAAAGAGTTCAACTGTCCCTGAACCAACTGATATAAAAACTGGGGTACCAGTACCTCTCTCTGGTTCTTATTTCCACAGAGAAAAAGCTAATATTTTTTATTCACAGGGATTACCAGACAGACATTTAACTGAAAATGCACTGACAGTTTCAACAATTCCTGAACCAGCTAATCAGAAAACAGTGTTACCAACAGCTCTCCCTGGTTCCTTTTCACATAGAGAAAGATATGTAACTAAAGGTGCTCTGAAGGTCTCAAGTGGTTTTGGGCAAACTGATGGGATTACTGGATTACCAACTGGTTCCCCTGGTATTTACTCTCATGGTGAGGCACATAAACTTGTTTCAGGACATGTCCTACGACTGACAGATAATTTGAATTCTTCTTACTCCAGTGTCAGCTCAAACAATATGCCTTTAAATTCTCAGGCAGTTGATGGAGTTATGTTAAGTAAGCCAGAATCTTCAGGTCTTGGAGATGTTGGTGCTGAGGAAATCCGGGATACAGATAATAGTTCCAAAACTCTTAAAGAAATTCGGACACTTTTAATGGAGGCAGAAAATATAGCTCTGAAACGATGCAATTTTCCTGCTCCCCTTGTCCCTTTCAGAGATGTAAGTGATATTTCATTTATACAATCTAAGAAGATGGTTTGCTTCAAAGAACCCTCTACAACTGATGTAACTAGTGATGATTTGCTTCAGAGACAGTTGTTTACAGAGGAAAGCCAAAGCAACAGGTGCATACAGAAGGATATTGGCACACAGACAAACTTGAAATGCCAGAGAGGCATTGAAAATTGGGAGTTTATTAGTTCAACTACAATTAGAAGTCCTCTACAGGAAGCAGAAAACAAAGCCAGAATGCAATTAGATGAAACTTTTAGGCAATATGAAGCAGCCAAATCTATAATAAGGTCTGAACCTGAAGGTTATAGTGGAGTCATTGGGAATAAAATTATTATTCCTATGATGACTATCATAAAAAGTGATTCAAGTAGTGATGTAAGTGATGGACATGGTTCCTGCTCATGGGACAGTAATCTACCAGAGTCTTTGGAATCCGTTTCCGATGTTCTTCTAAACTTCTTACCATATGCTTCACCCAAAACAAGCATAGCAGATAGCAGAGAGGAAGATGGTGTTTCAGACAGTGAGGATGGTTGTGGTAGTGTAGACTCATTGGCTGCCCATGTGAAAAATCTTCTGCAATGTGAATCTTCATTGAATCATGCCAGACAAATACTTAGAAACGCAGAGGAAGAGGAATGTCGTGTAAGAGCACGAGGTAAGAGCTGATCATTTGTCACATACGTACGTTCAGGATTATAAACATGAAGTATAATAATTTGCTTAAAGTGATGTATATGGAGTTCTAAATTTATTTTCCTGTAGAACTGTTAGAATGATTATATTTTCTACTAGCAATCCAGAAAAGGAACATTTAATCAATGAGGTGCTAAGTTATGGCATTAATAATGGTAGTCTGAGTTTATGGTCTTAGGAGAAGTAGATTCTGATGTCAGAGTATAAGGAAGTAGCTTGGGTTTCCAAGTTCCTAAAGCTCTTGTGTTTTCACTAATCCTCCCATTGTATCCTTATTTTGGGATACTCAATTTTGGAAAAGTATAAATTAGAAATATCCTACAGTTCTAAATTATTTTGTATTTTCTATTTTTAAAGCTACATTTTTTTTAGTTTTCCTCTGCTAATAAAATTCTTGGGACTGATTGGACATTAGGGCAAAAAAAAAAGATAAAAAGAAAAATGCCAAGATATTTCACACTGAAGCATGGGTTAAGGATTTAAAAGAAAGTATTTACTAATCCCATTAATTTCTTTTTTTTTTTTTTGTCTTTTCTTTTTTGGTGCTGGGATCGAACCCAGGGCCTCACGCATGCTAGGCAAGCGCTGTACCACCGAGCTACATCCCAGCACCCCCATTAATTTCTTTTAGTTGAATTTTCTTAAAAGAGAAAGAAATAATGTTTAAGACATATATCTAGAGGGTCAACTTCTAAGCAACAGAACTTACCTGGAAATCTTCCTTTAAGTTTAATTGCCTACACTGTTCTTAATCTTTTCATTCTACAAAAATCCCCCAGTCCTCAGTTTTGTTTATTATTTTTAAAATATCAAGTCTCATGGAAGTAGCAGTTAACTGTAGCAGACTCTAAAAAGGGAAATTATTAAAGACTCTCAAGATTGAAAGGAACATTAAGATAAAAATGATTGAATGCCATATTTAAAGTGGCCTTTTTGGAGAAATATCTTTAGGATATGGTTTTCAAAGAATCAGACTTTTGGATGATTCATGGTGGTGCATTTCTATAATTCCAGCACTTGGGAGGCTAAGGCAGGAGGATTGGGAGTTTGAGATCAGCCTGCTATATAGTCAGACCCTGTCTCAAAAACAAATAAAAAAAACCCCACACTTTTCAGTGAAGTCATATCTCAAGAACTTTTAATAAGTTGCCATATTATTGATTATGTTAAGTATTGTGGTAGTTGCATATGTTGCTTTTCTGTGATAGTACAATCATTAGAAAAGATCATTTTTATGTTGTAGTATCTCAGGTGTTCCTATGCTTTCTCTCCAGCCTGGAATCTGAAGTTTAATTTAGCACATGACCGTGGATACCCCACTTCAGAATTAAATGATGATGACAGGAGGAAAGTAGAAGAGATCAAGACAAAGTTGTTTGGTCATGGGAGAACAACTGACTTGTCTGAGGTATAAAAGAAATCTAGTAGTGAAAACAGAAAATGTGAAAGACTTGGTGATGGAAATTGGATCTCTTACTTGGGCACTGGAGACTCCAGCTAAATTGCTGATGATCTTGGGCTAAGGTGTTAGGAACCTTAATTCTTCAAAAGGTTTAAAGATTACACTCTTAAGTTTTGATTTATTCCAAATTCATCTATTGATAAAATTTATCTTACAAAAATGAAAATTGATTAGCTTGTTTTACCAGTAGGTTTTAAGAACAAAGATTAAACATCACCCTTATTTTTTTCTTGAAATGTAGATGAAGTCCAGCTAGTTTCAGAGATTACACTCTGCTTAAAAACAGAGTTACATAAAAATAGTGTTCTTTTTAATAGTACTATTTTTCTTGTGTTAGGCACTATTTTATGAATTGAAACACACAAAGTATGAAAAGTAAAAATCATTCTTGTATATCTCCTACCCAATTTGAGAAATAGAAGATTAACAAATACTGTTGAGCTGCTATTTTTTTTTTCTTTCTTTTTTTGCAGTACTAGGGTTTGAACTCAGGGTCTCACACTTACTAGGCAGGTAGTCTACCACTTGAGCCACTCTACCGGCCCAATACTGTTGAGCTGGATGTGGTGGTATACACTATAATCCCAACACACTCTGGAAGCTGAGGCAGGAGGATCTTAAGTTCCAGGCCAGTCTAGGGTACAGGAAACAAAATCCCAAAACAAATTAACAACAGAGAAATGCCCAAAACAAATACCATTGAAATTCTTCGTGTCCCTTTCCACAGTCTTATCTTTTTAATTCTGACATGTATTGAGCTCTCTGCTCTTCATTGTGACTTTGAACTTTATATAGATAGAATTAGCATGATGTATTTTCTTTTGAAAATTGGGGTTTTCATAATCTTAGATTTTTGAGATTCCTATGCAGGTAGAGTTCATAGTTTTAGTATTGTGTAGAAGTATTCCAGTATATGAGTATATTTCAGTATCCATTCTTCTCTGGATGAGACAGTTCTGCTATTATGAACAGCAGTAGTATTTAATGACACCTAGGGTTTTGGTATGGATTACATGAGATTACATAAAGTGCTTAGTAGAATACGTTACATGCTCTCAGTAACTGACAGGTACTATTAAGATCCAAGAATTGATAGAGCTATCATTATGGACTTTATGGACTAATTCATACAAAGTTTCTTCAAAAACTAGTCTCAATGATGGCTTATCTCAATTTTGGAAAAGTATAAATTAGATTGGAGTTTAGGTTTTCTGTATGTGTTTGTAAAAAATAAAATTTAAAAGTAATAAAATGGATAGTTATCCTAGCCCCAATGGTTTAAAAGTACATATTTTTCCCAGTGATCTGGATTTTTCTATTTTTATAATCTTCATGAATTGATATATCTAGACCCCTCAGCAATCAAATGGCCTTCCTTTGGGTAGACTAGTTTATGTTTTTCTTAAAATAAGGTGTTCTAAATTAGATTCAACATAGAATTTCACATGTGATTTGACCAGGATGGAGTATTTAGTACTTTTCTTTCTGCTAATGTATTCTGAGACTTTTAATGGTCACACCACACTTTGACAATTAAAAAAAAAAAGATGAATTATTGCCAAGATTTCTATTCCTATTTTTTGGTCTATATAATATGTTTTAACTCTGCTGAATTTCTTCTTATTGT
This sequence comes from Castor canadensis, assembly GCF_047511655.1. Taxonomy (NCBI): domain Eukaryota; kingdom Metazoa; phylum Chordata; class Mammalia; order Rodentia; family Castoridae; genus Castor; species Castor canadensis. The sequence continues at coordinate 63,564,391 of NC_133397.1, forward strand.
TGGCATATTGGTGTTCAGCCTAGTAGAATGATTTTGAATTGGAATTTGATCATCTTTTATATTAAATGTCTCTTTCAGCTTTGTGCCATTTGTATATTTGGTAACTTTTTATCTAGTTTATTGATAAAAATTTGTACTAAGACAGAGTTATGGAGAAAAAAAATCTAAAACTTTTTGAATAAGATCTAACATCTATGCTAAGTACTTCACCATACATCATTCTGCCCATAATTCATCATCTTATATTTGACTTTCTCCAGTCTGTGAACCAAGTGATTATGAAGTACAGTTTGTCAAGTATGTCTTGTTTTTAGAGAACACATATTGGCTAGACTGTGTCTATTTTTGGATACTTCTTTTTGTGGTGGTACTGGGGTTTGAACTCAGGGCTTTGTGCTTATGAGGCAGGTGCTCTGCTGCTTGAGCCGCACCTCTAGCCCTGGATGTTTCTTTTTAACATAAATATATAATCGTTCCCCCTTAAAACGTCTCTAAAAGTCTAATTTTACATAGGTACATAATAGTCCATTGTGTGAATATAACAGTTCATTACCATACTGTTGGACATTTATTCATTTGATTCCAGAAATACCTATTAAATGAATGTTTAATTTGTGCTATCACTAATCTATGTTTATAGAGGGCATATTACTGAACAGAATGGACAGAACTTTCTTTGTCATTGAGCTCATATTCAAGTGAGAGGACATGAACAGTAACCAAATAAGTAAAATACATAATATTTCTGTGGTGGGATAAGTGCCAGGGAGACAAAGAAAGTGGAATAGCCAGGTAAGGACCAAGAGTGAGGTATTTGACCAAGAGTCAAATATTTGAAGAAGGTGAGATACTGTACCATTTGGTTATCAGTGGTGACAGCATGCTAGGTAGAGATCATATGTGCCAAGTCACTGAGTTCACTGTGATCCTTACATATGAAAGGGTAGTAAATAGGCCATTGTGGTAGCAAAGTGAGGATGAAAGGGAGAATACCAGACTATGGAGGGCAGTGTTTTATGTGAGGAGATGTGAAAGGTATTTTGGAAATTTATGTGGGGACTTTTAGGTTATCACATTTATTGGAGGTTGCTTTTGGCATCCAAGAGGGGTGTCAGGGATGTTGTAAGTCTTGCAGTGAACATGATAGTTCCACCTAGTGAAGAGTTGTCTCTTGTTACATACTGTTTTTATTTTTATTTATTTATTTTGGTTGTACTGGAGTTTGAATGCCTATAATCCCAGCTGTGTGGGAGGTGTAGGTAGGAAGATCGCAGTTTGAGGCTAGTCTGGGCAAAAAATGTGAGATTCTATTAAAAAAAATAAAAAGGGTTTGAGTTGTGGCTCAGTGGTAGAATACTGCATAGCAAGTGTAACACCCTGAGTTTAAACCCCTGTACTGCGCCTCTTCCCCAAAAAATGAGAAAATAACTGTCTTCCTGGAATTCTACATCTAGTGAAAATCTGTTTCATGATTGAGGCAAAATAAAAATTATTTCAAATAGTAGTTTTTCACCATTAAACCCTCATTAAAACAAATTCTAAGTGGTATACCTGAGATTGAAGGAAAATGAGCCCCTATTGAAAATTTGTGGTGCAGGAAGGATTAAAGAGAAAAAGGATATGTTAATGAACTATGTGGGAAAATGTAGCTGAACACTAAGTGTATAAAGCAAAAGCAGCAGGATCTTTAAGGCTGAGATAAAACATGATATAAAATTATGGAAACAAAGTCCTATAAGTTCAAAGTCATATAAATGGAGTTCATTTATTCCACATTCCTGAAGTGTTCAAGAGAAAAGAAGACATTGTTTCTGTGCATTGTTGTACATGCCTGTAATCCCAGCATTTGGGATGAAGAGGCTTGAGGATTGAGAGTTTGAGGTTTTAGCCTGGGATATATAGGAGAGCTCAGCCCAGCTTGGCCTAAATAATGACACCCTATCTCAAAAAAGTTCACGTGTACACACACACACACACACACAGGGAAAAAAATTGACATTGTTTATTTTAGATTGGTAAGTGTATATGTCTTACCTTGTATAGAATTAATTTGAGATGGATTATAGACTTTAACGTGAAAAGTAAAACTACCGTGCTGCTCCCCCCTCCCCCCCACCCCACACAAAGATTTTATGGGGCTCCGAGTTTCTTGACAGCTGTGTTCCTCACACTGTTCAGGACGTTGCTCAGAGCTCCTCTTGCTTTCTCTTGGTGCAAATGTATGTCCCCACCTTTTTACTTATTATTATTTTCATGAACTTGGAGGCCCATTTGACCTTGGAGACTGTGGGTACCTCCTTGGTGTGGCAAATTCACAAGAATCAGACTGCATTTCCTTGAAAGATTAGCCAACCTTAGGTGTTTTGTTGTATTAATGGAAAATGGACTAAAACACTTCCTTACCTGAGAAGACCTTCTGTTCCTTTTCCCAGGCAATCCCACACCCTTGGCCCCACCAAAGGCAACTATTGGTATTACTTTTCCACCATTGGTTAGTTTACCTGTTTTGAATTTCATATGAATTCATATTGCACAACCATCACCTTCTATCTCTAGCACTTTTCATCTTATGAAAAGTGTTCATCAAAGACTTCTATGAAAAGTCTGTGACCTAGGTGGATATTAGGTAGCATTATAAAGTGTTTCCTGGCCATGGTGATGATATTGTCACTGTGTGATAGGTGAAGGCTCCTATGATAAAGAGATTCAGTAGTGAATTATTTAGGGTTGAGATGTCATGTCACAGTGTTTAAATGGAGAGATAGCTGATCAGGAAATGCTTAACAATTGTTGAATCTCAGTAGAAAAAACCTCAAATTTTTATTTTAATATATCAAATTTTTGGCATATTCATAACAAATGGTTGGGAGAAGAATTATATGATTTAGCAGGTAATAAGCTACTAAGTAATATATAATCCCCTTGCTATCTAAATAGTTGCCATATATCAACAAAATTTCCCAGTTTACTTGAGAATATTAGCAAAATTTCTCAGAGATATTCTGAAAGAATTTTTGGCATTTCTTGTAATGTTCCCTCTTTTATTTGTGCTTTTCTTTGTGTCTTTAGGTATTGGGGTTTGAACTCAAGGCTTTATGCTTGCTAAGCAGTGGTGCTCTTCTACTTGAACCATGCCCCCAGCAACCCCTTTTTTAACCTTTGGTTATTTTTTCAGATAGTCTAGTGTGTTTTGCCTGGGGGCCAGCCTCAGTTCGTGGTGCTCCTATGTATGCTTCCTGTGTAGCTGGGATTAGAGAGATGAACCATAGGCCCAGCTTATTAGTTGAGAAGGGGGTCTTGCTAAGTTTTTGCCCAGCTGGCCTTGAAATGCAGTATCTGCCTTCCAAGTAGCTAGGATTACAGGTATGAACCATTATTCCTGGCTTTTGAGTCTTTTGTATATTTTCTTAATTTGGCAAAAATGTTTGTTAACTTTGGTTTTATCTTCTCAAAAATTCAACTCTTAGTTTTAAATTTTTTTGTTATTTATTTCTACTGCAAATTTTATTTTTTGTTTTGTTCTATTAACTTGAGGCTTATTTTGCTTTTCAAGATCCTGGAGGTATAAAGCTAGGGTGCTTATTTGAGAGCTTTCTTCTTTCTAACATAAGCATTTATTGCTAGAAATTATCCAGTTAGTGCTGCCTTTGCTTCATCACATAAGTTTTGGTATATTTTATTTTTCTTTTTGTTTCAAGATATTTTCAGGTTTTCTTGATGTCATCTTTCACCTACTGGTTGTTCATCAGTATGTAGTTTGAGCTAGATGTGTATGTACTAACATAGATCTTGGGAGGCTGAGGCAGAAGTAAGTTCCAGGCAAACTTGGGCTACAGGGCAAGACTGTTTCTCCAAAAAAGAAAAAAAATAGCGTATTTAGTATGATTTCCACATATTTGTGATTTTTTTTTTTAAAATAAGTTTTCCTCTTGGAGAGAAAAAACATGGTATAACTTCAGTCTTGTTAAATTTGTTCATACTTGTTTTGTGATTTCATGAACCATCCCTGGAGAATGTTTTGAGTCCTATTGAGGAGAATATGAATCTGTAGCCATCTCCTACTTTGTACAGCTGTCTGTTTCTCCCTCCAGTTCTGTCAGTGTTTGCTTTATATGTTTAGGTGCTCTGATGTTCGGTACGTGTGTATTTGTAATTGTTACATCTGACTGATGAATTGACCCTTTTGTTATTATATGACCTTCTTTTGGTCTGTGTTGAAAATTTTTGATGTTAAATCTATATTGGATGATAGTGTAGCTACTCTTGGGCTCATTTTTCTCTTTTTTCTTTTGTGATACTGGGGTTTGAACTGAGGGCCTCACACTTGCTAGGCCTCTCCTCTCTCCTTTCTTCTCTCTCTCTCTTTTATTTTTTGTGGTACTGGGGTTTGAAGTGAGTGCCCTCACACTTGCTAGGCTGATGCTCTACCATTTGAGTCATTTGCCCTGTCCTTTTTTGCTTTAGTTATGTTTTGAATAGGGTCCTGTGTTTGTACCTGGACTGGCCTAAACTGTGATCATCCTATTTATACTTCCCATGTAGCTGGGATGACAGGCCTATACCCTCACACCCAGAGTTTATTGGTTGAGATGGAATCTCATGAACTTTTTTTTTTACCTAGACTGGTCTTGATCCGAAATCCTCCCAATCTCTGCCTTCTGAGTAGCTAGAATTACAGGCATGAGCAACCTCGACTGGCTTGTGGTTTTTTTGGTTTTTTTTTAAATAACCATTTGCATAGGCTGTTTTTTTTTTCATCTCTTCACTTTTTATTGTATGCATATCCTAAAATCTGTGGCAAGTTTCTTGTAGACAGCATATAGTTGGAATTTAAAAAAAATCTATTCAATACTGTATATCTCTTGATTAGGAGCTTTATGCATTGACATTTAAAATAATTATAGGGAAGGACATATTGTTGCCTTTTTTTCGTTTTCTGTTACAATTCTTTTCTCCCTTTTTTCCTTTCTTGCCATCTTTCTTCATGATAAGTTGATTTTTTGTCTTTGTGCATCTTCTTTAGATATTTTCCTTGTTGTTACCATGGGACTTACATGCAGCAAAAATAAGAATAGACAAATGGGACTACATCAAACTAATATAACTTCTTTCCTGGCATTGTGGCCATACGCCTATAATCTTAGCACTTGGAGCCTGAGGCAGGAGAATCACAAGTTTGAGGCCAGCCTGGGCTATGTGGTGATATCCGTTTCAAAAAAATGAAGTGTATGGGAGGGTAAGTTCTCCTGCACAATGGCGGGAACAAGTAGCAGGTTGAAATGGCAGTCTATTGGAGAAAGTATTTTCAATGCCCTTATCTCAAAAGAAGTTAATATTCAAAATAATAGTTTCTACAACTCATTATCAAAAAAACCCCATCTTTGTTAGAAAATGTGCTGATGACTTGAACAAACATTTCTCCCAAGAAGAAAAATAGCCAACAGGTATAGGAAAAGAGGCTAAATATCACTAGTCAGGAGGGTGGAAACCAATACTACAATGACATATCACATCCCTAATAGGTGACTGATATCAGAAAACAGAAGAGAGGAGTGTGGTGGTGCATACCTGTAATCCTAACACTCAGAAGGCTGAGGCAGGAAGACAAAGAGTTTGTGGCCAGCTTAGGCTAAATTGTGCGATCCTCACTCAAAAACAAAGAAACAAACAAAGAAGAGGTAATGATAACAAGTATTAGACAGAAGGTAGAAAAATTGGAACTCCCTCTCCCCTTTTATTTTCAGTTTCTTTGAGACTACAGTCTCACTCACTATGTAATCCAGCCAATTCTTTTTCCTGGTCTTCCACGTGCTGAGATTATAGGCATGTTCTACCGTGCCTGAGTGAAATTGCAGCTCTTTTTTTTTTTTATTCATATGTGTATACAAGGCTTGGGTCATTTCTCCCCCCTGCCCCCACCCCGTCCCTTACCACCCACGAAATTGCAGCTCTTGATGAATGCAATATGGAGGTTCCACAAAACATTTAAAATAGAATTATCATATGAGTCTCCTGGATGTGTGTGTGTGTGTGTGTGTATGTGTGTGTATATACACAAAATCAAAATCGGTGTTGTAGAGATGCTATGTTCCTTCTAACATTATCCACAATAGCCAAGATGTAGAAACAACCTAAATGTCCATCAATGGATGAATGGAATTTAAAAAATGAAGAAACAACATAAATGTCCATCAATGGGTGAATAAAATATTACTCAGCGTTAAAAAAAAGAAGGTGATCCTATCATATGCAACAACATGGATGAACCTGGACGAAATTATGTTGAGTGAAATAAGACTGTCACAGAGATACAACTATGGAATGATTTCACTTACATGAGATAGCTAAATAGTCAAACCTATCAAAACAGAATAGAATGGTGGGTACCAGGGGGTGGGTGAGAGGGAAATTGGAAAAGAATATTTTATGGTAAATATGCAAAAGAGTTCAAAATAAATATTAGCATGGCAGTTGGTATTCAATACAGTATTACATTTTAAAGATGACATAATCAATAGGGCTTAATCTAGCAAAGCAAAGAGTTTAATATTGTGAAATTTATAAACAAGTGTTCATTAGTAGATCAAATGAGGGAACCATAATTATTTCATTAGGTTCTAAAGTATTTGGGAATAGAGGATAAAAAGCTGAGTGTGATGTTTGTATGCCTGTGATCCTAGCAATCAGGAGGCTGACAAGTTTGAGTCCTGCCTGGGCTATACACTGAGACCCTGTCTCAAAAAAACAAAACTAACCAAACAAAACTCCCCAAAATCTGTTCCTTATTAAAGATATTTCTTTAAATAAGAGTCAAGTAATGAGTCAGTATTATGAAATATGCATTTGAAATTTGCAGTCAGCATAATCAGAGATCAAATAACTGTTTAAATGCATATAATGTCACCAGAATGGGAGCAGGAGGGAATTACAAAGCCTCCATTGCACCATAAAAACAACTTAATAAAGCCGGGCACCTGTGGCTCATGCTTGTAATCCTAGCTACTCAGGAGGTAGAGATCCGAAGGATTGCAGTTTGAAGCCAGCCCTGGCAAATAGTTCATGAAACCCTATCTCAAAAAAACCCATCACAAAAAAAGGGGGGCTGATGAAGTGGCACAAGTGGTAGAGTGCTTGCCTAGCAGTGTGAGGCCCTGAGTTTAAGCTCCAGTACCACCAAAGAAAATTAAGGGCTGCTAGAAATGATCACAGTCAGTTTTTGTAAAACTTTGGAATCTAGTGAAAACCTTAAAAAGTAGGGAAAGAACACAGAAATAAGGCTCCATGGCAGTAGAGAGAGAGAGAGAGAGAGAGAGAGAGAGAGACACACACACACACACACACACACACACACACACACAGAGACAGAGACAGAGTGAGAGAGAGTGAGTAGTGGCCTCTTACAATGCCAGTCCTCCCCCAAATCTTCTGTGCTAGATCAACAGTGCCTTTAAAGACAGCAGCCCCATTCTGTAGATGCCAGGAGGCTCAATGCAGATCTTCTTCTCAGCTAGTTGTGATTTTGTCTCAGGTCTCCCAGAAGGACTGGTGCAGGGGCTTCCCTTTTGTTTTGGCCAACCTGGAGTCTTCCTGGGACTGGGGCACCTTTCCCATTTAAAGGTCATAGTAGCAGCTATGGCAGCTGGGGTCAAGGGATAATAATTAGGATGAGGAATACACAGAAAAGCATGGAAAGAAATAGGTGAGAAATTAGATGGGAATAAGGACTTTAAAAAGCTCCTGCATTTACTAGGGAATTGAGAAGACTTTGTGTATGTCAAAGGTTGGACTCATTCTGGAAAAAAGCCTGAGGAGACCCTAAGTTTTCATTTTAAAATGTTTAAATACTTAGTTTTTATCCATTTGAAGCATATAATTTACTGGTTTTTAATTTGTAGATTTGTACAAATAATTTTAAAACATTTTTAAATTAAAAAAGACATTTTTTTTCCTTCTCCCCTCTCACTCAACTCATTAGGTCCTAGGCAATCACTAGCCCACTTTTTCTCCTTATGTTCTTGCCTATTTTGGACATTTCAGATAAATGGAATTATAACGTGATCTTTTACTTAGTATAATGTTTTCAAGAATCATCCTTTGCATACTATAGCATAAATCAATACTTCTTCCCTTTTTATTGCTAAATAACGTTCCATTGTATGGACATATAATATTTTGTTTATCTGCTCATTACTTGGTAGACATTTAATTGTTTATATTTTCTGGATATTATAAATAGTGCTCCTATGTATGTAAGTACATGTTTTGGAGAGGATATGTTTCATTTCTCTTGAACATATGTCTAGGAATAGAATTGCTGGGGTATGGTATCTCTGTGTTTAATATTTTTCAGTTTCTGTATTGTTTTATATTCCTACAACCACATATGAAGATACCAGGTTCTCCATATTCCTTTCCAACATTTGTTATTTTTTAAGGCTTGAACCCAGGATCTTAATGCTTGCTAGACAAGTGCTCTACCACTTGAGCTATGTCTCCAGTCTTCATTTTTAAAAAAATTAATTTTTCCAATCACTAATGGCATTGCACATCTTGTTACATGATTACTGGTAATTTATCTTCTTAGGAGAAATGTCTCTATTCAGATATTTTGCCTATTAAAATTTTTGTCTTTTTCCAGTTTGCAAGTGTTCTTTGAGTATTCTGATAGTAGACCCTTATCAAATACATAATTTGCCAATGTATTCTCCTTTTTTTTGACTCTTGATGGTAACTTTTGAAATACAAAATTTTTAATTTTGACCTTGTATCTTTAGTGTCATGTCTAAGAAATCATTGTATAACTTAGGGACACAGACCTTTAGTGTTTTTCAGAGAGATTCAGCTTCATTTTTTAAATTTAAGTCTCTCATCCCTTTTGAGGCTATTAAAATGTTTGTTTTTATTTTTAAATTGCGGTATAATGTACATAACATAAAATTTACCATTTTAAAATGTACAGCTTAGTGGTGTTAAATATTAACATTCACATTGTTGACAACCAGTCTCTAGAGCTCTTTTCATTAAATGAAACTCTATACCCATTAAACAATAATACATTCCTTCCTACCTCCCAGCCCCTGCCCACCATCATTCTGTTTTTCTTTCTGTATGGATTTGACTACCTTACATATCTCATAAAAGTGGGATCATATTGTAGTGTACTTATCTTTTAGTGACTAGCTTATTTCATTTAGTATTAGGTTTCCAATAGTCATCCATGTTGTAGCCTATGTCACCATTTCTGTCCTTTTTAAGACATTATAATATTCCATTATATGTGTATAACATATTTGGTTTATCTCTTTTTGCAGTACTGGGCCTTGAGCTCAGGGCCTTGCACTTGCTAGGCAAGCACTCTAATCTAGAGCCATATCACCATTCTTCTCTTGATAGACAATAGAGTTACCTTTACCTGGGCTGTCATGAATACTGCTTACTATAAGCATGATTATATAAATATTTCTTTGAGATCCTGCTTTTAACTTCTTTGGGTGTAGATCCGGAGTAGAGTGAACACTTTTTTGGGGGGAGGGAACCAAACCCAGGGCTTTGTGCATGGTAGGCAAGAGGAGCTCTACCACTAAGCTACACCCCCATCCCTATATCCAGATATAGAATTGCTGGATTACATTGTCATTTCAATTTCAAGGTTTTGAGAAAGCTCCATACTGTTTGCCATAGAGGCTGCACTGTTTTACATTTCTACCAACAGTTTACAAGGACTCTTAATTTGTCAACATCTTCATAAGAACTTGTTATTTATTTTATGTTTGGTTGGTTTTTGTCGCTTAGTTGTTTTGCCCATGTTTGAATATGGTTGCTTTTTTTTTTTTTTTTTTTTTTTGTTAAGTTGGAGGGAGGAGTTCTTTAGATACTCTGGATACTAAGCCCTTATTAGATAGACAATTTACAAGTATTTTCTCCCATTCTATACCTTGTCTTTTCACTCTGCTGGTGGTATTCATGCACAAAAGTTTTAAATTTTTATTTAGCCCAATTTATCTATCTTTACTTTTATTTCCTGCCTCCTTTATGGTCATTTTTATGTCTGGTATGCCAATTCATTCTTTATATGTGGATATTCAGTTATCTTAGCACTGTTTGTTGAAAAGATTATTCTTGTCCTCATTTTTTCCTGGCCTCTTTGTCAAAGATTCACCATAAATGTTAATGTATATAACTGGCTATCAGTTCTATTCCATGATCTGTATGTCTGTCTTTGTGCCCTTACCACTCTCTGAATGACTGTTGCTTTGTAGTAGGCTTTTAAATTGAAAAGTTGAATCCTCCAACTTTATTCATTATTTTCAGGATTATTTTGGCCTTTCTAGGTCACTTGAACTTCAATTTCTACATGAATTTTAGAATCTGCTTGTCAAATTTTATAAAATAATCCAGTGAGATTTTAATAGGATGTGCACTGACTCAGTAGAATAATATGGGGAGTATTGCCCTCTGAATCTGTGGGTTGCTACAAAAGGTATTATAATAAGTATCTCAGTCCATAAACGTGGGCCAGTTTATTTTGATTTTCTTTACTTTCATTTATCAGTGTTTTATAGAATACAGAATGTGTTGTCTTATTAAGTATATTCTCAAGTATTTCATTGATTTTATGTTATTGCAAATGGAATTTTCTTAATTTCATTTTGGATTGGATTATTAAGTGCTAGTATAAATGCAAGATTGAGTTTTGTGTATTGGGTTGATGTCCTGTAGTTTTCCTGAACTTGTTTATTAGTTCTAGTTGGTTTTGTGTGGTTTCTTTGCATTTCTTGTCATCTGCAAGTAGAATTTTGCTTCTTTTCCAGCCTTAATTTTGTCAGTGTCTTACTGATTACCCTTGTTAGAACCTCCAATATTATGTTGAGTTGATGAGGTTAGAATGGACATACTTATCTTTTATTATTATTATTGTTATTGTTATTATTGTTATTATTAATGTATTAGTTGTATAAGGAAATGGGTTTCATTTTGACATTTTCATACATGTATATAATGTACTTCAGTTATATTCATCCCCTGTTTTTTGCTCTCATCTCCTTCCCCTTCCACCTTATCCCCTTCCATGGTATGTATATATACCATGTTATCCACTCATCCATTGATGGGCACCTAGGCTGATTCCATAACTTCACTATTGTGAATAATACTGTGATAGACATGAGTATGCAAGTATCTCTTTTGTAAGCTGGTTCAGTTTCTTCTAGTATATATTCAGGAGTGGCATAACTGGATCATATGGTAGTTTTTTAAAAAATTTTTTGAGGATCCTTTATATTTATTTCCATAGTGACTTGACTCATTTACATATCATTCCAGGAATTCAAGAATGTTTCAACATATCCAAATCAGTAAACATAATAAAGCACATAAATAGAATCACGGGCAAAAATCATGTGATCATTTCAATTGATGCAGAAAAAGCCTTTGACAGAATTCAGTATCCCTTTATGATGAAAGCCATGAAGAAACTAGATACTTCACTTGAACTTCACCTTGTCTTGTTCTTGATCCTAGGTGATAACATCTAGTTTTTACAATTTTATATTATGCTAGCTATGGGTCTTTTGTAGATGATTTTCTCTAGTTAAGTCCCATTCCTAGTTTGAGGACAGATTTTATCATGAATGGGTTTTGGATTTTGTTAAGCTAAACAATGTCTTTTTTTGTGGTATGGGGTTTTGAACTCAGAGCCTCATGCTTTCTAGACAGGTGTTTTACCACTTGAGTCATGTACTCAGCCCTTTTTGCTTTAGTTACTTTCTAGATACAATTTCTTATTTTTGCCTGGTCTGGCCTAGACCACTGTGATCCACCTGTTTATGCTTGCTGTATAACTGGGATGATAGGCATGGGCTACCACAGCCAGCTTTATTGGTTGAGATAGGGTGTCACTAACATTTTGCCCAGGCTGTCCTTAAACTGTGGTCCTCCTGATCTTTGAGGTATGAACACCACACCTGGCTCTTAAATTTTTTTTTTTAAGTGATACTGAGTTTGAACTCAGGACTTTGTGCTTACAAGGCAGGCTCTTTACTGCTTGAGCCATGCTTCTGGCCCTTAAATTTTTTAAAAGAGCTTCGTGGAAATATTATTCACAATAATGAAGCATTATTACAATTCTTTTAAACTGTACTTCATTCTTTTAAGTTGTACAATCCAATATATATATTTTTTGATGGTACAGAATTTGAACTTGGCCTTGTGTTTGCTAGGCAAGGGCTCTGCCACTTGAGCCATACCTATAGTCCTTTTTGTTTTAGTGACTTTTTCTAGTAGGGTCTTGTGGTTTTGCTTGCAGCCAGCCTAGACTACAATCCTCCTACAACCTCTTACATACCTGGGACCACAGACATGTACTACCATGCCTAGAGAATTTGTTGAGAAAGCGTCTCACTAACTTTTTTTGTGGGCTGGCCTTAAAGTATGATCCTCTTCATTTCTACCTCCTGAGTAGCCAAGATACAGGCATGAGCCACCACTCTTGAAATTCAGTTGTTTTTAGAATGCTCACAGAATTGTGCAACCTGTACCATCATCCGTTTTAGAACTTTTGTCTTTAAAGACGTGTAACCCAGGCTGATCTTGAACCTTATCATCCTTCTGCCTCAGCTATCTGAATGCTGAGATTATAGGCATGTGCTGTCACATCTGGCCCAATTAGATTTTTTTTCTTGTGGTACTGGGGATCAAATCCACAGCCCTGTGCATACAAGGCAAGCATTCTCCACCACTTAGCTATATCCCAGCAACTTGAGAGCATAATTGTCACTCAAAAAAGGAAGTCCATAAGTTATAGGAGTCCTTCGCCATTCCTTTCTCTTCTATTTCCTAGCTCTAGGTAATAATTTCTTTATTTTCTGTCTCTGTTTGCCTATCCTGATCTTTTGTTGTTCTGTCTGTCTAATTGTAATTATATATCCTTTAACCAACATCTCTTTATGCTCTGCCTATCATGCTTAAACCATATCAGACCAAAGCAGTGAGATCATGTGCCGTTTGTCTGTCTGTGCTTGGCTTATTTTACTTAACATAATGTTCTCTATGTTCATCATGTTGTTGTAGATGACAGGATTCCCTTTTTTATGACTGAATAATATTCCATTTTGTATATTAGCCACATTTTCTTTATCTATTCATCTCTTGATGGATAGTTAGTTTGACTTCATATCTTGGCCATTAACAGTTTTAAAAGAGCCTGTTACGTATCTAGTAGTATGTTATGTATCTAGTAGTTTGTTATAAATATCTAGAAACAGTAATATGAAAATAGTAGCATTTATTTGATTATTTCCAAAGCTTTAAATATTTTTAAAGTGGAAAGGTTGTGATGAAACATGTTTATTATGAAAACTTAAGAGATAGCATGGGAAGGAGGTAGGCCACAGGGTATTTGTAACCTATGAATTGTTGGGAAGGAGGAAGAGAAATATATTTTTCAATTATGATAAATCTAATCATGCCCAGTTTTGAGGCCAGAGTAAATTTGTGTTTCTCAAGTTGAGCTATTTCTTTCCCAGATATATGTCAAGAGATATCAGGGTAATAGCTACACATTAAAAATGATATTTCTAAAGTGTCTGATCTAGTAATACTTAGCTAATTTTTGTTTTGTTTTCAAAGCCAACATTTTGTTTTTAATTATAGATTTACAGGTAGTTGTAAGAGGTAATATAGAGAGATCACTTATTCTTCACCCAATTTCCCACAATGACAGCATCTTGCAGAACTGCAGTAATATATTATGGCCATGATACTGACACTAATACAGTCAAGATACTGAGGCACAAGGCTGCCTCATTTTGTCCTGTAGTCACACCCATTTACATCCCTTCCTACCCCTTTAGCAACCTGCCAGCTACTAATCTTTTCCCCATTTCTGTTATTTTGTAGTTTTAAGATTATAATATGCAACATTTTCATATTAGTATTTTTCATCCAGAGTAACTTTCTGAATTACTCAGAATAATTCTTTGGAGACTCATCCAAGTTGTGTTTATCAGAAACTTCTTTTTATTTCTGTAGAATACTTTCCATGGCATGTGTATACCAAAATTTATTTAAATATTTACCTGTTGAGGATCACCTGTTTTCTATTTTGGCTTTATAAATAAAGCTTCCATAAACATTCACGTGCAAATTTTTGTGTGAACATGTGTTTGGTTCTGTGGTATAAGTGCCCAGGAGCCTAATTTATAGGTTGTATGTTAGTTGCATGATTATTTTCTTGATAAATGGTCACATCATTTCCAGGGTGGTTGTATCGTTTTATATTTCTACCAGCAATGTATGAGCAAGCTACCTACTCTACATCCTCACCAGCATTTATGTCATCACTTTATTTTAGCCATTTTGATAGGTTTGTAGTAATACCTCATTTTGGTTTTAATTTACATTTTCTTAATGGTTTTTCATGTTGAACAACTTTTCATATCCTTGTTTCTGATTGTTGTATCCTATTTAATGAAATATCTGTGTTTTGCCCATTTTTTAATTGAATTGCTCCTTCCTCTGTTGGGTGTTTGTCTTTTGCAGTGCTGGGGTTCAAACCTATAGCCTTGGATATGTTAGAAAAACAGTCTACCACTGAACTACACCCATAGTCCCACTGTTGAGTTTGAGTTCTTTATCCATGTTAGATACAAGTCCTTTATTGAATATGAAGTTTCTAAGTATTTTCTTCCAGCCTGTGTCTGGGAGGGAAAGGAATAGCTTGTTATTTCTAAGTTCAGAAGGGAAAGTTCAGGCTCTGCATGTGGTTGTCCCCGACATCACAGGGGGAGGAGTAGCTCTTTACCATCTAGCAGTGATGAGAGCAAGTCCTGGGCCCCTTTGTGGTCTTCTCTTGCAGCATGGTGGTCCAGGTGATGGGATACCTTATTAAAGCTTTGCAAGAGTGAAAGTCTAGGATTCTCTGCCTTCTCACTTTGTGTGGTGTAGATAAGACTATATGTTTTACTGTGGTGGCTTGTTGGAACAGAACAGTTATTGTCTAAAATTTTTCTGTCTTGTTATACTGTATCTTTACTGGTTTTTTAGCTAGTGAGCAGATTTTTGTTAGGACTGTTGTCTGTGCTTGTTGCTCCTGGGTTGTTGGCCACTTCAGCTATAATTCTAGATACATGAGACAAAAAGAAAACCCAAGGATCTCACCATCATATCAATCCCCAAGTTCCCAAGATCATTAGCCAGTCTGCCTTCTCTAGAGCTTTCAGATTCTTCTTACATCTGTTTTGTGTAATGTCCAGGGAGTTTAGTTCTACATTAGGAAGATTAGGAAAAAATGTATCTCCATCATCTGATAAAAGGTGTCAGAATCTAAAGTATTTTTATTTGAAATGAAATATATATATATATCATGAAATAGAATGCCAAGTTATAATACCTTTATAGGTAAAACACAGAAACCTCAATGAAATTTTGTTTACAGTAGTAGTGATTTTGTGCCTTAGGGAAAGGCACTAGTTCTTTTCCCTATTTTAGGGAGTAAAACAGTAGGTGTAGGTCAAGCCTCCATAATAGAGAGCAAAAAATAAGCCAGATGAGGTTTGAGTGTCTCAAGTAGCATAGAATTTCATTTTTCTTTTATGCCATAATCCAGGATGGAAAAGAACTCTGTTCCTTGAAGTTATCCAAAGACCCAAGTGGGGTGGGCACCTGAGCTGTCTTTATGCATGACTTCCATGGTTGTTTCAGGCATCACCATTTTTAGGTGGCAAGAGTAATTGTGATGGGTCATAATGAAACCCATTATTCTGTAAAACTTTAAAAAATTGAAAAAGAATGAACATGATGGTAGTGTTGGTGGCAGTGGGGGAACATGGAGATCAAGAACTGGATTTCAAGAACAAGAAACTGAAGTTGCACTTAACAATTTTGCTCATATTCCATTGGACTAAGCATAGTCATATGATCACAACTGGAAACAGAAAATGTCTCCAGTTTGGTGGCTATGTGGCCCACAAAAGTTTGGGTGAGTTTACCTCTATTACTAAAAGGAGGAAGGTGAGATACATACTAGGGTATAGTAATAGACTTTGCTCTAATACTCTAGTGGAAAATTTTTAGAACTCTACTGAGTGGTCTTGGTTATCCTAAGCGATTTTATTCTGTAGTTAGCAGTCATTTTCTTGCTGTGTTCTTAGACTTATAAATGGTCAAATATTTGACCTCTTCATAGTCAAATATTAATTGGGATATAAAACTGATTAGTATAATATGTAACTGTTTGGACCCATTTGTATCTTCTAGGGTTTACAGAGTCCACGGGGAATAGGAGGCACACCTGATGCTGTATGTAGTCACATTATTATTGAGAGCCATGAAAAAGGATGTTTCAGGACTCTAACTGCTCAACAACCACAAGTGGACAGTCACCCTTGTGTTTTCAGATCTGCTGAACCCTCAGATGTGATCAGAGGACGACGGAGCCCAACACCATGGAGAACTAGGCACATCAACTTTTCTAAATCATTAGACCAGAACAATTCCCATTTCAGAGTTTGGAATTCTTTGCAGTTGCAAAGTCATCCCCCATTTCAAAGCCTTATGCCTGATGACTTCAAAGTTAGCAAGGGTTTGGGAATGCCATTCCATGAAAACATATACCCTTGGTTGTCAGAATTAGTAGAACCTGCTTGTGTGTCACCTAAAGAAGTGGATTTTCATTCTTCATCACAAATACTGCCCCCAGAACCCATGAAACAGTTTACTACCTCCATCACTTTCTCATCTCACCGACATTCTAAATGCATTTCTGATTCCTCTGTTTTTAAGGTTGGTGTTACTGAAGGTAGCCAGTATACTGGAGCACCTGTGGGGGTATTTAATTCTCATGTCACTGAAGAGCAGAATTCTCCTAGATATCTTAAACAGAGAACATCTTCCCCTTTATCATTTAAAAAACTTTGTCATTTGCCAAATAAAGAAGTGACTATTTTAGCAGAAGGTAGTAGGCAAAGCCAAAAATTATCTGTTGATTTTGAGCATTCTCATCAAGAAGAAAAACTCTTAGAGAAATCAGATTTTGAAGTCACTCATTCTGAGCCCAGTACCAGTACAAATTATAACAATTTCAAGGAAGTTCACTTTTCTGATAACCATACCCCCATTAGCATGGGCAGACCATGTTCCACTCTAGGAGTAAGAGAGAAGAATGTAATTATAACTTCAGATCTTCCTTCGCACATTTTTCTTGAACAACGACAGCTCTTTGAGCAAAGCCAAGCCCAATATACAGATCATTATGTGAGAAAACACCATTCTCCCCCTTGTCCAAACCTTCCTTCTTGTATTTTTCTTGAACAACAAGAACTCTTTGAACAAAGCAAAGTCCCACATTTAGGTCATGAGATGAGAGAGAATCATTCTCCCTTTCCTCAGTGTCAGGATAATATAGCTCCAGACCTTTCTTCTCCCATTTTTCTTGAACAACGTCAGAGCAAACCCCCAGCAGTAGATGCCCACCATTTCCTTTTTTCTCAAAGTCAGGATTCTGTAGTAGAAAAGAATCAACATGCACCTGATTCACACATTTGTAATATGATAAATGTTGAAGCCACCTTCAATGATGTGATCTCCCAGTCGGTCCCTGATCACTGTAAATTAGCACCATCTGCATCTACTCCACCTTCAAATAGAAAGGCACTTTCATGTATCCGTATAACTCTTTGTCCCAAGACTTCTTCCAAGTTGGATAGTGGAATCTTAGATAAAAGATTTCATTCATTGGATCCTGCTTCTAGAACAAATGAGTTTAACTCTCACCTACAAATTAAATCTACGAGATCATTGGAATCAGCCTCCATATTATTGACCAGTAAGCCTATAGCACAGGATCAAGAATCTTTAGGTTTTCTAGGACCTAAATCTCCATTGGACTTGCAAGTCGTACAGTCTCCTCCAGATAGTAAGACTATTACTCAGAACTTGAAAACCATACCTTCTCAGAATAGCCAGATAGTAACCTCAAGGCAAACACAAGTGAACTTTTCAGATTTGGAAGAATATTCCAAACCAGAGGAGACTCCGGTATCTGCAGATGGGTGAGTCTCATTGTGATAACAAGCAAGCTGATGGAATTTGTGACAAAGGTTTTAAAATACTTAAGCAAATGTAAGTGCTTGGGGGAAAAGCAGTATGATTTCTCTTAAGGGAGGAGGTTGTATCTGACTAATCTGGTAGAAGTTTTTTAAGGAATATATAAATAAGAGAATACATGAAGGTAATATGTACTTTGAAGAGCTTTTGGCTAGACTTGTCATCAAATGTAAGGAATTAAGAATTTTTGATCATTTAATGATACAATTCACCAATTTATTTTTATGTTGGAGATACTCTGAAGATCTTTGGGAAGTTTCATGTTGTATTTGCTTTTTCATCATTGTGAGCAAGACTTGACATAAACAACTTAAGAGAGGAAATATTTATTTTGGCTCACAGTTTCAGACGTTCAGTCCATGGTTGCTTAGACCCATGGGCTTAAGCAGAACATTGGCTGCAAGAGCATGGGGTGGAAGAGGTCCTCCACCTAATGGTAGACAGGAAGCAGGGTGGAGCCATACTAGAAAAGAGCCATGGCAAGATACAGTCTCCAAGGATATGCACTTCATCCAAGTAGGTATCACCTTCCACAGTTCAACCCCCTCTCAGTAGTCTCTGATCTGATCAATGAATTAAACCACTCATTGGGTGAGAGCCCTTTTGATCTAATTGTTTTTGGAAATGTCCTTGCAGACACACCCAGAAGTGTGTTTTACTGATCTGGTAGGCATTTCTCTCTTCAAGATTAACCATCACACATGTGTTCATGTATGCTCTGTGTATGTGTGTGTGTATCTCACTGCCTCTCCCTCCTTAATTCCATTTCATATTTCCCTTAGATATTTAATATTTATAAGGAAAGAAATGGTAACTTTTATAGTGGAGAATCCTGGCAGATAATCACATTAGCCATGTGATCAAAGTTAACACTACCAGTAATGCATATTAACATAATGTGCCCCCTGATGTGATGCTGAACTCACATTGTGTTGTAGAAAAGGATAATAAGATAAATTTAGATTTATCTTATTTGGCCTAATTTTAGTCTCCTCTTATTAATTCAGTTTTACCTCAATGAATATCTTATAGCTAAACAAAATTACCTTTGTGTTTAATGTTTATACCTTATGGCAGCATACTCTTCTGAAGATCTCTGGACTTGGAAAGAAGGGGAAAAATGTTTATTCAACACCAACCTTTGGTAGTCATTGGTAGTGAAGGACATATATATCATCTCATTTAGTTTGCATGACAACACTGAAGTAGGTGATGCTATCCCTGTTTACTCACTGGAAAACTGAGACACTGACATTACTACTATGCCAGCTGATGCTATCTGTAAGGAGGTGAATGGGCACTCAAGCAACAATTTTTATTTATGAATTTTTTTGGTGGGACTGGGGTTTGAACTCAGGGCATGAGTAGGCATTCAAATGCATTCTGTTTAATCAAAGCAAGAGCTTGCTTCCCTCCATAGTGGTGTCTCTCAGAATCGTGAATCTTACTTCTGACTCTTCTTCTAGCCACAAGTCATTTAATGTCTTTGGTACTCGTGTAACAGGTGGTGGAAGGAAAGGGTTGGAAAACTCAAAGGTCCTATGTAGCTCAAAAGGTAAGTGAGAATTGGATTGGAGGAAACATCTAGACCAGTCTCTGGTTTCAGTATTGTAACTTGCAGTACAGAGGTCAGTTCTGATTTTTTTTTAAAGAAATGTTTAAAAATTAAAGGTCTGACAAATTTTTGCATAATATTTAAACCCTTCAAAGTTTAAATGCAAAGTTGTTGAAACTGAATTCCTTAAAAAT
Source organism: Castor canadensis (assembly GCF_047511655.1). NCBI lineage: Eukaryota > Metazoa > Chordata > Mammalia > Rodentia > Castoridae > Castor > Castor canadensis. The sequence continues at coordinate 63,584,242 of NC_133397.1, forward strand.
CAAAGCTATGAATGAGAAGAAAATAATAGGTGAATTATAAATAATTGTAATTGAACTAGTTACAATGCCGTTTTTCAGAATGTACTAAATCCTAGGCATTGTAATAAATGCTTATATTTAATGTAATCATCGGAGATAGATATGATTACCTCAGTTTCTAAATTTCAAAAACTTGAGGCATAGAGAAATTGTTTTTTGGCAGTATTTCTTTTAGTGGTAGTGATTTGAATTCAGGGCCTCATGCTTGCCAGACATGTACTTTACCACTTGAGCCACTTCATCAGTCCTTTTTTGTGTTGGGTATATTCGAGATAGGGTCTCATGAACTATTTGCCTGGGCTACCTTTGAACTGCAGTCCTCCTGATCTCTGTCTCCCAAAAAGCTAGGATTACAGGTGTGAGCCATTAGCACCCAGCCGATAAAGTGGTTTTGCCCATGATCACATCACATGACCATTCAGTGTTTGAGATGGCATTTGAACCTAGGTTTGTCATATTACAGTCCATAAATAATTCAAACTATACATATGTGTGTATCTATAAAGATATGCAAAAGATGTAAGTATATATATATAACTTTTTAAACTTAAATTTTGAATTAATTTTGGACTTTCAGAAGAGTTGCAGAAATAGTAAATGAGTTTCTGTATTGGTTATGTATTGCTGTGTGACATATTTTTCTGAAATGTAGTAACCCAACCCTATACCCAAAGTTTCTGTAGGTGAGAAATCCAGGCATAGAGTAGTTAGATGCTCTTGCTCACATTCTCTCACAAGGTTGCAAACAAGATATTGGCTGCAGCTGTGTTCTCATTTCAAGGCTCCACAGAGGCTGTACTTCAAGATCATTCACATGGCTCTTGGCCACAGACTTCAGTTCCTTGCCTCTACAAGGCAGCTAGCAATATATCTAAACTTCCCTCAGAGTGAACAAGTGAGGATGCCTAAGACAAAAGTCACACTCTTTTTTTGTAACCTGTCATCTTCTCATCTCTGCCACTTTCTCATAGAAATGAGCCCCTATATGCAGCTTGTACTCTAGGGTTAGGAGTTGTCCAGATACGAATACCAGGAGGTGTAGAGATCATTGGAGACATCTGATCTTAGTGATTGCTCATATACCCTTTATGGAAGTTTCCTCTTAGGTTAACATCATACCACAACATCTTAACCATGAAGCATTTGTCAGGACTGAGAAATTACCCTTGGCATAAAAGCATAACAAAAATCCATGTAGCCTGGTTTATTTATTTTTATTCATTTATTCATATGGGGATACATTGTTGGGGCCATTTCTCCCCCTTCCCCCCGCCCCCTTCTTCCCCCCTCCCCCCACTTCCAGGCAGAATCTGTTCTGCTCTTATTTCTAATTTTGTTGAAGAGAAAGTATAAGCAATAATAAGAAAGACAAAGCGTTTTTGCTAGTTGACGTAAGGATAGCTATACAGAGAGATTCCTAGCATTGCTTCCATGTACAAATGTGTTACATCCCAAGTTGATTCATCTCTACCTGACCTTTTCACTAGTTCCTGATCCCCTTCTCATATTGACCTCTGTTGCTTTAAGGTTTCTATATTAGTTCCTTTGCAGTGAGGACATCAAATACTACCATGTTTTGGGTTTCTTACCTATCCCCATACCTCCTGTGTGTGCTCTCCCCTTATCATGTGACCCAAGTCCAATCACATTGCTGTATTTACCCTAGATCTAAAGTCCGCATATGAGCGAGAACATACGGTTTTTGGTCTTCTGAGCCTGGCTAACCTCACTCAGAATGATGTTCTCTGGTTCCATCCATTTACTTGCAAATGATAAGATTTCATTTTTCTTCATTGCTGAGTAGAATTCCATTGTGTATAAATACCACATATTCTTAATCCATTCATCAGTAGTGGGGCATCTTGGCTGTTTCTATAACTTGACTATTGTGAATAGCACTGCAGTAAACATAGGTGTGCAAGTGCCTCCGGAGTAACTTGTGTCAAATTCCTTTGGGTATATCCCCAGGAGTAGGATTGCTGGATCCTATGGCAGATCTCTGTTTAGATTTTTTAAGAAGCCTCCAAATTTTTTTTAGAGAGTGGTTGGACTAGTTTGCATTCCCACCAGCAGTGTATGAGAGTTCCTTTTTCCCCACATCCTCGCCAACTGTGAGCAGTAAATTTCTTTGGTTTATAATTCACCCAGTATGTGGTACTTTCTTCTAGTAGCCTGAATGGACAAGACAACAGTTGGTACCAAGAAATGGGGATACTGCTGTAACAAATATTTAAAAATGTGGAAGTGATTTTGAAGCTGGGTAATGGCAGAAGCTTGAAGAGTTGAGGTGCATGCTAGAAAATGTCTACATTGCTGTAAACTAACTTACATTCAATTTTGATGTGCGCTCAGGAGAGGAGGAAAACTGTAGAGAAATCGTCAATCTTTTTAGAGATTATATATGAGGTTTTGAATAGAACATTGATAGAAATATAGGCAGCAAAGGCCATTCTGATGCAGCCTCAAAAATGAGGAATATGTTAGAAACTAGAGGAAAGCCATTCCTTTTTACAAAGTGTTAAAGAACTTGACTGAATTGTGTTCGTGTTCTGATATTTTATGGAAGGTAGATCTTGTAAGCAATGAACTTTACTGAACAAATGTCTAAGCAGAGTGTTGAAGGTGCAGCTTGATTTCTCTTAGCTGCTAATCATAAAATGATAGAAATGGTTTAAAGGTGGAATTTTAGGGCTGAGGCCCTAGAAAGCTTGCCTAGCAAGCACCAAGTCCTGAATTCATAACTTTATACCATAAAAAAGATGGAATTTTAATTAGAAAAGAAGCCAAAATTTAATATTTGGAAAAATTTCAGCTTTTCCTTGTTTTAAAAAATGAAAAGTATGTTTGGGAGAGAATACTAATGGTGTAGTCAAGTGGCCATCGGATAAGATTAGTATTGATCAGCCAGGTGCTATTCATTGAAGAATTACTCATTGGGGCTGCTACTCCCAGAATACAAGGGCCTTGAGGACAGAATAATTTCAAAGGAGAGAAACAATCACTAGTAGGCCTTTCATTCACTGCCGGTTGCTCCCACTCAGGTTCTGCTGTCCACATTCTTGTCATGTGTGACTCTAGGGCCTGATGACTATACCCACCAAAGCTGTGGGGTATAGATGCCTAAGACAGCCATGGAGCCTAGGCAGGAAATTGCTGTGGGAGCAGGGAGAACACCCTCAGGCATTGTCTTAACAGAGTCTTGGGGACAGGGCTACTCCCCAAGGTATCAGACTTCTAGAGCAGCCTGGGTCTAATTCTACCCAGGAGAGCTGCAGGTATGTGACTTAGGCACAGAGAACTGCATTAGGGCAGGGCTGCCCAAGACTGGGGGCAAAGCCACCACCCCAGTGGGTCTTATTATAAGGCATTACCTCCACCCCAGTGAGCTTGGAGGACAGAGCCTTGAGTCAAAGAAGATAATTCTTGAGTTTTAAGGTTTGTGACTTGCTTGGGATCCATTACTCCTTTTTTATTTTATTTTCCACATTTGGAATGAGAATGTGTGTCTTATGCATGTCCTACCATTATATTTTATAAGGACATAGAGGTTTAATTTCACTGACAGCTGGAGGGTATTTTGCCTCAGGATGAATTAATTGCACCTTGAATCTGTCCATACCTAATTTAGATGATGCTCTGACCTTAGATTTCAGAATTGTTGCTGAAAAGAATTAAGACTGTTAGCATACAATGAATGTATTTGCATGCAAGAAAGACTGAATTTTGGGAGGACCAGGCGATAATGCTACAATGTAAATATTTATGTCTCTTCAAAATTCCTTTGTTGAACCCTAATCCCCAATGTGATGGTATTTGGAGATGGGACTCTTAAGAGGTAATTAGGTCATGAGAGTGGGTCCCCCATGAATGGGATTTCTGCACTTTTGAAAGAGACCCCTTCATATATATGGGCTATTGAATATATCCCTTTTGCATGTGAGGATGTAGAGAGAAGGCACCATCTTTGAGCCAGAAAGCAGGCTCTCACCAGACACAAAATCTGCTGTGGCTTTAATCTTTGAATTCTCAGGCTCCAAAACTGTCAGCAATAAATTTCTGTTGTTTATAAGCCACACAGCTTAGGTTATTTTGTTATAGTAGTGCACATGGACCAAGATAGTTGTCATGTCTCTTAGCATCCTATAGTATATGTATATGATAGCCCTTTATGCCTTCCCTATTTTTCATGAACTTCGTGATTTTGAGTAGTGCTTATCACATATTTTCTTGATTGTTCCTTGATTTGGGTTTGACTGAAGTTTTCTCATGATTCCTTTGGAGTTTCCGGTTTGGGGAAAGAATATCACAGGTGAAGTGCCACTTTCTCACATCATGTAGGAAATAGGAAATCCACAAGTCATCACTGGTATTGTCAACCTCCTTCACTTAAAGTAGTGTTTGCCAAGTTTCTCCAATGTTAAGTTACTGTTTTGCCCTGCTTATACTGTATTCTTTGAAATCCAGTCACTAAGTCCAGTCTGTACTTAATGGGAAAGGTGGAAATTGAGCATTACATCCTTTTGTAGGAGGTATCTACATATGTTATTTAGTATTGTTTTAAGCAAAATTTTTTTCTTTATCTTCACATATTTATTTTATTCAACCATTTATTTATCCTACTCTTATTTAATATCAATTCTCTATAATCTTGATATGTATAACTCATGAACTTCTGTTATCTTTGTATACTCTGGGCATTTAACACAGTCTCCTGTTTTATAGTGGCCATCTAATAATTAAAGTAAGTGAATGTATATTCATTTCAACTGAAAAGTACCATTTTTCCAATTAAATTATGTAGTGACATTATAAATTATAATTAAAATTTTTAAAAGTAAACACATGCATAATCACATTTTAATATGTATTTAAGAAAATGAAGTGTACTGTGGAAATACCTTCAGAATGTTTGAGATTGTTGTGTTCACACATATTCCTGTAGCTACTTAAATATTCTTGGCAAAGGATATGACCTGTAATGTCCTCTCTTTTCAGTTCACGAGAACAGAGTAAGACCCCCTTTTCTGCCTCTTCTGGAAAGTTATCATCCGATGCTGTCACTCAAATAACAACAGAAAGTCCAGGAAAGACCACATTTTCATCTGAGATTTTTATTAATGCTGATAATCGTGGAGGTGACATTCCAGAGCCCAGTACCCAAAAGCTACAAAAACCTCCTGTCACGTTTGCTTCTTCATCTTCAGTGCAAGAGAGTACTACTTTTCCTGATGTAGATGGTAAGAGATTGTAGTTGCATTTTAAGTCATGATACTAACTTTTGTGTGTAATTATCTTAGAAATTTGTGACTGTGACTTTCTAGTCATTAAACATATTTCTGATTTAAGTATTAGGGTCTACATGGTTATTATATGCATTTTTTGTTTATATACCTATGAAGAGAATATGGCTTATTTTTATCTTTATTTCTAGTAGAGTTAACATACGCAGAATTCACGCTACTTGTGGTTGACTTATTTTTGTCTTATGTTTTTGTAATAAAGATGCAAGTAGTAAGTAATAAATTAAACAGTTGAGATCTGCTTTTAGGTAGATGGATTTTTAGCATTTTGAATTAATAGTAGTGTTAGCAGTAATAAATAGATGCAAAAAATATAATAGTGGAAACAGAATAGTAGTTTTTTTTTTTTTGCTTATAAAACAATCATTCGTTACCCAGGCTACTGTTTACTCTTCTATCTTTAAAATGTAGACCCTGAGGTTATATTGGATTCACCATTATAGTCACCTGGAAAGAACAAAGAACAGAGAAGTACATGTGGGAGGTTTATGGACCAGGCCCAAATCACTTTTCACTGGCTAAGAATATAGTTTAGCTATGTTTTCCAGATTGAAGAAGAAATAGATTTTGGTGAATAGCTAGCAGTGTTTACTATAAAGTCTATATTCAGCATGTAGTAAAAATTTTATTTAGAAGTATATTTTGAGGGTTTTTTGGTTTTGTTTTTTTGAGGTACTGGGGGTTTTAACTTCTTTTTTTTTCTTTATTCACTTATTCATATGTGCATACATTGTTTGGGCCACCTCTCCCCCCTGCCCCTTCACCCCCTCCTTCATCCCCCTCACTTCCAGGCAGAACCTGTTCTGCCCTTCCCTCAATTTTGTTGAAGAGTAGACATAAGCAATAATAAGAAAGACAAAGCGTTTTTGCTAGTTGACATAAGGATAGCTATACAGAGAGATTCCTAGCATTGCTTCTATGCACAAGTGTATTACAACCCGAATTAATTCATCTCTACCTGACCTCTTCAGTACTTCCCGGTTACCTTCCCAGTTGACCTCTGTCGCTTTAAGGTTACTATATTTGCTCCTCTGCAGTGGGCATATCACACACTTTCAAATTTTGGGTTTCCTACCTGTCCCCATTCCTCCTGTATGTACTCTCCCCTTAGTGTGTGACCCAAGTCCAACAACATTACTGCCTTTGCCCTACATCTGAAGTCTGCATATAAGGGACAACATATGATTTTTGGTTTTCTGAGCCTGGCTAACCTCGCTCAAGATGATGTTCTCCAGTTCCATCCATTTACTTGTAAATGATAAGATTTCATTCTTCATGGCTGAGTAAAATTCCGTTGTGTATAAATATCACATTTTCTTAATCCATTCGTCAGAAGTGGGGCATCTTAGCTGTTTCCATAACTTGGCTATTGTGAATAGTGTTACAATAAACATGGGTGTGCAGGTGCTTCTGGAGTGATCTGAGTCGCATTTCTTTGGGTATATCCCTAGGATCATATGGCAGAAGCCTCCATATTGTTTTCGAGGGGTTTTATGCGTGCTAGGCAGGCACTCTATCATTTGAGCCATGCCCACAGCACTAGAAGTACATTTTGAAAGTATACTATAAAGTCAAGAATTGTATATAAGATGCATGCCTAATGTACCCACTGTGAATTTAAAAGTACATACTATATGTTTATATTTGTTTTTATTTTCAGTTTATAAGAAGAACATTTTATAATTAAACTTTCTTTTCCAATCCTTTTTTTCTTTGTTTCCCAGAAATAAACATTTGCTATGTATTTACATCCCCCCTCCAGAGGCAAATAATCTAAAATAACCTTAAGACTATTGCATCCAAACATGAAGTTGTTGAGAACTTCTTAAAATTATTTACTTGTCTCAGAATTCTCCATCTCCATGTGGTAGTCATTCCATTGTGATCTACCTAATTTTCATGTTTCTTTTGAAGTAAATGGTAAGTTTAACTATTGCTGTCAAGCTTTACATATGGTGGTGGAGAAAGAAAATCAATAAGTCAGTATTCTAAAAGTAATGTCTACAGCAATACCCAAATGGAAGTGAAGATGATAGTCTTTTTTTCCTCCCTGTTTTGTTGTTTTGCCTGATAGAGTGGTACAGTAGTCCTAGCTCATCTGAGACTTCACTAGCCCTGCATATGTAGGGTTACGGTCATTTTGATTAATTTTTATCATAAGACATAGTAAAGTAGTCCCTAAGTATTAGTCATATTCTTAGTATCTTTTTTAAAGGTCATTTTAGTTTTTCTTGATATCAGGTCAGTGAAAGATTTAGTCAACGCTATAAATTCTACTTTATATATTACTTTAATGAAAGAAAAAAATGTAAAATGGCTAGATGGCTCCTGTCCCTGATAGATGTGTCCTTCTCTTATTTCTAAGATCTTCCATCTAAGAAATCTCAGAGTCACAAAGATTGAAAGCAAAAGATTCTAAAAGGGCTTCTACCTTTGTTATTATAGGCACTTACTCTTTCTGGTACTTGGGATAGGCAAGTGCAGCCTATATTCCCATATTCTATAAGATAGTATTCTATCCACAGAAAGTGTTGCCTTTCAGCTTGTGACATAACATGTATCAGTAAATTGCTTGCTTTCATTTTCTAGGGTTAGCATAATTGTGGTGATTAGAACAGTGAATCCTTTTCAGCATCAGTATTTTATTTCATTACTTTCATTGAATTGTTTCTTTCATTGGAAGCAGTATAATAACAATGTGTAGTCACTTGCCAAAATAAGTCATCAGAACCGTCGAGGGTGGTAATTCAAGTGATATAAAGGTTGTTATTGTGTTTAGAATGAAGAAGATCTCATTCTTTTTCAGAATCTGCCAAGAGCATTTTGGTTTTTATAAGCTAGATATAGGTAGCTAGAAGTCCATCTAGAAGTGGTAGCCAGATATAAGAAAAAAAGTGTTCATGAATAAATTATAAAGGAACTTGAGGTGCTTAGCCTCATATAAGCAATACAGCTCCATAAAATTATCAAAAATAGCTTAAGTAAAAATTTTATATGAAAATTCCTTTTTTTGGTGGTGGTACTGGGGTTTGTACTCAGGGCCTTATGCTCACTAGGCAGGTGCTCTACCACTTTAGCCAATATTCCAGCCTGATAAATACTAACCCTTCAGGTAAGAAGAGCAGTTGACTAAATTAAGACAAAGGTGTGTTTTCAGATGGAAAAGCTGAATATTGTAGAGGTGTTATTTATTCCCCTAATAAATATTACTGTATCATAATTCTGCTCAAAACTAGTGGAATTGTTCTTTTGAACTTCTTTAAGTGATCTTAAAGCTTTTTAGGAGGAATAACAAAGAAAATTAAGGGAAAAAAGTAACTTTTTCCCTTGTTTCTCAGAGTGGAGAAAAATAGGAATTACATAATGTATTATTAAGATAAATTTCTAACTTACTTGGAGGGAAGGGGATTGGAAAAATTCAGTGTTTTACCTCTAAAATACCTATCAACATGTATTTTACCTCTAAAATATATCAATATTACTATTATATATAGATTATAGTTTTTAATTTATACAAATGCTCATGATACCCATTTATTTTAATCAAGCCCATTTTATAGGTGAGGAAACTAAGGCAAAAAATATTTCATTCCAGATCACAGAGGTAATAACTGGTGGCTTCAGTTAATTTAAAATCAATTGATTGAATATGTACTTATGTATGAGTTAGGGTATAACATCAGCTGTTTTATCATAGGAACTCCAAACTGCAGGAAGGTGGTGGTCTAGAGCAGATAGCTGTAATCCACGTCTGGTGGCTCTGGCATCTTTATTTTCCCCCTTTTTGTGCTGGGGGTTGAATCCAAGTCTTCATGTATATTTAAAAACAAAACAAAAAAATGCTACTACTGAGCTACCCCCTGCCCTTCTGGCATTCTTTGTGATATCTCTGGATGAAAGCTATCATGATTTGCAATACCTAGGAGCAGAGAGGATTTTAACAGGATCCCTTTAATAGAATGCCTGGAATTCACACACTTTCTTGCACTCATCCTATCGGCCAAAATTTGGACACATGTCCATACATGATTGTAAGGGAGATTGGAAATTATAGTGTACACATGAAAGGAAGAAGGAAGAATAGACAACAAGGGGCTATTTGACATTTTCTATTACATCGTGAAAGGAAAAACAATTACTTTGAGTCCTAAATATCTATGTGTTCTGTGTCTGTGGATTCAGACAATCACAGAAAATATTCAGAAGAAAATAATTGCGTCTGTACTGAACATCTACAGACTTTTTTGTTATCCTTCTCTAGCCAATACAATATAACAAATACAAGTAATCTGTAGATGATTTAAAGTGTATGAGAGGGCAAGAGGTGTGGTTCACTGGCAGATCACTTGCTAAACATGCCTGAAGCCCTGGATTCAATTCCCAGTGCTGCAAAAAAGATAAAAAGGGGAAAAAAATGAGAGAATATACAAATACTGTGTCATTTTATATAAGAGAATTGAACATCAATAGATTTTGGTATCCATAGGGTTCCTAGAATCAGTTTTCCTGATAACAAGGGACGACTGTATATAAAAAAAAAACTTCAGCCTATACACTAATCAAATAAGGGAACATTTGAACAATGAATTATTCTTACTAACAAAGAATAATTTTTTTGCGTGTGGTACTAGGGTTTGAACTCAGGACTTTGTGTTTGCAAGGCAGGTGCTCTAAGAATTATTGCTTAATGACTATTCCCTGTTGGAGGAAGGGTAACTTGGTACAGACATTTTTTTTTCACTTCATAAGTGGTGTGACTTTCTACTCTGTAGTCAGAATTTGCCTGAGATTAAGGGCTGGAAGTGTCGCTCAAGCGATAGAGTGCCTGCTTTGCAAGCATGAAGCACTGAGTTTAACCCCAGTTCTCCCCTGCCTCCAAAAAAAAAAAAAAAAAGAATTTACCTGAGATGAGCAGCAGGAGAAAAGTTCTATAAACGGGAATGTCTTTATTCACAGAATTCTTTATAGTTGAAAATTTAGCTCAACCTAAAATTTCAATATTAGGGGCAAAGTTGAATTCATTTAATCATTTCTATAAGAAATGTGATGATAGAATAAGATGAATATTTTCATTATTAATACAAAATAGAAAAGCTGAATTCTAAATTATATGATGACAGCTATGTCTAAATTATACTGACTATATTATAGAAACAGATAGGGAAAAGATGAGTAGAATATACATTAAACTAGTTGTTGACTGGTATGACTGTTATTTTTACTTTTATGTATTTTCTTAATATTGCAAATGTATATTTTTATAATGTTAACTTCGAAAGCTCTGTCACACAAGAAGAGAATTAGATGTATTTTCTATGACTAGGAATAGAATAAGACTAGCTGTAGGGGTTTGGGTTTAATATAAGATAATCTTTTTTAATTGGAGCCATCCATGTATGGAGTAGATGGCTAAAACCTCATCTTCTCAATGAAACCTATTCCTACCATACTGTTTAAACTGCCTCCTTTCTTAGTATCACCCGTATTACCTAATTTTTTTGTATCACTTACAATTTGTTAAAATACCAGATAATTTGCTCATTTATGTTAATTGTGTACTATATAACTCCCAACTCTAGAATTCTGACTCCTCTTGAGCCATAATATCCCAAGAAATGTGAATACTGTCTGGCACAGTATTTGAGTGGAAGGTACTCAAAATGTATTCAGTGAATTAAGAGCTGTTTTCTTATTAATTGTTCTGATCTTTACCTCCTTAGCCCAGCCTGTACTATTGCCATATAAGCCACCTGGAAGTAAGAAGATGTACTATGTTCCACAATTAGCAACAATTGCTTCATTGCCAGATTCCAAATCTGACACCACCATTGAGAGCTCACATTCAGGTATTATACAGAAATTATTCAAAATTTTATTTTTTGAAATTTTGTGTGTTAGCTGGTTAATTAACAAGTGGATTTTTAGGGTTATTTAATCTTTCAGTGAAAGGTGGAACTTTTCATGCCTTGATACCTGATTCAGATAAGTGAGTTATTTGATCAGATATATTTGCTTTTCATGCCTTGCTCTCTGATTCAGAGAAGTGTGTTATTTGATCAGATATATACCTTTAAGCATTTTAGTAAATATTTTATGAAAATTACATGGATAATTATTTGTTTGGGTTATGGACTTCATCTAGTAAAAAGGTTTGTATGCTTTCTTGGCTCACATTGCCCTTCATGTTTCTATGATTTTTTTTTTCTCAGACTATGTTAGTACTCAGTTATGTGTAATTCATATAACTGCAAGTATTTTTTTCCACTAGCTATGAAGGTATTTATATGCAGATTCTGTTTTGATCTAACAAGTTAGTAAACCCAACTGTTATTTCTTTTCGGCTTTGGTTTAGAATAAAATTTTTATTTTGTTCAAAATTATCACAGTTACTAACTAATGATATGTGCAGTTGTTGGACAGTGTACCCCTTCTTATCCTTTCAGATGAAATTAAACACAGCCACTCTTATTTCCTGTTTTTTATTACAGCAACTGCCTCAGATCTAGGTTTGCAAAGACATAACAGTATTGAAAGGAACATAACACTATATGATGTTGGAAATTTTGAGTTCATAGTGCATGTAGTGCTATTTAAGCACTGTTACTTCCCTAGAATTTATATAAAATGTCCTCCAACATCCCTATTCACCAGAGAGGAGCTGCAGACTTAGGAAATGAATAGTACCTCCTGGAGGAGCTCAGTAAATGCTTCTTGTGGGTTTTTTTAAGGTAAGGGTTTTGAGTTCATGTGGTATCAGATTTTGATTGATGTAATAACATTTTGAGTGGTCTGCAGGAGATGACTTGGTTACTTAAGATAAATTGGTTTTTGTGGGTTTTTTTGCATGATTTGTCCATAAGTATCTTTGTACATATAGAAATTGCAAACAAACAAACAAAAGAAGATGTCCCTGGTAGTAGGCAATTTTTTTGTTGTTGTTGTTAATTTTAAATGAAAATAGACCAACTGATTGAACCTCTAATTTTCTACTGTGATGGAGCTGAAAGAATGAACCACAAAAGTGCTTATCAAATGTGAGGGTTAACAATGAAGAAATGGGAACATGAATTAAACGGGGGAATTCTCAAAGGAAGAGGTACAAATGGCCAGTAGATACATTATGAAGTGTTCAATTTCTCTGGTTATAAAAGAGATACAGATCAAAACAACACTTAGATTTCATTTCATCCCAGTTAGAATGGCCATATTCAAAGGCAATAACAACAACAAATGCTGGCAAGATGTGGTTGGGACTGCAAATTAGTACAACCACTGTGGAAAGCAGTATGGAGATTCCTCAAAAAGCTAAAGATAGATAGAACTGCCATATGATCCAGTGATACCACTCCTGGGCATCTACCCAAAGGGATGTAAGTCAGGATATATAGTGGAGGCACCTGTATGCCAATGTTCACCCAGAACTATTCACAACAGCCAAGCTTTGGAAATACCCAGGTGCCCTACAACTGATGACTGGATCAAGAAAATGTGGCATATATACACAATGGAGTTTTACTCAACCATAAGGAATAATGACATGTGGTTTTAAAGTGAATGGATGCAATTGGAGGACATCATGTTAAGTGAAGTAAGTGAAGTAAGCCAGGCTCAGAAAGACAAAGGCTGCCTGTTTTCTCTCATGTGTGGACGATAGATCCAAAAGATAAACATATACACAAAAACAAACATCATATACGAACTCAGATGTAGAACATGTTTGTAATAGTGGAACTGCTCTGTGGAACTCAGGGAAAGAAGAAAAGGAAAGAGAATGATAAAGCATCAGTAATAACATAAAACGTAAGATCTGTAAAGGTAGAGGATATAAGGATGTGCACTGAAAGCTGTTGAAAAATGGGGGATGGGGGTGGGAGGTAAAGGAATGATGGAAGGGGTTGAACAGACCAAAGTTAACTTCCCACAGTGGGCATAGGGGGGAGGGTGAATGAAAGAGATTAAGGTGAGGGTAAATGGTTGATGGACTTCAAATAGCTATATGAAATAGACCAAAGAAACCTCTTACAATTGCTTTAATGGGGCAGGGAGGGTGTTGAGGTGGAGAGATAATGGGGGTGATGTAACTAATGTACAATATAAGTCTAATTGGAATTGTCACTATGAATCCCCCCATATAATGAATATATCCTAATAAAAAATTTCTTAAAAAATAATAAAATTTTTTAAAATGTGAGGGTTTAGTCTATAGTCAGAATTCAAGAAATTTTCACTCCCTGAAGAGACTTTAAAGAATAGAAAAGAAGCAAGGTTTTAAAGAAAGACTTCAGAAGTAAGACCTTAAAGAATAGAGAAGAAAAGAAGCAAAGTGAAAGAGGAGCTAATAGAGTAATAAAGAAACAAGGCTGTTGTGCGTCTCCATCCGAGCACCCAACACACCTGACCCCAACTTTATGCATGTCTGTCTTCTATTGTTTGTCCTTTATGCATCTCCAGTCACCCGCAGTTATGTGAGAAGGAACAGAGCTCGAGAAAGCTCACTACAATTCACCATGATATCAAGTGGAATTCATAATGAGGATGCAAGGATGGTTTAATATATGCAGATTGATATACAGTATATACCATATCAACAAAATGAAGGGAAAAAGCCATATGGTCATCTCAACTGATATAGAAAAGGCATTTGATAAAATTCGGTATCCATCCATGGTAAAAATATTGAGCAAAACAGGCATACAAGGAACATACCTCAAAATAAAAAAAACAAAACAACAAAAAAAACCACACTTATCAAAAGTGAAACAAGCTCACTTAATAGATTACCAGTAGGAAAATCTTTTATCCCTCTCATTCTTAATTTTGAAAGCAGATTATCTATATAAAATATAAACCTGGTCAAGTGTCCCAATAATTTTTGAGCACCTCCAGTGTCTTGTTATCCACTTACATCTCTAAAATTTCCATCTAGTTGAAGACATTAATTTGGAGAAAGACTTAACGGTGAGTAATGGGAGGAGAAAATGACTCAGTGGTGATATATTGTGGGAAATATTACCCCTGTAAATAAAATACTAATTAAGCGATAGCCAGTTGAGATTGTAGTTTTTATTGTTTTATCTACTCTATGAATGAGGAAATTCATAATAGAAAATAATATTCTTAGGCTAGAATATATGTGAAGAAATACTAGAAACTGTTCTGGTAGGTATTGTCCATCAGTGTGTTGTACAATTGTATATGAGAAAGATTGAGTTAGAATTTGGGGCCAAGAGCAAGTCCTGGACCATTATTAGCAAATATTTTTGCCAAATAGATGTCTCCTCAACTGAAATACGATTAAGTGAGAAGAAGAAGAAGAAGAAAAAGCAGTCAGGGCAAAGAAAACCACACCCAAAGAAAGAGATAGATTAGAAATTTACTTACTAGGCCCATTGACATTCTTAAGTATGCAAGAATTCATTTATATTGAATAATGATCTCTTTGAAGGTGGAAACCATGTCTTTTTTGTAATGCATTTTATACTTCAAACCCACATTAATTATAGATATTCACATATTTATATTAATAGTCATGACCAATCAGAGCAAAAAGCCATAGAGAGAATTGGCTGCATTTTTTAAAGGGGGCACAGAGTTATAGCAGCAAAAATAATGGAGTAAAGATCTCCAGAAATTTGCCTCTATAAAAGCAACCAAAAACTCTGTCAAAACTTTTGCAAAAATCTGGAAATTTTGCAAAAAATCTAAAAACCAGAGTTTTTTTTAGCAACCCAGGGAATATTTATTCAAGAAAAATGATCTTTGTAAGAATGTAAGTTTTGTCAAATGGGAGCAAAATGGAAGACTAGTAAGTCTAGCTACTTGGGAGGTTGAGATCGGAAAGACTGCAATTTGTGGCCAGCCTGGGCAAAAAGCTCAGGAGATGTCATCCCAAGCTATGTGGGAGGCTGAGATCTGGAGGATCGTGATTCCAAGCCAGCCTGGGCAAAACCAAAAAGACCCAATTTCAATGGAATAAAAGGTGGGTGGGGTTGTGTGAGCCTGTCATATCACCTGTGACGTGAACCTAACTAGGGAGTTTGCAGTCCAGGCCAGCCTAGGATTCTTTCTGAAATAATCAGAGCAAATAGGGCTGCAGGCATGGATCAAGTGGTGAAGTGCCTGCCTAGGAAGTGTGAAGCCCTGAGTTCAAACCCCAGTAATACAAAACAAAACAAAAACACATTTTCACCAATATGCAAAAGCTAGATAATATAGTCTACTCCTGGATCTTCTCGAAAAATTTGCTTAAAGCTTCACCCAACTAAAGAGATGAATCAAAATAATTTAAGAAAAGTAAAAAAATTTTTTAGAAAAAGAAATAAAATAGTGCTACAAGTGGCCAGTAGTGAACTTTGAAGCAAGTTTAACATAAATTGTAGTCTAAATTGTAGAAAGTTAAGTTACAAAATTTTAAAAAATACTGGAAGTTATTTTGGAATGAAAGGCATAAGAAGAAAAAACCATTGTGTTTTTGTCTTTAATGAAAGATACAAAAGAGGTTTTGATTTTTTTATTCAAGACATGGTGGTTGGGTTGGTGGTATGGCTCAGTGGTAGTGTGTTTGCCTAGCATGTGTGAGGTCCTGGGTTCTATACCAAACACCACGAAAACAAAAACAAAGTAAAGACTTGGTGATGAGAGAAGTATATAAAGAAGTCTTCATAAAACTCTAACATGATATCAAAACATAAGCAACATAAGAAGAAATAGAAAATAAGTAATTTAAAATGCTTTTGCATAAAAGAATACCAACAACAATGAAAAGATAAATCACAGAACAGGAGAAATATTTTCACTGGTAAGGGATTAATATTCATACAATCTGATTTATATTATCAGCACAGAATCTAAATTCACATTTCTCCAAGTAAGATATGCAAATAACCATAAACACTTGAAAGGATGTTCTTCATCATCTTGGCAAATGCAAACCAAAGCCATAATTTTATCCCTGAGACCCATAGCATCACTATTAATTTTAAAATAGAAAACACAAAAGGATATGAAGGAATTGGAACATTTGTATATTACTGGTGGGAATGTAAAATAGGGTAGCCACTCTGGCAGTTCCTAAAAAAGATACACATAGAATTTACTATATGTTCCATCAGTTCTGCTTCTGACTACATACTGTAGAGAAGTGAAAGAAGGATGTCAAAGAGCTACTTATACACGGTGTTCATAGCAGCATTAATCACAGTCACCACAAAGTAGAGACCAAAATGTCTATCAGCCTGTGGAATGCATAAATAAAATATGTGTATAGAATGTTGCTCAGCCTTTTCAAAGTAATGAAATTCTAGCTGGTGATGAGGCTCAAATGGTAGAGTGCTTATGTAGTATGTGTAAAGCCCCTATGTTCAGTCTCCAGCAACACACACACACACACACACACAAGTAATACTTGCAACCATGTGGATGAACACTGAAAACATTAGGCTAAGTGAGATCAGTCCATCACAAGATTATACTTAGTGTATGATTCCACTTACATGAAGTACCTAGAGTAGTCAAATTCATGGAGACAGAAAGTAGAACAGTTGTCACAAGGGGCTGAAGTGAGGTGGAATGTGAAGTTATTGTTTAATGGGTAGGGTACAGAGTTTAAATTTGGGAAGATGAATAAGTTTTGGAGATGGATGACAGTGATGCTTGTATGAAATAATGAATGTACTTAATGCAGCTGAGTTATATTTCTTAAATGTGGCTGAAATGGCAAGTTTTGGGTTATGTATATTTAACCACAATAAAAACTAAAATAGCTATCCCCCCAGATTTTTATTATAGTTTTAAGTCGTTATCTTACAAATTGCCAATTAGTGTACAAAATTAGCAAAATAACAGAACAAGAGTTGAAAGCATGGGAAGCTTTGAGATAGCATAAGCTGTTCCATTGAATGGAATATAATGAAGTGTCTTTAGCAAATAACTTTAACATACATTGGCATTATCTCATATAGGAATTTCAATTACATATTTTTAACAAAAGGAGAGAGAAAGAACTTTGTAAGTATAAATGTTTTATGCCCTGTATTCTCTATGAGTATATGACCATGTGGGTAGGATAAAATGGGAGATGGCAAATCTTATTCTCAAAGTTTTATTGTAATCCTCATTTGACTTAAAAAAAAACAACTTTGTATTGTTTTATTGGGAGTACATTGTGACATTTACAAACATTCTTGTAATGTATCTTAGTTAAATTCATCCCCTCCATCATTCTCCTTTAAATTTCCCCATCCCCAATTCATAGAATAGTTTAAACAGGTCTCATTTTTCCATTTTCATACTTGAGTACATAGTGTTTCCATCACAATTACCCTCCTACACCATCGTTATATCCTCCCCCCTCCCAATGGTACCAACCCCTAGACAGGACGTGATTTATATTCCTATTCTCCATTTTTGAGAAAAAAAGAAATGATATTTTTGTTTTAAGATATCTACACAGAGAGTTTCCTTATGGCATTTCCATGTATATATGTACTGTGTCCTGAATTGGTTCATCCCCTCCATTTTTCTCTTTTCTACCTTAGTCCTTTTCTTACGGTGTGGTCAACCGGTTTAAAAATTCTATATTCACTTTTGTATAGAAAGTACATCATCTATATTCACCTTCTTTACTTCCTTCTTTTACTCTCCCCCCTCCTATTAGTGCGCTCCCCTTAGTGACCATTTTTCATTCTTCTTGATTCCCTTAATGTGATTCTAAAGTGTCCTTTTGGTATACCTTGGCTTCTAAACACAACCCAGGCACATCACTGGGTCTTCAGGTTCAGGCAGAGTGACAAAGTGTAAGCATGGAGGAAAAACAGTACTCTGATGCGCCTATTGAACATAGAGTTGCAATGTTATGGCTGCCTAATGTACTCTCAGAGGTGATTTTTTTGACTCTGCATGGAGAGTTTCACCTTAAATGCTAAACTTAACCCCTAAATTCCCTTTTAAATGTATTGCTACTAGAGTCAAAAAATTATGAAACTATATGATATGATCCCAGTTTGTGTTCCCATAGAAGGATATATAACCAAAGGTTGGTTGTATTTGTTTTTAAATTGTTTTCTTGAATTTTTTCATAACCAGATTTTTTTAAATGACAGGAAGCTTTCAACACATATTCATTTGTTTCTTCAGCCAGCAAATATTAAAGCTCTTACCATGTTCCAGGCAGATACTGTATTAGGTGCTACATATACAAGAATGTGTAAAGTACACATTACCCTTCTTGTCATAGAGTTTACATTCAAGAGGGGAGATAGACATTAAACAAATAAACCACAAGTAAGTATATATTTAAGAATAATGTGTTAAGAAAAGAGTTTTATGATAATAACAAGGGAATCCACTATAGTTTTGGGGGCTTGAGGGCTTTTCATGGAAGGAACTTTTGAGCTAAGATACAGAGGATAAGGCTGAAATTTAGCAGGCAAAGAGTGAAGGGCACAGTCTGCTCCCAAGTCACTGAAACAGGAAAGGGCTTCATGTATCTGATGAATGAAAAGAAAGCAGTGTGGGTTGTTCAAAAACAAACAACAACAACAAAAAATTTGAGCCTGTGCTATGGCTCTTGCCTGTAATTGCAGATACTTGAGAGGCAGAGGTAGGAGAATTGAGGTCTGAGGGTGGCCTCAGTCAAAAGCAAGAGACTGTATCTGAAAATTAACTAAAGCAAAAAGGGCAGAGTTTATGGCTTAAGTGGTAGAGTGTTTGCCTAGGAAATGCAAAGCCCTGTGTTCAAACCCTAGTACCACTTTAAAAAAAAAAAGTCAACAAATTTAGTTTAAAGATCTAATATTCATGAATCAGGCAGCAACCTACTGTATAACTTAGAAGTTGTTCCACTGGGTATGGCAGAACAGTTGGTTTTGATAAAATTGCAGACCAGGAACAAGGAAAAATAGATTGAATGGTATGTTGCCTTTCCTTGTAAGGATTAAAGAAGAGAAGGCTTCTTTTTTCCTCCCACTCAGGTTGAGTGGCCCTTTTCAGTTGGCTGCTACAAATCTCCTGTTTTTATGGGAAACTGATCTATTTCTGCTTCCTTAAAGTTTCAGTTTTATCGCATGATACTTAACACAAGTTAATCCATTTTGGTCTGATCTTTTGGGGACTAGTGCAGGAGCTCAGTACAAAACAACAATCTCGTATAAGTTTTACTTCACAGGGTAAAGCAGAGTGGTGGATAAATAATGGCTTAATGATAGGTAGGTGCTAGGTCACACAGATTTATAAGCCTGTTAAAGCATGTGGACTTTAGTAGGCAATTGTGGTTTAGTTTCCATTTGTAAAACTGATTCTGGCTGCTATGTGGAAAATTGGCTTGTAGATGGAAAGTCAGAGATCCAGGGTAAGGAAGGTCAGAGTTTAAGTGGAGATAATAGAAGATGGTAGCATCTAAGATTAGAGTGATGTCAATAGAGATGGGATGTAATGGACAAAGTCAGCTCATTTTTGGGAAATAGTTCCTACTGGACTTAGTGATAGAATATGAAAAGTAAGGGTTAAGGAGATGGGAAAAATGATTTCTAGTTTTCTAGAGTGAGCAACTGGGTGAATAGAAGTACCTATTACTAAGATAAGAGATTGAGGAAGAAGGAGATTTGGAAACAATGGCCAAATAACTGCTTTGGACATGTTAAAAATAAGTCTCCTATTATAAATCCACATGGAGACTTGCAGTTGAATGTGAGCAGAATCAATTTAGGAAAATACACAGATGGGCATGAATGTTCCAGGTCTCTAGTTAAAGTTCTAGAGCAATAATGTTAACTCTTGTGCTCCAAACATAGATCTGCACTTGCACAGACTATTATAACAATGCACAGATTCAAGAACATAAGTGCACATACACATGCATATCTTCATTCTCTTCCAACTGCCTCTCAGCTCCAATGACATTTATTCTCCTGTACATCAATACATTGCTGTCATAGACTTAGTTGTTTTCCCCACCTAACTGGGAACCTAACATGGTCACCTCTTTTAGAGAGTGAGGGATGGTGGACAGAATGTGCATGTTACTCCTGGTGCGTGCTCTCTGTGTCTCTGGGAGAATTTATGGGAAGAATAACCATCCATTACAGCTATTTGTATTGTTTTATAGTAAATTAAAATTTTTACTCAGGGAAGGGACATATTTTTCTAATTTCTATTAAAATGCTTGAAAGGCTAGCTGTCTCCCTGAATGCCAGAATCAGAAGCTTAGAAGAAAATTCTCATCTAGTGTAGTGATGCATATTTGTTGGTTATCAGCCATTCCTTGGTAGTCAGTAAGTTTATCTAGAAAGAGTAATAAGTCTAGTTCTGGCCCCTTGAGGAACTCTAGCACTAAAAGATTTGGTAGAAGAAAGATAATAGGATTTGCCAGAGTGATAAGAGGCAAGTGACAGAAAATAATGCCAAGGAAACTGAGAAGAACCCAATATAATCTATCCCAGGAGGATAGGTGGGGTCCTGGCACTCTGTCCTGAAAAACCCTATATGTCTTATTTATATTTGTACTGTACAGATGAAAGTAGTACTTTCTCAGCTTTTATTGCTATACACATATTAATTAGAAGCTCTAGAAATACACAAAGTATGGGATCCTGGGCTAGAAAGAGAAATTGTTGCTGAAGATAATTCTATAGTTACTATAAGCTTTGTATGTCCAGAAATACTCTTTTTTTTTTGTGGGGGGAGGTAGTATTGGAGTTTGAACTTGGGGCCTCATGCTTGCTAGGCAGACTTGAGCCATGGCTCCAGCCCTTCTCCCCACAACCCCTCTTTTTTTCTGCTTTTTGCTTTAGTTGTTTTTCAGGTAAAGTCTCCTGTTTTTTGCCTGGGTCCAGCCTCAGAGTATATTTCTCCTACCTACGACCTCCCATGTAGCTGGGACCACAGGCTTATTGGCTGAGATTATCTCTGCTAACATTGTGCCTGGACTGGCCTCAAACCATGATACTCCCATTTTTTTAGCCCCCAAGTACCTGGGATTACAGGCATGAGCCATCATGCCCAGCTAGAAATACTCTTTGGCTTATTAGATATGTCATGGATAATAGATCACTTTCTCTTTTCAGTGGATATAGGAATATTGAGAAGTATTTTAAATGAAAGCTGAATACTTTGAAATCTTTTATCATATATCACTTTCTAATTTTTATTCCTTTCAGTGATGATGTATGATATAAAAATTATTCCCTTCAGTGATTTTGTGTATGTGTGTATGTGCATGCATGTGTGTGTGTGCTAGGGATAGAACCCAGGGCCTCATATAGTATAGGCAAATGCTCTCAACTGAGTTACATCCCCAGCCCTTTTACTGTTTTGTCTTTTGTACTGCCAGACAGCTCTTCTGAAAACATATATAATTATAATATCTCATTATTTTAAAATGATACCATTTTCATGTATAATAAAGTCTGTACTCTTTGGATTGAAATTCCAAATTTTATTCTAAATAATTATTTTAAATTTCTATCCCCTGTCACTTTTTTGGTTCAGGGTCTTACTGTGTAGCTCAGGCAGTGTCTGGGACTTGTTATATAGCCCAAACTGGCTTCATACACTCAATGGTCCTCCCTCAGGCTTCCAAGTGCTGGGTATAGGCATGTGCCAACACACCTGCTTAATTCAGCCTGACTATAAAAGTATCTCCTGTTCTTATACATTCCTCGAGTTTACTTATGTAGTAACTTTTGCCTAAAATGTCTTTCTACCTTCTTTTCCATACCAGAAAGCCTATTCTCCCTGTCCCCCTGGTACTCTTTTTCTCCTTCCTTCTAAAACATTCCTGAGATAGAATTGGTGTCCCTTCTACACCTTCTACACCTCAGTAGAGCTCAGTAGAGCATAAGTCATCTCTTATGTCATTTGCTTCTTTGCTTGGTATCATTGTTACTTATTCTATTTGACATCTCCCTGTAGCACTCCCATCATAGTGCCTTTTTCACAGATGTGGTCTAAAGGCAAAACTTTTTAAAGTTTTTCTCAACTTCAAATCTGTGTTAGTGTTGATTTACTATTTTCCAATGTTTCTGTAGGGTCCAATGATGCTATTGCTCCAGATTTTCCAGTTCAGGTGCTAGGCACAAGGGATGATGACCTGTCAGCCACTGTAAACATTAAACATAAAGAAGGGATCTACAGTAAGAGGGCAAGAACTAAGGCACCCTCCTCAGTGGGGAAGAAATCCTCTCAGAAAGATGATGCAGGTAACTAGTGACTTTGTGTATTTTGTGATTTGTTTCCTCCTTTTCTAAATGGGAATATTGTCCAGTTTTTATCCTTTTCCTAATTTGTTATGCAAACTTTTCTCCTTGCTTTTATATTGGGCATGTACAAGAAGGTAAGATATTAATAAAATCCTTTAAAACTGCTTTCAGAAATTGTTGAAAACTGTAAACTTTATTTTCACCATGGGATATGAGACACATTGCAGCTTTTGAAGTGAAAGAATCAAGTAAAATTCATACAAAATCTTGATTGAATAGCCTTATGAATTTATCTGTTAAATGTTCCAAACAACATCTCTTGCCAGATTATATGTGCTCCCATGATGTATGTTTGTTTGTTTTGCTGCCAACATTTAAAAGTAAGATTTTAGGCTTTTCTTAAAAATTCATAGTATCTGATTGCACTCAGCTCACATTCCTTCCTGACAATAATCAGTTGAAGCTGAACCATGGCTGCCTCCTTCATAAATAGAGCATCAATTTTTCCTATTTGTTTCCTCCCCCATAATGCTCAGACCCTGTCTAATTTATTCATACATCTTATCTGTCTTGCTGCTATAGGTATTTGAGTTTTCAGACTTATCCCTTATTCCTAGTTATAGATCCCACTGTTTTATAAAAGCCTTTATTCTTTAAAGATCCTTTTGCTTTTAAATTCTGTATTGCTGACATTATATTTCTTTAGTTGATACATGATAATTATTTAAACTCCAGTAGCTACTGAAAAGTCTGTGTATATAATTGCTGTTTGTTACATTAGTAGTTTTTTATTCCTATGCATAGCTATTTGCCAAATAGGTACTACTGATCCCAGGACAGTTCTAAAACATAGAGTGGCTCTATGTTCTACTTTTAGCATAGTGTTTATGACTTTTTTTGAAGGTTTCAGTGCCTTTGGAGGAAAATGGATGAAAGTCTGCTTGCTAAAGCACAAATATTTCTTTTTCTAGATAATTTTTGTTATACAGCAACACATGCCAAAATCTGTTTATAAATGCCTTTTGAAATGAGAGAAAAAGACATACTTCCCAGCTAACATTAATGCTACCAAGCAAATAAAAGAAGAAATATTTTAATAAAGTATAATTCATAAATGGAAACTTTCATGCGCTATGGGATGGCATACTGGTTTGCCATTCCCTGTATTCTAGTGACAATTGAGTTGACACAGATAACCCTAAGAGTCCACTGTCTGAAACTTCAGGAATAGGTGAATATGAAAAATTTGGCAGGGAACAAAGTGATAGATTAAACTGAACTCCATTGGAAATCTGCACAAACAGCCCACTAATTATACTTCACCTCCAGGCTTCACAGGAGTGTTTGTAATAGCTCCAGACTGGAAACTACCAAATGCTCAGGATTTATTCAATAAAATGAATAAATTGTAGCATGTTAACATTATTGAATGTTTATTAGCAAATGAGGAATAAAGGATAAGTACATGTGACAACATTTAATGAATCTTATGAACATAATGTATGAAGAAAGGAAAATAAAAGATTATATATACTATTTCATTTATATAAAATTTAGAAAAATTCCAAATTTATTGTTTTTAAAATCGAATGTTGCCCTCATGTTGCATGAGGGGGATGGGAAGAAATAATAAGGGGAACATGTAGTTTGCTTAACCAGGTTTTATTTCTTGATCTGTGTAAAGTAAGACACATAGTTACTTTTTAATAATTCATTGGTATCTATATTTGTGCATTTTATATTTTCTAGTACACTAAAAATATTTTAAACAGATAAAGAGAATACTTAGAAATTAATTTAAAAGGACTTGTAAGACTATTGTATAGAAAATTATAAAACTGGATGGAGATATATTAAAGGAGATCTAAATAATTGAAGTATTATACAATAGCAATAATCAATTAAAGATGTCAGTTCCCACCTAATTAATTTCCATATCCAATATGATTTTTCATGGAACTTGCTAGGCTAATTTTGAAATTTTTATAGGAAATTGAGAAGTATGTTTGAAAAAATAAGGTAAGAGAACTGCTATATCAGACATCAAGACTTTAGCTGGGCACAGTGTCTCAATCCTGTAATAGCTATGTGGGAGGCAGAGATTGTGAGGATTGCAGTTTGAGGCAACCTTGGCAAAAAGTTTGGGAGACCCCCATCTCAATCAATGATTGGGCATGGAGGCAGGTGGCTGCCAGCCCCTTGTAGGTTAGAAAGAACAAATAGGATCATAGTCCACAAGTAGCCAGTGCTAAAAAGACTAGTGGAGTGGCTCAAGTGGTAGCATGCATGCTTAACAAGCACAAAATACGTATATATATATATATATATATATATAGAGAGAGAGAGAGAGAGAGAGAGAGAGAGCTTATTTACAATATCATTTCAAAAGGAATAAAC
Source organism: Castor canadensis (assembly GCF_047511655.1). Taxonomy (NCBI): domain Eukaryota; kingdom Metazoa; phylum Chordata; class Mammalia; order Rodentia; family Castoridae; genus Castor; species Castor canadensis. Next base: position 63,609,173 of record NC_133397.1, read on the forward strand.
AGAAAAGTGAAACAGAATAATGACCCAGATACAAAACTCATGAATGTGGAAACTTAGTATATACAGAGATAGTTTAACAATCTATGGAGAAACAATGAAGATGAGCTTTTATACTGCTTTGATCACTGATGATATATATATGTGAAAAATAAAATCAAATCCCAATTGCACACTGAGCAAAATGTATTCCAAGGATATTCACTATAAAAAGAAAAATTTCAAACTTTTGGAATTTAGTCTATTTTTATGACCATAATATAGTTAAGAATTTCTTAAGCAGAAAGACACCTAAATAATGAAGGGCAAGAATGAAAAACAGGAGGACACTAATGGGAGGGAGAGGGTAAAAGAAGGAAGTAAAGATGGTGAAAATAGTTGAAATACTTTCTATACAAGAATTAATATAGAATATTTAAACCTGTTGAAATTACCATAGGAAGGGGGCTAAGACAGAGAGGAGAAAAATGGAGGGGGATGAACCAGTTCAGAATATAATACATACATATATGGAAATGTCATAATGAAACTCCCTGTATAGCTATCTTAAATAAAAAATGTCTTTTTTTCAAAAATGAAGGATAGGAAGATAAAACAGGTCCTATCTGTGGGTTGGTACCAATGGGAGGGGGGGAAGACAATAAGGAAAGAGTGAAGGAGGGTGAATATGGTAGAAATATTATGTAGGCGTGTATGAAAATGGAACAATATGCGGCCTTTTGAAACTATTCCAAGAAGATGGGATAAGGAGGAACAAAGAGAATGATGGAGGAGTGAATCTAAGATATATTGTAAGTACTTTCGTAAAGTCACAGTATACCCCCTATACAAAAATAATATGTTAATATAAATAGTTTTTAAAACACAAAGCATAAACTCTAAAGGAAAAATAAAACTGAAATTATTAAAATGAAAAATTGTGTGCACAACAGACAACCTAAACTATTAACAGACAAAACAGAGGAAAGGTAGTGTTGCAGTTTATACAACCTATGGGAAAATTTATAAGAACGGTCAGTATAGTGCTTTTCAATATAAAAAATTGGAAATAGAGTTTATACTAATCAACAGATATGTTGATATAGCTATACAATAGAATACTAGAATAACACAATAGCATAATTTTGAGAATGAGAGTCATATCAATGTGACTAAATCTCACAATCACTATTGAGTGTTTAAAGGAATGTACAGTATATCTTTTATGTAAAATTTAATACATTTGAAATAAGGTAATACCTTATTAATTAATATTGATTAGTTTGAATATTAATATTAGTGCAGTGTTTGAAGAATTGACAATCACTCTTGAGACTGATAAACTAAATCCAATGTAAAGATTGGTACGGAGAAGAGAATGTCATCATTGAGACTACCCAAGGAACCATTATGTCTGTAATGTCTTTTTTCTTAAGTTCAGTTGTTGATACCTTCATGTTTATTATGTTATACTTGTGGTATGCCTGAAATACATTATTAACAATTAGTAAAATGTTTAAAATTTTCAGAAGAGTTTTGGATCAAAGAGATTAGAATTGGATAGAAATAGAAAAAATAAATTTAAAAGGAAAGATATCATGATAAATAAAACAAAGACTGATTCTTGATTGGGTTTTTAGTAATCTGTGTTACCTTTCTGATTTCTTTGTTGAGAAATACACATTCTTAGACATAGGAAATGAAGTATGACCAAGGGAAAAAAAACAGCAAATAATTATATGAGAATGCTATAAATAAAAACTAGATGGTGTAAGTGCTTTTCTTGGACTATGTAGAATACCAAAATTGACTCTACAAATGCCAGAGTTTTGAATAGGCTGGAGTGTTTGAAATTGTTGTTTTTATCTTAAAAAAACAACCTGACCAATACTTTTTTTTACTGTTGCATCAAACCATCAAAGAACAGATTTTATTTAAGATATTACTCTGTTTAAACTGTTACTGCACATAGAAGAATATGGAAAACACTAATTCACAGTTTTTACATATTGCATTCTAAAAAAATGTTCTTTTCCTAATTTATAAAGAGTATTAGGGTTTTATGTGTTTGGGGGGAAGTTGAAGGATTGCTTGTATATTGTGTTCTTTATCTTTCTCTCTGGGATCAAATGGTGTCATTCCAGATGCCCCAATTCAAGTGCCCATCATCACTAGCGATGAGGATCTCTCAGACAAAAAACAGAAGGAAGAAATCATCAATGAAAGGGTTGTGACCAAGGTTGCCTACCTTGAAGAAAAAGAATCCTTACAGAGAGACACTACAGGTAGCTTAATGGGATTGTCTGTATATCATTTTCTTTTGGTCTTCTAAAATGATATTATTCCTTAAGAATATAAGCAGAAATTTGTTTCTCTAGTCTTTTTGTTCTCACCAGCCCTCTTTTATCCTGCTCATATGTGAAGTAGCTAAAGTATTTCTTGCTACATTTTTGGTATATTTTTGCAGGGGTAAATCTGACATTTTCAAAACTCTTTAAGATATTCCTGGTGTACTTTTGAATATAATGCACATACTAATCTTATATTCACTTAGTGAATTTACTGGTAAAATAGTTTCAGTGCCATGAGGTATTGTCTAATACTGTTGTTGTACCTAAGCCTTTATTCTTTAGAAATTCAACTTGTTTACTTCCAGTTATTTTAATTCAACAGGATTGTATGCTGATTAAAAATACATATATTAGTGTATTCAAATTAGGATTAGCTTTGACTTTGAGTGATAGAAACAAAACCAAAATATAACATGGGCTTAAAGAAGACAGGAAAACATTTCTTTCTCATAAAAATCTAGAAGTAGACATTCAAGGGTTGACATGATGCTCCAGAGTATCTGGAAACAATGCTGTTTATCTTCTTTTGCTCTAAACACTTTGGCCTTTGTTCTCAAACTGTAGCCATCAGCACATATTCCAGCCAGCAGGAAGATAGGGAAAGAAAAAAGCATATTCCTTCCTTTAAGGATCCTTTTCAGACATTACATGTACCATGCCTCTTACATCCTACTGGATGGACTTAGTCACAGACTTAGGTCGCACCATGGTACATCATCAGGGAGGATAATAGTCTTTATTCTGGTAATATATGCCCAGCTAAAGTTAGGACACCATATTAGAGGAAAAGAAAAATGGGTATTAGAGGACAGTTGGTATTTTTGCCACAGTTATAAACTAGAAGCATATTTTAGAGCAGAATTAGCCTCTTTTCTTTGTTATATATTACCTTTTTATAAAGAAGTTGGGAGTGTATTCTGGAAAACATATCGAAATTCTATCCCATTTTCCTGTTGCTAAGTGAATGTTCCAGAAAGCTTTGATTATGTTAGTCTTCTAATAAACTTTAGTCTTCATTGTTCTTGAAAATAAAGTCTAAATTCTTTTAGCATAGACTTCTAGAATGTTACAACCAGCTTCCAAACAACCTTTTGAATGCTAGTTCTCACCTTGTTCCCTTAGTAGATTCTGTAACCAAATAACCATACACATTTTCTTAAATGCTCAATTGCTTTCCTGACTCCGTACTTTTGTTTGGTAGTCATCTTTGCCTAAAGTGCTTTTCTCTTTCTACCTCAAGATGTATCCCATCTTCTAAGGCCCAAATCAGTTATCAAGAGTTCTTCTGTAAAACTTCTTGCTAGTATTAGTTTCTCTTTCGAGTACTTACCACTGTTTATCTGTCTCTCTTTGACAAAATTCCTTTTTTTTTACTGTATGTTAATAGTTTATACATGTATGTAATGTACTTTGACTATATTCACTCCCCCATTATCCTTTCTTATCCTCCCTCCCTCCCCTACTGGTCCCCTTCCTCTTCCCACATAGTTCCCCTTCTACTTTCATGTCTCTAATTTTTTTTTTTAAATCTAGATTCTTCATATGAGAGAAAGCATGTGATATTTATCTGAGTCTGGCTTACTTGCTTCACGTGATTATCTCTAATTTCATCCGTTTTCCTGAAAATGACATAATACTGTCCTTTATGGCTGAAAAAAATGTCATTGTGGGTATATGCCACATTTTCTTTGTTTACCTGTTGATGAACAACTACACTGATTTCCATAGTGTGGTTATTGTGAATAGTGCTGTTAAAAACATGAGTGTGATGGCATCTCTGTTGTATGTTGTCTTGCATTCCTTTTGATAAATATCCAGGAGTGGTATAGCAAGACATATGATACTTCCACTTTTAGTGTTTTGAGGAACTTCCATACTGATTTCTATAGTGGTTACACTAATTTATACATTCCCACCAACAGTGTACAGGGTTCCTTTTCCCTTGCATCCTCACCAGAATTTGTTATTTGTTTTCTTGATGATAACTTAATGACTGGGGTGAAGTGGAATTTCATTGTCATTTCGATTTGCATTTCCCTGATGATTTAAAGATCTTGAAGATGTTTTTCATGCATTTATTGGGTTTTTTTGTACTTCTTTTTTGAGAGCAGTCTATTCAGTTCATTTGCTCATTTATTGATTGGAATACTTGTTCTATGATAACTTTTTGAGCTCTTTATGTATTCTGGATATTAATCCCCTATCAGATGAATAGCTGGCAGAGATTTTCTTCCAATTCTGTAGGCTGTCTCTTTACTTTGGTAATTGTTTTTTTTTGCTGTGAGGAAGTTTTTTAATTTGATGCAGTCCTGTTAATGGCAATGGTGCAGCCTGTGATCAGAAGACTTTCACATTCTTTGTGTCCCACTTGGAAGATTCCGTAGCAGGGCATATGGGTATAAATGAAGTTTATTCAAAGTTAGGGAAGGGAATTACAGAAGGGAGCATAGTGGGCCTAGGTGGAATCTGGAGGCAGAGAGAATCTAGGGGCTTTTAATACCTATCCTAACCTATGGAAAGGGAAGAACCAGGTGATTCCCATTCAATAATCAATTACCAGTGGCATGGGTGGTCCCCTGGCCAGATGAGGGTGGTCCAAGCTGTCCCTGAGCCAGGGTACGGACAGCCTACTTGCATATCTGTAATTGAATAAAAGGCTCAGAGAAAGAGTAATGTTTAATCTGAATATTAAGCCACATAGTTTCTATGAGTCCCAAACTTTCCCTAGCTCTAGCCTGCCTCCCATTTGTCAATTGCTATTATTTCTTGAGCTATTGGAGTCCTTTTCAGAAAGTCATTGCCTATAGTTCTATATCTTGGAGTGTTTTCCTCTAGTAGTTTCAAAGTTTGAGGTCTTTTTCTTTGTTTTTTTGCTTACTTTCCAGATATTCACATTTCATGGATTGTTACACTTCCTCAGTGGGATTACTCAAAAGCTAATACAAACATATCATATTGTCTGAAAAGTATTTTAGTTTTAGAAAACAATTTCCTATTTAAAGTAAAAAGCTATATCTATTTAATTGCTAAGAAGTTTTACACTTCCCTACAACTGGGTCTACAACAAATAGTCCTTATTTCTGACCTTGATTGCTACTTGCTGAGAGCATACATTGGCCTTGTGTTCAGAGCACAAGATTGGAAGAAAGACCAGTTTTAAAGAGCTCCTGTCATCCACGGGTACTATAACAAATCAGTTTTTTGTTAAAATTCTCTCTTTCAGAATGAAGATCTTTAGATCTGAGAATGAGACATTTAGTCTGCAAAGTCTTCAAATGTATCACACTTGCATTTTTTCACAGTTTCAGGTCTTACGTTAAGGTCTTTGATTCATTTTGAATTGATTTTTGTACAGGATGAGAGGGATCTAGTTTTAGTCATCTACATGTGAATATTTAGATTTCCCAGCATCTTATGTTATAAGATCTATTTATGCTTTCTTTCTTTTTTTTTTTTTTGCGGTACTAGGATTTGAACTCAGCATCACACTTGGTAGGCAGGTGCTATACAACTTCAGCCACTCCGCCAACCCTATGACATCTATTTATGTACATGATCTTTTTTCACTCCAATTTAGATTGTTTTCTTAAACACATTTTGACTAATTTTATTTTTTTTTTAGCACCAGTAACAATACCTTTCTCACAATAAATGCTTTTAGAGGTATTTTAAATATTTGTTGTCAACTTCCTATCTGTATTAATGTGTTAATTTTCCTCTCTTAGGTTCCATTGATTCTACTGCTGTGGAGCACTTAGTTCAGGTACAAGACACAAAAATTAAAAACCTACCAGACACTAAAGCCATTGAAGAGAAAGAAGAGATCCATTTTAAAAGGACTGTTTGTAAGGAAGCCTGGCCAAAAGAAAAAGAATCCTTACAAACAGATATTTCAGGTAATGGAACTGGAGTGAGTGTTGTCAGTGTGTTTATATGATTTAAACAAAGGTACTTTTTTTTACTTATACAAATCATTTCAGTGTTGTCTATGTGGACATAAATTTGTAGAATAATTGCTACTTCTTAGAAAAGATATAGCAGCTTATTTACAAGTAAATACAGTTGGCCCTCTGTATCTGAGGATTCTGCATTTGTACATTCAGACAACTCTGGATTAGAAATATTTGGGGAAAAATGTGTATTTGTTGAACATGTCATTCTTGATATACTATAACAATTACTTAACATACCATTTACATTGTTTCTTGGTATTATAAGCAACCTAGTGATTTGAAGTGTAGAGAACGATGTGCCCATAATCAAATACCTTCCTGTTTTGTATAAGGCATTTGAGCATCCACAGATTTTGGCATCTGGGAGGCCTTGGAGCCTAGATCCCAAGTAACAACCGTACCTAAAGCTGATAATATTAGAAGTAAAATATCACCTCTCAGTATTGAAGCAGGGAAAACTGAACAGCTAAAGATACTATAGAAGACTGTGACAAACACAGAGGCTGCATCAATACAAACTTCTTAAAAATTACAGTAAAAGAGCCTAAATGAAATCAATTTCTGTTTGTCCATGGCCCCATTCTTATGACATAAAAGAAAAGCACAAGCTATTACTATCTAGTTGTCAAGCTTTACCTCTTAGAGAAAGATTGAAAAATATCCAGATAAGGAGAAAAAGGAGTCAAGGAACTAGTGTACTGATATGGTATGTTGAAAACGGTTCCAGTTCAACACTCACATTAAGAATGTACAAGATAAATCAGTTTTTATCTAGATACCAATACTATAAGATAGAGAAAGGACAGTTTGTTCAACAAATGGTACTGGGAAAAATAGATAACCACATGCAAAAGACTGACGTTGAATCCTTACTTTTAACCATACACAAAATTTACTCCAAATTGATTATAGACAAAAATCTAAGATATAAAACTTCTATAAGAAGATATAGAGGAAAAGCTTCAAGAAACTGGATTTGATAATGATTTCTTTGATATGACACCAAAAGCATATGCAACAAAAGCAAATATAGACAAATGAGATTATATCAGGCTTAAAAACTTCTGCATCTCAATGAAAACAAGAATGGGAATAGGCAACCCACAGAATAGGAAAAATATTTGCTAATTATGTATTTGGTAAGATGTTAAAATTCAGAATATATGAGAACAACAAAGCCCTGATTTAAAAATGGGCAAAAGGTTTAAATAGACAATTCTCCAAAGAAAACATAGGAATGGCCAAAAAAACATGTGAAAAGATCTTCAACTTCTCTAATCATAAGAGAAATGGAAAGCAAAACCACAATGAGATGTCAACTCATACCTATTAGGATGTCTACTATCAAACAACAGAAAATACTATATATTTGGTGAGAATGTGGAGAAATTGGAATTTGTTCACTGTTAGTTGTAATGTCAAATGATATAACTGTTCTGGAAAACAGTATGGTGGTTCCTGAAAAAAATAAAAAAAATTACCATATGATCTAGCAATCCCTCTTCTGAGTACCTATCCAAAAAGATTGAAAACAAGATCTCAAACTGCACACCCATGTTTATCACAGTGTTATTCTTCATAGCCAGGAAGTGGAAGCAATCCAGATGTCTATAAAATGAATAAAGAAAATGTGAATTGTTATTGGTTAATTAAAATTAAATAAAGTTGGCATGCTGGCCCATGCCTGTAATCTTAGCACTTGGGAGACACAGACAGGAGAATTGTGAGTTCCACAACAGCTTGGGTGACGTAGTAAAACTGCCTCTTGAATGAATGAATGAATAAATAAATGAAAGAAAAATGTGAAACAAAGAGCCGGGTGGCCTTTAACAGCACTTGGAAGATGGAGAAAGGAGGATTGTAGTTTGAGGCAAGCCTGGCCTGCACAGCAAGACTCTGTCTCAAGAAAACAATAAGCCAGATGCCTGTAGCCCATGCCTATAATCTTAGCTGCTTGAGATGCTGAGATCAGGAGGACCACAGATCTAGGCAAAAAAGTTCAGGAGACCTCATCTTAGTGGAAAAAAGCTGGATGTGGTAGTATACACCTGTTACCCAAGCTACATGGAAGGCTGAGATTGGGAGGATCACGGTTCCAGGCCAACATGGGTAAAAGCAGTTTGTGAGACCTCCATCTCAATGCAACAAAGCTGGATGTGGTGGTGTGTGTGCCTGTCATCTCAGTGATGGCAGAAAGCATAAAATAGAATTGCAGTCCAAGTCAGCCTGGGCAAAAAGTGAGACCCTATCTCCAAAATAACAGAGCAAAACGGAGTAGAGGTGTGGCTTGTGTCTCAAGCAGTAGAGTGCCTGCCTAGCAAGCATGAAGCCCTGAGTTCAAACCCCAGTACTGACTCCTATCAAAGAAACCCAAATTGTTTTATATACTTACAATGGTATACTATGCAGCCCTCATAAAGAAATCATGCCAAATGTTACAATATGGATGAACCTCAAGGACATTATACTAAGCAAAATAGTCTAGTCACAAAGAGACAGATACTTTATGATTACACTGATATGAAATGTCTAAAGGAGACAAAAATCATAGAAACAAGAAGCAGAAAGGAGATTACCAAGAGCTGGGGGGAGGAGGGTTTGTATGGAGAATTAGAGTTTATTGGGTATAATGTTTAAGTGTTGTTACAAGATGGAAAAGTTAGAGATCTGTTGTGCAACTATGTGAATATACTTAACACTGCTTAACTTAAAAATAAGATGGTAATTTTGATGTCATGTGGTTTTTTAAATCACACACAAAAACGTAAGATGAAGAAACAAAACATTGCAACTCTGCAGTAGGTAGTGTGGGAGACAGCTTTGTAAACAAAAGATGAAAATATAACCTTTATAATCTTAAAGGCAGAAGAAAAATTTAGATAGAAGATAATTTTAGATGACATGAAATTAAAGTTGATGAAATGGAAGATTTAAAGGATAGGAGAAGAAGTTGAAGCAAAAAATATACTAATTTGGAGAAGAGATTAAATGAAAGGAAAAAATGGAATTTGAGAACTGAAAGTGAAAATCTAATACAACAATGTCTGTTGCTGTCTCTGTAGAAAATCACAAACATAATAAATAAAGATGAACTGAACCTGCACTTTAAATGAAATGCCAAGTTCTAGGAAAATATATATACATATGTATAATGATTTATACAGAGTTGTATATTGATGATAGCACTGAACTATAGAGAAAAAAATGAATCATGCATGCATCCATGCAAAAAAGCAAGAAGAAAAAGGAAAAAATATCAAAAGGGGATAGATAGAGGAAAGGGAGGTGAAAGAAAGTGCAAATGAACTAATGTCATCTTTAAAGATAATCAAAAAATACATGTGTAAGTATGGTATGTAAGATTATGACTGTAAAAGAGTTAAACTTGCATGTAAGAGTTAAACTTGTATCCAAAATACATAGAAAAATTGTAGAGATAGGCATAGGGATAGAGGGAGAAAAAAGAAAAAGTAAATTTGTGACAAACGAAAAATTACCATAAAATGAGAGAAAGGAAAGCATAATTAATACATATGAATTAAATTAAGCAGTATAAAAATAGGCTCCAGATTAAGTAACAAACTCAAGGCTCAGTAATAGAGTGCTTGCCTAACATGCACAAGTTTCTTAGGTTCAACTCCCAGCACAGCAAAAAAAGAACAACAAAAACTCAGTTCCATGCTATGTAGCCTACTCATTGAAAGTGAAATAATTCCAGAAGGCTAAAAGTGAAGAGAAAAAATAAGGAAATGATGAAAAGAAATCTGGGGATATTAATATAGGTGAGATGTCTTTTTTTTTTTTTCCCCCTCATGGGACTAGTTGGTTTGAACTCAGGGCTCTGCACTTACAAAGCAGGTACTTTACTGCTTGAGCCGCACCTCTAGTCCATTATCTTCTGTTTATTTTGGAGATGAGGTCTCATGAACCATTTGCCTGGGCTGGCCTCAAACCATGATCCTCTTGATCTTAGCCTTCCAAGTAGCTAGGATTACAGGCATGAGTCCTCAGTGCCCAGCTATAAATGAGGTTAAATTAAAACCAAAATTTTTGAAGAATTTAAGGAGAAATATTTTTATATTGATTTACATATTGGAGATGTATAAAACTTTATCAAACAATTCATGATAGGAAAAACAGGAGCTCTATCTATAAGGAAGTTCATGTTGCCTCAAAGAATGAAGGTGTGGAATTATGTAAACATACTCTTAGGTTATACTGTTAGGCAAAAGGTGCTTAAGAGTGAGAGGTGAAGGTAGAATTTGCTTATAAGTGAAAAAAAAGCAAAACAAATCATTAACAGCAAACCTTTTGGGGCCTTCAAAAAGAAAGGACAAATAGAGAACAGTAGTAGGGAGGGAACTTCAACATAGTTCAAGAAATTGTATTTTTTTAAAATAAAGTTATAAAGTATGTTTAATGCAAGTAATGAGATGTGATCTAATGTATATGTAAAAGTCAAAAGTCTATATTTAAAAAAAAAAAACTTCAAAGCCTTTCCACGTGACCACAGAACATTTTTTCAAACATCTTTATTAAGATATTTACCCATTTAAAATTGTACAGTTCAATGGTTTTTACTGTATTCACAGATTTGTGCAGTTGATTATTACCGTAGCAAAGTTGAGATATTTTTGTCACAATCAAAAAGAAGCCTGCAGCTTTCACTCCCTCAGCTTCTCATCACCTCCTCTGAGATGAAAGGAAACTCCGATTCACTTTCTATCTCTATAGATTTCCATATTCTGACCTGTCTTACAAATGGAACCATATAATAAATGTGGAGTTTTCATTGGATTCTTTTAGCTAAGCCTGATGTTTTTAAGGTTTATCCAAGCTATAACATATATCAATGTGTCATTCATTTTAGTGATTGGATAATATTCCACTTTATGTATATACTACCTTTTGTTTATTGATTTATTCATTTTTTTATTATATTGTTTTTTACATTTACTTACATATGTATACATTATTTGGGCCACCCTCTTGTTCTCCGATTTTGTTGAAGAGAAAGCATTAGAGATAATAAGAAAAATAGTGTTTTTGCTCCTTTGAGATAAAAATAGCTATACAGAGAGATTCCTAGCATAACTTCCATGCACATGTGTATTACAACCCACATTGGTTCATCTCTACTGACCTCTTCACTACTTCCTGGTTCCCTTTTCATAGTGGCCTCTGCCAGTTTAAGATTACTATATTTGCTCCTATACAGTGAGCACATCAACCACATGCAAGTTTTAGGTTTCCTTGCCTTTCCTGTGAGAGGACCCATGTCCAATAATATTACTGCATTTGTTTTAGGTCTATAATCTGTATGTGAGGGAGAACATGCGATTTTTGGCCTTCTGTGCCTGACTAACTTTGCTTAAAGATGATGTTCTCCAGCTCCATCCATTTACTTGCAAATGACAAAATTTCATTCTTTGTGGCTGAATAAAATTCCATTGTGTATAAATACCACATTTTCTTAATCGATTCATCAGTAGTGGGACCTGTTGGCTATTTCCATAGCTATTGTGAATAATGCTGCAATAATCATGGGTGTGCAGATGTCTTTGCAATAACCTGAGTCACATTCCTTCAGGTATATCCCCAGGAGTGGTATTGCTAGCTCATATGGCAGATCTGTGTTTAGTTTTTTTTAAGAAGCCTCTATATTGTTTTCCAAAGTGGTTGTATTACCTTACATTCCCACTAGCAGTGTATGAGCATTCATTTTTCCCTGCATCCTCACCAACATTTGTTGTTGGTGGTGGTGTTGATGGTAGCAATTTTAACAGGTGTGAGGTAGAATCTTAGTGTGGTTTTTATTTGCATTTCCTTTATGGCCAAGGATGGTGAGCATTTTTTCATGTGTTTTTTGGCCATGTGGACTTCTTCCTTTGAAAAAATTTCTGTTTAGTTCAGTTGCCTACTTCTTTATTGGTTTGTTAATTTTTGTGGAGTTTAGTTTTTTGAGCTCCCTGTATATTCTGGTTATCAGTCCTTTGTCTGATGTATAGCTGACAAAGATTTTCTCCCATTCTGTGAGTGGTCTTTTGTTGTGCAGAAGCATTTTAATTTCATGTAGTCCCATTTGTCCATCCTTTCTCTTAGTTGTTAGGCCACTTGAGTTCTACTAAGGAAGTCTTGTCTATACCTATTGCTTCCAGATTATCCCCTGCTCTTTCCTGTCATAACTTCAAGTTTTAGGTCTGATATTAAGGTCCTTAATCCACTTTGAATTGATACTAGTACAGCATGACAGGTATGGATCTAGTTTCAGTTTTATGCAGGCAGATAACCACTATTCCCAATAACATTTGTTGAAGAGGCTGTCTTTTTTTTCTCCAACTATGTTTTTGGCACCTTTGTCAAAAATAAGGTGGGCATAGCTGCATAGATTCATATCCAGGTCCTCTGTTCTGTTCCACTGGTCTTCATATTTGTTTTTGTGCCAGTACCATGCTGTTTTTATTGCTATGGCTCTGTACTATAGTTTTAAGTCGGATATTGTGATACCTCCAGCATTGCTCTTTTTGCTCAGTATTGCCTTGGCTATTCATGGTCTTTTGTGTTTCCAAATGAACTTTAGGGTAGGTTTTTAAATCTCTATGATGAATGTCATTGGGATTTTGATGGGCATTGTGTTGAACATGTACATTGCTTTTGGTAGTATAGCCATTTTTACTATGTAGATTCTGTCCATGAGCCTGGGAGATCTTTCTACCTTCTGTAGTCTTCATCAGTCTTTCTTCATTAGTTTATAGTTCTCCTTGTAGAGGTCATTTATATCCTTTGTTAAGTTTATACCTAGATATTTGATTTTATAAATGAAATTGTTTTCCTATATTCTTTCTCAGTTTGTTCATTGTTGGTGTATAGAAAGGCTACTGATTTTTGTAAATTGATTTTGTTTCTTGCTACATTGCTAAAGCTGTTCATGGTGTCCAGGAGTTTTTGGGTGGAGATTTTGGGATCTTTGATTATCTTGTCGTCTCCACATAGGGATAGTTTGACTGTTTCTTTACCTATTTGTATTCCTTTTATTTCTTCTTGATTTTTTGCTCTGGTTAGGGATTCCAAGACTATGTTGAATAGCAGTGGGGAGAGTGGGCACCCATGTCTCATTCCTAACTTTGGAAATGATTTCTGCATTAAGTATGATGTTGGCTATAGGTTTGTCATATATAGCCTTTATAATGTTGAAGTACGTTCCTTCTATTTTCTTAGAGCTTTTATCATGAAATGGTGTTGAATCTTATTGAAGGCTTTTTCTATATCTATTGAGATGATCAAGTGGTTTTTGTGTTTGCTTCTATTAATGTACTATATTATATTTATTGATTTGCATATGTTGAATCATCCCTGTATCCCTGGGATGTAGCCAGGGATAACTTGGTCATAGTGAATGATCTTTCTGATATGTTGCTGGATTAGGTTTGCCTTTATTGAGGATTTTTGCATCAGTGTTCATTAAGGAGATTGGCCTGTAGTTCTCTTTTTTGGATGTGTCCTTGTGTGGTTTGGGAATGAGTGTAATACTGTCTTCATAGAATGAGTTAAGCAGTGTTCCTTCCCATTCTATTTTGTGGAAAAGTTTAAGGTGTGTTGGTATTAGTTCTTCTTTAAAGGTCTGGTAGAAGTCAGAGAATCCGTCAGGTCCTGGACTTTTCTTTTCTGGGACATTCTTTATTGCTTTTTCAATTTCATTATGTGTTATAGATCTGTTTAGGTGGTTAATTTAATATCCTCTTGGTTCAGTTTCAGATGGTCATATAAACATCTAGAAATTTGTCCATTTCCTCTATTGTCCATCCTCTGTTGAATTATTTTTTTGAGGAGTGTGGTTTCCATCCCTTCTTCTTCTTCCCATCACTCCACTTGGTGCTGTGCAACTGTGTTCTTTTTTTTTTTTTTTAACTTGAAAATATGCTTTGTATTCTTATCTGTGTCTTGGACAATAGCAACTATGTTGTTGCTAGCCTATGTTGTTGATAGGCTAGTTAGTGGTTTTAATTGTCTATTTTCTTTCCTTTGATTTAGTTTTTGTGTTGTGACTGACTTGGTTGTTAGCTAGGTTGATGTGCTCTTTCTGTCCCTGACCTGAAGGTATAATTTAGCAATAAGAAATTCACAGGTTCAATGTTAGACCAGTTGTTTTCTATAAATAGTGGGAGTTGGGAGGGTAGGGTAATAGTCAGTAGGCTAAATATAGAAACTTGGTTAATTGGTAAAGGTGCACTAAAAGGAGGGGTTGATGGAAAGGGGGGTTGTGTAGGGAGAAGAGGTATGGGGGCTGCTAGGGTCTGTGGCCCTTGTGTGTGTTTGGGTGTATTTCTGTTGTTGTAGTGGAGGGTGCTTTATGTCAGGGTTGCAGGGCCTGGGGGTGTGTACAGTTGGTACAGTAGGCTAGTCAATGGGTAGTGAGTGTGTAGAAGGGAGGTGTAATGTGGTGAGAGGTTGGGGAGGTGAACACTGGGAGAGAGTGGATGAGAAGGGGCAGAAAGAATCATTGGGAGGAAGAACAATGGATTGTAGCACAGGGCAAGGAGGGAAAGTGAAGGGGGTAAGAATAGGGATAAGAAAATAGCGATGGTAAAGTTAATACAGAAGAAAAAAAACACCAGGTACCACAACTAAAAGGTCGGTCAGTTTGGTAAAAGGTGTGGAGTTATTCCTTTGACGTCCAATCCTGCTATTGGTATACAAGCAGGAGCTCTGATGTCGTCTCACCAGATGACTGCCTTGTGAGTAGTATTCGGTTCCTTCTGTCCACAGGGTAAGTTGTGATTGGGAGCTGAGGTAACTCACTGCCAGTTCATGCAGGGTGTCAGAGCTGTTGTTGTTTTTACCAGGTGGCAGCAGCATTGCCCTACAAGTGCAACTCTTTTTGGTTGGCTGTTCCCCCAGCTAGCTGGGACAATTCAGTTTTGATTACTGCCCTCTGTCCCACAAGACCAGCTCTGGGATGTATCACCTGCCCTGCTTTGTGAGGTTGGCTTGTCACCTCACCCCCACTCTCAACCTTTGTGCCTCTCCTGACCTCTGGTGCTAATTTGTCTTCTCTGGGAGGTTGGCTTGTCACCCCACCCCTGCTCTAGGCCTTTGTTGATTTTTCCCATGTTCATTCACTGAGAGTTCAGCTCCTTGCTCCCCCCCCCCCCCCCAGTTCTCTGTTTCACCTCTACCTATGCTGTTGGTGTTAGATTACAATTCACTGTTTATGCTTTTCAGTTTTGTGGGAAGGGGGATTTGATCTGCTCAGGGTCTGTGCTGGATTAAGTTCCCCTAACTGGTAGGAGAAATCGCACATGATGTGTGATGCTCACCTGTTCGTTCTGCAGATTCACACAAGTAGCTTTGGAGCTGGCCAGTGGGGAGAATGGCGTGCCACTTCTCTCTGCATAGCACAATGTAGGAAGGCTTCCCATGGGTTGGGGTCCAGGATGTCACAGAGTTCAGTTCTGGTTGATGGTATATCTTCTGCTTGTTGAGAGAAAGAAAAAAAAAAAAAAAAAAGAAACACACTGGGGGCTTTTTTCCCAGGGCAGGACATTCCTTGCTGGCTGTGCTGCCTGGGATTTTCCTGGCTGTTAGGTTCAATTAAAAGCTGTTTTAAGGGTCAGTCCTTGAATTTTATGTGCACCTGATATTGGCAGGTTAATATTTTGGCTAGAAGCAATCAGAATTACCCAAGGGTAGCTCTGATGTCTCAAGGTGTTTTCTGGAGTCACAGAGTTTAGGATTTCTGATTCTCTACCCCTATTTGCCATCTTGGATCTCTGCTGATTTATTCATTGATGGAGATGAATTGTTTCTGTCTTTTTGTAATATGAATAGTGTTTCTATAACATTCACTTATAAGTTTTGATAAGAACATATATTTTCATTTCTCTTGGAGAGCTATATATATACCCAAAAGGGGAATTGCTGAGTATATGCTGTTATCATTAGATAACAATGACTAATCATTTGAGGAACTTTCAAACAACTACTCCATTTTTACATTCCCACCAGAGTTTTTGAGGGTTCTATCTTCTCTAGTACCTCACCAACATTTGTTACCTGACATTTTGATTATAGCCCTCCTAGAGTATGAAGCATTATCTTATTTTCCTTGTGTTATGTATTACTTTTGTGACTAATGTTGAACATCTTTTCATGTGCTTGTTATCTAGTTATGTTTCTTCCTTGGAGAAATGTCTGTCCAGATCCTACCTTGGGTTTTAATTATGTTGTCCCTTTATTTTTTAATCATAAGAGTTCTTTATGTATTCTAGATGTATATCCCTTATCAGATACATGATTTGTAAATATTTTATCCCATTCTTTGTGTTGTCTTTTTATGATGATATCCTTTTTCTTGATGATATCCTTCAAAGTACAAAAGTAAGTCTAATTTATATGTTTTAACTTTTGGTGCTCATGTTTTTGATATCACTTAAATAATCCTTTGCTAAGTCCAAGGTCATGAAGATCTACCTATATGTGTTTTATTCTAAGGACTTTATAGTTTTAGCTTTTACATTTAGGTAAATGGTGTATGTGGTGTGAGGTAAGGGTCCAACTTCATTTCTTTCCATGTGGATAATCACAGCACTATCTGTTGAAATGATTATCCTTTTCACATTAAGTGGTCTTAGTATTCTTACCAAAAGCAGTTCACCATAGATTTATAGTTCTATATCTGGACTCTATAATATTCTATTGGTCTGTATATTTATCCTTGTGATGTACTAATCTGTCTTGATTACTGTTGATTTGTAGTAAGTTTTGAAATTGGGAAATTTGAGTCCCTAATTTTGGGGGTTTTGTTGGTGGTGTTTTGTTTTTGTTTTTTTCAGAATCATGTTGTCTGGTTCCATTATAACTCCATTTGAATTTTAGAATTATCTTGGAAATTTCTGCAAAGAAGTGACCTGGTATTCTGATAGGAATTGCATTGAATCTGTAAATTGGTTTAAGGAGTATTACCATCTTAATAATAAGTTTTCAATCTATAACACGGGGTGTTTTCCATTTATTTAGATCTTTAATTTTATTACATTGCTTTCTAGTTTTCAGAGTGTAAGTTTTCCTTTTCTTTGGTTACATTTATTCCTAAGTATTTTATTTTTGTGCTAATATGATTAGAATTTTTTTCTTTTTAAATTTGGATAGATATACTTAATTTTGTAATTCTGTATTTACTAATAAACCAATGTATTTTTATAGGTACCTGTGTTTGTTTCTTACAATGACACATTTGCTTATACCTTTGCATGTACACAATTACATAAAACTTACATGAATGGTTTTTCTTCTATTTGGTGTGGCAAAAGTAGGTAGACTGGTGGCTAGAGCCACATGACTGTACTTGAATATTCGATGTCCATCATATATATGTTGATGTTTGTGCTAGAATTACTAATTTTTATTTTCAGTTTATTTACCTCAAGAATATAAAATCCAACTTTTAAAGTTTTTATCCTAAAATCTTACTAAACTCCTTTATTAGTTTTGTTATTTATGGATTTCCTAGAAGAAACTAAAATACAGTTCAGTTAGGGACTTTAAAAGTTTGAGATGGCTGTGGAATCCAAGTGGATATATCAAATATATAGGTAAGTATATGAATCTGGGACTCAGAAGAGAACTAATTGCTTGAAATGTAAATTTAAGAGTATGAAGATGGTACTAAAAGCCACAAGGAGAGAGGAGATCACCTAGAAAGAGAATATAGATTGAGAACATACTCTGGATTTGGCTATACATGGAGGTCATTGATCTTATTAGTAAAAGCAGTTTTAGTCCAGTGGTGCGTCTATTCTCAGGAGTAATTTGAAGAGAGAATTGGGGTGGGAGAAGAGATAAAAAATAGGAAAATATATTTTGACTGTGAAAAATGGATCACTACCTGGAAGAGGATATAAGTGTTCTCTAAAGGTACTGTGTAATACATAATGCTCTCACACTTTTGAAAATGACCCACTAAAAAGGGACAGCCTAAAATTATAAGAGATAATAAAGAAAAGAGCCATGGTCTCAAAGGGAAGATGAATGGGGCTCTAGAGAATTTAAAAGTAGGGTTTTTGATTGTGTCTTAGTTCATTCCTGATGCTATAACAAAATACCACAGAAGTTTATTTCTCATGGCTCTGGAGGCTGAGAAGTCCAAGACTGAGGTGCGGTATATTTCATGTCTGGTGAGGGCCCAGTCTCCGCTAAGAAGACACCTGTGTACTTTGTCCTTACATAGCAGAAGTCACAAAAGGGCCATATAGGCTCCTTCAAGCCCACCATTCTGAAGGTGGAACCATCATGATCTAATCATATCCTATAGGCCCCACCTCTTAATACGATTGCATTGGGGATTAAATTTCAGAGGGACACAAAAATTGAAACCATAGTAGATTGTAAGATGATATTGTAGTCAAAAAAATGCCTCTTTTGATATAGAATAATGATTGTCAAAAAGACCAAAAGGTGGTAAATTTTATGTTATGTATATTTGACCACAGTAAAAAGTCGAGGAAAATAAGTGGAGATGATTCACAGAAAAGGACTTTTAAAAAATTTTAAAAACATGTAAAAAAATTTTTTTTCCATTCTACCCACGTAATGCCTAACGATGAAAATGAAGTCTTGGGTTTCTTTTTTTTTTTAGTTGAATACAAGATTACCAATAACCTTTTCAGTATTATTGCAGGACTAATTTTTTTAAAAGCAAGTTACAGCACATAAAATAACACTTTCACAGAAAGGGTAAATACATATGGCAGCTAAATTTATTACCTGGAGAACTAAAGTTATTTACGTCACATAGCTCTGTCATATAGTAGCAGAGTTTAGCCCAGAGTCCAGATGTTTTGACCCTTGCCAACCTGCCTGCTAAGTAAGGGGATGAGTCTTTTGGGCAAGCCATGAATTTTCTGAAACTATATAAATTGGGTTTTTTTCCCCTTTAATCCTTGTCTTATATCTAAAGAACTTAGTACAAATAACATTGCTAAAGTGAATGCAAATTTTTCTAAATTTGTTCAAAATCTTTTATTTTTCCTTTTCAGAGCCCAAATGTCATTCAGAATTTGAAAATACTACTCATTCTGTCTTCAGGTCAGCCAAGTTTTACTTTCATCATCCAGTGCACCCATCAAGTGACCAAGATTTTTGCCATGAGTCTTTGGGGAAAAGTGTTTTTATGAGGCATTCTTGCAAAGATTTCTTTCAGCAGCATTCAGACAATCATAGAGAACCCACTTGTCTTCCTCCCTCTTATCAAAATGTGGATAAGACCAAGACGGATTATATGAGAATAAAGAACCTCAGCATCAATGTGAATTTGGGAAATAAAGAGATGACACATACTACTAAAAGTCAGGCTAGAGATCATCTAAAAAGTAAAAGACAAATTAATGATGCAAAAAGGGATCATGAGGTTTCCTCAGAGCCAACAACTCAGCACACTGCAAGTTTGAATGAACTCTGGAACAAGTATCAGGAGCGACATAGGCAACGGAAACCACCTGATGTTGGTGACAGGAAAGAACTGTCCTTGATAGAGCGACTTGATCGTTTGGCTAAACTTCTTCAGAATCCCATCACACATTCTCTCCAGGCCTCAGAAAGTACACAAGATGATAGCAGAGGGGAGCAAAACATTAAGGATTGGAGTGGTAAACAGAAAAGCAAGCTTCAGAAGCAGAAGCGGTATAAAAGCCTAGAGAAAGGCCATAAAAACATAAGTGATCTTAAAAGAAGCAATTTTCTTTCTCCTCAGCCAACTGGGAAGTCCAATCAGGTTAAGATTGAACAGGTTAAATTTGATAAATACATTCTAAGGAAACAGCCTGATTTTAATTATATCAGCAACACTTCTTCAGATTCTAGACCCTCAGAGGAGAGTGAGCTGCTTACAGATACTCCCACCAATGTTCTTTCCACCACCCCTTCTCCTGTGGACTCAGATATATTAACCCAAACAGATAGAGAGGTGACTTGGCGTGAAAGGAGTAGCTCCATTTCCACCATTGACACTGCCCGATTGATCCAAGCTTTTGGCCATGAGAGAGTATGTTTATCACCCAGGCAAATTAAATTATATAGCAGCATCACCAACCAACAGAGGAGATACCTTGAGAAGCGTTGCAAGCACAACAAAAAAGCATTGAGTACAGGTCATCCACTAATGACTTCTGAGCACACCAGAAGGAGGCACATCCAGGTACATGGCTACAAATTCCATCTGGCAATGTGACTGCCTTTTTCATGGACTTTTTAATCTCTGCATACAGGTGAAAAAAAAAAGTCATTTGCCCTTTCCTCACTATAACATTTCTTACCAACGGAAAAGAGTGAGAAAGTGTAGTACAGTGCTATTGTGAGTTGTCATTCTTTTCATCAACACTCATTACCATTTACCCTCTGGATTAAGGGCTTTGCTGGTAGATACCTCAGAATCTGCAAACTTACACCCCAACATGGGGAGTTTTGAGTTTAGAATGACCTCTGTTCTGAACAATATTGCCTGGGTTTTGTTTTGTTTATTCTTTCCTTCTGTGTTTCAAAAAATATTTGAGGTGCTTTTAAACACAAGTATACACACACACACACACACACACACACATATACACACACACAAATAATATGATTTCTTAAATATAAGTGAAGAATTGGGATGATAGAAAAATTGAAGCTGGGGTAAGCTACAACATGATTTTTAAAAAAATAAATGAAGAATTGAGTGATGGAAAGACAAGTTGAAACCAGAAGGGAGATAAAATATACCTGGTGGATGTGTTTGATTGAAGTTAGCTACCAGTTTGGCATTGTGTGCTAGTTATGCACATAGTTGCTACTGGAATTTTGTGATCAATTAGATTATGTAAAAGCAAATCAAATTTTCAAAAGCATAAATATTTCAGATACAAATATCTAAGAAAAAATTCCTCATCTGTCTTCATAAAGAAGGCATCACAATGTAAAAGAGCCCTCTACAACCTGCTTACAGTAGATTCCATAGCAATGGCTATAAGGCTGTTACGCATTCTTTAAATTAGGGAGTTAGTAAAGGAAGATCTCAAGGGGCACATCATTGCTTTACCTAAGAGTAAATATTTAAGAGTACCTCAAAGCCAAGCCAGTAGCTCATGCCTGTAATCCAAGCTATTTGGGAGGTAGAGATCAACGAAGATCGTGGTTTGAATCCAGCCTGCACAAAAAGTGAGACACCATCTGAACAATGAGTGGGTAGCATGTAACTGTCATCCCAGCTAAGCAAGGTAGTATAAATAGGATTACAGTCCAGGTCAGCCCAGGCAAAAGCTTGTGAGCCTGTCCCCAAAATAACGGAAGCAAAAAGGGAGTGATATTGCTCAAGTGGTAAAGCACCTGCCTAGTAGCTGTAAGACCCTGAGTTCAGCCCACAGTACCACACACACACAAAAAGTTACGTAGAAAAGTGCTGTCCAATGCTCCGTGCATTGGAATTTGGAAAGAAAAATATTAGAATTTATATTCATTTTGCTCAGTCTCAACATTTTAATTTTTGTGAGTGTAGTCATGGCATAATTTATAAATAAATTTTGACAGTTGTGCTAAAAATATTTTGTCAGTAGGGTTGCATAATCAAAAAAAATGACTACTGGCCTGAATGAAAGGAGTGCAAGATGCTCAACTTACCAGAAATTATTTCCATAATTGAGCTTTTTTGGGAGGTAGTGAATGATAGTAATTACATATATTAATGGTATGATTTTTTTAAGGAAGAATTGGGAATGACACATAAGGAAGATAAGGAAAAGGATCCAGATAGAAAGTTTGTGTGTACAGTAAAATGCACACATAAAATATGTACTTACGACTATTTTAAGTATACAATTCAATGGCATTGAATACATTCACAAGGTTTTAAAGCCATCACCTCAGAAGAAACTCCATACCTGTTAAACAGTGACTCCCTATTCTCCCCAGTAACCCCTAATCTACTTTATGTCTCTGTGGAACCATATAATATGTGACATTTTTGTCAGACTTCTTTTATGTTAGCATAATGTTTTTAAGCTTCATCCATGTCATAGCACATATCAGTACTTCATATTTTTTATGGGGAATAATACGCCATTGCATATATAGAAAACGAATATGGATAAGGATAATGTAAGGATAAACTAATATATATTTATTATGTATATATAATATTTATCGTGTATTTATATATATAATATGTAATATATATTTATTACATATTGTTTATCCTTTCATCCATTGGAGGACAGTTGGATTATTTTCACATTTGGCTATTAGGAATTCAGCAGAACACTGAAAGTTATGAACAAGCAGAAGTGAAAATGCTACAAAGTTCTCCCATCTTCTGTAGGTGAAGTTTGTCCTGGTTAAGTGTTTGCCTGGTTTCTGTAAACCTTTGACTATCTTTCATAGTCCTGATAAAGTTTATTTTGATGGGCTTTGCCAGGTTGTTTGGTGTTTCTAGGGAAAAGATTGCCCCCCACCTTAGGTCTCTACTCCCACTATATTTGCTGAGTCAAAGTTTTGTGTCTCTCCCACAATATTTACTATTTCTCTTTCACATGTCTGCATTATAACACTTTCTTAAAACTCTTCTTCCTGCACGAGATCCTGTAAGAGGGTGCAAATTCTCCTAATTTCTTCAGCCTTCAAGTGTATCATACTGTCTCCAGTATACACTTTCCCTCAACCACGAAATCCTGTCTTCCAGCTTTCTTTCTGGTGTCTGATTGTATCTCCTCTAGGTAATTTAGGGATGTGTCTCTTGTGTTCTTGCAGTTACCAGTCCTCTGATCTCTAGTTTCTGTTGACTTTAACAAAAGCTATGAACTTGTAAGGGTGTTTTTGGTGTTGCCATTATAAGAATAGGAACAGTGCTTTATCTAACTCTAGACTATCAAGTGGAAACCAGAGGTATATATCTAGTATATTACTGTCACTACTTTTTATCATTTTAATGTATTGTGATTAGAGATTATACTCAATTCTGTTTCTGTCTTAAGGATACATAGAGGCTTTCTTTGTGGCTTAATATATAAAAAAGTTTTCCATGAGTATTATGTACAAGATAGAGTTTCCACATAGAGTATGACATTCTACTTACATCTATTAAATCAACTTTATTAATTATATTTTCCTGAATATTGACTTCCTTGCTCTGTTAAGGAGTTCAAAAAGTAAATTTAAAGGTTAATTCTTCTTTTAGTAATTGAAAGTTTTATATTTTTAGGTCTGGTACATAAATATTAATGACACTTTACTCGCTGCGAATTGTGTCATAAATTGTATAAAATAACTTTTATCTTCCGTTTTTAATATTTTTGCCTGTGATCCTCTTTTACCCAATGTAATTTTTCCTGGGGGAATTTTTTTTTTTTTTTGGCATTTGCAAAATTGCTCTTTCCACATCCTTTTGCTTCTAGCTTCTCTGAGTTGCTTTGCTCCAGTGTAAGTAGCATCTAGTCAAATCTTTTTTCCTCCAACTTGAAGATCTTTCTTTTAAAGCATATTTATTCCATGTAAATTCATTATTACAATATTATATTTACTTTATCACCTATTTTTTTCCATTTTGGTGTGTCTATTAAGTAAATGTTTATTAAACTAAATTCTATTTCACACTTTGGGAGGGGGAAGGAGGGTGTTTGTTTTGTTGTTTTGAGGTGGGATCTCACTATGTTGCCCAGCTGGCCTCGAACACCTGCGCTAAAGTGAACTTCCTGCCTCAGCCTCCTGAGTGTGAATATTTTTATTATAGTAAATAAATACACATAACATAAAATTTATCATCTTAATCATTCTTGAGTCAGTAATGTTAAACATATTCACATTGTTGTAAGACTGATCTCCAGAACTTTTTCATCTTGAAAATCTGAAGTTCTATACTCATTGAGCAATAACTTTCCTTTTCACTCTCAACCTAGCCCCTGGTAACCACCAGGTAACCACCAGTCTACTTTTTGTTTCTATGAATTTGACTGTTTTGGATACTTGGTATGCATGGAATCATGCAGTATTTGTCTTTTTGTGACTGAATGGACTTATTTCACTTGTCCAAAAAAGTTCCATCCATGTTACAGATTTCCTTCCCTTAAAAGTCTGAGTGTTCCATTGTATGTATATACCATCTTTTGTTTATTTATACATTGATGGACATTTGGAGTTGCTCCATCTCTTTTCTGTTGTGAATAGTCTGCTGTGAGTATGGTTATATAAATTTGTTTTGAGACCTTTCTTTCATTTCTTTTGGATCTATACCAAGAAGAGAAGTTGATGGATTTAGAGTGGTTCTATTTTTAACTTTTTGAGGACCGTCAGTACTGTTCTCCATAGTAGCAGTTGTACCATTTTACAATGCCACCAACACTTGTTATTTCGTCTTTTTATAATAACCATTCTGATGGATATGAGGTGACAGCACATTGTTGTTTTGAGTTGCATTTCTCTGATGATTTGCTAGGGCGTACTTTCATGTTTGGCCACTTGTATATAACTGTTGGAAAATTATTCAAGTCCTTTGCCCATTTTTAACCAGGTTATTTGATTTTTTTGTTGTAAGACTTTTTTTTATATATTCTGGATAGTATCTCCTTATCAGGTACATGATTTTCAGTCATTCTCTTCCATTCCATAAGTGGCCTTCTCACGCTGATGATTATATCCCCCCCCCTGCCCCGATGTACAAGTTTTTAAGTTTGATGTCCCATTTGTCTATTTTTATTTTTGTTGTCTGTGTTTTTGGTGTCATATCCAAGAAATTATTGCCAGTTTCTATGTCATGAAGAATTTTTCCCTGTTTTCTTTTAATAGTTTTATGCTTTTAGGTCTTATGTTTAGGTCTTTAAGTCAATTTTCAGTTAGTTTTTGTATATGATGTATGATGAAGGTCCAACTTGATTCTTTTGCATGTGGCTATTATTCAGTTATCTCATTATTATTGAAAAGACTTCTTTCTCCCATGGAGTGGTCTTTGACAGCCTTGTCAAAAGTCATTTGATTGTATATGTAAGGCTTTTGTTGGTCTATTTGTCTGCCTTTATGCTAGTATCATACTGTTCTAATTACTGTGCCCTTGTAATATTTTGTGAAGTCAGGAAGTGTGAGTCCTCAAACTCTGTTCTTATCTTTTGATTTGTTTTGGCTGTTGAGAATTTCTTAAATGTTTTTGAGCATGGTTCAAAGTGATAGAGTGCCTGCCTAACAAGCATAAGGCTCTGAGTTCCAACTCTACTACCTCCAAAAAAAAAAAAACTGCAGGTAGAATATTTTAATGTTTTTAGTAATCTTTTGCTTTTTCCAGTTTATTTGTTCTTCTTTACTTCATTACATTAGTTTGTTTCTTTGTGTTGTTTTTCTTGTAACTTAGCAGCTGTGTAATCTAATTAACTCATGTGCTTAATACTCTATCAGTCTCGTATGAAACTGTTGACTGCCATATAAAAAATTAAGAAACTGACTACACTTCTCCGCACAAGCTCCATCCATATAATCATACTTTCCCCCCAAACCAACCAATAATTGCTATATTTTGTGAATTGTATCACAATTCATTATAGTAGTATTAGTGCTACATTTGACTTGCTTTACTTTCAAGAATTATAGGGACTGAGAATGTAGCTCAGTGGTAGAGCACTTCTCTGGCATGCATAGGTCCTGGATATGACCCCCAGCAACTGAAAATATGTATATGTGTGTGTATATATGTACATATGTATATACGTATAATTTATTAGAAATTCAATTATTTTACATTAGTTATATTTTAAAATATAGAATCAGTAGTTTTTAATTTAGATAATTATTTTGTGTGGCTAGATTTTTAAACATATTCAGGAATTAGCATCATTTAAGTTCTTAAAAGTTTGATGCTGTCTTTCTATTACCTTTTTACAAGAACAGCAACTTGGTTTAGTATAAAAGTTTGGGATAATAATCCTTTATTCAGAATTCTAATTTTACTTCCTTTTTGGAGGTACAAGTTAACATTTCTATATGAGAGCCAGCCCTGGTTGGTTGATTTGCTTTTCTTTCAATTTTTTTTTTTTGGCTTTGGTTTGGTTTTTTGAGGCACAGCATAGCTAAGTAATCTAGGCTGGCCTCGAATTTGTTATGTAGCTCATGCTGGTCTTAAACTCATGATCCTCCTACCTCAGGCTCTGGAATTACTTAATCTATCATGTTTGCAATAGTAGATGATGAGTTCTGATTTTCTAAAGATGACTGTTAGTTACCAGCCTGAGTTCCTGCTTTTGATCTTATTAAGAATCTAAGAATTAGAAATAATGTCAAAAATGTTATCTTTTTATACAGATACTTTGTCCTTATGACATGTCTTACTGGCTAGTAAATTTTATTTTTTAAAGTCTAATTTTCAGGGTTGAGTGGTGGCAGACACTTGTGAGGCCAGCCTAGGCAAAAGGTGGCAACACCTCTTCTCAACCAACAAGCCAGGTGTGGTGGGGTCTGAGGCTGGCCCCAGGCTAAAACAGGACATCTATCCAAGAAATAACTAAAGCAAGAAAGGTCTGAGGGTGTGGATCAAGTGTGGGAGAGTACCTACTTAGCAAGTGTGAGGCCCTGAGTTCAAACCCCAGTACCACCAAAAAAAACCAAAAAAACTAATTTTCATTTGATTAAGATATTTCTAAAAACTTTTCAGAAGAAATAAACTGTCTTTTGGTGCCATAGACTATATTTCTAATTTTGACTCTGACTTATCAATGTGTATCTTTGGTTCTAAACTTGAGTGGTTATAAATTATCATAAGCCCATTCCTCAGTTTTTCTTTGCAGGCACCTGGCTGGCTGAAAGTCAGTAGTAACAATCTTCCTACATGAAGAATGGATATGTTTTTCCAAGCCTAATTTCCATATACAAAGTAATTTTTTTTAATTGAAAAACTTTTCTGGATCTATTTGGTGTCTCTAATAAGTGTGGGAGTGAGTCTTACCTACTACTTTTAAACTAAAATCATACAAAAATCCTAAAATATATCTGACATGGTGGCATTTACTTTCTTTTCCCAATATAAAATAAGGTATCAGGAGATGAGTTTGCTCTCTCTCATAATGATAATCATTAAAACTGAAGCAGTCAGCTAGCACATATATCCTTCCCGGGTTACATGCAACAGAAAGTTTAAAGGGCAATAGCTGATGTCATTTAATTTATAGTCAGTCTTTATGTAGAAGCCTCATTGCAGAGAACTGAGTGGGCTAATCCACATTCAGACCCCAAAGAACCTATAAAAAGGTAAACATTTAATAATAAAACATAGTCTGAAGATAAATTCCCTCTCAACAAAATACTTATTTAGCCCTAGGATAGTGAAAATCAAAGACAGAAAAAAAAAATAGGATGTGGAGAAACTGGAACTCTCATTCTCTGCATGTGGGAATGTAAAATAGCATAGGCTCATTGGAAAACAGTCTGGCAGTTCCTCAAGTGGTTAAAACAGAGTTTATCATATAATCAAGCAATTCCATCCCTAGGTATATTCCCGAGAGAAGTGAAAACATATTGCCACACAAAAAAATTGTACATGAATGGTCACATGGTTTTGTGACCCAAACTGATGGATGAATAAAATAAAATATTTGGTCATAAAAGTAATGAATACACACTTTTATAATACACAATAACATGAGAATATGTTAAGGGAAAGAAGCCATTTAAGGCTACACATTGTATGATTCCATTTATAAGAAATATCCAGAATAGGCAAATCAATAGAGACAGTGTAGTTAGTGGTTGTTTGTGGGCTGGGGGTGGGCTGAGTGTCCAGGAAAATGAAGACTGACTGTTGATGTGTACAGGGCTTTTTTGGAGTATTTGAACTAAAAATGGAAACACATTATAAGGCTCCTCATCTAGTGCACTGTAAATGTGATTTTTCACTAGCTATGGTGCATACCATGGCTGATCACGTACTTTGGAAGTGCGAGGGGCTCACAGAGTCTCAGGCTTGGAAGGGACCACAGGAGGCCTATGGGTGCTACCCACTCCCATCATCACATCAGAACTTCTGCACCAATGGCACACCAGACTCTGCTTCCTCTGCTCACAGGGCAGCCTGTTCCATTTGTCTGGGCTCAAATTATCAAAGGTTTTATGTATAAGGATTCAAAATCCACTTGTTTTGTAATTCCTGGCTCTGTTGAAGGCACAGGAAATCTAATCTCCCTCTTGGCCCCCTTCTTCCTTCCCTCAAGTGTTTTCTTTTAGGTCTTCTTGTGAACCATTCCTCATAGGTCATGGCTTCAACTCCTTTTTCTGAATTTGGCAGCTTGAGTCTAAGTTTATTGCTATCCTAACTTTAAAGATAGCATGTGTTTCAGGTGGTAAAAATCTGTTGAATGAGCCAATTTATCACCTTTCTAGGTCAAACCATTTCTGTGGCCTAACACATTTTAGTCCTGCTGACCCCTTCTCTGCAAGTATTTTTGTTAATTTTCATTTATTGACCAGATAATACAGCTACATGATACATCAGGAATATATGGGAGTATTTGATGAGTGTCCACCATCAACTCTCCTTTCTGGAGTCAGTGTTACCAGTTTCTTGTATAAAAGAGTTGTGCAATCACCACTATTTAGTTTTAGGACATTTCTGTTGCCCAAGAAAGGTCCCTTGTATCCATTTGCAGTCATTAATGCAGCCGTTGGCAACCACTAATCTGCCTCTTCTGGACATTCTATATGAATAGAATTTATTGAAATATGGATGGGAGTCCCTCAAGGGCTTCCTGCCTTTAAAAAGCATTGCTTTAAGAGTGTGTGTTGAGGGGAGGGGTTGGTGTGCTTTTCTTTTTAAAGAACCTTTATGGCATTGCATTTTTAGCTTTGCCCGGAGTCCCTTCTGCCCATATTGCTAAGTTGACCTTTTAGTGGGTTTAGAGGGTCATTGACTTTTCGTGGGTTAACATCAGCTGATGATGAAGTGCCTATTCAGATGGCATTTTTACCAGCGTTTGCTTCTTCTCTGGGAAGGTTACTTGACCATTCAGTTTATAGAGCAAGTCTCTCCCTAACAGTGGAACTGGATACTCCAGTACATCCAGAAAACTGAGTTAGGTACAGATCACTCAGCCTGCACTCTCAGGATTGTGGGAAAATCTGTTCTTCGGACTTTCCCAATACTTCTGCAGTAAGCACAGTTCTGTTAGTCCTTTTTTGCTAATAGGGTCATTAAAACTCAGTACATAGCTCCAGTATCGATAAAGAAGCTTATGACCTTGTTCCCCACTGTCAGTTACACCTGCAGCTCCTGTAGGAAAATGATGATTGGAACCCAAAGGATTGTTAGAGCCCCAAGCTTCCTTCAGTCCTTGGCAAAGTCATCATAAATTCCTGCCATCTGATGTTTTATCCTTTTTATTTAAAAATTTGTGGCAGTTTCTCTTTCAGTGTCCATTCTCATCAAAGTATGGATGTTGATTTTTCCCTAAAGGCCTTTTTCTTTTTGAGTAGGGCCTCCAGTTCCAGTTTCCGACACTGGGTGTTTTGAATGAAAATGGTTGCTCGTTTGGCTGTTTTATTTTTCAATCATTACAGACCATGAAGGCTGTGTCCACCAGTTGAGAAGGGTTCATGCCCATAGCCACTCCAACTTTCTGTATTTTTCACCTAATGTCAGGGGCACTCTCCCCAATGAAGATCATACTGACCATTCTTATATTTTTCAGAGGTTTCTGGGTCTAAACTGGTATGTACCTGTATGTTTAGTATATTCTTTTTAACCAGGATAAGGGGTCTTTGGTTGTTCCTTGCTGTAATTGTTGTATCTTATTTAAGCTTCTTGGTTTAAGTGCCCCTTCTTGGAGCTCTCCCAGGTGTTTTATTATAATGGTCTAGTTAGAATCTGTTATTGGTAGAATTTAGGTCCTAGCTTGGGTATTGCATCTCTTGGACCTGCAGTGTGTTGGGGGTCAGCCTGGTGAAGGATCTCATTAGCCTTGTTTAAGACATGATTTCTCTCATCTAAACTTAACATTATATTGAGCAATCCTTGTGCATCAGCCCAAGTAAGGGTATGGGTGGCAAAAATGATGGTAAAGAGTTCCACCATCCTTTGGGGATCATCATGATGAGGAAGGTAAAGAGCTTTTTCAATTTAATAGGTCAGAAGTAGAAAATGGGCATGAGTACAATTGTAAGTAGCCCATTAATTAATCTTGGGCATTTGGCCCACCTGCTGGATAGTGTCTCCTTGGGAATTTACCTGCTTGGATGGACATCCAGGCCAAATTAGGTGTGCTGGTGGGTCTTACAGGGAGTGACTTTCAGATTTACCAACACATGAAGTAAGCATTTCTTCTGATGCTCCAGCAGCATGAAATGGGGGTGGAGGATCTATTGGGAGTGAGGGAGCCACAGCATTCAAAGTAGTTAGCAACATTCTTCCCTCCCTTCAGCATCTTCATTGATATCTGATGGGAGATTTAACTTTGATATCTGGGATGTTTGTGCCATAGGTTTAGCTCCTTCTTTAGAGGAATCTTCATGTAAAATCATAAAGAGATTGGACATGTGGTATCTCATCCACCTTCCTGATTTCCAGCCAAACTATTCCAACGATAAAATGGTATAGAAAATTTAGAAACCTGCCTGGGGACCACTTCACCTTTGCATCTACTGCATACTTAGGCTATGTAGTACTGTAATAATGCATCATCTTTTTCTTAAGTCATGGGTTTACAAGCTATAATTAGACCAGATACCTCCCCTTGGGGAGTTTTCCTTGAAATTTCCAGAATTCCCTTTGGAGAGTTTCCTGATAGTACAGACCCAGTATTTCCCACAATTACACAAATTACTATAGAGATCTCCCAAATACTCTAGCTTCTTAATGTACCTTGCATCTCATCTTACTGCTTTGTCCTGCCAAATTTCAAATTTCCTTGTTTAAAACCAAATAACCTAAGTCAAAAATAGCCCAAAAGAACTCAAACAATGGAGAAACAAAAACCACAAAATTCCAAAATTTCTTGTCCATACAACAGTCTACACCTAGAATAGCATGAAAGAGCTTCAAACAACAAGACAAGCAAAAAAAGGTCCAGCATGAACTGTTATAAAAAGGATCTTACAGGGTCTCTAAATTCACTCATTTTTTCACTTTACCAAACAGTGATCAAAAGCAGCTGATACTGGCCAACATTGAAAGATAAAAAGTCCGTGAAATAAAAGTAATTCCAGCAGTTGGGTAGGACTATTTAATCTTTTTCCTCTCCATCCAGGTTCAACTTACTGCAAGTGACTAATGTATGTTCACAAGGCATGCTTAATCCTGACTGGTTCACCAGAGTTTGTAACTGTAGGTTTTAAGACAAAAAGCCCCACTCTGGGAGTCACAAACAGTCTACTTGGCCACCCTTCCAAATGTGCCAATTAAACAGATGAGTAATTGTGATTGGCAAAGATTTAACTGAACATGACTACGTGATGGATAAAGGAGTTCAGTGATCTTCAGAGTCTTTAAGGGGCTTATAGGAATTTTGAGGTTTTATAAAAAATGAAAGACAAAGGAGGGGTTTGTAGTATGCACAGCTGACAAAGCAGGTAATCTTGGCCAGGTCAGTGGTCTGATCAATCATTCTCTCAGTCTTGGTTCTGTGAAGGGTTCCAGAGAAGTTGTCATTACTGTCATCACTTGAGGGGAGTAATCTGTTTCCATAAGGTGATTACTCCTGCCCTCATGGGGTGAGGGGGAAGTCTGTTCTCACTGTTGTGTAGGGGTAGTTTTGGTCCCTTGTCATGAAAAATGTTTATCCATCAGTCCTTCCTAGAATCCAAAGTGAAAGTAGGAGAAAAAGACTTAGAAGGAAAAAATTGAAGAGGCAAAATTAGATCCAGAGAACAAAATGGTGTTCAGCCAGTAACTGGTAGCCTCCTTCATTTTGTGTACTTGTACACTTTGTTTTTTCTTTTTTAACATCATAGTAGTTTCATAATTTTACATTCTTTTTTTAAAATAATTTACCATCTAACTCATTTGTCCTCTAACACACACACCCCAACATAATACAACACCCCCAACCACCACCATTTTTGAGACTGTTAGTATGTTGCCCAAGCTAAGGCCAAACTTGCAATCCTCCCATCAGCCTCTTGAGTAGCTGGGATTTCATTTGTTCTAACACTTTGTAATTTCAGACATGACGGTTTTGTTACCTTTTCTACGGAAATTGGCACAAAGAGGTTGTAGATTGAGAGACAACTAGTGAAGGGAAGATCTATGGTTAGCTCAGGTCTTTAGACTCCAGGCCTAGAGCTTTTTCTACTGCATCAAAGGTGCTATCATTCTTCCTATATAATTTGCAAGCCTTTATAATTATTCCTACTAAACATTGTTTTGTTTGATTTGGCCCACCAATCTTGTTATTGTTTTGGATCCTGCCGTCATTCAGGTACTCCTAGATGTGCATTATATCGAAATTCTCCTGGCTTTCCCAATCTCCAAGATGTTGATTGATATGTAAAATATTAAAAAAAAAAGTGGCAATTGCTAAACCCAGTGAATGGAAGACAATAGGTTGCTTAGTTAATCCTTGTCAAATGCATGATGTATCACTCAGTAAAAGCCTCTCTTACGTTGAAATAATATTAGAATAAGGTTGAATAGCTCATTCTGGTTCTACCAAAGCATGTTGTTATTTCTAGCCATATAACTCCATCTTGCTTCAAATGAGATGTATCATCATTTTGTTCAAGTCTAGGTATACTCCACTTACACATTCTTTTGGTCTGCCAGTCAAGTGACTATATCTACTGGGGAAACCAGGACTGACCTGGTAGGGCTTGTTTTGCCTACCTTATTGAAATTTGCTAACCCTCTTTTGACTTTCAAATGCCTGAAAATTACCAGATTGGTGACCAGTCCTAACTCTTACAGGTCGATGGTGTTAAACTCCCCAGTTTGCAATGCTTACCTTTCTGAAAATCAAAGTAGTTCCTGTCTCCAAATATCTGCTCCTTTTCTCTGGGTTTTTATTGTAAGTTTCCTGGGAGCCTAGTTCAAAGTAATAGATACTCTGCTGCTTCTCCTTACATGGGCTTCAGTTCACCTTTACCAAACTTGCTTATGTGAAAAATCACTTAGCCATTCCTTATTAACATTGTACCTATCAATGACTTGGAGATTTGGAAAACAGAATTTCTATACCATACACATCTAGGAGTACCGGAATGACTGGCAGGATACCAAATAACAGGAATGATGGGTCAAATCAGTCAAAAAGATGTTTAGCAGGGATAATTGTAAAGGCCTGCACATTATGTGGGTGGAATGGTAGTAATTTTGATGCAGTAGGAAAACTTTTACATCTGTAGTCCATACCTCTCTGCTAGAAATTGCAATTCATTCTGAGTTACCACCCTCAGGACATGTCTGTGATGAACAAGTTTAAGTAATACTGTTTTTGTTTCAATATTTGTTCATCTATATTTTGATTATCTTTTTGTCACCCATCAACATTCTACCATCAGCTTCAATCCCTTAGTTTATCCTTCATTGCTCTGCTTGCTCTGACTGTAGCTACAAAGGCCTCTGGGACTCTTTCATGTGTTTGTAATACTCTACTCATTCAGGACTTTTAGGATCTTACAACTCTTTGGTTTCTGTATAAGTACCCAAAACCACTCTTATTGGAGAGCACACTTTCTACAGCTTATCACTTTATTATGCTGTTTTTGGACATTTTGTCTAGTAACAAAATTATATACAGGTGTCAATTGAGGATTTGACTCTGGAAATTCATCAGGCTAAGGTTTGACTAGCATCTTCAGATTTTTTCAAGACCTAGAAAAATACCCAGCATCCTTGTGTCTTACTGTTTTGTAACAGCTTGTTCCCTGTCCAACTACAGTAACAGCATTCTCCTACCTATCACAGATAACATGGCCGCATTGTTCACAGGCTTCCTCCAAATGCGTCTTAGCAATTTGATTAATTAGGAAGGACTCTTGGGGATTTGTAGGCTTGTTTATCCTGTGGTTAACTGTGCTATTGACTATAGATAACTACAACAGATTTTCTTGTTTTTCCAGGAGGCAAACCAGATGATTTCTTCTGACTCTGTTTCATCTGCCAGTAGTTTCTTGAGCTTGAATTCTACTCTTTGCAACAAACAAAATGTACACATATTAAGTAAGGGCATCCAAGCAGGTAAACTTTTTTATTGAAATAAAAAATGTTCTTAAACATAAGATACTAACCCTTTTACATAATAAAGTTGTGAAATAGATTAAAACTACTTGAATATCCAAATGCTATTTAACCTATAAATTGGCAAAAATCCAAGTATATGAATAGGAGGTTATGAAAACGAACACCCTCATACTAGTGGTATAACTTGGTAAAAACCCCGATGGGAGGCAATTTGGCAGTTTGTTTCAAAATTACTTTGACCCAGCATTGTTGCTTTTGGAATTTAACCTGTACATATACTCAGATATGTACAAAATGCCAGGTAAACAAAATTTACTATTGGAGTATTATTTGTGATAGCAGAAAATTAAAATAAATTTTGATAAATCATCAATAACTGAATGGTTAAATAAATTATTATGCTTCCATATAATGAAATCCTTCATAGAAAGAGCTCCAAGGTATATAATTTAAAAGAAAAAAAATACAGAACAGTGTGTAGTATATTACTGCTATATGTATTTTAAAAAAACAGTAAAGAAGAGAAGAGAATTGCTTAAATGTGCAAAAAGTAATTCTCTGAAACTGTGGTATCAGTGGAGAACAGGAGTGTGAAGGAGGATTTTCTGTTTATACCTTTCTGTACCCTTTGATTTTATAAAACATAAATAAGTAGACTTCCTATTTTTTCCTTCTCCTCAAGTCTTATCTTCACTGCTATCAACTTCTTCCCCATCTGGGTGGTTGCCAGTAGGTCCAGAAGTGCTTAGTATCTTTCTTACTTGAGATCAGAACCAAAATTCTTTGCCCACTGAATCCATATTTGTTCTTCTTTCTCTCTGATGGCTATGTCGACGTAGAAATGAAACCCTTCTTTCTTTCAATCCCTACTGCCCTCCTCCACATCTTTGCATCTCTCCAACTCTTCACATTCCTTCCTTCCTTCCCCTTGCTCATCCAAAAACAAGGCAGCATGTCTGTGAATCATTTATACCTAGTGACTTGAATAAACCTGTCAGCCTAAGCCTCAAGGATGCTCCCAGAGATATCTGTGATCTTTCTGCTCAGGTAATTTGGAGATTGTGAATGGTGCCAAAAAAAACACTCGAGATGTTGGGATGACTTTCCCAACTCCAAGTCCTAGCGAGGCCAAATTAGAAGAGGACAGTGTTGTGACTTCTTGGTCAGAAGAAAGAATTGAAGAGAAAATGTTCTTAACCAATTACCTTGGGAACAAAAAGTTAAAGAACAAGCAGAACTCCTGCGAAGGTCAGTTTTGTTTTTTTTTAAGGTTAGTTTTTATCCAGGTTTATAGCAGAAAAACTACAATATAGGTTTGTAGAAGAAAAACCAGTCTCTTGCAATGCTAAGATTCTTTGATTTTAGGTGACTCTGTGTTGACTCCACCTACCCTCAGCTACCACATTGGCAAACTTACTGAGTATCTGAAATTGCATTTACAGAGTCTTTCCTGCATTTATGACAAATGAGCTCCCCACAAGTCTATGTTACATTATGTCTTTGATGATAGTTAAGTGGGGCTATAAAAACAAAAATCTTTCTTCCTTCTTAAAAATATTTCCTGTAGGAGTTTCCTGGTTTGTTCCTGTGGAAAATGTGAAGTCTGGATCTAAGAAAGAAAACTTTCCCAAGAATTATGGCCCTGGTGTCTCCTGGTTTGAATCAATCACAAAAACTAAACCTTGGAGGGAACCACTTCGGGAACAGAACTGGCAGGGACAGTGCAAGGACATTCAAGGGTCACTGTCTGGTTTACATGGAGATGATGGCCAAAACCAACTGAGGCCATTTGTGAGAACAACACTACAGGTACCATGACATCAAATTAACTTTAGCCATATGTTTACGGGTAGGGGGAAATGGCAACATATAGAGAAGTTACGTGTGTGACTTGGCATGCTGAGGTTTAGTCACATGGCCCTCCACAGTTCATCTGTTTTTATGTGTGAGCTTGTTTTCTCATCATTAATAAAAGGGTGCCTTATTCTAAATGGTGCATGATCCCCAGGATCTGGATACCAGCCAATAGAAGGGAGGACATTGGGGCACTGCTCATCAGGTTTGTAGATACATGCATGTGGTGTTCCCAGAAGCCTGGTATTTGTGTAGGCATTGTACTTGTTCCTCTGTTTAGATAACATCTATTCCTCCTTAACACAGGACTCAAAAGGCACCAAATGAGTCAGTCAGTGTATCTGTCTGTCTGTATCTCTCCTTTGCACATGCTATGCAAGTGCTCTACCTCTAAGCTACACCTCCAGCCCTCACCAAGTCTCTTCTTCAATGTCCTTGAGGACTAAAGGAAATGTTATTTAATGATATATTTATTTGAAGAGAAATTTAAAATAGAACAATGGACTGAACTCATCAACATTTGGGAGAACTGTACCTGCTATAATTTTAGTTCTCAGCTTATCCCAGAAATATTTCTTTGATTGAAATCCCTTTGATTTCCCTGCTGGAACTCTCTGTATAGAGAAGAGATCAAAGTATCCTTCGACTCTAGATATTTTCCAAGCTTTAGAAAGAGGCTCTCCAAACCTGCCAGGCAATTAGAGAACAGACTTCATCATTCCTGTGAAACTGGGGCTTTTTCTTCTCTTTAGGAATCACTTCAGCTTCATAGACCTGACTTCATCTCCCGCTCTGGGGAACGGATAAAGCGCCTAAAGTTAATAGTCCAAGAGAGGAAGCTGCAGAACATGTTCCAGTGTGAGCGGAATGCACTGTTCAATGCCACGCCCCCTCTGCCTAGGAGAGGTACACCCTTTTGTCACTTTCCAATGAGTGGCTAGAGAAGGTAAGACTGCTGCTCTGCTAGAGAGCACTGCTGAATATCAGGGTCAATTAGGAATTCTGAATATAATCTTTTTCTTGCTGAGACTCAAATCTCCTTAGCTAGCATACTGGCCCAACCTAGCATTTTAGTGCTTTTGTGATCCACGTAAGCCCTGTCATTGTATCTTAAAAAAGAGAACATGTAATAAGAATCACTTTTTATAGATCAGCTGTGTGTCTATGAGACAGTTAGTTCTGAAAGTATGTTTTTTTCCCTTTAAAGATCCAGCCAATTCTAGCTTGCCTACCTCATATAATAACAATAATAATAATATAATAAACATGTAGCCCTTGTATCTTGCCCAGACACTGTTATCATAACACCTCTCTAAGGAAGGAACTATTAATATCCCTCAGTCACAGTGAGAAAACTGAAGCAAAGAGGTTAAATACCTTTTACAAAAGTACATACCCAATTAGTAACAGCTGGAATTTACACCAAGATGGGCAGGCTCCAGAGTCTGTGCTCTTAACAATTACCCTGAGATCTCAATGAAATAATACATGAAAGCTGTAAAAACTGTGAAGTACTACCTAATGCCGTCATCACAATCTTAACTATATACCGGTCAACTTTTCTGTTCAAACTGTCTGTTCTGTGCGACAAGGTCCTTAGGCTGCTGTTACAGTCATCCTAATTCAATTCTGGCTTTTGTAATGGCCTTGGTCTTCACTCATTGCTTACTACCCTGTATTACTAACTCAGGCACAAAGTTCAGCAGTTCCCTCTCACAGCTCTCGAGTGTCACCCTTTTCCTTACTAAGTACTAGCCACTGAAAATCACTTCTTCTCTTGTTTAGTTTTCCTGCTTGCCCAGAAGAACAAGCCTATTGGAAAGAAGGAAATGATTCAGCGTTCTAAACGGTAAGGCCAAAAGAACAAGAGTATAGTAAGCCTGCCTTATTTGTGGATTTATTAACATGCAGTTTTGACCAAATTTGGTGAAAAATAAAAGAAATTAAAACATTTTTAAACTCCCATGTGTGCATTAAGCAGTTCAATTAATGTTGGAGAAGCTCTCATTTAGTCCTGTGTTATCCTCAGTTGTGTTTAAATCGTGTGTAATGATGTACTGTTTCCTTGACCTTAATTTTGTGAAAATATGCCTCCCAGAAGCCAAATGGTGCCCCAAAAGCAAGGTAAAAGTTAATGTGCTTAATTTAAGTGATAAAGTGAAAATTTTAGATTTGTTGAAACATTCTTCAGCAGAAGTTGGTTGGCATTATGGGAAAAATGAATCAAGCATCTGCAGTACAGTAATAAACTCTATGCATCCTGAGCATTCATTATTTTTCCTCAGTAATGATCTCCTTGGAACCATATACCTGCAAATAGCAAGGGTCTACTGTAATTATGAAAATGTAAATCTAGCAACCTGGTGGGCAAGAGCTCTGGCTTGCCTCCACATTAAAAGCATAATTATGCAGCAAGTTGAAACATGAGAAAGTTAATTACGAAAGTGGTTTCTCATAGCACACACATAAAAAAAGAAAAGCAAAATAGGTAGCAGATATGAATGATTTATGTACAAAAGGTGTAAGAATCCCTATTAACTTGCATGCCTTGATCAAGTTTGTCTTTACTAAACCTATATAGAATTAAAGAATTTTTTGAAAGAAAATTATGTATCTGTTTGGGGCCATCCCCTTTATTTTAGCAATCTCATTTCTCAGAATTTATTGAACCATAATGAAGTGCTTTGCTCTCTAAGACAGTAAGTTAAGCTTTTAAAAAAAAATCAAGTTTCAGAAGCATGCATACATTACTGCCATTTATGGTCTTTAAAAAGAAATATTTGTACCTATATAGATGTATATACTTTTTTTTTCTTTTATTCCTATGTGTATTCAGTGTTTGGGTCATTTCTCCCCCTTTCCCCCCACTCCTCCCTTAACCCCTCATGCCCTCCCTCTCCCCCCCTACCCCCTCACTACCAGGCAGAAGATGTATATACTTTTATATACATATTATATCACTGTAAGATGCAAAAAATGGGTAATAGTGCTTGCCTTTGGGAAAAAAGAACTGAGTGGCTGGGCTAGAGAGGTAGGAGAGATACCACTTTTTCACCTCTGTACTTTTTGAATCTTATGCTTTTGTAAGCATTAGCTGCTAATTAATTAGTTTGATATGTGCATGTATTGATCATGAGAATGCCATGGGAAATTAAGGGTTACATTTTAGGGGTTCATTAGGAGCTTGCTTTAATAAGAACAGTTTTATAATTGACATAATTCTGAAGTAATGGTTCTTGAAAGCAGTTTTTCTCATGTAATTGAAGCATTCCTCTTGAGATCTTATTCTTACTCTCTATTTAGTAAACCTTTATTGATCGTGCAAAGGACGCTTTAATCCAGTGGTTCTTGTAGAGTGGTCTGTGGACCTTTGGGAATTGCTGACACCCCTTCAGGGGATTTGCAAGGTCAGAACTAATTTCAAAACAATACTAGGCTCTTTCGTGACTTTTTCACCGTGTTGACATTTGCACTGATGAGGCACAAAGCAGTGGAAGGAGGAGTAGAACTTCTGGGACCTTAGCACTATTTAAGACACAGGCACCAAACTGGCTCCAAGATGCAAGCAGTGTCACAGAAGTACACATAAAGCACTTCTGCCACAAACTGAAGTACGTTGGGGGTCTATGCAGTGAGCTGAACTAGCTGTCTTTCTCATGGAGCCCAACTTTCACTTAAGAATTGTTGAAAGATAAACTGATTATTCTGATTTAGGTATATGGCAGACATTTTCTTGAAAAAGAAGAAATGAATCTATCACTTCAGGGAAAACAGCTTACAGTATTTGTTGCCAGTGAGAAAATGTGAGCTTTAGAATAGAATTCTGGAAAACTTATCCACCACCATGAACTTAGTAACTTCCTGGGACTTAAGCTTTTCTGACAAGATCAG
This sequence comes from Castor canadensis, assembly GCF_047511655.1. Lineage (NCBI taxonomy): Eukaryota > Metazoa > Chordata > Mammalia > Rodentia > Castoridae > Castor > Castor canadensis. The sequence goes on from NC_133397.1 coordinate 63,649,360, forward strand.
CAGCAACATTAACAAATGTGATGATGATCTTCATATTACAGAAGTAAATTTGTCAACATTTGGAAAAATCTATGTAACTCACCGCTTGGGGATTTTTCCAAATGATGGTCAGTTGTTACAAACTCAGGCATGAGTAAATGATACATTCAAAGTACAATATAGACTGGTGGATTCTTGTGTAATAGAGTATAAAAAGATCACTGATGCAGTTTCAGATTGTACCTTGCAACTAATTTTTAAGAAATTACCACTCTTCAAGTTTTAGTATAGTATCAAAGAAAATTGAGCTGGACATGCTGGTACATGCCTGTAATCTCAGTACTGAGGAGGCTGAGGCAGGGGAGTGCAAGATCTAGGTCTAGCTAGACCCTGACTCAAGAACCCAAAACAAAAAAGATCAGCAGTTAATCTGAAAAGAATGTTAAAGTATTCCTTTCTTTTCCAGTTACATATATGATGTATATAACCAGATTTAAAAAAAATACAGACTTTAACTAGAATAATGTATGACAACAGACAACACAGAAACAAATACAAGAGTCCAGCTGACTTCTGTTAAACCAAACATTAAAAGGATTTGTAGGGCTGGCAGAGTGGCTCAAGTGGTAGAGTGGCTGCCTAGCAAGCGTGAGGCCCTAAGT